>NC_087446.1:14138594-15411719 GCF_036321535.1 Camelus dromedarius | reverse complement strand
AGGATTATTTTCTGTTTATGTATCTTGGTTGAAACATAAAAATGTCAAGTTTTATTATTCCTCTTCAAATTGGACCCATATGTCACATATAATCTTCCCTATTTTATTTCTTAAACTTTTTGATAAAAATATATTCTCAGTGCATTAAGATATTTTTTCCCTTTACATCAAGGTTCTCTTGAGCCATGTGATTCTGATATACTTTGACATCTGGCAAGTTGGTTATAGCTTTTCCTCCTTTAACCTTACCTTAGGAAATTCTCTTTCCCTTTGTCCAGTTATCTCATACTTTGGTTTATTTTATTTTTGCATCTCTAACTTCTTTGAAAGCTTGAAGTATGTGATAGCTAAAATAGTTTCAGTTTTTCCTAAGTAATTTTTTAAGCATTCACTCTTCCAAGATTTCTGTGTAGACGAAGTCTTACCCCTTCACTTCACAGATTGTTTTTGGTGTACCGTGTTTCGTGCTGATTCATTACTGTGTTATCCTCATTCATGCTGGAATGTTGTTATTGTCTCTATATAGCCTGGTCAGGAGTCACACTAAATTACTGTTAGTAGATTTCCATTGTGCCCTGTCATTATTCACGCGTTAGAATTTCCCTCTATCCTCCTCTCAGAGTTCCAAAGACAATTATAAATTCACAATTAAATCCTTATTGTGAAAAAGAAAATAAACAGTGCACATAGAGCAAAAATTTCTTGTGAACCATCTACTTCTCCAATAGTTGCCCTCTCCCCCGGGGGCTATGAATAATTTCTCTTAAAATCAATCTGTTAATATATTGTAAATTTAATCCATTTAAACAAGAACTTGTTTTTCAAAATTGATGTCTGAATTGCAAAAGTAATACATACCATGTGGATTTTTAGGAACTTGGTTTATATATGGTTGCTTTATGAATGTGTCTCAGTCCTTCTGGTCCTCTATTTATAGGTATATATTCTTACTCTGTATTTATAATGATATTTTTTCCTCGGTTTAAGTTTTAGCACTTTTATTTTTGTTTCATGCCTCAAGTCTTTGTTCATGAGGATGCAGGTAGAACCCTTCCTTGTTTCATCTCCTGTTTTATTAGTCGTTAAATAATGTTGTTGGTAGCTGGCTTAAGATGGTTAATTTAATCATTTTATAAAAGTGATGAGGAGGAGGAGGACAAACGCTGACATTTACTGAGAAGTCCTAACAATATGTTACACACCAATATAAGTACTTTACATGCATTGTCTCACTTCATCTTCCTACCCCGCCAATGGCATAATGCAGACACTGAGGCTTTCAAGGGCTGACAAGGATTACTTAGCTAGTCAGTGGTGTGGTAGAACTCAAACTTAGTCTGCGTGAATGCAAAAAGTCAACAATCCTACTTAAATAGTCACTATGCTATTTATCTAATAATATTTTTAAAGGTCCAAAGCGTATTAGAGAAGTGAATCAAACATCAAAGCAGGTATATTTAAGTACATTAAAATGTTAAGGATTCATATAGCAGGTAATAACAGGTAAATAGATTATTTTTTAAAACAAGAGCAAGATTAGTTGAACTTTCCCTTCTTCACTATTCCTTTTCTTTTTTCCCCTGTGTTTCTCTGTTTCATCTCTGTCTCACTTAAATTACACTTCCACAAAATAGAGTTGTAAACCCTTGGAGCAGATGAAGTTTATAACCTTTGCGCTGAGTTCATTGCCTTGCCTGTGGGCCGTTGTACATTTGACCACCACCTGTATTTTGATTGTACAACTTGGTCACTTAAAGTTCTGGGCTTGTTTTATTTTGTGCAAAAAGTTGTTCCAGAGTTCTACTTTTGTAAATATTCAAGCCTCACTCTTTTCCTTCATCCTGCTAATTTAACACCTTTTTTTTTTTTTTTTCCGTTGGACCAAAATGACGTTAATTATATTCCACAATATTTCCTGGCAAGAAAGCAAGCAAAGAGTAAAACCCAGCCACCTTTCCCGGCATTCTAGTGGGCAATTGAAAGAAATCAGTTGGGCTTTGTGTAATTTCCCTAATACACATTCCCGTTGGTTCCTGTGTTGCTTACTGAACACTTGCATGTGGGAGGCAACAAGTAGCATCTATAATAGACAGAGCAGTAGACCCAGGCAGGGGTGGCCGAAAGCCCCAGCAGACACGAGCATTTGTCTTGGGTGTCAGGACAAAAAGACCAGGAAAGCCAATTTACTTCCAGAAACAAAACTAAAACTCAACCAGGAAAAAAAGGCAGAGGTAGAGGAGGTCATGTGAGAGATCGTAAGTTAGGGGTCTGGCAGAACCAAGGTGCAAGCACAACTACACCCATATCAGTTACATGACTTTTCTGAAAATTACTAGATTCTGAGTCAAGTGTCTTCATGTTCAAAATGAGGACAATTCAACCTTGGGGATAGTATTTAGGTTAGATATAAATATACAGAGTTACCAAGTATCTGGTACACAGTACATCGCAAACCGTGATTAAGTGCTATCTTTTATAATTGACGAGTCTGTGTACTTGAGCTGTGAATCTGCAGAGCGGGCACAAATGTAATGAAATCATGAGACCAGTGCAGCGAGTATGCGGAAGGCTGAGGTAGCAGTGGCCGCAGAGCCAGAGGCAATGGCCAGGGTCCAGCTGGCTCACGGCTCTGTGGGATGCACGCTGCTGTCTCTGTGGTCCTGTACAGGCTGCGCCTCACCTGCCTTGGCTATTGCTCAAGATCGGTTCTCTAGCTTTCCTACCTATGGTTCACCTGAAACCCTTCCAGAAAAGTCTGTTTCTGCTTAATTTGTTTCTGTTATTTGTAATTGCAAACCATGAGTAGGACAGAAATTGGAGTGGTTTCTAAGAACAGACCTTCAGGGATATAGAGAAATCTGGGCTTTGTCTCAGGCATATTTGGGGCTGCAGATAATCAGCATTCAACGGAGCATTAGAAGAGATTTGTGATTCCACTGTGTACAGTTGGGAACGAGCGATCTAATCTGTTTCTATGGTCACCTGAAATAACGTGCCTCACTGGAAAACAGTCTTCCAGGTCTGAGTGGCAGCTGCCATAATCCAGTGTGAGGGGCATGAGGAACAAAAAAATGATCATTTATTTCACACTTAGTAAGGAAGAGAGTGGCAAGATCAGATTTCTAAATTCTCAGTTGAAGGTAAAGATTGAAATTCAAGCCCCTCGTAGACCCAAAGAGCCTCCATAAAGGAAACTAGCATAGGTTCCAGGAGGCTGTCAGATTACAAAAGGAAGCAATTCCCCAGCCTGCTTTGGTCTCTGATGTGAAATTTAAGACATTTGTGGGGAAGCAGTTGAACACTGATCATTGGGAAGGGGACATATAAGAGATTAAACAGACTCAGAGTATCCTGAAACCCAAATCAGTTTATTTCCGCCGTCTGAAGGATCATTCTGCTGACTTGAAGGAGTTTCCTTGAAAAGAGAAGCTATTTTTCCTAATGGCCCCCACTCTTCATCCCTGTTTGTCTTTAGCTGGTAACTCCAGATTCCAGCACTCACCAGGAGAAACATTTAAAAAACAAGCAAAAAACCTAGGGGGGGGGGAAGGCTTGTAACTCTAAAATAGCTGTGATATTTTAATAACTTGACAAAATTCCATGAGATATAATTCAGGATGACTTCTGAGGGGGCTGAGTCAATACAACACAGACAAATTGATCTGTATCTCTCTCTCTCTCTCTCTCAATAGATTGATAGATAGATTTGTTGTTTTTTTTTTTTGTTTGTTTGTTTGTTTTTTTTTACTTTAACTGGATTAGAACTAAAATTCCAGTGGTATGGAAATAAAAGGCCAGAGTTGTCAAGGCCACAGGGGCAACACCAGCACCATCAATAAAAATCATTATTATCCTAAACTCTGCGCTCCTGCCATGCTCTCTTGTCTCTGCCTTTTTCTGGTTTCTTCCTAAACCCAGCCTCCCCATGGATTCTGGTACCTACCTAATAGACTTCTGAGATGTTCCCTTTGGCATAAGTTAGCCAGTGTTCATTCCTGACTAGTACAGGAGATGTCAACGACACTAGCTCTGTTACTAATTCTCAGAATGCTGTTACATAAATGTGTAGTGTTATTAGGAATAATAACGAGTCAGATTTCTAATATGGCCATCAGGATGCCCTTTGAATTTGCTAGTCTGCAACTGAACTCTAATAAATAGATTATAGAATTAAATATTAAACATTCAACAAAGAAAAATAAGTTATTCTACTACCATTATTAATTTCTTGCCTCTCTTCAGTTATTATGGAATTACATCCAGGGTTTACTTGCACAATTAAATTTTTGATTGTAATTTTTCCATAGTCGTAGGCAAGGTTGTTCAGAATAAGTGCTCTATAATGTAAATAAAAGACACTGCCCAACACTAGAGAAAAATATGTATTTAAGTTCCTTATGGTACCCTAAAAAAATGCGGTTAGTAATTTGTTCAATCCCTAAGTTCCTAGTCATCTATGAAAGCACCCTGCAAATACCTAAATTTACCACAACTATAATTTCAGTCTGAAATCATGAACCACAAATGTCAATATGAGGAGCTTTAGTTGTTCTGAGACCATTTTCCAATATGTGGGTATGTGTGGACAGGGGCTTTATCTACACCAAGGGCAGCAAGCAGTGCTCCGGACACCAGCTCAGTGTCCTACAATTCAACTCAGTTCCAATACTATCTACCCAGAGATAGCATCAGATCACGCCAGTCAAGGGTTTAGCCTCACAAGACTGCTGCTCGTTTAGGTGCCAACCCCGATCCCAAATCATCACCAGTGCTGCTGACCAATAAGCTATAGACTGGAGAGTCCAACAACTGCTTCCAATTCAGGACATCAATCACAAATCTGGTTGTTACCTGTATTTCTAAACTCAGGAAACCCATTAACTAACTAAACTATTGGTTTTATAATATGAAAGGATATAACTCAGGATGGAATAATATGAAAGGATACAACTCAGCCAGATGGAAGAGATGCATAGGATAAGATATGGGGAAAAAGTCACAGAGCTTCCAGGCCCTTTCCAGGCACCATTTTTCCTGCATTTCCATGTGTTGACCAACCAGAAGCTCTCCAAACCCTATTCTTTTGGGTTTTCATGGAGCCTTTATTACATAGTCATGATTGATTAAATCTTTGGCCACTGATGATTGATTCATCCTCTAGGCCCTCTCCCCTCTCCCCTCTCCCCTTCCCAATGGTTGAGGGATGGCACTGCAAGTTCCAACTAACCAGTCACAAGGTTGTTTCTCCTGACAATCAGCTTCCATCCTTAGGTGGGATCTAAAAGTCACCTCATTAAATAACAAAAGATACCTTCATATTTCTCATCACTTAGGAAATTTGGAAGGTTTTAGGAACTCTGTGCCAGAAATAGGGATGAAAACCATATATATATATATGTTATAAATCACAATACTACAAGGAAATAAAGCTTCCAACTTTGGCACAAATTAAAATAGTGTTTATTTGACTATGCTACATTGAGAAGTTTGAAGTAATTTATTTTATATTTGTTAACTGATAGAGTAATATATATTAAAATGCATTTAAGTAGAAAATTTTTGTAATGTTTTAAACACTAATAATATATTCATAACAAAAATTTCAATACTATAAACATTATTTTAAGTATCTTTAACACTTTGTTTCAAATTCTAAAAATCTATCTTATGTAGTATTACCTATCCTACTCAAAAGTGATTACATTGTACTGTAGATATTTTCTTGCATTCGTTACTATCTAAAATTATATTTCTTTCACTTGTTTAATTTCTAATCAGAAATTAGTCTAGAAGCATCCCCATCAGGTTAAAGATTTTGTTGGTCATTCTTACAACTATCAACCCATTACCTAGAGAAATACTGAGGACAAAGTGAGATAAAATTTTGCTTAATTTTTAGTTCCTTTGGTGCAAAAGAAACATTTACTCCAATTCATAACTTATTAACCCTATGACTTTAGATAAATACTGTCCCTCATAAGCCTCCATTTGCTCACCAGCAAGCTAAAGATAATGGTATTCCTCTGAGGATATAACAAGAAAACACTGGATAATGTATGAAAAAGACTGACTCATAGAAGGTACTCAGCATTTGCTAATTATCTTCTTTCTTTAAGCTATTGCTTATATTAACTCCATCATATTAGCCACATACCTATTAGCACTAATAATGAATATAGACAATAGAATTAACACTTAAAATGTATTAGGCTAATGAGCTAATTTTTTTTATGTTACTATGTTTTATGTTTATTTCAATTAACTGATCTGTATTTAACAGATTCACTGGATTAACTGACACACCATTCCCCATATAAAGTAAATCAACTGATAACCAATGTAAACTAAAAGCTTGTGGTTAACACTGTCATATCCTTCTGCATTTTTTTCCCTTCTGACAATTAAATTTGCATGCTTACCAAGAGTCATTAGTTTTTCTTTCTATATCTATTTATGCAAATTGTCTTGTCATTGCATTACATAACAAATTAAATATTAAATAAACCTTATAAATTAAACCAGTGATATATAACTAAAAAAAAAAACCTGAAAAAATATTTTTCTAATTAATTTAAGTGAATGGCTTTGAAAACTCTAAGTAGAAGTAGCTGATAAAAAAAAAGTATTCTGCCAAATTTGGTGTAGGTAAGAATACTGAAGAAAAAAAAATCACAAAATTTTTAAAGGACTATACCTTTAAATTGCTTCTCAACTATTCTTAATTCTCTACATTTTGAAGAAATAAATATTTAAAATTTTACACCATGTATTACACACATGGTTTGTGTAAAAAAGAGATCACAAAGCTTTTTTTTGACCTGCACTCAAAGAAAGGGCCCTGGATTTACAAAAACGAATGGCCATTTATATGTTTTTATTTTAAAGTAAGCATTTAATTTATATATTGCATTTTATAGGTTCCCACGCAAACTACATTTTCAGATACACAATAAACTTCCAGTCTTGATTATGTGTGATAAGAAGGTTTCTCCAAAACTCTCCTCAAGGTGGGCATTGGACAATAATACATAAGACCATCCAACCTCAGGGAGAAAACATGTTGATCCATGTCATTGCATAGATTAGAGTTGGACCAAGTTTTGATACAATGTAGTGAAAAAAGCATAGACTTTGTACTACTATAGGCTTAACTCTGATCCTCAAAGGTTTTAAGTAGAATGGTTCTGAACTTCATGTTCCTTCAGTTATATGATGCTGGATGAAACAGTCTTAAAATGTTATTATGAAACTTAAAAGACATAATTTGTGAAACTGAGTAACAGTGGCAGCCATATAATAACACATCCTGAGCAAATTTTGTTTTATTCAAATTGACCTGTGTGTTTACTTTTTGCAGTTATTTAATTGGATATGATATTTTTAGTTTTCTCCATTGCCATCTTCTTAAAAATAATCTACATCTTCATGTTTCTTTTTAGTGCGAAATATAAAGTTTCAAGCCAAAAATAGAACACTGTGTATATGCCCAGAAATGTTGTTTTCCTTCCTTCTTTTTTAGAAAATACATGCAATTACATATGCTATATTAATTGTCAAATGACAATGTTCCATAGCTCCATATTTGTTTACAGGAAATATTTTAAAACTCTCACTCTGAACAAATCTCACAAAAGTGGTTACATATTTGGACATAAAACAGAAACTTATTTTCACGTTATTTATGGCATCTTGACAATTCGTTAGTTCAAATTCCAGCAAACATTTTTTTTTTTCTGTCTAAGATTGAGGTGTTCCCTTCAGGAACTCTGCTGGAAAGAAAGAATCTGTGATTTTTCTCTGTTTTGCTGGTGATTATAAGCAGGAGGTAGTCACAGCTCAACTGCTTGTTGTTGGTGTGTGTTTGGTTTGGGGAGAAGGTTTACTTGGAAGAAAAAAACTAAGCCATTATCTATGGAGTAAGATAATGCCACTGAGTACAAATTTAAAAGGTTTTTATTTAAGCCAGGTAATTAGATTTTGGAATGTATCCAGTGAACTTCAATTAAGCAATCTAACCCAGGAAACTCAATGGCACTTCTAAAAAGGATATGTAAAAATAATAAATACAAATAAAACAGAAAAGAAAAATCCAGTGAACACACCTATGACGTATGCGCTGTAGAATCAAAGACATAAAAACAGGTTTTCCAAAATTTTTACAGCAGAATATCTTTGAATCAACTTTACAATGGAATAATACTTACGAAAGCAATAAAGTTAGTCTTATCATTTCATAAACAAACCATGCCTCTCTAAAATGGAATGGCTTTCACTCGTTATGACAAAAATGTCTGGTGGAATACATGTTCTCACAAAATTATGCTGTCATCTTTTCTAATACTATTTTTGGAATTACAAAAATAAAATTTCATTGTTTCTTGATATTAGATTAAGTGACAAGAAAATATTGGAAAATTTAAAAATGAGAAATGGTGCTTTTTTCTAGAGGTTAAAGAAAATCTTTAATAGACATTTCAGACAATCTAATTTAATCTTCATAACTTCTCTAAGAAGTAAAAGAGTAAACACTTCAATATTTACGTCATGAATTAAAATGAGAAGTATTTAAGCCATTCTTCTTTCGAACTTAATTCTACATTGGAAATATCTCACACTATGTTCATCCTCATGTTTTTACCTGTACTTTTCTGTATCTTCTCACATTTACTTTTGTCTTTTTTAGAAGGGAATGTAAGGGTCAAAAGATCATGTATCTTTTTAACCACCCTCCCTCTTCCAAATATCTAATATGGCACAGTTCCATGCTGTCAAAGAGAATCAATATTGGCAATGATGAAAACTGTTCAGCAGAATAAAACCCTATTTATTGTTACAACCCAGTAGTCACTGCCGTGATGGGATCTAAGTGCCACCTGTGTCAACGAGAGGACGTACAAGACCACTCAAATGAAAATAACTCCTAATCAAGAAAGATAGCTCTTCAAACACCCTGTGCTTATGGACAGTGCTCTGCTAGGGGTTACAATCTCTGGAAATTTTTCCCCCAGACATATAATAGTCCCTGAAGATGCCCTGTTATTTTCCAGTGTGTCTCAGAAACGGGGAAGATGTGTCAGAGCCAGCAATACACTGAGTGCCAGTGTAAAATGGTACCTTACACTCTCACAGAGGTTTAACAAAGAAATGAGGAGTGAGAGGACTGGGGATGACGTTTCCCATTTGTACTGCGCCGCGGAACATGCTTTCACACTCTGAAGTGCCAAAAGGAAAACAAAAAAAAATTCAAGTAGAATGAGAAAGAAAAGCAGGTGTGAAGGCATCACACTTGGCTACTGTAAATGTTATTTAGCAAAATTCATATTATTCTTGATAAAAAGACAATGAGAATCTGCACAAGAACCTACAACAGAGCTCCAAAACAAAGATAATGTAGGACCATGTAGACATGCAAGTTTGACTTCTGAGAGTTTGGTATGAGCTAAATAAATAGAGAGATGGCCGTGGTCCCCTGGCAGGTCACTCTGCCTATCCTTTCTGCCTGACCTCCAATTGAGACAGATGGTTATTAAGGTTGAAACTATCTTGAAATCTTTCTGAGCTGGACACCTTCTACCTTGAAAGTAGCTGAGTGTGTTAGTGTCTCATTGCTGGAGCTAAACCCTATGGCCGCTGCATGTCCACTGACTTGTCATTACTAAGAACCAAGGTATCATCACTGAGAAACAGAAGCCTTCTCCCAAATAATTCTGCAAATCTCTGGACTTTGCCATTCATGACGTGTAAGGTCTGGAAGCCAAGAAGTTCAAGGGCAAGTTCTGAGTCAAGACCATGAATATCATCCGTTAGTAAGACAAGTTCTTCTCCAGGACCACCTCTTTAGTTCAGCATGATTGGACGGGCAGATTGGAAACTCAGTTTGTTCTGATACTGTTTGAATCTATTGTTTTCTACAAAGAACATACCATTTGGCATTAAAATACCTGTGTTTACTTATTAAATCTAGGACTCACTGCTTATGCAACCTTGGGATCCCAAGGACAAGTACTCCTCCTAAAGGGAGGACGTTGCTTTAGTGATGTCGAATTTGGGCTCTGGTTTCTTGGTGAGAATTTACAGTAGGCACTAGGGTGAGAGGAATATGGGGAAAACACTCCCTCTGGTAAAAATCCCCATTTTTGTCTCAAGGCTGTTTTTTTTTTTTTTCCCCAAACTTCTAACCCTAAAGCTGTGGGAGTAGGGGTTAGGGAAGACGGTTATTTGTCCCTAAAATATCCTGCCACTATTCTATATTTGCCTTAAATTTTACAAAGTGTGTCTTGGGAAAATTTCCATGATAAAAAAGACCAACAATCTGAAGAAGTTATGCACGGGTAGACGGGAGGAAATGTGAGGGACGAGAGGGGAACACACACACCCTTGTCTCAGCATGGCCATCATTAATATTGCCCTCATGTTTATCTGGACATCCCTCTGCTTCAAGTCCTAGCTTTGAAAGAAACCTCAATCAAATGCACTGAAATTTATTTCCATCTGTTTTTCCAAGGACGTTTCCAAATTTAAAGTAGCAGAAAGCAGCAGTTTTGGGGGAATCACCTTAACAAGAAAGATGTGATGCATATGTGAAAAGAAATAATTTTATTGGGACATATTTTACACATCATAAGATCCACCCATGGCAGGTGAACAATTTAATTTTTTTTTGAAGTAAATTTACCAAGTTGAGCATCACCCTTAATCAGTTCTAGAACATTTTTGTCACCCAATGTGACCCCTCATGATTTACTCTTAACCCTCATCCCACCTCCCTCCCAAGGCAACCACCAATCTACTTACAACCTCTATAGATTTTAGAGGCTAGATTTGAACAGTTTCTGATGCCAGGCTTAAATATTTAAATAATGGAGATCATTAAAGAGATTAAAGGGGAATAATGTATTTCCAGATGCTTATTTCGAAGATTCTCTGATTGCCTGAGGATGACAGATTAAAGATGAGAACCTGGACATCAGGAGACTGGCTATGGGAGTGCTGTGATAATCCAGTTGTGGGTAAATGAGTCAGGGAACTTGTGGTGGGGGCTTGGCAGGGCTTGGCTCATGCATTTGCAGAACAGGCAGCTCTCTTTGTGATGTGAATTCTCTTGAAGAGCCTGGATATGGAGAGGGGTTACCAGAGGAGAGCCAGAGCCTCAGGAAAGCTTTATCCCCTTTGACTGGTGGTATATGGAACAGGTAGTAGGTGAAAAAAAGGGGGAGATTATGTTTATGCATGTTTTCTAGGAACTCTGTGCTTGAGAGAAGAAAGGGAAAGAGAAGCTATGTGATTGTGGTTTATAGATGGTGGGGCACTGCAGATAAAAGTCTAGCCCTGGTGAAGAGTGCACCCAAATTGGGGCTGCCTGGGGGAGGAGAGAATTCAGATAAAGCTGACCATCCTAAATATCTCAGGGCGCAAAACAAGTTGGCCCAGAGTGAATATCAGCTTTTCTCATGAGTTGAGGTTGCTAAAAATCGTCCCCACCCGCAATTATTTCTGCCACGGACCTCTCCTGGATTGACATTTACTCCTTTCCTTGTATTAAAGCAAATACCTCTGCTAAAGGGTTAATACGTTACTTAGATAAGGCATGGTGTTAAGCCATTATCATCAATTGGCCAGTAGCAGATTAGTCAGATGTCAACAAGAAAGGAAGACACTTGTGAGAAAATGAGAAACAGGCCAAACAAGTTTGGATGAGTCGATTCTGAACAACGGTTCTACCAAGAATCCTGAGCTGAGCGCAGCTGGGACTCCAGAAAGACACTTTCTCAGTCATGCCTTGTACAAGTGTACTGGGTATTGGCCTTCCTATTGTGTGCGCCTTTTCTTTCAAAGATAAACTTCCACCTCTGTATACTCTAAATGAACTCTAAAATGAAGCTGTCATGGAGGAAAAAAATGCTGCCTGCCATTTCAGTAAACAGGGAATTTCGCCCTCC
This sequence comes from Camelus dromedarius, assembly GCF_036321535.1. Taxonomy (NCBI): domain Eukaryota; kingdom Metazoa; phylum Chordata; class Mammalia; order Artiodactyla; family Camelidae; genus Camelus; species Camelus dromedarius. Next base: position 15,399,780 of record NC_087446.1, on the reverse strand, counting down.
ATCAAACCATCAGCCACTGCAACCGCCCCTTAAGGTGCACCCTGAGGGGAATTCAGGATGAAGAAAACAGGATTCTGGCCCTGGATAGTTAAGATGCATATCAAAGGAATAATTTCAAAGAGCGCAGACCCTTGCATCTTCCTGTGCATAGAAGAACATAAAATCTTTAACTTGAGATATCTGTTTTTTGTGTGATTAGCAGTAATTTTTTGATGTTCAAATACATTTTTTTTTCCCAGCAAAAACTCCTGTGTATTGTGGTTCCTCCCTTACGTCTTTGGAACAGTTCCTCAGAGCTATCTGAGACACTGTGTCCTGGGTTATAGTCTTCTGATTGTCCACTAATAAAACATAATTTTCAACTTTTAGGTTGTACTTTTTTTCAGTCGACACTATCTGCATTTTTTTTTCCTGGTGATTTCTTGTTGCTTTTTCCTGATTTCCTGTCCAAATCAGTCTATTGATTTACACTCATTTACTCAAATATATTGTGCTGAAAGGCCCTGCGAGGGCCACAAAGAAATGTTAAATATTTATGACCAGGAGACACAGAAGGAAACCAACAGTCATTCGTCTCATCCTTAGTAACAAAGCTCAATTTTATTCATGGTGCAAATGGATCCAAGTAAAAATTTGTTATTTCCCAGCTCTCCCCCTAGTAACTAGAAGTATCTGCATAACATAAATTTTGTCCAAATGCATATAGCTGGGGGTAACAGTTTGATTACTTAAGAAAAGAATTCTAAACAGAACTAACCCACTTGGCACATACCCTTTTAACCTTTTGCCATTCTGGTTCTTCTTGCCCAGAATAGAGCTGTGATGCTGGAAATGGAGCAGCTATCTTGTAACCTTGAGGTAATATGTATAAGCTAACAAAGGTCAATTGAAAAAATAGGGGTAAGTGTCACTAATGGCATGGTGATTCACCTTTCTAGTCTTGTTAGGTACTTAGATAAGCGAGGGCACCAGGCAGATAGGTGGAGGAGAGGGAGGATGGTCCGGAAGGTGGTGTTATGCCCACTTCCAGCATAAAGGTATTTTACTTTTTCTAAATGAAGTGCCAGTGAGAAACCAGTTAGAACCCGACAGCCACGATTGCTCGGTAGCGAGAAGGACCTAACCGGACACGACCCAATGCTCATTGTAATATAATTAGCATCGCGGTTTAGTCCGCCGCCCCAGGGTGTTTTCCTGTGTACACCATGGGTAAGGACATGTGCAAAGGGGACAAGCATAACTAGGCATTCCTGGGGCAAGAGCCGTCAATCAATCAAAAGACTTGAACAGTGACTTGAAGATTGAGAAGTTTTTCAAGCAGTCTTAGATATGGAAGAGATCACCGGGAACGGGAAAACAGGCAGAAATCAGCCTGTGACAAGGCACAAAGGCTGACAAAGGGTGGAAAGAGGTGGCTGCAAGTATTTCAGTGCCACTGGAGTCTTGTGTGCGTATCACAGAATGGCAGGGCGATGGGCTGAGTCTAAGGGCAAGAGCCAGGTGTGGAAGAACAGCCCAGGGCATGCTAAGGAGTCTGTGCTTCATCCCTTCATCCCGCATCCAGGGTTTACAGACTGGCATCCAGCAGTGGAACCCCTGTGTACTTGTGCAAATACCAAGTTCAGTTTTACATCTGAGTGTGTTTAGGTAGAATGTGCTCTATTTCTTTGCCGCAGGCTCCACAACTCCTCTTTAATGATGGTTACCACCTCACATAATTACATTAGATGCCTGGCTCCTGAAAATCTTCGTGTTTGTGAGGTCTTAGAGGAAAATTAAGCCAAGTGCTAAAGTCCATGAGGAAGACAGGAAACCTTGAAAATGCTGAGCAGATTCTAGTGACGAGTACATGTGTGCAGGGGTAAGTGGAAGGCAGAGTCATCAAATGAGGAAGCCTCGATTTCATAGCCAGAAAAAAAAAATCCTAAGTGCCAGGATGCAATGAAAGAAGTTAAATATCTCTAATAAACTCTAGCCAAGATGAGAGAGGATAAGAAATGGTCTCATTCAACAGTGTGGAAAGGAAAGCAGAGTAGCCCAGAAGAAGCTTTATTTTAAATAAGCATTTAATAAACTGAAGACGTTCATGTTTAAGACATACAACTCTCTAATTTCTTAGAAATCTTTCATATATTGGTCTCCCAGTCAAAATGCTAAATACTTGATTTGTAATTCAATCAACAGTAAACATTTAGTAAGTATTTACTAAGTACAGGTATAAATTTCCAAACTTTTGGGAGATCTAATATTTATTTTTACCTAACAGACTTTATAGCATCTTAAATATCAAGGTGTGAAAACAACTTGGGAGTTATTCATTGTTATTGTGAGAAACAAAGTATACAGGAAGTGGTAAATTTAGTAGGAAAGCATAACAGATAAAAATGATCAGATTACAAGGTAATAATAATACATTATCAATTTATACTAATATGTATTATTTAACCCAAGTAGTTTTAGCATCTTCAATAATGAATATAATGTATAAAATGCACAAATAGAAAGACATCATATATCCCGTGAGCATTTTTACCAGGGTGTTAATGACCTGCTTGAGTTAGCACCTTGGGCTTTGCCTCCAGCCTTAAAATACAGTCAGTTATTACCTGCTCAAATCTATACCAGCATGTTTTAACTAGACTAAATATACTCTAAGGAGAGGTAAATATTATACTGTTTCATTTTCATTCTCAGCTTCTAAAATCACAGCTATTATTCATAATTCAATTGTAGTTTTGAGCATGCTATAATGGACCTGTAAGTGAAAATCATGTACTTGTGACAGTGTTTTAAAATTCTTGACTCATAAGATTAAAAATATCTGAGTGTGAAGTAGATTTAAAATATCTTCTTATACATGCTTAAACCACATATTATCGTTTTTTTCCTTTTTATCCATATATAGTTATATCTTTGATTATAACATTTTGAGATGATATTAAATCACCAGTTGAAAATAAGCTAAATGTAACTGGGCTTTTAAAGCTTCCAAACTAAAATGGAGACTACAGAGCAAACTTCATTCACTCAAGCATCATCAACTTTTTCATTATTTGGACTAACACGCCCTCCTACCCCTTGGCCCAGAGCCAAAAAGCAATTTGCATTTTGTTAATTATTCACAAATTTTGGAGGGAGGGAGTGATATCTGAAGACTCACATGGTCAGTACTGTCTCTGCATTCCTTATTCACTCAAACTAAAAAATGGATAATGTTTGTATAAGCAGAGTCTTAGGTGGATAGCTGGGAGATTACTATGATTTAAGATTTAGAACTGCTTAAAGCGTTAATGAAATTAGGTCAATATCATCCAATATCTTGTCAGAAATTTGATACAATTCATACTAGTGATAATAATAACACTGTAATAATAATTGTAATAGCCACATCTATTAATTTCATTAAGCATATAAAATGTGCTAAGTACTGTATTAAATATTTTTTCACAAATCATCTCATTTACTCTTCAGGACAACTCTATCCATAGAACTATCATCTCTGTTTTATAGCTCATAATAGTCAGTATTTACTGAGTTCCAATTATATGTTCAATTGGCAACATCCCAATGAAATAGTTACCATTTTCTGGAAGAGAAAATCTAAACTTCGAGCGAGAAAGTGATTTGCCTAAATTCCCATATGTAGTGTAGTTGTGTCCATGACACACTTGTAATGTAAGAACTCAGGTTCTTAACCTCAGTGTTGTAACCATCAAATGTGTTAGTCATTGTGAGTAAATCTAAATGCTTTAACTCCAAAGTCTCATCAGATCAGCAAAACAAAGTTTAAATTGTTCACTCATGTTATGATCCAAGATCCAATGAAGGTGAAATGTTTGTTTATCAGTAATGGAATCTGAGAAATGGAGTTTATCTGTGGGCCCAAGAGAAAAATAAAATAGGTTTGAAACGAATAGGGCATTTTCTCTCTCCTACTATATTTTATATTTTTTAACATTTTTTTATTGAGTTATACTCATTTTGCAATGTATCATATTCCAGTGTAGAGCACAAATTTTCAGTTATACGTGAACATACATGTCGTACTTCATTTTAAAATCTTGACTTTTCTATGTGAAAGCAGGAAGGAACTATTGAATTATTTTAAGCATGGAATGATATTAGTAAATTTCTGTTTTACAATTATGACAGCAGTGATATTTCAGAATAGAAGTGTATGCTTTGGTCTACACATTGTGAGACCAGACAAGGGGAAGCCCTCTAGGGGCACCAGTTTCCATGAGAAATCACGAGAGCAGAGGTGAATATGGTGGCTTTAGGAATTAAGAGAAAATACGGGTGAAACCACCAGGAGATATTTGGGGGGTAGAATCAAAAGGATTCTTGAATATTGGGTGTGAACAATAATGGAGAAAAAGGGCCAAAAATAGTTCTGAGGTTTTAAGCTTGGGGCACAATGTGTGGTAGTAAGGATTATCGTGTAGATGTGATTTCTCTAAGTGTTTAGAAGTCCTTTGTCAGCTAGGCAGATGTGTGGACTATGCTGCATGAGGGCTTGCTTGCAGTGCTATAAAATCCCCCTAACAGCAAAATGAAGAAAAATGGATGAGTTGCAAATTACTTTATTTTATTCAACCATTCACTCAACTGACACATTTGGATTGTGAATTTGTATGCTAAGCAAGCATTGTGCTGGGTATTAGCGGAAACAGTGTAAAAGACACAATCTCTGGGTTCAGGACGCTGAAGCCTCCTGATTCAACTTAATTTGTGCTAAATAAAAGCAAACATGAAATGTTATGACAATCTGTAGAAAGTGCATGAAAACCCAGAAATCTAGCAGAGAGGGTAAAAAAAAAAATCTTTGTAATAGTTTGAAGGAAGGATAAGAGTTAGCAAAGCAGAAAAAGAAGGTATGTCAAGGCTGAAGGTTAGAACATGGATAGAGGCTCAGAAGGAAACAGGGGGTGCTGTGAGTAAAGACAGCAGGAAGGAAGTTGAGGCCTGAGTAGAGAAGTGAAGAAAGGCTGGCAAGTGATAAGGTGTGTGAGGTCAAAAGTTGCTGGGATGTGAAAGATTCTTACATTCCAAAGCCTTTTGAAGACTTCAGCTTAAAAAGCCACTGAAGGATTCTTAGCGGAGAAATGGCATGGTCACATTTACACATTATGAAAGTCATTCTTACAACAGCACGGATAGTGGATTGGATAAAAACAAGATCAGAGGCATGGGAACCTATTAGGGGGCTTTTAGTGAAGTCTGGCAGAGATGTGATAGTTAGTGGTCTGAAATAAAGCTGCTGCAGTGAAGAGGGAGAAGAGGGGGGGAATTCAAGAAATGTTAAGGAATCAAAATTGGTAGGGTTTTTATCCTCAGTGAGGTTAGAGGCTAAATAAGAGGAAAGAATGAAGATGATTCTCGGCTTTTTGACTTAAGTAACAAGGTATCTGATGGCGCTATTCAAAAAGATAGGGGAAAATGAAAAGAACACAGATCCGTGGAGAAAGGAAGAAGATAAACTTAGTTTTGGACATACAAGCCACCTCCGAAGCATCAGAGATGTCCGGCAGGAAGCTGGATGTAATTTTTTAAAGGTAATATAACTTGAAGCCTCATGTACTATCTATTTATCTGCCTAATTAGCTCAGTGCTTTAACAAAGTCAAGTGAAGGGTCTCAGTTTAATTTCTTCTTCATGACTTCACTGGTAGACATCTGCCCATGACAGGTAAGAATAGCAACAGAGAACAAAAAATTAAGCGCAAATACATTGCCTAACTAATTGTTGGTCAGTAGAATCATCTTCTTTTTCAGAACTTAATTATAAATTGGAGAAAGTGAAAGCTTACCTTTTTAAATCTTATGTCTGTTTGGAAAGAAAAGGAACTTGAGAAGAAAAATCCAAGGGACAAATAAAATGACACCTAATAAAAACCCATAGGGCACTAGTTAATCGTCTATGCCGATGCCCATATATTTACAATTAAAAATTATTATGACTTGAATCCAACCTTTCCCCCCCTTTTCTGAAAGAAAACTCAAATAATGAATATTAAAAAAAGTAAATGGTTATCAAGTCACAAGGAATGTTATGCAATACAAATTACAAAACTAAAATGTAGTTACACAAAATGATGATGTTCATGAGATAAGATGAATGTGTGTTCAACCAAAGAAACCACGTAATTGCAAAGCAGTCTGAAGCAGCTGGACTAAATAATGAGAGTTCTTTCAAAAAGGAAATCTTTTTAGAAAACATAGCTTCCTGAAAAGTTTGCAGAAGTTGTCAGTACAGTTGACATAACTTTACACATTTATTTAAAAATCTAAATAAAGCAAGGTTGACTAAGGAAGTTAGAAATAGAGCTCTGTGAAATAGGACCTAGAGGAGAGACTGTCGGTAGGCTCCAGACATATGGATGGGTAGGGTTTCCAGACGTATGGGGCAGTTTTAATATTTCTGAGTATTTGATATAACTAATTCAAAGTCTCAGAGTCATTTCTGGCCAGACAGGGTGTGTGTTCTGGGATTCCTAACCTAATGCCAACCTCTTGGGAAAAGATCTCTCAAGAGCCTTTCTTGTAAGAACACAGAAAACCTCACCTGGCCATCATAAAGCTTTATAAACATCATTAGGAGAGAACTTTTTTAAAAGAACCAGAAATTTTCAGGATCATGCCTTAGAGCATCGATTGCTTTCTTTGCTCTCCGGTGCGTGCAGACGTGGTGTCAGTCGTTTCAATCTGTTTCTTTACTCTTTTATGAAAATAGCTTGTCTGAGAAGACTTTTTCCTTAGAAATTATGACTATTTCACTTCACAATTTGAGATCATATAATCTCTAAGCAAGCTCTTACGTTAGTGCTTTAATCAGAAAATGTCTCTGCTGAACAAAGTTTTGTTATTAATATGCAAATGAATGCTGTAAGGCAGATGACACTTTTCCCCAAGCCACATTCAATTAACATACCAATAACTTTAGGTGCTTCTAGTGTAATCAGAATTAATGTTTTACATGACAGATTTTTTAACACTTCTTAGGTTGTGAGAATAAAGAATCTGAAGCTATCATTTATTATCATGATGTAAATGCAAAACATACAGGTTGAGACAATGGAAGTGGCCAAAGATGATGTAAATATAGTAATGTTATAAATGCTATATAGGTTTCTATATTGATTGCTGAACCAGGGGACGATATGACTTCCCTAGAGAAGTCGTTTTGTGTTCAAATTAACAATTGTATCCATCTGTCATAATAGAATCAGATGATCAAAGTCTCTTCCACCCTACACCTGAAATTGAAACAACCACCAACATAGAGGAAAAAAAATCACAACAGATCATGTGGTGAACTGCTTAACTCTACAAGGATCACCTTGTGCAAATTCACACAGTTGAAGCCTTGTAAGCGATTAAAGTTCAAAATTAAGAATCAACCTGAAGATGTCTGCAGATTCTCTATAAGTGGAAAAGAAGTTCTTCAGTTTCTAAGTGTATTACGGATCGGTGTCATTGTCAGCCTGCCATTAGACATGTTAGAATCAACATGGAGTGAAACCCTGAGGTCTCTTGATTTATTTTCTGCATGCTGGGGAATAATTTTGTGAAATTTATTCAGCAACCACTTAGTCGTCACCTATCATACTGTAGTCACTACTGTAGGTTCTGGCGCTGTAGTGTGAAAAAAATGTCTTGTATTACCCAAATGTAGCCCTTTTTTTAATTTTGTATGTTAAAGAATCTAATTTCTATTTCATATTGTACAATGGTGTTATCATAGATGTAAAAATGCAGCTATATGGGGTTTTTTCCTACTAACTTCTTCGAATTGCTCCATATGTTCCATCACACAGTTTTTGAGCATTCAAACCTATCAGTTTCTAAGAGACCTGTAAAGACTTCTGTGTGTCAGCTTGTTTGTTCTTACTATATTCTGGGAGGTGTTGACTTGGATAATGGTTTCTCCTGGGGAAAAGACTGGCACCCCATTTCCCTGTCCTCGTATTTCGTGTGAATCTAAATCCTGCAAGAATATAAAAATTACTTTACTGAACATTTCCGGTGCTCATAGTCAGCACTTATGTCATCAGTATTAAATGGATCAGGATTCCTTCTCTGTAGTCAAAAACAAAGGTTTCACATTCATTTGAATTTCAACCTATTTCATGCTTCAAACATTAGTTTGGAGGCAATCTGCTTCAGACATAACGTATAGTCGAGACATTTCAAACAGAAAGTTGATCCCTGAATTAAATGTAGCCCTCTCCACCCTCAATACACCAAAAACTTAAAATGTATAATTTTAAACGTATCACACTTCAGCCCAATACTTCACATATGCCTGCTGTGTTTTATTAGGGTATTACTTTTGCCACATTTTATTGGGCTATTCTTTTGTCCACCCACGTGACTGACACCTAACATGCTGCCGTCCAGCAACACATCAGCAACATAACTTTCAACAGCTCCTGGTGTTACGCTGCTGTTGGCTGTAATTGCTCTTAGAGAAGTGCCACATTCCCTTAAGACACTACTCTGCCCTTTCTAGGTGCACATACTGTTTTTAGCTCTAGCAAGAGTTTGAGGAGTGTTTTCTTTTACCTAAGAAGGAATTCGAGAGGAGAGAAAGACAAAATTCCCCAGATTATGCGATGCTTAGTCTTATAACTACAGAATTGTTTTGTTGTTGTTTTTGGTTGCTTGATTTGGCTCTTTTTTTTTTTTTTTTTTTAAGGCGGTGAGACGGGTCCATGGTGATTTTCCCAGTAAAATTAAATCACATTTAAAAGCAAAAGCAAACAAGTCCTTGCTAGAATACTTTTCACCTAAAAGCTACCTAATCACATTTTTATTTTAAATACTTTATGTCAGAAATGAGTATATTGAGTGGAAACTCTTCAGTTTTCATATTATTGGGCCTCAAAGCAGCATTTGGTTCTTGTTTACTTGTCTCTTGTTTGAAGCACATGCCTCATTTGTCTCCATGACACAGCTATTCCCTGGCTCTCCTTGATCTGCTTCTTCTGACCCCAGGCCGACTGAGCCTCCTTTACTTGGGCTCTTTATGAAGACCTTGCCATCAGCATTTCTCAGTGGTCCTCCTAGGTCGTATCACCGACTCAAAATGTTTATTCACAACAAGAATCTCTCTCCAAGATGCAAATCTTAAAAATTCAGTTTTCGGATTAAAATCTCTTTTGGAGGCATCAAAACCACATTCAGTTGTATATTTCCAAAGCAGAACTTCTTATCATGATCCAGGTCTTTAAATCTGGTCCTCTTGTGCTGCTTCCTTTCCAGTGAATGGCATCATCTTATAATTGATTTGTCAGTCCAGAAAACCTACTGCCATCTTCACTGACCTCCTCTCTATCCGCATAATCAAGCCATCATTAAGTCTTGTTGATTATATCTCTAAAGTATCTTCCAAATTCATCCACTTTTCTTTTTCACTATCTCTCTCATCCAGGTCTAAGGAATCATTGTTTCTTTTTTTTTTTTTTTTCTTTTTCGGGTAGTCTTTTTTTTTTAAACATTTTCTACTGATTTATAATCATTTTACAATGTTGTATCAAATTCCAGTGTAGAGCACAATTTTTCAGTTATACATGAACATATATATATTCATTGTCACATTTTTTTCTCTGTGAGCTACCATAATATCTTGTATATATTTCCCTGTGCTATACAGTATAATCTTGTTTATCTATTCTACATTTTGAAATCCCAGTCTGTCCCTTCCCACCCCCTGCCCCCTTGGCAACCACAAGTTTGTATTCTATGTCTGTGAGTCTGTTTCTGTTTTGTATTTATGCTTTGTTTGTGTTTTGTTTGTTTGTTTGTTTGTTTAGATTCCACATATGAGCGATCTCATATGTTATTTTTCTTTCACTTTCTGGCTTACTTCACTTAGATTGACATTCTCCAGGAGCATCCATGTTGCTGCAAATGGTGTTATGTTGTCAGTTTTTATGGCTGAGTAGTATTCCATTGTATAAATATACCACATCTTCTTTATCCAGTCATCCATTGATCATTGTTTCTTATGAGTACTGCAGAGGCCTCTGTAGATTGATAGATAGACAGATATAAAGTTACATCATACATACATAAGTACATGCATAGATCTTATTTCTCCATTTTAAATAAATTTTTTAAGAAGAAAATGTTATCATGTTGCCTTTCCTCTCTACTCTCTTTCTCTTACACACAAACACACACACACACACACACACACACTCACATTTAACCTTTTCTATAGTACGGTACATTATTAGATTAATACTCAGAACTTTTCACTGCTTTTCCATGCTCAGCAGAGGAGCAGAACACAGTTTCCCCCTCTTTGACTTTAGATTCAGCCATATGACTTGCCTTGGCCAATAGCTGAAGCTGGAAATGAAAGGGATCCGGTTCCAAGATCAGGTCTTCAGAGGCCTCGTGATTTTCCACCTGCCTTCTGGTGCCTCTGCCATCACTAAAAATAACTTGTCCTGGCTAAACAATGGCCAAAAGGAGAATACGAGACGTGAGGAGCAGATGTGAACTGCCTCTCCCAAGCCCAGCCCCCCAAAAAACATAGTTTTATGAGCTAAATAATCTTACCATTATATGCTACTGAGATCTGTGTCCTTGTTTGTTTTGTAGAATTACTGGAGCCATTGCTAACCGATATTTATGGTTTCTTCTTTTTTTCAAATGTGCAGTAAAGTATCTTAAACGTAACCAAAATGATCCTGTGTAGTTTGTCCCACTACTTCATGCTGATCCTCATTTCTCACTAAGCTTCCTCTCCCTCTCTGTGTCCATTCCTGGTGGCCTTCTTCCACTTCTGTGAACTTGCCAATAAGTCCTTACACCACAGGGATTTACGCTTTGTTACATTTCTTTTCCTGTATTTTACTTAGTTCCTTCCAAGTATGAAGAATGTCACCCCAAGACATTTAGAATGTCAGTCAGCTCAAGCACTAATTCTTCAGGATTAGCTTGACACAATTACTACTCTACTTTTGCTTCTGTGATTTTGAAATCAGTTTCCACTACTAAACTTTAATAATAACAGGGCTGCTTAAATGTTGAATAAAGTAATTAATTCACTTATGTGAACTAGAGGTGATTCAAGGCTGATGTGAATCACATTCAAAGGTCCCGTTGAGTACATTTTTGGACACCTGCTAGCTCAAGAGCATCTACTAAGTTTTTGTTTTGTTTTGTTTGCAAATAGTTATATTTGTAGTGAAACAAGTTTTAAGTGCTATTAAACAATTTGATAAATACATTCAGAGTTATCTTTTTTCTCCATAACTCTAAACAAGTAAAAATCATAAATGTCTTCAATAACCTTCTCTTTTAATACAGTAAATCAGTCATGTTAAGAATTCATTCATCCTATTTCTCTACTCTTCCTTGGTGTCCTCTATGAGATACTTCATTTTCTATCAAGAAAAATACTAACTTCAGCTTTAGAATCAACTCAAAGCTTTAATATATTTGTTTAAATAACAACAGGTCTGAGTTACACATTTGTAGTTTTTCTTCCCACATTCCAGCTGAAGGAACCAAGTCATTCCTTATGTCAGTGGGCTGGACTTAAAAATGAGTTTTTTACACCATAATTAGTAGATTTATAATTTGGAATCCTCATACAAAATTGTTTTGTATGTAGAATACAGTAAATATTTTCCACTACTTTTATCTCCATCTTTTGTTCATACATTCTTGTGTATGCTGATCTGTCTCCCTAACTAGATTATAAATTCATCTTAAATTTTATTAAGTTTCTTAATTTGTGTTGACTTCACTTACAAATATAGCATAGTTTTAAACATGTAATAAATGATAAACTTATGTTTGTTGACATATTAACATGAGCTTTTCCTCTGATACTATTTTGGGGCCCGGACAAAATGCTGGAATTATGTTCATTGCTTCTTTCTAGTCCAGAAAATCATTCTACCACATTCAAAACTTTCTCCTTACTTTAAGCCCATATGTGATTTTATATGTCCTCTTCATTTTTGTCACTTCCATACACGCCCCAATTTTCTCAAGAACATTTTAGTCCCTCATTCACTGTTTCCCCTTTACCCAAACTCTTGTTAACACCCTGGTATATGAATAACTCAACATTCTTATCTCAGAGATGCTGTATCCTTTCAAAGCCAATGATCTTTATTTCCACCACAGCAAGAACCCACCAGTTTAGGTTGATTTTGGACAATTTCAGAAATTTTCTGTTAAAAAAATCAATGCTATCTCGCTCTGATATTTTTATCCATCCAGATGTTGGGTTGTTCCAATGAACTTCCACTGTTTCCTCATCTGTCCTCTATTCCCTCTGTTTGTTTCCAGTCATTACAGCCTACCATCCTAGTTATGTAAGCCTTTCTGTTAATCCTAACCATTTTGATCGACTGTTCCAAATACACTCCCCAGGATACTGGATACTCTTAATTCCTTGAATTTGGGGGGGGGGGGGTTGCTGTTGTTGTTGTTTGTTTGTTTCTTCCTACCTCGCTAGTTTAAATCCCTGGATAACTTCAAATATCCCTCTGTCACCTCCTTCTGGGATGCTATCATTTACAAAATTAATGAAACCAATACTCTTGCCGTCCCAAGCTCATTGTCTGGAAGCACTTGTCATGGTCATGGAATGCTGAGAATCTGCTACAATAAACAAGTATATAAGTAAGAAAAAAAGCAAAATTGTCAAATACTCCAAATTTTATCAAAAGAGATTGAATCTCAGTCTTCAGTTAATAGATACTATTTGAAGTTACCAGGAAAAGGAAATGGCATTGCTTCATCTGTTCTAAAGATTAGAAACTATTTATCAGATAATATTAAAAACAGTTATTACAATGTAAATGTTTAGTAATATAAAATCAGTGGTATACAGGACATGAAGATAATAAAAATAGACTTTATGCTAGGTAGAAGCTAAATATTTTTAAGGGACTACCATAATGTATTCCTTCATTGTAGTTCCCAAACCTGGCTATTTATGATAATCATCTGTGAGACTTTTTAAAAATGCTGAGACCAAGGCTCTATCCTTGAGTTTATAATTCTCTAGGTCTGCAGTGAGCATGAGGAATCTCTTATTTTTCATGAGCATCACTAAGCACTGTGATGCATGTACACGTCCGAGAATCATCACCTTACAGGAAGCAAAATTCAGGTCACCTTTATTCCTCAATATGTGGAGTTCTACTTCTTTTCTTCTTTTTCATAATCAGTCATTTTTAGGAGAAATCTCTAAGCTAAGAGCACTTCCCTATTTATTCCAGTAGAAACCATTGCTTGTGGGTTGAAAAAGCAGTCCCCCCGGGGCCACATTTCCCTCAGTCAGGGATGGTTTGCATTGTCCTTCTGTCAATCACTCTTTCAGTAGTAATCACCTATCCATTTCACCTCTCCTGTCAAGTGATTTTCATGACGTCTATGATTTATGTGGCAGGAACTGCCTTCAGAGCAAGGCATTGGCTTTGAACACTGTTTACAGGACTAGGATCTATTTCAATATCTTGCTAGCAACGATTACCCTGAATGCTATTGAGAAGTAGTTTGAACAGCCTGAGGTTCAGTGGCAATTCTCCCCACACAATCATCAGACAAACTCAGCATGTTGGATTTCTGTTGCCAAAAGGGGTAAACAGATAAACATTTCCAAGTTCAGGAGAATTTGGTTTATAATTCGAGATATACTAAATATTAGTGTATGAATTACTAAATGAAAATGGGAGGTTTCAGTGCATAAGACGTCAGTTATGGTATAATGTGGTTTTTTAATCATTAAAATCTGACTTTATTATCACTTAATTAAAAATATGCAATTACCTTTGCAATGACATTTTAAATCTGAAGTTTCAAGTAAATTAAATCTGACTCAGATATTCTGATCACTAGTGATTTGAAGAAACTGTATTCTTATACCCAAAAAGCAAATTTCATTTCATGAGAAATTAACTTTCCGGTAGTACCATTAACAAAATTAAAATACCTGGTTTGATGGTCCTTGCCACACCGATACCAACAATTCTCCATGCTTCTTTCTCCTCTAATTACTCAGCAAATAATTAAGATATTTTCACATTCTTTTCTGACTTAACGTATCTGAAGAAAACCAATATACTCATATTAGAAGTGTTTAATATGCAAGGTGAGAGGATTTAGGTATCATCCAGTATATCCTGAACTACTTTAAATCCATCTCCATATCCAAAATTTTGCTGCATTACTTTATTAATTACTTCCTGAGACATACTTCCCTATTGTTGTCTTGAGAATGATTTGATAGAGCCAGTAAACGCTAAAACTTAAACAACACCAATTAATAAAAAAAATTAATAAACCGTACTAATTAATAAAATTATTTATAGAGCTATCATCCTTTTCTTTTGCAAAGAGTTGTTATAAAGTATTTTTTGAAGTAGTATTTCAATTTACATTGCCATACCTTATCAGTCCTGTTTACTGGTCTTGAAGAGGGCTGGGGTGGCTGGTAATCTAACCACTCTACTGGGATAGAATATGTCTATCCCAGTATGGAGAACCAGAAAAGGTCAGAACCCCAGTGAGCAAAGAGAGGGGAAAGACTGAGAAACACGTTAATAATTTTTGTACCCTTTCCACAAAAATATGCTTAACAGAAATAGTACAGTCAGTTAAGTCTTGAACTTAAAATGTTGGATATCTTAAAAGAGGGAATGAATTGCTTTAAAAATATTAAATGCACTTGATCGAATATAAAATATGTAAGTAAAAATATAAATAATATTATCATCACCTATAGAGTACAATGGTACATTGTATTTTATATTGTAAGGTTTATATGCATTTCCCACCAAACTCATCATATCATTATATATATTTAGTTCCTATATAGAAAATCCCCAAATGGATTGACTTTAAAAAGAGGACATCTGGTTGGTGACTCTGTAGCTCAGTAATAACGGTACCGCCATCTGCCTTTCTTGTTTCACCAAAGTGTTCTGAAATTCTTACATGGGCTTAGCCTCCATTGTTTGATGATGAAATCCAATAAATTACTGACAATGAGAGAGAGAGAGATCTCCTAAGACATTCTGCTGAGCATCAAGTTTATAGTCTACCTAAATGTTCAAAAGATGGCAGGCACTTAAAGAAATAGCATTCTTAAGTTTTACTTGAAAGATGAAACTTAAAAGCTGGAAATGGGACTAAAACATGTTAAGATTGTTAACACTCTCCCTTTTTTTCATGTTATCTTTAAATTCCACTCATTAAGTGGAATAATTAATCAAGAGGAAGCAGGGAGATCTAATCCATTCATTTTTGTTTAACATACCTCCTTGCTAGAAACTTGGAGACTTGAAAATTAAAGTGAAGCCATTATGTGGGAGGAGGGAATATAAATGGAAATGAGCAAGAAAACGCAGACGGCAATGATAGTCTAAGGCACGGTACTAACGATTCCAATTTTAATTTTTATTTCTTTAGAGATAGTCTTCACCATACATCTAAATAGCTTCAAGCCAAAACCACAAGGATCATTTAAGTATCAGAAAACATCCAATATAGAATTTAAAATCATGCAGTTATATTCTTACCTACTGATTTAACCCTGCGGTACCCAATCTGTCAGTCCATGAGTGACTACTGGTATTGTTAATTAGCAATTCTCCTTGAAAGTCATCCTTAGAGACTTGAAGAATCAGCAGTGCAGTAAGTTTAAGTTATTTCTACTAACCTATTCTTTAGGTGTTACTTCTTTTATTTTTTATACAAGGCTTTCCATAGCCGCACACCTTGGGAAAGGCTAATTAAACTCACTGAAGGAAATATGATCAGCCAGATGAGGGAGAAAATAAATCTAGGGAAAAAAAATCATTTAATAGTCACTGCATTTTTATAATCAAATGTTTTTCTTAGATGCTGAGCAAATATATTTCACTAGAAGTTGCTTCACAGGGGTGGTGTGGCTTTCTCCATTTTATTTTCATGTATAATAACATACTTAAATGTTTAATAAATATTTTAAATAATAAATGCATGTATTAAGTAGGAAATAATCTAACTTAAGGCTTTATTCTGAATAGTAGAGTGTTTATAAAGAAATAATATGTATATTTAGTAGGCTGAGTAGCTAGTTCTAAATGAAGGCGATTGTCAGAATTAATTTCAGGATGACAAAGATTCACACAAAATAAAAATGGGACCAGGTTGGGCCTTGATACCTGTCTAACAGACTTAAAGTCAAAAGACATATATTCCATTTATAAAGACAACGTGACCTCTACTTCCGAATAGTGAACCATACCTCAGTTAGCTTCCTCAAATGGTATCTCTTTATGGAAAGCATAGTCCCAAAACTAAAAAGCTGGAAAGCAAAATATGTGATTCTCTTTAGTTATGATATACACACTAAATTTTATAGTCAGCAAATATACGTCTTATATAGTGTCTAGAATCTGGAATTACTGTTTTCCTCTTATTAGGAAGGGAGATGGCAATTAATACTTTTTTTTAAGTGATTACCATTATTTAACTAAACAAGGCTACTAGAAAAATCTTCATACACACACAATTACATATTTAGAATCTTGGCACTTTTGTATCAGTTATTATTAGAGACAAACCTTAAAAGTATCATCATGATGCAGTTATTTTTCATTTTATATAATTTTATTTTAAACATTATTTATTGAGTTTCTAAAAATCTGTCTTGTTGGTTTTTTTTTTTAAAAACAACCATTTTCAAACTGCTTCTTCCTTGTGTAATGGAGTTAATGCTTCATTTTTATCTTTGAACATTTCAAACACTTATTTTAAAGTTCCTTGCAGATTGCTTTGTTAGCACCAGCCCATCACTTATAAACGCTCCAGTGTGACTCACTCTCATGACAGTAGTAACATCCTGTGATCTGGAATTTTGCCAGTTCATCCTCAGAAGACCTGCTTCTTGAGTTTTTCTACATACATTGGCCCTAGAAAGCCAAAATGGCCCTGTGGTGTTATTTTGCAGTTACTAAAGGCTGTTCAGATCATAAGTGTGTATTTTTAGACACATAAAAGAAACAAGGTTCCCAAAATGAATGCAGGAAACAGAAATGCTGAAGTTATGTTGGCTCACCTGGATACTGATGTGTCTAGGCTATGCAATTTCTTAAATGAGGTTGGACTTAATTCCTACATTCTACAGGAGCATTTCCTTGCATGTGTGGGGATCTGGTAGGAGTTCATAGTAGGACTAACTTTAATGGTCTTAGAGGTTTGACCAAAATATCTGAAATATCTTTCAAGGCACTACATCTTCTTAACATCTACATTACTGGAAGAGCCAAGTATGTGTTCTGAAAAATAGGATTTCAGTTTTTTCTCAATGTACTAAAAGAAAAACAGGGAAATATTCTCCCTTGAGTCACATGAAGAAATGGAGGATAATTTGAATTAAGATATTACTGAATATCGGAAGGACTAAAATAATGGGCGATGGAGTCAGAGACTTGAGCTTGAATCTTTTTTGTCACCTGCACGTTCTGTGACCTAGCGCAGGCTCCTAAACTTATCAAATATCAGTAGTATCTTATATAAAATGAGAGCAATTATAATTTTCTTATTAAGCTATTACATAATTTTGTGTTACTCTGGCTTCTCCAGAGAAACAGAACTGATAGGATCTCTCTATAAATATACAGATATATTGATATCTAGAATATCTGCATCTATGTATCTATCTGTGTAGAGAAGAGAGATACTTATTTCGAGAAATAGACTCACCTAATTGTAAGGGCTGGCATATTCAATCTGTAGGGCTGGCCAGGCTGGAAACTATAGTAAGAGTTGATGTTGCAATATTAAGTCTGAGTTTCACAGGGCAACACGCTGGAAACTAGGCAGGGTTCCTATGTTACCATCATAAGGGCATTCCCTTCTGAGCGCCATGAGGGAGAATCTGTTCCATTCCTCTCCCTAGTTTCTCTTGGTTTCCTGGCAATCCTTGGTATTGGCTTGTGGATCTCTGCCTTCATCTTCACATGACGTTCTTTCTGTGTATATGTCCCTGTATCCAAATTTTATTTTTACGAGACACCAGTTATTTTGGATTAGGGTCCATCTAAATGAATTTATCTTAACTAATTACATCGGGAACAATCCTGTTTCCAAATAAGGTCACTTTCTTAGGTTCTAGGGGTGAGGACTACAAGATACGAATTTGGGGTGTCCGCATTTAACTCATAATATCCTTGTAACTGAAACCACTGAATAAATGATAGGTATTAGTTCCAACTATGATCAAATACTTAAGGAAAACTGAATTTAGAGTTAAGAATATATAAATTAAGAACTTGAACTAATTCAAGAAAAGGATGATTATTTGTCCTCCTAGTTCTATGACATCAATAAAGAAAAAGATAAGATGTGGTGTCTGCTGAAATGAATCCAGATTTAAAAATAAGAAGTGGTATTTGCTCTAGAAGTAGCTATAATAAATTGAAAAAATAGAGAAATTCTAGGAGGAGAACATAGCTATAGATTTTGAGAATATTTCAGCTCTTCTTCAATCTATGAATTCACAGATTTATAGTTTCCCTCCAGAGGATAAATCTAATTTTGAAAGCCTTCAGGAGCATATCCTGAAGAACGTTGATTGAAAAGCTCACAAAGAGAAGGTATGAATTTCCCCATGCAGAGAAAAAAGCACCAAAAGGAAGGAAATGGGTGTAAATGTTAAGTTTATAGGAGGACTATAATCCTTGTAAAGAAATTCTAGTGTTATGTTACTAACTGATTATGTGATTTCTAGCAGGACTTCTACTTTTTTCCCCACATCAAAGGAAAACAATAATCAAATGCTGCATGATCAAATCCAGTCTCACTACATTTTGTTCAAAATTATATTCTTTTTTTTTTTCACTTTCATGTTTAGAAAATCTACCCAGTCCCAAGGTGCAAGACCTTAGTTTTAGTTTTATTCTCTCTTCTTATGTGCAAGTTCCATGCTTTGTTCAATTATACCTTTACAACTCAGCTTTTCTATTTATTTTAAATACAAACTAAAGTGAAGCTCTCATTACCATGTTAATGTATATTTCAATAATATTACTATTGCTTTTCCCACCTTCATTTTATACCCACTTCCAATCTGTTTTTTCATTGCTCCCATGTTAATCTTACAGTGAAGCAGAATTTACCACTACCAAAATGTTTCCTTTTGGCATGAGGATTGTTTTAGGTTGACTATTTTTAAGAAACAGAAAACTCAGGAAGTCTTTCTTTTTTCCTCCCCCAACCTGCCTAAAAGAATTTAGATAAAAGGCCTGGTCCAGGAAGAGCACTGTCACCAGAGATATCTACAAAGAATATCAGCGAGGTATGGTAGGGGGGCTTCACCTGAAACCAAAGTTCCCTCTGTGTCTCATTGTCTCTGCATGGTGTACGGAACATTTGTTTACCAAATAGTTTTTTTTTTTCTCTCTCTCTCTCCATGTAAAGTGCCTCCCTTCCTTTTGAAGTCCCAAACCCTTACACCCTTCTCCTTCTCTTAGTTGGCTTATAACTGTCAATTACCTAACTTGTTCTTGGGCCCAATATTCTAATGGGACCACCATATGTATGGAATTAAATTCAATTATCTCCTGTTAGCCTATCCCATGTTTTAATTTTTAGACCATCCAAAAGAAGGGATGAGGGTAGAGGAAAGCATTTTTCCTCCCCTACAATCTCAAAAGTTTAATTCTAATTATACCTCCTTCTCCATATGAAAGGTTGGAATAACTTTCCATTACCCATTCATACCATAAACCTTACACTTCCATTCTTTGCGATAGATTGATTGCTAAATGGTTGCAAATCTTCACCCTCTTTGGCTTCACACCTTTTGCTATGAAGTCTTGCAGCTCCTTTCATCAAGGTGTAGGTACTGTTTATCCATTTTGATGTTTGCTTTGTCAAATAGAATGTCCTGGAAGTGACAGTTTGCCGACTCCAAATCCAGGTTTCAGGAGACATATCACGGTTCTGTTTGCTCTCTACCCTGATATCACCATATGAATAAGTCTACTAGATGATGAGAAACACCTGGCCTAATCATCTCCATTGCCTCGCTTGACAGCTGACCTAGACTAAACATGTGAGTGAGGCCACCCTAGACTAGCCAGCCCCTACCAACCAACCAACCAATACATTAGTTGACCACAGATGCCTGAGTGAGCCCAGCTGAGGTCACCAAGTCTAGCCCAGATCAATATAACCACCTAGATGAGACAAAGACTTTATATATAAAAACCTCCTCTAGGTTTTATATATATATATAAAATATACATATATATTTATAAAACTCGGCTTAAATGATAAACCTCTATTTTATATAAACTTATAAAAGAGAGGCTTATCATTTAAACCAACTGAGTTTTGGGGTAATTTGTTATGCACCAATAACTAAATGATACAAAGCCCTTCAGGATGAACTCAGTGTATCAGCTCAGTGCTCCCTAATACTCTGAATGCCTTCCCCATCTCAGTAACACCTGTTGAAACTCCATCCTTCAAGGCCAATGGCCAGAAATGCTGCTGGGTTACCGGAGCTGCTGTCCAGCCACTAGATTTTTCTATTAGTTTCTGACTGATACTGAATGTTGGTTTTCATTGTCTTGGTATTCCTTATAATCTAATGTATCTTTTCTTTGAACTCTTTTCATCTAAGATAACCTAAACATATCATTTCAAAGAAGCTAACATAATGATTTTGTAAGCTAGGTGAGTATCACCAGTTCTCAAAGATTTCAGATATTTATGTCAGACATCTAGGAAATAGATATAGGTAAAGAAAGAATTTATCTACATTCCTACAGATATACCTAAAGAAATTTTTAAAGGACATTTTGGTAGAATTACCAAGAGGATAAGGATTGTACCAGAATGACAGATGTGCCAGAGTCAGAAATCCAATAAAGTAAAAATATCTACTAACCAAGAGGTCTTTCTTCCAATACGACTTATATTTGCAAATGTGAATCCAATACAACAGAACGTGTCAGTTCATCAGTATGTGATTATATTTCTAATGATTGAATTTTGCCTTTATAAACTGTTACTTTAAGGTAGCATTAGTTCTAAAATAATTTGATCTTCAACAATTTATTTAGAATAAATATGCATTCTGCAACACAATTTTAGAACTCTGAGAAAAAACAGAATGTGAATATGAAGACACATTTGAAAATGAAATTGATAATAAAGATTGGAAATGTTTAAAGTATAGTAGAACTTTCCAAAGGCTTGCTATCATCATTATAAGTTGATAAGAAATATGATGGCCATTGCCATATTTCTAAGAATCGAGAAGAGTGGCTATTATATAGATTTTAGGAACTTATGTAATGTGTGTACACCAGTGTGAACATTTTGAATGTTTTTATGAGACACTTTATTAGCATTTTATTTTTAACCTAGATTGATATAAACTGTATTGCAGTTATTATTACTCTTTAAACTTTGTTTCTCCTTGTAGAACTTCTACACTAATGGTTTTGGCTTGTATTGTATACTAACGTGACATGTGAGATATATTTACTCATTTATACAACAAATAATTATCGAGGACAAAATATTAGTCATACCATACTAAGCCCTAGTATTTCAGTCCTCATGTATTCTAACAGGGAAGAGACAAATAAACAAACAAACAAAACTATACTCCGTAAAATGGTGAGAAATGGATTAAGAAATGGTGAGAAACAGGATAAAAGGAATATGGACTATCAGTGATCATAGAAGTGTGAGAATGAGCCTGCAGGTGTGTAAGGGAGTGATGTTTCAGGAACTGCAGATTCAGTGTATTTAATAAATAAAAAAGGAGGCTGGAATAAGAAGGAAAATGGTAGAAGATGACATCAGAGAAGTGAGGATGGTACCAAATCTTATAGAACTTTTAGGCCATTTTTAGACTTGGCTTTTATTACAAGTGACATAGGAAGCCATTTACCTGATTGTTTGATAAGAAAACATATATAACCTTTCTTGTAACCAGTCATTAGTTCTGTGGGTCAATTAGGGGGAGAGCTAATTGCAGCTCAGATCTGTGATATAGAAGTTGATGTGGTGGCAAATGGTTGATTCTGGATATATTTTGAAGATAGAAGCAACAAGATTTGATAACAAATTGGAATAGTGGTGGTGAACTATAGGGTGGAGTGAAGAATAACTCCATAATATTTTTCCAGATCTACTGGGAGGATAGAGTTGGCATTTATAAGTTGGGGAGGATGATAGAATGTTGCTGTTGCAAAATGTTAAGTTTGAGTCACCTATTAGAAATCCAAATGGAAATGCCAAACATAGAGTTAGATATGTACCTGGTTTTCAAGGGAGTGGTCCAGGCTACACATATATTAAATATATAGATAGTTTTGAAAGCCATGAAACTAGTTTAAGATCTACCAGGGAGTGAGCATAGATAAAGTAGAAAGAAGTTCCTAAGGCTGAGCTTTGATTCACAGCAAAACATGGAGGCTGAGGAAATGAAAATCAGCCCAGTGCAGGAGACTGAGATGGTACAACCAGTGTTGGGGGAGGGAAACAAAAACATAGATGTTTCTCAGAAGATGGGAGGATGTGGAGGGGAAGGTGCTTGGGAAATGCTTAGGAAGAAATGAGTAACAACTTTGTCACTAACCTAAAGTGCTGTCCTGTCTCTCTTGTAACCTTAAGCTCTTTCTCTGGGCAGCCCTCTTACTTTTGTTTTACATTTCTAATTACAAAATAAATTCAAGCTAACTGTAGAAAACTTGGGAAATCGGGATAAGAAAGGGGAGGATAAGGATAAAGAAAATGAAGAGGGAAAGGAGAAAAAAGGACAAAGGGAAGAAACACATCCGCTGCTAACTAGGGTGGATTAATTGAAGCTCATCTTAAATGCTTTAAAAAAATTGAAATAGAAAATTCACAATTCTGTAATGAATTTTAAATTTTAAATTTTTTAAATTCAATATTATACCTTAAACATTTTTTCAGGACAGCATTTTAGTGATACTTACATTTCCATAATAAGATGCTTCAAATTTTTTTTAAGGACCTTATAATTTCTCAACCATGATCTTATATTTAACTCTTTTACTATTATACATATAGATATATTTTTCGTACTTATCCTTACTTTTTAATTCACATGTGTGATCATTCCTTTAAAACAGATTCCCATGAGTTTTTTTTTTAAAGCTGAAATGGAACAATTGAGTTAAAGAATATGAAAATATCTAAGGCTCTTAATAGAAATTACAAGATTGTTTTACAGAAAGTCTCACCCATTCACATTCTTACCAGTTTTGTAAGAGAATAAATCAGCAATTGCTTTGCACTTGGCAGAACTTAGTTACTTTTTAAATATATACATATTAAGGATATTGATAGCTGAAAAATATTTTTCTTTTAGTATATTTAAATGTCTTTGATTTTAAGTGAGGTTGAGTTTTTCCTCCAAATAGTTGTTAGCCATATTTACTCCCTGTTTGTGTGTGTGTATAATTGTCTCTACTTACTTATTGCCCATTATTTCTATTGGAGTTTTACTTTTGTAAAAATATCTTTTTTATAACTTTTTTATATTGTAATGATATTACTACTTTATCATATGTATTGTAAATATTTCCCTAATTTGTTGCTTAGTTTTTCCACCTTGTCTGTTTTGTATATTTTATTGCTAGTTCTTCACATGATTTTATTTTAAATTTGCAGAAATGTTTATATAGTCAATCCCATCTTCTCTCACTGTGGATAATTCCAATTCTCATTAGCATTTTATGATTTTATTTTCTTTTTATTTTACAATCAATCCTTTAAACTACCTGGAATTCATTTTGTTGCATGGCGTGACTTGAAAACAAATTGATTAAAAAAAAAAATAACAATGAAGTTATTTATGATAACGCTGCAGTATCCCACTCATTGTTATATATATATATAAAGTATATATATATATATATATATATATATATACACTATAGCATATAATATATAGCATATCAGACATTATATATAGGATATAATATATATACCTATCTGACCAGAGTTTGTTTCTATGTTTTTTTATTGTGATCTTGCTAACTTCCTGTCTACAGTGTTCTTAAACTGATAGCAGGACTAGTTTTAACTATGATAGTGCTAAAATGCAGTTCATGTTTTATAAGACTACCTTTTCCACCTTACTCTTTCCCCAGTATCCTGAGATTTGAAATCATCTAGAATCATACCAGATAAATTAGTTATTACAGAGTTTTATTCTTCCAGGTGTGTCGATTTTTTTGTTTTTTGCTTTTTGTTTTTGCTCGTGTCAATATGAGCAAGATTTTTATGGAAGCTATCTTAAATTTGACAAGAAAATATATGAATGTGAATCATGTCTTAAACTATTCAGATTTTTTAATGCTTTGCAGTAAAGTCTTGTGATTGTATTCACATGTTCCCACCCACTTCTTTTCATGGCTGTTTGGTGGCAGTTTTTTTGGAGGCAACTACTATAATTTGTTTTCATTACATACATTAAGCATTAGTGGTTATTGCTGGAATATAATATGACATTTTATTTTATTTTTAAATTTTATTTTATTTTCCTAGGAAGGGTGCTGTTCTGAGATTAAACCCAACAGGTCTGAATACTTACATGAGAGATAGTAGTCAAGGGAAAATGCTTTGTTTAAATTGCCTGCACTTTTTTCCCCATAGCTTTTTTAAAGGTAGAAACTAGTTTTTTTTTTTTTTTTTTTTTGAGGCATACTCTCCTTTCTTCTTTAGAGTGACAAAGCCCTTTTATTTATGCAAATGTAACGGTCTGAATGTGGGATAGTATCCAAAGACTGATGTTTCTGACTGAGATATTAAGCATTTTGTTTAATAATGAACTGGATTTTTATTCAGGACACAAAGACATCTCTGATAAGGTTTATTAGCTATACTTCTTTCATTCTTTTTCACTTGTCAGGAGAGAGGAAGCTGAGTTGTTGGAAGCTGAGTTCTCCTAATCTAAGGATATAAAGAGTTGGAATTTTCGGAAGAGAATACTATGCAGGCTACATCCAGGGAAAAGGGAGCTGTGGGTGGGCTCTAGCCAGTGGGCTGGAGGAGAAATGAGACCTGATTATCTGGTTTTTAGATTTCATTTTATGGATTACAGTTCCTTTATGTTGTCCTCCAGCATTTGATAAAATTTATGAAACAAAGTAGCCTAGGTTTAGCTGCAATTTGGGAAATCAAGAGAATAATCTGAAGCATAATAGAGCAGGAATTGCTGCAGCAACCTGAATGATTATTTGTAGAAACGAAAGAGTTGTTACATGAAGACAATTAGGAAGGATAGTTCTGTGGGATATGAAGATGCCCATTCTGGGGAATCCTCCTGAATACTGGGGTGAAGTTGACTCCCTTCAGCATGGATGATGGTTTCTCATGGTATATTATTTGGATATTAAAATAAAGGCTTGTCCACACACACCCCCACTACCACCTCCCACGGACACTTATCCCTAATTCAGAAGATTGGAGACATTATGACAAGTATACTTACCATATAACCAGCTGTTAATAAACTTTCCTATTAAATCTAATAGTTCTCAGTTGATTCTCTAGGGCTTCCAGATCTATAACTGTGTCATTTGAAAATCATTATTTTATACTACCCTTTTAAGAGTTTTCTCTCTTATATCTGCTTTATTTAGTCATGCCAGAATATCCAGAATCCTTTCAATTAATAATAGCAATTACAGACATCTTTGCTTTCCTTCTGGTTTTAATGAGTATGATTTTTTTTGTGCATCACCATTAAGTTTTATGTTGGCTCTTGATTTAAAGTACATATTTGATACAGTTTTAAGGAAAATACTCCTGAATTTCTGCTTTCTTAAATTTGTTAATATCATTAAAGAGTATTAAATGGTACTCAGGTTCTGTTGCAGTAATATTTTCTTATTTCACTTATTTATATGATAAAAGATTTTTAATTAATAAGCTATCATTTTTTTTTAGGGTAGATCTTATTTGTTATGGTGGATTTTAATTGTTTTGTGTATTTTTGGCCTTGGTTTCATGTAGCAGATTTAGTTGTAAGAGATTACAAAAAAGTGAGGAAATTTACTGACATGGAATGAAAATGTGTCACTAGGAAGAATGAAACAGTCTGATAAACCAGGTTTCTTTATCTTCTCACTCTTGTAACAAAACAGTAGGGAGTGCTGGTCTACAGCTTCAAACAAGTCCACATGACAAGGAAGAAGATTTTGTATAAAACAAAAGCAGAGTATTGTTAACAGGAGTCATGGCAAAATTCCAAAAATTTTAAAAGACAAAATTACATACATATTAAATGTAATGATGACTTTAGTTTGCTAATAGTTTGTTTAGAATGTCCACATTTACATGATGTGACACTATCACTGACATTTTTGGCTCTATTTTTTCAAACTCCAAATAAAGATTAATACAGCTAGATAGACAATAGCCAAGACATGGAATCAACCCAAGTGCCCATCAACAGATGATTGGCTTATTGACAAGAAAACTCAGCCATTAAAAATAATGAAGTATTGCCATTTGCAGCAACATGGATGGACATAGAAAGAATATTATTTAGTGAAATATTAAGAATATTACTTAGTGAAATAAGTCAGAGAAAGACAAATACTACATGACATCACTTACATGTGGAACCTAAACATAATACAAATGAATGTAAATACAAATCATAAACAGACTCACAGGCAAAAAAAAAAATTTATGGTGATGAAAATGTAGAGGGAAGGGGGAAGGGACAAATTAAGAATATGGGATTAACAGATACAAACCACTATACATAAAATAGAAAATCAACAAGGATTTACTGTATAGCACAGGGGATTATACCCAATTATCTTATAATAATCTATAATGGAATATAATCTACAAGAAAACTGAATCACTGTGCTGTACACCTGAAGCTAACACAATATCATATATTATCAGCCATCCTTCAATAAAAAAGACAGTTGATAATAAATGCTAGTGAGAAAAATAACACAGTCAAGGGGGAGAACTGTGAAAGGAGTTGTAATTTTAAGTAGAGAGGTAAGGGGAGGTCTCAATGAGGAGGTGACCTTTGAACAAAGACCTGAAAGGAGCAAAGTAACTCCTGTGGAGATCTGAGAGTGGAGTGTATCAGGCAGTTGGCAACATGCTTGGTGTACTTCAGAACATCAAGGAATCAGATGGCCAGAGCAGAGGTGTGTAAGGTGACAGCAGTATGAGATGAGGCCAAAAAGTTAAAGGGGGAGTTGAGCTTTTAGGACCTTGAGAGTTTTGGTGGGACTTTGGCTTTTAATCTCCATGGGATCAGAAAATATTAGAGGATCTGTAGTGAGAAGAAATACAGTCTTAGTTACATATCTGCTGTGGGACTAGAGTATAAGGGGACAAGTACAGAAGGTAGAAGATCAGTTAGAAGACTAATAAAATAATCCCAATGAGATTATTGGGAATATTTAATGGTGCTCTAGGCCAGAATAGCAGCTTTGAAGAGGAAGGGGGAAGGACAGTGAGCTGAGTGATTGGATATGAGGTGTGATAAAAAGGGAAAGGCCAAGGATGAAACTAAAGTTTTGGCCTGGAAGATGGAATGGCATTTTTCAAAATGAGGAATATCAGAAAGAATAAATTGAAGAGGGGACTATTAGTATGCCTTTCGATATACTAAAATTTTAGACACTATGCAATCCTGTAAATTTGTGGATTATATTTGGATATTTGATCCTGAGGTTCAGAGAAAATAAAATTTGATGTTATCAGGGATGTGAATACAAATTCAGAACAGAAGAAATCTGTGAACTGAGATTTCATTGAGACACTCTAAATATATAAGTAGAGATGAGGAGAGTCAGCAAAGAGACTGGAGTTCAGAGGAAAGTGAAGAATAGAAATACCAGGAGGGAGTCCTGAAAGCCAAATGAAGAAAATCATTGGAGTGGCAAGTGGCCAACCACCGAATGCTGTTTCTAAGTCAAGTAAGATGAGTGTAGAGAATCAACATCAAATTTAGCAAAGTGGAAGTCACTGTTAACCATAACAATAGCATTTTTTGAAGAAGTAGAAGAAAGTGATTACTAGAGAGAGTTCACATGAGAATGAAAGAAGAGGAATTGGAGGAGTGAATATAAGCAAGTTCTATGAGGAATTTTGCTCTAAGAGTTTATAGAGAAATAGAACAGTAAGTACACAGGAATGTAGACTCAAGATAGATTTGTTTTATTTTATTTTATTTCATTTTAAATATTGGAGAATCAACACTATGATTACATGTTGATAAGGGTGATGTACTAGAGGAAATAATTAATGATGCTGGAGACAGAGGAGAATTGCTAAGGCAATGTCCTTGAGGGGTCTGCAAATGTGAGACTAAGGGCCCAAGCAAGCAGACTGCCATTATCAATGGGCACGAATACCGCATCTGAAGAAAAGGGGAAGGAGGAAGAGTATATGAGCACAGATGCAGGAGAATTTCAATTAAATAAGAAGGAAGATCTTTAGATGAGGATGAAGACAGAAGCTAGTGTCTTGGAAGACTGTGAGCATATGGAGTAGGGGAGCAGTTCCAAAAATGAGATTTAGTGACCCCAGCGGGAACAGTCCCAAGACTTCTTCAGGGTACCAGAGTGCCTTCCTTTTCTAGCTACATAGCAACTTGTGGTGGAGTTTTCTTCGCGTGCTACAACCCAAGCAACAATGCAGAAGCTGACATGAGAATCCCACTATCTTTTATTAAGGCTTACATTAAGAAGATATTTACAAAAATGGAAATAATGTTACTCATTACTAAATTTCTGTTTTCAAAAATACACTTATTTCTCATAAAAATGTTATTTCAGCTAATGTATACTATATCTATTATTCTTAGTTTAAAATGAATTAATGCATAAATAGTTTAAACTCTCTCCTATTTTTATACCTAATATAAAAATTTTCAGTAGACATAACCACCATTAAAAAACAAGCTCTTTGGTGTTCTCAATAATTTTTAAGAGTGTTAAGAAATCCTGAGATTAAAAATTTGAAAGATAATAGGTTAAGAAGACAAACTTATATTATCAAAGACTTTTCCCATATTTTCCAACAGCTTTTATCGCTGGTGTGATTTCAGGTGCCAAATGCTCAGTGTTCTCCGTGTGATTTCCATGTAAACCCTTTAAAGACTGCAATTAGTAGAATTGCCTCTCAACATCCACCCTACTCCCAACTCTTTCATAAACAGAGAACTCACACTCATTTCTTATTTTCTTTTTTCCTTTGTTGCTAGCATTAAGGATGTTTTGTCTTCTTGCAATAAGCAAATAATTGGTGACATTGGATGAGCTCCCAGAGACACCGTCCTTGAGAACAGAGATTTACGTACACATTTGCTGAGAGACTGAAACCCAGGAAGGACACTTAATCCTAAGCAATAGAGATTTTTAAAACAGATTACTCTTTCATTCAGATTCCTCCTTATGCTTATGAAACTCACTTTTTTCACAAACTTTGTACTGACTCGTTACTGAATCATACAGTCTAGCCTTATTCTAATGAAAAAAAATGTGTATTTACAACAAATACTAATAATAATAGTAATTGTGAGCATCAACAATCTACTGAGTATTGCAATAAACAACATATAGTTTTGTTACTTCAGGGTTTTCATAATAAATTTACATTATTAAGTTTTGACAGGAGAGAATATATGTCAAAATGAAAAAAAAAAGCATCAAAGCCCCTTAACATTGTCGAGAAGTATTGTGAATGACTTGCAAATGTGCAAGAAAGATCACTAGATGTCTTGTTCAGAGTGCTTTTCTGAGTTATCTTCACTTTCCATTGTCTTTTAAGCTATTTGCAGTTTTATAAATTATAGAAATATGTTTGTAATACAAATTATTCTTATCCATAGAAACATAAATAAATTGTACTTTGTCTGGTAGGGATGCAACTGATAATTGCCTTGTGGATATTGACCACTCTTGAATCTACTTATAAATTCATTTCAGCATTCTGGATTGTCCAAACATCTATTCTTTGAATTCTCCTTCAGGTTGGCTTTAACATCCTTTTGGTTTCCTCATTAATTGATGAATTAAATGAAATTGTTGACAAGTGTTTATCTTATATTTTTGTGATGACATTATGTTTTTAAAAGATTATTCTCTGATAATATTTTGTCAAAACATAAATTTTCTTCCAATCAATCAAAAATACAATATTTTATAAAATGATACAGAAAAGACAAGTGGTTCTCAGACATTCACTGATCATTGTATTTACCCTGTATTTCACAATTTGAAGCTTAATATACAAATGCATTTTGGGTGAAGGGGGATGTTGGCAGAAAGGGAAGGGTGAAAGTTAAAGACATTCAAAACCAAACAGAAGTTGTCTTCTGACCTTATCACTTCATGAAAGGACATTTTAAAAGCAAGATTTAAGAAGAGTATACATTTAAAATAAAAGTAGCTTTTTAATAAAAATAGCTTAGGTTTGTAAGAGCTTGTTGCATTACCTTTATTTTCTGCACTTCACTGCACACAGGTGAAAACTTTTTATCAGAGATTACGACTGGCCAAAAAATGACCAAATTTAGAGAAACTGAGATTTACCAAGATACTTAGATGATTAAGGCTTTTCCTGACTTGCTTAAATTAACTCCATGCATATAATTGTATTAGCTGTTTCACACTGCATTGTAATTATCATTCTCCTTCAGTAGACAGTGAGTTTCCGAAGGCTATTTGTTAGAGACTGCTAGCTGTCCAACAGAATACCTTTTTCTCATCTTTCTTGGCAATAGTTAGAAACTTGGCTGCCTATCTATGTTACATTTCCAGTCTCCCTTGCAATTAGACTTGTCATGTTTGCTAAGTTTTCACAGATGGAAGGTAAGCAGATATAAAGTGCAGACTTCACTCACGGCCTCTTAAAAGAGTGGGCATACCTCTTCCATGACCTCTTTTTGCTTCCCAGAAGTTACAATCTAGATATAGTCACAGTTACAACCTAACTGTGACAATGTAGTTGAGGATGGTGAAAAAAAGATGAAAAAAACCTGGGTTTCAGAATAACTATGTGGAACAGATCTCTGTGCTATCTTAGAATTGTTACATGAGAGAGAGAGAAGCTTCCATCTTCTTTAGGCTTCTTAGAGTTGGCTTTCTGCATTATGATAGTCTAGGCATAGACTAAATAATAAAAAGTGAAACTATATTTAATATCTCAATAGCCTAGGATGATGATTGGCACATAAAGAATATATAATAAATGCTTTTCAAATAAATTAATAAATGAAATGTTGAATAATACAGAAATAACTGTATGGCATGGTTATGTAATTGAGTGGCATGGTCAATAACAATAATTGTTATATAAAGGTAACATTTGGTGTAACACTTGGCCTTACATGGCCTTGTTATATACACAAAATAATAAAATGATTACAATCATCCTACAATTTAGAAATTATCATTTTTATAGCAAGTATTCATTAAATGTTTACTACTGGAATGAATATCAAATAATTCCATCCAACAATCTTTAAATTGTTTAAAAATGTGATAATATTTAACTTTTCAAATTTCACATGACCTTACTCTTTCTGTGCTCTAGTTTCTAAAAGCCTTAGATAATCTATTTTTTTTTTTATTTTTCTGCTTATAGTGAATAAACTGGTGGCATTTTGAATTATTTTAGTTCCAATGAAAAGATATATTTCTGCCATACAATAGATATATTATTATCTATCAGAAATTAGAAAATAATTATCATAATAATTATGATTATTATGATGATGATGTTTATTTACAAATGTGGAAATTGAGGCTAAGAAGTTAAGTGTCTTTCCCAAGGTTGAACAGATATTTATAGTGGATATTGAATTTGAACCCCACTATAATGATAATTAATTCATTCAGAGGATAATATTTAAGTAGCATACCGTATTTGGGTATGTGGCTGTTTTAACACGAGGATTTAGTAGAAGTTAGATCAATCCCAACTTATGTTTTGCTCAAAGGCTGCATTTTTAGAGACAAATTTTCAAGATAACTTTTACAATCCAACTTGCTGAAAGTTTTATAAATTTACCCACTCTCCTTTTAGCCCACCTCCCACACACAGTCATTTCAAATCCATAACACAGTGTAAAATAAAGTACTTTCTTCTGGAAACATTTCTGATCACTTCTTTACAAGAGTACAAAATTTGAGATTGAATATGTGAGGGTCAAAAACATATCAACTGTATAAACATATAGAGTTAATTTCTTGACAGATTCTGATTCTCTTATTTCCACAATTGAAGCTTTCCAAACTATCACCGTGACCTCTCTAACCACTAACTCTTTGGACAATGCTGTTCTCTCTTCTGTATCATATTTGAAATACCTCATGTAGTTTGTTTCTTAATAACACAAAGCATGGCTCTTTTGCCTATTTATAAGGGAAATAAAGAGTAAATATACATCATAGTTAGAAACTATCTATTTGGCATGGGTTATACATTATTTCCACAATACTTGGAATATATTCAACTCTTTTTTGTGAGTTTGTTCTGTTACATCTGTTGATTACAAATATTCTTTTCTTTTACTTATTTGTGCACAAGATGGTATATCATTCCTTGAAATAGCCTTTCATTATTTTTCCTTTTACACTACCATCATCATTGCAACCCGTATTTGCATATTTTAACACTCCACAGGAAAGCTTAGGAACATGATTTTAGCATTTCCCATTTGAACTGCAGTTTCAGCCTCATTCAGGAACCAGCAAGCGCATCCTCAACCAGGCAGGTACACAATGGTGAAGTATTACTTCCAACATTGTGGAGCCAAGGAGACTTCTAGGTTATTATTGGCTTTAATTATCACTCCCATACGCTGTAATATTCTTTACTTTTGGTGAAGCAGCACTCCACAGAGTGTGAAATCTTCCCTGCTTTTGAAAATATCCAAGAAATGAACTGAATAGCTTCCAAGCTGCTGTAACAACTGAACACCCACTGATAAGTAGAGGCAAGGGGCAAATTTATCATCACCAATAGAAAATAAGCTTTTTGAAAGTGAGATTTGAGACATCTAGCCAGCTGCTTCTTACCAGCAGTGATCAGCAAAACCAAATCCACTTTCATTTTAAACTCACAAGCATTTTATTTTCCCTGATTGGTATTCAAGTCAATAAAAAAGCACAGTCTTTTTTTTTGTTTAATGTTTATAATTTATTTATTGCTATAAAATTTGAACACTAAAATATTAAGATAAATAGTTCTGATAGTTATAACCATTAATTTCCAGTTCTATTCTCATCCATAATGTCTGCTTTTTTTTTTCTTCCGTCAGATGCTTCAAGTACAAATTAGACCTGAGGATTTGAATAGGCTCCATTTAGTCTCTCTTCCGGAGGCCCCACCCACAATCCTGATTTCTTTGCCTCTTAAGGTAAGGCTTATATAAACACATCACACAAAGACATATGCTATTCAGACTGAAATGAGTGCATAATGATTCACTTCGCAATATTACCTCAGGGTTTCAGCAAGCCCTTTGGTTTTCCTACAAAGAACACAGTGAATTTCCTTTTAGTTCCATGCCCTGAGTTTCAGATCTAAGGGGAATAGGCTATTAAAGGACGATGATAGGAAAAAAAGGAAGGAACCATATGTAAGGGTTTTGAGATATTTGGTATACCTCATTCTTTATTTTAACTATCTGAAAAATATGACAGAATTTTACTGTGAACTGAAAGATTCAAAAATATTTTTGTTAAGATTAATGAATTTACTTTCAAAATACATTTAATACAGATATTTAGCCTAAAACTCATCATTAACAAAAGACATCAGATTTTCTCATTTATATTAATCCTTATTGAAAGTGTTGACATTTTTCTCCAGCATGGTGTTTTCATTTCTATGTCCAAAAGCTATGATTGACTTATTACTGTATTAAATATTCTGCAATTGTCTGCATTGTAGCAGGTAGCCAATGATATGGCAAAAATGTGTGAACACAAGACTGTCATTTACTGATGTCCAATGTTACATTTCTTGTGTGCCTGCAATTTTTAAATCTTGTAGTTCTTAAAATTATAGGTATGAAAACCACAACCTAAATCGAATCAGAGAAAAAACAATAACTGTGAAATCACTTTCTTTTGGTTTGACTGTCTTGTTTCTACTGATGCTGGAAATGGAAAAAGTTGTAGCGGTTTTATAAATGGTAGAGTAACCTTGATCTTAGAAACAGGAGACTTTAAAGCGTCTCTCCTTACAGAAAAATAATTTTATTTTTAATCTTCTGAAGTGAATGGACTTTAACTTAGGGCATATCAGCAATCAGAATACTTACAGCAATTTCTTTTTAATTGCATGGTTATTCATAAAGATCATCATTTTGATAATCATAAATATTTCATACAATTTTATATTTCCTGTCTTCTGTGTTTTTAGAAACAAATGTTCTAACATGGCGTATGATACAGTATATTATTGCATATCAGATAGTGTATGGATTTCTAAGGGTTAAAAATGGTATGAGGAAAAGATAAATAAAAACATAACTAAATGATACCAAAAGGAATAATTTTGCTTTAAACAAGTACACCGAGTAAATATGTAGAATATTTCCATAATTTAGACTAAAACTTTCCTATTCCTTAAATAATAATTCAACTGTATATTACATCAAGTGATTCAATATCATGAACACTTCAGAGTGGGGACTCCTTTTGCCAACTTTCTGAGCTGTGTTCAAACAATGCAGGTACCCTTGTTGCCTAGCATGTAAGACTAAATATGCAAATATTCTGTGTGCTATGGCACTTGAGGGCACCTGGAGATGTGCCATTTGTGTTATTATGATAAGGGCCAGAAGCCAATTTCCTTCAAATCATATTTTTTAAGCTAGAGAGCATTAGCCAGGAGCAGTCAAAATGACAAGGCAGTAAGAATATGAACAGAATGAACATCCGGCAAAGAAGTTTAAAGGAATACGACTGCGATAAAAACTGGTAAAAAAAAGCTGCCCAGTGATTTAGGTGGTGAACTGTCTTCAAGCTTTAAACACTTTGAGAGAGGGTGTGTGAATTACGGTTCCAATTCCGTGGTATTTTTTGAGAGGAGTAGGAATATGACTAGACTGCATTTGCTCATGAAACACTTTCAGATTTGGTCTGGGTGAAATAAAAACGGCATGAAAATGTCAGCTGAGCCTCTGAAGATTTAGGGTTTGCGGCTCTGAGATCTAGGTGATGGCAGGTATCAGTAACCCAAGCAGTTCATTTCATTCTCTGATTTCATCTTTTCAAGGGAAACTTTTCTAGACATAACTTATAAGAAGAAGAAATAAGAACCCTTTTCCTAATAACCATGCTGTTGAAGACCAATTTAAGTGGAAATGCTTAAGTAGGATTTCTAAGGGAAGAAGATTTTAGGGAATCAGTTCAAAAATAGAACTCAAGCCCAAATCCGCAATGCATTCATTTTATTTCTTCTTCAGCCCATTCATCCAGTAAATATTTTGTCATTGTTCTTTGCTTCAGTATCACTGGCACATTTAAAGGAAGACGTTTATCTTGAACTCTAACCATACTTGGAACTGTAGCAAGGTGGTCTTTCCACTTACTGTGATTACTAATTTACAGCAAGGAAGATCATAGAAATGACTAACTCGGGGTGGGATGCTTTAAAAAAAACAAATTATTATTACGTAGGGGCCCTTTCACCTTTTGGGCCCCTCAGTAGCAAAAATAAATTCAGGGTTAGGAGAATAAGGAGACTTGAAGAATGAGCAGTTTACGGATATGAGGAATCTAGGCATATCCTGTCCCTCAGGCTTGCATGGAAAGTGGTCGAACAAAGTACACTAATTTTTCAAAACAGCATCTATGAAGCAAAGTAAGAAGGTATAGAGATGTTAGAAGAGTTAGGTAGCACTGGCATTGAAAAATGGCTATTTCGACTTCGGTATATGAAAAATTTGAAACTAGGACAAGTTAGATTCCTTGTTACTTTAAAAAATCCTGTTCCCTGTATGTAAGGTCTTCATCAAAGTTCCGCCCGAATGTCATGCTTCATGGGAGGGTCCTCAGGTCCCCATAGTCCGGAACTACGTTTCCCTGAGTGCCTGTAGTCTTTTATGTGTACCTTTTCCATGAGACTCTCATAAACTACTGAGTCCTGTAACCATTTACACCTTTCTGTGTACTTCTAGGGAACAGAGACCATATCTTGATATTGTTTTATCCCCAGCACAGGATTTGCACCTATACCGCTTCCTCAGTATTATTTCAATGAATTAAAATATTTTGTACTTGTTCTTTTTTATAAGAGTGAATACATCTAGAAAACAAAATAGATTCTGTCCCTAAATAATCAAATAAACATCTTCTAAGAATTTTTTAAAAATCAGAATTAATCTCAAGACTTAGTCAACTAAAGAGAAATTTTCCAGTAATTTATTTAGAAAGTATATTTTTATGTATTTTCTTTTTATATTTTCTGCTATGATTATTTTTAAAGAGTAGATGTTATATTTTAGTTTTATGTAGTAACATAATGTACATTTTCCAAGCCACTAGATATTCTTCATAAATATCTTAACGGTAGCAGTCTAATGCATCCTATTGGTACAGCATAATTGACTTGGTTACATTTCCTGTTGACGTTGAGTTTTACTCTTTCTATGGTGGATATAAAGAACATTCTACAGATTCAGTGTGAGCTGCGGAAAATGCTCAGAAGTATGATTGAAATTTCATTTCTTTTGTTCCAAATTCTATATGAAACCTGAAATTAGATGACCATTTTTAGAAGCTTTATCAAACTTTTCAGCCATATCAAATTGGAACATGAGAAAATACCCAATCATTACCATTTCCTGTGTGACTATATTTATTGCATCTACCCTGTGTTTTTGTAGCTCTTAAAAGAAAGGGAGTAAAAGACAACCCATAATTTTATAATAACTAAGTATTCTCATTTATATTTCCTTTATATATTTATAAAGGAGATAGTCCAAAACATTTAACAGTGAGGAGGTCAGAAGAACTGATCAATCAAAATAGATGCCTGACCAATGAAATTGGAGTCCTGCCTTAAAGGACCAGTAGACCCACCTCTGTACAAACCAGCTAAATACCTGGCAACTCTCACAGGTGATTTTTAACACTGATTTCAGGACTCTGTATCAAGTTCCACTAATTTTCACCTACTGCATCATTCTTTTCAGACTGTTTTAGATCTTGACCATTACTTTATATACACAATGCAAAATACCTCTATTCATGGTAACAGATAAACCATTGATTTGACTTTCCTCAGAATGAGAGCTCAAAAGAAACACAAGTGAAGTTCTGGGGGGTTTACTAGTTCATACTCTACCATCAACTCCAATCACAAGCACGTGTACCATCCTTGTTCTTCTAACTCCAAGCAAGACTGTGAACTACCATGTGTTTTGCTTAATGATATTCCTAAAGCCCCCTCTCATGTAGGGCTTCTCAGCAACCTTGGTATCTTCCACATTTTACTATTCTTACTGGGATGTAGGCGGTCTTTACTAGTCAGAGTTGCTCATGCTTATCGCATTTATTCCTCAACTCATTTTTTTTTTATCCTAAGTCAATTTATAGTGTCATAAAATTTGAACAAATTGTATGCCAGGTTTTTTCACACAATTGATCAACACATTTTTTTATAGACAAATTACCATACCATCTGCGTGAGCAGTACAAATAATGAATTAACAA
Source organism: Camelus dromedarius (assembly GCF_036321535.1). NCBI lineage: Eukaryota > Metazoa > Chordata > Mammalia > Artiodactyla > Camelidae > Camelus > Camelus dromedarius. Next base: position 15,362,054 of record NC_087446.1, on the reverse strand, counting down.
TTAAATATAGAAATTTATATGCTAAGTATTTTATTTTATAATCTATAATCCTTTAAAACATTTTATTACACTTCATATCTTCCCCCAAAATGTTTGAGGATTTGCTATGGCTACCATAAAATGTACTGAAAAATGAGTAACATATAAATAGGAAAACCAGATCATGGAGAAAAAATTTAAAAGATGAATACGAATCTGCTAATATGAAGGCTCCTAAAGCTACAAAAAATTAGTTTTCTTGGTATTTCCAGTGTCCAGCTTAGTATCTGGTATCTAGAAGTGATAAATAAGTGTTTGCTATTTTAAAAATGTGCAAAATAGCTCTTCATACAAGTACTATTCATAGCATATTCAGCTTTTATTCTAGAGTTGTATTTCCTTGAATTTTCATATTTTAGGAAATAAACCCTTAGGAATTTGTTTAGGAACTGTGTTTTACGAAAAATAATTTTTAACCAAATAAATTCTCATTAATGAAGTATGGATTTGCAAAGCAAAGTATTAACTGATGCTATTAATTTATTTCAATAATATTTAATATCATTAATTCCAGTACCTTGATTAAAGTCATAGAATCTTACAATTAAATTAAGGGAATTTTTTGCTATAGAAGACCTAGAGGGTTGTTCTCCAAACACTGAGTAAACAATTCCAGTACTCTAGCAATGTATCTTGCTCGTTTAGAAATATTAAACAGAACCTACTTCATCACCTTTCTACTAGAAAGTTTTCTTTCTGTCTTTTCTCTAGAGTTTACGTTGAATCTGTCAGCATGTTACAGCCTCTCTAGTTTTGTTCTCTGGAGAAGCTCTGAGTAGGTTCTTACCTGTGTTTGCCAAATCTAGTTTATGTTCCGAAATCCTGGGAGGTGGTGGTAGTGGATACATTTTAAAGATATAGATATAGATATAGATATAGATATAGATATAGATATAGATAGATAGATATGTCTCCTTAAATCACATCCTCTGGGGATTCTGATACAGCAGGCCTGGCTTAAAGCTCTGAAATGTGTATTTATAAAGGTTGCCTTGTTTATACTGATCATCAACCTGCATTGGCAAACACTGGTCCGTGCTATCAACTTCGTATCTTAATGATGAAAGCAATGCATTACTCAGGAAGTACATTTGCTACTGAAATTAGAAAACAGAAAAGAAAACTGAGTTCATCCTAAGTATATATAGACCATGTTTTTTTTTTTTTTTTTTTTTGAAAAGAGCAGCCAAAGTGGAAACTTCAGCTTTGTGGGGATACCTTAAGAAACAGATATTCTTTTTTGTGGTCAGCCTATTGTGATCTTGCTTTCTGCAGAATGGGAAGAGACTGAAGTGTAATTTTCAATAAAGCTGATTCCACTCAATGTGTATTGTTGAAATAAAACACTCTTCTTCAACAGATGGATTTTGATGACCTTAATAGAAACTCTGTGGGAAAGACCTTTTGGTGACTAAATCTATAGCTAGTTCCTGATGAAAACTTATTTGATAAATAAACCATTATGAAGTTGAATTGTAAAACTCCAGTGGCCAGCTGGAATTCCCTCTGTTGCAGTCTTGCCTGAGTCGGTTCACACTAAATTTGCCACAAACATATTTAATAAAGAATTCAGGTGCATATCACAGGGAATATCAAAAAATATTTCAACAAAGTAGGATGAAGAATTAATCAATTTGAGTTCTCCTTTTTTCCCTGACACCAACTGGCTTTACAAAAGCAGGCAAATAACCGTATTACATTTATGTTCTTTGCTGGGTTTTGTCTGAAAAATAAAGTAATTAAAAGAAACACGTTGATTTATTGAATATATTTTTAAGTTCTTTATTATTAGGCATTCTGATAGGTATGAAAGAACTTATAAATAAGATAAAAATAAAGCCCCTAGACCCAGGGGAATATGAGAAATCAAAAGTCATATGTATCAATATTTACAATTCAGCATAAAAAGGAATATGTGAAATAGGTGCAAACAGTGCTGTGGAAGTTCTAAGAAGAAAGATGTTATTTTTGCCTTAGGGTCCAGGGAAGTTTTCTTTGTACTACCACTTGAAGAATAAATAGGATTATCACATGCAAAGTTGGCTGATAGAAGTACTTTATCGAAGGGGAACTTTCTGAGCAAAAGAGATAGAATAGATTTGTTTAGGGATAGACAGTTTAGATAAGGTAAGTTTGAGAGAGGTTACAACCATCCTCTGAGACAATATACTAAGGGAATCCACTCAATGTAAGGCAACTTCATTACCTGGCATTGGGAGTTCAAATTTTCTAGCAGAAGTAAATATGTATTTAAAAGGACTGAGATGTTGATTGTTCATGAGAGGGAGGTTGTGTTAATAACTGATTAAGAATGGCTTCAAGATTTTTCAAGTATGTCAGTGGTTTTCAGGTTTGCCCATCTGATTATTTTATTGACAAATAAAATCTGATCCATAATATACCAAATAAGTAAAAGGGCAGCTGCTCTAGTTTAGAGAGAGAGAAAGATGGAACCCAGGTCTGTGACCCAGAGCCCCACAGGATGAACTGCTGGCTGGATGCTTAGGCACCACCAAGGAACTTTAAGTTTACTCAGAACACAGATTGAAAACTGTGGACAGAGTGACTGAGAACAGAATGACACCAATGGCTGAGATCAGATCAGCAAGAGGAGCGAATTAGGGATAGAGGTTAATGAACTTGCTGGTCACACTGAGGTGCCAAATTAACACTCAGGCATAAATGTCTAAGAGAAGGCAGTTGGAGTGAGAGGTAAGGGGAGAAGTCAAGGAATGAGGAATATCATTTGAAAGGACTGCTGACATTGCAGTGAGAGGTAATATTACCAGAAAAGGCGCAGAAAGAGAAGACAAATGAGGGAGGACCGAGTCTTAGAGAGTGCAGCAATTGAAGGTGTGGGAAGCAGAAAAGAAGCCTAGAGAGGAACAGTGAGAGAATAAGGGGTGAAGCCGGCAAATGTCAGGTCAAAGATGCTTGAATTACAGCTGATGATGCTCATAGAAAGTAAGGAATGGTATTTTGTTCATTGGCTGGTTTTGTTTATTTGTACGTTTTTGATAAAGGCATATTCAAAATTTATAACGTTCTTTAAAATATGATATTTATAGCCACAAAATGGCCTGTTAAAAAAAGACATAACATGTATTTAGAAAACACAGTCTTACTTACTAGACTAATTTGAGCAAATGGAAATATTCCTTCTTGTTTGAACTTGATGCAAAGGAGGCAGACTATACACCAGTGAAAGTAAATAGAAGAAACTTAAAAGCAGAAAAACAGACAAACAAACAAACAAAACAACACACCATTACCATCTTGGTTTGTATTTGATTTACTGGAGTTAGAAACTTTTTCCCCCTATGATTCTGTTGGAGAGCCCAAAATGTTATATATTAAAGGAAATACGATAAAGTTATTAATGGCATTATTACTTGGAAAAATTATATCAAATATCTAACAAAAAGTCACGACTAAGTGCTGTAGAGAAGAAAACAAAAAACAAAAAAACTGAAAAATGATACCAGATTGGAAGATTAGATCAGTGCTGATCACAATTTGAATGATCGCCAAAAGCCTCTGATAGTATATGCATAGCCTCTGACGATATATTTATACATTGGCAATGCAAATGTTTTCTTTTTATATGTAAAATGTGCATATGTATCTGCCTCTACACACATATATGCACGCACAAGCACACACACTCAGAAATGCTTAATTTCTCTTCTAAATGGCATGTACTTTCATCATCATTGTATTATATAATAATTTCTGATAAAGTTTTATGAATTTTGAGTGCTTTTCTGATGATAAACTTTACTAGAGTAATGCCAATACTACAGATTGTGAGGAATACTGGGTAATTTGTCTGCATTAGCTAAAGATTTTAGAACTGTGTTGATTTTAACTGTTTGTAGTCTTGATAATAAAACACTGTTACCAGACTTACCAAGGTGGGGGTGAGATTATGTCTCCTACTGCATTCCTGAAACTGAAGTGTGATAAGTTTGAAAATGCACTTAAATAGTTCTAATGTCAAAAGTGAATTTTTCCCCTTGCACATCAGTTCTCTGTTAGATCTATCTTTTCTCCTGCGGGTGGAAATCATGCCATGTGACATTTTTCAAAGTGCAGTTTTTGTGCCTCTCCTAATAGATGTTGTGTCTATGGAGTAAATCTTATTATTATTACAGTATTATTCCATGTTACCTTCGGTCAATACCTCAACTGCTTTTTCATAGCGGTGTACTCATATTAAAACTATTATAACTATACATTTTGCATTTAATTCTCTTTCCCAAACAAATTAATACATATAAGGGACTATAGAGCTGCTTTAGAAAAGAGAATAAAATTATCAAAAGAAACAGCATATCAAAAAAATTACATAGAAAATACAGATCAATATTCCATATCACAAAATTTCTGGAAATACCTGAATGTAAAAATACAAGAATGAAAGGCAGCTTAATGTTACTGACCTAAATTAGTCCTAAGTTTTACTGATCAGTTAGAGTATTTAAAGATATTTCAGAATAAAAATGCTTCCAGTTGGAACCATTTTCACTTTCCTCCATGGCAACAGTAAATTCTCCCGGAGGCAGTGTCTCCTCATCTTCCCTCGGCTCCACCAACCACCCAAAGCATGTGAGTGCACTTGGCCTCCTGCCAGCTTCACTCTTGGGGATTTTGCTTGTGTGGTTACTCTAGGCAGATGTGTCTGTTATCTTGAACTTAATACACTGAGAACCCATTGTAGAATCTGTTAATTGTCAAAATACAAGCAAATGCAATCAAAAGCTGGTATGTTTTAGTATACATTACATACGTGACGAAAATACAGCAGCTGCACCTGCCAGTAGAGACATGACACAGGTGTGTACTATTAGAAAGAAAATGTATTAAGTACTAAGGAAGTCCTCCAATTACGAGCTAGAAAAAATGAAAGATGGGAGAGACGGTATTACATTAAAAGCTACATTTTTTCCCCAATTTTCGTTGTAGGCCTATGTGGCACTAGTGGAGGTGGAACATGAAACGACAACCAGGGAATCATGGGAATAGAGTGTTTCTGATGAAGTCAGCCCATCTCCATATTCTGTGTCCTTCCACAGATAACTGAGTCTTACAACATCTTACAACATCTATCACATTGCGTCATTAGCCATGTACCCCCTCTTCCAAACAAGGAGTACCTTAGTGGTAGGACAAGGGTCTTTACAGAAAACAGCCAACCAAGTTCTTGGAATATAGTCGGGGCTCCATAAATGCTCAGTGGATGATTAGAATAGATTGTCACTAATTATCCACCGGACCTCAGTTTCTCATCTGAGCATGATGTGACTGTCCTAGTCGATGTCTAAGGTGCTTCCTACCATGAAAATACAGGCCAGATGTATGAAATTTTGACCCCAATATCTCCATTAACACTACTGACCACCTTTTTTTTTGAAAATTTTATTATTTTGCTCTGATACCTCTCTTCTTTTTTTATCTCTCAGAACAGGTCCTTCTCTTGCCTTTTCATACTGAATTCCAGTATTCAAAACAACAAAAAATAAAGCTTAATCTGCAGCTGCTTCCTGCTCTCTCCTCATCTATCATCCCCTCCTTGGCATTGACATATGTTTATCTGATTTCAACTACCAATTGCTTTTGTTCTATTTCAAAGTTTACCTCTCTAGTCTTCAATACACATTGCCAGTAAGAAGTTTTGTTTCTGTAGAGCAGTTTTTGAATTTTGGCATGCTTTTGAATTTCGAGTGTAAATGGGAATAGTGTTTAGTGTCCACCTCAGGGTTGTTGTGGAAATTAAATGAGATTGTACACATAAAGTGTGTAGCATGGGGCCTGGTACAAAATAAAGAGTTCAAGAAATGAATATGGATGTCTGCACTGGGTACATATTCAATAAGGGCTTGTACCTTATATGCACCTTGAAACCCATGGTAGTTTTAGATAAAACCTGTAGTAAATGAACTTCAGTGTTATTTGTAACTATGGGAACTGAATTAGGAAATAATCTTAGACAATCAATTAATCTTTTTTAATGTTTCCTAAAAGGACCACCTTGGTTCAGCCCACGTAATTTGCTAAAGAAAAAAGTCTATGAGCTGACTTGGTTTATTTAGGTTTATCTAAAGCCTATTTTAGACAGGAAGCAGTATTTGTGTGACATGATCTCAGGAGACACAATCTATGTGTAAGTATACTTTCTTAAACTGTTAATAATTGAGGTAGCTTGAATTTCAGTCTAATAGCCTGGATTCAGTGGAGACAGACATTTCTTTTTCAAGTCTTGAAAATTAATAGTTGATAAGAATGCTATAATATCTGAAATCTAAGGCAGTGTTTCTTTATTCCACTTGAGTCATTTTTGGAGTAATTAGTATTTTTAAATGAAAGTTTATTAACCCATCATCCTTGCAAATAAGAAGAGATGATAAAAATACCACCCCGAAAAAGACTTCCAGATCCTTTAAAGCTACATCTTCCCTTTTTATTAAAAATGTGAAACCCTTTCATGAAGGAATTGTACTAAATATGTTTCAACGCATCATTTCAGAAATATACTTCAATGTATCATTTTAGCAATGGCAAGAGAATTTATAACTTAATCCATTATGCCAGCACAGGCGAAACTTCCCCAAAATTTGAACATGAAAAACTGTGTTTTGTCAAACACAAAATACAATAAAAACATCCCACAGAGTGGAGCACTGGGGAATAATGTCTATTCAGTTCAGGCTTTCACTTTTATTTCTAAAAACATTCTCTAGCCCTCCCTACCACTATAGTATTTCTTTTCCATGCTGTCAAACATAGAGGCAGATATAGTATAGCCTTAATGTTTCAGAACTTTTATAATAAAATATTTCATATTAGACATTTTTCCCCACAACATCATTAAATTTGCTGCTGAATTGCTATGGGCTTAATACAAATTTAGAAAGCAAAAGGAAAACATACTGCTCCATGTACCATTCTATCAACTGTCAACCATGGGCAAGAAAGCTAATGGCAAAAATGCCTTTTTCTTTCTGAACCAAACTCAGTTCACTCAGAAAACACCTTCTGACTCTCAATACGTTAAACTTTTCTTTTCACGTATTTATTAGAATGCTTACTTAAATTTACTCTGAATTATGAAGATATCAATAGGATAAGAAAAGACTCATGTTTGCCCTCAAGTATTCCAAGGAACAATAGTTAAGAGATGTTAATTGACAACTATTTAAAAAGCAAATACAAATGTTTCATATTCAGAAAGGCTTTGGAAACTCTAGGTCAAACAAAATAAAATTGTTTTCTTTACTACAAAATATGGAGAGCCTTTAATATGCTAATTTGTGCTATGAATCTCCAAGGTATAAAAAGCAGCATTTCTCAAGAAAAGATAATGGAATCTTTTTTCTTTCCAGCTAGTTCCCATTTATTTATTCATGAATCAAATAATTATTTATGGAGTGTTTACTGTGCTTTCTCTTTTCTACAGCTTACATTCTTATATGGCAGAGAGACAGAAGCAGACACACAATTTGTGTTAAATGTTGAGTAAATGGCAGATGATGCAATGAGGAAGGAGGGAGGGAACTTTATAGTCACATGGAATCTCTATGGACATGTGATATTTGAGTTGAGACTTGAATGACATTGTTAACCCAGCCCATGAAAAAAGCTGAGAAAGAGAATTCTAGCCAGAGGAAGCAGAGGTGAGAAAGAGTTGTGTGTCTGTGTTATGGAAATAGAATGGAGAATACTACTGCTAGAGAAGAACTACACAGAGGGAGTAAGAGATGAGGTTGGGGAAGGACACAGATCATTTATGACATTGTAGGTCATGGTAAGATGTTTAAATTTTATTATAAATGCAACACAAAGCAAATGGCTAGCAATGGCCATAGAAGGTAATGAATGTAAGCTTTCTGAGGGCAGATAAGTTTAGTTAGCCACAGACCCTAGATCGGTGCCTAGCCCATAGTAAGCACTCTATAATTTTTCTTGAATTAAGACCCAGAAAGTGATGAGTCTTAGCTGGAAAACATGGATTTAATATAAAACAAAAATAGGAAGATCCAGTTTGGCAATGGCTCATCACGTGTGAATAATTCATATGAACTATTAAAATTTAAAAAGAGTTATAGAAAATGGTTTCAGTGAGAGCTCATTCTGAATATATTTGTATAGTTTATAAATAAATTTAGTCCTGTATTTATAAAATTATTAAGGGTCTACTGATACTGCTTTCATTTTTCAGATTTATTTCACTGCATTTTATTGGTGAATTAAATCTTACGATACATTTTTAAAAAATATTTGGAGAGACCCAAAATTCTTAGGATATTTATGTTGTAGATGACTAAGTTCCACTCCATTTGCAAATGGATAATCTCTAAGTAAATGAGAGATTCTCAAGAACACAAACTATTCCTAAAACAGATTTTTTAGAAAAATATGTTTTTATTTTAAGTAAAACTTTTTAAAGTTACCTTAAGTTATAGTAACATCCTTTATATAAATTTATACATATTTATATGGTAATATTAATATAATTTAGTATGTAAATTTGTAATATGGAGGTAGAGAAAATACCTAATTTCACATTAATACCATCGCTTATTTGGTGTTAACATCTTCGGCTAATATTACAATATAATCACATGTACATAAGTGTTTAGTTAATTAGCAATTATCTTATAATTATTACTGTGTTTTTGATAAAAGTGATATATGAAAAGGTATTTCAATAGTTTCAGAATCATGAATCTGCTTTTCTTATTAATTATAGATAATTCCAAAGGTTGATTACAAATATAATTTTAACTCCTAAATTCATATACTTAATGTTTATTCAAAAGGCACTGTGATTTTTTTTTTAACCAATAGGAAATATAGTTTTAGGGAAAACATTTAAGTGTTTGGAGGGGAAAAATTTATATTTTATTTTTATGCATACTATAATTTTGGTAGATAAAGATCATCCCAGTTGTGCTAATTTCTAATCACATGCATCTGCCTTTAAATTTTTTTTGTGTGTATTTAAAATTATCTATATTTTTGACAAATTAGACTCAAATAGTTTAACTTCAGGGTTAATGCTGGTCCAAAGTAAGGTTGGGACTATAAGCTGTAATTATCACTTTTAAATACCTGAAAATTTTTTTCAAGACCTGTGATAAACAATAAGGTTGCTATATTCACCAAATTCAGAAGGACAATTACAAAGCCAAGATCCTAGATTATTATTGAAGTAAAAATGAGCTAAATGACATACAATTTTAAACCCAAAATATTTGAGTTCCATTTAGATATCCTCAGAGTTTCACTTGGTAGAAAATACCAGGTAGGTCTTTTAACTACCACTACTACTTAAGTAGTTATTACAGCTAGTCATGTCATTTGAATACAGGAGACAATTTTAACATCGACTGATCCTGAATGTGGGTCATGGCAAAGTCTTAGAAATAAGAATAATAATTGCTACACCCAAAAGTTGTTGTGAAGTTTAAATTAAAATAAATTATGTGTTAATGCACTTTGTGTATTTTAGATTTATTATTATTATTAATATTATTATTAAATGAAACAACTAGCTAATAGGATCTAGGGCCTTCTGCTTTTCAAATAGTTGCTTGAGTATGGAAGAGACACACATTGTCAAAGTCCTTCAGTGATGCTTTCTATGCAGTCATTCCTGGGAACAAAGAAATTCTTGTGGAGCTGATAGTGCCTACTCTCCAGTATAGCATCTACTCGTCGCACACACATACATACATATATACACATACATACATATACAAGCACACAGATATAATATGTCCATGTATCCATTATATCTATATGTAAATATATATACAAGCTATAACTTGCCAGAGATCTTGAAAACACCAGTCCATGCCTCTGCCCTCCTCTGGGATGAGGGTATTACAGTTAACCAGTACCATTCTGTTGATTGCTGGGTTGCCTTTTTAAGATACACCTGTGCCCTCAAATACTAGGTTTTCAAACTTCAATGAAGCAAAGAATCCAAATAAAAACCCCAGAGTAAAAATCATCCTTCTTTCTGTAGAGGAACTCCAGAGGAAAAAAATTTTTTAAGTAATTACCTTTAAAGATAAGTACTCACCTTAAAGATCAATAACCGGTAGAAATGATGAAATATACTTACTATGTGTTATTCAGAATTAGAAATTTTAAATATACGTGTCTATTTTAACCAATAAACAAGTTCTAGAGTGACTGTAATTGGGGAGAAGTAAAATTGGAGAGTGAGTGGGTAAAGGCTTTTATTTTTTAAAATGAAGTAATCTTTTAGGAGCTTATAGTTTAAGTACTGAGTGAAAGAAGGACAGATAAGACAGCGCTGTGAAGTTTTTTCCAACCCCAATCAGTCTATCTTTTGATTCATTCTGAATAAAATAAACATGATCAACCATATGGTGAGAAAATCACATTCTGAAATAAAACATATACTGAATCTGAAAATACGGAGTAACAATGGCTTCTTACGATGAATATGAATTTTTATGAGAAGGCTGATACTGGAGAATCCAGTAAATGCATTTAGACATTACAATTGCTTTTTAAATGAAAATAGGAAATGGAAGAAAGTCACTTTGGGAAACCTGTTGGAGCATAGTAATATCTAAAAAGTAAGCGAGTAAGATCATCTTCCTGCCAGGGAACATAAAACTAAATGCCTTGCCACAAATCACTAAAATTTATATAAATTCAAACTGAGTAAATAAACAAAAATAATACTGAGCACCTGGTTCAATGTTTTCCCCAAGTTCAGAAATGTGAACATAAATATTTGACAGTCAATAATACACTGATGAATGAGGAATTATTAACAATTTTTAAACAGCTTTTTTTTAAGAAAAAATATTTGAAAAAATTAAATAACTATATCTTTCACATTGGGAAAATTATAGTTAAAATACTAGGCACATTAATTCTGAAGGACTTGTAGATGTTACCTTTCAGATGGACATAAGCTTCAGGTTACGGATGGCAGGTTTTTGTTTTCATACAAGTGCACACATTCACTCTGCCTCATTAAGAGAAAGCAGGTTATAGATTCGGATCGGTTTTCGATACCCAGACTATCTGCATCTGTGCCACAATTTTCCTCTATGAAAACCCAGCTACAACATTCTATTTGGAGAACATATTCAAAATAATTAACAATGGTTATGCTACAAGCCCCTAAGTTCAGAACAAAAGGCCATCTGTAGTGACCAGTGTGGGCAAACAGATACTGTACTAACTGAATATCAGCTCTTCTCCCACTAAAATATAGAAGTGAATTGTTACCACAGCTTATGTCACTTCCGGGGGGGTCCAGATTCGTATGTTTAACTTTCTCCTGGGTATCACCGTTTGATTTTCCAAAATGCCAGCATATAAACTAAGCACAAAAAAAACCTTAATGCATAACTAATCCATAAAACCTTATGCTCCTATTCCTGTGATTTTTAGTTGGAGAATAACCCTACCGTCCAACCTGATTAGAGATGTAACGTATTGAACAGATCAGAGCCGAGGAATTATTCTTGATATTCTAGGGATAGGGGTAGGGTGGTAGGGGACAAGTAGAGAAGAGAAGCTGTGGAAGTTTTCTGGAGGCAGTTTGCTGAGCATTTATAAACCACCTTAAAATTGTTGGATTTCATTCTAAGCATGGTGGGTAGGTAGCTTTGCGATTTTAAGGCAACACTGTGAGATATGCTAAGATCTAGTTTTGCATTCTGAATTTTTTTCAACATTATTCAGTTTTGCTGATTTGTAAGTTGTTTCAGTATCCACACGTTATTTTCAGTCTATTGTTCCTAAATATGATAATTTGTATTTTTATAAGATGAAATCCATTTCATCCTATTTTGCACGTATTTGTAACTTTCTTGTATACAAGTTGATAATGTGCTGTTGATGGACTTTGAAATACCTTCATTTTATTGATGACTAAAATTTTTGTGAACTCTTCATCTACCTGTTCTCCTAGCTTTAAATTATTAAATGACAAAGAGCGTACTCTTTCTACTCATTTCCTTCAGTATATTAATTCTCATATGCTTATTATTTTCAAGCAAACCTTTCAACACATTAGATTCACAGAAAATCATACTTGTCAGTGCAGTGTTATCAGATATCTATGAAATACATCAGTGAATTTTTCTTACATATATCACAGTATTTTTACATAATATATAACAGGCATTTCATGTGTGATTAATATTTCCTATAGGGTAACGCTTTCAACAAATTTTAAAAATTTACCTTGCTTATTTGAAATTTAAAATCAAGCAATATTCTCTTCTATTTTAAAAACATATTTAGAAGATGATGCAATAAACAAAGATAATTTTTGTTTTTCAATCAAGATTCTGATCAGTAAGAATTTCCAGCTCAATTTTTCTATATAAAAAGAAGCATATATACAACAATTATCAGATGAAATACTATTCCTCAGTCATTCACTTTTTTATTTATTCATGGAGCAAATACTTTAGTTGCCTATTATGTGACTGTTACGGTGAATAAAAAGTTGAACCGGACTGGAACTTGGTCTTCCAAAAGCTAGCTTTCTTTGTTTCAAATAAAAGATGTTAGACAGCTGAAGTGATGGAATTTTTTTGTTTGATTACTGAATTTGAAAAAGTCTGTCAAGAAAAGTAAATGAAGCAATTTCTTCAATTAAAGGAAATGAAAAGTTAAGCAAGTATTTATAATTGCTATAAGAAAGCATTTAATAATAATATACAAATAATATTCAAAATAATTTTTAAAACCTCACCACTTAAAGAACAAGTAAATTATATGCAAAGTTCACAAAATAATAAATGCAAATTGTTTTAAATAATGTTATACTTGTCACTATTGATGAGGATTGAAAAGTCTGTGATGATTTTAATACAAAGTAGAATAAAAGTTTTAGACAGCAAAATGGCATTAATTTTTTAAAGTCAAACTTCTTTACCTTTGACTAATCCTTAGAAATATACAAAAAAACCTACAAAAAGATTTATGTAAAATTATATTGTTGATTTTATTTAGAAACTATAAAATAAGCTGTTAATGTTTAGAGATTGATGAAATAAAATACAAATTAAAAATGGATATTCATACAGTGCTAAAGTTACATTCCATGTAAAAATAAAAGAATATATTTGTATTATTATCTTAAGTGATCAATACACAAAAATAATGTATCCTCTATGATCTCCATTTTATTGTATATAAATTTGGGTATATGTGTACTCAAAGATAACAAAAGCAGAAAAATGAACAAAGATAAGTTGGCAAAATGTAAATTTAGGTGATTTTTCAAACTATCTACAATAAAATTTAGAAAGCATACTATCACTCAATATGAAGGAAATTTAACAGTTAACACGGCCCATGCTGTAAACATTTAAGAACTTTGTGGTATATGTATATAAAGTAAGCATTCTGAAAGACAAAATAAAAATAGTGTTTTAGTAAAAGATTGAGCAGAATTTAAGGATTCTGAGATAGAACAATTATTTCCACTAAAATAACTCATCTATGAAGCTTCTATGTGCAGTTTAGAAATTTAATTGAACTGTAGAAAAGGACTGAGGCTTACCCTAGTCGAAAATAACAAGACATCAACATGTGTGTTTTTGGGTAAAAGGAATAGTTATTTTTGTGAGGCCTGGGGAGAACTTGCATGAAGGAAGCCTTTCTAAGGAATCTGGGATTTTCCTAACCAGCTATAGTAATCTTTCATTGCCCAATAAAAGAAAGAGAGAGAGGAAGGAGGGAAGGAGGGAGGGAGAGGGGAAGAAAGACAGGAAGATAATTGAGACTATACCCTATTACCCAGGAGTACATGTAAGCTCATTCTCCTTAAATTGCTCGAGTTAACTACTCACTGATAAGTTAAATGAGTCATTGTCGAATTTTCTCTTCAAAAACGAAAGTTATATTCCGTGATTATATATAAAAATAAATGAATGTACAAATTACAAAGAGTTTTTGAGATTAATTTGATTTTGCTTTTGGAAAATGCCAAGGCTGAAAACACTTCACAGTCTTTTCTCCAGAGCCCAGCAATTTTTTTCAGATGTCTCAAGGGCTTCTTTGACAAGTGTCAGTTTAGACAATTTTACATGAAACTTTCCAAATTTACATGTACACTTAACTCTCTAAAAGTGTTTTAAAATGTTTTTCTATAGGATTATAATTAGCTTCCTTTCTATCAACATCTGTGTCAAAGGTTTAGAGAATCTGATTTGGGGCAAGTTTTATAATAAACATCCTTTTAAATTGTACTGCCAATATTCTAAACTGCTTTAGTCCTGCAATTCTACACAACTTAAAAGAAAATATCTTTCAAAATTAAATAAGCGTCTGAATACATTTGTCAGAATAAAACATTGAGGGTGCTCTTATAATACTATAAATTTAGTACCCACATTTCTAAGTTACATCAATTTATCAACATCCTTGGACCTAAAATAGCACCACTCAACTGTTAAATTGATATATTGCCGACATCCATTATTTTACAGTTCTGGACATATTTATAATATTCAAGCAATGCCCAGATAATTAAATCCTTTGTCTAGTGAGTTTTCCAAACTTAGAAATGTACAGAAAACCTAACTCTAGAAGTTCTCCCTTAACATTTTAGAATGAATTTGGCTTGAATGTGACAGTTGGAAAAACTAATGTGAAAAGACTTCAGGATACTTCAACAGAAATCAGTGACAGGACTGAAATGGAAGCGGCACACAAGTTAGGAACCTGGCTCTGGAATCACACTGATGGCTTTTAAAGCGCATGTCTGCCACTAACTTACGTGACTTTAGGCAAATGATTTGATCTCTCTGGGCTACCGTTTCCTGATCAGTAAAATGACGGTAGCAATGTAATCTGTTTGTTTAAATCGGGAATTTTGAGAATTCAATAATATGATAACATTCAAGCACCACGATATGCATCTGACACAGAAAAAAAAAAGGCCAATAAATATGAGCTATTATTTTCTTTTAAAGAGGTGTATACAAATAAAGAAAACAGTACATCTAATTTTGTCATTTCAAAGGAGCACATATCTAAATGCTGAGTAATTTCTTATGAGACCTTACGGATACACTTACATTTTTCTCCTCCTATTGTCTCCTCTGGAGTTATTCAGAAATGCATTTCCTTTAAGCAAGTTCTAATGGCTGTCACTATGATTTAGAGCTTTCTACAGAATCTTTCTCATAGGGTATGGCTGCCCAAATTACTTTGGACCTAATTTTAGATAAACTGCCAGAGCAAGTGTTGAATAAATGCATGAGTAAGCAAAGTAAAGCAAAACAGATATTTAACATTTGTGACTGGTGTCATCTTTCTGGAGTGTTTGAATAGAAGGAGTTGAAGTTGGTTAATTAGGTTCCCCCCACACACAAAACTTCATGTTCAGAAACATTCCATTCCATTCATCATCTCTCTAAAAAGCCTGTCACTAAATTCCCTCAGAGAGAGAGAGAGAGAGAGAGAGAGAGCGCGCGGAGAGAGGGAGAGAGAGAGAAAATGAACCAGATCAGTTCTAGATACATTTCCCTCAAAGACACCATCTAATCTTTTAAAACGATACTGAAGTATAAGGTGCCATTGAAACCCCATATTAAAATACACTTCAGCTAGCAGCATTTCTCAGCAGAAAATCTCCATGACATAAACGATGTTATTTTGGTAAAATTAAATTCCATTCTACTGCCATGATGTATATTCTGATTATACATATTAGTTATTAAACTGGGTGAACATCTTAAAAATAAAACGAATTTAATGCAATTAATTTGACATGGTGGAAAATGGAAGGAATGGCAAAAGTCTACAACCTGGGGTTGAATTTTAAATACAGCTAAATGTATAATGGAAATGAAAACATGGACTCCACGTGGAGAGAGACGGATGCCCCCCGACCCTGACCTTTTACATCATCTCCCTCACCACTCATAATAAGCACAAAAGTCTCCTTGCAGAGCTGTGGCTAGATGTGTATTATAAAATAATTTCATTTTAGCAGTATTATCCTCAAATCATTATTTAAATAATCTTTAATTAGTGTATGTGAATAATTTCCTCTTCTTTCACTAGGATTTGCTTCAGGCAGCCTTAGCAGATAACTCAGACATTGGTCTCTGAGACTCCTTGTTAATACCCAATATTACAAGTGCTTCTCCTGATCCGAACGCAAACTTTGAAAGCAAATCAACCACAGGGGGAAATCAATAAAGTGCAACAAATGCTAAATGAGATCAAAGACAAAAAGCCGTAAGAAGATAGACACATCGATAAAGTGATAAAAGACAGCTAACTATAAAAGTTATTATTATCCGTCATAAGCACCAGACTCACTTTTAAAATGTCAAAAGGAAAGTTGCACATTTAAAAGAAAGAAAGAATAGGTGCTTTATTAATTTAAAAAAGCATAGTTCTGTTGTCTAGAAAATTGAATACTTGCAAATTTATGCTACTCGTGTAATTACAAAAAGGTCTTTATTGATAGTTGGATCATTTAAAATTCTTCCTAGGTGTGCTTAGGTTGCATTCAGTCATTTCAGCATTAGTTGACTTCAAACACAGTAAATATTTTTCATACAATTTGGGGGGAATGTTGTTCTGAGCCCTTGAAAACTCAATGTCTATGAAAAAGTATATTTACTGACAAAGACCCACCTTTGGTATTAAGGAACCCCTATGTGACAAAGTTTCAAAAAGTTGTTTTACATTAATTCAGAGCTCTGGTTCTCAACCACAGGTTCTCAATACCAAACCTTCAGAGCCAATTGCGGCTAAGCAGTTGAACTAATTCAAAAGGATGCTTTTTGCCAACACTACGCTTTACAGTTTGCTGAGATTTTATGTCTATTCTATGTTGGCCATCCAGTCTCCTCCAGGCCAGATGACTGGCTGTAGCTTCAGTAGATGAGTTACCGATTTTCTACATAAACATAGATGGCAGTTTCTTCCAAGATGTTCTCCCATTCCGGTTTCTGCTCCATCACTTTTAACTCCATTCTTCCTGGCTCTCCTTAACATAATTTTCTATACCCATATAATTCCACTGTTCGAGAATACCATTTTCCCTTTTCACTCAGCAGACAGCATCTACCATAGTCTCACAACCATTGCAAGTGGGTTGAAGGTCAAAGCTGCAGTTAGTATAAAATACTTTTGTTTTTGGTTCCTTATACCTTGAGAGCTTGGTAGATGTTCAGGCTGTAACCCACCAAGGCCAACTGAATCAGAATCTGACATTTAACAAGATCCCCAGGTGATTTAAATAGATACTAAAATTTGCAAAACACTGAAGCTAACACAGCTCATCCAGCTGAGAAGGAAAGATGACTCCCTCTCTTTATCCCCCCAAGTTGCTGTCATTGGAGGTCGGTCGATGGAGAGGGTATGGGTAAGTCACAGAAGGCCATTCTCTTTCCACTGTCCAGGATACAGGTGAAAACGTTTCCATGAACACACACCATTGAAGCACACTAACAACCAGCAATCCAGCTCGCTGAGAGGTCTCCAACACCCAGTGCCCTTTTATCACCCATGAGCCATAGTACGTTACTGTAATTCATAAATATCTGAAGTAGATTCAATACTAATTTTTATCTATGAAAATGTGCGGTAAGCATTACCCAAAACAAGCTTTATTTTGTGAGAACCTACCAAACAATATTTCACTGTGAACAGTGCAGAAACCATGCTCCCAGAAGACACAGGATAGGAGGCACAAACATGTATTTTTAGAAACTGAAAACTGGAAATGGATGTACTTTTTCTTAAGAAGCCAATACCTACTGCTTCCATTATGTATGTGAGTGTGTGTGATGTTTTTAAGAGTGTCTCATTCCCAATGCTATGCACTTTCAACATGCATACAATATTTAGAGGGAAGACTAATTCAAAATATCGTTCAGACTCAGAGGCTAAAAATTTGAAGTTTGTCCCCATCGGCACTACTGATTCCATCTACAAAGCAATAGCAACTGCACAATAAGGGTGTGAAAACACTGTATAAAATGTGTGCAGGGCGTGCCTACCACAATGAAATAAAAAGGCTATATTTCAAAACGTGGCACTCCATTTTAATAACGGTGTACACTGCCATTTTTAAAATAAATACTCTGTGTTCCTAGTGTTCCTTTCATAGGCATATGGTACGTGTCTACACTGCAGTTATGATAGAGTAATACTATTTTTCATGGTTGCTTCACAATGTACCTTATTACATAATTTTCAAATTTATTAAAAAAATGCAATAAACATGCACTATTTTCCAGTAAAATGTGATGAAGAAAATTTAAGTTGTAAGTCCAATAAAGATTAATCCAACTTTTTTCTTCATAGGCATATGCCTGGATTCTTATTAAAAAGCTTAAACTCTATTACTAACAATTCTATTCATTATAGTTCCTTTGGAAACTTCCTAAGAATAATTACTGTTAAAAATTACAGTTTGTTTTCCGAACTCCCTATCGATAAATAAATAGTTGGTAGTGTTTCCATATCCATGGAATTCAGTCTTTTCCCTCATTCTCTCTGGACAGTACATTTTTATCATAATTCCCAGAGGATAGCTAACTTAATTTTTGAAATTATGATAGAATCCTTCTTTTCAACACATACACAGGCTAAAAATAGTGTAGATCAATATTGACTTTTATGAAATGAATGTATCCTTTAAAGACACTTTGTTGAGGGGAGGGGGAAGAATTCCTCATTCTTGATTCAACTAATATTCTTAAAATTTTCCAGAACTTCTCTAAAGATTTGGTCTGCACAAAATTATGTTCAGAAATTCATAAATAAATATCTCAAACTTAATGAATACATAGATTTCAAATGGTAGTTCAAACGAGACATTTTCTAAATAGTTACTAAATGGTTTCTCTTCCTTAATTTATATTGCAAAAAACACTGATAAAATATTACAAACTTATGTGATATGTGAGGTTAGCTGTTTAATGATACAAATCTGGATTATCCAGATGAAAAGCAGAAGTCCTGATCCGAGATACAGCTGGTGACTGATTCTCTCCTGTACCATTTTGCTCCTCAGCAATGAAAACTTTGATTACGGGCCAGTCACCAATGTGAACTGCTCAGTTCCTACTCCCTTAGAGAAGGAAGGGACTGCCAGAGACGGCCAATAATCAGTTTCATCCACGCCTAATATCACCGACACGTGACAAATTATGAAGGAAGCATTTTGTCTCTGATGTTATAAGATCTCGAAAACTTGAATCTTAAAGCACTTGAAGGGAAATGAAGTGTAATCTTCCATGAGCGAGAACGGACTCGAGCTGTACTTTTCTGTGTCACTGAAGAAACGAGTCTAAGGGTCAGTGTCTTATAATAAAAGCAACATAACGGGAGGGTTCATGTGAAGAAAGGCTCCTTAAGGCCCCATCTATTGGTGTTGTGGTGCCAGGTACTAATGCTTCGGTATCTACATTTAAATCTAGGGGTACCAGGACCTTCTACCTTAAATCCTCTCCTTAGAAAAGACAAGAATAAGACCGCAGACCAGTGTAAAAGAAAGCAGCTCGCTCAGTTTCTCAACATCCTTTGGCGATAAGATGATGCCTTGACGTGTTTCTTGCCTTGAAGCTTCAACTTGCCTCTGAAGGGTATTAGGCCCAAGGGAAATAGCACATCAAGAACCAAAAATTGAGAGTATACAAGGTGTTATATGTCGTTAACCATTAATCCACATTATTACATGCAAATATTAGCTATTTGACTTTCAAATATATTTCAGGCATATATTGAATATGTACAAGAAACTAATTTCCAAATTTGGGAAAACATACCCTAAATCCATTCCCATAATTTGTTCATATATATGCTTTTATTTCTACTCAATAGTAACAGATTCTTTTCCACAATAATTAAGACTGATGAGCACTTAAAGTCTTTCTAATTAGTGATTTATCACATATCTGCCGTTTATTCTTTTTTCCTATTATATTTGCAAATGATAAAAGTATAGTCATGGTATGTTTTAGTCCAGTTTTGTACTCCACTAGAGGATATAACATGTTGTTTCATAATTACTGCAGCGAAGTCACACTAGTAGGAAAGTGTAGTGGATGGGAAATGTTCATGTCTTGCTACCGTGATCAAAACTGCCAGAAGCAATACCCACATACCAGTCTCAGCACCTGGCACTTTGACATGTTGATGGATCCAAGGAGCAGCTGCTGGAACCTAGTGACAAATCAAGGTTTTGAGAAGCTTGGGGTGTTTTGTGTCAAATGCAGTCAAACGCAAAGAGAGATGAGGGTTGAGTTAGGGCAGGAAACATGGTAAAGGAAAATGAAGATCTGCATTGAGCACTTATCCCGAAGTTCAGAACACGGAGATGCAGTGATAGAAGAAAGCAAAGCCTGGCACGGGGAGGGATAGTACAATGTTTGAAGTGATTTGGGGTAAAAATCCACAGTACCCTTCTCCACGTGGCGTTCCATTTGTTCCGGGAGGACAATTTCAACTTTATTATCTTTCTTTCTCCTGTACTTCAGCAATTCTTTACATTTGTCATCCTTCTGTTCTGCTCCTTTGCCTTATTTTAGCCCTTAAATTATTTCCCTCCTCTCTCATGCCTCATCTTCCAGTCAGGCAGCAATTTCTATATGTTCAGCTCATCCCCAAGAGTAATACTTAGGGATAAAGGGATTGCTCTTCCAAATCCTGCAGGAGTAGGATGGGAGCTGGGAAATCATCCCTTACAAATAAAAGCTTTCCACAAATCACTTTATGAACTATTTTGATAACAAAGACAGTGTACAGGAATCTCTCTAAGGAAAAATAAAAAAACCCTTAATGTTCCTATTAAAATTACAAGAGCTAAAATACAATATGGGATACATTAAACCATCAAGAAATAGAAAGTAAAAAAATATATAATACGTAAGAAAATATAAATTCAATTTATATGGAAAATTGGAGTGAATTGAAGTGAAAAAAACAAACAGATACTGAGGAAGGGGAAACACTGGACAAATCTAAATGCTGAAAACACCACTAGAAACCAATAATACTGCACTTTCGTAGGAAAATGAGTACCTCTTAATAGTCCTTAGAGAACTTATCTTACCAATTTGAGGAGTTTACTTCAAGAAGTGGATGGTGATTTCTTTGTTCTGAAACCTATGAGGATATCAAATCTGTCCCAGAAGATACAGAAATAGAGGTAAAGACAGCAGAGTTGCTACCCAATCCTGAAAAACAATAATAGTCACTCAGAAAGATCCCAAAGTGATACCAAAAGTGAAGAGTGAGAACGTGAAAGGAGCCCCAGAAGGCTGGCAGGAAACAGCAAGTATTTGGTAATTTGGGGGAAAAAAGTCATCCCCTCTTATTTCCAGTGATAGAGACGTAGGTGTGGCAATTTGGTGTTAATTCTCAATTGTTCTGCTCTTGGACAGTGTAATATATGTCAGGATTTAGAAAGAAGGGAATAAAATGTCTCCCTTACGGCTGAAGACTTGCTTTCATACGGCCGAGTTTTATGTGGTTTGATGGCTCTAAAAGCTGGTTTAGAATTATCGTAGTCGTGTTCAATACCTGACCTTTGAAGAACTTGCTAGTAGCCTGAAAACACACTGTATTACATCCTCCCCTTACCCACGCTGTCATCTGTCACCTTGGCACTTGTTTGGAAAAGAAAGAAATAAAAATACAAAGACCGTTGCTTTATTTGACAAGCATCACTTTTCAAACGACAGAGTTTGCCATATACCACATATTGTCTGGTCAATGCTTTGGGTGGTATGTAGATCAATAAACAATTTTACATTCTTTATTATAAAATCTTACTGGTTTATTTGTTATGCTAGACTTATAAATCCCAACTATGTTGAGTTTCTCAACCTCTCTGAGCCTTAAATTAGCCATCTATCATATAAGAATAACAGCTATCTCTGTAGGTTTTATAAAACTTAAATGAGATCCTTTAAGTTCACAAAGTCTAGCACATTGTAGATGCGCAATACATGGTAGCATTTGTTGTTATGATTGCTATTGTTGTGGTTGATATTCTTAAATTTTACCCCAGAGAGTACACATTCATAGGAGTATGCATGTGCATTATTGTAATATGTTCAAGACTTAGAAGGAAACATTTAAAACCATAATAGCCTAAGAAAAAGGTATATTTTAGTTTAGGGAAAAAGGTATAATAATAGCATAGTGAACTGAAAACTTCCCCAAGTTACTTATCTTGTATATAATCTATACCTATAGACTTTTTTATTGCATTTGAATTTCATTAATTTGAGATTATTACTCTCTTTCTTTCTTAGCAAAAAGTGGAAAGGAAAAGAAAAATCATAAAATCATTACTTCTGTCTCATAATAAAGTAGAATGTATAAATATGTTCATTTATTTCTCGGTTAAAAAAAACAATTTTAAATACATGCACGCATGCATACACACACACAGTTATTGCCTAGATCAAATGCTACTTTTATGATCTTGGAAAAGTCCTTCAGTGTTTAAGTTTCAATGTTTGACCTAAAATGTTGTGTCAAAAAAGCTATTTGGATGATACTGTATTGAAACTCAAATGAGATAATTTATAGTAAAGTGCTAGGAAATTTAAGAAAGGTCAATACATGTACTTGCCTTTGCCTATAACTGCAGAGGAGAAAATAAGAGTGTCTGATAAAGTATTACCCGACCCCTTAGATTTGTACCCCTTTTGTGAGGAAATCATATTTATGTATAATTCATAAATGTATTTGTTTAAGTCCATTAAAATGATACAATGTAAGTTTAGGTTTCCAGTTGAAGTCTTGCCAGTCACCAAACATAGGCGTGGGACATTTGCTGTCAGGAAGACCATCACAAGAGGGGGCGACCATGAGGGAGAGAGAGCCCCCTGCTTCCCAGCACAGGGATGCCCCTTGCTGCTGACCACTTGCAGGATGCTCCCTCCCTCTGCTGCTTGCATCTTCCAGCCTATGCTCAGGTCTTCTCAGACCATTTTCCAGATACTCAAACTGTACCGTTTATCTCCTCCTTTCAGGTGCTTCTATAAACTACTCCACCCAGAGAAGGCCAAAAGCAATCCTAGGCAAAATCTGGCCTTCTTTTTTTTTTTTTTTTTTTTTTTTTTTACCTGTATTCGAGCCTTATCTCCTTAGAATTAATCACGATAGCACTGTACTACATGGAAAATACGTTTCTACATCAAATAATTGACACAAAGATCGGTGGTTCCTACATATTCTCCAAAACATTATTTTACTGCTGACAGTTTTACATTAAGTTGACCTATATGTTTGGGTCACCCCAAACTGTTCTGTATCCATTCAAATCATTTGAATACTTTTAAATGGGTCAGGATTTTTTTTTTCCCTTTTCTGTGTCAAAATGGCACCAGCATTGATTATTTTTAAATTGAAATGGAGAAATTTTTTTGTCTGTTTTACCTTGTCTAGGATTGTGACATGGGTTGTATGCAGTCCTGAAATAAACAGTATTTCTTTCATAGCCTACATCTCTGGACACACGAAAGTACCTTTTCCTGTCCAAACACTTTTAGTAACTCATAAAGTATGCAAAGGGAAACTTCTTCAAACTCTGCCTGGATAACTTTGGCAAGTTTAACTTCCATACCCTAGATTGCAAGAACTAGTTGCAAATCCCCAAGGAATAGTAATTCCTCCAAACGAAGTCATTTCGCCTAAGAATTGACAGCTGTTGACATTGTAATACCTCGCAAGAGTGTTTGTAGCTCTACCTGGTGATCATTATTAATATATAACTTTTATTAATAATGAGTTGTCTAGGTAAAAAAGGAAAAATCTGAAATAATTACAGATGAGTAACATGTGGCTCTGAATCACCAGATTTAAAACAGAGTGTAATTCTGCTTAATAAAAATCAATTTTGAGAGTTGCAGTAGATTATAGAACAACTAATTATGACCAGACCCTATCCTAGGAAGACTGAGTATTTCAAAAACAGCCAGCGGCATCTACAGTCATCAGCCAAACATTGATTATTCACAGGTGGATTGCCCACGCTGCCGTCTCCAGACACAGCAGATTTCCTGGCTCAGCTGCTTCTTATCACCTCAGGCAAACTCTGCTCTCCAGCATCGCATTTCTGCTGCTCAGTCAGGCTGCCCTGCCTTTTGCAAATTCTACAAGGTCTTGGGGAGCCCAACCCTCATGCTTCAGCTTTAAGAAATCCAATCGACCCCCACTAGCCTTCCACTGCCCTTGCAATCTCCCTCTTCCCCAGGGAAGGTCATGCCTCCGAAACATTTCTACGTTGTTTTCCATTAGGAGTCTCAACCACTCCCCACAAAGTCCTGCGCACAAACATAAATCTTTTTCTAATCCCCTCTCATCCCTACCTCCCTGCACACTATCTTCTGCAGGGAATTGGGAGAGGGTAAACTGACCCAGAGACATTTCTCGTTGTAAAAAGCAGTTCTTAGAGGCTGCCCTACAAGGAGCAGGGAACGCAAAAACGGCAATACAGAAAATCAGAAAGCCTTCAGATCACTTGAATCTGGACCATGAAGACATTGAAGGGATATATATCTTTGCAGAGTCTTAATATTTACATAATCACCACATATTCAAGAACAGTGCAATTACAATCAAATATCCATATAAATTTTCAAACTACTGCTCTATTTAAGGCCTCATAAAACAAAGGACTATACATATCTGTTACACCTGTATTTCCAGTGGCTGACAAGGTGACTAATGCAACAAATAACTATTAATTGAATAAAGTATATTTGTATAGAGAAAAGATTTGTTGATGGCTCATAAGAAATCTTAATTTGATCTGGTGGAGAAAAAAAATCAACCAGTGGGTAGTAGTTAATAAAACACTTGAAATAATAAACACCCCCCAAAATAGCTCCTCAAAATCACTTCCTGTGATTTATAAGGTTGATTGGAATGCAATCTGATTCCCCAACTGGAATGAGAGATTAAAAATTATTTCACAAACATTACAGTTAATTTTTTCCCTATAAAATTAGGTTCTCTGTTGTGTCATCAATAATGGGAGCTCTATTCTTTTTCAGTCTTTTCTTTCTTCTTTCTTTGCTCCATTTATTCATTCAGTATTTCCTGAGAGCCAACTTCATGCCAGGCATTAAGCAAAAATAAAATATTCCCTATAGTCAAATTCTCAGTATTATGAAATCATCATATTCTGGGCAACATAGTCTCTTCTGGAACATCAGGAAAGGCTGCCCTGAGTAAGTGACATTTAAACTGAGATCTAAAGGATGCTGGTATAGAATAGATTCATCGGAGTGCAGATACTCAGATGAGTATTTCTGTGCAAGTGGTTTACTGAGGGAGTACTCTCCAGAGTGGGAAAAGCAGGACAGGAAAGGTGGCAAAAGGCAAACGAGTGTGTGATTTCAGGCAAAGCAACACGTAGCAGTGGACTGAGGGCCATCCTCCAAAGAAAACATCAGATGTGCGCTCTTAGATGCAGAAGCATATAGAAAGGGGTTGGGAACATACACAGAATCGGTAAAAAGAGACACTAAAATACTGGGGCAGAACACTGATGGTATCTGCTACTGATGCCTGGAAGTGAGCCTCATAAAGGCGTTGTAAAGCCTTCCAGCCTCTTAGGGGCATCAAGTAAATCTATTGCCACATAGACCCTGTTGCCCATAGCCAAGTCCATTTCTGTCTGTGTCCATTGTCAACAGGCCCACCTTACTGAGATGACCACTTATTCCAGGAAATCATTTCTTTTCTGTTTTGCAATGCTCATTGAAAGAAAAAGAAATCTGTTTCAGAATCAAATCAGTTTTGAATAAACTACATATTTTATTTCCCTCTTAAAGATCATCACAGGATACAAAATCCTGACATGAAATGTCTTACATAATTTTTTTTTAAATTTCCTACTTATTTCAGCTTAGAACCCATTTTTCAAGTTGTATCTATTGAAATACTTAGCAAAGCATTACAACAGAATAAAGATAAGAGGTATAATTTATTTCATATTCACCATGGCTGAGTAAAGTGTTTTACACAGTATTTCATCAATTCCACACAATAAATTATGAAGTAGGTGGAATTTCCCTAAACTCAAAAGCTAAAAAGTCACTTCACTAAAATTTGATGGAGCTGGGATTCAAACCCAAAGTAGTCTAAGCCAAAAATCTCTTTATTTATATGCTATGCAGGACCCCCTGCATAATCTGTAGGACCCATCACAAAATAAAAATTCAAGGCCCCTTGTTCAAACATTAGTAAGACTCTCAACACAGCAAAATCAGAGCATTAAAACAAACGTGGGTCCTTCTGAACTTGGAGCCTTGTATGACTGCACAGATGGCACACCCACAAAGCCAGCCTTGTCATTGTGATTTTTGCCTCCAAGAATGCTATGGTCACTTAAAAAAAAAAAAAACCTGTCACTAGAGTATGTACCATTATCATTTAAACTACTGTGCAAGATCCCTGAATAGAACAGCTCAGACACTTACAGTTTAAGGAGTTGCACTCATTATTGTTAAGGCTAAGCCACTTACTAAATAGTTGTTAAATAAAATAAACAAGTGAAATATCCATTTGTCCTAAGTTTATTACCACCACCATTTCGTGGTTCCAGTGTTATCATGAACCTGAATGACTTCTCTGTTTATGACTGTAACTGACTATTTAGATGCAGAAAGCTTTATTATTTTCTTCTACATGATTGAAATTATTCTAATGCTAAATGGCACGAGACATTAATGGCAAAATCTATTTAAAAAACACCGTATATAAACAGACTTTTTAAAATATAAAAGTTTAAGAAGAGCAGATAACTCGTCAGAGCAGTCACTTACTCAATAAACTTCTGTTGAACATCTATATTCAACAGAAAAGTATCGAACATCTGTTGTTGCCCAGAAGCAAGAGTGACCTGCCTGATAAAATCCTGTTTCTAGGGATCATCAGAATGAATTAACCATTACTGTGTTAAGTCCTATGAAGGACTCTGAATTCGGGAACCAAATATGGATGATCGTAATCAACTGTAATCCTTGCAACTAAAATCTTTTTTGCCAAGAATCGTCTGCATTTGGGCTGTTCATCGTTATGCAACGCTGTTGTAGATTTTAATGTTCTTTCTTCTTCTAACAAAATATGAGCAGTTTCCTAAAAATTTATTTATTGATTGATCACTCGTTTCTCGTGTTATTTACTACTGTTTCCACTGTTTCCTTGACTAGCTTAAACTGGGGATATATGGCCATAGCAAATGAGGAATGTAGTAAATTCTGAGCAGACAAAAGGGTGAATGTTGCAGTCAAAATTTACAGCCAATTTAACAGGACATTTACTTATTTGCATGATCATTATTACACTGTTAGTTAATTAGGCATAAATGGTAGGGAGTTTACCAAAAGGACTCCGATTAGTATCACCTTCACAAAATAAAGTATTTCTATAATTGGCTCTGGGTCAGGAGGTTTTATGGAAAATAAAAGCCTGCATTTAGGTATTGAATCCTTACGGTTGCATATAGATTTCTAAAATCAGCTTGTATGAGTATGGAAAAAACAGATTTGAAGTGTGATATTTAAGGAATAATAAGAAATTGTCTTTGGAAACCCCACTGAATGCATACTGCTGAACTCAGAGGGCAGATACACTCAGGCAGCAGGTACCATCTTCTCAAGAAGTTTGTGGACATGTTAGCTTTCCTGTTCGTTTTGTCTGAGAGGTGTAACCACACAGTGATACTGGGAGACGTACAGAGCAGACACTGCGGTCCTCCAAAGGCCAAATTTGCTGAGTTTGATCCACCAACCAGTGGCATGAGTTGAGGAATTAGAAGCCAATTTCTTTGAACAAAAGCTTGGCTTCAGAGCCAGAGAGATGGGATACGATTTCCACAGCCAAAAGGTTGGGATGAAATAATAAAGAAAAGCCTGACAATAAATTAAGGTTTCTATGTCCACTGAGTCAAAGCCAGTTAGGAACAAATGAGGAAGGCAAGGTACGGTTTCCAGCCATTATCAAACATTGCAGGTATGAAGTGCATATGCGTTGGAATGGTTAAAGGTACAAGATCAAAAGCTACAATGATAGTAGAAATGCAGAAAGTGGAGAGAGATGAGAGACTATTATAGCAATACCAAAGGATAGACCTTGGAAATTATTAAATGTGAAAGGAAAGAGACTGAAAAAACTCAGCCAGGCTCCCAAAATGCCAGCGATGAGACAAAACGAATAATGGTTGATAAAGAAAAAGAGGGAGAACAAGAAGAAGAAAAACTCTGTGAGGAAAGATGATAAGGAAGCTCAGTTTGTCCCTGTTGTGTTGAAGGTGACATCAGAGCACGAAGGGCAAATTTCAGTGTATTCAGGTGAGTAAATATGAGTTGGCGTTAAAGAGTAGGCTCACAGCTGGAGATGGAGATTTGAGGATCTTTTGCATAGTAGTAGCAGTTGGAAGTCATGGAAATGGATGAAAAGAGAAAAGAAAAAGTGCCAGGGAGAAGTAAAAATCATCCACATGAGGGTGAAAAAAAAACCCAGCGATAGTGAAGATGTGGTTGGAAAATCAAAAGAATCATGAAAATATTTTTTCACAGATGCCAAAGGATAAGAATAGTCAAGTGTTAAACACTAGCATCCCATTCTCAGGATGTAAATGACTTAGACTTTTCTTGCTAAATACTAGACTCTCAATCATCATTGCACTTGCCTCATTAATATAATTTCTTATGTAGATCAAGTAGCCTATTTGTTGCCTCTGCAATTACTGTGTTAAATAAGAGTTGGAAGCATCTCTGTATTAGAGAAGCAAAGTGCTGATTTGCTTTTCCGTCAGTCAATGTTGAAATTCTTGTTTCTCTTTGTATTTTCTCTCACCCAATTACATCTGTAGTAATCTGTAAAATATGGCTCAATCGGGAACATTAATTGTACTATTACTTGATTTCCTTTCCTTTATGATTCTCTGGTGAGTCTTGTTGGAAAGAGTCTAGCAACACAGTGCATATTACTAATATATGACTCGTCTTGTGCCTTCCCTCGGTGTCTCTGAAATCATAGCTCAAAAGTTAATAGAAATCTCTGTATTTTAATAGGATGCTCTTGTCTACAAACTCAATATCAACTCAATTATATATTCTAAAAAGCTATTTACAGTTTTAAACCTAATGCAAATTAGGAAATTTAATTTAAAACCTTCAAGTTACTCAACAGTAGTAAGAATTTCAAAAAAGAGAAGATGACTTTTTTGTCTAATAGATATGAATTACCATTCATTTTAAGTTTATGCTAATTCTAATAACAGTATTATACCATGAAAATGAACTTGGAACTGATGAACATTATCATTGGAGGCATCAAGAAAATTGGTTGTTAACTTCTTACACAGTTGAAATGACTTTTATTATTGCCATATTCTGTTCCAACCAAAAAAATTAGCCATATTCCAGCAATGAACCATTTTAATGATTTCATATAAAAATTCAACCAACGAACAAGAAAGATTATTCCTAAATTTAGTTAATCCCCATTCTAGAAATATTCAGTAGAAAATGAAACTGAAGATATCGTACAAGTGCTTTCATTTTTATTATAAGAATTTCTTTTCTAATTGGCAAAAAAATATACATATTACAGAGAAGCTAAGAAAAGAGAATATTTCTAATACTGAGATTTTCTAGCAAAAATGAGAAAGAAACTAATGTTATTTTACTATGTTATAGAAAGCCCTGCATATGTTTAAGATGATTAATTTCTTTTCCAGTTCATTTGTTTTCTCTGCCTGACCTTTCCCTTTTGTGTCTATGTGAACTCATACACATAAATTTGATGTATTTGCTCGCTGACCTTGTATTCGACAGGCTGGCCAGAGAAGTGCGTGGGGAAGATCCCTCTTCCTCCTTTTAAAGGGATCAAGATATTTTTGTCTCAGGTAACTTGGGTTTGATTTAAAAGTAGGTATGAGCAGGTTTTTATTATTCTGATAATATTTACTATACTGAACTATTTTGTAAGAATGAGAAGAGAAAAATAAAATATGTATGCACAATTAGTGAAAATGAAAAAAAGGAAAATAACTGTTAAAAACACTTTGCTATTTATAGCAAGAGATTGGAGTGAGATTTCTGTTTCTGAAACATATCCTGAGAGCATATGTTTCCCCTCTTCGTGTGTATGTCTCTCTCTCTCCCCCTTCCTCTCAATCTCAATAGGTCTGGAAGAAAGGAAAACGTCCCTTGACCCTCCCAATGAGAAGCAACAAGGGGAATTATTATTTAAATTAAATATTTTTATAATGACAACTTCTTAGCTAAATTTTGAAGTATCAGGTAGCAGAGAGACTTCCTTGCTTAGTTATCAATCCATGACAGAGTAAAACTCTTAAAAAATTAATAAAAACATGGAATTGGTATCAGATACAGAAACAAAATTTTTTTTTTACTCAAAATGTTATAGCAAACAAATTAAATACATTTATACAATTATTAAGGAGAACTTCTGTTTTGGTGACAAAGTTTTGACCATAAGTGGACAGGAAAAAATGATCTGTAATGGTGTAAAAATATTCTTAAATGAAAGAAAATGCAGACAGGATTTTCTTATGGAATGAGTTTCCTGGGGTAGCACAATTTGCTTACTCTTCTGTGAAACTCCAGCATCATAATGCAGGGGAACAGTGATGCTAGCTACAGGGGGGTCCAAGGAGCCCCGGGATGGAGGTCTCCAGGAAGGTGTCCCTTGGTCTGAGAAATCTGCACACACAACCATTCCTAGGTGGACACCACAGGAAAATAGAGAGTGCACGCTGATGCCACAGGGTTTCTCCTTCAACGCCCAGGTGATGCTAAACTGGGTAGGTTTTTGATTCAGACCCCTATCCAAGGCAGCAAAAGCTGGCTGGGTCAGAATGATCAAGACTGCCTATTCAGTTCTCTGATCTACCATGGACACAAGCTTCAGAGGTAGTCTATGCTCCATGACAGGATATCGGGTATATCTTTACAAACTCTTTATCAAATTCTCAATGATTTGTGTGTGTAAGTCACCATTTAAAAGTTACTCCTGAAGAAATTTCCAAAATGATGAATAGGATATAATGCTAAAATGGTTTCCAGGGAACTCAGTAAGCCACATTTTTCCTCAGAAACATTCTGAGATAGTTAACAAATCATAAAATCTTAGATTCATAAAAAATCTTAGGGATGAATTCTTTGATTTTACAGAAAAGTAAATTAAAGCCAAATGAAAGAAAGACAATTCTCTCACTATTCTAAACCTGAGGGCTTTCAAATATGCCAAAGTTTAATTCGCCTGTCATACTTTTAATTAAGGTTTCAAATAATGACCCTGATTAAAAAATTAATATAGTAATGAAGCACACACCTGTTAATGAATAAGCCACTCAAGGCAACCAATCCTACTTCAGATAGTTTACCAAAATCAACTTTTCAACAAATATCTAGGGGTAGATGGAGGCTTTACTTTTATTAATAACGTGTGTGTTTTTTTAGGTTATGGTCATGATAGTTTTCCTATCCACCATAGCATTCCATATAAATGCCTGAAAATAACAGATGGTCTTTTAAACAAACACAGTTCCCACTGTATCATCAGCATAAAGTTAGATACAGATTGCTTATTTTCGCCTTGACGCAGCTTCAGTGAACTCACCATTAGCACAACTTTGTTAACCTCGGTTTTAATAATAACCCAACTGTATCTTCAAAGTGTAATGCCAGAGGCTAAAAAAAAAAGGGGTTTTAAGCCAGTTCTTTTTCTTCACTTTGTTAAATTTGAAATAGAAATTCTGTCGTGACTAATGCAGCAATTAAATTTGTTCAAACTGTAATCCAAATACAAAGGCGCATTAGCATAAATACTCTCTTCTCTGCTCACCCGGACAAAGAAAAGTACTAACCAAATGATCAAAAGCGTGCCAGTCACTCAGAATTCCCTGGAGACCCCTCTCCTGTTCTGCTGATGAGAAGTCTCTAGCTCTTCAATTATTCAGGAATTCAACAGTGTGCCCACAGCAGTTACAAACAGTAAATTCCAGTTTTTTTAGATTACGTTTTCCCTATGTTAAGTATCACTCAGCTACAGATCTTCTTTTACTGAAAGGAATGTTTAAATTAAGAACAAACGAAAGACTCAGCATTTCTGATCCATGGAGGCCATGTTAGGAAATGTGACACAGAACATGACTTCTGAGATGTGACTCAGCAATAAGGATTCCAAGGGATTCCTTATAAACGCAAAACTATCAGTGGGCAGAATAAATGAAAACAAAGCAAATTGCCACAGCATCGTCTCACAAGTACATGGGAAATTCACGTTTTGGTGGGAGATTATACTTGTGAGAAAGTAGTACATAAACTTATTAAATATTAACATAAATAAATTTATATTGTGCAATGTGAAATATTAAGCATACAAACTATTAATGTATTTGCAAGCATGGATGGACAAAAACACACAATAATGTACTTACAGATTTTTTTAATTCCCAAAGAATGTTTAATGTATAAATTTTAATATTAACTGTTCATAATTTCATTCAATTAATTAAATATATGTTTCCTGAGAACTTACTATATTCCTTTCCTTGATGTCTCTGAAATCATAGCTCAAAAGTTAATAGAAATGTACAGCAGGGAACAAAAGAGTCAGGGTCCTTGCTTTTATGGATTTTAGATGTTGCAAGAAATCTATTTCCTAAAATAATGATTTAGCTGTTGCAAGAAATGTATTTCCTAGAATAATGATTAACATAAATGAATAACAAAATTAACATAATGCAATTTGAATTATATCTGATATACTTTATGTTTTGTTATTTAAGAGAATGCTCTATTTATTCCTTTGGAAAGAAACAAGCATATTTTTCTTTCCTTTTTTTTTTTTAATTTAATTTAATTTTTTTTAAATACACGTAAAATTTAGCATCTTAACCATTTTTAGACACGTGATTCAGGGGTATTAAGTAGATTCATATGATTGTATATCTACCATCATCTATCCAGAACTTTTTTCATCTTCA
Organism: Camelus dromedarius; assembly: GCF_036321535.1. Lineage (NCBI taxonomy): Eukaryota > Metazoa > Chordata > Mammalia > Artiodactyla > Camelidae > Camelus > Camelus dromedarius. Next base: position 15,328,993 of record NC_087446.1, on the reverse strand, counting down.
AAAGTAAAACTCTGTACCCATTCAATAATAACTCCCCATTCCCCGCTACCCTAGTCCCTAACAACCACCATAGTATTTTCTGTGACTTCCACTGCTCTCAATGTATCAAATATGTGGAGTTAAGTGTCATTTTCTGTCTGTGACTGGCTTATTTCAACTTAGCATCATGTCCTCAAAATGTATACACGTTATGGTATATGTCAGAATTTCTTTCTTTTTAAGGCTGTACACACCACATTTTACTTATCCATTTATCTGTTGATGGACAGTTGAGTTGCTTCTAAATTTTAGCTACTGAGAATAATGTTCCTATGAACAGGGGTGCACCAAGTAGGGTCTTTAAGACCCTATTTTTAATCCTTTGGGGTGTATACCCAGAAAGGAAATTGTTGAATCATATGATAATTCTATTTTCATTTTTGAGGAATCGCCATTCTGTTTCCCACAGCAGCTGTCCCAGTTTACATTACCACCAGCAGTGCACAAGGGTTCCAGCTTTTCCACATCTTCACCAAATCACCAACACTTGTTCATTTCTTTTCTTTTTCTCTGATGGCAGTCACCCTAATGGATATGAGGTGACATCTCATTGTGGTTTTGTTTTTCATTTCCCTAGGGATAGTAATAATGAGCATCTTTTCATGTGCTTATTGGATTTTCATGTATCTTCTTTCAAGAAATGTCTGCTCAAGTCCTTTAACCCATTTTGAATCAGGTTTTTGAATTTTTTGTTGTTGAATGTTTTGCATTCTCTATATATTCTGTATAGTAATCTCTCTTTAGATACGTGATTTTCAAACAATTCTTCCAATTCTATAGGTCACCTTTTCACTCAGTTGGTAATGTGCTTTGATGCACAAAAGTTTCCAAATTTTATGATGTCCAATTTGTCCGTTTCTGTTTCTGTTGCCTGTGCTTCTGATGTCATGTCTAAGAAGTTGTCAGCTTTAATGTGTGAAATTTTTGCCCTATATTTTATTCTAAGAGTTTTATCATTCTCAGTTCTTACACTTAGGTTTTGATTCACTTAAATTAATTTTTATATGGTATTCGGCAAGAGTCCAACTTGATTCTTTTGCATGTTGATATCCAGTTTCCCAGGCACCAATTATAAAAAGAATGTCCTTTCCTCATTGAATGGGCTTGGAACTTGTCAAACTCATTTGACCACATATGCTAGGGTTTCTTTCTGGACTCCTTATTCTGTTCCATTTGTCTGTATGTCTGTCTGTATTCCAGTACCATGCTCTTCTGATTTCTCTAGCTTTGTAGTAAGGTTTGAAATCAGGTGTTATCCAACTTTATTATTCTATTTCCAAAACTGTTATAGCTATTTGGAGTCCTTTATAATTCTACATAAATTTTAGAATGAATTTTTCTATTTCTGCAAAAAATATCATTGGTATAAGATAGGAATTGCAGTGAATCTGTAGGTTGTTTCAGTACTTTCAGCATCTTAATATTAATATTTTAATTGATACATGTGGGATAGTTTTCCAATAATTCATGTATCTAATTCTTTAAGCAGTGTTTTGTAATTTTTCTTGTACAAGTATGTTACCTCCTTGGTTAAGTTAATTCCTAAGTATTTTGTTCTTTTTGATACTGCTATAAATAGATTTTCTAAAATTTCCTTTTCAGATTGTTCTGTATTAGTGTATAGAAATCCAACTGATTTCTGTATGTTGACTTTGTAGCCTCTAATTTTTCTATATTTGTCTATTAGTTCTAATAGTTTTTGTGTATGTGTGAAATCTTTAGGGTTTTCTATGTATAGAATAATACCATATGCAAACAAAGGTAATTTTTTGTCTTCCTTTCTGATTTGGATAACTTTTATTTATTTTTCTTGCCTAATTTTCCTGGCTTGGACTTCAGTATTATGTTGAATAGAGTCGTGAAAAGGGATTGGGGAGGGGGGGCATCCTTGACTTGCTCCTGATCTGAGAGTGAAAGATTTCAGACTTTCACTCTGGAGTTTGACGATTGCCTTGGGTTTTTTCATATGTGACTTTTATCATGTTTTAGGTACGTTCCTTCTATTCCTAGCTTGTTAAGTGTTTTTGTCATGAAAAGGTGTTGAATTTTGTCAAATGGTTTCTCTGCATATGTTGAGATGACCATGTGTTTTCCACTCTTCATTCTGTAAACGTGGTACGTCACATCAATTGAGTTTCATGTTTGTTAAACTATCTTTGCATTCCAGGAATAAATACAATTTAATCATGGTACATTATCTTTTAATATGCTGAACTCTGTTTTCTAGTATTTTACTGCAGATTTTTGCATCAATGTCCATAAAGTATATTGATCTATAGTTTTCTTTTCTGGTAGTATCTTTGTCTACCAGCTTCTGGTAGTAGCTTTGATATCAGGGTAACACTGGCCTCATAAAATGAGTCAAGAAGTGTTTCCTCATCTTCTTCTTCTTTGTTTTTGTTTTTATTTTATTTTATTTTTTCTTATGGAAAAGCTTGTGAGATATTGTGCTAGTTCTTTAAGTGTTTGGTAGAAGTCACTGATGAAGCCATCCCACTGTCTTTTTGGGAGATTTTTGGTCACATGTTCAATCTCCTTAGTAGGGATAACTATTCAGATGTTCAGTTTCTGTATGATTTAGTCTTGATAAGTTTAGTATTCTAGGAATGTATACATTTACTCTAGATTGTTCAATTTCCTAGTGTACTATTGTTCATAGAGTCTCATAGTTATTTTTATTTCTGTAGAATCAGTAGTGATGTCACCACTTTCATTTCTGATTTAGTAATTTCAGTCTTCTCTCTTTTTTTCTCAATCAATCTAAGATTTTCTCAATTTTGTTGATTTGTTTGAAGAACAAACTTTAAATTTTATTGATTTTCTCTACTATTCTCTCTACTATTTTTGTATTTATTTCCTTTACTCCTGTTCTAATCATTATTGTTTCCTTTCTTCTGCTAATTTGAGGCTTAGCTTTTTCTTCTTTTTCTAGTTCTTCAACTTGTAAAGGTAAGTTGTTCATTTGAGATCTTTCTTGTTTTTAATGTAAGTATTTATAACTATAAATCTCCCCCTTGGCACTGCTTTTGCTGTGTCCCATAAATTTTGATATGTTATGTTTTCACTCTTACTTGCCTCTAAGCATTTTTAATTTCCATTGTGATTTCTTCTTTGATCCATTGGTTGTTTAAGAATGTGCTGTTTAATTTCAACAAAATTGTGAATTTTCTAGTTTTCCTTTTGCTTTACTTCTAACTTCATTGTGGTCAGAGAAGATGATTTTGTATAATATTTATACTTTAAATGTATTTTGGTTTAAATTGTGACCTAACATGTTTTGTCTCATGCACATTTGATATAAATGTGCCTTTTTATTGTTACTGGGTGGAGTATTCTGTATACGTTCATTAGGACTATTTGATTTATTGTGTTGTTCAAATCGTTTATTTTCTTACCTCTGATTGTTCTACTCATTATTTAAAATAAGGTATTAAAGTTTCCAACTACTTTTGTAGTAATGTCTATTTTCCCTTAAATTCTGCCAATTTCTGCTTATATTTCAGTGGTATGTTATTAGGTGTTGCATTAAGTTTATATTTGTTACATATTTTGCTATATTGAAACTCTTATTAATATATGATGTCTTTTTTGCTTCTGGTAACTTTTTTTGATTTAAAGTCTATTTTGTCTGACAGTAGTGTAGTCAGACTCTCTTTTGATTACCTCCTCTCTGTTGGTTACCATTTGCCCAGACTACATTTTTCCTGCACTCTTTTGGTTACCATTTGTACAGACTATATCTTTCCATCTTTTACTTTCAACCTTTTCGTGTCTTTGAGCCTAAAGTGAATCTCTTATAAACAGCATACAGTTGTATTGTATTTTTATATCCATGCCAGACTCTGTCTTTTTATTGGAAGGTTTAATACATTTACATTTCAAGTAACTACTGATAAAGAGAGATTCACTTGTGTCGCTTTGATATTTGTTTTTTATATGCCTTATATCTTTTTCGTTCCTCAGTTCCTACATGTCTTCTTTTGTGTTTAGTTAATTTTTTGCATTGAGATGTTTTAATTCTCTTCTCATTTCTTTTTGTGCATATTTAATAACCTTTTTTGTGTTTATTATGAGGATTACATTTAACATGCTAAAGTTATGACTCTCTTTTGAATGTTTACCAGCTTAACTTCAACAGCATACAAAACTCTGCTCCTTTGCAGTTCTGTTCCCAGTCCCTTCATTATATCAAATGTCACAAAACTACATGTTTATACATTGGGTGTCCAAAAACATAATCTAATATTTTTCTGATTCATTCATGTCTTAAATTACATAGAAAACAAAATATGGAGTTCCAAATCAATGTCATGATAATACTAGCTTTTAGACAAATATTGGTGAGGTTTTTAAAAATGTATTAGTCTCTTAATGTCAAAAACAAAAAGTAGAGTAACAAGCCATTGTTACACTGATACCAGCTTTTATACTTGCCCATGTATTTACTTTTACTGAGGTCTTTAGATCCTGTGTATGTAATGAGTTCCTTTTTTCTTGCTATTTTCGAGATTCTCCCTTTGTCTTTGTCTTTCAACAGTTTAATTATAATAAGCTGTTTTGGTTTGAGTCTCTTTGAGTTCAACCTACTTGGTTATACAGCGGTAATTGTATATATTATTCATGAATCATGTACAGTCATACACACACACACACACACACACACACACACACACACACACACGGGTGTCTCAAAAGTATTAGAGTGGTTAAGTGACTTATCCAAATAAAAGAAGGTAAGGAGTAAAAGAGAGATTTGAATCCACAATGTTTTCACTTAGATCCTCTATGCTGAAACTGGAAAAATCTTGAGATTGTATTATCTTAGTTTTGTTCTACATGAGTTTGTTCATGCACCATATCAGCAGATTTAGAGTTTATTCTTCAAGAACGCACATCATAACCTCTACTGTAAAATCTTCCACAGTCTCTCCTGGTGCTTCCTGCACATGTCTCTGCTAACATTTACCATGTTACAATGAATTTGTTTGCATCTTATTCCTCATACTGTTTTTTAAAAAAGGCAGCAAGTATTCCTTACTTATTGAGTTTCTGACACACAGATCAATCCCTGAAACATAATTAATTCTCAATAAATGGTGAGGAGGAAAGGATGGGAATTACAGCTGAGATGGAAAATTATTTGTTTGGTAGTGAAGTAGGTTCTGAAGCTTAAAACTACAAATAAGAGTATAGTGTTCAAGGACAGTATGCCAGCCTGACTGGAATAAACAATTTAGGAAAACAACATATGGTCTCATGCAATATTTAATTCAGTAGAACTGAGTAATATAGAAAACTCTAGAGAGTGTTAGAAAAATTGTAATTTATGATTTCAATCAGTTCAAATCACTATATTTAAGTACTGCCAGAAGGAAGAGCAGTATGTGTCATGAGAGATCCAGACTTTAGTCTCTATCGGTAAAATTATGAGTAAGCTGATTTCAGCCAATTCTAGGTCAGTACATCCTAACAGTTACCACAAAATGGACTGCCATGCCACTTAGCTCCTTGTCTGTCCTTGGGAGGATTCAAGTAAAGTCCAGGTGACTCCTTGTCTGAGGAGTCCTATGAAGAACTGGAGACTGAACTGGATATATTTAATCTTTTAATGAATCATCATGAGTTTCAATTTTCTCTAAAATAAAATACCTGTCGATTAGGATGTCAAGATTTCAGGCCACAGAACTGCTAATTCTCTAAACTTTGTTATATCTTCTATGGATAATAGATAACAAAAACTCTTCATATGGGTTTGTGGCATTTCCATAAATGTATTTGAAATAGTTTATCAATTCAGGTGACTTTACAGAAAAGGAAGACTCTTAACATGTCGGATCCTAGAGGTTTAGATGTCTCGCTTTTCTAAGAATAGATTAAATATATTTAAGTTCTGTTCTTCACTGAATAAAAAGGCTGTGCTAGTCACTGAAGAACTATTTGAATTGACAGAAGGTTGGAGACAATCAAATTCCCAATAAGAGGGTACTGGTTGGATAAACCATGAACATCCATACAATGTAGTACTGTGCAGCAGTATTAAAGAATGAGAACTAAATTTGTATATAAAACAGTGATACCAAGATATCATATTGAATAAAAAGACATGGGGTAAATGTGTACAGTGTGCTAGTATTTATCTAAAAATATGAGAGGAGTATAATTATACATTGATATATAAAATTTTATATTAATAATAAACCAATTGGAATGATATACCATAAAAATAACAATTATCTGTACAGGAAAGAGGAAGTAGAGTAGACAGAACAGAGGGTAGACTTCTTTGAATATATCTTGTTTTGTAGATTTTATTTTAGAGTTCTGTAAATATTTTACCAAAAATTTTATTCATGTGGATAAATAATCCTTGGAAGTGAAACAAATTAAACTGCGTGCACTATTGGCAGTGTAGCCTCAAAAGAGGACTTATAATAGGCAGAATCATGGGTCTTCCCAACACGTGGTCCAGCGTCTAGTCCTCAGAACCTGTGAATATGTTCCTCTCATGGCAAAAGGGACTTTTCAGATGTGAGTGACCTTGGGATGCAAACCTTGGGAAGGGAAAATTACCCTGAATTATCTAAGTGAGTCCTTGAAAGTGAAGAACTTTCTTCAGCTTTGTTCAGAGAATGATGTGAGGACTGAAAAAAGGGCAAAAAAGACGGCAACACCGCTGGCTTTGAAGATGGAGGAAGAGAACCATGAGCCACGCAGGGTGGACAGCTTCTAGGAGCTGGTAAAGGCAAGGAAATGGTTTCCCTCTAGAACCTCCAGAAAGGAAAGCAGCCCTACCAGCACCTTGATTTTACCCCGACCTGCAGAACTGTAAGATAATAATTTTGTCTTTTTAACATCACTAAGTTTGTATTTTTTATAGTAACAATAATAAGGTAAGACAGGGATAATGCCAAGTGATTTTTAAAATACAGTAATTTGACTCTATGTCTTTAGTGGGATATACCTTAAGGGAAAACAGACTGCAAAAGCTCTTAAACCATTTTTAGTAATCATAGTATGAGTTAGTTTCTCCATTTTTATGCTGAGTTAAAAAGAAAATTGTTGGTATTGTTGAAAACCAAGATATGAGAGAAAGGATATAAAGATCTAAGATTCATTAGATGAAGAAAAAGACTCTATAGTCCTAAGTTAGAATTGTATCTGTTCTTATGAATCCAGGAACCATTTCAGCTTGAAAGAAACAATCTTGTCCACTGAAAAGTCTTAAGAACAGCAAGTGAGTTCCCCATTTCTACAAGTGTTATTTCCCCTTAAAACAAAACAGGACTTCTTAAAGAAATGGCTGATTTGAGATCTGTAGTAGAAAATATACAAGATGAGTCTTTCCACATAAAAAACAAGGGAGCCATCAAAACTATCAAGGTATTCAGGACCCATTAGAACAGATTCCACTGATCAAAATTTGGAAAATCAGAACATCATCAAAGATAATATTTGCAATGGATTTAAACACATCAAACATCTATGGATTCATAATGATACTCAAAAAAGAAACAAAGTACCTAACTGGTCATCTTATAAAGGATCATAGAGAATGCCTTTACTATTTTTTAAAATGAGTAAACAAAGGAAAACAATCTAGGATTTATTCTACCTTTTCTCTCAAACTGTACTTCTGTGTAAGCAAGTAGCAGGTGAGGGAATATCTGTATAATAGAAAAACTCCATTAATGAAGATATTTATTGAATCATCACAATTTTATAACCCCTACTGAATTAACATGTCTAGATATTAATGAAAATCAAGGGCAGCTAACATCACAGAAAAAGAGACAGATGGATTCTTTATGATAGAAGTATACAACCACTTTAAAAAGTCCTTTTTAAAAAAAGAAGAAACTACAGCAAAAGTCATAAACAGTGACCTAGAATCTGACTGTCTCCTGATCATATACAATTAAGAGGTAATACAGGAGAGAGAGGGGCACGCTTTTTATGATACCATGTGTAAACAGTGAGTAAAATCTACACCATATGAAACTGCAGAGCAAATAACTGTTTCCTCAACAAATTACTTACAAGAAAAAATAATGATAAAAAATGAAAGGATGTTGCAAGGGCTTAAAAATGTTTCAACCAATTGCAATGCAAACTCCCCACTCAAACCCTTATTCAAACAAGCTGAGAGAGGGAGAGAGAGGGTGGTGGGAAGAGAGAGAGAAAGATACTGGAAAAGAGGGTGGAGAAAAAAGAAAGAAAAAAGGAAGATCAAAAAGGAACCCAAAAAAAATTTTTAAAAGTTGAACATTTAACTAGCTATTTGAGAGATACAGATATTTGATAATATTACAGAAATGTTCATTTGATAATATTACAGAATTGTTCGCTTATTTTTAGTGTGATGCAGGTATGAGAATATTTTTGAGAGTTTTTAATTTTGGGAGTAACATTCAAAGATTCATGGAAAAAGGAAGTGAAATCTATTGTTTGCTTCAAAATAATCTTGTGAGGATGAGATGGTATTGGATGCAGATGGGCTATATCGAGCAGGGATTGGTGGTGTGTGGAAGTGGGTTGGAGTATAGGTAAACAAGATTGGTCGTGCTGATGATTGTTGAAACTGGGTGATGGGTACATGAGGTTCCTAATATGTTTCTCTCTATTTTTGTGTATATTAGAATCTTTCCGTAATAAAAAGTTAAAAGAAATGGAGAAGAAGTAAAAGAATCACTGTGAGGAGATGTTCAAGCTGCTACTAAAATATTATTTTTAAAACTTCTCTAACAATTCCTTTTCTTATAGTCAGCTAGATAAGAAAAAATATTATGAAAACTGTTACTTGTTAAAAAAACGTTTTAAACAGCTTCCACTTTCTTAGTTCTTATAGACATCGTCATCAGTTATCCCCAATTATAAAATTACTATGTCATGCGTAATAAAATAGTTTTGCTCTACTATCGCCTCACTCTTCTACTTTCCACTGCTCATGTGTAGCAGGTTCCTTCTGCCCGGTTAAACCCCAACATTCCTTTTTTTCAGTCATGAGCTATTCAGAGCAAGAATTAAATGTAGATAATTTAAGAGCTCTATCGCTGGAAGTTATCAGCTCATCCTTTAAATTCCAATTCCTCAGAATTAGGTCCTAGCAGGTTTGCTTGCAAAGCCCTAGGATGTACTCTTTTTAGAACTGACCCAGGGTCTCTAAGTTACAAGTGAAAAACAGAGACTGAAAAATACTGCTTTCCTTTTTTAAAAGCCTGTCACTAATGGCGGGATTTTCTTTCCTGAGAAATAAAAAAAATCTATGAAGATTTCTCTTTTTATCTTCCAGCACTTGTAGAAAAATACGGTAATATGTTGTTTTCAGGAATGAAGGATTTGGGGTCCTCCCTCCTCTTAGATGGTAGTTTCAAGAACTAAGCCAAATGATCCTACAGTTCCTTGAGATGGTGAAATTAAGAGTATCTCCAAAGTCCAGGAGCCACCATCAACAGCTGAAAAAGAGGATGATATGGGCTGTGAATTCTGCTTACATTCTAACCAAATCAGTTATACTCTTCCTTTCCTTTAAAAAGAGGGGGACTTATGTCTTTAGGGAAATTTCAATAAGCAAGTAATAATAAAGTAAATAAGCCACTTTAATTTTAAAAACTCTAATCCTTAATAAAGTACATAAATAAATTTACATTTATGAGTATGTTTGCCTTATAGGAATGTCTCCACCAGATCTTGAATTCCCATTTGCAAAACCCAGTTTAAAAAAAGGGAACAAGAGTATGTCTTATTACAGAGAAATTTTAAAATAACTTATTCTTAATTTATATTCATTTAATTACAAGGGTGGCTTGAAGAAGAATCTTTAATATAACCAGAACAGAGAAACAGACTATTGAAGGTAAAGTAAAAGTTATCTCTTCTTATGATATTCAAGGCAACATCCTCTAAGACACTCTGAATTGATTTATTTCCCATAATATTATTTTGGTGACAAAGTGAAGCACAGAAACCCATAATAGCTGATGTATCACAGTGGTTGGTAAAGTCTTCTATCTTTCCTTTATCAGTCAAGGGCTCTTGGTGGAAAGCAACAGTAAGAGATTTTGTATAACTTGAAGAGAAAGAACGATTTACTGAAAGCCTCTCAGGGAAATAAATAAGAATTAGTGAAAAGGCTCATAGAAATCATAATACAAAGTTGTTTTCTTGGTTTTGGGGGGGGTACCAAAAAAATGAGGTCACATTGCCTCTTTGATAATAGTTTCGAGAAAGAACCAAGTAATCCTGTATTTTCATAAGATGATAAAATAGGGGCATCCTCAGAGCCAGGAGTTGCCAGCAAAAGCTAAAATAGACTCAAAACCAGGGGGGAGCCAAGAAGCATGGGGCCAGAGTAACGCCACCAAGTTCTGACAAACAGTCTATTGAGGGTTGCCGTCCTCGACAAACTATCCTTGGATGCTTGGCACCACTGTCTATGACCTAGGAATCCTCAGGTACCACTGAGAATAATGTCTTAACCATCTCTATATTTTCTGTGATGTCACATTGGGAGAATCTGACTGGTTTAGTCTAAGTCATATGAAGCTTAGTGGTTTAATACTAGGAGGTGGATTACTATTTCTTTCCTAGATCTTTAGAATAACACCCCCCCACACACACCCCCCACACAAAATAAACACAGAAATCTATGCAGGTGCTGATTATTACTCTTGCAATAAGGTGCTTCCGGCAGCCAGTTGAATGCCTGGTCACAGACGTGAAGCCTCACTCCTGTGGCAATTTACATACCAAATTGCTTTATTTGATTGTTCATCTTTCAAAAAGAATTCAAGGATAGAAAAACTTACTGGTTATGAAGAATAGCTTTGTAGTCAGACCAGCTATAATTTCATATTCTAGCTTTCCCATTATAAGATGTGAACCCTTGGGCATGTTATTTAGTCTCTCAAAGACTTGTTTTTATTATCTGCATATTTGGGTTGAAATAGCATTTACCCCAATGGGGTAGGATCATAAGAAGCCGTTCTGAGCACATAAGTGTTAAGAAAAATGTAGATATTAATATTAGCACTAGTAGTAACAGAGATGTAAAAGAAAAAAAAATAGAAATGAAAACAATTTCTTAATATTATTGCCAAGAAAAGTGTATGAGAAAAAAAAATTAAGAGAAAGCAAAGAAATTTTACTGTAAAGCTTGTCAGTTTTCAGTTTTGGTTTTATCAGTAGATCCTCCTCACTAAGGCACTTCTCTGATTCCTCAGATTTCCAGTCGATTTCTGCGCCTGTGCCCAACAATTTTGTAGGACCCAAGAAGTACCTTGAGAATAGATAAACAAGGTTGCATCTCCGAATAGTCCCTCAGATGCTGACTAGATTATTTTGATAATCTGTGAGCCAGGGATACAATTACGAATCTTCCATTTTATCCGACGCCCGTCACTGAGGAAAAGTGTAAACTGTAACAACATAATTTGCCCAAGATCAACTCTGTATTCTGTCTCCAATATGAGTGCTTCGTTCTTGCCCTTCCTCCTCTTTCAATCAAGTCAACTCTTCAAATTACGTATTTATAGCTTTGATCACCCGCCCTTTATCCTGGTTGAGAACAGAGCCAATGACTTCATCTATAGTGATCCAACCAAAAATTTTAGGTATGTAAACATTCTCTTTTAAACCTTTGGATTCCCTAGTCCTGTCTCTGTGGAACAGCAAGTACTCAATACATGTGGGACAATTAATTATTTAATTCTATAAAGTAGGCTTCAGGTTCAAAGTCAAGATTTTTTTAAGTTTAACATTAAAATGAAATTATTATAGTTCACATCTATAAGCATATAAAAATTCCATTGAAACAGAGTGAACATTGGATTTGTTTCCTTCCCTGCTTGAATACTAATGAGACTACTGGATACAAAAATCACCATTAATCATCTCATTGAATTTAATTGAACTAATGTAAATGAGAGTACTCTGTAAACTGTTATGGTATATACAAATAAGGTATTATTACTAGCCATCTGTTCCACCATATGATGATATAGTTTTGATTATGCAAATAAAATTTTACTGGAGAAAAATTTTAAATGGTAAAATCTTACTAAAAGAAAGTGTAAATTAGTTTATATTTGATTAGATTAGTCATTATCTATCTATATTCATTTTAATATTTTAAAAATCAAAGTCAAAATTCATGGCATATTAAGAAGTTATAACCCCATAAAAGATAAAATAATGCATTAAAATTTCTATTTCCTAAATTAGAAATTTCCAGGCTCTCATAGGTGAAGTTTCACCCACTGGAAGTACATTGACATATATACTGATCAATCCATTATTTCATCAAAAAGATGAAATTAAATGACCGAAGTCTATGCATCGACTATTATTTATACACTTTTGAAGTGTATGCTTTTAAAGATCTCACTAGAAACTTCCCTATTCCATTCTTTAAAGCTAATCTCAAATAACTCTCTCATGATTAACCTACATCTTCATCCAAAGCATTACTAATAGAATACAAATGAGATCTACCTTCAATTTCCATAATAATCACTGCAATTTACATAAAATTTACATAATAACAATCATAATTAAGTAGCATTATAGTAATGGTTATAAAAACAACCATCATAAATAGCATACACTGGTATAAGTTTGAGGGAGACAGAAGCTTTAAGCTATATCTGTATTTATTTTATTGTCTCATTTTACTGGAAATGTATTCATGCCACTAATCTCTTATATTTGTGTTTAGTTTCAACATAGAGCTAGAGGGGTATATTGCTTTTTTATTTCGAGAATAATATGATGCATTCTGATTATCTGAAAACCAGGAATGAATTTACTAATTTTCCATTTGTGGCCAACACTTAGAGACAAAATCTGAGTAAAAGAATTAAATAATCACTTTTTTTTTTTTTATTACTGCACCATCATAATGTTATTTCTTTTCTTTTCTTTTGCTTCACCCAGTTCGTCTATTATTGTTTCGCATTAGTTTTGCCTCTCATCTTTTTCCACACTATTCCTTCTAAAACTGTTCTTGCACTCTGACATTTCTATTCTTTTTTCCCTCTCCGAGATGATTAAATCTCATTGGCTATGCTAACATGGGAATAATGAATGGATGGTTTGACATGTTGTGCAGGGAATCTTTCCTTACACAGAAGATATATTAATTAGGAATAGTGTCAAATTAAAATTTCACTGGACAGAGTTAAATACGCAAGGAAGACTTTATTTAAGATAATTGCAAAAGGGCAAAGTGACTGAATTCAAGGTCACTGAAACAAAAGGCAGGAGAGTTTTTAAACACCAGGGTGAGCTAGTAGAAATGACCAAAGGGCATCAGGAAGAGGTTGGTCAGTGCGATTAAGTCATCTGTGTTTGCTAATTGTTGCTTATCAGAGTTAGGCTCCTGCCTCTCAGAAACTGGGAGATAGGGGTGTGATCTGTCTTGATTATCTTCCAAAGGGACGGCTGTCAGATTCTTGAAAAAGACATCCCTTTGTTGTAAACCCAGAAGAAGGCTAGGAGAAGAGTTACATTTTGAAGGGGAGGATACTCTAAAAACAGAGAGATCAGGAGCCTATAGTCAGGAAGAAATTTGTCCAAAGGTTAGTCAAGCTAAGGGGAGCATTCAGGTTGTCTTGGTCATTACGTTTGGCTACAAATTTAGAAAACTTCCAAATAACTGTGGCTTGGCTAAATTTTTAAGTTCATTTCTTTCTCACATAAAAGAGTGGAAAGTTGCAGTCCAGAGCAAATGGCAGTTCTGTCCTAAAAAGCTGTTCAAAGTCTGGGTATCTCCTGGGTCACCATTCCCCTATTTTGTAGGGGGTTCCCATTGTCTGCCTAGTCTGTGACATTCCTGTTTACATTCCAGGTAGCAAAACGGAGAAAAAGAATTGCAGTAAAGGCAAAAGTCTTGTGTGTGCTGTCCCTTAAGGGAAGTTCCCACAAGCTGCCATGGGACATATCTCTTCACATTCTTTTTGACAGACAGTCTGCACAGTCCAACATTTTGGATACCTCAATAAATGTCCACACTTTCTTTCCCATGCATACAACACACTCACCCTCTCCTCAGAGAAATGATTCCGTTTGCATACTCATGTTCGCCTCACTTTTAAAGAATTATGGAAAGTGACAAAAGCAGCCAAGACACACCAAAATTTTAAAAATTCCTATTTGCTCCCCTAACACTATAATATTGTCAACCCATAGCCTTCTAAAAAAAATTCAGGAGCTAGTGTCATAAGATGCACTGCCAAAAACGAATGAGGTTGCTTTCTGAACTTGTAATAACTGAGTTGCTGCCACATGAGTGATTCCATTAAGCCGATAAAAAAGGTTCAGCTTTCACTAATCTAAACATCTTACTGCTGGTACCAAATTCTTTATTTCTTAGCCTTATGTTAAGCAGCTAGTAACAAAAACCCAGGATAAAAGCAGCTTAAATAAGAGAGAAATTAATTCCTCACCTGTATAAATGTCAGAAACTTTGCAACTCAGCGGTGTAAAAGAATTTTAGAGAATCAGAATACTTCCAGCTCACCTCTCTGTCATCTCCGGAGTGTGGCTTTGTCTTTATCATTCAAGGCAGCATGTGCATTCCAAAAAACAAGACAGAAGAAAAGATAAAAAGACAACGTGAGTGGTTTGCTCTACATAGCTCTTAAGGAAGATCCTGGAAACTGCTGCAAATCAGATATGCTTGCATCCCATCTGGACAGAACTTAGTCACATGGAAACACCTAGCTTTACGATGCTTGGATAATGTGACTTTTTTTTTTTTTTTTTTTTTTTTTAGGCTTACATATGCCTGGCTAAATATGTTATCATTTTGGTAACCAGAACAGAAAAATATTGGGAAACAGGCAGGTTCTGACACAGGGTGATGCAGCCGGTGCTACATTATAGCTTTACTAACAATTAAGGCAATCTCTTGGGCAAATTCATTCATTCCTTCATTTAGTAAATACTTATAAAATGCAGTCTATAAATAGTCGTGCCCACCAATCCTTGGAGCAATCCTGCGAAGCAAGGAAACAGACTTGATAACATATATTTTTAGAGTGGTGGAAATAGAGGCGCTGACAAGTTCAATGACACCCTGACTGCCACAAAGTTACTGATACATGAAGCCTGATCTCTCCCTCTATTTTGCCCCTGGCCAATCAATTCTCCACACAGCAGCCAGCGTGAGTTTATCAAAATCCATCTGTGATTGCCCAAGTTAAAATTTTTGATACCCTTCTATTATCCTTAGAAGGAAGTCCAAATTCTTTAACATGGATCACAAGGCCTTTTCAAATCCTGAGCTCTTCTCACTCATCCAGGAACCACATCCTACACTGTGTTCCGTCCTTCACTTGCTCCCAAATATATGCTCATTATCCTGCAGCCCTGCATGTAGGAGAAACCTCTCTTACTTCTAAGCCATTTTACAAGATGTTCGCTTCCTGAGATATATTTTTCTTCTTCATCTGGTGCTCACAATTCCTTTGTCTAATTTAGGCTGGCTATTTATTCCCACTTTTTTTTTCCCTAAATCGAGATATAAGCAGCATATAATAAAGGGCATAAGGTTTACTAATTTTAAGTGTCCAGCTAACTTTTTACCTTCACATTTACCTGCATAACCACCAGCCAGATTAAGCTATAAAATATTTCCAGTACTCCAAAAAACAACCCCTGCTCCTTCTTGGTTAATGGCTATTCGCCTACTCACAGGGAAATAATTTTATGACTTCTGTCGGCATCAAAGAGTGTGATAACTTTGTGAAAGCTAAACTGCATTTCCCAAAATTCAGTTGTTAGTATGTTTCCAGATAAGGTGGACTACGAGAGATATCCGTGCATGAGAAGCAGAGGACAAGGGGTGGAGGGTGCAGCTCAGTGGTAGGGGGTGTGCCTAGCATGCATGAGCTCCTGGGTTCAGTCCCCAGTACCTCCATTAAATAAATAAACCTAGTTACCTACCCCCAAGGGGAAAAAAAAAAAAAGAAGCAGAAGGCAGAAGGAGTACGCCCGCCATTTTGTGGTATGTATACACCTCTTCCCATTTACTAAATTAAACGCTAATCTAAGTATTGCTGTGAAGGGACTTTGCAGATATAACTAAAATCCCTAAGCAGTTGAGTTTATATTAAGGAGATTACCCTGGGCCATTCTGACTCAATCAGCCATAAGTCCTGTAAAAGGGAGTTTGAGCCTTCCTGGAAAGGTAGAAACTCCCACCTGTGGACAATAGATAATGTATTTCCTTCACCCTAAAGTGGGTCTCTTGTAGGCAGCATATTGTAGGCTCTTGTTTTTATTATTCAATCTGCCACTCTGTCTTTTGATTGGAGCATTTAGTCCATTAATATTCAAGGTAATTACTGATATGCATTTATTGACATCTTAAGCCTTGTTTTCCAGTGGATTTTTATTTCTTCTTTGTTTCTTTTTCTTTTTTCTTTTTGGTTTGATCATTTTTTTTTTCTTGTATTTTGCTTGAGTTCTTTTCTTTTTGGTTTTTGTGACTCTATTGTATGTTTTTAATTTGTGGCTACTCTGTTTTTTAACCATGTTAACCCATGACTGTATCTACTTGCTTTAGACTGGTAATCATATAGATTCAAACATTCTAAAAAGAAAAACAAAAAATTTACATTTTCTTACTCCCTTTCCCCACAATTTATGATTCTGAGCTCCTCTTTTACATCTTCATGTGTATTCTTTTGCTAATCACTATAGTTTGCACATTTCCAACTGTGACTTTCTTTTTCTTTTCTATATATTCTTGCTTCTTTTCTACTAGAGATGACTGTCCAATATTTCTTTTATGAGCTTCAGATCCTGCCCATGGGATTCCAGACTGCTCATGATCTTCTCTTATGACTAATGACTTATATGGCCTATAGACTTTGAGCTTGCACAGCTAGATTAATTGCATAAGCCTACATATATATACATATATATGTATATATATGTGTGTGTCTATATGTGTGTGTGTGTGTATATATATGTGTGTGTATATGTATGTGTGTGTGTGTGTGTGTGTGTGTGTGTATATATATATATATAAGGTGATTTTCCTCTAGTTGAATCATAACTGGTAAAAATTTTTTCCTCAATCATTTTAGCATATAAATAGAATCATATAGTATGTACTAGAGAAACAAAAGTGTTTCTGGGCTCTTTTTCTCAACGTAACAGCTTTGAGATGCATCCTTGTCATGAGTATAAGCGGTATGTTTACTTTTATGTCTGAGTTATATTCCATTGTATGAATTTAACACAATAACACAATTTATTCATATGTTCTCATTTGGATGGACATTTGGGGTTTTCCCAGTTTTTTTAATATAAATAAAGCTGCTCTGTGTATCATTAAGTATTTTGTTAAACATATTCTCTCATATGTTGAGTACTGGGTATGTATCTAGGAATGAATTGCTGGGTCATGGGATAGAAATATATTTAAATTTGTAGGTATTGCTGAACAGATTTTCAAAGTGTATATTCACCTTGGACTCCAGCCAGCAGTGTTTATAATTTCCTCTTCCAGTTGATCTAATCTACAGCCTAACAAAAATTTGGAATTAACTTTTTTTTTTCTTTGCCAATCTCAATGGCTAGTAATTGGGAACTCATTGTGATTTTACTTTGCATTTCCCTGGTAAGTTATATAGTTACACACATTTCAATATGCTTTTTGGCCATTTATGTATCGTTTTTTATCGAAGAATTAAATCTGTATCTGCTTTCTTTTAATTGTGTTTTTGTCTTTCTCTTATTGATTTGAAGGAGCAATTTTTATATTTCTAGTAAGTCTTTTGTTGAGTATATTTTTTGAATATGCTCTCCCAGTCTATAGTTCACTTTTTTAAATTTTTAATTTTAATTTAATTCTAACGATGTCCTTTGATTAAAAAAAAGATGCTTTTATTTTAGTAAAATAAAACTTCCTGATTATTTTCTTTTATATTTAATGCTTTTGATTCATGTTAAAGAAACTATTTCCTACCATAAAATAGTATGTTTCTCTCTGCTTTCTTCTGGAAGCTTTATTATTTTGCCTTTCACATATAGGCTTATGATCTAGCTCAGATTGCTTTTTTGGTTAGGACGAGTGGTAAAAGTCAAAGATCACTTATTCTATGTAGACACTTACTGAAACCAATGTTGTTTATTGAAGGGACTGCTGCATTGGCACTTTATTGAAAATTAAATAACCATAAATGTGTGGGTCTATTGATGAGTTCTTCCTTCTGTTTTATTTGTCTGTTTTGTATCCTCGTAACAGCTCCATAATGTCATAAGTAATGTCGCTTTGCAATGTGGTTTGAAATCTAATAGTAAGTAGGTGCCAAAAACCAATCAGCAGTCAACGTTTAAGGTATTGAACTCCAGTTTCAATATCATTTGAGTATATTTTACGGTCATACATTTCAGTTTGTAGTATTTTTAAATGAAAAGAAAATTTTTTATATAGAGTTGTAAGAGACACTTAAGAAATCAAAAATTCTCTCTTGGATATGTAAACTTTGTAGCTTTTCTCCATTCTTTTGTAATTAAATTTACTTACCCACAAAATGTGGGCATCAATAGTTGTGATTTCTTAAAAGAAATATGCTTAATTGAAATAGCATTTGGAAATAATTTGAAAGAGTGGTACAGTTTAAGTATTCAGTTTATATTAGCCACCACTATTATTATTTATAAGTTGTGGCAATTTAAATAATGTGGTATCAGTGTGCTAATATACCAATCAATCAATTAAAGCAAACAGAGAGCTAAAACAGAACTTGTGTACATGGGAATTAAGCAAGTAATATATAGGTCACTTCAAGTCAATAGGAAAGGTGGATTATTTAATAAATGGCATTAATTCTATAAGCTGCCAATTTAGGGAAGTTTTTAAAGTTAAGCCACACCTTCAGACTCTTCACAATAATAAATCCCAGATGACATAAATTCCTACATGTTTGAAAATTAGAAAAGAAAATACAGGTAAATGAGTTTGTCATTTTGGGTTTTAGAAGTTCAAAAATAAATAGTCAAGATACCACTGAGATTTAAACATCATATAAAGTATGATTGTATTAAAAGAAAATACAGAATCTAAGAGAATGTATTTATCAATTTGTAGTAGGAAATCCACCTTAAAAAAGTAAAAAAAAAAAAAAAAAAGAAAGAAAGAAATTAAATACATAAAGGAAAATATTGAAAGTATTGAAGTCCCGATGAAGAGGTGAGAAAACTTGAACCCCTGTGCTCATCATGATAAAATACACACAATTAGGTAGAGCAATTTGGCATTATTTAGTAAAGGTAAAAATGTGCATGTCCTACTACATATCAATTCCCCTCACACACATACACAGGGAGAAATCTGTAGGGATGAAGATGTGATGCTATAAAATTAAAATATCCATCATGTAATCAGAAAGCCTATGAGTAGAATAAATATGAAAGTTCATCTCTTGCAGCAAGAATACGTTAGACAGCCCCGGGGGTATTGAAATTTGATAAAACCATTAAGGAATCACACTTCTTTCACTTTCCTTCTCCATCATCCTTAGCACATAATTTTCTTCCTCTTGAATTAAGGTGGCTTGAGTCACTGACTGGATTCTAAGCAGAAAGTAGCACACTAAAAGTTCTCTTTACATTTTATTTCCCTCATTGGAAACCCTTAGCTGCAAGGGAAGCTGAGACTAGATTTTAGTTTTTGGATTACTGTTGTAAAGGAGAGCAATAAAAATAAAATAAAATAAGAAACAACTTGTGAGATATTCCTTTTAGTTCAATTTCAAAATTAGTTTCAAATAATACTAGATTTACATATAAATTGATAAGATAGTCCAAGGAGGTTTTTCTTTTTTTTTTCTGGCCCTCACCAAGCTTGCCAGAATAATGAGATCTTACATAATCAAGGTAGAAATTAATAGTAGTGCAAAATGAAACTAAGACTTTTTTTGATTTTCCAGTTTTTCTACCATTGTCTTTTCTGTCGTAGATACAGGATCCAACCTAGAATACCTTGCTGCATCTGGTCATCATGCTTCTGCACTGTCTCCTAATCTGGGACAGTTTCTTAGTGCTTTGTTTCATTTTGTCCATAGCTTTAACAGTTTGCAAGAGTTCTGATTACAGATTTTGTAGAAAGTCCACATTTGGGGCTTTTCTCACGATGACACCGGGGTTATGGATTTTGTGGAAGAATATTACAGTGAAGTATTTGTCTCATCACATCGTTTCAGGGGTTACAGATATCAGTGTGACATCACTGTTGGTGTCATTCTTTATCCCTCGACTGATTTATTGTCTGCCAGGTTTCTCTACTGTAAGTTACTTTGCCTTTTCAAACTGTATTCTTTGGAAGCAAATCACTCAGTCCAGCCTACATTCAAGTAAGAGGTGGAGGGATGGGGTAGTTAAGCCTCACCACCTGAAGGAGATGGTATCTACATATAATACTTAGAGTTCTTCTGAAAAGAAGGTTTGTCTCTTTTCCTTCATTTGTCTGTTGATTCAATAACTTATTTTTATCAGTATGGATACATTTGTATTTATTATTAATTTAGGTTATAATCCCGTACAATGCAACTTATTTTCTTCCTCAACCTATTCCTGCTTTGGCCACTGGGAGCCCTTCCAGATAGCTTCCTGTCTCGCTGCCATGCCCCTAGCCTTTTGCTTTAGGAGCACTTCCTTATTTTCTGGCATAGGAGGTGCCCCAAGTTCAGCTTGCGTTTCTCTGCCCCAGCCCTAAGATTAGACATTTCTTCAAAGAAAAGTTGGTTCATTGTACTGGAAAATGCTGTTTAGACACTAATATTTGGGCGCTTGGTATATGCATGGCTGTTGAGGTGTCTGCTTTCAGCAGACGACTAGGAAATATATGTCTGGATGTTAATGCATATATGTGCACATATTCCGATTGATAAGCCCAACTGAAGCCCCAGCCAACAGGTGACATCACCTGTGGGGAGCAAACCTTCACATGGTTCCGGCTTTTGAACTATACCAGCTCCCACTGGGAGTGGAGGTGAGGTGTCCCTACCCACGTCTGCCCAAGTTGCAAATTCAGAAGCAAAATAAATGCTGTTTTTGTGCTTTACGTCACAAAGCTTTAGGGGTGGTTGTTATACAGACAGATAGATAACTGCACAGTGAAAATGTGTCTACGCTTTACAGAAGGATCTAAAACAATACTAAATATTGTTTTCCTGACACATATGCGTGGTAATAGTGTATCAGTGTGGAAGGGAATGATGAACTGGAAGTTCTGTATTGTGGGGATTTGTTGAGCAGGAGGAAGAGGAAATGGCTTGGGAATTTACAGGAAGGTGTAAGGTATTTATAAAAAAAAAATGCATGCCCTAAAAAAACTAAAATTTGATAAGTTTAGTAGCGGGGATATTAGTTTTTTTTAATATTATTCTATACATTTCAGTATTATTGAATTGTGCCCTAATAAGAAAAATAATTAGTCACCTGAAATGAAGGGGAAAAAAAAACCCAATTAAATTTCACAGAGACAGCACAGTGTAATGAAAAAGGCTGAAGTTTGGAATTAGAAAACTTGGCTTTTGGTTTATGGAATTTTGTTGATGCTAATCACTCACCACCAACAGGCGTGTTAAAGATGAACACTGGGGACCAAATAAGTATCAAAATATCATGGGTTTCATGATAGACAAGACTGGGTCACATAACTGAACAGAGCCTTGTACTTCCATCTGACTCTGGGACTCGGGATGCCAATGTCCCTGACTCCCACTGAAGCACTGGCTGGACAAAAGATGGGACCAATTAAAAAGACCTGCTTGGATGGCTTACCGCACAGAGTTTCATAACTAACACTGGGTTTGGTTTTTGGTTCTGCCGCTTGCTAGTCTTGTGACCTCACACGAGTTATTTAAACAGTCTGAGCCTGAGTTTCCACATTTAGAAAATGAGGCTGTTTACATCTGCCTGGCAGGGTTTTATAAGGATTAGAGATAAGGTGCTTATTGTTTAGGACAGTGCCTGGCGTGAACACGGATAGCCGGTAACAAGCAGTAGTTCTTAATACTGAGGATAATCCCTTCTGGAGCAATTCCTCAGCTACTTGAATCCTTGTCAAATCAGGAGGCTACCTGATTCATCTTATGGATGATTACTTTAAACTGATTCTAAATGCATATATGTAGTCAAAGTAAATGGGAATTATAATTACACAGATAGCATAGAAATTATCTGAATAATGTATTTCAGTAAGCTCCAGAAATAATGTTTGTTGCGATTTTGACACAAGGTAGATTGCCCACGGCGGTCTATTTGACTTAAAATTATACATAACTCAGTTAGCTATTTAAAATTTTCTCATGCTTCTTTAGAACAAACATGAAAGTAGCTCGCTCATGGCTTAGAGACATCAAAGTTGTTGGAGTGAAGTTGGCTTCTGTGGACACATATTAGGACAGTTTTAGGATGGGCAGCCTTTCCAAGGGGGATGGTTGGCCACGTGATGAGGCCAGATGGGAGTTGTTTCCTAATGAAAGGATACCCACTCAATCTTCTCCATCTCAGACTCAGGATAAAGGAAAATTTCTGTTACTTCTCGGATATCAAAAAGAGAGCAAACTTTAATGAACAGATCATGAGCTTTGTAGTCATACAGACAGACTTTTAAGTCCAATCCTATCACTTCCTTCTCAATGTTGGTTTCCTGATGTGTAAACCCAAGATTGGTAATGCCTACATGCCAGTGTTACTTTGGAAATTAAATGGAATAATAAATATGAAAATGTATGATACAAAACTGCTGCTCAGTGAATACTAGTTCATTTTACTTTTCCCATTAGTTTTAAGGGCTGTCCTGTTTACGCTCGGTTCAAGCTCAAAATAAGATGAATTCTGCATCAGGCATAGATACAAATTCTCCAAGTATAAGATGACGCTAAAATGACCAAACTGTCCATAAGAATGTTAACCTCTCTGATCTGAAAGTTCATAAAACAAAACAATAACATTTTCTTACCAAATTAGGAGGAAATATTTTAGGTACCTTCTGGGACATTGGAGGGACATTTGTGGAGAAGAAGGACAATGCACTGGGAAATAGGGGCTTATAATAGATAATACACAGAAGACTGTTTGGGGCAAGCCTATCCCTGTGAGCAGGCTGCCTGGACATAGAGGCTACACCAAGTATTACATTCCTCACACCCCCATTCATTCGGATGGAAAACAGAGACGGCGCAACTCATCTTGTGGTTCAGCTCTGCCAACAACATGATGTTCAACAGACACTTCACAGTGGAGAGATCCCTCCCCCAGGAACTGTTAAGGCTGGCGAGGTAAAGCTCACTGAGAGAAAGTATGGAACTAGAGTTGATAATAATTAATCTTTGAACTAATTCTCATGCCAGAGGAAAAAGTTGTTGGCAACCCTTTGGTGTGTCCTCTGGGAAAATGTTTGTATGTTCTCAGTTGGGAAATTTGAAAGTACTGAAAGTAACTGAATTTCAAAGTCAAATTCTTATACTTCCTCATTTTAAGTGAATGAATAGGGAGGTCATCTTCAACAGAGGAGAACTCATAGGTATATAGAAAGGTCTTATGAAAATGTGGGGAAATTATAATTCTCTAAAGATAGATGGATGGATGGATAGATAGACTGATAGAATGATAGGTAGATAGAATGATGATGATAGATAGATAGATAGATAGATAGATAGATAGATAGATAGATAGATAGATAGATATGGAACAAATAAGAGTTAGAGAATCCTAAGAAACAAACAAAAATCTAGTGTAGATAAAAATTCTTATTTTTATTCTACTTTGGAAAAACAGACTGGGAGTATTATAGAACAAAGAAAGGAAAAGACTCAAATTTTTTAACAAATTATACCAAAAGATTATCGAACTGAAAAAAAGAGGGCAGACAGAAAATGTGAACCAACAGGACCTACTTTACTGATCAGCTGAATTAAATCAGCTGTAATAATACGACCCATCTCCAGTACAATATGTCATTGTATACACAGCTCGGCTCTCTGTGTCCTTCTGTTGTTTGTGATAAGAGCAATCATCCTATTTCCCATTGTTCTTTAAAATATAAACAGAGCTAGGACCAGAAGCAACATTACCAAAGAGACTGCCAAAATGTGCTGATAACAACTGGGATGTTTCCTAGCTGTCACATTTAGACTCCTGTTATACAAATAAGCCAAAACAGACCAGTAAGCAACAAGAGATGATGCCCACACTTTGGAATTCTGGATTGATACTGCGGCTATATAGAGCAATGCATACAACACAGACTCTTTTGAAGAAATACTAATATCCCCATTCCAAGTGCTTTGTAATTCACTGTTTATTCTTTTACAACAATCCTGTTAGTGGCCAGTGTCTTTCTTTCCCTCTAAAAAAGCTCAGAATTAGCCTTTTAGTCAGTTACACAATGAGAATTAACTAAGGGTCAAAATATGACAAAATTATGACTAGCTTTGCCATTTTATTTCTAATATTTGGTCTGAAATAAAATGCCCAATATATCTTCAAAGGAGTAGGCCTCGTTTTGTTCAGATAATGCTGTGCTTAGATATGTGACCCATCAGAATTGATGCTGGGGAAAAGCAGCTGTAATCCACAAAAATGTTAGTTATACACTTAAAAAAAGCTTCCAAATGAATTCTGCAATCTAGCCAAATTTGTCAAATGTGAATAGATATTGTCATGAAAAGAAAAAGAAAATGCTCTTTTTCATGAGCTAGAATCACTATTTTAACTAAAATGTAATCTTCTGGAAGGCAAGATTGCTATTCTTCGTTCTTTTCTTTTTTCTCTTTATAGCATTTTTCTACCTGCCTACAAGGAACTCAAAAATAAGAACTGATTGACAGAACTAATTCTTATAAATTTAAGTATTAGCTCTGGAGAGTCTCAATGTCCCAAAATCAATTACTACTGGTGTTCCCCAATATTAACATTTTTCTTACCTTCCACTCTTTCCTTTCCACCAACCTCTTCTCATTTTACACCTGTGCTTCCTTTTCCATTATTCTTTCTTTTCTAACTGTGCCTTTCTATAATAAAAAAAGCAATGACACCAATGGTCATTTTGTATTCCCACTACTGGCACTCATAGCTAACGGGGTTACTGACCACTGTCCTATTTCCTAGGAAACAAGAAAGTGATGCTGAATTGAGTTAGCTTCAGCTGAAAATGTGCACGTTAACCCATGGCCAGAGTGCAGTTGAAACAAAAGCCATTGCTAAAAATAGCTCCTTTTCTCTTTTAATGTCGTTCACCATTTTTAATAAACTAGAGAAAACCTATTCACTGATATTAGTGTCTCTAGTTCATTTTATGACATGATCATTTATTGGTTTAAGTTTAACATATAACTACATAAATTCATTTTGTCTTAAAACATACCTGTTTTTAAAACAGGTAAATGTATGTATTGATTCTCTTGCTAGAAACCCTTTATCACTTGAAGCAAAACACCTTTTTTCTCCTCTCACTCCCATAACTTATATGGAACTGTATTAAATGAGGACTATCTAGATTCTTTAATACTCCACCTGTTAACATCTGCCCAAAGGGGAAAAGGTACAAAAATTCAGAAAGTTAGGATTTTTCTGAGTTCAGTGTTCCTTGACAAAAGGAAAATGTGTAAGTGCTCATCAGCATAAAGCGTAGAACAAGGACTTAATTGAAGTCATCGAGAACGCACTTTGTAGAGCTCTCCTTTGGCGTCCCTTGGCTTTTAGACATTGATTAAATAAGAAGAAACTTTGAAAGGGTTGGAATTTCTGACGCATTTAAAATACTTAAGTTTTAAGGAGAACTGTTTTAGATAAAATCAGAACTCTTGCTGATCCTGGCCCACTTTTAAAGACACATTAAAACCCTAAGCTTTTGTTATTTCTAAAGTAGGTTAAGTGATTTTCTTTTCTTTGTTTTTTTTTTTTTCCTTCCTGCCTGAATGGACCCACATCTAAACACACACATAGGTTTGTGAGGGCATTTCTGGAAAAACGGAAACCAGTTATAAATTTCCTCACTCTTTTTTACTTACAAAATAGATCTTTACATTTTTTTAATTCTAGGTTTATAAATGTCAAGATTCTAATGATTCAAATAAATATAATAAACAAACACAAGCAAATAAACTAAGTTTAAAAAAAATAAAAATAAACTAAATTTTTGGATGCTAATCCAATATACACTTGAAATTCTGAGCTGCACAGTTCCTCTGGTATCAATACAGTTTTCTGGAGCTTACACACTGGTTTGGCTATTGCAATGAGAAACAAGACCATGCTGACCATGGGGAAAAAGGTCATCTTTCTGTTGAACTAAATTTACCTTAAGTTCCATTGCTTTGTATCACTAGCAATAAGGTTTTAGGTCAACTGCGATAATACTTTTGCTGAGAGCATGCACTTCCCTGTATGAAAGCAGCAACTGGCAGTTGACACTGGGATGACTTAGAAGAAGATAAACTTATACACGTATGCAATTCATACAGAGACAGGGAAGGAAACTCTTGATTAGTGGGCTGGTCATGCACATCTTAGGTGGAATATAACTGTCATGAACATCTATCAGAGTTAAATTTTCCTTTCCTTCCTGATGAGATCCTTCAGCTAGCAGGTGGAATCACCACAACTTTCAGAAACAAAGAAAGGAGGCCGGTAACTAAAAGTTGAACTTTCTCAAGTAGAGTATTCGTAGAATAGCATTGTTACAATTGACAACATAAATCAATATAGTGTATTAGCCATTCACAGTCATTAAAAAAAATGATCATTTCACACTGAGATGTGTCCAAGGTCCAATAATGCAAAAAGTGTTTTTATTCGTTATAATTGTTATCAAGGCTAATAAAACTAGCCTTCACCTCTTTCTGTCAAGTAAGATAAGTGTGGAAAGAATTCCTCTGATAGATTTCCAAAAATGTTGCTTACATTAAAACAACTTATTCTATTTGATTAAATAAAGTATTAACCAGTTAAATAGAAATGTCTAGGTCATTAGTAAACCAACTTATTTTAGCCTTCAATAAAGTGTTACATGTTTTTTTCTGCTTAACTTGTAGATTTTCTAAGTATCCAGATATATCCACTTGATACATCCCTAGATGTAGGAAATTATGAATAAGACACTCCACTCTTGGAAAAGTGCAAAAAGATATTAATTGGTACAGACACAATTCACAGAATTGCTGGGAGGGCTGAAGAAATACTCTCTTGGCTGGGCTTCCAAAAATGATACAATACTACAGAGGCACAGAGCTTTAAGGAAGCTCGCTGCCATGATCTGGGCCAACAAATTGGATGCCTCAAACATCCCCTTTCTTCCTTCATGACTTAGATACAAACCAAAGTAGTATATGCGTGCATCTGATTTGTCAAATCCAAATTGCATCTGGAACTCTAGCCACAAGGAAACTGGGAATAGTAAATATTATATCTCCAGCCTCTGCATTCTAGTGAAAAAGGATTGGAAAGAGTTTTGAGAGAATCAAAATACTTCTTCATTTGTTGTCTTTGGAAACCAAAATGTTTCTGAGTAAGGGCTAAATGGATTAAGATTTAATCCCTTTGAAGGCAAGTTTGTTTTACTATGGAGCACTATAGTATAGTATGAAATTTCAATTTCTGCATGATTTCTAGCCAAAATGAATGGATGAATCATCAGAAATCCATAATTATCCAATGAGGGTAAAAAACAGTCCCTGTTTACTGATGGAGAGTCAAGATGGTCCTTTTTATTTATCAAAATGTGAAAATGATGTTCATGGTCTCGTTAATTCATTAACTCATCTGAAATTAGTTGTAATCTTACTTTATTTACTTTCAGCACAGTCCCTGTTTACTGATGGAGAGTCAAGATGGTCCTTTTTATTTATCAAAATGTGAAAATGATGTTCATGGTCTCATTAATTCATTAACTCATCTGAAATTAGTTGTAATCTTACTTTATTTACTTTCAGCACAGTCCCTGTTTACTGATGGAGAGTCAAGATGGTCCTTTTTATTTATCAAAATGTGAAAATGATGTTCATGGTCTCATTAATTCATTAACTCATCTGAAATTAGTTGTAATCTTACTTTATTTACTTTCAGCTTTACTGAGGTATAACTGTTAAATAAAAGTACAAGATATTTAAAGTGTACAACATGATGATTTGTTATACGTATATATTGTGAAAAGATTCCCCCATTGAGGTACTAACATCTCATGTACTTTTTATTTTTTTGGTGAGAATAATCATATTCTACTCTCTTAGAAAATATAAATTATCCAACAGAGTGTTAGCAACTGTAGTCACCATGTTTTACATTACATCCTCGGACCTTATTCATCTTATGACAATGTTTGTATCTTTTTACTAACTTCTCCCATTTCTACTATACCCTGCCTCTGGCAACCACTTTTTGACTCTCTGTTTCTATGAGTTTAACTTTTTTTTTTAAGATTCCACAGATAAGTGATACTGTGCAGTATTTCCTTTCTCCACCTGACTCTGACGTATTTCATTTAGCACAGTGACCTCCTGGTTCATCCCTGCTGTCCCATGAGGAGAAAGGATAGTTAGGTTCATTCTTCATTCACCCATACACAGATGGGATGGCCATCTTGGGTCTGCTTATCATGAGAGGCTCTCTTAGACTTCATCTCCAGCCTGCCCTATCACAATTCCAGGGCCTCCACGATTTTAAAACTGCAGATTATGAACAATAGGGTTTGGTGGAAAACTTGTGATCAAATGAGATCTTTGACATCCATGTATCCTTCCTCCAAGATCCCCGTTTTCACAGTGTTTTAGATCTAGGTCTCTATAGTTACCTAGTTTCTTCTCAACTCAGTGATATTTTTAAGTAGTTTTTCTCAGAGAGGATTACTTATGCTGTCTATTCTAATATACTGTCAGAAATGTAAATTTCCTTATTTATCTATCAAACTAGTTATGTCCTGCTTTTCCAGGTATGCTTACCCTGGATGAAGGGCTTTATGGACACATTAGAGCCTGTGAAGACCTGTCATATGAGAAACAAGTTAGTTTCACTTTGTGAAACTTGAGAAGCAAAATGAAAACACTTTTTTCACAGATAAAAATGTTTGAACCTCACATACACAATTGAACAGTTATAACCGACATAGATCTTAATGTCAAATCAATATGAGAAAGAACAGTTAAACGTAGACTTTCACAAATGGAGGAAGAGAACCCCCCCTTCACTGGAAATGTTCCCAGGAGGGCTGGATGGTTATTTTTCCACATAATTAATAAAAAATATATGCTATTCAAGGGTTGAACAGATGACGTCTAAATTCCCTTGCATTCTAATATTCAATTTTCTTTAAAAAATCCTAAAAATAAAATATCTACTCCACTTTAGTTTCCAAATGTCTGAAATATTTTCTGCATTATCTTTAATTATTTCAATTTATAAATCAGGCATTTCTTCAATTAAACTGTTTTCAAATGTAATAATCATTTCTAAATAAATCTTGATTCAAAAATTCATTTAATCTTGAATTTACTCCAGAAAGCCAAAAAATAAATGGAATTATTTCATCATTTTTGTTATGTCTTTCCAAATGCTTACATGTTTCAAAAATTATCAATTTAAGGAGTTCTATATTTTTCTGTTTTTTCTTTGTCAGAAAAAAAGCATGACTACAGATTTAAAACAAAAATATTTTAATTCTATCTTGTTAATACTGAGAGCTTAAAGTTTGATTACATGGAAGAATCAGTATTCATTTTTAATAACAATGTTATCATAAATGTAGCCAAAAATCATATCAAATTGTAAGCATACATGAAGATGCAGTGTCAGAAAATAGTCCAAATTCACACATTAATTTCTTAATAACCTTGTTGTGTAATTTACGCAATAATTACCTGTGAAACTGTCACTTCCTGTAGAAGTCAGATACCATTTATTTCTCATAGACTTTTTGTTTGCTTGCTTTTTTATGTTTACTGTTTCAGGAAAATCCACTTCATTCTTCTTGCCATAATGTGGCAAGTCATAAAATAAAAATACTAGAATTGAGTATTGTGTTTCCTGACCAAGAATTCAGCATTGAATAACTCTTAGCCTGAACTAACCTATGTCACAAACATATGAAAACCCACACAATTGTATAATCATATAAGTAATCAGAATGATGCTCTAGACCATATAAAATGAATATCAATGCAATGTGCACATTGATTACGTGAGGGGAAAAAAAAAACCCACAACAATATAACATATAACTATTGTATCTGAAATTTGGCCTAAACCTATTAGCTTGGCTGGAAGAGGAATCAACCCTTTAATTAAAAGGGATTTTTGCTTTAGCTTCTTAGAATTTAGAAGGGTATTCCAGAAGATGATCCTCATATGTTAAGAAGATTTATAAGGATCTCTGAGTCATGCTTTCTTTTTCCCCATATAAATTTCTCAGTAGTAGGCAGAAACTTCCAAAAATCACTATGCTGACCTTGGAGGTAGGCTTTAAGTAGTTTATTTACTGCTTCCAGTTTTGTTTTTCCCACTGAAAAGCATTTAAAATGTGAAGTACTACCTTTTACCCATCTCCAGCTAGAAGGAAGCAGTTTTGTCCATCATCTTCAGGATTTATTCTGTCTCCTGAGAGCTCACAACACTCCCTGATTCAAATGTTTATTTCCCTTTGTCCTTTCATAGCTTTCAACTTTCCCGTTCTGACTTAGCTCTTGGTGTCTTTGAATAAACTAAGAAAAAAAGAAAGGTCGAAATGACTTTTTTCTTAATGTCTTGCTGGTTGTGAATTGGAGACTTGGTCAAGTTGAAAACTGACAACTATATCTTAATAAGAGGTAGCATTTATTGAATGGCCTCTATGCATCAGGAATGATGGTAGCTCTTAATCTCCAATCCTCACACTGATATTGGCAACAAAATTTTCTTTTAATTTGAGAGAGGAAGAAATCGGGCACAGAGAATTTAAGTAGTTTTCCTGAAATCACACATGTAGTGAATGGAAAGCTGGGATTTGAACAAAATCAGTGTGTGTCTAAAACCTGTGTTCTTTTTCCTCCCATATTGATCTTCTAGGAACCTAGAGAGTTATAAGGAAATTTATTTGGGTTTTAATTTCCAGGAAGGTAGATGGATATGCTTGCTCATTTGTTTTTATGCGATTCCATAAATATTTTAAATGGTTATTATGAAGATTGTAGAGAGTATTCAAAATACCTTTTAAGACAATATCATAAATTCAGGATGCTTATAGTCTAGAATGAAGCAAAATGATCAGGCTGCTATAATGTATTACCATAAACTGGGTGGCTTATAAACAACAGAAATTTATTTCTCACAGTTCTGGAGACTGGGAAGTCCAAGATCAAGGTGCCAGCACGGTCAGCATCTGATGAGAGCCCTCTTCCTTGTTCATAGACAGCCATCCTCCCGCTGTGTCCTCACATGGTTGGAAAGAGAGCAAGTGAGCAATCTAGGGTCTCTTTCATAAGGCACTAATTCCTTTCATGAGGGCTCCACCCAGAGGACGTCATTCCCTCCCAAAGCCCCATCTCTCCCATCACACTGGAGACTGGTCTTTAATGTAAGAATTTGGGGTGGACACAAACATTCAGTCTATAGTAGTCAGCTCTGTGTATCCTGATCTGTCTTCTGCATCAGACCCAATGAACGTTCACACACTCACATAAAACCTTTTCATCTTTTTTTTCCTATACTATAGCAAACAACCTTGCTAAGGCAGTTTCTGCAGAAGTTTTCAGAGAATTATCAAATAGGTAGGTTTGGCTTTAGCTGCATTTAAAAAAAAAGTGCTTTGATTTATTTTGCAAATAAACAGTACAAGGCAGGGTTGGGGGGCTGGATTACTGTTATATGATGCCAACCCCTCAGGTTCCCTTTATTCAACCTAAACAGCTTAGGCAAATTCTACTGAGAATGTTTCCTCCTGGGCATACACGTATTGAGTCACAGATACCACTGGAATTTCCCCACTGAACTAAAGCCACCAGATAAGCTCCCACACGTTAACCAGTCTCAGTTCAGGGATTTTGCAGTTGAGCGCTGTGTACTCGAGTGCTTCCAAATCCATTGTGGGTGTTCCATCCAGCATTTGTATTCAATGATTCGAGCAAAAAGTAAATTAAAAGTGGAAATAAACTCAATATATTCTTTGAGCTCTTTACCTCTAACCAAGAGCAAATGTAAAACTGTTGGCAAAGCTGTTAACTGAATCAGGTTTTATGCTGGTTTGTTTGTTTATGGGCCTATCTGTTCCTCATTCAGCCAGCTAGTTCAAGCAGGAACTGAATCTACATATTTCTTGATGAAACAGGTACAAAAATAATGTAAACTGTTTTTCTGAACCAAACTTAAACCCTACTAATATTTCACTGAATCTGAATCCGTGAGAGGAAAGGGGAAGGGGCAATGCTTCAGAGATGGTACTGCAGTGACTTGAAGATACGTCTGTGACACTAAACATCTCTACAGAATTTCAGCCTCTCGTCCCTCTGGTGCTGTTATGCCTGACTTCCCTTTTGATATAATGCCACATTATTTTCCTTTAACTTATTTTTTCACAATCCAGATAACCAAAATGAATTCCCAGGCACACACTCATGCATAAATACATACATATACATTACAACTCCAGTTCCATTACTCTTAAAAAAAGAAAAAGACAGAAAGGGTTAATTTTTTCACTGCCGACTTTACTAGTATATGTTTCTCACTGTGGTTTTCAAGATCTTTTATAATACAGCCTTAACTTATCTTTCCAGCATCATTGCTTAAATTTCCTCTCCATACATCCTAAGTGACCACAAAATAGAAATAATTCACTGTGGCTAAAAGCAACCAATAATCTTCTGTCTCACTGACTTTATTAATATGGTTCTTTTACCTATAGTCTCTTTCTACTTTTATGGGAAATTCTTCTGTTAGGACTTTGTTAATCCCAGGGTGATCTGTGGATCACTACCTTTGGTATCAACCGTGAGCTGTAGTTAGAAATTCATCTCATGTCTGCTCCAGATCTATTGAACCAGAATCTGTATTTTTAATAAGAGCCCAGGTGAGGTGTACGCACATTAAAACTTGAGCTATTTCAAATAATTTTTCTATAGTATCTGCCTGATATTTTCAATGAGTTTCCTTTTTTGATCTTTATATCCATATATTAATTCATCATTTCTTAAGTCTGTAAGTACTTATTAAGCAGCTACTGTGTTCCAGGCAAAACTGAGGAGAGCAATTTCAAACTGTGGAGATTTCCCACTTATAGACACACTGCTGTGGAAATGAAAGGAGTTGAATGTGTCTGATATTTTTAGAAATAGAAATAGAAATAGAAAGATCACCTCTGTTGCACGTGGAAAAACAATAGGAAAAAGGAGAAAGATAAGCAGAGACCAAATTATTATATGACTTGATAAGAGTATGATATTTAATATAACCTGAAGCATTTGATGCAAGGCAATAATTGGTGTTTTTGATATATCATTTTCCTGGGGAGTGAAAAAGAAACTAGATGCTAGAAATAAGGTTAATAGTAAAGAGACTAGCTAGGAGGCAAAGACAATGATTTACATAAAGATTAGGGATTTGAACTAAAGACCAATGGGGAAGATTCATTCATTCAAGAGGTGTTTGTTGAGATTATTTTTAAATATAGTTAATTGTGACCAAGACACTCTAGTTAGTACCACTCATTTCTCAATCTTTGCCCTTGCAGACACAAGTTTATTAACTACATCACTTGCTTTCTACGCCACCACAGGAGAAAGTTTTATCAAATGCTTTCCCACATATGATCACCATTTTTCCAGACTCCTGTAATATTTACCTTGCCACCCACTGCCAGGATCCAAAGTCAATTCCATGTATTTTCTATGTGTTTTGTTAGAGCAACACCCAATCCTGGTAGAAATTCTCCACGGAGATGAACCATGCATTTCATCAATGTCCCCAACCTGGTCGTGCTCAGTTCTCTCCAAGCACAGCTCTGCCTTTGCCAGAGCTTCCCAAGTGATGACAGA
Source organism: Camelus dromedarius (assembly GCF_036321535.1). Taxonomy (NCBI): domain Eukaryota; kingdom Metazoa; phylum Chordata; class Mammalia; order Artiodactyla; family Camelidae; genus Camelus; species Camelus dromedarius. Next base: position 15,294,938 of record NC_087446.1, on the reverse strand, counting down.
ACAGTTTGTGAACAACCTCCCATCTTTCCTTTTTGGACCAAACCCATATACTTATTGCTCTATATCTCTTTGTTATGCTCTTAGCCTCAATAATATTTGTAATAATCATAACTTTTGTGCATGTGTGATTATACCTCTGTTCAACAGTAAACTTTTTTCACGTTTGCCATCTCTAAAAAGTGACTTCAAGGGTCACTTACCATTGAATATGTCAGATAAATAGACAGCTGTTCAGCATCATTGTAACTTCTGAGGTTCACTTCGAACCTTCATAGATGAGTTCACGTGTGATTACAAATATTTACTACAGTTATCTATAATTTTTACCAACTTTTATAATGTTCATATTATAATAATAACAACCATCACTACAACTACTATTTACTGAGTGGTTATTATGTGCCAGGCAGTTTTATTTCCATTTGACTTTATTTTATCACCCTAATACCCCTATGAGTTAGTTATTATTCAGAAGTTGCAGGTTAGAACAACAAAGGATAAAAAAGATAAATAACTTGTCCATGGTCACAGCTAATGTGACTAGAATTTGAAAACAGAAAGTCTGATTTCTGAGTCCATTCTTAAGAACTAAGCAATGTTTCCTCTTTTGAATGTAGAGGCATATCCGATGCTGGAACGAAGGTGTGCAATGTATGCCCTAAACTGGGGTTTCTCAACAGCAGTTCTGTTGACATTTTGGACCATGTAATTCCTGTGGTGGGAGCTGCCTCTGTATTGTCAGGTGTAGCGCAGTATCCCTGCCCATTACCCACTAGATTCCAGTATCATCTGCAAGTCATGACAATAAAAAATGTCTCCAGATGCTTCCAAATGTGCCCTGAAAGGGCAAAATCACCTCTGTTGAGAACCACTGCTGTATATTTTGAAAAAATGAAACTACACATAAATTCTCATTAGCCACTGACACACCCTCATAATACAATATGGTTAGATGATCTTGCTTCATCAAGATAAAGCTGAAATTAAGCGCATTTTATTCTAGGCACTCGCTATCTGGTTTTCACATCAGTATGTCTTTTCAGGGACAAAAAGGTACTTTTAGAAGTTGTTCTCTGTCAGTCCTTTCACTTAATTTTTCATGATATCCATCAGTTGAGGGGAAAAAAAAGACCACAATGGGCTAAAGTATCTGATGAGAAAAGATGTCTCAAGAAGCCCCCCTTCGCCCAAAGCTATTGCAAATGGGTCGTTATGTGTAAGCTCTCAAGGAATAGCTCTCAGGTAATAATAACTTTTTTAAAAAAGCGAGTTTCTGATACAAACTCATGAGAATATAACTAGATGCAATTGTTCTTCCTCAGCTCTTCAGAGAGCTCCAGTTTTATACGGAGATCAATTATGTTAAGAACATTCCGAGGCAACGTGAGAGATGGTTAGTAACATTTTCCCCCTCAAATCACCAGGACTTGAGAATGGTGACTTCTGCGGTTTCATTAGTGTCACACTTAAAACCAAATCTTCCCCTTTTCTTATGTAAGAATGCATCACAGTCCTTATTAGAATCAACTAGCGTTGTCAAAATCATCATGCCACATCATCACCTGTTCACACATGGTCATGTGAGGACGAGTGGCATGTGTAGGTACAGATCCTATGGAGAATTAGATGATTTTTCTCTAATAATGATTCTACTTCACAGGCCCCTTGATAAACTCCCAGGCTTGTGCACTGAAGCTCTATGTTCAGCCAACCGGGAGGAGGCATGTACAGAACAACATTTGTAACTTTCCATTGGCCATCCTGGCCACCTATCTAAATGGCATGAACACTTGACTGCTGAGAGCAGGTCCCTGTAGCATAGACAGGATGCGATGTGACATTGTACATTTTAATCTGAATCAACAGGCTAAAGTTATCTGTGGACATTTTCTATTACAGGTGGAAAATTCCTTCTAAGAGTATCCTTACCTCTCACCAATTTATTATGCAAAATCTGGTCCACTTTTTCGTTGTGCTCTTTTCCGCTCATGGTTTTTTTTTTTAATGATTATTTCATAAGCTGAAAAAATCAGTTTGTCATTTTCATATTGACTGGTTTCCAAGTGACTATATAAATGACCATTATTATCACTACTTTTTCATGTTTGAATTTGTCAGATCTTTAAAGCTTTTTCTTGCTTTAATAACTTTCTTATAGAAAATGAGATTCTAATCATGGTGTCAGGACCATAAAGAATAATGTTTCCTAGATAAACTATCAGTCCTTCTATGTAAGTTACCTGTTGGCTGTATAATAAAATACCCCAAAACTCCATGGCTTATGACAACAACTATTTTATGTTCCTCATGAATCTGGGGTTCGACTCGGTTCTGTTGATCTTGGCTAGGCTCACTCACACAACTGCAGTCAGCTGATGGGTCAACTGGGAACTGGCTGATCCAGCACGATCTATGCTAAGACAACTCAGCTCAACTCCGCATCGCCCCTCATCCTCCAGCAGGCCAGCACAGCTTGTTCAGTGTGCTCTTTGGGTAGTATTCCAAGATAGTGAGCAGACATGCTCAAGGTCTCTTGAGGACTAGGCTGGAAAAATGGCATATCCCTTCTGTTTTATTCTGCTGGCCAAAGCAAGTCACAAAGCCAGTCCAGACTTAAGAGGAGGGGAAGCAGCCTCCACCCCTTGATTAGAGGAGCTACAAAGTCAGTACAAGGGGCAGACCTAAGAAGTAATGACTGTGGGTGGTGGTGGTTTTGTTTGTTTGTTTGTTTTGTTTTTTGCAATCTACCACACCTCCAGTAGTGACAATTTTGAAATTTGGAATGTCAGCATTGAGTCTTCTGTATGTGCAACACTGTTGTCAAAATACAGTCAGAACAGACTGATTCTGTCCAGCAATTTTAAAACTCACCGTGAAGTGGATTACACTGACCAGTTTACAGATGTAATATAAGAAATGGCCCTTTCTAAGGATGGGTTGAGAATTTTATGATTTATACTAAAACGCTTTCTTTATTAATAGACATTACAGAACAGACACAGTGACAGAGAGAAAAAATTGAGTAGTGCCTTTAACGTTTAGGCTTAACTTTGTCAACAGCACCCTATGGATTAGTATTTTCTCAAGTCAGTGGGATCTCTGCACGGAGATGGCATGGGAAGCAGATGAAAATGAGGCAGAATGTTCTGATCTTTAATGTGGGGAAAATTTTGATGTGCACACATTCTACTTCAATACAGAAATCCCATGCAGATGTAGTATTCCAAGCAGAACTAAGACTCACCATAATGCTGCCTAGTAATATTACTTCTAAAAAGCTGTCGTAATGCTTAGCTGGGTTTCAGTCGTCTTGTTGCTCATGAATGTTCAAATTGCAGGGAAAACATATTCGGAATAATTACCTGTTTTAAGCCACAAGAAAGATATTTTCTTTTGTTCCTACTTATTGTAGAATATGTGGAGGTTTAAGTGGAACAACCAAAATTTAGGAAGGAGAAGAAAAACTCACCCATGTGGTAAAAGTGAATTTACGTATAAACTACATTAAAGGTACACACATTTTTCTGACCTAGTCGAAGGTGGTAGACCCCTTCAATCGTTCGGGAGACCATCTGTTTGCATTGGCGGGTGCCGGGACTTCTGATGGCATATGCGGGTTGCTGTGAGATAAGGGCAGCAATAAAAATATTTATGTGTGTGTATCACTTTGCAAGGTGCGTTCACATAACGTGGGATCATGTTATTTTCCCTAAAATCTATAAGGAATTCAGGGCATCATGCTTACGCATTTTACATGGGAACATTAAGGCCCAGGGAGATGGGCGGCTTGTCAAATGTCATGCTGCTTGTGCATAGAAGGACAGGGAAGAAATGTGTGTTCTCTGATGTCCAGGGCTCTTCTCATACACCATTATACCTTTTTCACAAAGAGGTTGAATAGTGATGCTATAATGCAACTCCAAACACCAAAGAGGAATAAAGAGGCACCTGGGGTCATATTTAAACCTAACTAGGTTCTATGTCTAGCAAACTTGCAAGATGGTTTTAGAAATTTAAAGGGTTTCCCCGTCACTCCCACACCCCCTCCCCACCCTGCTGGGGAAAACTCATGCTGGGAAAAGGAGGCAGGCATGATGAATTTTATCCAGAAAGAAAGTTTGTTTATTAGAGAGAAATAATCATTTTGAATGCGGTGGTAGTCATTTAAATCTATCTTGAGGATGCATGGATTCATGCCTGAATCCATGCCTGGGGAGAGATTAATAGGGCTATGATTTTAAAAATTTAAAGGAACTGTTTCAGTACCTTCTGTAAATTGTGCACAAGCAACTTTGCCATAAGACTTTTTTTTATCCAAATCTAACCTAAAAGAGAGAGGGGTTTCGCCCCTCTTCCCACAGTACCAACGAGCCCCCGGCAGCTTTATGCTGGTGTGGATACTCACTTAGTGAGTGACTGCAATGATTGTTGCTCCGCATTGCCTGGTGGGAGACTGATTTCTGCTCGAGCCATGGTGATGCCCAGGGGGAGATCCTGGTATCAGCAAATCAGCAGGACAGGAGGGTGAGGTCACGAGTACCAATGCAATGGAAATGTATCTACTCTGTCTCAGATGTTTCTTAAAAGCTGTAACTTTCTCTACTTCCTAAAGAGACGTACAACTTTGCTTTTTAGCTTCAGGCTGCCTTCAGCACACAATTTATACCCTGTCCTGTTTCAAGATTATTCAGTAGAGTCAGGTGATCTGTCCGTAAAATTCAAGTCACTGCCCGCCTCAAAGTTCAGGAACTAGGAAGAAAACATTCAATCATTCTGCAGCTTCTCAACCACCTACTCTTACCTCTCGCTATTACCCTTCTCTTCAGGATTTTGTGCGTTCTGAAATCAGGGAAGGACCATGGATTCCAAGATAGCCTCTAGGTGGGGTTTTTCATTCCATCTGGCTCATGAACTCTGGAGTCTGTCTGCTTTCTGGTATGGAGCTTGGCACACCTGACGTTCTGTGTTTACACTAACATCTGTTTCCATAACCATGCCATTTTCTCCAGTTGGAGTAATCCTTGCTCAATGGTTTCCTGGACCCAGACTCAAATTTCTTGTTGACTGGCTGTCTCCACACTTCCAAAACACCAGTAAAGCACAGAAATTCTGGATCATCTTCACTGCACCAGACTGAGGAGTTCAGGACCCTGGGTGAGTTTGCCCAGAGGCACCAACCTAGACCCACCCATAAAATTGGTCCTCTATTCCTTCCGTGCCATAAGGGACAGGAAGTCATGACTAGTGCAAGATGTCTTTGGAAGGTTTATAGTCTCCCAAGGATACAGCCGTGGAAAGGGGGCATGGGATGAAATCTGAGTGTTTCTACATTTATATCTTCGTGTTTGCTCTCTGTCTTCCCTGTTCCTGAATACCTCCTAGCAGGAACTTCTCTTGGACAGAAGCCTTGTCCTTTCTACTCCGTGGATCATTATAATAACTCTGTGCTGCAAGTATTTAGGTCTCTTTTCTCTCAACAAAGTCTAACTTTACCTGGATGGAACTTAAAAACCTGAGTTTTTGCCAAAGCAATGACATCTTTATTCTAGGTATAATCTTCCCTTTTCTTCCTAAAAGCCATATATTCCTCTTCTTAAATGCAGAGTTGCAGCTAGGAACTATTAGGGTGTTATTTGGAATAAAACTGTATTGACTTATTATTTTATTTTTTTTCCAGTTTTATTGAGCTACAATTGACACATAACATTGTATTAGCTGAAGGCATAAAACATAATCATGGAATATATGTTTATATTGCAAAATGATCACAACAATAAGTTTAGTTAACATCCATCTCCTCACGTAGCTACTATTTTTTCTTCTGATGAGAACTTTAGAAAGCTACTCTCTTAACTTTTTAATATACAATACAGTACTATTAACTAATGTGTGTGTGTATGTGTACAAATGCTGACTGACATGTAGACGTGACATATATACATATGTGACTTATAATTTAAAAAAATATAATACCCATATCACTATCAAATGCAATTTATTTCTGGATATTTATAGAAATTCATTTGGAGAGAAAACCAAGATGCTCCATTAAAAAGTTGGTTGACTGAACCAATAAAATTACAGCCATTGTTGATAATGTAGTGTCCATTGTGTCTACAAGCAAATGCAGTCTGAAAAACTAAGATTGCAAGGCTTTGCTATACTGGGATGAATACAGGACCCGTAAAAGCTTACTTAGCCCCGTGATTTTTCAAACTATCCCTTAGTGCCATGTAGATCTGAAGAGGTGTTTCTGGGAAGTCCGATTGTCATTCAGAGCTTTTACGCTGTCTTACATACTAGCATTTCAATTAAAATTTCATCTGAAGGAAGTTTCCATTATTACAGGTTTCTGTTATTAAATTATATCAATAGATAATAGGTATAGTAACAGAGAGGTAGAGCAACATATAAAGACAGATGGACAGATAGATGAAAACTTCTATTTTAACCATTAAATTCAATACTTTCTTGACCAGCAAGCCCACCTCAGATTACAGGGATGTACTACAGTTGATGGGCAAGGAGGGCTGACTTGGTTTTCTTTGACAGAACACTTACTAGTCTAGAGACAGTGCATGCTTTTTCATTATTTAATTCAGTCTCACAGGAATCATTTAAAATGATACTATGGTTTCCATTTTATGATGGAAACAGACCCAGGGAAGTTAAGAAACTAGTTCAGAGTCTGTGAACATCAAAGACAGAGGTGGTTTTTGAATTAACTCAGGTTTGACTGAATTAAAAGTCCATACTTCACTCCTACACCTATAATATCATGTTGCCTATCACAGGGTAGTAAGTGGTGCGTAGTGTCGACGTAACTACCTTGGAGGTAACATGCAGAGAGGTGTGCAGACTCCACTCGCTGCTGCCATCTCCGTGGTTCCAGTGAAGGGGGTTTTTCATTTCAATTGGGGAATGAAAACAGCAAATCTTTTGTACCATAAAATGCTAACATGTCTGGCTCTACCTTAGAAATCTTTGTCTAACTCCTTTGAATAGAATTCAGCTAATCATAGCTTTTTTACCAAAAGATATAACTGTATGCCTACTCTTCAGATTATTCTACTTTCAGCATTCATTATTTTGTTCCCCAAATATTTTGAGACCACTTGGCAAAGTAGTCCACCACACCGTTTTATGTTTTAAACAAAAATTTGATTTTTACTTTATTATATTCCCATATTATGCCTTAGAACATTATTTTTTAAATACATGATTCTTCCAAATTGACTCTGTAAAATGATGCTTCAATAATATGTTCAGTATATTTATTCCATTATATGTTCAATTCCATTTACCAAGACATCGTGACCAAAATGTTAGCCAAAATTCATTAGGAACAAAAGAAAAATTAATGAAATGGAAAAACGGATTAAAAGCTGACTACATACTTTGACTAATGATATTATGAACAGATATCTTAGGTGAAAACAGTAAATAAAAAATTGGTCATGAGAGGAGCAAATTTATCACAATTAATAAACAAACACAGGACTTGACAACAAAAAGAAATCTGAGTTTGCGTCTCAGATATACCACGTACCAAGTTTAGCAGGTAACTTAATTTGTGTATTTCTCCAATTAATATCTGTAAAATGAAGATAATAATATCTGTCTCCAGTAGTTATGAGGATTAATTGCATGTAAAACATGTTAAGATATGGAATGCCATACGAGGAAAAGGTCTATTTATTAGAAGTCACTTTTCTAATTCAGATTAAACTGACGTAGCCTGATTGGCAACACAAGTGCACACAATCGCTGCCGTGGGAGATAGATGCCTTGGCTGGCCTACACTTGTGCTAAAAATGAGGCTGAGAAGTAAGGGGGAGCCAGCCTCGTTGAACACTCCAATTATATTCCTTTTTTTTAATCAAAGACCCAGAGATTTACCAAGATCCCTCCTCCTTGTTTTCCAGCCAGCAAGCCTGAAACCCTATCCAAGTTCACAGAAGTCATCTCCTTTATGTTTTAGATTGCGGTTTCCTTCTGTCTATGGGATTCACTGATCCATTTATCAGTCACTTTCTTAGTAATTTCTTTGTTCCGGGATTTATTTCAGGTGATAGGGTAGGGTGTTGAAGAAGACTAAAAATATGTCACGGAGACTGTATTCAAACAATAATCAGCAGTGAATAATAAATAAACAAACAAGGAGATATTAGTCTAGATGCTCCAAAGAAAATAAGGAAAGGGGACACGATAACCATCATGGGTGGTTGTCTAACAATGGTTGGGAGTTAGGATTCAGGACTCTGCCTCTTAAAGCACCCTAATTCAATTGCTTTAACTGCTCTGACCTTCAGCGTCCCTACCTGTAAAATGGGAATGAGAATATTGATAACTATTTCAAAAGGCAATTGAGAAGATTAAAGGGAATGTTACACGATTTGGAACAGAGCCTGGAACGTATTTTAGATTAAGTAGTCAGTACAGTCCTTTCTCTCTCTCTCACACACACACACACAAAGTACTTAAGGTAAGATCTGGATGACAAGATGGAGATGGTTTTGAGAAGCTCTGAGCAGAATGCTTGGTGAAATAAAATAGCTAAAAATCGCTCCATAAAGGCTCTGATTTGGAAACCAAGCTTGAGTATTTAGGGGGAAAAAATGGCCATTGGTGTTGGAAGCGTGCTGTGATGGTTAATCTTACTTGTCAGCTTGACTGGGCTAAGGGATGCCCACATAGCTGGTAAAACATTATTTCTGGGTGTGTCTGTGAGGGTGTTTCTGAAAGACATTAGCATTTGACTCAGGAGACAGTTAACGAAGATTGCCTTCATCAGTGTGGGTGGGCATTATCCAATCTGTTGAGAACCTCAGTGGAACAAAGAGACTTTGTTTTGTTTAGAGACTTTGTAGGGGGAATTTCCTCTTTCTCTTCTTGAACTGGGATGTCTGTCTTTCCCCACACTCGGACATCAGGGCTCCTGGTTCTTGGGCCTGGGACTATGGGGCTTTCCCCATAGTTCCCCACAACTCCCTTGCTTCTCAGGGCTTTGGACTTGGGACTTTCTATCACCAGCTTTCCTAATTTTTCCAGCTTGCAAATGGAAGACTGTGGAATTTCTCAGCCTCTATAATTTTGTGTGAGCTAATTCTTATTATAAATCTTTTCATATATATATATAAATGTATATGTTCTACTGATTCTATTTATCTGGAGAACCTGGCTGATACACATGTGGTCGGGTGGTGGAGTGGCAGGATGGTAGACTTCGTAAGCTGTTGATGGAGGTTAGATTTATTTTGTGTTTATGGGTTGCCTTATGAGAGACTTAATTAGGGGAGTGAAAGAATATGTTTGGCATAAGAGGCCATACAAAGCCCAGTGCTGAGATGATAGTGGCCTGGGGTAGAATGATCACCGCGGTGACAGAGGAAGGTGGGCAGACTCTGCAGCAAAAAAGAAGGTGCCACAATGGAGAATAAGAATGAGTTGTAAAGAAGGAAAGAGGAAGACTGTACAACGTGATATCAGGGCAGTCAAGGGATGACTGCATTTCAACAAAGAGGGAGTATTCAGTTGTCAAACATTGCTGAGAAATTGGGTCACATGGAGACAAGGTGACTATTCGTCATTTGATGATAGTCACTAAATACCTTAAACACAATAGTTTTAGAGAAATGCTGTGGATGAAAGATTGGGTGGGACAAGGAGAGAACAAGAGGCAATGAAATGAAGGCAGCAGCTAATGAACAACTATTCTGAGAAGCTGTGCTGTGAAAGGTATGAGGACTAAGTGGAGAGAGCTGCAAGTTCAAAGAGCTTTTGGTTTGGTTTGGTTTGTGTTGTGCTGATATTATTTTTAATATGGTCACCACCAAAGCATCAGCTTTCATTTTCAAAATTTATTTGCAATGTCTGGTCAGCAAATACATACACCAACAACTCCCACCCTCTAGTTTCCAGCTTTTTCTTTTTCCAGATTTGTTGTGAATTTGAACCATTAAATACATAAATGTTAGCTACAGTTTCTAGAAATCAGGGACAGGAGGAAAAAGCAAACATTTGTCTTAACTATTGTGACTTGCTTCTGTATCTGTAATGATCAAACACCAGAATTAAGATGTCAGTAGTGGCCAGCCCATCTCAGTCAGTCTCCTGAGAAAAACTAGAGTCTGGCTCAGAAGATTATAAAGTTCACTTTGCACCTGCCCCTTTGGTTTGAGTGGATTTCAGCTATTTAGCAATTTTAATATTGGTTTAAATGTTGCTCCATTCATCTATCCTTTATATCCAAAAACAGTTACATGTTCAAAAAACTCAGCAATGTGGATCGTGCTGTATCTGGAATCAAACATGACCCCTCAATCTACCTACTCCCCACCCTCTCAAAGCTCACGCATTCACTTCCACGAAGCACTTCACAACCAGCATGGCCTTTCAACAGTGCATTCTGCTCTCAGCGTGACACACTGAGAAGATGACAATATTACCAAAGACATGGTTCCTTTCCACATGTTTAACCTGAGAATAATCATGAGGAAACAATCAGACAAATCAAAATTGAGAGTCATTCAGCAAAACAAGTAGCCTGACTCAAAAATTAGCTTAAAGGAGCAGCATTCAGATAATTGGGAATATTTGCATATAAACTGTATATTGGGTAACGATTTTACAGCAATGTTAAATTCCCTGCGTGCGATCGTTGTAGTGTAGCTATGAGAAGAATTCTCATATTTTAGAAGCTAAATGATGAATTATTTACGTGAATTATTTGTCTTTCTCCAACTTGTTCTTAAATACATCAGAAGCGGCAGATAGGCAGACAGAGAGAGAAGAAATAAAGCAAACAAAATGAAATAGGCAAAATTTTACATTTGGTGCATCTAAGTAAGACATACAGATGTTCATAATACAATTTTTTGCAACTTTTATGAGGGCTAGAAAACTTCTGAACAATGGCCTCTAAATAAAATATGAATAATAAATACATAAACTTCTCTTCTACTACTATTGATATTTCAAAATTTAATTTGCACACAAATGCACATAATATTAGCTATCAAATGATACTATCATTCAGTTTTCCCACAGAATTCCAAAACCCTTACAGACAGGACACAAGTTATCTGCATCTTTATTAAAACACTAAGTTTTCAACAAAAAAAAAAATGATTACACAAAACCAAGACTCAATAAATGTTTGCTAACATGAAAACTAAAAAAAAAAAAGCTAAAAGTATTAAAACTGCTTTGAAGAGAAGCACTTCAGACATGATAATAGAAAAAGTAGACCCCCGATACATTTTTTTGAAGTTCCAGTAACTGTGCTTTAGAACAGATGGTCAGTAAAGGACCCAGCTCTAGAGAGAAAACAGCCATCACAGGTTGGTAATAAAACCATTGATGAGTGATTATGCAAGACACGACAAGGCTGCTGTCAAAATTATGGTTCAAAAAACAACTCTGAACAGATCCTACACTTAGAAATTAACATTACTGGAAAGACATCAATATAAATCATCAAAATTCAACTGAAATTTTCTTAAATCAAATTTATTGTTTTAGCGCCAGAAAAAAAATGAACCTCTTCATTTTACAGAGGACACAAGAATCTACAAAAATATGTAACGCCAAGCTTTTCTATGGTCAGTAAATAAACTGAAGATTTTAAAGAGTTGAAAAGATTAGGTATCATCAATTTGTAATTTTTTCCCTTTTGTCCCTTTGAAAGGACTAGTTTGTAGATCTCATTTCTTCAAAGAATCCTCTCATTTCTTTCTCAAAGAGCCCTGCCTTGTGTGAGAAGGTTAGAGCCGATCGGTGGCACTGGTTTCAATAACTGTCATCCCTGTCTTATCTGCTTTCCAGGCTCTAAAAAATAATCAAGATAAAAATTGTATTCTTGTGCTTTCAATAGGCAATTTTTCTGTGATTCGCCCTTTGATGTTATACCATGTAGAGTATCATGGAATTAATCAGAGTGTTCCATTCATGCCTGGTAGGAAAATAAAGGTGTGAGATATACAGCGACCATCAGTGTGGAATCACAGAGTTTTATTCGGCCAAGTTGCATAGAATTCCTCATTATTCTCTTCAGAGTATCTCATTTTTCCTTGACATCACCCCTCCTGATACCACCACCATTTATCATTCCAACCAGTAAGAAAAATATTGGGTAAAAAAAACAAGAGTCATGAACCCTCATTACCAAAAAGAAATTTTAAAAATATACCCTTGTCTAAAGAGGAGCGACAGCCTTGAATCTTACAAAGATAGATTTCTTTGATATTTTGTTCTCATTTGCTCCAACTGCTGTTAGTTTTATTGAGCGCCTCTATGTTTTAGTTCTGTGTTAAACATATTGCATTAAAGCACACTGTATTTCACCCTCCTGCTAAGATCAAGCTCAAATAAAGACATCAAAGTGGAGGTGGGAAGACTTAGCAATTGAGACTACACTTAATATGCTATTTGAAAAATAAAAGTGGACTAAAGCATATGGCACGTAGGCGAACCTTTGTTTGAAATATATTTCTCCAACTGAAATAAGTTAAGGTGATCTAGGGTTAATAACCAAAGCCAGGAAAGGAAGACTCTTTTGCAACGTATATTGTTTAAAATTCTCAAGAACATATATTGAATCATCAAAATTTTCTCCTACAACAGAGAAGCCTTTCGTATACTTAGAATGTTAAAAATAATTATTTTTGAAGTTATCTTTACGTCCTATTTTTATTCCACGTATGCTTCAACTATCAGTACTTTTTTAAAACTGCCACCTCAGCCTTCACACTGAGATTAATTTGACTATTTTTAGAGACTTCTAACCTTTAACTTATGTATCCTCTAAAATCTTAACCCATTTCTTTTCATTTTGCCTTTTAAAATAATGATTTCAGCTAATGCTTCTGGATCAAATGAACTAGTAATTGCGAGAGATAACCTGACAAGTCTCTCCTATAATACAGACGTTTTTTTCACTATTGCTCAGAAAGTTGCCCATCTGAGCTAGTGAAACTCACTTCCTTTGCTTGACATTTCCTCCCACCCTTTGAATATCAGAAATGTTTACATCAGGCATATTTAGGTTCACCTGGGCAATGAGAGCCAGCAGGATGAGAATGGAGATTTCAATTACACAACCGTTACATGAATCCATTTAAATCATTGTTCAAGAATAACTATGAGCAAATTCTAGACTTAAAATTAACGCCATACATAATACATACATACATAAAGGTACGCACATAATCAATTTGTTTTTATACTGTATATCTAAGTGTTTAATATATTTTAATTTCTCTTTAAGATATGTCTTTAAAGAGGGTTGCAGTTTTATTTCCTAAAAGCTAAACTGAAAATCTGTTTGAACACATTTTTCAGATTTGATCCACACCAGCCTTCAGATTCAACATACAAATACATTTGTATCTTCAATATAAATCCTTAAATTAAGTGTAAATTCATTAAGTAATTCTTTGATTACCTACCTGTCTGTCTAAATCTTGTTTTTAACATATAAGCTTCTTTCTTTAAGAGCTTGACGCTACATACACACATACCCACACTCACACCCACATACTCACCCCTCCCTGCAACACACACACGCTCATGCACGCGTGTACACACACACACACACACACACACTGCTGTTGCTAGAAAAGATTGAAATTGATGTACAGATCCCTCTACTGCTGTCCTGGAGAGATCCACGTAGCATTGTAGCTGCCTATTCAGATTGTGAATATCTTTAAAACGCGGCTGTGGAAATCCCCAAACTGCCTTTGCATCTATGAAAATAAAGAGTCCCATCATTACACGATGGGCTATAAAGAAAGTGCAAGACTTTTACTCTCATGGGTCCCTGTAGAGTATCTGATGTTATTGGAGCAGGGACTGCTTGGGGCAAGGGAGAACTCGGCCAAGTTTTGAATCAGTTTATTCATTTCCCTTTATGTTCACTGATATACCACTTTCAGTAATAAGATCCTTGTTCTATGCTTTGGCACTCACAGTCATGAAATTCAAATGACTATAAGGAAAATGTATCACAGGCTGTTTATCTCCATGAGGTAGATAATTTGGAAATGTTAGTTATGTGTTTAAATTAAGATGATTAACAAAAACAGTATACTTCATGATTATTGTTGACTTAATCTGGGTTTTTGATATTTATTGAGAAATTTTTTCAGTAATGTAGTTTGAATATACATATTTTTATGTATATATATATATGTAAATACAATGTAGACACAGAATTATTGAAAGAAAGCCAGTAGCTATAAATCTCCGTTGAAATAATACAGCGCCTTGCTCCAGACCTCATAATTTCTTTGCCATGTAGACCACTATTTCTAATCCTTTTACCTTTTTCCTAATTTGGATTGTTTAAAACCTCACTCCATAGCAGAGAAAACTGCAGAAAGTATGCCCTATTCTTCCACCTCAAAAACACATATACTTGCTTCCAGTTTTAGCTCAAACATGCAAAAAGCTTGGAAGTAATTACTTCCATCCTTACAACTAGAAAAAAGGTTGAACAAATTTAAAATCAACAGCTTTGTTTGACCTTAAGAGAGAACTGAGGTCACAAGTCAAACTGCCACCACAGAATCTGGAGAAATAAGCAAGCGCAGAGTCACAGCTTGAATGCTTACCTAAATCGGGAGGAACTGAAAACACAAAGTGGTAGGACGCATCCATCGGTGGTAACTTTGATGAATTTTTGCAGGCTGATTGTGGACTCGCATGAGAGAAAGGTCCTGTAGGGCACAGTTTTAGGGGGGACCAGCACACTTTCATGGGTTTTACCTTAAGGAACCACATTAGGTTCTCCAAAGGAGGAGCCAAGAGAGAGTCCTCATGGCTTTAGGGGAAGGAGGCGGGAAAAGTAACCATTGTGAAATATGGCCAGAGCGTTCTCCATACCAAAAACCTACTCTCCAGAGAAAAAGACTTTACCAGAGTCTTATCCAACTGGAGAAAGGGCATTTTCCAGATTTATCTTCCTATAGCCTTTCAGTCTAACCTAGAAGAAAAAAAAATAAAATAAAATCTAAGAAACACTTGTGTAAGTCACAATCCAGGGACACAGCCCTTTAAACACAGCAGAAGATTACAGAGCACTCACTCTACCCCACACCTTAACCATCGTACCAGCAGAGCTTCAGTGTGGTACAGGCGGGCAACAACTGAAGGTTCTGAAAGCCCAAGAGTTTATGAGAGGAGTGGCTCTTAAGGAAGTCAAAAGACAACAGGAGAAAAAGAAAGGAAAAACAAACAAACAAAAAAAAAGAGGATTTGAAGCCTCTGGCTTCTATTGCTATAGCAAACATTAAACACAGCCCCAATTCTAGCCAGATTTTAACGTATCAACTCACGTTAAAGACCTACTTATCTAAGTTTCTGTTACCTAATAAATCTGTTAAGCATTCAACAAAAAATTACAAGGTGTGCTAAAAGGCAAGAGAAAACACACACTGAAGAGCTAAAGAAACATACGAACCAGACTCACATATGACACAGATTTTAAAATTATTAGACTTGTAAAATAATTATGATAAATAGGTTAAGGTCTCTGATGAAAAAATTAGACAATATGCAAGAATGAATTGGTAATAAAGTGAGATATTTGGAAACTCTATGGAAGAATCACGAAGAAATTTTATAACTATACACAGTAACAAAAATAAAGAATGCTTTTGATAGGCATATCTGAAGACTGGGCATGACCAAATTAAAGAAATCAATAAGGTTCAAGATAGAGCAATGGAAATCTCAAAGTAAAATTTAAAAAATTTTAAAAGGATGAAAAATAAAATTGGTAAGTCTTTAGCCAGGCTAATTAAGCAAAAAGAGGACACAAATTACTAATATCAGAAATGAAAGAGGAGCTATCACTAGAGATCTCATTGAAATTAAAACAATTAAAAGATTTACCAGAAATTCTTCTTTAAGACATAAACTATACCAATTCATCAAAATCTTCCAGAAAATCAGAGGGAATAATTTCTAACTCATTATATGAGAACAACATTTCTAATACAGAATTAAATGAAGATTTAACAAGAAAAGAAAATTACGAACCAATATCTCTTATTAACATAGATACAAAATATCAAATATTATCAAACAACCTATAAAAAATTATGCATCATAATCAAGTTGGATTTATTCTGGTACATATGGCTAGTCCAAACTCTAAAAATCATTGCAATCTACCACATCAACAGGCTAAAGAAGAAAAATCAATTTATCATATCAGTTGATGCAGAAAGCATTTGGCAAAATTCAGCATCTCTTCATCATAAAAGTTTGCAGCAAACTATGAATGGAGGGGAACTTTCTCAACTTGATAAAGAACATCTACAAAAAATTTATAACTAGTGTCATACTTAGTTTGTGAGGATCTGGATGGTTTTCCCCTAAGAGCATGAGAAAAGCAAATACATCATCCCTCCCCACTCCTAATTCAATTGCATATTGGGAGCAATAAGATAACTAACAAAAAACTAACTAACTAACTTAACTAACTAACTAACTAACTAAATAACTAACTAACTAAATAAATAAATAAAAGCTATACAGATTGGGGTGGGGGCTGTTTTTGTTAGCAGACAGTATGGCTGTCTGTGAAGAAAATCCAAAAAATCAACTACGACTCCTAGAAATAATAAGTAAGTATGGCACAGTCAGAGGACGCAGTGTTAATACACATTCAGTTGCTTTCCTGTACACCAGCAATGGCCATTGGTAATTTGAAATTTTAAAAATACATTATTTAGAGTTGTACCCCCAAAACAAAATACGTACAGGATCTGTATATGCAAAAACTACAAAAGTCTGAGGAAAAAAATTACAAATTAAATAAATATAGAGATAATTTTTATTTATGGATTGGAAGACTCAATATTATTAAGATATTAAATCTTTGTATTTCTAATTATCCATTCAACGCAATCCCAGGGTCCAAGAAAGTTATTTGTAGATTTTTAAAAAACTGGCTGTAAAAGTGACAGAGAGGCAAAATATCTAGAAGATCCGGCACAATGATAAGATGGAAGTTGGAGAACTCATGGCACCTGATTTCATAGCCTGACCTAAAGTTATAGTAATCAAGAGAGTATGATATTGAGGAAAGAACAGACACACAGATCAGTAGAATAAAAAAAAGACCCCAGAAAGAGATTCATATGAATAAAATTAACTGATGTCAGACAAAAAGTCAAGGCAACGCGATGGAGAAAGGAAATTCTTTTCAACAAATGGTACTAGAACAACTGGACAACGACATGCAAAAAAGGAAGGCTCCACAAAGACCTCACGTTTTTCAAAAAAATCAGCTCAAAATGTAAAATGAAAAGCTCTAAAACTTCTAGAAGACAACATAAGAGAAAATCACCAGTCTGGGTTTGGTGATGAATTTCCGTATACAAGACCAGAAAAGCATGATTCGTGAAAGAAATATTGCTAAGCTGGACTTCTTTAAAATTAAAAAATTTCTTCTCTGTGACAGACACTATTGGGGGAGGGATTAGCTCAAGTGGCAGAGCACATGCTTAGCATGCATGAGGCCCTGGGTTCAACCCCCAGTACCTCCTCCAACATAAATGAATAAATAAACCGAGTTATCTCCCTCCCCCACCAAAAAAAAAAAAAACAACCAATTAATACATTAAAAATAATTTTTTAAAGACACTATTAAGGAAATCAAAAGATAAGCCAACTACTAAGGAAAAATAGTTGCAAAATACATATCTGATAAAGGACTTGTGACCAAAACAAAGAACTCTTAAAACTCAAAATAAGGAAACAAACAATGCCATTTAAAACTGGGCAAAGGATTTGAACAGCCACCTTACCAGAAAAATGTATACGTGTGGTGTCAGCAAACCTGGCGGTACAGATAACTCCATAGTACCATCTCTCCAAAGTAACATCTCAAAATCAAGCAAAAACTGTCAGCATAAACATCATCAGAACTACAGAAAACTGTCAAAGGTCTACAGCAGCCAAGAAAATGTTCAAACAGGAGCAAGACAGCTTTATAATTATAAGAAAGCTTTGCAATATTTTTAC
Organism: Camelus dromedarius; assembly: GCF_036321535.1. NCBI lineage: Eukaryota > Metazoa > Chordata > Mammalia > Artiodactyla > Camelidae > Camelus > Camelus dromedarius. Next base: position 15,276,902 of record NC_087446.1, on the reverse strand, counting down.
TTGCTCTGCCGTACAGTCCTCTCCAGCTCAGTGGCATTCTCGAGGATGGCAGCCCATACTGCCTGTGTAAGGACCCTGTTCTCTGGTCCTGGAGGGAGCAGAGCTGAACCTGTTCTTAAAGAACCGTGTTTGTCTGCTTTGACCTGCCTGGAAGCTGCCTGAAGGACCAACACAAGGTGTATGTCTTTGTTTCTCCTAACTCAGAATTTACTCGTGGCAGACTCACTCATCATTCCTCAAAAATATTCTAAAAGAGATGTACAGCTTGCTGCCACTTGGGACGAAAGATTACAGTAGAGGCCAACAAAGAATTGCTGAAATCCTGGGAGGAAACGCTGGAGAGAGAGTTTGGGAAATTAGGGTATTCAGAAGAGCTAGGGTATTTGGGAAATCATGCACGTGTGCATGTCTAGGGCAGGACGCATGCTCAGAAAAGACCTGAGAAGACCCTTAAGTTTTCATCTCTGACTAATCTGTAGTCTTGATGCAAACAGGAAGTTAAGGCTAAGTCAGAGTTGTAAGTGATCTCCCCTGTTAAGTGCTGAAAGGCTCCACCACAGAGCCCATCTGCAACACATGGGACTTTTTCTGTTTGTTGGTTTTGTAAGTTTTTCTTTATTATTATTCAGTTAAAAATATTTTCTGATTTCCTGTATGATTTCTTCTTTGGCCTATGAGTTATCCAGAATCGCTTAATTTCCAAATATTTGGGGATTTTCTTGCTATTCCTCTTGATTTCTATTTAATACCATTGCAGTCAGAAAACAAAATTTTGTCTGTTTTAATCATATGAGATGAACTGAGATGTGGTGGGACCCAGTTTCATAGATAAACAATAGGATAAGGCAAGAATGGTCCATGAGGTAATGGACTAGAGCTGGAGACATAAATATGAGCTCATGTTTAGCTTAAAGATATTATTGGTTACATATAGAAATATATAAAGGCAGGTATAGTACACACACATATATTTCCTTACTCTGTCAGCCAAAGATATATAGAAGAAATGATACACAAAGGTAGCAATAAATAATATACCTAGATCTTGGTGTCTAATACCATACTTCCTTATAAGGAGCCAGGGATCCTTGGCAAAACGAATGACTAGAAATGGAGCAGAAACTGCATGAGATGAGGCTTGAGCATCTTGCAGTATCAGAAAGTAAGGAAGTTAAAAAACAAACAAACACATAATAATGGCGGTAAATCAAGGAAACAGAAGTCAAATGAAAGAACTTTCAATGTCCAAAGCTGGAAAAATTTGAGCAACAAAATACATTAAATAGTATTAGACTGTAACCTAAAGTTTCAGTGAGTCCATACTGATATAAATGAATGATTGAATAAATAAACAAAGGAGGATGAGGGACAAATGTCTGGAGGGGAAGTAAATATCCAAATGCCTTAAATGTGGACTGCCCCTAGTGACTTCCCTCAAAAGAGTACAGAATATATAAAAGGAAAAAGGAATTGTAACTTTATAGCAGAAGGACTGCAAACACAACCTCATCCAAGTGATCAAGTCAAGTTGATAGAACAGTTTACCTTTGTGATCTTCCTCCCCTAAACCTACAATTCCAGCCTAATCATTAGAGGAAAAAAAAATTTTTTTTTAATTCCAATAGAGGGATATGCTAAAATATATCTGACCAATAATCCTCAAAATTGTCAAGGTCATCAAAAACAAGGAGAGTTTGAGAAGCTGTCACAGGCATGAGGAGCACTAAGGAAACATGACAGCTAAATGGGATACAGCATCCTAGATGGAAATCCTGAAACAGGATTTTTAGATTAGGTAAAATCTAAAGAAATCTGAGTAAAGTACAGATTTAATTAAATTATTCTTTTTCCAATAAATATCACAGTAACATGTAATATTCATAGTAGGGTTTAGGGTGTACGGAAGTACTACTTATTCACAGTTTTTGTTTAAATATAAAACTTCTAAAAAAATAAAATTTATTTTAAAAAGATAAAAGAGCTCTCTTCACAAAAATATGTGCTCACACATGCAGTTTCCTGTGTGCGAGGCTGGGGTGGGTGTGGATGGAGAGAGCTCCTAAGCACCAGGAAACAGTGCACTTGAGGAGAAAGGATATGAAAGCAGCATCCTTATAAAAGGTAATTATCCAATGAGTAGTTCCATGACTGGGTTGAGTGCCCACCATCATGCTGTGCATTTTTAAGACTAGGGACTGCTCATTATTAAGAACTGTCATTTTATACCGCCTCTCCCTGGGGGGTGGGCACCACAGAAGAAGCTAGACATTCCGAAATTCTAAACAGATTGCTGAACAGATATTCTTCTGACTTTATTTGTGTTCTTATCTCTGCAAAAACTCCTGCTTTCACTTCTCCCTTGCTGCTCGTAGCCTAGTGTGCATATAATCCTCCTTGAGGCTGATGACATCAAAGCCTTAAGAAGACCTATGATTGACACAGTAAAAACAGGCATGTGCTTGACCAGTCAAGCTGAACTGCTTGCATAACCTGTGACCAACGCTGCGTGATACTCAGCATTAGTTCTGAGTTAGACTGGTGAGATCTTCCTATAGCCCTGATTCCTCATCCATGCCCCCCAAGCAGAGTTGTTCTGCATAAATTAGTATATAGAGAAGACTAGATGTAGAGCAGTTTTATTTGCATGTGAAATAGGTTATCTACAAATTGGCTGACGGCACCCACCAACGAGGAGAAAGATATTTTAAACAATAAGAGGGCTTCCACTTCCAGTTAGGATTTAAAATGTAATACTGCTGGTCTACCCATAAAAATGAAAACAATCTGAACAAGTTTTAAATATGTTTATGTAAACAGTACTTTGAAATAGATTCAGATTCAGAGAGATGAGAATGTTAAAAAAAAAAGTCAAAATGAGCTAATCCGGAAAGGGAGACGTCCATGGTGTACGAGACGATGTCATCAGTGCTTTCATCCCTGCTGAAGTGGAAGAAGAAAGAAGTTTCCACAGTAGACTGAGGACAGAAGACACCAGACAAATTCACATCGAACTTGTTAAGGCCACGTTTGGGCTGACATAGTGAATTTGACTCCCAAAGAGCCGCAAACACACAGCCAGTCGTATCTGAGACAGGAGGGAAGGGGGCAGGGCACAGCCACTCAAGGAATGACAGCAATTTAACACCAAAATGGTGGAAGATTCCCCTCCTAGTTGGCCTTGAGGATTAAGAGGTTTAAATTCTAGCAGAACTTGAGCTTCATTATATGCTCATTGTAACAGCGTGATCAAATAACATGCTCGCAGGTGCCGTGACAGCCCCAAGGCTAACCACAAAAGGCCAAAGAATGGGCGGTGGCCCAATTTCTGGGAGTCTCAGCCCCTTCTCCAGGGCAGTTGGAATGGTCTTACCTGTAGGCGTGTGAAGCTACTGAGCCCATAAAAACTGACACCACCACGCCTAGTGGCCTGTTTTACCCACTCCCTCCTCTTTGGATTCAGCCCGCACTCTATGGAGTGTGTGCCTACTTTTACTTTAACCTGAGCACCCAATTCCCACACCTCCTTCCTGGCCTTTCTCTTGCCTTACACTCTATGCAGTATGGATCTCTGTAAATAAATCTACCTTTACTCAACAGTGGCTCACACTTGAATTCCCTCCTGTGTGAAGGCAAGGACCCACATTTGTTGGGGCACAACCCATGGGCTCAACCGAGACCTGGAACGTGGCCCTCCTCACACCCCACGTCCGTTTTTCCTGCATCATATTCACCTATCAACTCTTTTCATAGACCTACAGCAAACTCAGGAGTAGTAGACCAAAGACTGGGTTCGAGGTGAAATAACTGGGAGACCCTTCTAGAGGCAAGGGGGGCCTTGCACTCAACAAAGCAACACTTGACTGAAGAATGGAGTCAGGACAAGAGAGCTGAAAGGAAATTCCAAGAAGCCCTCTCTGCCTTAACCAACTTTAAGGGAACAGCTGCAGAAATCTAATAACACATTTAAACGAGTAAACACACCTTAAACAATTATTGATCATGCAGAACAAAATCGGACAATGCACTGTGAGGTTTTTAGCATATGAAGAAGTATCAAATTTGACCGGAGTTAAAAGGGAGGGAAGGGCAAATGGAATACTATTGTCAGGCTAAAACATTTGCCATGAAGTTACATAATATTATTTAAACCTAGGTTGTGGTGTTCTAGACAAATCTTATAAACTTGATATTAACCACTCAAATACAAAACAAAAAAGTATAGCTATTTAACTGACTGAGGAGATAAAATGTGAAAAAAAAAAATGTTCAGCTCACTGAAAAAAGTCAGGAAAGGAGAAACAGAGAAACAGAATAGATGAATTAAATATAAAAACCAATAGAAGCGCATGAATAATAATAGTAAATACAAATGGACTAAGCACTCCAGGCGATTGTCAGATTAGATATGAATGATCCAACTACATGGTGCGTGTAAGAAATGCTATAGAATTTCCGGTTTCAGTTCTAACATGTAAAGAACTACTTTCAACCAGGCAACCAGAAAAAGTGGAAAAAACTGAAAATTGGTGACTTTTCTTGAACCCCTAAGAGATCTGAGAACAAGCCACCACCTTTAAATCTGTGAAGAGACAGAAACATCTTAGAGAGATACAACTGAAGCCTGTTTCCCTAAAGCAGAAGCCGCTCGAGCCGTAAACTTGTAGAGACACTTAACGGGAAAAGTGACTAGTGGAGGCTGATGATGGACTAGCCAGAGGGCGAGAAACTCCTGAGGGCTGCATTTGTGGGTGGGAGGGGATACACCTGTGTTTTTCCTCCGGAAACCCCCCAGGTTCTCACAGTAAGAATCCAAGGGATTCCCCAGGTGGCTCTGGAAGGGAAGGGCAAGAGAAGCCACTTTGAAATACACTTAAGAGTCTTTTCCACAACAAAGACCTGATCTCCAGGGGAAAGGGCTTGGCCAGAGCACATCTGGAACCCAGAAAGAGAATTCCTTTCCATTCAGGGCTTTCAGGAAACAGATTGGAAAACCCCGTCAAAAAGAAAGTAGGGGGAAGAGAGAATCAAAGCTGTGCCACTTGAGGAACACTTGTGAAGGTCACAACCCCAAGAAACAGGGCCACTAAAAGACTAGATTATTCAGAAAATTCTAAAATGCTCCTGCTCTCCCACCTACAACCACACCAACGGGGCACCAGCAGAGTGACAGTGCATTATAAGATTCTATTCTCAGCATAAGTTCTTCCACAGAACTTCCTTCAAGGCTTACAGAGATCAGTGACAAATTACCAGGTTTCTATATCAGTCTCTACTTCCCTGTCCATTTCTGTCCCTTCTCTACCACAACACTCTTCTCTGTTTCATTCATAGACGCAGCACTGTATGTATTTGAAGAGTACAGGTTTTTCTCTTGTCTTTGCAATTTGCTATTCACATGACTTTAAACAAATTGCTCCTACTTCAGGGTGTCACAGTTTCATTATCTGTCAAATGGGGACCATGCTTCTGATTCAGCTCACTAAATTTCTGTAGGCATTGCCTAACTAATGAAATAAAAGTGCTTCAGAAAGCAGAGTGCTTCATGCATTTCTCAAACTTCATAAGAAGGCAGTTTGATAGTAAAAAGCAAGTTGTCTGTAACTGTCTGTCTTCGAGCCTCTGCAGGCTTTCCTACGCGTGCGTGTGTGTGTGTATCCTGCATCACTCTCATTATTTCCCTCCTATTAACTGGTACTAGAGAAACATCAGAGACTTATTTTTTCTTCTTTCAGAAGTATCTTCCTTGTAAAGAAACTAGAGCATAAAAATAAACATGCCAAAATAATGAAAGACAGTATACTGTGGTTTTATGTCTTATAGGAATTGTGAAAAAAAATCAAAGAAAGGAACATACAAGGTATTCTCAGCTGTTTAATGGTTAATTCCTCTAGTTTGGGGAGGCCATAGGATAAGAATTCTGTTTTGTTTTAATTTGATGGGTCACATCTATTCTTCCTTATGCAGTCATACATCATATTCTTTAGTTTGATGTCCACAATTAGAATGAATTCCACCAGAGATTGTGGTGGAAGATGTAACTATGGACCAGAGGAATGTAACCCAAATTACTTCCTTTGGTACACTACTGTATCAAAAGATGTAACAAAGGATGTCAAAATCAAGTAGATCAGTGATGATGTATCCACTTCTTGAATAGCCACAATGTACTTTAATGTATTCAAAGATCATGCATTCATTCATGGAAGATTTACTGAATGCCACTGTGTCAGGAAGTTTTCTAGATTCTGATGGCAAAGAATTAAGCAAAACAGACTAAAATTTCTGCTTTTGGAAATCCATAGTCTACTGTGTACGGGAAACCCCTATTTCACAAAAGAAGCATAATTTAATCCGGGTTAACCTAGCATATCCTAAACTTCCATAAACTCTCCCCCTAGAAGATAAATTAAAAGATCATGGGTATCTCAGTGTTACTTGGAACAGAATTTTGAAAGTGATGATGGTGGAAAAATCAGCTCTTTTGAATCCATGGCTTCCATCTCTTTAATATTTGCCTAACTATATCAGAAATAAACATCATGACTGGTATATACTCAACCTGTACAGATTGCCTAATAGACCCTCTGCTGGGCATTACACATTATGTTTGTGAATTCTGAGTTATCACATGACCTCCCAACGGATCTCAGTTTGTTACATTTAAGATTAATGAGGCATTGGATAGCCATTAAGAAGCTATTTAAGAATATGCATTTAATTAAAATGAATTACGTATATGAGTTAATACCATTCAACCTTTTTAATTTAGAGAGATAAATCATGGCTATTTCACTCCTGAGAAGGGTCCTAACATTGGCAAATTGAATATTGATGTTGCAATGGCCAAATAATTAATATTGGTCAGATTCATCCATAATGGGTATATCCTGAGACTTTGCCTACCAGAGAAAATTAAATATTTCTTTTTTAGTTGACTATGTGTATGCACTTGCACATCTAATGAGCTACAATGTGTGGTTCAATGTTACTTATATATAATCTCTGAATACAAAGCAAATGGTAACATCAATTCTCAAGAAAATACTGACCAGCCATAGCCTGAACTTATTCATCAGCATTAGTGACCCAGGATGAATGTTTCCTTTAAACACAAACGCTTTTCATATGCAACATAGTTTTCATCTATTGACTTAGTAATGCTTCCAGAGGCTTTCATTTTTCGGCCCAAGGGAAATGATGCCAATACTTTAATTCCACCAAGTTTGTATTCAAAACATCGTCTATCCAAAGGATGGATATTTGAATGCCCTGATGGACAGAAATTCCTTATGTTGCACATCTCATAGTGCCTCTTAAAGCAGGTGCTCTATCTATTCATAATGAGTTCAGTTGAACGAAGACAAGAAATATGGATAACAGAAATAGATCTGAGAGCTAACATTTGCTGAGAGATTAAACTATTCCAAATACTTCCCTTGAAGTAGTTTATTAAATCCTCACAGTAATCATATTGGTTCTCCTCCTTCTATAGATGAGGAAATGGAGACATAAAAGGTTAAGAACATGAAAGATCACAAAGCTGGTAACTGTTAAAGCCTAGTATCAAATTCCAGCAATCTGACTCAAGCCTGATTAAGCTTTGCTGTGCTGGCTTAGTAAATGTAGAGTATCTGCCAGTGTTATGAAGTCTAAAGAACTCACAGTCCATCTCTTTTGTTGGCTTCTCATTCACTCTCAATGAAGTTAGTAACTTCATATGACTCGTGACCAATCCATTCTGAGTCCTGTGTGTGCTCTATGTTATTTTTCTACTCTAATTACTCACAAGCACATATCCTTTGTGCCTACAAGCTTAAGGAAATATACCTTGAAATCTTGAAATACGTGTGTATACACAAACACGTTTAGTGTCTAGTAGGCACTCAACTATGAAGAGACGAAATTTTACATAAGCTCTTAGGTCTTTATAGAATCAGAATTCTTTCCTTAAAAAAAAAAAGAAGAAGAAAAATAATATTCAATTAGAAGTTTCCTTTTAGAAATGGAAAGAACCTATTACTTACCCAGAGGGGAGTAGTGGAATGTCAAGACTAATGTGATTACAGTTTTCTAAACACATTTCATTTGGTTTTCAATCACCACCATCACAACCGCAGCCGTCAGACTACAAGCATAGCAATAACTGAAAAGGCTTGTATCGCGTGGTTTATGCTGTACGATCACCACGAGCGTCACAGCAGTTTAATCAATAAAGCAGCGCAAGCTGTGAACAATTATAATAAAACACCTTAAGAAGGATCCACAATTAAAAGGTAGAGGGGGGAAAAAGCCCTTCAGTTTGGATAAACCAATCTGCCACTCAGTTTGATAGAGTTCAGCTGAATGTTCTGACACCCTCATGGCATCTATCAGCAGGAAGATCTGTAGCCCCGAATCTAAATTAATTCTTCAGGTTGTACAACAGCAAAGAATCATAAGCCTCTACTTACATATGCAGGAGTATTACTTGTAACTCAACAATCGAATTCCTACTGAAATTTCACATTGTAATTGACAAAGGTATCTAGATTGATTTTTAACAAGTGGTTTGAAATATATTTCTAAACTATGACAGCTCTTCACTTTAATATATAAAAATTGATAGACCCATGCTTACCATTAATTTAAAAATGTATAGGGATCCCTTATAATTTGCTAGACAGCAGAGACTGACAGTAAGTAAAACAAATTCATCGCTCTGTGGGGGGCTTACAGTTTATGATGGTCTGTTCCACACTAAACTTGAAGAAGGAGTTAGTGAGGAGAGAAGAGGGGCGATGGGGCATACATACAGGTTGGTCCAGACAAAAGGAAACCATGAGTAAAACATGACTGCTTAAAATATCTTAAAGTAGTTGCGGGGGGGAAAGGAGGCATGTGGGAAAGTAGTGGTATATGAAGCTGGATATTGAAAGATCTTAAGCCAGAGAGTGACATGATTTGAGTTTACAAGTTGCAATTTAGAAATAATGCTCTGGCTCCAGTGACAAGAATAGATAAAAAGGAGCAAAATTAGAGAATGTTACATTGTTTCAAAGTAGAAGTGATGAAGAGTTGAATTTTCTCAGGCACCTCGGCCGGTGTGAGTGAGCTGGACTCATTTGAAGGGTCTAGAACAGAGGGTAGGATAGGAGTGTGGGGAGTTTTTGTAGGGCAGGCCTCCTGGTTTTACTTCTTAAGCTTTTTTTCTTCACATCTGTTCATTAAGAGAAGACATAAATAGTATCTCCTATGTAGATATACTTCCAAACACTGGTTCATGTATCTTTATACCATTCCTTGGACATCTAGACATCATCTCTCTCATCTTCATATTCCCTTAGTTGCTGGCTGGCGTGCAGGGGTGAAGGTGGTTCTAAGACCTAAGAGTAATACCAAGGATGGAAATTTACTGCAGAAGCAGGTGCATTAGGAGATGGTGACATTAGATGAAAAACCCATAGTGAGTAAAGGACATGTTGTCAGAAGCAAATGTAGCTATAGTAGGAACACTCAAAATCTACACACATCTGGCTGAGTCCTCAGAGTCGGCAGTAGACTGGCTGATTACAAATAGGAAAGTTGGAAGAGTAACTTCCCAAACTGTTATGCTAGCTGAGGGCACTGATCTCTGGAATGATGCTGGTTTATTGCTTATTAATAAGTAATGGAATATTGCCCACATCATGGGTATGTTCTTCATAGGTCTCTCATGTTTCTGCACACCTTGTCAGCAGAGGCAATGACAACTTTTGTTTCAGACTCCTTTTACAAGGAGGTTTATATAGCAAACGGCTTTGGAAGCTAGAGATAGTGTCTCCTGGTTCAGAGAGCAGATTTGTTTGCCATCCAATAGAGCAAAGCTGATGCCTGATAATGAGAGATTGAACAGCTTTGTTTGCAATCCCTTTCAATGACTGGAGTTTCTTTAGCTCATCCTTAGCTACATTGCAAATGGACCACATGCACAGCTTCCACCTGGCCACTTCACATTGGCTCTCATGGAACGTAGAGGACAAGGGAAAAGGGTGTGAACACACAGTTCACGCTGCCTGCTGAGGTGAGGGTAACAAAGTGTTTGACCTAGGAGTCTTATATCTTCTGCCAGAAACCATGAAACTGCGGCAGGCTGTCCTCTGGGCTTGCAAGCAGGGGAACACTCTCAAGTCCTTCAGTGTTCTTGACAAGGTGCTTATTTTATAATGGCACAACAAAAGAGCACCGCAGCTGTGCTCTCAGAACATTTTCGTCAGAGTTCTAGTTTTTAGGAATATGTCTGCTTTTAATTCACTTCATCATAGAAGGTAGTCCTGCCACATAATAAACTACTTGGTGGCATAAGGGAAGGCAAGGGGCAGTACAGTCAGAATAAGACATGTTTAAGTTCACTGTAGCCTGATTTCAGGGTCAGAATGGGAGCCTTTTAAAAAAGGTACCAACATAACTAAATTTTCTCCATGTGAATTCGTTTGTCTCTACTGCCCAGATGCTTGTCCCCAGACCAAATGCTCTGCTCGTGTACCATCCACCGGTTTCTATCTAGAATAGATCTTTGAATCTTTCACTCTTCTCAGCTTGAATTTACTGTTTCCTTTTGTCTGATTCTAGCTTCTTCTTGTGGTCTTCTCTAAGCTGTACTTTCACTTCTGGGTTTAGGAGTGTCAACCGTGCAGGTGGTCAACAAAATCCAACTGAAGCCCGTACATACGGTCGAACATGTGTTGCTGCAATGACTTTAAATAAAAGCTATCAAGTTACTAATGACAGAGTCTTATCTGTTCATTAACCTGTAAGGATATATTAATTCAGACAGACCTTCTCCACAACTAGATAAAATAATTGTGATCTTATAATCTGTGGATTCCAACCATGCTTATAATCAAATTAACATAATGCTAAGAAACATGAGCCTGGTTTAGAATCTAAGGACAGTAGATTATTAACATTAGATTCATAAAACTTTCCTTAACATCAATTATGTATAGTCACAGAAAATGTACTGACTTCCCAGAGGAATATCAGTGAAGAAATTCAGAAATCTGACTGGAAACAGATATGGAATAAGTTCAAATAATTTAATAATTTATGCTTTAATAATTACATTTCATGCTATTACCACTAATTTTTTTAAAAGAACTGTTATAATTTATATTAATTTATATTGCTGACACATTTGGGACTCTTCAAAGCCATTATAAAATTTGCTCCATTATGTATGCAGTTGATAGAAAAACCAAAAGGCTAATGGTTTTTAAAAAGTCTCATTTTATTGGATATTACATGAGCCACCTGAAATCCTTTCTAAAATATAATTATTAAAAAACAGATTGATAATTAATGTGAACACATGTACATCCAGTGGTTTGTGCTAGCAAGAAGGAGCCAACTGGGTTCTTTCAAAATTCTGTGTTTTGTGATCTCACATTAGAAGCCTGAACTTCACTGCAGTGGGAATATTCATATCACAGATGTCAGCAAACACCGAATATTAGGCCTTTTTTTCCTGGACAATCAGTGGCATAACCAGAATACATCTGTATTTACATTTTGAAACAAAAAAAATGGAACTAAACAGTTTCTGATGACTTTAATATTCAATTTATTATTTAGGTATTATTCAAGTCCTTTACTGGAAAAAAAAAAAAAAAAAAAACCCAACATGTGCTCAGTTAGTAAGGCCATGGCAGTGATATTGAAAGTGTCAGCAGAAAACAGCCATTCACATGATTTTCTCCAAAGCCCTTCCTAAACCCGATAGATATTTATATTTTTATAGTACAGAATGATAAAGCATGATTGTATACTGATAAATCTGGAAGCTTACAAATAGTTTTCTGGAATAATTTTGTCTTAGTGCCTTAACTGTAGCCCAGTTAACATTCAAATAATCAGAAACCTTTAATGAAAATCTCAAATTCGATATAAAAAATAAAAAGAATATAAAAGAACTAAATACAAATATGTTGGTGAATAGATTATTTTCACATATATAAAAATTAAATTATTGGATTAGATTCTTAAAATATATACAACCACTGAGATAAAACATAATATAGAAGGTAAAGGAATGGAAAATAATACATATGAAAGAAATGTAAAACTAAAGAATGTTGGTAAAGTACTACTATTATCAGATAAAATAGATTTTAAGGTAAAAAGCATTATTAGGGATAAAGAAGGCCATTACACAGCATAAGGAAAAACCTGTAGAAAAATATGATAATGCTGAATTTTATGCATACAACAATAAACCCTCCAAATAGATAAATTTAAGATAGACAGAATTACAGGGATAAATTGAAAAAAAAATCACACTTACAGTAGGAGTGTTTTTAACATATCATAGTCAGAAAGATAGGAATAAGCAAAGCAAACCAAATTAGCATACGTATAGAATATTAACTCATTGAAATTTTATAGATTATCCATTTTTTCAAGAACACTAGAAAATTTATAAATATTAATCATTTACTAAAGTAGAAAAATGTTTCAACAAAACTAAATAATCCATATCATCTAAGACATAAAGTTCTCTTATTAAAATAAAATAAAAAATTGAAACAACAGCACAAAAAAACTCTAAAACTCCATGTATATAGAAGGTTAAAAACATGTTTCTGAATAACCTCTAATCCAGAGAGAAATCATAAAGAAAATTATATGAATCTACATATGCTAAATATGTTACAATTTTTTTCAGAATAAGCATTATAAGTAAAAATAGGATTATAACTTCCAAAAATTGAGTGAAAACTATACACTTGCATATACACGTACGTACATACATGCATACATAGGTAAGAAAGAATGAAAGGAGGAAAAAATATGTAAGATAGGGTAAAAAGAGAAAACAAATAAAAACAGGCAAAAAGGGTACTAAATAGTACTACAAAATTTATTCAAAAAGAGAAAAACATAGGATGAAAGGAAAAATTCTGAAAATACTAAAAATCATGATAAATATAAATCAACTCAGCATATCAGTTAAAAGAAATGCATATTTTATTTTATTTAAAGCTGTATGTTCTTTAAGAGAAACACACCTAGAAGACAAGGACCTTGTAATATTGCAAGGAAAACGATTTTTTAAATGCATTCTGGTTAAATACTAACTGAAATAAACTAGACAGATAGATAATATATAGATAGATCAGCTTAGAAATGACTGTAAGAGAAAGCCTATTAGCAATAGAGAGAGTTACTGTAAGGAAGAAAGATCTAACCCACTTCATTAAAATTAAAAGTCAATATGATAAAGGATACAATCAACATAACGAAAAGAAAGGTCATAAGAAAAGATACTTTCAAACCTATAATTAATAAATGATAAATATACAGAAATACATAAAACTGTAAATAAGAATGAAATAAGCAACATGTAACTAGGAAACAAACATTCCAAAGGAAAAAAAAATGGGCAATAGAAATGGAAATCAATTCATCAAAGTGGAAGCACAAACAATTGCAACATGAGAAGATGCTTAAAATCCTGATTAGTTAATGAATGTAAATATTAAATGAATGGAAGGAAGCTTTTTTCACCTGAGAAAATACTCTCCAAAAACCTGTATCAAAATCAAATTTAACGCTGAATCGTTGAAAAGACGACCCCACTCCCTGCTTCGAGATCGGGAATTAACAAAGACTCTGACATTACGACTTCAACTCAACATCATCCTGCAGGTCCTAGCCAGTGCAAAAACCCAACAATAAAAAATGAATAAAGGAATAAAATATATAAATATAGGGAAAAAAGGAACAACACTTTCTTTCCAGATAACCAAAAAATCTAAAGTGATCCATAGATAAAGAATTAATAAGGGATTTTAGCAAGCTGGCTATGAAGTCTTTACACAAAATTAATATTTATATATACCAGCAGTTAGTAAAAAATTTAAGATACATTTACAAGAACCTCTTAAGATATCTAATATCATGGAATAAATCTACCAAACTATGCAAGACTTTCACAGAAATCTGCATCACAAATTTAAAAAAAGAATAACCTAATAAGTAGAGAGATAATTGGAATACTCAATATCATTAGGCTATCAATCCCTTCTCCAAACTGATCTACATGGAGACCAACATTATGTTCTACGTGAATGAGAAATACATTTTTTATTACATGAAGCTGCTAACATTTGTTTCCTTATTACAGTCCTAACCTGCAGTAACTCTGGTCACTGCCAAAAAATATGAAGTCTGATAAGAGTAATTGTCAGGAAGATTTGGGAAATAGAAACTCTTACTGGTAAAAAAAAAAATAAAATTTTTCAAGCTTGAATGGCAATTTGGGAATAACTAGTAAAGTTGAAGTTATAAATAATCTAAAATCCAACTGTATCTTTGAGGTAAACATTCTATGTAAACTCGGCACACGGAGTACACAGATGTAGTTTTGGTATTATACAAATGATAATTTAAGAACAACTTAAATATCCATCATTGTGAGAACAGACATAAGATTTGAATTCTACCATGGAAATAAATGAAGACCACAGGTGGAGAACAAGCCTAGTAAAGGAGTCAGCCACCATCACTCACCTTTGGCAGAGACGTGAAGGCAGGCAGAGGAGTGAGAAACCTGCAGAAACTGGGGAAAACAAGGCTTCAGGTGCACGGTGGTTGGAGGTTGCTGGCTTGGGGAAGTGCAAAGCATCCGTGTAATTAGTGAGGGGAGCATATTTAACTTGCTCTAGTTGGTCCTAAGGTGGAAGCAGGGACAAAAATTCCAAAAGCTGGTAGTTATTTGACCCAGTAATTTACTGTCTTCGGCTGCTTGATGCAGAGGTTGTGGGTCCGACTTCTATTTTTGTACGTGGTATGGCAAGTGTCTGTTTGTCTATTCCATCTGTCACTACATGATTGTAGAAATAAGTGAATTAAGTTGTCAAGTATCAAAATAATGATTTCTCAAAATATAACATAGCTGAAAAAGTTGGAAAATTTCCTTAGGTAGTACAATACGATAGAATTTTAGGACACGATATTATATTTTACTCGGGGTGGGGGGAGCATGCAAAATATATAATAAAGTTACTAAAACACTGCAGAGAAAGGATACACGCTAACTTCGATAGCCGTTTCCTCTGAAAAGGAAATCAAGTGAATGGAGGGATAGAGCTTTAGTGATATGTATAACACTTTATTTCTTAAAAATAAATCTAAATAAATCTTAAAAATAAATCTGGCAAATATGGGTTTATAAACCTATAGGTGTCCATTTTCTGTATTTTATAATAATCTGAATTTTCATATTCAAATTTTAACCTATCTTTTTTTTTTAATTCCTGCTCCCTCCTCTTCTCCTCCTCTTTTTTTTTTTTTTTTTATCTTCTTCCTCCTCCTCTTTGTCTCCCACTTCTTCTTTTTAAGAATAAATCTCATTCACCTGAGCCCTGGATGTTGTCATTAGCTAGCGATGGACATAGCACAGAGGGGAGTCAAGATTTCCTTATCCCTCCCAGCTAGACATTAACAAAAGCGTGAGGGCCGGGCTTATTATGTAAAACAATGAGGGATGATGGTGGTGACTGATAAACCTGAAAATGAATGTTCCAGTTAAAGCCTTTCAGACTGAGAACAGTTTAAAGCAGTGTGTAACCCGAACTGCCTTATTTGGCCCACGTGCTGCCGGAGTTTGAACCGCATTGTTAAAGAGCTCCCCGTGGGCTGCAATGAATGCAGGGAACAAGCGCACAGGACTTCAGAAGAGACAAGTGCTAATTGGAGCCGGCAGGGATGGAGGAACCTAGGGAAAATCTTCAAGGTCTGCAGAGGCTGGACCAGCAGCGCGAGGCTGGACCATTTCTTCAGTCCACAAACACTTCAGGAGCCTGCTTTAAGGCAGGTGTTGTGCCAAGTGCTAAGATTTCAAAGATGACCTAAAAGAGGTCATATTCTAAAAACACAAGAGTATCTTGAAATAAAGCAGCAGCAGCAAGCCTTAAGGAGAAAGGTTGCTTTGAAATATTTTCAGAGGACAAATATGAAAGAATTGTTTCCAGGCATAAGCATAGTAGGTCCTATTTATTTCCACCTGAGGTTGTGTAAACCAAAATAAGATATATTCTTATCTTATAAAGACAAGAACAGATGTTGACAAGAAGGGATTGGGAACCACTACCCACCCCAATAAATTGAAAAGGAAAGTAAGATATTCTGCAGGAATAAAGAATTTGAAAGGGTCTATAAACTGGTATCAAACGGGTAACCCTTTCAAATATTAGCCCCTAAAATCAGATAGAAAAAAATGTTACGGTAGGTACCTATGGGACACGGATGGAAGAGAGCCACCCTGCAGGTCAGGGACACTGTGGGGACACACAGGTAGGCCTCTCAAAGGACTCTGGTTTTGAATAGGTTCTCCATCTCTACATCTTGGCATAGAACAGACAGCACTGAACCACAGTTCTTCTGAAACAAGTGTTGATATCCTCAGCCGTGAACTCACACGGGTCAGCCAGTTGTGAGGTGCTCTGCATGGGATTTACTTCTGTGAATAAAGCATTAAGGTTTCCCCTCTCAAGTGGCAGGGAAAGTAGAGTTCCAATTAGACGTCATGGGAATATGTCATGTGTGTTGATACCGTCCATTATGTGTCATACGGGTTAAAAAAAGAGAACTGACCCCTGACTGATCACGGAAGAGAAGAGAGCAGACTGAAACACAGGAGGCTGCCCCTAGCGCAGCGGAGGCTTACAGGCTTTAGATCTCATGCTGTATCTATCATGTGTGTGTCTGAAATACAGAAGAAAAAAAAATTAATGCAATACGGACATTCGTTCAGGAAAAATCCCCACATGACAACAACAACAGCAAACAAACCCATGTGATTTGACTGTAAAGGAACATCAACGGTATTTTAGCCAATAAACCTGAAAATCCATCACAATTTAATGTTAGAAATTGTTAAATCAGAAGGGAACTTCTCATAGTAATGCTTTTACCCAAAACACTTATGGAACTCTTTCAGAATTTGTACTGTATTATTTGGCATAGCCTCAGACCAACGGTTTCTCTTTTAAGAGTGAGTTTATTTTTATCTTTATTATTTTTTAATTATGAAATATTTGGGGCATATTGGAAAATGTGGCAAATAAGATAAGGGCCATTTATATACTCAATATAGAACTGAAACCCCTTTCATTGCCAAACTATACCAGATATCATCAAAATCCTGATTTTAGCTTTTAGGTTTCCATAGATTTTTTTTTCATAGTTATCATTTTGTTCATGTGTGTATGGCGAGAAATATTTCAATATACTTTTTTAGCAAATGTTTTTTTAAAACATCCAAACATTATTTAATGCCAACTTAGATAAACAGTCGTATGTTACTCAAAATCTCAGATAGCAATTTCAAAAGGGTCCAAAAAAGTTTTGATCAATGGAAACAGCTCTGAAAAAGATGTATTAATTGCCATGTTTGCTACTCCAAAGAGTGCACCTTTAAATGTATTTTTCAGTATATCTATTTAAAAAAAAAAGTGAAAAAAGGTCAAGGTTTAGAACTTCATGACCACACATCTACTAAGAGATCAATAGAGCTGCAGACAAAATTTTAGAGTTTCTTTTTCAGTATTTCTGCCTTAAAAATAATCAAAGCTTGCTTTATACATTATACATAAACCAATATGGAGATATACTGTACAATGATTCCATTGGTGAAATAAATTCTGAACTATTATATATTTTCATATTCAGATACTCTTTTGGTATAAAACTTTATAATATTTTTCTGTAACATCAAAGGCTTAATTTCTGAGCTACCTGATATATTAAAAATAATGTATTTCTTCCTTCTTTTAATCCAACTTCCTGGAAAGAACAAATTGGAATGTCTTAATATGTTAACTTTCCATTAAAATGCACACAGATTTCTCAGATGTGAGGAACAAATTTGACAGCCTTATGAACTTTATATCTACTAAAATGCCTCCTAGTTGACATAATAGCTTTAGGAGCCCTGAATACTAGGATTGGAAGGAATCCGTCAAAATATATTTTTCCATTTGAGTCATTTCCCTGTGGAAGGCTACTTGGATCAAAGAGAAATCTTTCTGTTTTAATGAATTTACTATCACGTTATCTTGATTGTAAACAGCAACCCATGATGTGAATTGAGCAGGAATTACACTCTTACCTTTGGTCTATGACCCGTGTGATTAATAAAAAGATAATCATTCTTTTATCACTCATGTCTATCTTTAAGTGTGATATTTTACATGAGTTAAAGCCCATTATTCTGATTAAAATTCACTCTCATCTTTCTGAGCCTACTGAAATTATAAATATATAAATACTATGGTTGTAATCCTGCTCAATCCATTGTAAAGCTTCTGCGATTGATGAAAAGAATGCATAGAGCTCCACTCACAGTGCGGTGGGAGATTTCCCTTTGAGGAAACATGCCAGAATGGCATCGGTGGGCTAAAACTGGTTTTTAGTTCCCTGTGCCTAGATGATCTGCTGCCTGGCCAGTCTGACTCTGAGATCAGAAAGAATGGCCAAAATGATAAAAGAAAAATTATTGAGGAAGTAATGAGACATCTTAGAGTTCAGAAGGTAGGCCCTAACTTTCATTATGTTTATCATTATTATTTTTCAATAAATATGAGTTATAATAACTTACAGGTAGGCTAAGTTCAGCCAAGTGTCAGAATCTGTGAACAAGGTCCAACTTGTGCAAATTGCTCAGTAAGAGGAAGTACAAAATTCTAATGATGACCAGACAAATGGATTATTTTAGTTTTCAATTCTTTGATGGCCTCCCTACTTTTAAGCATTATGCTTAGTAGCATTCAAATAATTCTATCCAATATTTTTTCTAATCTCTAAAATGTGAAAGAGTTTTTGAAAATACTCTCTCTAGTAATAGTAGACACAAAAATTTTTATCGAATAAATAAATTTATAATTTAAGGAGGATTCTAAAATTATTCTCAGTGGTAAACTCTAGTCCTTGCCAACATGTTTATATCTAACATTTCAATTTCATATGGTAAATGATTAAAAATTATTTTCCCTGGGCCATACTTTATGGCATAGTCAGCTAATAAGAGGGTAACTAAGACAAGATTCATGGTAACAAGGAGTTCCCAGACTATAATAAAAAAAGACATGCCTCAAATTACTATTTATAATCTCTTGCTCTATGAGCTTTTTATTGTAATTAAGATGCTCCACAGTAATGACCAAGTCTTGTATCTACAACTGTCTAATGAATGTTAAAGATCCTGATGTTGACATGCTAGGTCCATTGGTGCCAAGTCAGTCCAATCAATAGGGTTAAGAAAACATGATGGGCTGGTCATAAGGTGGAAAACCTCTAGCTTTTACGGATGCATAATCAGATTCAGTAAATCCGTAGGCTTCTGAACCAAGCAACTCTGACCACACAGGCAGTTTCTCTTTTCACAATATTTAGGAACAAACATCATGCTATCTGATAAATTCTGTACAAGTGTTTTCATAACTGTTGTAAAAGCATAGAGGGAAATAACATTTTGCAGGTGTTGAACAGAGAAGAATTTCAGAGAACATGTAAAGTGGGGACAGAATTTGAAACCAGCAATACTTGTCAACTCCACCAAGGCCCAGGTGGGATTTCCCATAGCAAAAACGTGCTCTATGCTGCAGTAAAACAGCAGGACAGAAAGACTTGAGAAGTTACTGCACCAACCCCACTGAGTTCTGCTGCCTTGAAAACCTAGGCACTCCACTCAGAAGGTCCTTCTAACTCTATAGCACAGTATCTCATTCTCTGTTCACAGGTAGCTACATGAGGTCATTCGTTTATTACTAGCTTTTCTTCTACACTCCTTTGTTTAGAGCAGCAGGGTCAAAGGCAGAAATTACCAGATGGTGGTGCATTATAACTTGAGCTGTGACCTCAGCAGAAGGAAGGGTAGAGATACCTATTATATAATATTACAGTCATCTATGCCCTGCCTGAAGTTATGAGCACCTCAAACTACTCTACACTGCATAAGGGTAGCTTTCTGTCACACTGCTACACAAATTACCTCCAAGAGCAAAAGTTTTCTTTAACTAGCAGAGAAAAATCAGATACATGATCTAGACAGGAGGAATTTACTTAAGGTCTGTGCATTTCGGTAATCTCTCCTGCTTGAAATCTTAGAGGATTTCAGAAGCATCCAGAGAGGGTGTCCGCAAGCACCCAGCACCTAGATGACAGGGGAGGGGGGAAAGCAGCTGAGAAGAATCCACTGATCCTGTCTATTGACTCCCAACAGATCTAGGCCAGTTTCTCTTACGTGGAGAATAAAGCACAACAACAGAAAACAAGGAGGGGAATAAAAATAAGAAAAAGGAAAAGAACCTGAGTTCCCTGATAAGACTTTGCCCCTAAAATATTAGAAAAGAAATACCGAAATGTAGTCTGAGCAGAACATTCCTGATGTGATCTCTAGATAAGCAAGCAGAGAAGACAGAAGCCGAGAGAGGAGGACGGATGTTTGCACCCAGGTAGAGGGCAGGTGTTGGGCGGTGAGGACGCTGAATAACATCCTCTGAACAGAGAAGGAACTCTGAGACCAGAAAGCAACACAGGCAACTCCGTAAAGTGTGATTATTAAGCTTACTGTGGGTAACTTGCACACAGGCAGGTTGGGGCCGACAATGATCCAGAGGACTTCACAGCTGCATTTGTACCTCCCAAAAGTGGTACAGGGGGATTGAAGGCAGCCAAAGCTAAAAGCAGAATCTGACTACCAAGTGAGAAGCACTTCCTTACCGACGGGAACCAGAGGTTTTTCCCGCCCCCAGGAGCTCATGGCCATTAACCATCTGGGTCAGCAAAAAGCATTCTTCCAGTTTTCCTACCAGATGAAAGCAAGGGTAAACAGAGGGGAACTTCTCTGGCTTGGGCGCATTCCTTGTGGGTAGGCTAATGTTCAGTCACACAGAAAAGGGAAAGGGTAGGATTGTGGACCTATGATGGAGCTGACAAAATGAAAAGTCAGAGTGGTTCAGCCACACAGCAGGGGAAAAGAGAGGTGGTTATAGCGAATAGTGGGCCATTATTTATGTCTTTGTTACCGCCAGTTCTCATCATGTCTCAAAATTTTGTGGGCAGTGTCTCCTATGGGTTAGTCATGTCTGAGCATCTACCCCAGAGCATGAAGCAAAAAAAGCAAAGAGATTTTTCTCCTGGAGGTATTGGGGGTGGGGGGAGAGGCCCCCAGCACTTTCAATCTCTAGTATCATGGTAGGGTAATTGTTCTTGATGCTGTGTGAGGAAAGCAGGAACATCTTTTGGCAATAACTTTGAACACCAATTTAGGGCGCCAAAGCTTTGGAACAAGATTGAGGCCATCTCAGGGAAAGAGAGAGAAATGTCCATACTCCCTTATATGGTTATATCTATTTACAGAAACATTATCAAGCTTATCCAGGATAATATACTTTGTTTTTAAATGCCCGCCTTCAACATGATGGTTACAATATCCAATTGCTCTGTAAGGGAAAAACAAGAGAAATTTTAGAAAGTCATGAATTAAATGGGCATGGTCAACTTGCTGATGCAAATCAGAAAGTTCTGAAAGGTTTGGGGAGGCTGGGTTTATGTCTTGGATTTTTAAATTAACATCTTATAAATATCTTACTTCTTGTCAATAGTATACTTTCCACTTATCTACGTGCATGGAAATATCTTTGGGTAGAAATGAAAATAAAATAGAAGGACCTTGGAATCTCAACTAAGTATTGTGGAATGCATAGTCAACACCTCCATACCAAACGGGGAAAAATTAATGAAGTTGGATGTTGAGTACTACCGGGAGTTAAAAAGATGTGGGCATTCATATGCCACTTGATTTAGGCATCTCAGCCCCTTCCCTGGCTTCACCAAAGCTTAGGGAAAAGGTAGTGGGTGCTATTGGTGATATCTGGTATCCGAGGCGGGGGAAATAAGTGATCATGATACAGACTTTAAGAAAGTAAAAGGACTGCTGAAAACCAAAAAGAAATTGGCCAAGGTGATATCCTTGAGATGAGTGATGATGTACCAGGAGGAGGAACTTTGTAAATACCCTGTGGTGTGTCACAGATTTGATTCAAAGAATTTTTAAAAAGAAAAACGATTCAAAGGCATCATATCATGACTCCACTAAGTTTTGCGTAAACAAGCATGCCTTATAGATGTTAGGCATGAGCTGGCAGGACACGCAAATTTCTCCAGAAGTTTTCTATCAGAATTATACTTAGAGAATCAAAAGGTCCACCTGAAAAGAAAAAATGGGAATTATCACTGAGAAAACTGAAATATAAGAAGTCTCTCCAGATTTATAGGGTTTCCAGCAGAGTGATGTGACCATTCAACTTGCAAATCTAAAGATGAAGAATTTGCAGTTACTTGTTCAAAAACTAAATGGATGATGATAAAGCAAACGAAGAAAGTCCTTTTATCCAGAGATTAGAGCAAGTGACTGTCAGCAGGATTTTGCTTGTAAAACTCAGAAAAACTCAGACCTAATGGCCTGAAATTTGACAATGATGATTGTTAAGGAGAAATACGTGGAACACCTGAATTTCTAACTTACAAATTAGTGATACTGGTTGCTGTGAAAAGTACTTCAGAAATGAGACACATCTCACTGATCAGAGAGCCTGAGGATTTTTTAAAAAATTGCCTTCATTGGGCTTTTAACTGAGAAAGTCATAAAAACAAAGTCTCGTGTCTCCAGATGATGTTGTTCAAGATAGCACTGATCCTCTCAAATTCCTCTGGAAAGAGGGTATCAGATCTAAAGGTAATGTTTCAAAAAAGAAACCAGCTTTGATAACAGATGCTGTTTTCTTCAGCTTCAAACAGATTTCACAGCCAAATATTATGAACTGGTGAGTAGGTTCTGGGGACCTGAATACCCTTGGTCCTTTGATGTTCAATATATGTCTTATGAACTTGGAAATTTTGAGGTCACTGGTTGTCTTTTTTTAGATATAAAATTTAAGGAATACATTTTTTCTGTTTTTAAGTAAAAATGAACTATATTATCATTAAATTAAAAAATGTAAATTTTAGAAAGTATCTAATTGTATCCTCTATAGTCTTAAAAAGTTTTTAGAAATACCACAAATGGGTAGATGAGAGCTGACATGATAAGGCAATGAACTAAAATGAAGCGATAGGTTGATAAATTACAGTTTTATTGAAAAGCTACATGAAATAAGGGAAGGAATAAGTAAATGCAGAAGTTAACAAAGAAGTATGTGCAATAGAAGCAGTAAATATAAAAATTGGTCCCATAGAAAATGGTATCAGTAATGTGGAGGGAAAAATAGAGAATTCCTAAAGTGCATAGAGAAGAAAAAAGAAATGAAAATAATTTTCTATAAGAAAGACAGAAAATGGTAATTCAACCAGATGATAATTGGTGCTTATAAAAATATCAAAACCAATAATCAAATCTACAGTACAGAAATCCTTTCCTGAGCTCATATGACTCATGGTTTCAGATCAACAGGTCTTTTTGAGTGTGAATATTTGGTTATATCTAATAGGAAATAAGCACCTAGATATAGTATAGGGGATATATGCCCTGTTGTGGGATTACACACACACACACACACACACACACACTCTCACACACACACCCCCCAAGACATGAATAATCTGATTTGCTCACACCTTAAGATTTTGCATCTACGCTCAGGGGTAAAATTGGCCCTTTGTTTTCTCCTTTATTCTGTTTTCATCCAGTTTCTTAGCAGGTATACGTGAGCATTATAAAATAGAGTGTCTACCTTCCCATATTGTCCTATGATCTTAAAATACTTTCTCAAAGATTGAGAGTACCTCTCACTTTAAATTTTCTTAGAAATTTCCCATGATGTACTTGTGCCTTCCTAAGGGCAGATCTTTAATAACCATTTTTTTTTCTAAAGTTATTGTTCTAATCAGATTTCTTACATTTTCCAGAGTCAATTTTGGTGATCTATGTTTTATTCAAAATTACCTAATTTTAAAAACTGGGGGTACAAAGTTGTATATAGTGTTCTCTGAAAATGTTATCTTAATCTCTTCTAGACCCACAGTCATGCCCTCCTTTTTTCATTCCACGTATTTTTTTTCCCCTTTGTGCCTTTTCTCTAGTTAGCTCTTGATCATATTTGCCAAAGGCTTGTCTATCTTCTTGATCTTTTCAAAGAACCAGCTTTTCTCTTTACCAGTAAATTCTGCTGATTTTGTTTGCTATTTCATTAATTTCTGGTTTTAGAATCAATTTCTGTTTTCTGCTGTTTAGAGATGTTTCATTGTTCTTTTACTGTATCATTGACTTGTGGGTTTAGTTCATTTCTTTCTACTCTTCTTATTTTCTAATAATTATATTTAAAGCTTTAATGTTTTCTTCCGTCACTTTGATCCTTTAGTTTTTTTGTGGTATAAAACGGAGTGCAGAGAAAGTAAAGCATAGTGACTGAATGTTTGAACTTTAGAACAAAACTGCAAGATTTCAAATCCTAGCTCTGTTACTTCTTACCTATGTGAAATCTGGTACAATATTTAAACTCCTTGTGTCTTAAAATGGGATTAATAATAGCACCGATCTCACAGAGTTTGTTTTAGGATTAAATATTTGAGTGTAACTGATACATTTGAAACAGCATCTACACACGGGAAGCACACAAAAAAATAGTGGGTATTATTTTTAATGCTGACATTGTCATATAGATCTAAATAGTGATCTCTATTTTATCTATAAATGCAAGAATTATTTAGAAGTATTTTTGCTTTTTTTTAATGACAGGAATATTTGGTCAACTTTTAAAATTGCTGCTTTATAATTATTGTATTTCAGTTGTCAGTATCAACTTTTGGAACACGTTTCTGAGTCTCCCCTTAAACACAGCCATATATAATTTTGTTATTATATCACATATGTTTACAAGAATTTGTATTTGTTTTCTTTTGAGGATTTGCTGAAGCTTACAATCTATTGCCTGATACCCAGCACACATAATGAGGAAGGTAGAATGTAGGAGGTTTTAGGAAAGGTGTAGGCTAGTCACTCCAGAGTTCCTTCTTTGTTTGGCTTCAACTAGCTTGAGGCACCATTCACAGAGGTAATTTCCTGTATGTGTCCTTAGCTGAGGCTTTTCTCTTCAATTTTACTTGTTTTTTTAACTTTAAGGAACTGGTCATAGCTTCAGGTGGATTTTTGTTGGATTAGTTTGTTTCCTTGTTATTTAAATTTTTATATTATTTCTAGATATTTGATACAGCAGGGTAAGGGCAAAGTGTGCGTTCAGCTCACTGTCTTGAAACAGAAGTTACAATACGTATCACTTAAATGCAACACATTGAAATCAATGTTAAACAGAAAAGTGAAAAAAAGGCAAAGATTATTTTAGGTATGCCAGACAAGAAAAAGAAAGAAAGGTTAACAATACTAATATACAAAGAGAATTTGAATTACAACTATTAAATAAAACATTGTGGATATGTTTTTACTTTGATGCTGTTGAGACAGGAAGGGGGCAGGCACAGCCATTCAAGGAATGGTACAGCAATTAACAAAAACGGTGAAGGATTCAACCCCCAGGAGGCCTTGAGGCTCAAGATGGTGGGAGATTTGACTTCTAGCAGATCCTGAATTTCATTATATGCCCATTGTAATGTATTAACGTGGTGAGTAACATGCCCACAGGCCCATGGCAGTCCCAAGGCTAGCCATACAAGGTCAAAGAGTGAGAAATGGCCAACTTCCTGGGAATCCCAGCCCCTTCCCCAGGCTACTTAGACTGGTCCTTCCACTTATTAGCATATGAAGCCTCTGAGCCCATAAAAACTGGCAACATGGTGCCTTGGGGCCACCGTCCTCTCTCTCTCTCCCTCTTCTAGACGGCCAGCACTCTGTCCTTGGAATGTGTTCCTACTTGTAATCTGAACACCCAACCCCCACACCTCATGGCCTTTCTCTTGCCTTTCAATGTATCTCTCTGCATAAATCTACCTTCACTCACCTGTGGCTCGCTCTTGAATTCTTTCCTGCGTGAAGCCAAGGACCCACACTTGGCGGGGCAGGTCCCAGGGCTCACCCGAAGCCTGGGACACGGCCCTCCTCACGCCCCTCATCCGTTTTTCCTGCATCAGTCTTACTCTGCGTATTTTTACTGTCCTAAAGCTATATTCTCCAAATTAAAAAGGACCAGACACATGGAGAGAAAAATGTCAGAAATACGAGGAGAATGTGACAGAAATGTTTATACTGATAGACTTCTCAGAGTCTGAGAGATCAAGTTGGTTAAAAAATAGAATATAAACTATTTGAGATAATGGCTTATAAAATAGCTTTCACACATATTTATTAAACTTTGATTTTTAGAAAATTGATGATACATCTTTGCAGCCTTTCCCTGAATAATTATAAAAGTTGACCCTTATATACTGCCACAAAAGCTTAATGCATTTGCAAAAGCAAAACTTGCACAGTCAACAATATTGGACCAAACTAAAAAATAAAACTTATTAATAATAAATATTTAATACCAGCTATTGATGACCAAAGTTCGTCTCACTCCGCAAACACCAACTGGTATAAATTTTTTAAGTCAGGCACGAACCAATTTGCTTTATTATTATCATTATATTATTTTTATTTGATTGCATGTAGCTTTTAAACCCAATCTGACAAGAAGCTGTTTTTTCTTTTCTTCCTTCCTTTTTTTCTTTATTTGTTCGTTTATAATTAAATGCTATCTAATTTGCCAAAGTGTGACCGGCAATTATTTTACTGTTACCTCCAGAACCAAATGTGGAAACCCGAGTTAGTACAGAATTTTATATTCAGTCCAGTAACATTTTGGTTTTCCCTATAGTTCAGCACTTTGCACTGTTGCCCAGTTAATCCGCTCTGTCTTCCTGTTCCGGAAAGGTCAGAAATCAGAATAACTAGTGGGTTTTTAATCCTCTTTACCAGCTTCTCTCTGGAGCATGCTTGACCCTATCACTGTTAATTATCACTTGCTTCACATGCTGTTTTATAGAACTCCCTTACATATGCATTTGCAGACATTTTTGTAGAAAATTGGGGAGTATCTGATATTTCCCTCCTTTGTCATAATCCAGAGTGACCAGACTATGGCTGGACCTGCAAAGAAGCAGCCGAGCATGAGGAGTAGTTAAACACACAGACTCTGGAGTCAGGATGAGCATCCCTGTGTGAATGCTGGTTCCCTAACGTACACACTGCTGGTATTTGAGAAAATCACCTAAACTTATGAAGATCCAGTGTTCAAGTATAAATTGCAAATAAAACTAGTATCTTCCTGGTGATATTAGTGTGTAAATTACACGAGTTAATACACACAAAATTCCTAGTGCAGGGACTAACGTAATAAAATTCAGTAACGATGAACTCATATCACTGTTAGTTACATTTAGCAGTCAGGAGCCATATCAGATTCAAATATGTTCTAAATAATAATGCTCATAGACACTTTTACACTCTGCATAGAAATTAAGTCTATGGAATGAAGAGATCAATTTATCTTTTACTGCAATTTATCTTACACCTTTTACAGTGAGGAGTAAAATAGAGAGTTGTGTTCTGTAAAGCAAAAGTTGCTGCTTATAATTGGATCCTCACAGTCAGGCTATCCTCCCATTTAGGCTTCTTTCTTTTTTCTAACATTTCTAACTGTAGCATTTCCTATTGCCTCTCCTAAGTTCAGGCTCCAATTCTGAAAAAAGAAGAAACCAAAGAAAGTTTCACAGTGTTAATCCCCTTTTTCAATAGTATGTATATCATAAACTTCTGTGGGAATGTTTGCATATGGGGGTGTGTGTATTTGCATTTGTGTGTAAAAATACTAGCTTAGACTTAGATATCTTAGGTGTGGGGTGCTCATAGGATTAAAATACTTGAAAATATTAATACCATACTAAATCAATTTTTTAAAAACTGAATTGCCAGTTTATTTTTTATCAGCTAAACAGTCTGCTCATACAAATAACTGTGCTTGTTGATTTGTCTTAGAGAAATAATGTTCTTCATTTAAAAATTGATTTAGTGCACATTTTGGTTATCATGCAGAATCAGTCTCTGTATATTAAGCTGATGCTAACTGCAAGTGGTTAATGCTTTACCTAAAAATAAGCAATTTTTCTATTTTTCGGTAGTACAACCCTTTCTGATTCATGTCCGTTGCCTTTGCTAATGCTTTAATTATCACATTGGTAGGAGATTTTCATCTATTTATTTTTCACAGGTGCAACCAATTGTTGGGTTTTCAAGGCATAGTAAAAGTGATACTATAATCTGTATTCACGAAATACTTTAAAAAACTAAGATTAAAAATGTAATGATAAAAAAGACAAAATACCAAACTATTTTTGGGAAATACTGTAGGATAATGTTTTGTGCAGTTAACCAAAGTAAGTTCACAGAAACGTATATTGTTATATTTGGGTGAAATTAGTCATGGTTCAATCAGAGAAGCAGAAGCACTAGGAGGTAATATGATGGCTGCTATCTCTGTGCCTGGTGCCGAAGCCTGAAGTCTGCGAGGGATGCGGTTTGGAAAAGAAAATGGATTCGAAGTGGGGAAAACGAGGACAAACTGCAGCCTGTGAGGTGAACTGGAAAGCGCAAGGTTACATGGAAAACCCTGTTCGTCTCTGACCACTTCTCAGGCTCCAGCTTTGAAGACTTTGAAGCGAGGGGATGTTCTGCAGGAGGAGTTAGCATCCTTCATCTCAGATAAACATACCCTAGACAGGGAATTTGAGAAGCTGAAAGCAAAAATCTGGCAGGAATGGTAGGCCAGCTCTCTTAACAAAGTACCACAAACTAAGTGGCTTAAAACTACAGACATTTACTATCTCATAGTTCTAGGGGCTGAGTCCAAAATCAGGGTGTCAGCGCGGACATGCTCTTTCCGGAGACTCTCTGGAAGGACTCCTGTTTCTTGTAACATCTTGGCTATTCCTTGGTTTGTAGCTGCATCACTCCAATCTCTGCTGCCATCTTCACATGTCTTTCTCCCATGATGTCTTATAAGGACACCAGTGTTACTGAATAGAACCCACCCTCATTCAGCATGACCTCTTCTTAATTGGATTATATCTGCATAGATCCTATTTACAAACAAGTCATGTTCACGGATACCAGGGGTTAGGATTTCAGTACATCCCTTTGGGGGATGCAACTCAATCCACACTTCTGTGTGTTGAATCCACCTGACTTCTTATGAAAGAACCAGCTTTTCTCTTTCTCACTCAATGCTGACACTGAGCAAATAAAACAACAGCATGTGTGTTACAACAGTGCCTCTAACCTCTAGAATGTAAAGGAACTGAACTGATTATCTGTTCCCTCCATTCAAATCTTGTGCAGAATGTCTCTTTGGCTCACACGAACTCAACTGCGCCCGGCTTCTCCACTGATCTGCAATTCCGTCTCTGTCATCTGCAGGTGGTTTATGTATCAGTGGTCTGGTGGGAACTGCAGACACACAGGACTGCTTTTCATTCTGACTGCTCACTCTGCCAAGCTCCAAGCAACCTTCCCTGCTAATTGCTGGTAGTGGTACTTCTAGATCCTTTGCGCTGAAGGTTTATGTTTTCAGAGTCCAGGCTTAGGAATGGCTGTGTGTCCTTGAGAGCCCTTTAACGTTTAGTGTCCTCACTTTGGAAGATCCAAAGCTTCAACTTTTGTTCGCCCTACCACTCAAGGCCATGTCAAAACAGAAGGTTTGCCTGTCCGTGGGCCGAAGTGGCTTCCCAAGTCCACTCCCCTCTCGAAGTTTCTAATTCCCTTATACTGATTTACTATCATGCTGGATCTTTTATGGTTACAATGATTTTTAAAATATTTTATATCTGTTTTGATATTTTTAGCAAAATTATTCCTCAGAAAAAATCTAGCCCATCATCTCCCTAGAAATAGAAGTCCCATGGTTTTTTTTTTTTTTAATACTAGGCAGAATGATTTTAATGTTTATATGAATGAATAAATATGAAAAACTTGCTAATGATGTTTGGATAAAGAAAAAAATGATAAGATGAACCAACCTATTAAAATGAGTAAAGGATGTGAATGGGAAATTTAAAATTAAGAAATCACAAAGGGCTAATAAACATATGAAAAAAAGAGCCTAGACAATGACATGATGTGTAATAAGTTCTATGAACAAGCCTTATTTGGACTTGAAGTAGGACCCATAAGAGAAACAAGAGGCAGACCCTCTGTTCAATGATGTCTTCCTAAGAGCATTTTTAGCGTTTTTAGCATTTTTATCCTAGAAACACCATATTCAACTCGTAAATTAATGATTTCAGTGCCACATGTTTAAAACATTACGTTTCTTATTTCCTTGTTTTTTCCGCATCTCTTTGCCTTTAAGAATCTTGCTCATACAGCACACAAAACTGTTTTCCTTCAGGCCACTTCACAGCCACCTCATTTGGCATCTCCATTTCCAGAAGTAAGATGTGAAGGCACAATCCACATACGCTAGTGGTTTTAAAATGATCATCAATAACTTGTTTCTAGAAAATAATCTATTTGCTCTAACAGCTTTTTTTATCCAGTAATGGAATAGCCAGGGGACGATTTTAATTTCTCTTCCTGGAAAATATAGGAATGAATTAAACTGATTTATGAACTAAATTAATACATTTGGGTGCAGTTCAAGGCAAATTGTTCTACTGACTCTCAAGTAAGATCGCCATGTGCTAGTAAACTATTTTTAAGGCTTTTCTCAATTTCTTTTCAAACTGAAATCAACTTCAAAAAGGAGACACATAATTCAGGTATAACATAATTTAAACAAGAGCCTGCCCGAATTTTGTTTTCTAAGGCTACAATATTTTGGGATCTACCAATAGTCTGATTATTCACACATCATATGCTAATCCCATTTCAAATGGGATTTGGAAAAATTCCAATAAAGGGTTGATAACTTTATTAACTTTTACGTCTTTTTCTTCTTTTTTTTAAAGACTGATTTTATGCTGTTTTTGTATCAGCACACGTACAATTAAGAGAAAATCAATGTTTTTATTCTTCATTACTTACCAGAAGAAAATATTTTCCCTTTGTGCCTTTCTTTCTCCATTTGTAAAATAGAGAAGTCCCACTGGATCTCTAAAACTTTGGATTTAGAATTTGAAGCCACCGAAACATAATAACTTAAGTGAAGAAAAATAATATTCATTTGGGTACTACTTCCATCCCCTATATTCTTACCAGCAATTAATAATTACCCCATGTAAGGTACCTTCTGCCAGCCACCAATTATTTCCACTCTCCTTAGCATTCAGACACACTAATTAAATTCCTTGGGTAACAAATACCCTGGCATGAGTCATCTTAGAGACAAACTGGATGCTCATTTAAGCACTTTTATAACTTCAGCTTGGAATTCCGTACTATAAAGACAGTGATTACCGAAAAGTTAACTGGCCTGTCAGCTCTCTGTGACGTGTAATTTCTGAAAGCGTCTCAAAAAACAACGAAACAAGTTGTGGAATTATTTTTGTTGTTGTTGTTCCTGAGTATAGTAATTTCTATTGGTGGTAAATTTAACTTTTCATCTAATTGTGAAGTCCATGAAAAATGTAAACATGCAAGTCAAAAAGTCGTCATAAATACTTAAGCAATTATTTCCACCAAAGAACGAACAGTTATAGCCTGAAATTATCTCAGCAGTACATCTTCTGAGTATAAAATACACTTTATAGTGTCATTTATAATATGTAATAGATATTCTCACTGCACCTCTATCACTATGCAGGGCAGAAAAATAACCCCCAAAGAGAAGGCACATGAAAAAGGACACATCTATTCTCCTGGTAAACAGAAACAATAGAAAAAGTTTAATATCAGCTTACAAGCAGAAACTAAGGTATAAATAAAGGCGGTATTAGCATAGGTGAGTGACCGGGAATTAATGATGGGGATGAAAATGACATGGACTCCCACTCAGCAATAAGAACAAGGAGAATGCAGAACCTTGGGACACACAGGTCCAAGGCAAGAGCACAGGAGATAAAGGAACCAGCACCAAGGAGCACAGTTTGATCCCATTCTCCACTCTACATCCCAGCTCTGTGGTGAGAGAGCACGTCTGCTTTATCCCCGGGGCTTGCTCAAGTCTGGAACAGACAGTGAAGGGATGTGCCTTTAAGGGTGTGATGCCCCACATCGCTTTGCCATGCTTATTTAAGAAGCAGCAGAAGTCAGGAATAAAATTCCATTTTATCACAATACAGGCTGAAAAAAAAAAAAACCGTGGTAAACACAAAGCACTGCAATTCCACCATCACGGTCAAATAATTTCAAGAAATGTCTTGTAAACCCACTCATTTGGGGCCGAGAGAAATGGGAGTTTGATGCTCTCAGCCACACTTCCTGATAGTCCTTTCCTCCTTTTCTGGCCTCAGAGTTTAAAGTGTTACAGTGTTAGAATTTTTTTTTTTTTTTTTTTGCTGCAAAAAAGAGAAAACCTCAATTTACAAAAGTGAGTTAACTAAAAAGAAATGCATTACTGCGCTTAACAATGGGACTAGAAATCTGGCAGTTTCCAGGCACACTATGCCCAGACTCTGGCTCTGCTATGATGCAACTCTCATTGTTCTGCTCTCCCACATGTTGACTTAATTCTCAAGCCAACAGCAAGCACCTCCGTGAGTCTGGAAATTGCATTCAAACTCCTAAGCATAAAGCATCCTTCTATTTCTAAGACTCGTTCTCAGAAGTTGAGAATTTTTTTTTTTTTTTACAAAAGCCACCCAATATGTTTTCCTTTACATCTTCTTTTCCAGATTTGAGCTCATCCTTAAAATCAATTCCTAGCAAGAAGCGTGGGTTAGATGGATTATTTCAAATGGAGTAGAAGTTGGAGAGTGAAGCACAAGGGCCACTATTATACATACAATGATGTGACCTTGACTATAAGAGGAAGTGAACGTTTACTTTTGGAAAATATAGCAACACCATAGCTATGCAGTATAAACTGGTTGCCTTGAATTCAGCTAACTAACAGATCAAGCCCTACATTAACAGACTTCATTGGCTGATGAGCAAAATCCGTTGCATGACCCTTTTCTGAAGCAACTTCTATCCATGACATGCTGTTCTGCCAGCTTAGAACACTCTTCTATCCACTCTTGGTAATGCTCGATTCCTGTAGTCCGAGTGTAGGCTTACATGACATCCTCCTCAGGAGATTGACACATACAGGTCTCATCTTGCCTCAATCTTCTGTCAAGGCATCCTTCTTACTTCCTTCACAACACTTACCATACTTCTAAATTGTATATTTATTTGGTTACTTTTTTAGTATGTACTTTACTGAATAAGGTCCAATTTTCATGGCAGCAGGAACTACGTCTGTTTTAACCACTGAAGAATAATGCATATCATGGTGCACAGCACACAGCAGGCACCCGCTAAACATGTGTTGAAAGAAAGGACTAAATATACTCACATATACATAATTAAATATATATATATATGAATACAAAGAGTTTATAACATGAAAATTTCCATATTAGGGATTTAGTATATTATAAAAATAATTCCAAATAATCAAGTTAGGGTGAACTTTAATGGTATTGGGACAATTAGCTATTGCTTGAGGGAGAAAAAACTTATACAAAAACCAATATATTTCATGTGGATTCAATATCTAACCTTTAAAAATTAACTATAAAAGATATGGACTAGAAGAAAATAGACAATCTTTCATTCATTTATTACAAGGTGAAAAAATTTTTCTAAGCCATGAAACCCACAAGTTATAAAAGATGGATAGATTAGATTACATTAAAAACCTAGCTCATATATGCAGTGAAAAACATAATAAAAATGTGAGATTATATTTGCAGTATTTATTATCCTAGATTATCTAAGCTCTTACTGTTCAGAACTGTGAAGCAGCTAGTAGTTTACCCTACTTCCAAGCAAACAGGTTGATCCCCATGTTTCATGGACAGTGACAGAAGACACAGGATTCCTGGATCAGAAATATAAAGCAGTTTATTACTTACAATGACAGCAACAAGCAGTGTATCAGAAGCCTGGCTTCAGTTCTTCAAGCCCTAATTCCCACAGGCAGCATGAGGAAGGCTGTAGGCACCTGAATAGGTAGTAAGTTACATTACAGGAGAGGAACTCTGCATTTAGGGAACCCACTTTTTTTTTTTATAAAATTTGCTTGCTCTTTCCTCCAGAAGAAGACACTATCTTTTTTTTTCTCTGGACCTATAAGCAAATCTACCCTTAGCTATGAAGAAAGCCTCTCTCTCTCTCTTCCAAGGCGGTTGACTATACAAATATCCTTGAAATAGTGGTCCAGAACACAGGCAATCAGTGCCTCACCCGCAAAACGTGCAGAAACGCAAGAGGCTCTTGGAGAATGGCCTCTGATGTTTATTAATTCTAAACCAGTCATTCCACTGAACACAGGTCCAGTTCCTTCTCAATTACTCTAAAACTTCTTCCTTTTCTCTCTTACATCAATGATTTTTCACTATACTATGTCCCGGTGGCACATAATTGCATTTTTTTTTTCCATTACAGTTTCCATTCCATTTCTCTGCTTACCTGTGCAGCAGAACTACTCATACTTCTTCCTCCTTCGCTCTGACATATACTCCAATAAGATTTTTGCTTACAGAATTCCATTACAGAATGACCCTTGCAAAGATCACCGATGACTCAAATGATCACATAATTTATTTTCAAAACTATGGCACTTAGGGCTAAAGGATGATTATTATTTATTAAACCAAGGCAACAGGTGCAAACTGGGAGGGCCACAGATACAACAGCATGAACAGTCACTCTACCAAAACTCTTCAAGTAGTTAAATCCAATGGTCAATTCAGTTGACAAATTATCAGTATCTGACGCCACCGATCATATAGTTCCATCACTTGTTTTTCTGAACGCCACATCCACTGATTGCTCCTTCTTTGCATGTTTTACTCTTACCAACAACGTTACCATGGAAGCCAGGGCTTCAGTCACTAATCCTACCTCCTCTTCTACTTACTCTCTTTTTCTTTGTGATCTCACTTCTGTCATGTGGTTTAAAATACTAGCTATAAGCCACTAAAGAATAAATTGATATTTTTAGCACAGATCTCTCTTCTGAATTCAAGACTGCTGTATAGACTACTCAGTATCTCTACTTGGATTCTAATAGACTTATCAAACCATGAATTATCTGAATATAAATTCAACCAATGCTGAAAAGGTTGACACAGGGAATCTAATACATCAAGAGGGCTGCAGTCTCAGATCGCGGTGCGTTAGCTATCCATCAGGCTTTGCGAAACTGCAAATCTGATAACTGGCTCTACTCTCTCTCCATTTAATTGGCACTAACAAAAAATGTAAAGCTACATAGGACCATAAGAAGTGAGTGGAGAGAGTATGGGATTTAGAGTTACAAAGAGAGCTTCAAATCCCAGTACCTTTTCCTATTTCCTGACTGTGGGGTATTACCACATAGCTCACAGAGTTGTTATCATGTGTGTGTAAGTAATGATTGCATTACCTTGGGAATAGCAGAAAGCCTGACCCTCCCCCCCTAAAAAAAAAAAAGACTTAAGTGGGATTAAAATTTTTATATAGCAAAAATGCTGGCAATAAAATGTCCAGGGCTGGTGGAACTGCCCAAAAAGTCATCTAAAATTCTGGCTTAGCTTATCTTCCCACTCTGCCCTCCTTATTATGTGGTTTCATCAAAGATGAAGCTCTTCCTTCTGGATCAATATCACACTATTGTCCCAAGTGGGAAGAAGAAATAAGGGAACAGCTAAGGACAAAAGGCAAAACTTTATGTTCCCAGAAATTTGTCTTTTTTATTACTGAAGTTCAATTCCTAAAAGGGAGCCTTCCCCCAGAGCTGTGAACCCTCCATGCCATTGACCAGAACTGTGCATATGACTGGGACAAGATGCAATGGCGCTCGCTGATTCTGGAATTTTAGCTGGAAGTAGCAGAATCTTAAACAAAACTGGAATTATTTTAGTAAGAAAAGAAGATAAATTGGTTGTCAGCATGCCTGTCAAAAAGATTAATGGAGATGATATAAGCCAACGCACTCAGCGCAGTTCTTGACACACATTAGGTGGCTCGGTATATATAAGTCCTATTGTTGATCAACATTCTTTGAATGTTCTCCTGACATCTTCAAATCTATTCAATACCACCTTTAGCCAGTCAGTATCTTATTGTTTTATTAGGAGGAAGGAAATCTGGGGTTCAAAACTTCACTCAAACTTACTATTTCAAGAAAGGAAATTCCAGGTGGAAGAAACTGCCGGATACAAGGGATAGCGGACAGTGATAAGAATGTCAGCGTGAATACTCAGAGCACCACAGGGCACTAGGAGGCACCAACAATTTACATGGTTCATGATGTGCCAATGAAAGAGCCGGGAGCTTTTTGGTCCATTCCTCTGTTTCTCTACTTTGCACTAATTCTGTCTGCAGTTCTGCTCTCCACATGCTCAGTAGGAAACCAGAGATCTGACTGAATTTAATTTAAAAAAAAAACAAACCTTTTAAGTGCGTGAGCTTCTTGTAGTTTGACGATGTGTAAAAATGCAACATGTTTTCATTGTGGAAAGCGCTCTTTTCTTCCAACTTTTAACTGAGAGTTTGACAAAGTTTTCTTCAGCTTCCACTTGTAAGTTTCTGTGCCTGTTATCTTTTCAGCACAGCTTGGCGGATCACAAAGGCTCCCTTCCCTGCACAAAACTCTACAACCACGGCAACTGCCCTTTGAAAAGGAAATACTGCCATAGGGGGAGGCAGCCAGCTCACCCAGGCTCAGGGAGTCCAGAAGTAAGCAGCTGCAAAGGACGTCGGAAGGGAAATGGCTGGGGCTTAGGGCATTTTGAGAAATTAATTTGAGAGACTTCCACTTTCTTCATGAACCCCTCCAGTTGAATACCACTTTTCATAGCATGGAGCTCCTGCCTGCGGAATTCAGTATGGCAGGAGGTCAGCACATCGAATATGTGACTGGATTTCAAAACCAGCTGACTATATGCTCTGAACAAAACTAGTACTCCTACCTGTTGGCCAGGACAGCGCAATTCATTATGAGTACAGGGTTAAAACACACCCTCAGTAGGTGCCAAGTTAAGTTGTTTTTTTCCCTTAATCTGTGGTGTCACGGTGGAAACACCACTGAAAGAATGTGCTGCAACCTGAAATAAGAGTTTTGAATTATTTTGATATGTAGATATTGAGTATAATATATCATTATCTGGTCACTCAAAATGAAAAAGAGTTAAAGAAAAAATAATTTGTGTCATTTTAAATTTCTTATGGAGTTCCTGTCAAATATATTCTAAGTAAAATCTTAACGTGTAACCCGAAATTTCTTTCTTACTACTTTTTTTTTCTGCCATAAATGAAACTCATCTCATTAATTATAGCACTTGGGAAATATTATTAGGTGTTCAACTTATTTTATGTAACACTTGCTCTAAGAAGCTGTGTATAAACTTATTGAAAAGGAAATTGCGGTTTAAAGAAATAACATTTTGACCTTTCAGAGAGAGCAAAGAATCTCTCCCTAGCTTTTATTTTTGTTTTTAGATTCAGACTTTCATTATATGTGGGTGTATATTTGCATGTGTGTGTTTATTTTATATATTTCATATATTTAATATATGCCTACATTTATGCATGTTTATATAGGTAAATAATGAATTTATATATATATGTCATGAAAAGGATATACACACATATGTTTTAAATAAAAGCAATACAATTTCGTGAAACAGGTTTTTCCTTTGTTGTAATATTTTTAATTTCTTTGTTTTTCTAAATTAATTTTAGAAAACATTAGTTAGAATTTTTTAAAAGTTAGTACATATCAAAGATTTTCTTACTAAAACACCTGTATGTGCCTACAGTATGTATGCACTTACCCAAATCACTTCTGACTGGCGCATTCATAGCATTATATATGTGCACTGGCGAGTAATAAGAATGATGCTAAGATCTTATAAGAACCTCCAGAGTGATTCAAAATGTAGGCATGTTTATACTTATTTTTTGTTGACAAGATGGAATGGCTTTTTTTTTTTTTTGGGCGAGAGGAGGTAGTTTCATCTTTATTTGCTTTTGTTTTTTTTAAAGGGATGTACTGGGGATTTAATCCAGGACCTCGTGCGTGCAAAGCACTCACTCTGCCACTGAGCTGTACCTTCCCCCCTGAAATGGTTAATTTTTGAGAATTCAGTTTGTTCTACACTCTAGGTTAGTTGCTTCATAGACATTGTCTCATTTAATGTAATATTAGCATTTTAATTTGATGTAATTCTCACAAGATCCTTCTGCACAGGCCTCTATCCATTTTAAAGATGAGGAAACCCACATTTGAAAAAGAAAATTAGCCTGACAAAATCAAACCTTTAAAAAGGGAATCAAAGCTAAAGCTTAGCTTTATGACTCAGTTTCTTTCTTTTTTTTTTTTTTTAGGGTAAAATATATGAACGTTGCTCAGGAGTATTATAAAATGAAGACTATGTTTATATGAATAGAATGTTAGATCGTCTTTGAGACAGATTAGTACAGAAAGTATAAAAATATCATTGGGAGGTAATAACTGAAATCATTTGTTTAATTCTGGAAAAGAGACTTAAGAATTGTATCAAAAGCAATAGTGTAAAGGAGAGTGAGGGGTGTGTAAACTGGGCAAAATAATAATACCTTGAAACATTAACCTGTTTTTCTTTACCATACTTCAGTCCTTCCTGATAATTTGCCTTTCCCATATTTTGACAGAATCATCCACGTTTCCTTGACCTAAGTTGAGATTATTACAGTAAAATTACAAAGAAGAATAAAAATACTTAGGTTTTGACTTCCAAAACAGGATTCTCAGGCCCTTAGCAGAAACAATGGTCTTGAAAGCCAACGCTTTATTTTAAAATATTATATTTCAGACATGCAAAAGTTATGAAGAATAAAACAATATACATTCATCATTCAGCTCAATAATTTAAATGCTATGAATATAATTGGTGTATGTCTCTCCAGCCAATCATACTCTCTTTCATCTCCTCTACCCTGAACTGAGTTTCTAATCACTTCCTTTAATATTTTTGGATTAGTGATATCTTCATAGAGTTCATAAATAAAAATAAAAACAGCACATACTTAAAGTTTACTCTTACCCCTGCCTTCATTTGTCACGTCTCCTCCTCCTCACTCACTTCCTTTTAGGCAACACTATTTTAATTTTTTATGTGGTTTTCCAGAGTTTCATGACATCCTACCCTCCTTTCTATATTTATCTCCTGCATATGTCTCTCTACACAAAGTAAAGTACCATTCTATATGTTTTTAAACATTTTTCTGTATTTGCCTTTTGATATTCAAAATTACATTTGTGAGGTTCATACACATTTATATTATTGAATCTGAGTCATTTATCTTCATCGCTATGTAGTACCCCAGTGTGTAACTACACCACATTGTGCAATTCATTCTTCCATGGACGTTAAGCTGGTCTCAGGTTTTGCTGCTGCTGCTGTTTGCTTGCTTGATTGTTGGCATGTTTGGTCATGAACAATGCTGCTAAGAGATTATTTTACAGATCTCTTTACGCACGTATTTGAGCAAGTCTTTATGGTATATACCTAAGAGAGAGCTTG
Organism: Camelus dromedarius; assembly: GCF_036321535.1. Classification (NCBI taxonomy): domain Eukaryota; kingdom Metazoa; phylum Chordata; class Mammalia; order Artiodactyla; family Camelidae; genus Camelus; species Camelus dromedarius. The sequence goes on along the minus strand of NC_087446.1, from coordinate 15,237,263 downwards.
CTGGACCACAGAGGCAGCCCATTGTTTCCTTCACTAGATGTAGCCAAATTGCTCTGAAGTGGTGTTGCCAATTCACACTCCCACTGGAAGTAGGGAGCATTTTTAACTTCACATTTTCAGCTATACTTGCTATTGGTCAGCTTTTAAATGTGTGACAATCTAGTCGCTGCGCCGTGAGATTGGTGTTTATTTTTGCATTTCCCCATCACTGCTGTGATATGGCAAGCTTGCCTGTCAGGTAGCCACTGTGTTAAATTTTCTTGATCACATTCTACTTTCCAAAGCCCTGTGAATTGTCTTTACTTTTTGAGCTCAGTTCTTCATTTAAACAGACATTTGTTACTTGAAACCCACCACTTTGGTGTGTTTGGTGGAGATGGATGAAATGTTAATAAAAGTCAAGGAAGCCAGGGGTGGTGAACTAGATCTGGATGGATTACACGCACAGATGCAGACTCAGCGTTAAGAGATGGTTCAAACTACGTGTAAGCGCTCAGAAATACAGGATGGATTCTGTCATCCACAGTAGTACGGGTTATCTCTGAAAGGGAATCCCAGCATCTGTAGCTGAGGACAGTTGGAGAGCAGTCACACGCACCACTGTCACACCTTCCATAAAAGGAACTATCAGAAGAGCCAGTGATGGAAAGTCTAAGGGAGGTGAAAGATTAGTTGAAGATAGTGCCTTGTTCTCAATATTAGACTGGCTATCCTGTATAGACTTATTTCTCTGCAAGGCAGGCATATTTGTTCAAAATAATAGGGAGACCTCAAGATTTAAAAAAAAAAACATGAAAATGAGACTTTTAAAGGGGTAGTAAATTCTTGCAAACCAATAATGTTAAAGTAGTAACTGTGAGGACATCTGCATTTAGTTTTAGTCTTACTTAAGCCCTTGCCCAGCATTTTACAAATACCACATACTGAGCAAATATTCATTGATTCAGCCAAGGAATGAACTTATTGACCTCTGAATCCCTTCTGATCCATAAGGATCCTGTAAATATGCCTGGAGTATTAGTTTTGTATTCACAACCATACTGCAAATGCTTTAAGAAAAAACAGAGTATTTTAGGCTTCTATACAAGGCTGTTAAAAAGTTTCTACAGTTGTTCTAGGAGAAGAGACACTAATTTCTCTCACTTTTCATCAGGAGGTGTTGGACCTGCTAGGCAGGCACAGCTGAGGAGGTGGTTAAATACTGCTCTTGCAAATTTTAGAAAGTCATTCACAAGTTGAAGCCGCCAGGAGTTGGAGGCTGGAGAGAGAGAACTGTGGGTTTGCTCTAAGGAACCCCAACCGTGGATGAGGATGAAATGTGAGGGGCATCTGAACTTCCCTGCAGGTGAAATGTGATATGCTTTGAAGAGACCCCTGGAGCTTGAGAAACCCTGATGTGGCCCATAAATACACTGATCACAAGAGAAAAATACAGAGAGACAGAGACAGAGACAGAGAGAGACAGAGAGAGGCAGAGAGAGGACCCTTCTTTTAGAGTTATTTTAGATTCCACCCTAGATCCCTTGTGAGGAGGCACACACCTTGAGAGGAGGAGGCTGGAGGAATTGGCAGGAGGGTTGCATTTGGAGGAGGAAGAAAAGTGCTGATGCGAGCACACGCCACATCCTCGGCAGTGGCTCGTGGTACCTGGAGAGAAAGACTCGCCTTTGAACACCTTTCATAGCCAGGTCACTGCCAGTGAGGTAAGACTGATGGGGCCCCCACTCGTCTCACTCCCCAGCCCCAGCTCTAAATATAAATAGGTCAGAAGATGCACATAAGGATTAGCAAAAGAAGTATATTGCTAGTGAGTATATTGATAAAAAAAAAATATAGATTTCTCCACTGTCTACCTTCCCAGGTGTATGTTTTCTGCCTATAGTAGTCCTGAACTAAAGTTAAGGCAAAGATTTCAGTTTTTTTTCCAGTTGCATGGAAAAATAGTTGGCATACATCGCTGTTAAAGTCTAAGGTGTATAGCATGAAGGTTTGATTTACATATATTGTGACATAATCACAACATTAGGTTGCGCCAACATCCGAAAGATTTCCCTTTGAACGAAGTTCCGAGTTTTTATTATTACAACTCGGCAGGATATATTGAGCTGAGACTATTGGAAGGAGTGAAGTGACAAGAGGATTAATTTTGTAAATATTGTTATTATCTTAGGATGAACAGATAAGCTCTCTGGGCTATTTGCCAAAATCTTATTTTACAGGAGTAAGATAACAGCCCAACAGATTGGGTTGGCAGAGGCAGTGGTCAGGAGGAAACCTCTCTCCTGTTGCCCTCTGGGCCTTGCTTACTCAACGTGTCAGTTACAAGAAAAGGGAACAAGCTCAGTACTTGGGGTCAAATAGGGTTTGAGTCTAATCCTGTATCTGAGACTTACTGACAGTGTTAGCTTCAGCTCCCCGCTTAGACTGTCTGGGTCTCAGGATTCTTACGTGCAAAATGCTGGCCTATCAAGATTAAATGCAATGGTGTGTACGAGGAAACTAACAGATTGCTTGCCACATGGGGAATGCTCAATATATACGTTTCCCACAGTGAATAGGAGTTCCAAGTACATTTACATGCTTTCTAAATACATGTGAATTCCACTCAATTCAAGCAAGCTCTTTTATCATCTTCATCATCATCATCACCATCATCAAATGATAATGAGTTCATAGAAGGCACAGCAGATTATGACCCTTAGGCCAACTCCAACTCACCAACACATTTTGTTAATAAAGTTTTATTTGAACATAGCGACACTCATTCTTTACATGTATTCTGTGGTTGCTTGCATGTAGTGTATTAGCCTGTCATGCATTGTAATGGCAGAGTTGAGTACTTGTGACAATGACCATATGGCGTGTAAAGCTCAAACTATTTACTCTCCAGCCTTTCACAGAAAAAGTTTGCCAAACACTGAGTTAAATATTGTGCTCTTACTATATGCCACTTACCAAGATGAAGCCTTCACAATCATTGTCTCATTTAATTTACTCAAAATCTTCTTTGAATTAATCTCTAATTCTTAGGGCTTAATGGAAAAATAAATAAATGTATTCCTCATGCAGAGTACATAACCTTTCGTAGGGGAAGGTAGCAGAGAGCTCTACTCTGCCCTGTCTCGTGGGGTCCCAAGGCTCTGCCATCTTTAGCTACACCTGTGGAACGTGCTTCGTCCTCTGTCATGACAGTAGAGGCAAAATTGAAGGAGGGTTGTTCATTGCCTCTTACATTTTTATGCGTGGAAGCGACGCCCATAACTTCCACTCAAAGCCCATTATCCAGAGCTAATCATATGGTCTCACCCAGTGGTGACAGTTTGAGTCAGGAGCACATGAATTTTTGGTGATCAGTGTGTTTTTGCCATATCCATGAGGTAGATAACATTTTGTAAAAATTTTAAAGATAAGGATACAGGAGATAAGAGAAACTTGTCCAAGACTGCACAGCTAGTAAACGGCAGAGTGAGAACTGAAATCTAAGCCTGCAGAGCAACAGATCATAGTATCTTACGGCCTCAGTCATCGTTTCCCTAAACACTCTCCATGGTCCCTCGTTCCCCCAATCAGTCCCTCCATTCCAATGATCAAGCTAATGTTGAACGTGAAAGGTATTGAGTATGACAGAGGTTCTCATCTGAGAGGAGATGACCTTCCCTCAGGCTCTCTACTTCTCTGTTTGTCTTTCAGGTTATACACCTGGTTGAGTTTGGTCATTTAGAATGCATTTGTATATATTTTTTGTGATCATATATTCAGCAAATATGTGAGTCCCTACCCTGTACTAAATACCTAAAGTTTAATAGAAAATTGAAGAACATAGTAGAAAAGTTTCTTTAGAGATGATCTTATAAATTTTCTTGGGAAAAAGTCCAAAATAATCAAAGATGGTTCATTACAAAATGTGATTGGAGGAAATATCTTTAATATTAATAGTTTGTGTCATGGACCAGAGTCCATTTACTCATATTTTATTTCCCTTTTTCTTTTCCTAGATCCTTGTAACATATTTGAGAGACTTGAAACTTTTTTTTATGTTACTAAATAAGTGAGGCTAGATAATCCAAACACAGTTTGTCTTCTGTTTTTGTTGTTGTCATTATTTATGTCTAAAACACTCAAGAAACTCACTTGTTTTAAACTGGAATTCTTCTATTGTCATATAGTCAGAATTTTTTTTTAATGTTTACAAGGAAGAAGGAGTTTGGTTCAGCACATACTTCAGGTGATGTTTTTGTTTCTTGTTTTTAATTGAAGAATAATTGATTTAAAATATTGTGTTTCTAGTGTACATCATAGTGATTAGTTATACATATATATATTCTTTTTCATTATAGGTTATTACAAGATACTGAATATAGTTCCCTGTGCTATACAGTAGGACCTTGTTGTTTATCTATTTTATTTATAGCAGTTTGTATCTGCTAATCCCAAACTCCTAATTTATCCCTCATTATTTTTGTTTTTTATTGATAAAAACTATAATAGATAAAAATTTCAAATTATAGGAAGAAATAAGCACCTAATTTTAAATATTAATGTCCTAATGTAACAGAATATATGTGTGTGTATGTGTATATATATATAATATATATATAAAAATGTGATTTGTCAAAGTACTTATTTTATATTACTCTGTCATATTTTCAATGTTTAATAATATGCAGAATTACCTTCACAAATGCTAGGCCTGACAGGAAGCAGAGAAGCAATAGTTAATCACTGGGGCTTAAGTCCTTTACCCATCTTTCTTTGTAAAACTTGTCCTGCAAAGCTCCAAGAGTGCATCAAAGAAATGGTGAGTAGATCCTGCTGAAAAGTTCCTCAGGCATGTCATACAAAATTAGATACGCCTTTTCTCCGATACTATTACTCTTGTCCAGAACTTGAAGTAGGCAGCTTTCAGATCTGCTGCCTCTTCCAAAATGTAATAAATAAATGACATCTTTATTCATGAGAATCTGTTCTAATTTAGAAGCCCCACCTTTGCACGCACCTTTCCCTTGCAAGCCTCAGGGGAAAGCAATTAAATTTAATAGCCTCTGTGAATTCTACAAAAAGACATACAATAGATACAGTGATGAGGGTCAAATTCAGGTATTTATAGAAACGAGTACTTTTGGAAATTCAAATGTAATCTCATATTTATGGTGCTCTACTTCGGAACTATAGATATATTTTAATTGTCATTAGAATGATGCTCTTTTTTGTATTTGGGGATTTTAATAAGTTATTATTTACTCACTGTCGTATTTCTCTTAGCCCATGGAATAAGATACTGCTGTACTGAGTACACATTTTCTAAAGTCACCTTTCTAAACTCCAAACTGATTTGATTCTTTGCTTCAATAAGCAACAAAACGTACTGAAACAACCAGACAAGTAAAACAATGAGAATGTGCACCTAGTGGGGAATAGATGCTTGTAAATAATTCACCAATTTGGAAGATACACAAACCTAAAGTATTTTTAAGTTTTCAATTTTTATCATCAGTATCAGATTTGAAATACAGCTTCCAGAAAAGAATATACTATAGCATTGAAACACAAATGAATATAGAACAATCTCAACCACACCAAACAGATACATTGAAATTGAAACTGCAATAATATTCCATTTTTTCACTTGTTACATTGGCTAAGATTAAAAATTGTAAAGCACTGTATTTTGACACATCTTTAAAATAGGCTCTCTCACATGTTGCTTGGGAAAGTGTAAATTGGTTAAGCCTCTTTGGATGGTAATGGTAGCCATTTGTTAAATTATTATTCCACATAGCTTTTGACCAGAAATTAAAATATGAGCAATCATTTCATAGATGTGTTCAAATATGTATGAACAGTTACATTCATTTCAGTACTGTTTGTAATGGCAGAAACATAAAAAAGGAAACAATCTCAAATATTTATCACTAGGGACTGAATTAATCAATTATGAAATACTATGCAACTGTTAAAAGTTGGGTGTGCAATTACAAGAAGAGTCATAAGATGTAATGTTGAGTAATTGAAAAAAGGAACAGAACAGGGAAATCCTACATAATGTGTCAAATATTTAAATACAAATATACAAAGATATGAAGGATATTTCAGAAACTGGGGAAAAAAGTTACTGTGGGGAAAGCAGTCGGTTTGGGGGAAAAGGTAGAAGGGAATTTTTTCAGTATATTCGAATATTCATAACTTGTGTGCATTGCCTATTCAAAAATGATTTAAAACCAGTAATTTGGGAAACTATTGAACTGTAATGTAAGAATCACAGACAAGATTATTTAATTATTACTTTCTATAAGGAACGAATATTGATACCATGAGACTGAAATGTGCATTCGATACAAATAGATTATATATCATTTAAAGGAAATCTGTGATGTTAATAAGGCTAAAGAACTGTAAAATATGGTTCTTGCTCTCTCCCACTCCTATCCCTGTCTTTTATAAGGATTCTAATATTTGATTTTAGATAATGATGCTTCTCCTGAAATCAATCTTGTGTCTTTAATTATTCAAGTATCCAGCCTTCCATGCTGAAATCATTCTAATTATTCCCATTGCTCAACAGTATTAGTAAAAATTACATTTAAATTCAAAATAATTTAAGTGGAGTCCTTAATAGTCCCACAAGCATTTAGCCCTTTTTATATTTCACCACTTGAGATAAAAAAAAAAAAAAAATCGAAAGTAGCCAACATTGTTGTTTTAATTTAAATAATCCTGTATGTTTTATCTCTAATACAATACCATAGAAGGTAGATTAAAATTAGCTTCCTCTCTCTTTTTTGATTTGTAAATCCCATCTCTCGTATTACCTCCTCATTTACACTTTTAAAAATTTTATGATGCTCATATTCTTTTATTATCTGTTAGGCTAATCAGCTGACAAGCTTTTATGTACATTTTCTAGTGTATTGCCCTTGAGAAATGAAGATTATTATTTATCCTGAATAAATAAATACCATGCAAGTTTGTAATGGTAGATTTTGAACAACATGCGCTGCCACCTCACATAATCGCTTGTCTGCTAGATTAGCCTATCTATTTTCCAAAATAGATTTTACACACATCTATGCAAAATAATACTATATATTATTGAAAATAACATGTGGCATTTGGCAAACTAAAAAACCCATTATAGTATCTGTTAAATTATTTAATAAATAATTTCAAGACTATGATTCTTCGGTTTAACATTGATTTGGATGGGAGGCAAGGACCCAAGCCAGCCTGAAAAATAAGAATTAGAAACAGGGACAATACATACCGTTTTTTTCATGAGTGAGTCTTGAAATTTTGGTTTAGGTTAGATAAATTAAATTCCTTTGGCCTGAACTACCTCTGCCCCCACCACAGCAATATCATTCTTCAGAGTCTGTTTTCTACCACTGTGTGTATGATTTGCAGTGGTGGCATTCAGATGCTGTACCATTTTCCCTTCTATACCACATACGGCAGAGGAAATGGCACAGTAAAGGAAAAAAAAATGTCCAGCTTAAATATGAATCTTCATTGAAATTTCTGTTTGTGGCTGTTCTAAAATTCTTTACCATAAATTTTCTGGGGTAAGCAAGCTTTAAGAAAAATCTTTATTAGAGTTTCTCTTAGCAAGAAAATAAATTCTTTTCTGTGACCTTTGGAAAGTAATATGAATGCTTTATTTCTCATGTTAGTGATGCAAAGCAACAGTCATGAAATTCAAAACCCAGTCATTAGTCACACCCGAGATTAAGGTGAATGTATTTGCACTGTGCCCCCAAAAGAGCTCTTTGATGGGGACATTGTCCCCATAGTATAATGCCCCCTTGAATTTCATTAACTGCATTGCCAATTCTATGCCTGAGAATTTTACTACAGAGAATTTTAAGGAAGGAGTGAGGAGTGCAACGAACTCAGATACTGGCAGTAATTTGAAGTGGGTATGAACCAGCGATGACACTCAAAACACATATAGGTTCCCAACTCCATGTGCTGTTTTTATTTTTATTTCTTGGCAGGGGGAGGTAATTAAGTTTACTTATTTATTTTTGGAGAAGGTGCCAGGGATTGAACCCAGGACCTCGTGCATGATAAACATGCACTCTACCGCTTGAGCTACAGCCTTTCCCCTTCCACGTGCTATTTGAACATGGCAAGATTAGCGTGTAAAGTAAGCCTCTCCTTTCAGACACATAGAAACATTGTCTTGCATCAAACACTTCCAAAGGTGGACACATCAAAACTGAAGTTTGAATAAGTCGATGTTGGCTTTCGTCCATTCAGAGTTGAGGAACTCAACCCATTCTATCACATTTTTACCCAGAATCTTACTATGAGGAACTCGCTATAGAGCCCAGAAGCCAGCATGCTTTGTTCTGACCATGTAGTTGGACATGTTTGTGAATAAGAATGGTTGCTGATGTGACAAAAATCTGGTCCCTTTTGAGTTGGGGAAGCCCCAAGGTAAAACTGAAAAATGTGTTCAGATTGTTCTAGAACAATATTACTGGTCACATTACCGTAATGCTTATTTCCTAAATCTGGCGAGTATCGTTTCTGATATGTTTACCTCACTGAGTGGAGTCAAAGAATATGATTAATTGCCTTTCTACGTGAAGGCGATCAGCGGTAATTCAAGAATTTCTATATAGGAAATGGCTACAGAAGAGAGGCTAGTGGGTATAGATGTCTTACTTAACACACAAAGGATATTTATTTCGAGTGTATTCTTATTCATGGCAAAGGCAACAGAAAATATAGGGAGGTTCCTAAACCTCTGACCACTCTCCTCCCAAGTTGCTTCTGGCTCTAACCACAGATTAAGATGCTAAAATGCTTTGAAAGAAAAAGCAGCTGAATATAAGAACTATAGAAACTTGCCATTCCTGGCTGCTGAGCTAAACTGCCCAACACGCCAAGCACTGGCAGCAAATCTCTTAACCCTTTTTTTTTCCTGGAAATATTTGCAACCGGGAAGATTTTTGCAAGCCCCTTGTCAGATTTCATACAAAGTTTAATGACAAATTTTTCAGTGTGGGTCAAAACTTAAGTGTGTCACTAGCTTCATGGAGGGCCTCCAAAACTCACATTTTACGAAAGTTATTTTGGCTGGTGTTTAACAGTTTTGAAAAAAGAGGTAAATTAATAGATTAATAGGTAAATAGATGATAGATAAAATAGCTAACATGCTTAAAATACTAATTCCATATTTCAGGTGGAATGCCTCAGTAGCTTATAATTCAAGTGAAAAATGTGAAAAAAAAAAGCAATTTTCTGATAGATCTTTCAGATTATCCTGAAGATTCACAAGAAATTTTTGCTTCTCATCACCCCTTTGAGACAAGTTTAAGCTTATTTTTACCATCTCAGGTCTAGTTCCTTAGGAAATAGACTCTGAGATAGATATTTGCATGGAAGTAGTTTCTTGGAGAGAAACATTGTTCCTTCGTAACAATGACTGTGAGGAAGAGAGTTAAACGGGATCAGTCAGAGGAGAAGTTGGGATGGACCTGCAAACGAGACTTAGGCAATTCTGGAGAGCTCAGAGGGGATAAATAGCCCTTCAGAGTCTCAAGTTGAAGCAAAAGTTATCAAAATCCAGCCTCTCACACAGAGGAGTCTTGGCACATGGTAGCCCCAAGGAAGGGTAAGGACCTTGGACAAGGCACTGTACTTTGGGCTAAGGCAATTCCTGAAAAGCAGCTCAGCTCTAAGTCCTCGCCAGGCCATACTCCCAGCAGCCAAACAGCAGTCTTAGTCTAAAAGGGCCTTCATGATCTGGCTCCTACCCGCTTCTTTCAAATCCGCTCATAACATCAACCACCAAGCTAACTGAGATGAAGCAACACTGGCCTCGGTTGTGTTTGTGTATGATAACCATCTCTTCTGACTCAAGGTCTTTGCGTTCTGTATTATCTGTACTTGGAATACTCTTCTCTCTGGGTCTTAGCAGCTGATGTCCTCTCATTCTTTAACAAGGCTATCCAAAGTTGCCTACGCATTGCCCTCCCTTCCTTCCTCAGGCTTCTGCTGTCTCTCCATGGACTTGCCTGCACCTTCTTCAGCCTGGCCAATATCTTTCCATAGCAAAGTCATCGCAACTCTCCATAGCTCTCTTGTTCATTAATTTGATAAAATGTTTATTTTCTATCACTGTCATGAGAATGCAAGCTGAATGTTTTATTCCTTCCAACTTTAATACTATATACAATCGCTTTCCAGTATTTAATACACATAGCACATGGCAGAAAAGTAAGGGAAATGAAACCTGATTGTTAGCCAAGGACTAGATTAGATTTGAGAAATATACTAGGTTCAGTTAAGATTCTGGAGCAATGGAAACTATTCTTAGGATTTTAGGAGTACAGAGGTAGAAAAGAGACATGAATATTTCTTTCCATGTGATGCAATTACTCTGTTCACAAGATACACATTTTATTGTGTTCATATATTTATTTAAATGGTGATCATTAAATTGTCTCTCTCCTTATTGCTGATCGACACTAACATCACCTAAGTTTTTGAAACATTTCTGTTGGGCCATTTTTCACAAAAAAAACTTTTCTATGTACTTGTAACATATTTGTAAAATATTCATATACACGTTTATCTTGATTCCAAGAAAAATCATCATATTACCATACCGTTTAAAATGGCACCTCTCCAGGCCCTCCCCAGACTTGTATCCCCTTCAATTTTCTATTCTTTTTTTTTTTTTTTTTCTCTTCAATTTTCTTCAAGGGGCTTATCCGGGACATATCTATGCATTTATTTACCTGTTAGCTGCATGACTTTATCAGGACAAGACTGTCATTTATTCACCTCTATCTCTGTTCCTAGAATAAGACTTGACAGATAAGAATTTCCCCACAAACATTTGTCAAATTAACGAATGGATGAATCTGTTAATCTGGGAAACTCACCTCTATGGAAGCTGCTACTTCCCAGTGAAGCTGAATAAATAAGATCTCTTAGTCACCGCAGGCCTTTCATTCTGAAAAGGCCATGGAATTAATCTTTTCTTTAATTCTCTGTATTTATGTATGCAAAGTGCCCAATCCAAGGGGTTCATCATTTACTAGCAAGTAATAAAACCTTTTTTACAGTCTGTTCTATGACCATGTAAATAACGAATGTCTAATTGCTAATTGATGGCAGTTTTGTTGATACTTATTATTTGCTACCTTTTGCCTTTGTAGTTGCCTAGTTATCACACTTAAGCGAGTTTTACTTTTTAATGGAATCTTATTTGCTCTTTCAAAGAAAGACAAAAATATAGGTATAAATATTAAATTGATTATATATAGAGGAAGAGGGAGAGAGACATTTTTGTCTTTTTTGTATACCACTTTGTTCCCACTGCCTATAGAATAATACCAGGTAGACTTGGCAGTCACTCAGTAAGTATTTGTTGAATTAATAAATTAACATAATATATACTTAGGCAGATTGAATGAACACTATTCTCTGGGCGAGATATTCACCTAGGTACCTATTTTTAGTTAGATTTTATTTTTACCGTAAATTTTTACTCATACTTTTTAACCGAGGGCATCAGAGAAGAAAGAACACTAGATTATCAATCAGTATCATCACATTTCTGGTTCAGGCCCTTCCCTATATGACTGTGAAAATCCTTATGTTATCTGGGATTCCACTTCCTGAATTACCAAAATAATGAAAGCAGTTTTTTGACTTTCAAAAGTTCCCTTTCAAATCTAAAATTTTGTTTTCTTCCGCTCCCACCAGTAAAGTCCATGTCAATATGTATCTGTTTTTAGAGAAAATTTATAGACCAGTTCTTGTCTCTTTTCAAGTATTTGCAATGAGAAAGTTTCTCAATATATTCAAAGCCCTTTTCTTTAATTTCCCTTTCTTACTTGCCTGTAGTCAAGACTATACGGCATCTCCCTAATTGCATAATTAAGGAATAATGACTGTGCTAAAGTTCTTAATTCCAAGAATTAATAACTATTTGGGAGGAATAGATGACTTACAGCTGATGGGCCTTGTGCATTTGAATGCTGCTGAATGAAACAAGAATCAGGTAAAACTGCCAGAGCCAGATTTTGCTGTTTTGAAAAGCTCATCATCCCAACAACTGCTCTGAAGGCCAGTGATACATGGATATTGTGTTGGGTAGTATAGCTTCTATCTAAAAGGGAATTTTGAGTCAATTAATGCTCTCTATTAGCCAGCTGGATTTGTTACATAATTTAGCAACGTTTTATTCACTACAGAATTATCACCATCTTTGCCAGTGAGATGGAATGTGTTATACATTATAGTATTTAGGCTATTAAAGACTCCATTAAAGAAGAGTTGTCAATAGAAAATTATATCCCTTAATATCATGTATCTAAGAAAAATCTAACTAAAGAACCAATAGGTAGAATAAGAATGGTTTTCTTATACATCTCAAACAAAAAATAATTAAGGTTTTCATCTTATTTTTATCTTTATGATGCGATCTGTGTGATTGGAATAAGAGGCATCTTAACTATTTTCTCGACTATAGAGGGCACAGTAAGATCAGATAGTCATGGGATTTCTGCTTTGAAGCTTTCTGAGATGTGCCAAAATCTTCCAGAGCAAAAAAAAAAAAAAAAAACAACTTTCTAACCCTTGCATATTATTGTGTTTTGTCACCCTAAAACAGCCTCTGCCTCCTTTGTCTTCCTCTCCAAATGTGATTATTAGAATCATTTAAGTGGACTATTTCCAGTTGTTTGCCTGCAGAATTATGTTCAAGGACCCTTTCTAGCACCCGTGGCAATAAGGAAATCAAATCATCTCCAGCTCCCGGTTACCTATTAGTCTTAAGACAATCATGGCAGTCTGATTCTCTCTCCCAATACATTAGTTTATGAGTAGTCATGGGATGGGTGTCTGGCCCCTTCATTTGTTCACTACCCATTCAACTATCATTTTTGAGTGCCTCCTTTGTGCCAAGCCCTTTTCAAGGTCTGGAGGATACAAGAGAAGGCACGAGTCAGTGCTTTTCACGAAGATTATTATTTTTGAGGAAAGAGACAAATAAAACAAACATAAGTCAATCAATAAGTAATATCTCAGGGAATGAAAAGTGCTAAGAAGAAAAATAAAGCCAGGTAAAGCAATAAAGAGAAGTGTGGGGAAGATGCGGTTTTCAGTAAATGCAATCAACAAATCTCCACTATGTTATGTGACAGAGAAGTTGTGAGTGAAAAAACTAGAATACAGTTGGATATCATTTTGATGACTACAATTACCTTCTGATCCTAAGAGATATGAGTATATGAAAAGCATGTAGAATTCTGTCGTGAACAACGATCTTTACATTTGGATGACAAAGGTATTTGCATATCTCAAGAGACAACAAAAAAGAAAACTAATTCAAATGGTACAACTGTTTGGATGGGGGATCATAGACTCTAATCTTACTTAAAAATTACTGTTTATATTGGGGGGAGGGTATAGCTCAGTAGTAGAGTGCTTGCTTACTTAGCATGGTTAGGGTCCCGGGCTCAATCCCAAGTACCTCCGTTAAAAAAAATAAATACATAAAAATAAATAAACCTAATTATTTCCCCCTCATGAAAAAAAATTAATGATTATATTAATCAGAAATAAGGAAGGCCTCTATATGATCACATTTTCCTCTTTACCATGAAGTCCTTGCTATGGACTGTGAACAGATTTCATTAAATTTCAGTCACTTTAGGCTTCTAAGCTAAGACAGTGACTTCAAAAACTACTTGGGAAGGTATTTCTGAAGAATGTGTGAGATATATTCCTTATTGTGTAGTCATTTTTGAACACTCTAATAGATTTAGAATTGAGTTTAAGAATGCAATAATGAAATTTATCAATTTTATTAATATTTTATGTTGAGAAATATGTGCATATTTGGTAATACCAATATTTGGCTTTACAAGTAGTATTAAAGAGAATTTGGCCTCTTAGGCTGACTAGTCAACCCTCTGACTTGTTTAATATTTAAACCTCAATATAGTTACAAGAATTACTTTACTTTGAAAGTATTTATTTAAAATAAATAAACATATTATTGAGCAAATTAAATACATAAAATTCGTAAATACAGTTTAAATACCTAAGGGAACTTAAGATAATAGAAGGAAACAAATATTAATCAAGGTTTCTTCAAGATAATTTTTAAAAGTACTAGTTTTAAAAACAATAATCAAATAGGTAATTTGAAATTATTAAATACATGATTTTGAAAAAGCAGTAATTTTCAATATGTTTTTAAAATCTCTGAATAATCTTTGGTAGAAAAAAATACCCATGTGGGCAAGATAAAACAGATTTTTCATTAGACTGGCTTTTAAGCAGGCACCTGAATACACTAGGGGGATTAGCCACAGAGGAAGGTTATCTCTACAGAAGGAAAATTAAGTGCAAAGGCCCTGAGGCAGGAGGATGCCTGATGGATGTTTGTGGCCGAGTATGATTCCTAGAACTGCTATCTTGCTCCCAGGCCAGAGGCTGAAGCCCTAGAGCTGAGGTCAGAGCCCGAGACTTATGGCAGTCCTCTGCCTCTTCTCACCTCTCGTTCCGTAAAGTAACACATGCCCTGATTTTTAAGCCAGTGTGAATTTGCAGTTATGTATTGTTTCCAGGTAAAAAATATCCCAACAATTCAAGTTACTGTTTACATTTTTTTCAGTCTTCAAATTGCCAAACAGTGAGCAGGCAATCTTTTATTAGGTGAATATGCTACAGGACCTTATTTTCAAGTAGATTTTCATTTGCAGTTTAAGATGTATTATCTGAAGTTAATGTATCTGAAGTTAATGTATTTGCCACTTTCATTTTACATCTATTGTCTCTCTGGGCTTCATTCAGTCTCAGCATGAAGTTGCTGTCCTCAGTTTGCAGAGAAGGAAACTGAGACTGAGAGAGGCGAAATCACTTGAATGGGAAGGCAGGTAGGTGTTCAAGGGCCAAGCCAGCTGCTGCATTCATTATAACCAACTATAAAAAAAAAAAAAATTGGTCTTTGGCATAAAACCACAGGCCAAAGAAAATTCTAAAGTCATAAATTCAGAGTGATGGATCTCTAATAAGAGAATTTCTTTTTGTAAAATAATGCAAGAAATGATTTGACAAACAGCCTTCTCCATAGAGCTCTTCACATGAGTAGCTTTGTCTACTTAAAAGCATAACTTTGTGTGGAAAGAGCCAGGAGCTTGTGCAGAGCTGCAGAAACAATGTCTATCATTGAGTAGCTGAATATTGAGCTTCAGTTTTCCTATCATTAAACTGTTGTGGGGAGTAATATACGTACAAAACTCTTAGTATAGTGCCTACCACATAATAGCAGTTCAGTACATGGTGCTCACTGTCCCTTAAATAAGGGCAAAAAGGAGCTGCCGTTTAAAAACTTCACCGGGAATCGTAAAGGAAATGGTATTCTTTAGAATATTCAACAGCCAATTACCTGTACTTTAAAATTCCACAGGGAAATTAAAATCTTAACACATTTTTTTTTTTAACTAACATACTGAAACATTCTTCTGTCCTTAACTCCGCTACTATCATTGTCCCACCTGTATCTTCATCATTTAGTCCCTGGTTGAGTCTGACCAACACTTGTTACTAGACAGAATACAATGAAAATAAAACGGAGGATTTCATGAACTCTTTTAACATTGATGTCAGAGGTGAGGATTCAGCAGTTGGATGAGTTAAAAGCAAAAGAAACACAAAAACAGTATAACACAAAACATTCCAAAAGGAAAGTATTAAGATATTAAGGAATTAAAACAAGACCTTAGGAAAATCAATTAAACTCACAAATACATTTATGAACATGAATCTACTTATAGTCAAACTGAGAAAGTCCAAATAAAGCAAAAAATTTCATTATACCGTAGTATCATATATTACAGAAAATATCACTTATTTTTTATTGATTCTTTAAAATGATAGCACATATTGGCAATTATAAAGAGACATTTTGCTAAATATAAAATGAAATAAATTTATTGTCAGTTTTAAGGTTTAACAATCTAATTTTGCCACAATTTCCTATGAAAACGTGCTTCCTCTTTTAAATGATTCTCTTTGTGTTATTTGCCTTCATTAAATTATCTTCTCAAGAAATAGAACTTCCTGTGAAACTTTCCTTAAAGGCTGATTCCCAGACTATAAGAGGAAACTGAAAATGTTAAAGGAAAAAAATGCATTAATTAGGTG
The DNA here is from genome assembly GCF_036321535.1 of Camelus dromedarius. Lineage (NCBI taxonomy): Eukaryota > Metazoa > Chordata > Mammalia > Artiodactyla > Camelidae > Camelus > Camelus dromedarius. Next base: position 15,221,090 of record NC_087446.1, on the reverse strand, counting down.
GCAAATTAGTCAGTAATGGAAGCATTCATAGCCTGAGGGTCACAGGAGCAGAGTCACGAATGCTGGTCCTTTCTAAAGCTAAAGAGTGAGTAAATAACATATAGTGGTCTGGATGGATTCCCCATTCAAATCATCACCTTGTGAGTGACTTCATTCGATCACTCAATTCATATTTATTGAGCATTCAGAGTCGGTTGCGGGGCTATTGGAGATAAAGTATATTGGAAAAATTAAAAACCCTCATGGAGCTTATATTCTACTAGGAAAGACAGACAATAAAATGATAATAAGTTAATTATATACTATGTTTGCTACTAATGCCATGAGAAAAATAAATAAAGTAGGTTTGGGGTATGTGAAATGTTGGATGCATCTGATTGGAAATTTTAGATATGAGCTAGGGAAAGAAAACTTCAGTGAGACACTGATTTTAAAGTCAAAATTTGAAAGAAGAGCAAAAAATAGCTCTGAGGACTTCTAAAAGGGCATTCCAGGCAGAGGGAATGGCCAGGTGCAAAGCCTTGGTAGTGGGAGCACGCCTGAAGTTTTTGAAGTCATCCAAGTGAACATCCAGGAGAGGCATGAGGGATACTGGAGAGCTAACAGACAGCAACCTCCTTAAGTCTTGCTTCCTTTCCTGCAAAACAGATACAAAAGGGATGTTCTGTGCCTAGGAGGGTTGTAAATATTCCATGAGATAATTGTTACAAAGCACTTAGCATAATGCCTGGCACATAGTAAGTGCTTAATAAATGTTAGTTCTTCTTGTTGTTTGTCATTTCATGGATATGGAGCCAAAGGACTATTTACCCATGCCTCATGCCACTGAGCATTTGAATCATTTAACTGACTCCCTTCCCTCCGATTCCATGACCACTTGAAAACTATTGGATTACAGTTTCATTTCCTGTGTGGTTTAGCCTCCAGAGAGACTATACCAGTTTTATTAATATAGGTGTTCCAAATCACGTGCCAGTAAGAGTTCCCTGTCTAAACTGACTAATTTTCAACTTTGCCACTAAGAGCCTAATTAATGGATGTCTACCTGTGAGAAACAGATATACTTTCAAATATTTTACTTGCAAAATCAGGTTTCTAATTCAGACCACCAGTTTTGCGCCACAGAAAATTCCCTGAGTCACTTCAGCCTAGTGATGCGACCAGGGGGACAGCCAGCAAGACCCCCTGGCAGCTTTCATTTCATCTGCTTCTCTATTTAACTGTCGCTGATACCTAATCGCCATGTACCCTTACTCCATTCCGTCACATCTATCATCTCTTTCATCCTCTACGTAGTTCTTCGAGCGTGCGGAACAGGCGCCACTACTCCTATTTTATAAATGCAGAACTGAGGTACAGAGAGGTGCAGAGGCAGACCTGGGTCCTGCGTCCAGGTCTTCAGACCCCTCAACCTGTGCTCCTTCTATTAGAAATAAGAAAACCTAGCTTCTAGTCTCAGCTTCCCCTATGACAGACGTGTGATTTTGAAACATCCTCCCTTTTTTGGTTCTCAGTTTCCCAAGGGAGTTATAGGAGTGAATGATCTGTACTGTCCTTTCTGACATAAAAATCTTAGAATTCTAAGGTAATGGTGAAATGAGCAAATTAATAGATCATGTGGGGGGAAAAATTCAGCTAGACCAGGAATTAACAAAAGAATATAAATATGTTAAATATGAACAGAAACACCACTGCCGTATATAAGTGTACTGTAGGAAGTCGAGGAGGTGGGAGAAACAGAGGAAGACAGGTCCTGAACACTTATATTTGACAAAGAGAGGCCAGGGACGCTGACAGATGCTTATTTTTATATTTTCCCCTTGGAGTTATTTCATGGAAATTAATAAATTAATATAATTAATTAATGAATATGCTTTCCAACCAAAGCCTGACTGAACAGTGCAAAAGTACCTATTTAAAAAAATTTTAGTTCCTTTTTTTGAAAAATATGTATTCTGAGCATATAACCATGCATAGTGTTGAATTAGTCACTACAACAGACTGTCCTCTTAAAAAATCACTGTGAAATCCACAATGGTCTGTTTGTGTTAGAAGCTTCTGTCTTTTATCTCTTGGTTCGCTGATCTGTTGTTATTGGACATGTTGGAGAGGTCTGGAGGCTTTGGCAGCCCAAGTCCCCTAGCGATTTTCTACCCTGTCATCTTAAAAAGGAAACTGTGCTGCCTCAGACAAAATCACCCTCACTAGTGCAGTGAAGTGGCAGGGAGAGGGTAGGGCAGGCAACTCACCTCAACATGGGTTTCAGAATGTGTTCCGAAAAATTGCCGGTCTGGTGTCCTTAATTTTCCTAATGAACCCCCACCTGCTATTTGAATACAAAAGAGAGTTCAAGAAACTACAACTGTCCTGCTCCACGTTGCACTGATGTTTCAGTTAAAGGCATGCATCTGGGGCAAGATAATTGAATGATAACAAATTAATTGCACCTGTTTCAAGGCAACATCGGCAAAGCCTTCAGTGTCTTGTGCATCAGAATGTCTTTTCTCACAACAAGCATACTGCTGCACTTGGAATCAGGTTAGGGCCCTCTTACTGTGGTGGGGAGGGGGAGGAAAGAGGATTGTTTATTCCTTAGAGAACACATACTTCTGTATCTGTGTATAAAGCAACCTTGTCTTTTGGTAGCAGGCTTTTAGTTACATCCCAGGGAGAGAGCGACTTACATTGATTATTTACTGGAAGAATGCTGAGAGTATAAAAGACTGCGATTCACTCCACTACAAAGAATGACAGCATTAATGCCTGTTTGCACCAGCATTTGAGATTTCCTCCCTCCCCTTCCTAGGATGCAAGATTCTTTAAAGATTCATGTAAGAATTCTTGACTTTGGGTAATCAAGATAGATTTAAAATGTTCATTTAATGAATAAGCCTGTGGAAGCCACAAGGACTAAATTAGTCACATCACTGGATTCCACTGCTCAGTCTCTGAGGATGTATGCTTAAATTTTGTTACAACTTGAATTCTTATACATTGCTTTAATATTTTCACTTCAACTGAAAATCCATAGAAATCATCATACCCAGAATTCTTCTTTGCACCATCTGTTATTCAAATGAATGGACACTATTTTCCATCAAATTTCCTTTGAAATGGGTTACTAATAAGTTTAAGGTGAACAAAAAGAGGTACACCAAAGTAAAATAAACGGAATGATTTTAAGTAGTTTAATAATTTTATTTTTCAGAAAAATAAATAAGGGAATAACAAAACAATAAAACAGAAATGCTATGTGCAGGCTGGAAAACAGTAGAAGGAAAAGGAAATGCCATTTACAAAAGCGTGTATTTACCCAGAAAAGATGTGTGGCCTAATCAGATCGCATTTGCCTGTATCCAGCTGAAAGGAAACTGTATGAGAGTTGCATTAAATGAGAGACCGGAGATGTGGTATTGATGGTAATTCAGACACCACTATTTAAATCTATTTTCGATACTTTTAGAACTACAAAAGGGATAGATTCCAGGGTCCAGTGCAATGTCTATCACAGAAGGAACTCAACGAAAATGAACATTTGGTGTTACCTCCTTTTCTCTTCTAAAGTGAGGGTATTGAGTGATGTATCCATTGGAAATGCCAATAGAGAAAAGAGAATAAAATCACAGAATTCACAGTATCACTCAGTTTAGAGTTGACAAAGTTTACTTGAAATACCTCCATAAAGGGGTGAGATGTCTCGTTTTTTGCTTAAGCAAAGAGAGATACAGCTGAATATCATATTTATTTTGGATTTCAATATTTAACTCAATCTATCTGGGCCAGAAGGGCAACAATCATGTTTTATATCAACACTTCCTAAATTTTTTAGAGTCGAGCTCCTTCATTGTTTGCTTGTTAGATCATCCCCTTCTCGAAGAAAAACCTTTTGTAAAGCCGATTACGAATTCTCAGGGAACTAAACTTAACTTGTTTTGAATCCTTGCAATTTCTTTCAGGCATCTCAAGAATCACAAAACCAAGATTAGGATTTTACTGTTTTATTGCTTTGACACATTAAAAAAATCTATACCAAAGGTAAAAAAAACTAATCCTGTTCCACTGGGTTATCACTCCAATATTCTCTTGCTTTCCATTACAAATATATTTGGAAGCCACAAGATATTTATTTCTAGACTGTATGCTTTCCTGGGGAGATCATTTTTGAGAAGACTGAAATAAAATAATCTCTGGTTTTCCGGTCATTAAAAGCCTCTATTTACAAACCACAGCCGAAAGGGAGTGAAATCAACACAGGAGAAATGTGTGCTACAAAGCGAGCTTTAGCTCATGTTCTGGTCATTTAGACAAGATTTATTACCACCATTGATTTACAGCATGTATTGTTGTTAAGATAGTAATTGCTACATTACAGTTTATAGTATGTCTAGTACCCCTGAACAATGTTCTCTTTAAAACAGGACTGTACACTAATAATGCATTGAGCCATTACTCTTTTTGTTGTATATTACTTTTTACAAAGCATTATTTTTTTAACAAAAGGCAATAATTTTCCCCAGAGTTTTAATAATCCAAATCCTTCTATAGACTCATTTCAAAGACCCACTAAAAGTTTATATTCTAAATATCGTTTGATCCTGGCATGTCTCAAGTGTTATACACGCCACAGGAAAGTCAAAAGTTAGTAAGGCATGACTCCTCCCCTCAAAGAGCTTATAGTCTGTTTGACTGTAAGTGCAGATAAATAACCCTGTAGTTACATGATAATGTGATCATTACAGTCAGCGCAGTGTCCCATAGAATGAATGGAAGCGTAAGAAAGAGTTATGAGTTGATCACAGAGGCCTTCTGAGAGGGTTTATTGATAGGAGTGAGGACAAATATTTCTGAAACATGGAAGGGCATACTCAAAGGTGCAGAAGAAATGAAGCGTGGGGCCATGCGAGGAGTCGCAAGTAGTTCTGTCTAGCTGGTGCCTAGAGCATGGTATGAAAGTGCCATGAGACGAGGTTACACAGTTAAGAGGGACCCAGATCTTAAAGGGTTAAAACTTCGTACTAAGAATACTGGGAACCATGAAAGGGTTTTTTGTCAAACGCTTCCCACGAATCCCTGCAGATCCATTTGGACAGACCTGCCTCTGGGACCCCTAGCCATTTTTTTCCTAGCCCAGATGTTACTCTAGAGACCAACTCTACATGGGGTTTATCCCAGCTTTATGCAGGGATACGCAGACATGTCCAGTTTCAACCCTTCACTGAGTGCTTCTAGCCTCACATACTGGGGCTTTCGTGTTGCAATAGAAGAATGACACATCACAGGACCTGCTTGGTGCCTCTCCATGTGTGACCCAGGGATATTTACAATAGCCAAGAAATGGCAGCAACCTAAGTGTCCATCAGTAGATGAATAAAGAAAGAAAATGCCATAGATATATGCAATGTATCTACTCAGACACAAAAGAGAATGAAATAATGCCATTTGCAGCAACACTGATGGACCTAGAAATCATCAAACTGAGTGAAGTAAGCCAGACAGAGAAACACAAATGTTATATGATATCACTTTTATGTGGAATATAAAAAAAATAACACAAATGAACTTATTTACTAAACAGGAACAGACTTACAGACATATAAAACAAACTTATGGTTACCAAAGGGGAAAGCGGGGGAAGGATAAATTAGGAGTATGGAATTAACAGATATATACCACTATATATAAAATAGATAAACAATGGGGATTTGCTGTAAGGCATAGAGAACTATATTCAATCTATTTTAATGAGCTATAATGGAAAATAATTGGAAATATATATAGGCATAACAGAATCACTTTGCTAAGTACCTGAAATTAATACAATATTGTAAATCAACTATACTTCCATTTAAAAAATGTAAAGAAAAAGAAAGAAAGAAGAGACTCAAAGAAAGTATTATTAAGAAGTAAACAGAAGGAAGGAGATAGTAGAAAGTAGCGCTACTGAATTCCGGGGGAGAGAATGTTACAGGAAGTGAGGAGGCTTCCAGGGGGTCACATGGTGCAGAGAGCTCAAGAAAGAAAATTCAGAGCAGTCGTTTCCGTGTATCAGTGAGCAGTCCACGGTGACCTTGGAGAGAGCAAGTCCAGTGAATCACAGGCAGTGGAAGCCATTTCATAGTAGTTTAATGAGTGAGTGTTTGGTGAAGAAATGGAGAAAAAGAGTGTTCACATCTCTTTCAAAGGTTTTTCTGGAAGGGGAGAAAGAAGTCAATGAGTATCGGGCAGTGTGGGTTGTCGAAGATTGTGAAAATTGTCATCGCTGTCAGTCCTGATGTTGCTTATTGTTTACTGGAAGGTGTTCTAGTGCGAATGGAAAGGATTACAAACAGATGAGACATCCCTTCTATTAGAAAAGAAAGGATGGGTATTGACATGGCGTTGTCCTCAGATGCCACAGGAAGCTGAAGCTCTCCCTTTATCTAAGATGGAAGGGGTGAGGACCTCTGGAAAGAATAATAAGAAAGTTGGAGGGATGTAGTATTCAAAAATTAAAGTTTGAAAGAGAGTCTTGAAGAAAAAGCTCCTGAGAAAAGGAAGGTGAATTTCTGTGTGTGTGGTTGAGAAGCTGATCAAAAATCAGAGAACATAAATTTATAACAGCAACTCTCCATTCAACGGCAAGGTTTTCTCTATCTGCCAACACTGTCCTGAATATGGAGAAGAGGTGATTGGACTCACCTGAGCTGAGGTTCTGCGCTGTTGGCTGGATAGAACTTACAAGGGCAGGACTATTTGGAATATTGCAGGCAAGTAGTCGTTGGGATGGAATATACTCCAGTGTCTGTGTTGGAGTGGAGGGGCCGGTAAGATTGTGGCTGATAATACAGAAAAGCTGAGAATTGATGCTCTGTGATCCACAGTGGGTTTAAAGCATGGATGCAGTGGGATTAAGTCTAATGAGAAAAGAGGATGTAGAGAAATATGATCAGGAAGTAGAATGTATGAAAAACGTGTATGAAAAACGACTTAGTATTAAAAAGAAGAAAGGCAACGTCTTCCGGACAGTTCTGAAGTAAGCCTGTGGGTGTCTGGGGATTAGGCAAACCTCTCCCTTACTTCCTATTTATAATTAATTAAAATTTTGTGATGTGATTTTTCTTAACTAGCTACAAATGAGAAGATCTGAGCTATGTCTGGATTGTTCTGTATCTGTACACACAAACAATAGAGGAAATAATTTCCCAGAAGTGCTTAGTTACTAATTTACTGATTGTATTTCGCAGGGTTTTGTTTAAGGTGTCTAACTTCTGATTAAACAATTCTTTCTCAGATTGACTTGTGGATGTGCATAGGTTCATATTAAGTATTCATGAACAATCAATTTTTGGCTTTGTATAACCTTGAAATAGCTTATTTGGCACCCGGTAGACAAAACTGCCTGATGATTTTTGACTTGGATGTTTTACTGTCCTGGAAAGACAGCCCCAGAGAACTCTCTCCCCAACCCTTGGTTTCCTCCAACACTTTCTTCTAATTACTGATAAGCACAGTCAAATAGAAAAGCAATTCCAGCCCAGCAAGACTGTTACTCCTTCTATCAAACCGAGTTCGCCTAGGAATAATTGCAGTTCTGACAACCAATGTAGCTTTCTTCCACCCCCTACAGTGACCTCTCCAGCATCTCACTTCTCCAACAGTACCAAAATGTATTATCTTTCAATGAGAAAATCATTGCTTTGTGAACATACAGCTGATCTAAGCTTGTCTGAAAGCTAGGTCTTCATTTTCACTTATTACACACCCAGCATTTTATCAATGTGGCCACATCAAGACCTACAAATTATGTGTCAAGGAAGGGGATCCACAGGATATGCCTGCCTGAAATGTTTTGGGTTTTGTTTTGTTTTGTTTTTCTGCTTCTATTGCTTTGGAAATTCATTTACTTGAAATTTACTTTGAAGTAAACATGTGTACATCCTGCACATAAAAATCACTCACTCTTCCCAAAAGAAGCTAAAGGAATCAGTACCAAGGCTTGGTTAGGTCTGCTTTGGCAAACAACTCAACAAACAGTTGTTGGGTCATTAAACCCACTTTTGAAGATTTCATTCACTTTCCAAGGGTATTGATTTACATTTCCAACAGGATTAAGTTTGAGGCCTCAAACATTCCAAATTTCACCACAAACAGTGTTGAATTGGCAAATACTTTAATGTCTTATCAGATGCAGAGAGCCTAAAGCGTAGAACCTGATGATTAGCTTTAACTATTTGTATTACAAAGAAAATATCTATGCTTTACCAGCAACGTTTTATCCGCAGTGTTTTATGTCACAGAGAGATTCTTCTATATTTCTGCTTTTATCAGGGGTTTTTAAGTATTGAGAACAAATTTAACATGGGTTTAATTGTATGTCTGATTTGATGCTTAAAAAGTTCTGTTCGTTTAATAGTATTATACCGTTTAGCTTCCCCTCTTACTGCTTCTCACTGGTGCCAGTTTTACCACTTTGCTCTGATACCTGCTTACTAGTCGTGTCAAAGAATGTTTATTTGAATTTCTTCACCTGAAGTTAATCAGAGGAAATTACTTAGCCCATTTATTAATATTTATTTTAAAAAGCACAACCCGAGAGGGGAGGGTACAGCTCAGTGGTAGACCGCATGCTTTGCTGGGTTCAATCCCCAGTACCTCCATTAAAATAAATAAATAAATAAACCTAATTACCACCCCTCCCCCCAAAAAACCAAAAACCACAACTTAGTTTTATTTTAACAGCTTATAAGAAAGACTTTGCAGTTTCCATATTTAAGACCATATTTTAAAACATAGCTGTTTACTGCTTTTCACTCTAAATGATCAATGGGATAGCATTTTTGCAGCATCAAAGGACTGCATCAAACAAGAGTCAACTCTTCTGTTTGAGGGTAAGGAAGATTTTTTTTTTTTTAATCAGAGAAGATACACCATATTGTATGTATTTGAATTAGCAGGTGGTTTTAAGGTGCTTCTGTTTAATTCCTATAAGAAAATAACCCCATTTCACTTTTATAGAGATCAGTACTCTCTAAAATCCACATTTCGTGAAAATCTAAAAATTAAAATACAAAAAATTTAAAATCTCTATCAATCTAAATGAGGGAAACAATAGTCTCTCCCCCCATGCCTTTGTTTGAGTCACTTTGCAAAGCAAACAGATAAAGCCGAAGCTCCTTCTCTGTGTCTTCTCGGTCTCAGTGCACCAGGGGAGCTATCACAACGCTTTCAATCAATAGCCTCCCAAATTCCAGGAACAATGACTTTATTCTCGAGGGTCTGTAAGAGGGTGAAAGGACTTTAAGGTGTCCCACTCACGAGTATGGTGTGAATTCATAGAGCTCACATCTGTTGCAGTTGTGACCGAGTTTGCTCTTTGTTTATCAGTTACCGTTTAAAGATGCAAAACAGAAGACAACTTGATACAAACAAAATAATAAGAGGGAATGAGCCGGTCTGCCTCAATCCTTCCCCAGGAAAATGTGCATTAGTGAAATCCCCTACAGAGACTGACTGCCCCTAACCTTACGTCATTAGATTACTCTATGCAACCAATGAGTATGAATTAAAACTGTCACTGCAGCGCAGTAAGAAACACTTTCAAACTGTGTGTTGTCAGGGTTTTGATGCATCTCTAAAGGAAGCACATACCACGTGAAAATATTCTCACTTCTCACAGAGAAGAGTGGCATATTCCCAATTTTGTCAGGTGTCAGAAAAATGGAATATTTTTCTTCTCTTCTTAAATAGCAGGGAAAACCTAAACAACATTTTTTTTTCTCAAAACAAAAGAGGGAAGTACCCTTGTAAATTTTGGTTCTGCTATCAGAAAAGAGCTTGCATGAATCAGATACCAGGTATTTTAAGCGACTCTGCAGGATTAGAACATCCATATGATGGGAAGTGGGCATTTTCTAGAGATGAGCTTCATGTAAGAGCATGCCGTCTACCATGTTTGGTAATCTTGCCATCATGGTAACCAAATGAGACACAGAGTTTAATCTATATTGGAGTTTTATTTGATCGTAGTTACTATTTATAAATGGTTAGTGACGCTTATTTTATTATGTAAATACCATTCATTTTAGGAAAACATACAGAAATGTATTTATTTAATATACTCATACGCCAATAGCTAACTCCTTCTAAACCAGTTACAGTATTTTCCCTAAGAAAGGAAAATGTTGCCTTCCCACCCTTTACTCTGTGAAAGAGTTAATGTTTTTCCTTAAACCATCTGTACATACCACCATCATACTGAAGAACCCTGGGTGACTCAGTGAGTTCCCTCCTTACCAAAAGCGATTCATGGCATCACCGATGTCCCTATGGAAGCATTAAGAAAGAGTCTTAAAGAGATAGAGCTGCTAAATGTTTAATCCCGACTAACAGCTGCACTAGGGTAAAACAGTTAGCACATTTATTAGCCAGGGATCAATCTGCATGTCTATTCCTAAAGAAAAATCTTTGTGAGAGCATAACTTCTATGTTCATTACCAAGATCAGGTTATGGAAGTAGTGGCTAAACAAAGTTTCTTCCGTGAAATGCAAAGCTGTGAAATTCTAAAACACCTGTATAGACCAGACGCGTTTTCATTTTTAGAGCTCCTAATGATCTTGATCCAATTGGTGCGTTTTAAGGAAAACAAATGGTTTACATCAATAACAAAAGCATGAATATAATCGTCATTCATGAACATTCTGATTATTCTTTCCTAATTTAGACACTTAGTAATAAATTTGACCTTTATAGTTGATGTTTTGGTCCTAATATCTTATGACTCAAGAATATTGTTATCCTTCAATAAACCAAATGAAAGGGATATTTTCTTGGCCTCTAATCTTTAATATCAACATAATTTTTGTAAATATATCATTGTTATAAGCTATTAATTATAAAGATGGAACATGACGGAGAGTCTTTCCAGTAGAACATATACAAAGAAATTAATCTCTCACTGCATCTGTTGCACAAAAACAACATCAGGAGGACTGTCTACTAAAATGACTGCATCCCACTCTTGGGAAATTCATGCCCTGGACATATAACTATGGACCATGGCAATTGTGTGTAGAAAGACAGCATGTGTAGAACAATAGAGACATTATTTAAACTATATAGGTTTCAATTTTTTTTCTCATGTTTTTCATGCTACTAGAACCACAGCTATTAAAAACTGTGTAGGGACCTAAAAATGATGGGATGTACAGGTTTATTGATCTAAGAAAAATTTTGCTCAGGGTGTCTCTTCTAGCCCCATGGGGATAAGGACTTCCCCTTTGAAAACAGTTTTCTTACTGACTTACCCTGCCCCTGGAATCAAAGGAATTTCCTTCTGACTCTGCCGAAGAAGATGATGCAAGCTGAATCAAAAAGTAAGGGAAAAGGATGAAGGGGGGATGGCAAATATGAAGAAATATTGGGAACTCATGCCCTGGGAGACAACACTGCCCTGCACAACAGGAGCAACAGGTGACTCATGCCCAAGACTCTAAGGAGTAGATGAGGGCTGAGCTCAGGGAGTCAGAATCCCACACTGTTGAAGTAAAATTGTGCTTCTCAGCATAGGGAGATGTATTTGAAAGGATGCTTTACCTTGTGAAGAATAAACATTACATTGGAAAAATGATGTTAAATTGTCTACTTTATTTTTCTCTCTCAGTCAAATGAAACTTTTTGGAAGGAGCATTCTTACAAGCCTCTTGACCAATAAATGAAATCGCATTTTACTGAGAAACTCAGGAAAAAAATACATAAATAAGGTTTGCTCTTCACTGCATCGTGTAAATTGCAGGAGCAAAAATGAAATAATTCATTTTCAAGTGTTTGGGACAGATAGCTGAAAGCTCTACTAAACATAAAAAGTATAATATATTTGAATTATATTCACTGTCAACGGAGTGTTGTCTGGAAGTTTCATATGTTAAATATGAGTTTAATTTGAGCATTTCCATTTTTCCAACTTAGGTTGAGATAAGTGTTCTTATGACAACTTATGTTAATGAAGCTAAACCCCAAAGAGTTTATTCAATGAACCATGAAGCAGTGCGTATCTCCAGGAGGGAGATGATGTCATAAGCAACACTGATTACCATTGCTTTCTCTGGTGTCTGGAATTTTACTGGTTATTTGTCTAAGTGCACAATAATTTTTAGCATTCCTGAATTATTTATTGACTATGAATGTTGACTTCCACAGCTACCTCTTATGAGATATTGCATGGAATTTCACAGTAAGACTCTGAAATCGCATTGGAAATTGATACTTACATGCTGATTTACATGGCTTCTAATACATTATCTCTTGTTGCCTCCAAACATTCCATTTATATAAGCAAAATAATACACTGAGAAGCCATAAAAGGAGTGACGGCTGTACAGTACAGAGCCCCCCCTCCTTATACACTGATTTTACAATCAAGACTGTACGCCTTCAAAATCAACCACGGAGATTCTAGATCACAAAGTCACAGTTCCTTTCTTGATGCTTAGTGCAAGTGAGCAACTTGATGGTAAAGGTAAATCACGTGATTTTTGCCAAGTGATAATACAATTTAACAATAGTTTATATGGTATTTATGCCTGATACATACATAATATTTTATATGTAACACATATATAATAATATGTAAAAGACATCCTATGTATCAGTTTAGGATTTTATAGTTGGAAAGAACCTCAAAGATTACCTAATCTAACTCTGTGGTAATTCTTTTTATTATTATTATTTTTTAACAATAAGAAAACAGTTGTCTTAAAGTGGAAGAGACTTTTATATCTTAAGAATGAATTTAGGGCATAAATATTTGATATTTTAAACAAGCAAATGATATGCAGTGAGAGGCACTTAAATTTATTGGTATTCATTTCCTTAATTTTATTTTGCATCTGTATTTGCTTTCTACCTCACCCAACAAGAATTCAATTTTCCTTTGAGAAACAAATCTAATGACTCTATTTTGGGTCTGAAAAGAGACTTTAATTTCCATTAGAAAAAAAAAATAGGTTAGAGACATGGAAACCATTTTCAACAAGGTTTCTCCTTTTCTACTTTAGTTTTTAAAAAAATAAAATAGCTCCTTTGTTACGTGCTTTTTCTCTACAGAATAACAATCTTCAGATTCAAGGGTAGGGTAGAACCAATGCCCCCTCCTAAGGAGAAACCCAGCAGCTGATTTTCCTGGAAGCTCAATGATGGTGATTTAGGCTTCCTGTTTTATAAGAGCTCAGTGAGTCATGGCAGCTCCCACAAGTCCCCTGGGTCTCACAGAGCTTTCATTTCTGCCTTGGTTTCTCTAAGAGCCACTCTTATTTACTGTTCCCGTCTGCACTGAGAACCTGCGCTTGGGGAGTTGGGTCTCCTTGTTTGTCTGGGCAGAACTAACAAAAAGGAAGACCATTTTGTAGATTTTGACAATTTTCAGACATCTGGCTGTGGCTACTTGAGCTGTAAAACTGAATATGTGTGCTTGCTTTGCACAGGGCAAATAAAAACTGCTTCTCCAAATCGTCATGAAGACACCAGAAATTTCTAGTGAACTGTATTCTTCTTAAACTATGGAGAGTTTATCTTATGAGAGTTGATGGCTTGCTTGTATTTAGTAAAAATCATTTCCTCATTCCATTTCTTTCTGTCACATTATTCAAAGTAATAAATACTCTACGGCAGAAACTGTTCCTAAGGGAAGCCTGTTTAAATCCAGTTGGGGAAATGCTGAACTTCATATATTCAAAAGCTCTCTATCATCCAGCATTGTACTGTCTTGGCTGATTCCTGTGAAATGTATGTTTCCTTATACCTAAAAAAAAGGTGCTGGGAAAAAATCTATTTGAGACCATGTCACATTTCACATACTGGGAAATTTGAACATTTTGCCAAACTTTGGTATGTTTTTAAAATATCAGACTTAACAAAAAATAGATGTTCCCAGGCTGGATGAAAATATGAAAATGTGCAATTTCACACTTTCTAAATATCCCAAGTTAGCAGCTTTTCTGGTCATTAACCATTCTTTGCTGACCTTTATGCTTTACTCTGATTGTAAATGGACAATGAACTGAAAAAAACCCATGATTTTCCATGAAATAAATTAACTGCACAGATCGGAGTAAAAATTCATAGATCATTATAGGTGTTCTTCCACACATCCCACGTGAATTACCAAGCTGTGAAAAACATATTCCAAAAGTTAAAAGAAACACAAAACCTAATACTTGACTGTGATAATCAGATCACCAATCAAATGAAAGAAAAATAATCTACATGTTTTACTGCAATATAAAGATGAAAACTGAAAACAGAAAACATCATTGAAAGGGACCCTCCACCCTCTGGGGCTAATTGCCTTCTATTTCCCTCAGTCATATTTTCACCAAGTTTTGAAAAATCACAAGGGTGAAATTAAGCGTGCAGGAGAGACACTTCCAGGACCAGAACCCAAGGTTGATGATCTCCCAACCATTTGCAGACGTAGAGTGATCCTACCCCTAGTTTAGTTTTCCCATGTGAATATGGAATTGTTGTTTGTGGCAGGGAAGTGCACTTTTCATCGATTTAGGATAGTATAGTTGGAAAGAACCTTAGAGGTCAACTGATCTAACTCTGAGGTGATTTTTCCAACTCTATACAACCATATAAAATAGGCAGAATATTGTACTCATGAGACTAAAAGAATATATAACATTGTTCTTAGATTCATTACTTATTAAAAATTATTTTAAAATAATTTTTCAACATAATGTCTCTAATGCTATGTTAAAGTAAACAAAGTATTTCTGACATTCTGGCAATCAAAATTGTTTGGTCAAAACTGAGGTATTCTGCTCATTTTGAGGAATGTACAAGTACAGCTATCAAGTGCAGTTATTTTTATAACTAAAAATAAAGAAAGGAATTGAAGTCTCTTTAGCTTGCAAATAAAAAACATTGAATGATTTTACAATATGGTACTTAAATACATATAGACACATAAGTGATTAATGGAATGGTAAAGAAAATATAGAAATAGATTTTTATGGAATATAAGTATACCTGAAAGAAGAACTAAAAATCAAAATTTGTTACAGGTAAATGTTTTTAATAATTGAGATAAGCGATACTCTTATGTGGAATAAAAAAAATAGTTATCTCATACATAGGATTAAATTACAAATGAGTTAATGAATTTTAAACTAAAGTGTTGTTTCAGTTACATTGTTGTGTAACAAACCACCCCTAAATTCAGAAGCATAAAATTCTCCAGGATTTGGGGTCTCATTGGGAAAATGTGACACCTGACGATGGCTTATCAGTTGAGGACTGGTACCGTGTGGAGGTCTCTGTAAACACATCTGGCTTTTGATTGGGGCCTCGGCTGTTGCTTTTCATTAGCCCCTTTGTGGGGCCTCTCCTTATGTCCTGGGTTTAATCACAGCAGGGGTCATCCTCAAAGGAGTTGGACTTCTTACATGGAGGCTCAAGGCTAAAAATTAAGTGGTCCAGCATTAGGGCAGAATTACCATTTACCTCTATGACCCAGTCTCAGGAATCACATAGCTCCATTTTTGACATTCTCTATTTTGAAATAGTCACAAGCCTGCCCAAATTCAACCAAAAGTGGTACAGATTCCACTGTTTGATGGGAGGATGGCAACGTCCTATTATGGAGATGATACAGGGTAGAAGGTGGCATTGCGGCCACTTTTGGAAATTAGAATCTGAAATGATATCAACAGTAAAAGAGAAAGTGGAAATGGAAACAGACATTTGTCAAACTTTTAAAGTGTTAAAGCAGTGGAAAGACTGAAGCTGCATATATACGTATTCCAGTATCCATTATTTCTACTTCTAGGAAGGTACTCAATAGAAATGAATTTACCAAAAGACATAGAAGAAAATGCTAGCAACCTTATTCATTAAAGTCCAAAATTGGATATTCCTTTTGAGAAATAGCTTCCGGATTGGTACTGGGCCTGTGAGAGGGCTGAACCCTTGTCCACAGAACACAGAGTAATATGAAACCTATGTTGCCCACATTGAACTGGGAGTTGTCAGATCCATTAATCCATAAGGTTGGTCGTAAGTAGATACAATCCAACAGAACAGAAATGGTACATATGGGACGAGAGCAGTGCAGGTCTTAAAGGCACAAGTAATTGGCATGAGCAGGTGACTCAGATTCCCATGCTATGTACTCCCACTGCATTGCTGCCACCTTTCAACCCACACATCTGTCCTCAGGAAGGTCCTCTATGCCTAGTGAGAGAAAAAAATGACTTTGTTTGCGAACGTCTTTGAAATAAAAACTAGCTTAGATTGGTGTGCTGCTGACTCACATCTGGATCAGGGGCAATCTAGAAAGACAACAGTAAAGGGAACCTCCCACCCGACCTCCCCATAGGCAGATTTTGAGCAGTAAATCTGCATGCAATTTTTGCCTGGAAAAAAATGGTCAAGATTGAGTCATATCTATATCTATTCATGGACATTTTGTTGCTGAATATCCACTGCTATTTTTATAGATATAAAAAAAACACTCCTAAAATTTACATTGGTTCTGGGCCCTTGTGAAATATCACAAAAGACACCGAAGACAAATAAATCCTGAGAAAGAAGAACAAATAAAAGACAAATATTTCCTGAGAAAGAACAAAGTAGGAGGCATTGCACTTCCTGATTTCAAGCTGTGCTAAAAGCTATAGTAGTTAAAACAGTATAGTACTGGCGTAAAAACAGACACATAGACCAGCAGAAAAGAATCAAGAGCCCAGAAGTAAACCCAAGCATATAAAGTCAACTCGTATTTGACAAGGGAGTCAAGAAAATTCAATAGAGAAAAGACAATCTCTTTAATAAATAGTACTGAGGTAATTGGATATTCACATATAAAAGGATGAAACTTGACTCTGTCTTAACACCACTCCCCAAAATTAACTCACAATGGACTAAAGACTTAAATGCAAGACCAGAAACCATGAAATTCCTAGAAGAAAATATAGGAAAAATGGTCCTTGACGTGGGTTTTGACAATGATTTTTTTGGAAATCACACCTCAAGCATAAGCAACAAAATCAAAAATACGTAAGTGGAACTCTATCAAGCTAAAAAGCTTCTGCACAGCAAAAGAAACCATCCACAAAGTAAAAAAAAGATAGCCTATGGAATGAGAAAAGTATTTTCGAACCATATATATGATAAGGGGTTAATATCCAAAATATATAAATATCTCATGCAACTCAATAACAACAAAAACAGCAACAGTAATTCAATTAAAATGAGCAAAGAACCTGAAAAGATATTTTTCCAAAGAAGATATATGAATGGCTAACAGTCACATGAAAAGACGCTCAAATTCACTACTCGTTAGAGAAACGTAAATTAGGACCGCGATGAGTTATCACCTTATCCTGTTAGCATAGCCATCATCGAAAAGACAAGAGCTACACGGTGCTGGCTCAGATGTGTACTAAAGGGAACCCTGGTGCACTGTTGGCAGGAATGTAAATCGGTGCAGCCACCACGGAAAACAGTATGGAGGTTCCACCAAAAATTAAAAATAGAGCTGTTGTATGATCCAGCAATTCCACTTCGAGGAGTATATCCAAAGGAAATGAAAGCACTAACTGGAAAAGATGTATGCACCCCCAGGCTCCTAGCAACAGTATTCATAATAGCCAAGATACAGAAACAACCTACCAATGGATGAATGGCTAAAGAAATTTTCATATATATATATATAAAATATATATACACACACACGCACAAACAAATACACATACAATAGACCATTATTAAGCCATAAAAAATGAGGAAATTCTACAATTTGTGACAATATGATGGACCCTGAAGGCATTATGCTAAGTGAACTAAGAAAGAAAAAGACAAACACTCTATGATTTCACTTAAATGTGGAATCTAATTTAAAAAAATTCTCATAGAAAAAGACAACTGGTTTGTGGTTACCTGAAAATAGAAAAGGAGGTTGTGGGGAGAGGGAATTGGAAGACGGTGGTCAGGTATAAAATAAATAAGTCCTAGGGGTGTAACATTCAACATGATAACTACAGTCAACACCACTGCATTGTATATAGGAAAGGTGTTAAGAGAGTAGATCCTAAGAGTTCTTAACACATGGAGAATTTTTTCTTTTCTTTTTGTTGTGTCTAAAATGAGATAAAGGGTATTAACTAAACCTATTGTGGTAATCGCTCCACAATGTATGTAAATCAAACCATCATGCTGTATACTTTAAACTTACACAGTGATGTATTTCAATTATTTCTCAATAAAACCAGAAAAAAAAAGTTAAATGGGAAAAATATATCCACTGCTGAGTAGACTTTCAATAAGGAACATCCAGTCATTCAGCCTCATTCCCAATCACCCTAGTGGTTGCCCAACGGACCATAGACAAAATAACAATGAAGCAGGAAAGATGCTGAGAGTGGGCTTCACAGCATGCCCTCCTCACCAAGGCTGATTCATCTTCTACCACTGTTGAGTGTGCAGCCTGCCAAAAGCAGCAGTCAATACCCATCCCTGTCCAAAAAAGAATAACAATATTTCCTAAGAGGTCCAGCCAACTACTTTATGGCAGCTTACTGACTTTGGAAACTTGTTTCCTGGGGGAATAGTGATATGTCTTCCCGGAAAAACACTTGTTCTGGGTACAGATTTGTCTTCACTGCCTTCCATTTTTCTGCCAGCATCATTACTTCTAGACTTACAGAACACTTTATTTACCATAATAGTGTGCTATGCAAATATCGTTTCCACACAGGAAATGTGGCAAAGGGTTTATGTTTATTACATTTATTTATCTTACTGAATTTCTCATTGCCCAGAGACAAGTGACCTGATATAATAATAGAATAAGGTTCTGGAAATTGTTACAGCTGAGAGAAAACACTCCAAAGTTGGAGTACTATCCAATTGGATCCCATATATGCTTTGATTCTGCCATTTGTAGTTTCTTCCACAGGCAGAGCACAAAGGTGTTGGAACCAAGGGTTGGAGGTGGGTGTGGCTCTTTTCACAACTAGACCCGTCAACCCACTTGAAGGGTTCTATATTATTATCCCTGTAACCTTGAGCCATTAATTACCAAGGGAAGAAAGCTCTCTCCAAAGATCACAACGTTTCCATTGAATTGGAAACTGAAGCTGCCATTTTGGACCCCCCCCCCTTGCTACAAAACCAGCTGGCTAAAAGAAAAATGAACTACTGTGTTATCAGGCTAGAGTAATTAATCCTGTGGGTAATTCTAGCACCAAGGAGAAATAAGGTTGCCACTACACGAAGGAGGACTAAGTCCGAAACTCAATGTATTCATTAAAGGCACTTTCAGTACTTTCAGTCCACTAGGAAAATCCAGTGGAAGACTACAGAAGCAGAGGTCTACGAAAGGCTTTGAACTTCAAGCTCTCACTTCCAGGTAAAGAATACTGCCTATTCCATCAAAATTGGCTTCTGAATATATTCCAAATTGGGAGTTCCTAAAGAAGAAAGAGAGGCGGGAAGAGGGAAGAAGCCAGGAGACGCCTTCCAGACCTCACTGCTTCTGGTTGTTCTCTAGAAGTTCTTGTGTCTTCTTCAAGGAGTCCAGCTCCCACTAGGCAGTATTGGTTGTAGATTCAGTTTCTGCTCTTGAATTCTAGTGATAAACTTTGTTCCTCTGTCTCAAAAATTGTGATGGTTTCCTACTAGGAATTGCTTGCTAATCTGAATTGACACATTATTTCCTGTTAGGCTTTTAAGTTCTCTTAACATTTTAGGACTAAATTTCACCTATTCAGTTATCTGGTATGCACTCTGTTTTCCTTTCTGAAACTTGAATGATAAAGATTTAGAAGTAGGAGAGCTCCCGTGTTCCTTAAGCAAAAAAAAAAATAACTTTTCAACTTTATCCAGTGCCTTACAGTGCTGGCTTTCTCTTAATATAATCAGTACTTGGTTTCACATTTTTTAAATGGTCCTTTCGTGTTTGCTGGCTTGGTAGGGGATACTGAAGGGGCAGCAAAATAAGTGCTTGGAATCAGAAATCAAAACCTAACCTTAAACCCAGCCTTTAAAAGTGATGGTTATAAAGACTCTGCAATGACACAGGAAAAGTGCTTAAGACATAAAGCCCAGTGGGATAAAAAAAAAAAAAAGTTAAACATATAGTATAATTCCAAGTTAAGAACTGGAATTACTTAAATAATACTCTAAGTATAGAATAAAATTAAATGGAAATGTACCAAATGCCATAGTAGTGGAATTATGGATATTATTTGGTACTTTGATTGCTTTTCAATATTTTTTCTAGTGATCATATTACATTTATAAAATATTCATAACAATACATAGTTATAGAGGCGTTCAGCTTTTCAATATTTTCAGATACATAACATACCTATATTTTTACGAGTATTTTTGCTCTGTTATTTTAGGTTTCTTATTAAATATCATAAGTGACAAGCATGTTTAAGTCACATTGGTTAAAAAATTTTATTTATAATATTTTATTTTCACATAATTTATATAAATTCTATTCAAATAGTTAAAATATCAGTAAACTTGTGTTATTGATAGCATGATTATTAGGGTTTTATTTCAGTGATAGTAACTAATTACACCTATTGCCTTCTGAAATCTTCTTAAGCCTGCAGAATTTCAGCTACAGACACTGTAAGTTACAAAAAAAAATCAAAATTTCACAGTTATGTTTTGATAAAAGATCCAAATTTATAGCTAAGAATCTAGAATAGGTTCTATAAAGAGAATATCTTTTATTAGACAAAATTTAAAAACAGATCTGTAGCTCAGTAATGATCTTTTTCCTTCAACTACCATTTGAGTACTTTAAAATTTCAGAACATAAAAATACAGAATATAATTTCCTTTGTTTCAAATAAATTCAACATAAATTTCCAACTTCAGTTTGAGTTAATGTACTGTTAATTTGTGCAATTATAAATTGTTATTATGACATTTTCTGAATGTGTATTCACTGTATATTAAGGACAGTGATTTATTTTGGGGCAGCATTTTTCCAAATACTTACAGAAAATTTAAAAAGCAGATTTTTTAAATAAGTTAAATACCTACCAAGAAAATAAATAATATTATAACATATCCTTGTGCCACTAAATAAAGTGCCCTTCCAATACAAATGCACCTCCTTCTACAGATGACATTCAGCCAAACTGAAATTCAAAATCTAGCTTAATGTTCAGAATAAATATTAATACAGCTATGAAATGATAAATGATAGAAACAACATGACCACATGTCGCTTGGTGGCATTTGGTAAGCTTCAGGATAAATAACCTAAGAGTCTTTACTTATAGTTCTTTTCCCCCACTTACAGACACACACACACACACACACACAGCACAAACTCCACACGTGAACAAAGCCAAAATAACTTCATTGTATTAATTGACAAAACTCACCATTTTAAAGTTGAAGTTAAATTCTACATTTTCTCCCTGAGAACTGCTTTTTCTGAAACTAGTTGAATTGAACAGTCTAAGATTTTGACTTTTTGAACACTTTTCTCAGCCCAGAGAATTTTATACATATCATATGTATATACAGCATATATATTGTAGTAGACACAAATTGTTGGCAATCTACATTATTGAAGAAATAGAATGCTAAGATAAAGGCAATGACTATCCTTACTAGGCACAAAGTAATCATAGTTCCTAATACCTTGTCATTTGTATGGATATTTCTTTTTGTTCTGTGTGCCTGCTTTTTACTTTGCATTTATTTTTTAGATTTTGGGGGGTATTAAAAATAATCAGTGTCTTAAACCTTGTATTATAGTCTGAGATGACTGCCCGGAGATTATCTATTGATAGTCTTTTTGCTGTGTTTGTAGCTAGTTGACTGTTGTCAAACATCATTCTCAGAAGAAACAAAATATGTTTCAGATTGAAAATATGTGCTCAGGGCCTCATATAAGTGAAATAATACCCTGCTATTTATTGCTGAATAACAAACCCCTGCAAAATAGGAAATGTTGGTCAGAAATGTAGGTAAGGGCCGGAGAAGACAGCTTATCTCTGTTCCATGATGGCTAGGACCTAAGCAGAAAGAGCCACCCTCTTTCTACCATGTTGAGCTCATGATAAAGGAAAACAGTGAGAAAGGCGGTATCCGCACTCTGGGAAAGGCACGCTGTGGTTCATAAACCTGCTCGGACTTGCTCACGTGTCACCATCTAAGTCAAGTCAGCTGGCCGAATCCACCTTCAGCGGGGAGGGGAGGTATGCGTGGCCCCGCCAGAAACACCGCAGGTCACAGGGTAAAGGGCGAGAAGGCACAGTTACTCGATCCCATATTAACATCGATATTAGACTCTACTTCATATTAACAGCAATATTTTTCAATCTCGCCAGATAATTCTTAAGATCATAGAGCTTTAGGGGCTACGGTTTAGGCTCAAACTCTAAACAAACTGAAAGAATCACACATTATGTTTTACAAAGCCTTTCTTCGAGCAACTCTATCTGCTGTCCAGACGACACCCATCGATTCATGGGTGAGCCTCTGCCAACAAAAACAGTAACATACCAATTATAAGTCTTTCAGAATGGAAAATGATAACTGGTGTTGATTTCCACACTCACCTATCAGATCAAACTGGCAATTACCAAACAGCTGTCTCAGAGCGCAACAGGTTTTCAGAGGGAGAATTTCTGTGTGTGTGTGTGTGTGTTTAAGCAAATATTTATTTGTGGCTACTTACTTCAATTGCAGCTACTTATTCCCAACTAGTGGTTGTTTCAACTGAAAGGCAGCGGAAGGGCTGTAGGAATGAAGAGTGTCCGACTCCCTGGGAACGTGAGTCAGAATGAAAATGCACAGTATTCTTCACACTGAGTAGCGACAATCGAACGAAAGATGCTAATGACGAGGTTGTCCACAATATTGTCTGGTTATCCTTAACAAATCACATTAGCTCCCCTTTCTCTGTAGCAATCAGTCTCCTGGAGCAAACTACATGGCAAATTCTTCTGACAGAAGGCAATTCCTTTTCTTCATTTCCTCCTTAACTCTATAATGAAATTCTAATGAATACTAAAGGATTCTGTGAGTAGAACAATAATCATCTATTGTATTACTGATTGAAAAGAACTCGCTACATATTCAGGGAGATATAAAGGATCTGATTTTCAAACAAATAGTTTTGATAGGCAGATTGGGGGCAAATCTAAATTATATTTAATTGTGCTACCGTGTGGTGTTCTTGTAACAGTTTTTCACATGTCAAGTTAATATCTTTAATATCTTTAAGAACTATTCTAATGTGTAGAGTCTATTTCCTGATTAGCTGCATCCATTTTAATACTATTTCTACACCTTAGCACTCTGGGAATAATGGCATAATGGTAGTCTAGGAAGTCAAAATATTGTCCTAAATAAAACCTTCAGGGATAATGCTCTGGAACATGTATGCTTAAAGGGAGGGAGTATCTCCTTAGCATTTATTTGATGGCCTTTCTAAGAATGAAAATATTTTAGTTTTCATGCACACAATTGCCTACAGGTTTAAAGACAGTTTTGCAAAGGAAGCCATACATATTATGAAAAATGTGCTGTTTCACATATGTCTGTTTGTTACTACATCCCCAACATAATGAGTGACTTGCTGCAGCCAAGAGCTTGAGGCCCCTAACCTAAACACGTGTGCATATGTTTCGTCATGTGTGCTCACTGTAACTTTACCATGTTAACGGAGAAAAAAATGAATGTATTCAAAAAAACTTGACCTCAAAGAGAAAACAAAAGTGATTTTTAAAATTCAGATTTCAAAATAAATTCAGTTGAAAAAGTATTGCTACCAGGGACACAGCTAATAGTTCACTGGAAAATTTTGGCCTAATTGTATTCTATGTCTTTACAGTTCAGTAGCCATAAAGTATAGTTTTCTTGAATTTCCACCTTTTGGGATGTTATTTTCATTTTTTTATTAGTTCCTTCTTTAATGCATCCAGTATGTCTGACTAAATATACGTTGATTGTTCCCTTAGTCTGGCTTGTAAAACAACATTTTTCCCCCAAACAATGACAGAATTTTACAACATTTGGTTGAAAACAAAATAGGGCAAATGACTCAAAAACAACAAAAAAACTCTTTGAATCAGGCTACTTGTTGTTTCACATTTGTCAGTTTCTTTAAATTGCAAAATGAATGACAGATTGTATTTGAGTTTGACTCTCACTATAGTTTATCAATAACTTTTTAGCTCGATTTTGTGATTAATCTACCATTGTGAAACCACAGATCATTCACTTAAAGTTTTAAATGGCAAGTCTGCGATTACCCTGATTTGACTCCACAATTGACAAATCCTTAGGTCAAATGATAAAATCAATATAGGAAAAAAAACCCGATATAACTTTCTTTTCAAAACCATTTCGTCTAAGTTGGCTTATTAGGTTTGTATACTTATGTAGGACATAAGCATGATATACAGCAAGGAATACTGTAGTACCTGGGCTGAGTAAATAATGGTGTTCTATATAAATGTTAAGAATGAAGCCAAAATGACCCACCTCAAGTTGGTCTCGGATTCTGAAGGGATAAGACTCACTTTACAAGTACATGAATTCTCAGATACTCATCAAAGAAAAGATTAGTCATCAGTAAAGCATTTTTAAAGGTGTGGCCGAGAACCACAGCAGCAATGAAGTGTAATCAAGGTGATGAGGGAACAGCCTCCTACAGTCAGCACTGGAATATGGCTGTGATTAAGAAAGGTGGAACCCAATCAGCTACATTAGAAACCGTCAAAAGAAAGGATCTCGAGTAAAATACATGAAAGGCTAATTTAGATACTTGAAAGTATAGATGACTAATGAACAAAGTTTCGAGTCCAGCTAGTAACTTTTACAATTAAAATAATAGTGAGATGTCATTCTTGCTCATCAAATTGTCAAAGTTAATGAATAGACTAATACCAACGTTTGCAAATGTTCAACAAGGAAATTAATCTCGTACATTTCTGGTGGAATGTAAGTTTTCTGCCTCTTGTAGAATGTAGTTAGTAGAAGTGTATTTATAACGTTTAAATATATTTATAATATTTTGGTTAAATCCACTTTTAAGAAGTTTTTCTATGAGGAAGGTATCCTAAAAATGTATGATACTATATATGAAGTTTTTCATTGCCATTGTTAGTAATAAAAAGTTATAAATGAATATCAAAAACAGGAAACATTAAATATGTTCTATTTTCTGATATGATGGATTATTAACAGTCTGTGTTTTTGGAGAACTTAATGACATTCTAAGTAAGGAAAACAGTGTATGAAAATGTGCACATATTATTCAAGTATGTTTTTTGTTATACATATCAATATGCAAGGAAGAAATCCTAGTAGGAAATACTAAAATGTTAAAGGTTATCTTTATATTCTGAAATTACAGTTAATGTTTACTTACTATTAACATACACATAATGGTTAGGCAATAAAGATTTACATCTGTGTAGAATTCTTTACAAACAGGTTTTCAAACTTTATGTAGCTCTCTGGGACGTGCTTTTTAAAGAAAGTAACGAAGGTACTACAATTCAGTCATTTGTTGTAAGTAACTGTGGTTCATCTCCTTTTACTGCTCACACCAGTTGGTTTTTGCTGTGTAACAACCATCCCAAAACTTACTGGCTTCAAAGAGCAGCCACATATTAGCTCACTGTTCTGTGGGTCAGCAACTTGGGCTGAGCTCCAACGGGTAGCAGTCAGGCTGGTTTCACGGTTCACGCACGTGCAGCTGTGATCAGCTCACAGTTTAATTTGGAGAGTGGTTGTTCTAGGGTGGCATTCCTTACGTGTCTGATGACAGTGCTGGCAGTTAGTAGGTGACGGCTGTCAGCTCAGGGTGATAAGTGTTAACTGGAACACGTGTCTCCAGCAGGTTAGCCTGGGCTTAAACACATGATGCAGTTGCAGGTTTCTGTGAAAAGCACTTTTTAAGTTTCTGCTTGCATCATAGTTGCGATCATCTTATTGGCCAAAACACATGGCCCTGCGTCAGCATGCAAAGCTAGTAAACAAGGAATTTAGGGAGGAATAAACAAAATTAGGGACCGTTACTGCTAAAATGTACCATACTTTCCAATTTTATTCCGTATATACCACACTTATCTAATATCCCATTGACAGACATTTAGATGGTTTCTGAGGCTTGTTGTTATGAACACCATTATTAGGAATACTTTTAAATATGTCCCCTGTTCATAGGTGCGAGAAGTTATTTTAGATGTATAACTGGGAGAGAAACTGGTGCAGGAGTACGTGAATGGTCAGTTGTATAAAGTAATGCCATCTCTTTCCTATTAAGATTGTTCCAATTATACTGTTACTGGCATTGGAGGGGACAGAAAATTGAAACATTACCACCAACACCCATTGTAATTTAAAAAAAAAAGATTATTTTGTCTTCAATGTTGAAAAATAACAATTCAATTACAATGTAGCAAGTATAATTTTAGTTAAATAAGGAATAGGCTATGTGAAACAGAGAATATGAATGTTAGCGTATATAATTGTTTTGTCAGTTATTATATATTCATTCACAGACCTCTGTTAAGTAACTTACAAGACACTGTGTTAAGGGATAAAGATGTATATATATATATATATTTTTTTTTAAAGGAGTGATCCTTGCCTTCAAGGATATAACAGTTAATTTTATGTGTCAATTTGGCCATGGGGTGCCCAGATTGAGCATTATTTCTGGGTGTGTCTGTGAGGGTGTTTCCAGATGAAATTGGCAGTTGAAACTGTGATCTCAGTAAAGTAGGTTTCCCTCCCCCATGTGAAGTTGGCATCGTCCAATCCACTGAGGCCCCAGATAGAACAAAAAACAGAGGAAGGAAGAATTCACTTTTTTTGCTTCCTGCCAGCCTAGTTGAGTTGGAATATCTCATCTAACCATCTCCAGCCTTCAGAATGGGATTTTTCTAGACCCACTTTGTTTTATTCATGCTATT
This sequence comes from Camelus dromedarius, assembly GCF_036321535.1. Lineage (NCBI taxonomy): Eukaryota > Metazoa > Chordata > Mammalia > Artiodactyla > Camelidae > Camelus > Camelus dromedarius. The sequence goes on along the minus strand of NC_087446.1, from coordinate 15,194,144 downwards.
TCCACAAGGGAAAATTACATCACCTTTTCCTGGGTCTCCAGCTTGCAAGACAGCAGATAGTGGGTTCTTGGCCCCCACACTCGCATGAGCCAATTCCTCATAATAAATCTCCATAATACTAGTTCTGTTTCTTTGGAGAACCCTGACTAATACAAAGGGCTTGTGGATTTAAGCATTTGGGAAAACTAAGCATTAACAGCAACAGGTGACATTTGCAAAGAGCTTTCCATAAACCAGGTGTCACCCTAAGCACTTTCAAAATTAACTCACTTCATCTTCACAACAGTCCTATGAGACAGAGATTATTTTCATTCCCATTCTACAGATAAGGAAACTGAAGCAAAGGTCAAGTATTTTGTACAAGGTCTACAAGCTAGGCTGTGGTAGAATCAAGATTTAAACTCAGACATGCTGGTTCCAGAAGTGATGCTTTTCATCTTCCCTCTGCTCTTAACTCTGTCGCGCATTCAAGACGGTGGTGAGAGCAATGATGGAGGTCAATACACACCCTGGATCAACATACCAGAGAAGTTCATTTACTTCGATTTGGACCTTACCTCTTCAGTAAAATCTCGGATGTTTTATACTTTAGCTGCCAAAAAGCACAACAAAAATATGATTATGCCAAAGAATTCTTTTAAATTTTTGTTTGGGAATTTTTTTGGCGGGGGGAGGTAATTATGTTTATTTATTTATTTATTTATTTTAATGGCGGTACTGGAAATTGAACCCAGTACCTCATGCATGCTAAGCACACATTCTACCACTGAGCCATACCCTCCCACCCAAAGAACTTTCTTTGGTTTTTAGTCCATCGTGAGTTGCTAAAGAACAAGTGTTTTCATATGTTAAATTAACTCTGGCTAATTTAAATGAGTCATTGTTTTTGTTTTCCTTTATTGGACTCAAATATGGGATATATATATATATTCATGCACATCACAACACATGTTACAATTACTTGTAAATAATGTGTATTACATATTATAATATATATACATAAACACAAAACTATACACACACAACACATCTCCACACCCAGTGAAGATTTGTCATTTTCCCTTCTTCAACATCTATTTACCCTTTCTAACAGGAGTTTTATTAATTTTGAAAATTACCCCTCTCAAGTAGAGTGGTCTTGGTGGAACAGTAAATTTGGATTCCAACCATGGGAGCCAAAGGAGGAACTGAAAGAGGTTTCTTTTGGCCACTAAGGTACAGTCAAAGCAGAGTTGTGTGAACAACACCCCAAGTATAGCAAGACTCCGCTCCATGGTGTCGCTGACAGGTATTTACAATCTGGGGAAAACATACCCTGTCACTATAGTAAAATATTCTTCATTTATTATAAAACATTTTATTAGGACCTTTTAATGGATGGGCACACAAATATTCTTTTATAAGAATTCCACTGATTAGATATATCCACTATTTTGGTGCTCATGGATAGCAAACTATAAATAATGTAAAGATTTAAGTACAGTGTTATTTTATTGCTAATCCGGAGCCTGTTCCTCTATTCACCAATCTCCATCCTTTCTTTTCTGAGTGCCAAGCTAAATTATATTTCCCAGTCTCTGATGTAGTTACGTGTAGTCACGTGGCTAGATTCCGGCCAATGAAATGAGGAGAAGCTAGGTTCTCCACACCCAGGACTAACTGATCGAATCTTCCATGCAGTCCTCCACCCTCTGTCCCCTTCCATCGGCCTCTCTCTGTTGATTTCCGGAGTAACGTTAGAAGTCAGAGGGCAGGTTGACTGATCCCTCATCCGTTTGGATCCCTGTTGACATCGTGGCCACTTAGACTTGCTCTTCCCTCTGCCTGGAAGCTCTTCCCAAGTCACCCGCACCTGTCACCACTACCGCAGCCAGGTTTCTGCTTAAACATCACTTCACCAGTAAGGCCTTCCCAGCACATCCTATTTAAAGTGGTAGCCATCCACGAGGGTACTCTGCCTCCCTCTCCTGATTCAATTTCCTCCTCTAACATTACTTTCTTGCACACATTTTTTTTTTCATTATGTGTCTCTACCTACTCGAATAAGGGTAGAATTTTGTATTTTTTTAATGCTGTGTACCCAGAACCAGAGTGCTATGACAAATATTTGTTAAATGAATGTATGGTTATCAGATCTTGTACCTGAATATCAAAAGATTTCATATATATAGTAAAGAGACTCATGAAAAGAGAAATTTTCCTGTATCAATATTTTAAGATCCAAATGATACATTTTTTAAAACAACATAAGTATGATGAAAGATAAGGAAAAAAATCCTGCCATTGAGAAGACAGAACGAGGATATAAATGGGAAAAAAAAGAACTGGAGAAATGATGGGGGGTAATTACAAGGGAAGTTCAGAGAAAGGCTGGTTTAAACACTCCTTGTAAATTCTCTCTGTTTTGATTAGCTGGTGATTCTTGTTCTGTCACATGGATTACGGAGCTGGAAGAAAGGTGAAGGGGAAAAAAGAAATACCAGATGCTTAAATTATATAACGTAGTAAAAAGGTCAAAGAAATGCTGGTTGGCACTTAACTTCTTAGGGTAGATGACATATAAAAGGAACTAAAAGCTCAGAATCAGAAAGAAGAGGCTTTGCCACGTAGGTGCCAAAGTCAAATGGGTGCCCAGAGGAGTAATAAAAATGCCCTTCTTTTAGAAAGAAAAAAATTCAGAAATAAAGCTTAATAATACAAATAGAAAACAGCCATCAGTGTGACTAAATGTCCACGGCGTGGGTCCGCTTCATCAGCTGTTGTGTGTCCCAATCCGCTACCGTGGTAAGTATCACCCAGCAGATTAGAGACCCGTGCAGCTGCCCTAGCTGACTTGAGATTAGTCATGCTAATGAGAGAAAGAAGCTTCTGGACAGATCCCAAGCTTCATTCATCTGCAGGTTCTGAATTTCTGAATCGAAACTTTATAAGGACTAAAAGAGTTTTTTAAAAGGATAAATACAGTTTTCACCATTAAAAAAAATTGCCTATTGCTCTTATGATGTAAATACAAAGAAATAACAAAAAGCTAGATCATAGCAGGTGGGAAGAGAAAAAGACAGGGAAACATATCTGAATATCTGTGCAACAACCACACATCCAACTTTTCCCATTTAATGCTTGTATCAAAAAATGTAAGCCAGCTTTACCAGTGTGACAAACAAAGCCACAGTCTCAGTGGCTCAAAGCTGTAAGTTTATTCTCATGCTGTGGCTCTTAAGGGTTTGCTGAGATTTCCGCTCCGTGTGATCCTCATGATGGAACATCTACTAGAACATTGTCCGTAATCAAGGCAGAGAGAAACTGAAGGTTGTAAATCACACCAGGTAACACAGAACATTTCTGTCTATATTTATTGACCCAAGCAGACATATGGCCACGTCTAACTCGGAAAGAACGGAGGCACGCAATCCAACCATGTACATAAGAAGAAAACCAGAAATTTTTGCTGGATAGAAAGAGCAAGCACTACAGTGCTTGTAAAAACCCACCTGAGTAATGAAACCAAGCCTCAGAGGGGTTAAATAGCTGCTCAATGATGCTGGTTAGTGGAATAGCCAGTTTTGAAATCCAGGCATTTCTGACTCCAGGAAGGAAAGGGATGGGACTTGGGAAATGGGTAGGATGAATGCTTGATTAACTCAATGTTACAAACCCTTGGTACTGGAAGTCGTATTGTCTGTGGAACAGCAGCATCGTAATAAATTCTCACCTGAAAATTACTAGAAATGCACAATTTCAGCCTCACCCCAGATCCAGAAGCAGAATCTGTCTTTTAACGAGCTCTTTGGGCAGCTCATCTGAACTTAAGTTGTGGGAAGCCCTGTCTCAAACGTCTTTGTCTTTGAACACATACTAAGTCTCACTGGAAATCATCCATGGCTGCCCCCTGCTCCAAGCCTACACGTATCCATTTAGGAATTATAATACCTTCCCCCAAATTTACCACCACCACCACCACCACCACCAGGTCATTTCTGGGACTCTGTACGAATGTGAAAAATACACCTGTCTTCCCTCAACTTGAATATACCTCTCTTTACTTTCCCCGCTGTTCTGTGATCTCCAGGCACAGTGACCTCTCTTTCCTGCTTCTGCTAGCCTCCAGGATAACAAATAGATCCCATTATCAGTGCCACAGCTAAGGAAATGGGGGAAGAGTGGACCTCTTTGGAAATCTCGTTGCAACTGACCATCTGAGCCTCTAAGCAGCGCTACCTATGCCCGGAATCAAACACATTTGTATCCATACACAGCTTCTTCCTCGGTTCACCTGAACAACACTTTTCAAATGGCTTTCAGTCTACTGACCAATGTCGGCAATGGTGAGTGGGATGGCATAACCTTCTCTCATCTCTGTTGTGGTCATAACTCTCTTTTATCTTCCAAAGAATATCAGCCCCTGCAAAGAACTATGCACACATGCCCACTTCAGCCAAAAAAAATGAAACTCTCATGCACACTGTTAATTCATGTAAATGACACAGGGGGTAGGGGGTACTTCAGCAGAAATTCTCCCTCACAATTAGCATATCATATCTAGGCTACGAAATAGAAAATAATCATTCTGAATAAATCTGAAGGTCCTCTTATTTTGACAAGTGGTATGGCTTCATACCACTTTCTGTGCAAATAATTATCATAGAGAATATTATCCTTGAGCATCTTGGAATGTTCCTGTTGTTAAAAAGCAAGGCAACGGGCTCCAAATGGAGTTGTTTATGTTAAGCCTCACGTCACCAAACCAAGACTTAATTGCAGTTTCTGCTCTTCCAGAAATGGAATCGTACTCCTGTCCATCGGAAATCATTGGATCAGCGCTAGTTACGTTGTCTGCGTGACAGACCCCTGCCATCTTCTAAAGGAAAGGAACTTTGTCATAATCAATCCACTTTTTCACCTGTACAAATTCCTTGTTCTTGCTCTCTTCTGCCTATAAAAGTTTTTCATTTTGTGCAGCTCCTCAGAGTTCCCTTCTCTGCTAGGTTCAGTACTGTCTGATTGGAATTGATTTTTGCCCAAAAAAAACTCTTAAAAATTTTAATGTGACTTGTAAAGTTTATCTTTTAACACCATTATATGTAATACTAAATTAAAAATTTAAAGAAAATTCATAACTAATAAAGAAATCATGTTAAAGAATGAAATGAGAAAGCCTAAACAGTAAGTCTACATCAATAGGACAGGGTACGCTTTGTGACTTGGGTTTTCCTGCATAGGACTTCACTTAATCATTATAATTAGCAATAATCATGCCTTGGATAAACCTGATGGGCTACAATACTGCCACAGTGTAAAGCTTGTCCTTATTCACTTTAGAATGAAACCTCTTCTGCTTCAAGTTGTGGTTGAGCTGCCCACCTATATATAATAGTTCCCAAACCATTTGACCAATAGGATAGGAGCAAGTTTCAGGTCACAGTCTTAAAAGGAAGCTACTTACCCTCCACGTATTCACTTATTCTTTCCCCCTTTCCCAGCCTAGAAAGTACCAACAACTGAAGCAGTCACCTTGAATCCAGGGATGGAATCTATGCTGATGATGGAAAAGCAACTCTTCCAAAGCCCATTATGTAGCATCTTAGAACTGTATGCAGAAGAGATAAAAACCTTCTGTTATGTCTAAGTAACCGTCGGTTGGTCTTTCACAGTACTTGGATCAATATTTAACTAATACAGGACTTAATATAAAAAATTGTTTTTTTTTTCTGAGCAAAAGCCAACCTCTTACAGGATACCTGTGCAACTGAGGATCTTGCTCTGCCTGCCGAGTAAGAACTAAAAAACAATGGAATTATTACAAAAGAACAGAAGGAAAAGATAGCTGTATTTAACTTAAGAAAAGTAAATAATCTTAACTTTTTGAAAAATTAATTGGGAAGAGTTTAAAATTTTCACAGGTATGAAATCAAATTTATTTGCAAAATGTTTTTGCATGAAGTGAGCGAGGATCTTTTAAGTCTGCACATTTTAGTTTTGCTTTTATTCAACTAAATGCAGCAGGTGAACCCTTCAGTCTCCTTTTTGAATTGCCCTATTTCTGTGAATGAGCTCATCATTTTCCTCAACTCCAAAGCATCATGTCAGACTTCACTCCTCCCTTTTCTGACATATTCTTAGTCTCTTGTTCCTTTGTTGTAGAGTCTCCCATAAGAAATCCTTCTCTTTCACTTCACTGCTCTATGCAAATCTTTACCTACTTCTTCCAGGGTTCTTGAAACCCTCTAAGAGGCCCTTACACCAGCTGTCTCTAACCCCCTGTCTTTTTTCTTCTACCAGTTCAAAACTTAATGGGACTTTTTTTTTTTTAATATTGTCATTGTACAAATTATTCCCTTCATCAAATACTTTCCAAATTTCTTAAACTTTTTATTGTTTAAGCTCCATCCATTATTATTTCCTGAATGCAAAACATGTAGTCACACCTCCATTTGCTCAGTCCAGATACTCTGCCTGAAAATCCTTTTTGATGCAAAGTCTCCCAAGGCCTACTGTTTTTTAAAAATTGAAGTATAGTTGATTTACAGTACTATATTTGTTTCAGGTTTACAGCATAGTGATCCAGTATTTTCACAGATTGTACTTCATTAAAAGTTATTACAAAATAATGACTACAATTCCCCGTGCTGTACAATATATCTTTGTTGCTTATCTATTTTATTTATAGTAATTTGTGTCTCTTAATCCAGTACCCTTATTTTGCACCCCACCTTCCCTCTCCCTTTTGGTAATCACTAGTTTGTTTTCAATATCTGTAGGTCTGTTTCTGCTTTGTATATATATTAATTGTATTATTTTTTAAAATTCCACATATACATGATATCACACAGTGTTTGTCTTTGCCTAACTTATTTCACTAAGCATAATATTCTCTAGGTCCATTCATATTGTTGCAAACAGGAAAATTTCTTTCTTTTTTATGGCTGAGTAATATTCATATATATCTCACATCTTCTTTATCCATTCATCTGTTGATGGGCATCTGGGTTGCTTCCATATCTTGGCTATTGTAAATAGTGCTGCTATGAAACATTGGAGTGTGGGAATCTTTTCAGACAAGTGTTTTCATTTTTTTCTGGATATATACCCAGGAGTAGAATTGCTGGGTCATATGGTAGTTTCGTGTTTATGTTTTCTAGGAACCTCCATACTGTTTTCCACAGTGGTTGCACCAGTTTACATTCCCGCCAATAGTATACCAAGACCTATTCTTCCTCCAACGCTTACATCACACCCTGCTCTTTTCATAAGGACTTCAGCTCTCCTAGGGGCTCAGCCTCTTTTCTGCATTCATAGTACTCTTATCCACTGCAATCATCTGGCCCCTCTGCTCTATTTCATCCTTCAAGGGCCAGTAGAAGACACCAATCAATTGAAATACATATCTAATCTACAGTGCAGGAGGCACTGTGCCTAATGGTGAGAATTCAAAGAAGAGATATGATAGCACTGACTTTGAAAGGCTTACAAACAACTCGGAAAGACCTATCATAAAAATTAAAAAAGGAAATTACAATACAGGATTATACAAAGCTCTTAGAGTTCAGAAGTTGGAGACACTTAGACGATTGTGGCTCTCACCCCAGCCCTTGGGATTTTATCATGTTATTTGTCATTCTTCTCCCCCAAATTAATTAGTTTTAAAACTACCCTAAGAATTTATATTCAAACTTCTTTGAATTAATAAACCTTAAAGGATTAATAACACCTATAACCTTTATGTTGAACAAACACAGCTCTCCTACTTTTCATTCAAATTGTATCTTTTTGGAAAAAGAAGATTTTTTTCATGTCTTTGAATGAAAAGTGTGATAATTCCATGCTTTCCTTTTTTTCCTTAAGTAATGAAATCCCACAATCACTTTAAATAACAAAAAGTTCTTAATTTGTTGATAAAAATATCCAATCCCAAATAGGAATCCACATCCTAAACCTGAATTCAAGTTGAATCTCCTCTCTCACATACCACCGCGGGGTTCCTGGAAGCAGAATGTATGCAAATGGCGTGGGGCATAAGTGATCCTCTCTCCTCCCACACTTCATCCTACCGCTGCTCCCTCTCCGATCTTGGCAGCCAGAGTTTCTGAACCTGCCCACGTCAAGACTGAGCGGAGATGGATGGGGCGCTCTTTTGGTCAGGTGGACTTAGTGTGGACTTTCTTAATCCCTGCTACTCTTGTGGATTCTTTGGAAATCTTCCTTATTGAAGTTTCCTTGACCCACACAAATGCACTGTATGTTGGTGTTCGCTTACTCCCTTTCCAGCTTTTGGAAACGGATAGTCTATCTCTGGTTCCTCCTCCGCTGAGCCCAGTTCATCCACCTTGGACTATGTCTGCATAGAATACATGCTAGTCTTCCTTGCCCATCTCCTACATCTGCACAGTGGGGGGAAACATTCATTCTTTGATCAGACAAGTGATGAGTGTGCAGGCTAACCCCAGCCTAAGCAGGCCACTGGCTCATTTCTCATCCTCTGGGTTTCCCAGGCATGTGTGAGACACTGGTCAATTGTGTTGCCTTAATTCAGGATAGGAAGCTCTCCTAGGATTGTCAGATTTAGCAAATTACAGCAACCCAGTTCAACTTGAATTTCAGATAATCAACAGATTTTTTTTAGTATAAGTATGTCCCCTGCAATATTTGGGACATGCTTTTTACTAAAAGACTATTCATTGTTTATCTGCAATAACAAGTCACCTTTTAGCTTGGGTGTCCAGGAAACTCTGCTCTTAACAGATGTCACTCTCTTGGCCCTTTACTTTGGGGATGGTCACAAGAATCTCTCCGTTCATCTTTATACAAAGAAATACTTTTCACACTCCAGTCTTTGACACATTTTAAATAGTCAACTTTAGACATGATAACCTTTCTTAATATTTCTTTTGGAAATTTGCATCTTGATTTGGTAAGGATGCAAGGTCAAAAAGACTCGTGTATCGCTGGTAAAAATGTTCATTGTTACAACCATGTTTGTTTGCAACCTGACAAAATCCAGCAAAATCAAAACTACATACACACTTTGGAGATCTCTTTCTTGAGAATCATTATATATACATATATATAATATATATATTATATAGGTATAAAATGTTTCACACAAGTATAAAATGTTTCATAACAAGAATATCCTAGCAGTATTGGTTCATAGAAGCAAAAAAGAAAAAAAAATCAGTAAAAATTTAAACCACCGTCAATAGAGGAATAACTGAATAATTTATGGTACAAACCTCACTCTGAAATATTAAAAAGAATAAATTAGAACTATTTCAATTGATTTGAAGAGATTTCCATAAGGTATCGTTGAGTGGAAAAAAATTTTAATTCGTGAAAAAGCACATATTTCTGAAAATAAATGGATTACCACAATAGAAATCTCTATTCATAATTTTTCTTATAACTATAGAAAAATGGAGAAAATATGGAAAACTATAATTTTGTTTATGGCGGATCATGGGGAGTAAATATGTTAGGGTTGGAAGGTCTGATAGAAAGGAAGATTTTTTTTCCTAAAAATAAACTCTTTTCCAGTGTAAAAATTCTACTCTTAAAAGCTCTTTTACAAAATATTGATCCTTTCCATTAAACCAGACCTAGATCTAGCCTTTATTATTGATTTTAGCATACAACCTTTACCCTAAGGCTTCAGGCTGACTTTGTATAAGTAAATTGTTCAATCATTAAAATAGTTTAAATACCACAGACAGTAGCTTTAGTCATTTTATGGGCACATATGGTAACCAAAAAGAAAAAAAAAAAAACCAAAACTTTATTGCGAATCTTTAAAGTCACACGAGCTGATTTTCAGGGAAACAATAGGAAATGGAGAAAATTTAAATGATCCAACAGGAACTGCCTCAGTTTGCTCCAACAAAATATCCAACTTGCAAAGCTGCTCCTGCAGCAAATAGCATCTTCTTTCCTCCGTAATCAGAAGAGACACCGTCTGTTCTACGCACAGCTTTTATCTGTGCTTTGGGATCCATTTACTCCCGTATTTTGAGCATGTTCTATTATTAATTACTGCTTCTAATCTCTAGTTATGAAGCCACCCTCTCAACCAAATCCCTCTCTTAAACATACAGTTACACAGAATCATCCTTCAACCCCAGATTTGCCTCCAGCTTATCACCATATTCTTCTTTACTTCGAATCTTCTTTTAGAAAGAAGTGTTCATAGTTTCCTCTCCTTTTTTTCAGCTCAGCACTCCTCAGTCTATTCCAAACTGGCTTTCTCTCTCTTTTCTACAGCAAAAATTCTCTCTTCTACCGTGACAATCTCACCACTGACCTTTCATATCATGGAATTCAATGGATATGTTTCTGTCCTCATCTTATTTGCTGTTTCCATAATATTTGACAGTGTAGACAACTCTATTATTTCTATTGTCTCTGACATTTTCCTCCTCTTTTCTTGGTTTCTAGGACATCACCCTCTCTTGGTTCCCCAACTATATTTCTGTTCTCTTTTTAATCTCATTTATGGCCATTCTTCTAGTCCTGGCCGACTTAGTGTTACAATTTCTCCAGACTCAGATATCCCTTCTTCTCTTTAACTCTCTCCCTAAACTTTCAGATCCATGGCCTTAATTGCCATCCATGTGCTGATGACGCCCACCTTTTCGTCTCTGTAGTTTCAGCCACACCTCTCCTCTGGGTCATACATCTAACTGCCTTCTCAACAGCTTTACTTGGATATCAAAAGCATTTCAAGCTCCTCGTATCGGTGATTGAGCACATTATCCTCCTTCAAAACTTTGGTTCTCTCCCACTATTAGAGCACAGAACCATCATCCTCTGAAGGCATAAACCAGAAACCTAGGCGTCATTCTTATTACTCCCTTCTCTTCTCTTTCTATACTTAACTGATCATTAAATCTTTTAAGTCAATCATCCAAATATATTTCAAACCTCTGCTTTATCACTATCTCCTCTGCAGTCAGCCCTTATCCAAGCTATTTTTCTTTTTTTCCTGGACACTATTTATAATAAATTAGAATATATATATATATACACATATATATGTGTGTATACATATATGTGTGTGTGTATATATATGTATATCTATAAAATTTAACCTACAAACTGCTTTTTCTTTATCCTTTTTGGGTTTCCTCCCACCATTCTCCAAACAGTGATTTTCCCAATAACAAATTTGATCAGGACACTTTCTTCTTAAATCTCTTCAATGGCTTGGATTGCCCTGAGGTGCAAGACCAAGGTCCTTACCATTGCCTACAAGCCTAGTGTGATCTTGACTCTTGTCATCATCTTCAGTCTTACCCTTTTTATCTTCCTTTGCAAGGGAAATACTTTTAAATCTCCCAACCTAAGTGAAGTTGGTTTGTTTTCTCTTATGAAATTATACTTCCTTCCCTTCTGAGTACTTATCTCAGTTTTTAACTTAATACCTATTAATAACTTGCCCTTTCATTCTCGTCATTGCATTTCTGGCTCAAAGCCCTGAATATGGCACAGAATCAGTACCCAAAAATAGACACAAAGAATTTAACCTTTGAGAGAACGAGCTCTAGAATCAGGCACACTAAATTCAAATTCGAATTCTTCCCTTGCTGGTTATGTAATCCCGGGCGATTGATTTATCTCTTAGTTTCCTCATCCCTACTAAGGATGGTTATTAAAAATGTCAATAGTTAACATTCAGTAAGAATATTAATGACACTTAGCACTGGGCTAAGTGCTTTTATACGCATTATCTCACTTAAAATTAATACCATGAGGTAGGAATTAATATTATTCTTATTTTAGAGGTGAGGAAACAGAAAATTAAGAGGGTTAAGTAACTTTCCCAAGGTCCTACAGGCAGTAAGTGGAAGAGTTATGACTAAAACTTAGGTCTACTTGACACCAAAATACATGTTTTAAGCCTTGATTCTTTAGTCATCCATCTCAGACTAAATCTAATGTGTGGCTCCACTCAGATTATACATACACTGCTCACCACAGTGTCTGACACGTAGTAAATCCTCCAGGAATAGTGCTTATTGTTTCTCACTGTTTTTCTCACTGTTATTATTATTATTAGCACAGGATAGATTCTCATTTCCCTAAATGATAAATTTATGTAATCTTAACAAGTCCCTGGTCAGTTCCATCTGCTACAGAGCTGGTGACTTATATCCAAGAAGGTAAAGCTTTCTCCCCATTTGTCAAGATCCCTCCAAATTCTTTCACTTCTAAGAGGCCTTCCCAATACCTCCAATGAGAGAAACTGACCCTCTTCTAAACTCAGTGCAATTTGAACCTCCACCAAGTGACAGAGTAATTAATCATAGGCCATCCAGAGTAAGTTCTTTTTAGTATTATTTATCTTACTTATCTTTAGTATTACTTATCTTATTTATCTTTAGAGGCTCTGTGGTCCTCCACCTGCATTAAAATATTACTGAACTCCAGCCTTTTACTACTTTGTATTCCTTGGGCACCCAACCAAATGCTTTGCACACCATTAGTGAGGTAACAAATATTTGCTAACTGATTGATTGAAAAGAGACAGAAAACATCATAACCGAAAAGAATTCTTTATACCCTCTTCAGAGACCAAAATGTCAATGTTCAGATGTGAGTAAATCATGAGAAGGATGTTGTTAAGTTCAGAGAAAGTTCACTCAGAGCAATAGTTTCTTCAAAGGCGTCTCACCAGAGAGGCTAATTTTCTCACTAAGACTACTGATTTCCACAGAGACGTTATCACAGCTTACAGCGAAATTTCTGTACATTTTAATTATGATATTTAATAGCGTGGTTCTTCATGGAGATTTAATTGACTGATTTTCCAAGGGCTATTGGTATTATTTATATCTGTTCCAACTGTAATTATCCCCTGCACCCTAACGTAATCAAAAAGATGAAGGTAAAACAATGAGTTAGGAACGTTAAAATATCATAGAATAAACCCTACTCTTAGATGCTAAATAAAGATTCTGGAATACCTGGCACATTACTAGATAAGCACTAGATTTTTCTAACTGACATTAGTAAATACGTAAACACACACAGCGCACCCATATTACTATGTCAATGAGGTTTTTCATTGTACCCTTTGACACACATATATTTCAATTTTTGTAGGTCTTATATGTCCCCATTGACCCTTCTCGTTGTAAAAACTGTTATCTTAACAGTAATCACTGTCAGGTTGATAGGTACCTGTTAATCCTATAAACCTACAAGGTTATTTGCATACTTTAGAGATAAACTTAAAATCTTATAATCAACACCAGGCTCCAATATTTCCTTATAATTGTGGTTTAGAGATAGAAATTATCTGGAAAGAGTAAGAGGAGGGGCGGATAGAATAAATGTGAAGATTGGTTTGAAGCTGCACTTACATGACAAGTATACTGATTTGCTTAGACGACGTGATTTCTTGGACTGTCTTTTGAGTGAACTGATGGAGAACATAGGTGGGGAAACGAAGTTGGAGAACATAGCTGGGGAGACTAGTACCTTACTTCTATGATGGCAAACCAGGAACACGCTGGCTAAATAATTGAGAGGGGTATTTGTGTGTTCTTATCTTGCTCAAGTCAGTTAAGCAAATAGAAATAGCAATATTAACTTTCTGTTTAGGTATCATCTAATTCACCAAAGCTTTCTTCTGAATTTTATTTGTCCTTTAAGAGCAGCCAAAGATAAGTTTATTTTGAACTATGGATATGTGTAAAAAGTCTGGGCTCCTGAATTTTAGATAAGGAGCTTCCTTGCTGACTTTTGTCTGATATAGCAATATATTCTCTAGTCATTTTGCAAATATTTATTGACTAAGCATGAGAGGAGGGGGCAGGAAGGGTAAATACCTCCTTTCTGCAAGGTTGTCTTTTAGAAGGTTAGCCAAAATAAGTTTAGAAACTTCTATTTTAGTCTTACTTTTGCCTCTTCTCATGAAAACAAGGTTTCTCCAGAGATATTTTCAAACATACTGTTTAATCAAGGGAACTGTGAGATAAGGAAATCTGTTGAACCTCACAGAAACTAATAATAATGGCTAACAGCTAAAACTCACATGGTTTTTTTAACGGTACAGAAACGTTATATAATGGATGATGTGCAGCAGAGCCAACAGAGGTAGGTCATAATGAAGCAACAAGATGTCATTTGATCACGGACAACATAGTCAATTTGATTTGTAAACCATGTTGATGAATATCTTGTTCATCTTCATCATTTTTCAGATGAAACAACTAAAACCCAGAAAGATCAAGTTGCTTCTCTAAAATAAACTAGCCATATATTAAATTATTCATCACGAAAATCAAAATTTCTTAATATGCTTCTCAATGCTTAATTCCACAGTTGTTTTCTCACCACCACCACCAACAACAACAAAAAAAACCTTGTTATTCTTTAGTAATGTTATAAAGAAACATTAAATATTCAGATCTTAAAGAGAAGGCTCTGTCTTGCCTTTATTAACTAAATTTCATTTAAGGACTCACAGAGAAATTGAATCTGTCATAAAGTATTAGACAACCTACCAGCAATTTCTGAAGTGTGTGTACATATTCTTAACTTCTATTTAACTTTTGAAGCAAAATCTGTAGAAAACCATGGGACGTTAACGCTATCTCAGGCAGTAATGTAAAAAATGGAATAGAGTCTTACAAAGCATACTCTCTAAATTATATTATAATAGAATTTAAATCTGTAAGATTTAATAGAGCCTAAATACTTTATTCTGGCTTAGAGCAGGTATTTGCTTAGAGGTATTCTATAGCATTTAGAGAACAAGCAGAGATAATTTTCAACTTCTGATAAAATGACACATCACAAACTCCCCCTCCTCCTCCAAAATCCTTACTGATATAAAATATCTAAAAATTGTGGTTATAACTGATATATTTTTTAGTACACAACTAAATTTGTGAAAAGGTGAGGGAACTCTCCAGGAACAAAACACCAAAAGAAGACATAGAAAACCAGAGTGACACCTGAATGTGAAAGTGAATTACAGTTGAGGAAAAGGAGAAATGGAAAATAAGCAAAGAAGGAAAGAATGAAGGAAGAAGGAAAGAAGAAAGGAAGGAAGACATCAGATTACGATGTAGGGGTGCACAGAAAATTCAAAGAGTGAAGTGACAGAGAATGACTGAATGGCGACTTTAGATGGGACAGTCGTAAGTCTCAGTGTGCATGTTGACGTTTGCTGAGAAGTTAATAACATTAAAGGAGGTAGATATGCAAAAACCAGGGGAAAAAAGGATGCAGGCAGAGCAAATAATAGCAATATCGTTATCCATAATTCAGTCATTAAAGAGATCATAGAAGGTTAACCAAAGAAAAAAGTTCAAAGTAAATTTTTAAGTTTAAAATCAGTTTTCAAAAATTAAAATATGTGTAGTTTGATGCATTTCTGTAGAGAAAGAGAACCATACAGAAACAAGAAAGAATTTGAGAGAATAGTGCTTTAAGTGAGATGACATCAAACTAAAAAGCTTCTGCACAGTAAAAGAAACAATCAATAAAATATATGTGTATATATACATGACTGAGACATTGTGCTGTACACCAGAAACTGACACATTAAAACTGACTGTACTTCAATAAAAAAGCAATCAACAAAATGAAAAGGCAACCTACTGAATGGGAGAAAATATTTGCAAATCATATGTTATATAATGGTTTATATCCATACTATATAAAAAATGCATACAACTCAATAACAAAAAAAAAATCTAGTTTAAAAATGGGCAGAGGAACTGAATAGACATTTTTCCAAAGACATCCAAATGCTTAATAGGTACCTGTCATCCAAATGATGAAAAGTTCTCAACATCGTTAATCATCAGGGAAATGCAAACCAAAACTATAATGAGATATCACTTTACACATGTTAGAATGGCAATCATCAAGAAGTCTAGAGCTAAACATTGGTGAGGGTGTGTAGAAAAGGGAATACTTGCACACTGTTGGTGGGAATATAAATTGGTCCAGTCACAATGAAAAATAGCATAGCGGTTCTTCAAAAAATTAAAAACAGAACACTATATGATCGGTAAGTCAGAGAAAGACAAATACCATATGATACCACTTGTCCATGGCATCTAAAAAAGCCAAACTCATAGAAACAGAAAGAAGAATTGTGATTAACCAGGCACTCAGCGGTGGGGAATTGGGGGGAATGTTTTTAGGGTACACACTTCCATCTAGCGAATAAATAAGTTCTGGAGATCGAATGCACAGCATAGTGATTACGGTCAACAATACTGTATTATAAACTTCACAGTTGCTAAGAGACTAGATCTTAATTGTTTTTACAACAAAAAAAGAAATGATCGTTATGCGACAAAATAGAGATGTCTGCTAATGCTAAAATGGCAATCCTATTGTAATAAGTAAATGCATCAAATCAACACGTTGTATACCTTAAATTTACATAGTGCCATATGTCAATCAATTACATCTCAGTAAAAAATTGGTTCTATCTGGGATGGAATTATGGGTAATGTTTATATCACTTTTTTTATTTGTATTTGTTAAATTTTCACAGTGAACCTGTATTATTTTGAAATAAGAAAAAAGTTAATATTAAACAACCTCACCTTATCTGATGTTATTATTGTGAATAATAATCTTCACAATATTATTATGAATATTATTGTAAGACCACCGTGATCAGTACACTTATCACATTCATCCTTCACCAAACCAAACTACACAGCTTTCATTTCAAAATGCCAAACTGTTCTTTGACAACTCTTGATTTGAGGTAAAATGGGCCCGATTGAAATCGCAGGAATGAGGGAAATGGATATGCTCTGATCTCAGTGGTTATGTTATTAGTCATTCACTATCTGTCCCTGGTTCCTACACTGAGCTCCCCGGAAACTGATGTCACCGCAAAATTAGCACGAGTGACTCAGAACAAGATGAGTGGGGGTTTCGCCACCAGCTGTTTTAAGTCCACGTCCCCAGGTGTGCGATACCATTCCCCAAGGCTCAGAAATCACAGTCATTAACGATTTTCCTCAGATGTCCGACAACATACACTTTATTTTCAGAATCAAAGCAAACCCACAATTACTGGGGGAGCGTGGGCTCAGGCTGGTCAGCACTAGAGCAGTAGGTGAAGAAACCCAATCTCTGTCCCCCTCCCGGCAGTGCAGCTGGTGCGCCAGCTTTCTTTTTGCCCTAAAATCCACACTGACCCAGTCTGTTACCTAACCCCACCTCCCTCCCACTCCCGTAATATACTCAGGAGTTATGTTTACAGAGTACTGAGGAAATTGCAGAGTGGCATCTACAGCAACATAGAGAATGGTATTTTTCTAGATAAAGGAGCTACTGGCGAGATTATTCACTCGGAGCCAATAGTCCATGGCTGCTTTCGTGGGCTATACCCACGCTTAGAAAATGAACAAGTCTGGGAAATAGTAAATCTAATCACCTATAGAATCTCTACAAATTATTTCTGTTCTTTTCATCATTAACAAAAAGTTTTGGTTTTATTTTCCTTCCTGAGGCATTCCGACACGATTCTGTGCTGAGTCCTGTTTTCATAAATATTACAGCATTCCTACTGCCTTTATAGGGGTTCCAGACCAACGCTCTTACTTTCCTGACAGTGGCAAAACCAAGTGAGATCCTCACAAAATGCCATCCCTCATCCTGGGGACACGGATTGTATTTCCCAGTTGCATTTGCAGTTAGGTTAGGGTCAGGATGCTGATGGATCGTGAGCGTACATCAGGTATGTCTTCTCCTAACTCAGCTCACAAAATTTCCAGGGGCAATTTCAGCTTCCTCCCTCTTCTCAGGGGATGACTGAAATGGCGTAGCCTCACAGGCAGAAGCCTACACCCCAGAGCCCCCACTCGGAAGAAATCTGTCCAGGAGAGACTCCTGGTATACTTCAGATTTAAAGAAACTGAGACATAAACTCGTGATGAATGTGCCAGATGCTAAGTTTGAGGGGTCCTGTGGATACTCCCTTGATTCATTGTCCTCATACACTGAGTCTGATTTTTCTCATCTATAGTACAGGCAAAGCTATGTACACAGCAGGGTTGTTGTGAGAAATCAGTGAGCAGATTCATTAAAAATACCTGGACAGTTACATTATCTTCATTAATGCTGTCAGATAGCTGGGTCTTTGGGGGTTATTCCACTGTCCGGCTCGGTAAAATTATAGAGTTGGCTAGACCTCTCCAATTCACATGCCCATCTCTTCCAGCGTCATACCAACCAAGGCATCCATCCCGTCCCGTGGTGTTTTGCTGAAGACGTTGCACTTTTAGATAGCTGGCCCACTAGAAATGATTACTTACAAAATGTTAAAATTATTTTCAAAAGGTAATGTTATCCATAGTGCATTTGCATCTTAAGGAGCAGTGCTCAGTGACTGAGTGGCTTCTAAGACGGGGAAGATTGAAGTTTTAGTTGTATAATTAGAAAGAAGCTAGAAACCCTTGGGCACAAAAGTAATTATAACAATTATATGTTAAATATGTACCAGGCTGTGAACTAAACACTTTGTGTTTATTATCACGTGGCATCGTCACAGTATGCCTATTAGACAGGGACTGTTAAAGTCAACTTTCTAAGTGAAGAAAGTGAGGATGAGTGTGGTTAAGTAGCACGCCCAACGCCGCACAGTGAGGGGGGGAAGCGGACAGAGAACTCTGCTCAGACTGCCCAGCTGGGGCCTTCGCCCTCACTTCTTTCACTGCGCTACCATCTTAGATTTGGGGTAGGTTACACAGTGCGCATTTGATAAAAGTCAGTTTTCTTAGCCTTTCTCAGTATTGTCCCTCCAATCAGATCAGGTACCAGACCCTCAGTTCTGCTTTGTAATGAGGGCTGTACTCGTGTCCGACAAGTTGTTTTCAGACCAAATTGTGGCTGCCGGGTCCTGGGAGGTAATGGAAACTTACCCACTCCTGCATAAGACATGCCAGCACTGTTCTTAACCAGAGGTGCATAAAAAAACATACCTGTGAAGTTTTAAAAAGCAACTGCTTCGACACCGTTGTGGGAAAAATATAATTAAAAACAAAATCCTCTTCTAACTCAGAAAGCCTCTCCACGAACATGGTAGAGAAAGAAAACAAGTTAGTTATTGAATAAGCTTTAAACCATAATATAAAAGGCATCTCATACAATCATCTTAGAGATTGCAAAGACAGGAAGCAATAGCACCCATTTATATAGCTGAGCAAATACAACTCATCACACACACATTCTTAAGATAAACAGCCAGTCTTCAAGTAAGAGGACTTGGTAGCACCATTGGTCACACACGGTTCATCCTAAATTTACCTGGTAATTGGGGTGACTATCTGTCTTGGTTAAGTGGCCTTATACAAAAGAAAGACAAGTTTCTCTTATCTTTGCAATGGGAGGTGATTTTGCAACTTGAAGCAAGAAGCCCATGAAGTTGCTTCTGCCCCTCCGCAGAGCCTGGGAGAGAGGGACGCTCTCTCCCCTGATGTGTACACTTCAAAGAGATGATTCCAGGCCCAGGAGAAAGACATTCCTGGCCTGTAAAAGTGGCAAAATCTCATTTGGCTATTTTTTTTTAAACGTTACATATATTTCTAAGAAAGGGAGCAAGAACTTGCAAGCTTCTAAATTAAATGCTCTAAGAAAAGGGAGTTGAGGATATTCTCTTCCCTTACTTGCAACAGGGAGAATTACACCTCGTGTTTAAAATGTGTGTTTGTCCTCCCACCGCTTCCTGTGAATTGATTCATTTGTTCTGAGTTGGAAACTCCACGTCTTGCTGGAAATGGCATCTGAGATCAGACCTAGAGTAACAGGTCCACCCCTGTTCCCCAGAAATAGACGTGAACAGGCACATAAAAGCCCCTCACTGATTAAAACAGGGCATGTCCTGCGGCAGGAATTGGGGGAATCGAGTCACAGAGCAGCTTGATGGAACAGAATGTAAATTCATAATTTAATTTTGTTAAACCAAACCTTTCTGAGAACCGCTGGCATCAGGACACCAGAGTGGATGGGAGAATCTCATGTCTATCAGTCAAGACTTCATTGACTTTGAGAAACAGAAATCCAGCACTAATTATTCATGGAGTCCAGGAAGGGCTTGAACAAATAAGACATTCAGGTCTGGGGTGCAGCTGCCAGGACCCATGCTCTCTCCTTCTCTTGTCTCTGTTTCATTCTCTTGTATCGCAGACCGATGTTTCCCCACCTTGGGGAAGGGCCCAACTCTCAAGCACACACAGGCAAATCAAGGCCAAGGTGAATGTCTGACTGATTTGATAGGAAAAGATGCAAGGAGCCACTATTTGAAGCAGAGTGTTACTTACATGGGCAGCGAGAAGAATCAGCCAAATATGCCAGCTCCCCAGGATTTCTGTACCACATACCACATCACAGGGCGCTGGAATGACAGGGGCCAGGTGATTGCACTGTGAGCTGTGGGATACCTTGTTACTAAGGAGCCAATTCTAAACTACAGTGAAGTGCTTCCACATCCTGCTCCTCTATTCCCAGGGATGAGGCAGAATGTCCCAGACCTCATCAGAAACAGGGAGAGGATGAGAGACTATCTCATGACAGCCTCCCGGGAAGAAGAGAGAGGCAGGCGGAGATGGCCTTGAAGCAGCTCCTCACGGGCCTCCCATGCTCTCCTGTCCCGGGAGGATTACAAGGCATCTGCCAAGCTCAGACTAGCTGTAGGACAAGCATTGACTTGCCCGTGAGGTCTGAACAATTATGTGAAGATATCAAGGGAACATGGTGGAATCACCGCCCAGCAAAAACCGCTAACAACTCCTGTTTAAAACAAAGAAACAAACAAAGAAAAAAACTTACACACCTACTCACTGAAGGTTAACTGATTTAGAAACACATTTTCTAAATCTGTGTTTTAAAGAAAAATCCCAGAAAATAGACTTATTGACCCAGCATAAATTAAGTGCCCACATTTGGACCAACTGAGAGTCTCACACTACGCGTGTACATGTTCCCATCATTTAAAGGGAGCTGGGGAAAAGAATATATATACACAGCATATCCAGAACTCCAAAGTGCTCACTAATTGGATCTGGTCATCAGCACCGTAGAGGAGTCCGAGGAAGAAGTTTCAAGGGAAAGACAGTAATTCAGAAGTACAATATTAAAGTCAATGAAATAGTGAAAGTACGTTTCTTATTGTCTCGGTTTCACCAAAACTGAGAGCCAGTGAGAACCAGTAATTCACTCATCGTCTTCCTAGAGGTACTAGATGTATCTTCACAAAACTTGCAAATAGGCCAAGTCCATTCCTGTGATTCCAGCCAGTTCTACCTTCCGTCTGTACGAGAGTTCCTAAAACATTTGTTGAACTGAAATAAACTCAGTGGATCGTTTGAAGGAAGTCACCAGTTTTAAAGAGAGCTGTGGGCCTTCCCTTTCTTCAATTGCTCCCCCAGCTCAGGAGCCAAGTCAGAAGGTATCCCTGAGAAGCATCAGAGAGACAGAGTTAGCAGGAGACAGTGACCTCCCTCTCCAACTGGATAACCACTGAGTTTTGAACCCTGTAGGCTCTACCAGTCCTGGGTCGAGGTTATGACAGAATTCTTCCAAGAGCTTAACTTGAGTCTCTGAGGTTTGGGCACCAAAGAGCCTGGAGCCTGGCTTCCATCTGGAGAAGTCTGAGGGTGGGAGGCTGGGTGAAGAGGACTGCACTGGAAGCAGCCTGCATTTCCATGCTGGCTGGGCAAGGGTGAACATGTGGCCTGGGCCCAGTGCAACTGGAAGGGACCCCACTGGACAGGGCTGCCTGTTGAAGAGACCAGATGTCCACCCCTGGAAGGTAGGAACCAGGATGTGATAAGAGATGGACAGGAGAGTGCGCCATCCAACAAACAGTATGAGGAGTGTTCCATGAGAGGTCTCTGAAGACAAAGCCATCCCAGGAGAAGGCACGCTTGATGTTCCAAGAACCAAAATTATTAATTGGTAGCACAACATACGGTATGAAATACACTTTACATGGCAGTTCCATCCACACACACACATCTGTCTACTTTGAAAGAAAAAGAGGGGAGAAAATCAAAATTTCACAAAATAAAGCTTATCTTTTGTTTACGAAATACATCCTGAAATCTTCTGGTTCAGTCTGTGCTCTGCAAAGTTATTACGTGTCTCGGATCAATTAAATTCAATACACAAAGTACAGCCTTCTAGAAGCCAGGAGGAGTGAAGCTGATGGAAAAGAGGCGTGTCGAGAAGAACGGTAAAGCAGAGCGTGTTACCTGTCATCCGCAGAGCTTGAATTCAGGGTTTGAATTGGGCAATAGATTGAAGTTGTAGTTTTATATTTGACTGCAGTTTTCTCTGTCTGTTCTAACATCCTTGGAAAAACTATGCCATCTTCCTGTCAGGGACAAGCAAGGGGGACTGAATTAACCTCCAAATAGACAATATTTGGAAAATACCGTTTTCTCTTTGTACCCTGTCGAGTTAACACATGCAATAAACTTAGTTTCATGATATTAGTTGCCCTTTGTTATAAACTGAATGCTTGTGTTCCCCCCAAATTAATATATTGAAGCTCTAACCCCTAATGTGATAGCATGTGGAGGTAAAGGCCTTTGAGAAGTGATTAAGGCTAGATTAAATCATGAGATGGGATTAATAGCCTTATAAGAAGAAGAAGAGTTTCTCTCTCTCTCCTTCCCTCCCTCCCTCTCCCTCCCCCTTTTCCTTACCCCCTCTGTGTGTGTGATTGTGTGTGCATTCGTACACCAAAGAAAGGCTCTGTAAGAACATAAATGAGAGGGCAGCTGTCTGCAAACCAGGAAGTTGACCCTCACTAGACACTTAAATCTGCTAGCTCCTTGATCTTGAACTTCCCAGCATCCAGCACTATAAGAAAGAAATGTCTGTTTTACATAAGCCGTCCAGTCTACGGAGTTCTGTTATAGCAGCCCCTGTTAAGACAACCATTATAAACACCTTAAGTATTAACCGGGTGAGTTCAAGACCATGATCTCATTTAATCTTTGTAGTTGATAGTTATAAGGTAGTTATTAAGAGGTGTTTGATGTTTTCAACCTGAGATCTTCTGTTTTCTGATCTTCTGACTCTTGAAGGTCAATACTCAGGGTCAGCTGGTGGAGGTATTTGTCATAAGAACTCAAGAGGAAAGGAAAGGGGGCAGCACAAATGCCTTAAATATAAGGGCTCAAAGAGGGTCTTTTTTATGCAGGCAGGCAAGGAAGGGCCATCGAGGAAGCAGCTTGAGGGATAGCACCTGTAAATAAAGGCAAGGAACTGGAGGGACAAATGTTGAGTACTGCTGGGGACATGTGTTTCCCCTCACGGAACCCAAGTAACTAGCAATGGACTTGAGGGTTACTGATGTTGCTTGTGGCTGCGTGAAGAAGCTTTAGCAGCTAAAATGAAACAGAGATGGGATATGAGTTCAAGCTAACTCTCAAGCTTATGCTACATCATCTATTCTAGTTTGCAGATACTCCTGGACATTTTCTTCAGAGTCCTGTGTCTGGAATTTATGTATCAAAGACTAAGGCAGCTTTGTCAGATTAAGTGGAAAAGAGAATTTGGAACAGACAGAGGATGAACTGAGTAGGAGCAGTGCCCTGGATGGGAATAAATAGTGAGATCTATTTTATAGGGATTCCCTCCATTTGTGACAATAACAAAAGAAAACTTTAGGAAAAATTGTTTCCTATCTCTCTCAGATCAAAAAGCACAGAGTGATACAAACAAACATGAATAGAGAGCACTAAAAATAACACAAATTGAAATAAATATTCTCATTGTTGGAAAGAATAGAGACCTTTTTTACATGACTGTGAAGCTTACAAACTTGTCTTTCCCTGTTAATTAAAACTGTATTACATAAATTCATTTAATACCCTGAAGAATTTTGGAGAGTTTTTTGGGGGGTGAGGGGGGAGATAACATTTATTCTGCCCTGGAAATTACCAGTAAGTTTGACAGCATAAACTATAGTAACAGGCAAACTGTTCTTAATAATAATGCCACAGTATTGCACTGTTTGTTCAAATCTACTTAAGAAATTATGAGTGGCCTGAAGCTCTAAGGTTCTGTCTCAAGAGTGTTTCATCTCAGGGCATTCCTTTAATTGTTCATGTCACTGTGACTAAGAAATTGAGCTCTTAACAACACTGATATTTAACACATTTCATAACTGTCTTCCTCTTTTCTCCAAAAAAACTTAAAAGTACTTCCACGTAGGTAGCTCTGTACCACCACAATAGAACACTGAAATGAGAAACAGGGGGCCGATCTCTGCAAAATATCTCAGAAACATTCTGTGAATCCTAACAGAAAAAGAAAGAACATGTGTGAATAACATAAAAACTGGTACCATGACTCAAAGCTCATAGAACCACTCTGATGGCCAGAAGGACTCTTACACCTTTCTTTTTTATATATAAAATAAAATGATATAAGAGAGGTTAGTATGACACCTTCAAAAGGGCCACTTCACAAGCTGCTATAACTTTATCCGTGCCTAAGTTTAATTCAGTTACAAGACAAGAACTTTACCCTTTGTTGAAACACAGGTTGAGTTAATCTGTGTTTCATGTTGACAGCATGTTAATAGTCATCACAAATACTCAAAATATTAATTAATCTGATAAAATCCCAACAAAGAAGCTGTGATTTTGGGGTCTCTGGGCAGATAAGGAAAGAAAAGAAAAGTCTTTGATGGTTTTATTGTTGCTGGAAAGAGCTCATCCTTTATTTGCCATTTCTTCTTTAATAGGACTCCTCTCATGTGGAATCTAACAAAATGAGACAAATGAACTTATTTACAAAAACAGAAACAGACTCGCAGACACAGAAGGGGAAAGGGGGGTGGTGGAGAGTGGTATTAGGAGTTTGGGATTAACAGATACAAACTACGATATATACTATAGATCAACAACAAGGTCCTATGATACAGCAAAGGGAAGTACATTCAATATCTTGTAATAACCTATAATGAAAAAGAATCTGTGTATATATATATATATATATACATATATATATAACTGAATGACTGTGCTGTACATCAGAAACTAACACAATATTGCAAATCAACTATACTTCAATTAAAAATTGATAAATAAAAACCAATAGGGAGCAGACACTACAGGGACTCTCTGTACTATCTTTGCAACTTTTCTGTGTGAATTATTCTAAAACAAGAGTTTAGTTAAAAATGAAAAATAGGGCTTCTCCCCATCCTTCCACTACAAACATGATATATGAAGGTAATTTCAGAACTGGTTCCAATAAACTAAGACAACCAAATTTTCTCTGTGACAATAAGCAGCCTTCAGGTATTTCATATCGAAAGATAGACAGATTAATGGATAAAGATGTGGTGTATGTATACAGTGGAGTATTTCTCAGCCAAAAAAAAAGAAAGAATAAAATCCATGCAACAGCACGGATGGACCTGGAGGGCTTTATGCTAAGTAAAGTAAGTCAAACAAAGAAAGACACATACTGTCTTATTTCATTTTTATGTGGGGTCTAAAAAAAAACAAAACAAACAAATATAACAAAACAAAAATGGACTTACAGAGAATAAACCAGTGCCAGAGGGGACAGAACTGAGAGAGATGGGCAAAATAGGGGAAGAGGATTTAGAGACACGAACTATCAATTATAAAATCAGTTATTCGTAGAGATGTAGCATAAAGCACAGAGAACATAGTCAACAGTATTTTAATAACTTTGATGTGTAATCTATAAAAATAATCTAATCACTATGTTGTATACCTGAAACCAACACAATATCATATCAACTATACTTCAATTTGTTAAAAAAAGATAAACAGTAGCATGCATTATTTTTTCTTTAAGCCATGCTGGCTTACTTTAAATTATTTTACATGTTATTCTCTCAATTTCTGAATAATTTGATTAAGTTTTAGGAAAGTAATAATTTCTTGAAGTGTCTAGAGATTTTATCAGCATTGTTGCTACTAGTATTCATTGTTTTTCATCATTACTTTTTGTAGGAATGCCTAAGAAACACATGACATAAAGGATGAAAACATATCTTTTGTGATACAGTAATGAAAATGAGCCAAATTGAGAAATTCTAGATATAGAAAGAACTTTAGAGATGATTTGGTCCAATTGCCTCCTCTGATACATGAAGATGCTGAAGTTCCCTGAATGTAAATAAATTGTCTCACCTCACTCATCCAAGAGGGTCAGCAAACTACACATTGAGATCAGTGCTCTGTCTCTGCTCCACATCATCTTGCTTCAGGAAGAGATCCTTTCTGAAAGTACTTTTGCCTTTAGTCATTTAATTTATCTTCTGAACAGAGGAATCTTGTTGGGTTAAATTATAGCAGATAGCTACTTTTTTTCAACTTGATTTCAAGTTAAATAGCTATCCAATTCAAGACCAAACACTATTTTATTAATAGTTGCTTGTCATACCTGACCTTCTAAAATGACAGATTTTTGGTTTTCCAAATAAATATTAAAAATTCACGAAAGTGTTTTTGTAAGTAGCTTATTACCTATAAAGGTATAGCCCTTTAAGACGTCCTTTAGTATAAAATATGTATAACTGCCTTATAGATTATTAATAAGCTCCCAGATTGTTCAGCACACTAGATATGTTTAAAAAAAAACAAATTAGAATTCTGATCCTAAGTTTTGTTTCAAGTCTATTGGGAGAATTACTTTTTAAATCATTCATTTCTAAATGGTGATTTGCATATACATTCATGTTTTCCATTATTAATATCAAATTAGATCAGGAAAAATTATTTCATACCAAATGAAAAAAAAATAAATGCATTTGTAATCAAGAGAACAATCTTAACTTAGTTCAGTGATTCAGATCAATGATGGTAAATATATCACGATTAGCTAGACTATAGTGTGATGCAAATACAAAAACCCACCTTCTGCACATGAATTTGTATTTATTCACTGGTCATTTTTTCCATCAATGAAAGAAGAATGTGAACTGTGGCATCCATGACCCAGATAAAAAATCAAGATGTTAGAACAGTTCCTTGGTGACTGGAGAAACATTAATGGAAGGATAAAAAAAAAATTCTAAAAGTATAAGAGTGAATATCTATCTGAAAACATTTGATCAGAACTTGTTTAAAAACCTTCAAGATGAACCACAGAGAAAAGTTTTTATATAATA
The DNA here is from genome assembly GCF_036321535.1 of Camelus dromedarius. NCBI lineage: Eukaryota > Metazoa > Chordata > Mammalia > Artiodactyla > Camelidae > Camelus > Camelus dromedarius. The sequence goes on along the minus strand of NC_087446.1, from coordinate 15,167,008 downwards.
GCTTTCTTTCTTGCAATCAGTCCATTCATTCTACAAATATTTATTGAACACAGAAGTTGTGCCAGGCACTTTTCCCAATGCTGAGGATACAGCAATGAACAAAATTCCCTGTCTTCATGGAGTTCATATCCTGTTGGAAAGAGAGGCAAAATGTTATAAGTCAGATGAGGATAAGTGCTGAGAAGGAAAAAAAATCAAAGTAAGAAAAAGAGATTGGGACTGAGCAAGGGTGCTGTTTTAGGTACAGATGGCCAGAGAAAGACTCTCTCAATAGGTGGCATTTTGAAGGAGTGAACCATTACAGACATCCAGAGACAAACATTCTAAGAAAAGAGAGCGGCAAGTGCAAAGGCCCTGGAAGGGAGTAAACTCATCCTATTGGCAAGACATCAGGAGGACCATGTCATTGGAGCAGGGTGAGTAAAGGAGAGAGTGGTACGGATGATTTCAGGGAGATAACTCCATCAGATCGCGGAGGGCCTGGAACCACCCTCAAGACTCGTGATTTTACTCTGAGTGAGTTGGAAAGCACGGAGGGAGAGTGATGTAAATCTGACTTGTATTTTAAGAGATGAGCCAAGCTGTTGTATGGAGAATAGTCTGCAGGGGGCAAGAGAAAAGCAGCGATTGGTGGGATGCAATAATCCAGGCAAGAGGTGATGCTGCCGGCCCGCAGGGGGCGCCGTGGTGTTATAGGGGTGGTGGGGGTCTGACATATTTGGCAGGTAAACAAGTTTTGCTGTTGGTAGCAATTTGCTACGTGAAAGGCAGAATAATGGCCCCCCAAAGCATCCACGTCTAATCCCCATAACCTGGGACTGTTACATTACAAGGCCAAGAGGAATTAAGGTTGCAGATGGAATTAAGGTCACTAATGAGCTGATGTTAAAATAGGGAGATTAACGCAGACTAGCCCAATGTAACCATAAAGATTCTTAGAAATGAAAGAGGGAGGTAGAAGCGTGAGTCCAAGGAAGATGTGACCTTTGAGGAAAGACACAGAGAGATGCAACATTGTTGGCTTTAAAGACAGAAAAAGGGGGCCACATGCCCAGGTAAGGAGCAGCCTCTAAAAGCTGGAAAGGACCAGGAAACGTATTTTCCTCTCGAGGCTCCAGAAAGGTTTGCAGTCTTGTCCAATCTGGATGAACCTACATCCAGTCAGACTCATGTCAGACTTCAAACCAACAGAACAGTACCATCACGAATGTGTTGCTTTTAAGCAAGTTTGTACTGATGTGTTGCAACAGCAATAAAAAATTAATACAGTTTGGTATGAGGTATTAGAGAAAGAGACAAGTCAAGGGTCACTAGAGGTTTAATGTAATTTGAATTTTATAACTTTGGCTAATAACGTGTTGGTTCATTATTTGCATAATTAAATATGGTTTTTATAGCTTTTGAAAATCTAAGTATGTTTACAAATGAAGACTTCTAATTCAGATGTGGGTGCCTATCAGTGACCTGATCTGTCCTATTTCATTTTTCATTTTCAGAATATAAACACAAACTTTTATTGGATTTAATCGTTTAACACGAAGCACTGAAATGTGATTGCAAAGCACTGAATATATTTTTTAAATTAACATAGTCGTACTTAAAACAGGCATCCTTCTATATTGTCAGCTTACAAAGCTAAACTCTAATAGCAGTTTGGTGCTGTGTCAAGACAGGTTTGAAGCCCTTTCTCTAGCATTGCCCCAGAGTCTGTTTACAAATCCTGCAAGCAAAGCCTATTATGAATTTACAAAACCACACCCATTTTTCTTCTGAAAATCAGCTAACTAAATGTATCGCTCAGTTAACTTTATTTATTATTCATATCCTCCCTATCACAGGAAAACCAGTCGAGGTGGGATCACTCCCCTCCTTCATTCCCTCACAGGTATTTATATTCTTCCCGACCTACAGGAAAATCATTTTCATCTGAGAGGCCATAACACAAGCTGTGTTATTCCCTTAGCAATAAGTTCCAAGTCAACCAGTCAATTCAGGAAGCCAGGTATTCACCCAATTTGGGGCACCCCAGAAAGACAAAAATTTGTCGTTCCTAGAGATCTGAGCATATGTCAGAGAAGCTGTCGATATTTGAAGGATGAGGCAGGATCAAGCCCTGGGAAAAACCAATAAGGACAAGATAAGGACAAGATCAAAAACAGGGCGTAGGTTTAAGTCAGAGATGTAGTTTACATTGAAGCTTTGATCCTAGAGGGAGGAATCGGTGAAGCAGAATGAATCAGCTCGAAGTATGGAAAGCATCAGTCCTGTGGATTTATAACGGGGACCACAGTGGTGCTAAACTTAGGGACCAGTTGAGCATCTGGGGCTGAAACCTGACACACTTTGTCCACTGTTTTGTTGGCAGCTAAGGAAACGCGGGGCAATGAGCTACACAGAGAACAGACGACTCTAGAATCTCAAATTCAGGATACTGACTTGATCCAAAGCCAGTCACACTGGGTGGAGGGGGCAGAGGAGTTAAGGAAAAGCCGCGATTGTGTTTGTTGCTGTGTTTGTGATTGACTCAAAAATCACGTGCCTGCGTGGAGCTGGGTAGGAAAAATCGAGGGTATAAAGACATGATAAAGAGTCAAGTAGAAAAGCGCTGGTTGTGTTAAAGTAGTGGCATTAAAGGAAGCTTAATGCTAGAAGATGAAAGGAGTAGAGAGTTTAAAGGCAAAACGTGTGAATTCCCGAGGGCTCCCTACTTTTTCCCTTCTATGCAAAACTGGAGCCTTTACCATCTGTCTCACTCCGATAGGAGCTCTTCTTTTTTTTTTTATTGTGTACCTGTCCACCGTAGTGCTTCTCCATTATTCAGGGCGCTCAGAGCAGGAGTTAACTTTCTAAACTTGCTAAATGACTCTCCTGATACCTTCCAAAAATGTGCAACCTGACAATACGTAAAAGCGTCTCTGTTTCTGATGTGCAGCAGGCCTTGCCTTGGAGGCTACTCACTTGCCCTAGAACTGGTCACATCTAAAAGAGGAGCTTATCTCAAAAAATTGAGAAAATTTCCAGAATATCTTAAGCAGTTCCTCCGACACTAGGTACCAGTGCTGCAGACTTCCTGTAACCGCTGCTCTTAGCAACCAGTACAAACAGATGCTGCCACCCAGGGCGGGGACCAGGAGGAGGAGACAGTCACCGGCCTTGGGCATGTCTACCTATGTCTTTTGTATTGCATTAGATATTATAAGTCATCTAGAGATGACTTAAAAGTATAACCTAAAGTTTATGGGAGGCTGTGTGCGGGTTATATGCAAATACTATGCCATTTTACACAAGGGACTTGAGCATCCTTGGATTTTGGTTTGGGGAGTGGGCGGGTCCCGGACTCAATCCCCTGGGGACATGGAGGGATGACTGTAATGATAGCACCTACCTCATTGAACTGCTATAAGGATTAAATGAGTCACATCATGTTCTTCAACAGTGCTTTCATGTGGTAAGTGCTTAGGACACATTTAGGAATAACAAAACAAAACACAACCTGTCCCTGGCCTTCCAAGGCTGCCAAAACTGACTTGGGGTGGGAGATGAAATTGAAGAGGGCACCAAATAATTCAGTAATCAAGATAAATAATACCAAGTGCCATATATTTTAAAATCTAAATGAATATAAAAATTGCATTGAGCAAAATATCAAATTGATGCACAAAATATCAAAATTTTAAATTTAATTTTAAATTTTAATACACTAATCCTTTTTTGGCTTCTCTGATAAAAGAATATTTGGCCTAAGAATTGAGAATGTACTCTAAATTATGTATGCACTAATATATTCTGTAATAAAAACATGGGGTTTAACTTATTGCTTATTCTCCATATAAATATGAGAATGTTAACTGCTAAATTTTCCTTCCAATGAAGCTATGAAATCAGTTGTTAATTAAAAAGCCACTTAATGCCTGATAACTTTTATTTCATTTAACTCTCATTTTTGCTTATCTTTCAGTTTTCACTTATCTATAAAAAGCATTTTGAATATTTATACAGGATGTTTCATCACCAAATTATCACCAAGTTTCCGTGTATGTGTTTCTCAAGATACACTAGATCTAGAGCTGATGCAGGAAAACACATGTGGGGTGTGAGAAGGGCCATGTCCCAGGCTTCGGATGAGCCCCTGGGATGTGCCCTGCCAAGTGTGGGTCCTTGGCTTCGTGCAGGAAAGAATTCAAGAGAGAGCCACAGGTGAGTAAAGGTAGATTTATTTAGAGAGATACATTGAAAGGCAAGAGGAAGGCCATGAGGTGCAGGGATTGGGTGCTCAGATTACAAGTAGGTGCACACTCCATAGACAGAATGTGGGCTGTCTCCAAAGAGGGAGAGAGAGGCGGCAGCCTCGAGGCGCCGTGTTGCCGGTTTTTATGGGCTTGGTGGCTTCGTATACTAATAGGTGGAAGGACCAGTCTAAGTAGCCTGGGGAAGGGACTGGGATTCCCAGGAAGTTGGCCATTTCCCACTCTGACCTTTATGGCTAGCCTGGGGACTGCCATGGTGCCTGTGGGCGTGTAATTCACCATGCTTATATTACAATGGGCGTATAATGAAGCACAAAATGTGCTAGAAGTCAAATCCCCCACCATCTTGAGCCTCAAGGCCTACTGGGGGTTGAATCTTTCACCATTTTGATGTTAATTGCTGTAGCATTCCTTGAATGGCTGTGCCCTGCCCCCTTCCTGTCTCAGAACTGTATGAATTTTTTAAAGAAAGCTCTAAAGATAAAAACAATTTTTATGCATCAATGAAAATGGTATATAACTCAGCCATTAGACATTTACCACCTCCATGTAACCCGTCTGCGTCTACCTGAATCCAAATTAGACTCCAAAATCAACCCTAACCCCAGATTTCTGAAGGAAGCCAAACACAAAGCATGTAGCTTTCTGAATATTGGTTGGATTATGTGATGAGTGACTGAATTTTGATTGGATAACGTCATGGTCCCTGCCCAGTGCACACCACGTCCAACCATGAGGCTGCCCCAGATGCACAGCCTTTCCTCCCAGCCCCAGCCAGCACAGCACAGCTCCCCCTTGGCGGTCTCTGCTCTAGGAGGGAACTCAGCTCCTCCTCTCTTTCCTCTCCCATCCCTCCAAAGAAAGCTCAGCTCCGGTATGAGTTGCCTTCTATTGCCTCGTTGACTGATAAAGTACGTTTTTAACAAAGCAGATCCCTTTTCTCACAAGAATTTTGATGTCTGCTACTAAAAAGAAGTTTCACTAGTTGCTATATATTCCTAAAACACTTGACTTTCAGACCATTCCTCATAGGGGAGGCCCCTCTCCTCCAGGAACTGTGAATGTACAACAATTACCTGGGGTCCTAGGTCTACCCCACTCTTCTCTTCTGCCTCTCCGTGGATCTGTATTTGTGTTTGAAGAATGTCTCCCTGGCTCCCCAGTCACCGGACTGCATGCAAGGTTTCTCTCTGTCTGCCTGGGACACATCTCTCAACCCAGGCAAACTGTTCCCTTTGCCTCTATTCCCTTCCCCGGTGTCAGCTTCTATCTCCAGCGGGTCTTGCCTAGGAAGCTTCCAGAAAAGAAGCCATGTCAGCAGCCTGGGTCCTTTACCTTCCTTCCTCCCCTCTCAGGACAAAGGCTCATCGCTGTGCACGCACTCTGTCCCTCTCGGCAGCCTACTCCAGGGGGTCTCTTACTGAGATGGTCTCTTTCAGGTGCTAAAATTGCTCACCCCTCCAGCCCATCTCTCAGGTTCCAACATTCACCTCTGAAACACAAAGCAAGCCTTCTCCTTTGGGCTGCACCCTCTCTCAACAGTCTCACTCCTGTTTCAGCCCTCGTCTTTTCTCCTTTACTTACGTTTAGGAATCGCTTTATGTTCTCTCTGAATCTACCCTCAAATCCAGCCTGGGACCCCTAGGTGCTAAGGCCTGGGTGAATGGATTACAACCGCTCACTTTGTGCTCATCTTAGCCGGTTGTGCCACCTGGGAGCTAGTCCCTGGCACAGTCCCCGAGGAGACCCTCGAGTATCCTTGGAGGCACCTCCCTGCCAGGGGTGGACGACCTGCCTGCTCCCACTCCTGAGACTCCGCTCGTCCGTGATGACACGCAGAGCGTAACCGTGCGGACATCAGCGTCAGCTCCCTCAACCGCAGGACAACCCCGCTAGCCCAGCTTTGTTTCCTTAGGAGTGTTGCCTCTCCATTTCCTCTCTCTAGTTTAATTTTACCAGCAGTGAGAAATTAAAGGATACAGACTTTGCAGGAGCCTGTGAGTCTGTTGACTGTAAATAGTAGCTATAGCAACGTGCTCTCGCTGGGCATCACCTTGCACCCTGCGCTCCGTGGCAGCTCTGTGCCCCGAGTCTTGACACGCACGTTAAGGTGCTTCCTGTGTGCACAAACTTGACTTGATCTAAGTCTTAGCATCTGCCTGCATTATTGAGTAACTTTTTTGATGGGTGTCAAATGTTCCGCCGTAGAAAAGAAGACATTTGTGGTTAACAGATGCTTTTGAAAGCATTGATAATTCTTTTTTTTTTTTCTTTTGGGAGGAGGTAATTTGGTTTATTTATCTATTTTTAGGGGAGGTGCTGGGGATTGAACCCAGGACCTTGTGCATGCTAAGCATGCACTCTGCCACTTGAGCTATACCCTTACCCTTGAAAGCATTTATAATTTTTAATGCCAGACTCTACACTTTCTCTCTTGCTCTCTGTTGCATCTATACCTCAGAGCTTTCACACGCCACTGACATTTCACTGGTGCGTTCCAACCACAATGCAAAATCTTCCTCTGAAGTTTCTGGCATCGGACTCCTCCCCTCCACACTCCCACCCAAGTGTCTAGACCCTGAATGGGATAGTGCCCAACCAAGAGCTAGAACAATGGCCCAGAGATGGTTTCCCATAGCAGTCCAGGCACAGCTAATAAAGCTCACTGGCTCTCTTAAGTAGCCCATGCAGGTGTGCAGAACAGCCCCTGTCTCCTGCCCTGGTGCATTCCAGTTTTCTGAAAAATGATGCCAAGTTCAGTTTAAACACAAATGTACAGCTGGATCCTTCATGAAGGAGTGTTTTTTTTTTTCATCTATTCTAATAATTTTTAAATTTTATCTATTCTAATAATCTTTTCTATATTTTATAATTCTAATAACACAACGCTGGGCATGTGAGGCTCTTCAGGTGAAACATTCAATATGCAATCATGCACCGTTCCAGCGTCCTTTCCAAGACATCCCCTCTGACTTTCAGTTTTTCTACCAAAGACCAGCACTGTTTCTAGTAAATCAATCTCTACTTCCTGCACCATTAGCCATATCGGGAGCAGGTGCTAGAGGCTCTATTAAGAGTGACATTTTAATCTGATAGGTTTCTAGATGCTCTCCGTAGATAAAGTATCTCAGAAAATTCTCCAAGGCCCAGGTGTCAGACAGACACCTTACCGGTACAGGTTATCCATTTCTTTCCCAAACAACCCTGATTTAAAACCCAGCTAGTTCTTCACTTTCCAGAGAATATCCAATCACATCACACTTACTGAGATTTTTTTTTTTTAAGCTGTACTCAAGTTTTGCGGAGGCATGTCATTTATCTTAATTTTATTCCTTAGCTCAGTTCGCTAAATCTCTTCCTTAACTTTAATCTTACCAACATGCAGATGCTGAGAAGGCAGTTTGCCACACGTGCCTAAAATCTGGCGAGGCTGCTTGAACTGGAGATAGACGTATGGAGTTCTGTTCTGAGAGTTTATAGAGTAGAGAAAAAGTTGCATTGTGAGCTCTGGAACATTCAAGTTAGGGAGGTAAGGAGGAACCTACAAAAACAACAAGGAAGGAACAGTCAGTAAGGAGAAGGGAGGAGCATGGAGGAGCCAAGGAGAGAGAATGTGTAAAGGATACTGTGCTAAATGATGGCATAGGTCACACAAGGGGAAGAATGAAGACAGACCTTTGCATTTGGCAACAGGAAGGCGTATCACTGGTTATCTTGACGAGAACCACTTTCATAGAGAGGAGCGAAGAAGGCCTAGTCGGGCCAACTTCAAGAGAGAAGAAGAGGGAGGCTGGAGGCTGTGAGTATAGACAACACTTTTGAAGAGTTTTGCTACAAAGAGGAGCAGACGTAGAGGGGATTAAAGCCAGCAGAATAAGTAGGATCCACAGAAGATTTTTTTCTTAATTGGGGGAAAATAGCACGGCTCGTACGCTCATGGGGAGAAAATAAGAAGATACAGGAGAAAGATGTTCTAAAATATCAATCTTCAGAAGGCAAGAGGGCACGGGTGACTGCCCCAGGAACAAAGCCGACCTTTGCTAGGAGAGGAGACTGTTCATTCACAGTAATAAGAAAAAGGGCCCAGTATATGGGCCTGGATGCCATGTGAGTGAATCCGGTGATGGGTTCCAGTGGTAATTCTCTTCTGATAGCTTCTTCATTGTCAGTAGGATAGGAAGCAAGATCATGGGCTGAGTGAATGTGAGGGTAGGTGGTTGGACATTTAAGAAGAAAAGTAAAGGCGTGAAATAATCATCCAAGAGAGCAGGAGGGTTAATGGACTGGGACTCTGTAAGTAGTCTGATGGCCAGACAATGTTAAAGGCTCACTTGAGATCAGTAGTCATGAATTTAAAGTGAGATGACTATGGAGGCATCTAGCTCTGTTCAGTTGTGTGGATTCAGGCGTACATTAAGAGGAGAATTCAATTTAATTAGGGCTGTACTTTGCCAAAAAAAAAAAAAAGTGTAACAAAATGAGAAAGGAACAAAAAATTTGGATCCTTATGCAATAGAGTTACGGTAATGACCAGTGAGGAAATTTAAACAAGTTAAAGAAAGGAGTGAAGACACAAGGCAGGTAAGAGAAAGTATAAAGTGATAGGCTCAATGGATTAAAGGCCCTGGGGTGTATTGTTGTTTCTGGATTTGGCATACAAAATAGAAATGAGCTAGACCAAAAAAAAAAAAAAAAAAAAAAAATGGTGGGGGAGTGTCTATTGTGGGAGAGAGAGAAAGAGTGAGGCTTGAAATTGAGATTAAGAACAGGGTGTAGTTTTTGGTAATAACAAGGTCTAAATTATAACATTGGGAAAGATGGGCAAGAGACAGTACAGGACAAGGTCACTGAAGAAAGGATCATCAAGGAACTAAAGAAGTAGCCATGTCATTATAGAACCATCTATATAGATATTGAAATTACCAAGAATTATGAGTCATGTAGGAGAGAACGTGTTTGCCAGGAGAAAAATTGTTCAAGGCATCAGAAGAGATAACTTAAACATTTTCAGGAAACCATTCTTTCTCTCTGGCATCTGCTAACAAAACTGGATGATGTTTCTCATCATTTTAGATATAATGACAAGAGGCAACAGGTAAACTCATTCAGAGCAGGATGAATTCAATATTATTACTGTTGGCTCTCTAGCCAACATTCGTTTGTCCCTTTCTCCTTCCTACGGGAACCCCGATTTTGTTCTGGTGTCCACACCTTGTTATTGAAACCCTGTGCCAAAAGGACTGTTAACGTTAGCTCTCATCTTCAGATGATGCCTGAGTATATTAAGGATAATTGCATCGCCCTTACCACTAAGTTGGTTAAGGAATGACATGTGACCTGATTTGTGCCAATGAAATTCAAAGGTTTCCCCAGAGCTTCAGATTAAGTTCCTCCTAGAATTCTGCCCTCCTCTCCAGAAGAACTTTCAGAAACAACACTATCTTTCATCTTCCAATTGTTATCATGTATGGATGTGAATCCTTGTGCTTCTCTTGCTATCACTCTGAGAATAAAGCAAAACAAGGGAAGAAGTGAAACAAAGCACAGGTTGATTGTACTTACCCTGAATCAGTCCTACCTCAGGACTTCTGCTTATATGAATCAATCCGTGTCCTTATTGCTTGAGGATAATCCCTTTTGATGGGAGTTTTCTTTCATTTGGATAAAATAAGATACTCAATTTATGCAAAGATTACAAAATGTTGGCAAACCTTTTTTTATTAAAGGCATAGAACTATAAATGAAAGCATTGAGAAATCACACCATTATGGAGTAAGACAGATTTTTTATGGATATAAAATTATACCATCATCATAATTCTCCAGACTACTCACAAGGTGTCATATGTACCTTATTTTAGGGAAGTAAAGAGACTTTTTTTAAATAAATTAAATTGAGAACATCTCATTGCCCAAGACATGAAAAAATAATAAGTGAGAAAACATTTTGAACTGCTTGTAATGGGAATCAATTGATTGGGAGCATGAGGGTAATTAGAAGTTAGTAATGTGATCAAAAATGTGTCAGAGACTGTAAAACAGTTTCAGGTATACGTAATATTCTCACACAAAAGAAAGTGGTTCTAATAATAAGAAAAATGATTACTATTTTTAAATGGCTAAAACCTGTTCCTTTAAAAAAATTAAAAATCAATTGAAAATAGACTTTTGACCATGTAATTCTCAAAGTATCATGAAAAACTGAAGACATAGTGTTCTGATATAAGCCTATGATGGTTATGATTTTTCCATTATACCTAAGAGACCATTCAAATAAGGTAGAAAAAAAAGCCATATTGAGTAGGAAACAAAACATAACAATAGAACTTAAGTACACATGCTCAATTAAGATGTATAAAAAGGGAAAATAGCTCTTGGGAAATAAAACAGATTTTTTTTTTGTATAATTAAGGAAACATGTAGATTATTGGATTACTGTTATCAGTTATTTCTTGTAAATGCAGTGAGATTAAACATCCCTACATATCACCATGAGATGGGCAGCGTCCCTCCCTACAGATGTCAGGTATGCCGATCAATTATTAAAAGGTGAAGTTTATGGTAGAAGTTTTAGGAATCATCGCTTTGTTTTACGTCTTTTTTCTTTTGCTCTGGCACAAGGACAGCACAAATAATAACTCCCCCAAAGGGGCTTACTCTTCAGTCTGGATCCTAGAATGAAGACAGGGTGTAGAATAAAGTCAAAGATAACCCAAAGTAGACACGTGAGTGAGAAATAAGCCTTTGCTGTAAGCCAGAGAGCTTTGTGGTTACTTGTTACTGCAGCATAACCTTGTACACACTGACTACATTCAATTAACACGTATACACATGAGATCCAAGTAAGAGATTTTAACTCATCTAAGGAAAATCCATGTAAGAGTCAAATAAGAGACACATATAACAGAGCTGGCTTTGTGTGCATAATCATAGATGAAAGCACACTGGAGATAAAATTAGATTCATATTACTAGTCAAAAATAGTTTATTTTCCTCTGCCCACCGCACCCACCCCCACCCCTTCATCTTCTTGATCTTCATGCGCAGATTCCTCCCAGACATTTCCAAAAATACCTTTGGGACACAGCAAGGGAGATGTCAGATCAGTCCTCTCGGTTATCCTGCAGCACCACCATTTTCTTCCTTTCTGGCTCAGCCTGCTGCACAGATGTCTTCTGTATCTGCCAGCATGAGAAAGATTATTTCCATAGCTAGCACTCACCAGGGGCGCTGTCATATTGCTGTCAATATCCCCTGGAGTTTGTGCTGAGGCTTCTGATGCCAGAGAGCCAGGGAGCTGATGTCTGCAAAACAGCATGGTCTATGTCCCTGCTAAAGTGTTAACTAAACTTCCGTCACCAATTCTGTTGAGGGCTTACGCCATCAGGTTCCTCTGAAATTTTAGTAAACAGCTCATTACTTCAGCACGCTCTCTCTTTCTCTCTCTCTCTCTCTCTCCCCATTTCTCTCCCTCTTTGTCTTCCTCCCTCTCTGTCATGCTCCCTCTCCCTCTCCTTCTTTCTCCCCCTCTTGTGCTTTGAATCCATGGTACTGGGCCAGATGACTTTTTGATTAGCTCCACTTTGTGTTCAAAGTGGTCCCTTCTCTCCCTTGCTAGCCTCTTGCCCTTGAACCCAGTATCTGTAACTTCACACTGAGACAATATCTTTCCCAGGTGAGTCCACAGCCCCCCATACACCTAGATCCCTGCCCCAACCACCCTCCAAAGGAGCATGGCCAACTCTAGTGAAGTCTAGAGCCGGGACTACCATCACCTTCCCCTCAGTGTCGCCAAACATTAGACAGGCATCTTCCTGAATCCAGACCTCTGACTGCCCTTTTCTTACTGCATTTACTTTTACAAAATTTGTAATTATAAATTCTTTCTTTGTTCCTTTAAGATGTGAATCTTTTGGAAGGCCTTTTGCCACGACTTTCTCAAGGACCTGGGGGCCATCCCTTTGAAATACAACCATCAAGAAAGATGTACCCCTGTTTCTCAGTTTCTGTGGGAAGGGAGGAGCCTAACTTTGGTGCTCCCAAGTGTACAACTATCTCCTGTCGTGGAGATAGGAGAAAGTTGACTTTTCTTTAGGGTGAAGCCAATGAAAAATCTGACAGCCTAAGTTCCACCCACCCCAGCTCTTAAAAAACCTTTCCCCTCTCTTGTTAGATTTGAGCTAAGTATCCAGAGTTGCCCTGTGCTCTCTCCCTATTATCAGATTACTGGCAACAGAATCAGAATAAAATCCATTTCTATTTGGAAAAAAAAACTAAGAAACATCTAACAGTATCAACCACCATAGAGATGTCAGTTAAAATAATCTGAATCTTTCCAGGGCACTTTAACAGCAAGGAGGTTTCTTAGGACTGTGAAAAGGAACATTTTGGATAGAGTCTTTCTGATAGTGAGAAATTTCCAACCTATATTGGACATGTCAAGAAAGTTTGACTTTAAAAAAAAAAAAAAGTCAAGGAAAGAATGAGAAATGCCCAATTTAAAAACAGAGATTGGACTTAAATAACTTTTCTGTGTCAGGCAGCAATAATCACTATCTTAAACCTATCTTAAATACCGAATGGGGACTTTTGTAAAGCCTGAAGTGCCTCAGTGTAATCCAGAATAGAAATGCTGCAAGACTTCTGTACGGGTGTGGCAGGCAGCCTCCGAAAGGGCCCCCAGTGATGCCTGCCTCTCACTGTTCACGCCCTTTTATATATCTTCTCAAGTGTGGGCTGGACCTCGCGACTCACTTCTAATGAATAAAACATGACAAAATGATACGGTGTCATTCCCAATATTAGATTACAAAAATGCGTGACTTCTGTCTTGATCACTCTCTCTCCCAGCCTTTGCTCTGGGGAATATCAGTAGCTGTGAGCTTGGTGTGTGGAGGGGTAGATAACGTGTCTCTTTCAGTTTCACAGATCTAAAGATAAAAGGCACTGTATCCAAGGAGCTGTACTTAAGAAACTGTATCTGAAGATCTTCATTTGTACCTGAAGCTGATTTATATGAAGTGCTTCTGGGCTTTGAGCTGATGTTATAATAAGATTAGAGGACCTTAGGAGAGGCTGAGTCTCTTTTGAATATGATAGGACAGAACCATTAGAAGCTAGCGGGTAGACAGGCAGCCACCAATACAGCCCTCACGCATCCGCACCTCTTGGCTTTCGCACCCTTGGGTATGCTCGCTCCTCATGAGTGTGAGCTGGTCCTAGTAACACTTTTCTAATGATTAAAATACAGCAAACTTGATGGGATGTGAATTTAAAGATTAGATAATGAAAAGACTGTGATTTTTGCCTGGGTTACTCTCCGTCTTTCACTCTCCCTCCAAGCCCTAGCTCTGGCAAAGCAGCTTCAAAGAATGCAGGTGGCCCTATAAAGAGGTCTGGGTGACAAGGGACGATCTCAGGCCAACATCCAGAGAGCAGGACCTTCGGTCTGTGAATGGCCACATGAGTGACCTTGGAGGTGGATCTTCAGCCAGTTAAGCCTTGAGATGACTATGTCCACAGCCAATGCCTTGATTGCTGCTTTGTGACAGACGCTAAGAGGCACCCAGTTAAGTCCTATTTGGATTCAGAATCCACAAACAAGATAATAAGTGTTTATTTTATTAAGCTGCTGCATTTGGGGATGACTTACTATACTACAAGAGATAACTAATGAAATAACAACCGAGGAGTGTAATTCTATCTGAACATCCTCTCCATCTCTATTCTCTGCTTCACTGTACTTGTCTCTAAGAACATCAAGGTAGAAAACACAGATGCCCTCAGGACTCAGATTCCTGGGGAATGAACTGACCATCCTTCAGTCAGTGGTCAACCAGTAACATCAAATATGGTCCAAGGGGCAGAGCCACACTGTGGACCCACCACCACCACCACTGATCGTGGGTGAAGCGTGAACCTGTTAAGTGAGGTCCTGAGAAGCTACATGCACACAACCTGAGCATCGACGCTAAAAGAAGTTCCATTCTGAGTTTCTTAAAGGTGTGTTTGCACAACTGATATGACAAACGTCTCCAAATATTACATTACATTGAAATTTCTGTATTTCTCCAAACTGACAACTTCTATCATCAATTTTAAGTCATGTTGGATCATTCAACTATGTGGTTTTTTAAATTGCTTTTTGCATGCTTGGAGAAATTCTTTCTTGAAGTCAGATAGTATTGTTACTTTCTAAAATATTAAATACAAAGGAATACCAATCACTCCTGATCTGAGTTTCAGAGCCAAATACTCCTTAGGTAGTTTAAGTGAAAATAATAACAAAATTAAGGAGTTGATGTGGCATTCTTCACCCAGTAAGAAATAGATTTGACATCATTACTTTGAATAACTCAAGGCAATAGTGGAAAAACTAAAATACCTATTAAACCATTTATTGATAATTATTTTAGCAACCTAAAAGAACAATGAAAAGTTCTCTAGATGATTTAAGTCAAAATGCTCATAGGTTTAAAATGATAAAAATTGCCCTAAAGTCTAATTTTAAACTTGATCCTATTAAAATATTTTTAAAAAGTACAAGGTGCTAAATATAACCAAAATAATTAATAACATGAAAATATGGGTGGGGCAGAAGAGGGTCCCCCATTGACTGAAGTATCAGCTTGCTTCTAAAAGATTTATGATGTGGCACAATAAAAACACAGGTACAATCAAACTCAAATTGTGTGGCTCAAGGAAATGAAATGAAAGAAAGATGACTTAAAAGGCCGAAGGGAGAAAAGGAAAAATCAAAATCTTAAGAATAATTTTTTAAACTTTAAACTGAATTTTTTTTCATTCACTCATGTGTTACCCATTTAGTCATTTATTGATCAGGTATATGTTAAGGCCTATTTTATGCCAGATCTTCTGAGAAATTCTAAGCAAGACAGATGCTATATTTGCCCTCTTGGGAGTATTCTGAAAAAAAATATATTTTTTTCTTAAAACAAATATCTAGATTCCGAAAATATGTCAGCCCAGAGTGCAAGAAAGAAAAGGAAACCCTAGGCAATCGATTTTGTAAATGCTGAAACATGTCTGGGAGTCAAGAGTATTTTTTTCTCTTGCTATAGCATTGATGGCAAGATTTTTCACACACAGTGGATTAGGAAGTGTGGGCACCATGACACTTACTGAGTTATTTTTAGGAATTAAGTATGTGGGAAATGCTGCAGCTTATGCTTACCTGGGAGATGCTGCACTGCTTGATAACATAACTGAGATGACGGAGTCCTATTTAAAGACAGTCGACAAAGCACGATATGCAGCTTCAGGTTTCGCAGATAGATTTTTAACCCAGCCTCTACTTAAAGGATTTCCTCCCTGTTTTTAACACAGGAGTGTGCTAACTGTTTTTTAGCATAGAAGCACACACACAGACAGGGGGATTTTCCAGGACTGACGTGGTTAGCTTTCCTCGTAGTAAGTTACACTGCTGTGTTTCCTACCTGTTTGGGATCCAATTTTTAAGACTTTCAAAGCCCAGTAAGAACAGAAAAGTTGAGCATGCTCCTTGTATGAGTCAAGCAAGCAACTGAAAAGCAAAAATGTGAGCCATGAATAAGTCCTCCCAGTCATTGACACTAAATCTAAGTGGAGGTTGTGCTGCTGGGTGCTTGTGCCACTCACTTATTTACATATTCTGTGAATAGTTGTTGCTCACATCGTATGTGTCACATGTTAAAGATATGGCGACAAGGAGATGCCAGGACAAAGCCCTTGTCCTAATAGAGTTAACAGTCTAACAGAAGAGACATGTGCACGCTTACCTGTGCACACTCGCCCACCCACCCCCACACACAACTAACATATGGTTCAGTTAGTGCTAAATGCCTGGAAGACAAACCAAACAAAATAAGGGATAGTGACAGAGGGCAGGGTGGCCACAATAGAGATGTCATAATGGAAGATCTCTCAGAGGAGACAGTCTTTGAAGAGAATCTGCATAAGATAAGGGGAAAACCACACAAGGATGGGGGGAAAGAAAATTCTAGGAAGAGAGAGCTGCCGGTGCACAGACTAACCAAAACAGACTTGGCGTAATCATAGAACTGCGGAAAAGACAGAGGTATATAAGAAAGGGAGAAAGAAGGTCAGAGAGGATACATGGAGCACAATCTACACAGATATAACACAGGTAATGCAAAATGTTGTAGGCCATTGAGAAGGCTTTAGATTCTATTGTTAGTGCAGTAAAAAGCCATTGCACATGACATGGGCACCTCCGTTACTATCTCATGGCAACATTTCCAATTCAACTTTCCCGCAACGGAACTCACTAGCTTTCCCATCCTTTCCTGGCAAAGTGTTTATACCTCCTAATCCTTCCATGACATTTAAAAATCAAGATTCTGTCCTTCATGCTTATATGAAATATTATGGTCACTTTTGATTCCTCCTTCTTTTTTATTTCTCCCGTAACGAGTAAAGAAAACTAAACTAGACATCTGAGCACCTGAATTCTGGTCCTTGCTCTATAACCTTCTCTTGGAAGGCATTTAGCAGGTCACCCAACCTCTCTGAGCCTCTTTTCTCAGTTTAAGACAAAAATAATAGGTGGCCATCAGAATTATTACTTATGATGCACTTGTTATGTGCCGGGTTTCTCACAAACAATCGATTTAGAGATGAAGACACTGAGTAATAGATATCAAATTAATTTGCCCCAAATTAGGCATCTAGTAAGAGATGGATAGGGATTTGAGGCAATTTCCTCAAGGCAGAGGTGAGGCATTTAATAATGATGCTACCCTGCCTTCAAACTAAAGTTGTGTATGAGAGTATACTCTGAGATAAAAATCAAGGTATCACCTGCTTCACCCACTATTCGACTGTAGGTCATAGCTCTAACTTCATCCAGGACTTATTCTAACACGTACTCTGAATAATGCTCTGTCTTGAGGATAAAGCTATGGAAAAGCCCAATCTTGCCCTCAAGTAGTGTCAAATTTAGATACATCTTTACCGCATCTTACAAGAGCCTTATTTCAGTTAGGGACAGAGTAGAACAGAAAGGTTGCACGTGTAAATGGACATGTAAGTAGGTCTGGAAGAGTATTGTTTTTGTGCTGAAGTTCAGCTGCCACACTGGTTCAAGTGCTCATGGCCACGGGGAGCATTAAAACTGGGAGGAACCTTAGAAATTAACAATTTCAGGTCAGTTAGCGTCCGCGTGTTAGAACCACACGCATGCGCTCCATGACTGTGCCCTTCTCTTTTACATTTTCAGCACTAGTATTTTTTTTCTTATTCTGGATTATTTTTTTAAACCCCTCTGTACCTTTCTTATTGAGTTTGTAATTGATTTAGCATTTTCCTATGCCTAATTGTATTTGAATGATTTCATGTTTTTTTATTTGCCCTTTGAGGGTTTTCCTTAGTTCTCTTAACTCTGTTATTCCACTTTATCCAATTCGTTTTTTTTTTTTCCACTTTATCCAATTATTCCATTTCTCCTTTCACTCCGGCCGTGGAGAGGGGGAGCCCCTCATTATCTGTCTTGACTGTTCCATCTCAAATTGCACTCTGTCACTCTTTCTCCTAATCCATTTTATTTTTTCTTCTTAGCATTTATTTCTGCCAAACCTACTCTATTCTTATTACCTAACTTCCCTATTCCAATTCAGCAGGATGCTTGTCTGTTTTTTGTTTGCTGCTCTCATCCCAATCCTCACTGCATGCCTGTCACAAATGAGGTCCTCAGTTCATATTTGTTGAATTGAATGAATCTAATTAAAAAAAAAAAAATCCCAGAGGTACATGTTCTTCTGTTAGCTCTATGTTTTTCTTTTGCAGGCTATGTTGCTTCCATTCTTTTTGTTGCAATATTTTTTAATAGACTCGATGTTGGAGTTTTTTATTTATATTTCTTCCCAGTGGGCAAATTTCTAAGAATCTGCAATTAACTATATTAATTAATATAGTAGCTATATTCTACGTTCTTCGACGTCCTTTCTATCCTGAGCATCAGGTTTGTCTCTTCTCCTTAACTTTCAGTGGGAGTGCTGGCTCTTTTTTTTTTTTTTTTTTTTAAGGTTTTACCTATTCAGTAACCTGAAGGAGGGGGAGAGAAGCTAAGACCACTGGTAGCCACAGAAATGGAGTTTTATATCCACACTTTTTGCTCTCTGTGTTTCTTAAAATTCTGCCTAAGAGCCATGCTGTGCCTGTTGAGTTGGGTGCATAAGCTGCCCAGATAAAGGAGCTTATAAATCTGATTCCTGTCTTGGGACAAACTGATCACTTAAGTGATAAGTTCATTTTGAAAGACGTAGATTCTTTTCATTTCATATGGATATGGGTGCTTGTCCCGGTGGTTTGTTGCTGTTGGTGTTTGGGTTAAAAAATGCCTTTAGAAAATTCTTCTTCACTCTTCTGCCTTGTGCTCTTCTAATGAGCTCAGTGGTGGCCTCCAAACGATGTATCTCTGAACCTGTGAAGTCACCTTATTTGGAAAGGAGGTCTTCGCAGATGCAGCTAAATTAGAGATCTCAAGATGAGATCATCCTGGATTATCTGGGTGGGCCCTAAATCCAATGACAGACATCAGAAGAGAGATACACAGAAAGGAGAAAAAGGCCAGGTGAAGACAGAGGCAAAGCCTGGAGTTAAGCAGCTACATCCAAGAACACTTGGAGATGCCAGAAGCTAGAAAAGACCAGAAAGGAAGCTTCCTTGGAGCCTCCCAAGGGAGGGCAGCCCTGCATGCTGATACCTTGATTTCAGACTTCCGGCCTCCAAAACTGTGACGGAATAAATTTTTGTTTAAGTCACCCAGTTTGCAGTAATTTGATATCACCCTTCCAAGTAAGGGGGTAGGGTCTCCTTTATTTGAATGAAATTTCATTAGAGAGCCAAGGCAGGGGAAAAAAAAAAAAGTCAATGGAAAGCTCTGGCCCCCTGTATTGTCCCATGTCTTGAAGTCCTTCCACTGAACTGTGAGCATGACATTAGTTTGCTCTCAGGAGACAGCTTCCAAGCAGGCGAGCCCCTTCTTTCTTCCACCCACGCCCCACAACCAATTCTACATTTGCTGAAACCGCAGCGCACCTTTTTGAAAAGTGTGCTTTATATGTTGTCTGTATGGGTGGCAGTGTTTCTGGAAAGATCCATGCTATTTCCTGGATTGTACCCCGATTTGGTTGCAAATTGTAGTGTATTGAGCAGGTTGTCCAAGCAGTATAATTGAAAGGAAAAAAGAAATTTAATTTTGAGGTTAAGGAATTTCCCCTTGCTTTAAAATCTTCAGTTGTGTCTTAGAAAAGGAAAGATTTATGAACTTGTACTTACAGCCCTTTTTTTTTTTTTTTTTTTTTTTTTTTTTTTTTTTTTTTTGCCGTACTTTATTTCACTCTCACAATCTAGGAAGATAGTTGATATATTGGCTCCTGGCTCTCCCCAGTGTCAGTTTTGATCAACATTTGCATGTGTGTATGTGTTTGTATTATTAAATATAAACATAAGAACCACAAACATAAATTATTGATCTTATAAAATACCTGTGCAGCCAACATAACAATTCTAACAGCATAAACTTTAATGGTTCACTGCTTACTAGATATGCTTATGACTAGAGTTCCCTCCTGCCCGCCACGTGTCCATGGTGGATATCCCAGACCACTCTGCATTCCAGAGAACTGATGTCTTTGTAGAATTTTGGGGGTGGTACCCGTGGCTGCATTTTCTACCCACTTCACATGGTAACTCATAGATTTCTTTCAAAATACATCTTCCTTTGAACCATAGATTTCTGTCCCAGTTGGAGACAGCTAGCTAAGCAATGTGATGTGACTAAAAACACGTGATCTTACCAAAATATTTCTTTACCATCTAATATGCTGTATTTCCAAAATATGTTCAGTACCATGCAGCGTGCATTCTCTAACATGATGCAAATGGATGGAAATACTACGGAGGAAGTTTTTCCAAAAGATCCTCCTGGGACTTGAGATAAAGCCTAGTCTGTTCTGATTTAACCTCCACATTAATGACCTGGAAAAGGGTGGGAGTCAACAGCAGATTAATTAAATTCGCAGATGTTTCTTAATTGAAAGGTGTAGCACATACCAACAAAAGACAGAGACGCTGAGGTTAAAAACTGGAGTATGGGGGGTGGGGGAGAAATACATCCAGGCTGGAAAATAATCGAAAAACCAAATTTCATTGATTGAAGACAACTGAGATGGTGTTCATAGCTCAGTGACTCTCGGGATGAAGATGAGAGAGTAGAGTCTGACAACACTATGGTCCATTTCAAGTGGCCAGCAGTCCAGTTCAGAAAAAAGAGACACATAGAAGGAAATCATACAACACATGGAAATGCAAGTAGCCCCTTAAGAGAGATGTTAATCTCAAGTTGGTATAAATGCAGAGGCATCAATTTTAAAATGTAACAAGAAGAGATAGCTGGAAGAAATAATGACTTGTGAAAATAAGAATTTATGCATGGTCCCTTAATTTAAGTTGAATTTGCAAGAGTCATATCACAGGAGCTTTAAAAATGCTCTCAATGTACAGGTGAGGAATATGACACCAAGAAAGCTTAAGACACTAGCCCAGGTTCCTAAGGTGAATATTTAACAAAACCTGAGCTAAAGTTTAAGTCTTCTGACTACAGATTTCTCTCCTGGATCCCTGTACCATTGCCAGAGCTGACTTGAACATCAGCATTAGGAAAGTGAAAATATCCTGATTCTAAAATGGGAAATTCCTGGTTAAAAAAAACAAACAAACAGCTTTAGAAGAAAGTTAAAATTCCATATCAATTTCATGGAGGAATAAAAGGAGCAGAGAGAATCTCAATGCAGGATGAAGACTAGAATGGTTGTTGTATTTTATTGTCTCTTCTCTGAAGACCATCGGGTGATAGGTTCCAAAGAGACCTGTGGAAAGTTGGCAAAGGGCACCATAACAGGAGCCAGAAGAATTTTTTTTGAAATCTTGAACTTTGATTTCAGTACTGTGATTTTCAGCTTCAATATTTGCAAATTAAATCTCAATAAAATTAACTCATCAATTAAATTTTCCAATTAAGGTTAATACCTGTAGTAACCACTTGACAAGGTGGTGGTAAGAATTAAATTTTTAAAATTATAGAAAGGATTTTGTAAGAGATAAAAGTCATATGAATTAAGATATAATTTGTCTAAATCCTGACTTAATGACACCTTCTAATTTCTTAAGTCGAGTCCATTCAACTGAGGCCATGCAACTGCATGAAATTGTTTGGAAAGTTCATCCAGTAAAGGAACAGATATTCAGGGGACCTCAACAAAAACTAGGCATTCACTGGAGTAAAAAGTTCCTGCCTCCAACATCACCTGGAAGACAGTAGACTGACACTCTGTATGTGTATAATCTTAAGAACACTAAAGGTTTCTATATTCATTGATTAATTAGAATGCCCAGGAGAAGTCAGCCCAGACTTAGTTAATATCTAGGATCTAGCAAGATGTAGAGGAAATGACAAAACTTTAGAGTCAGAATGATCTGTTTTGTAACCTAACTTCACTGCTCATGGGTAGTGTGACTTGGGAAAAGTCACCAAGCTTTAGCTGTTTCATTTATAAAAGGACTGTTAATATCATTTATGTCCAAAAGTTGTTTCAAGGATTAGAGGAGCACGTGTGAATTCTCCAATACAGTGCCGTAGCCACAGCAGAATTATTTTTATACCTTCCAAAGTTGCGATGCAGAATTTCCTCCCAGATCAAGACCCACTCTGTGGATTTTATGTCGGTCAACTTCCATGAGATTTATTTAAAACCCCAAGATGCGAACCGAGCTGTCAATGTTAATAAAAATAAAGGCAGTGGCCACTGAATGCACGTAGTTATCACTCCACAAACAATACCTGATCGTACTGTGAGAAAGTCCTGCCCTCACAAGATGATAATATTTCAGGTGATTTCATGAGTCTTCTTCACTTTTCATTTCTCTGGCTGTGGTTTTTCTAAGGTAAATAATTTAGTGAAAGGGCCAATTCAAACCTATGCTGAGATAACCAGGGAAAAGATTGTTCGACAAACCTTGTGCTGTGCTGTTATATCCATTAAAAGCAACTTATTGAATATAGGCTGGTCAGGTCCAGGGAATAACGAAGATTAGAAATAATGTGTCTGATCTTTTAGGTCATCTGAGCCATGAAATAAATAACCACAGCCACGATTTTCCCAGAGCTAATCGTTCACTTGCACCCTCGCACTTATGAACCATTATGTTATTGTTTTCCTCTTAATGTCTGCTCTGCATCAATGGTCATAATGGATGGAGATTGATGGGGAATTGAGACAGCAGCAACTTGGCAATTAAAATGCTCACTGGTCTTTGTTCCGGTGTTCCCCAGTGGATAGGGCTCTGTTCATTAATCTGCATGTTGATTACAGCCACTGTGTGCTATCGATCTGTGTTTCCCAGTCCTATGACTGAAGGAGTATTAAGTTGCCATCGGCATCTGTGACCACTCATACCTCTGAATGGAATGCTGCTGACAATTATGCCAGGAAAAAATTATAGCCGCTTTGTGTGCTGACTTAAGGATACCTAAGGAAATTTTCAAAAACTGCCTACCTCAAATTATTTTTGTAAGATAAATTGAAGGCGTACTTTACTTTATACCATAGTTGTGGTTCTAAAATTGTCTGGATAATAAAAACATATTTCCTCACTGAATTCAACTTTATAAATTTCAGGTAAGGTTTGTTTTTATATTCAATTATTAGTGACTCCATTACATTAATTCTAAATTTCTCTCTTCAGTTCCCAACCTTTTCCTCTCTGTCAAGTAGCTAATGATGTGTAAACCAGCCCGTAGGTGTGCTGAGAGAGTGTGTTATTTCAAAGAATGCGATCGTGAATTTTTTTTACAAAAGAGCTTTTTAAAATGTGAACAACTATCCTGAAGTGTATGTGCTTATATTCGCTTTCTTAAAGCAGAATATACGTCAAAATAATTGTGATATGAAGAATGATGCGATTTTAATTGACGCGTAATGAAGCCTTGTTGTAGATTACAGTGATTGAAAAGAATGATTCTGTGAGACTTGTATTTAGTAAACTTCAGCTGATAACATAGGTGTTAAATATGAATATTTCAAATATTGTTAAACTAATCAGCAGGACCTATAAATACTTTCACTTAGACGTTTGCTTTAATCATTGACGCATTTTAACAATATAGTTAATTTCCTGGGTCCTGTTTTAACCCCAGTAGTAACACCTACTAACTCTTAGGCATTCAAATTTTCTGGGAATATAACATGGCCTTTATACCTATAACTCTGTTAGAAATATGAGTAGGATGAGATATTTAATCCATTTTTCAAAGTGATGATAATTTTAGATTGAAGTCAAAATGATGACCCTATATTAACAGGAATCTTATGCCTGTGTAAATAAGGGTACTGTAAATTTTGTTCTTCATCAGAATTTAGGTATTATTGTCATGTTTCAAAAAAAGTGAAAATAAATGATAAATGAACACATTTTAAATATACTGAAAACATAGAGGCCACAGGGGCAGAATAAGTTACCATTCCAGAAGCTGCAAGTTCTTCTTAATGGTGTGTGAGAACCATTGTTAACCCAACAGCTTTTCTCAATGCTTTTAAAAACCATTCTGCCAAAGTCCAGCCCCTAAATCAAGCTACTCTGTTAGATGTAAGGTCGTTTTATAAAGTTAAGGCAGCACAAATCGTATTTCACATTATTTGATATTACTTTAGGTTTGGGAAAGACCTTTGACTGATCTAATTTATCCCACTGCATCACTTCATATTTCTTAAATATCCTATATGTTTTCCATTTAGTCTTGAATACGCCATT
Organism: Camelus dromedarius; assembly: GCF_036321535.1. Taxonomy (NCBI): domain Eukaryota; kingdom Metazoa; phylum Chordata; class Mammalia; order Artiodactyla; family Camelidae; genus Camelus; species Camelus dromedarius. The sequence goes on along the minus strand of NC_087446.1, from coordinate 15,142,932 downwards.
TAGAGTTACTGTGATTAGGTTTTAAATTGCATCATAGTCTATACTAAATTGTAGGTCACCGGTATGACCTGACATTATCTGAAGTCCAAAGACTTCTGTCGTAGATCTCTGAGATCAGTTCACCTGGAGACATCGTAGAGGCAATGCCAAGATGATTGAGATGCAGCAACTGTTTCAGGGAGTTATAATTTGAGAGGCATCTCAAGGCCTCGCTTGTCAGCAACAACAAAATCACTTACTTGCATGACACTGCTTGAAACCCTCCTTTCCCATCAACAAACTTGTCATTTCTTCGGGTTAAGAATTTTTCTCATAAGATGCCTGCTAAAATTACAGTGTCTTCCCTGGTAGAGAAGTGGATTCACTCTCACTCCCCTTGGGCTGGGAAGGGAAAAGGGAATAGACGTAGGTCAAGAGTATCCTGCTGTTGGTGGGAAGGAAATAGAGAAGGAGAGTGGGAAGATTCAGACAGTCAGAAGACAGGTGTGAAGCGATGAACAGCCAGGAGGATGAAGACGTAAAGGGTTTGAAGATCAGGAGGAGCAGTAACTGAAATACATAAACTGATGCCCTACCTCAAGCATTTTCACTATTCGTAATGTTTTTAGGTCCTCCCAGCATTGTGCCAACTCTTACTTCTAATTTTTTACCAAGTAATCAAAATGCAGAAGCCCTAATTATCACTTACAGTGGAGAACATTTATTCCTTATTTTGTTTACTCAGTCTTAGATTACTGTGATGACATTGGCTTCATCTTTTAACTACGTGTGATGATGCTACATCTCAGCTCACCTGTTTCAGAACTATTTCAGTTTGAGAGTTTGGGCAAACACTATGATTGAAAACATATGAAAGTCTTCTTTTTGTCTATAAATGGATACTGGTCTTAATAATACTTTCCACTCTGAAATAAAACAAAGAAAATCTTTTTTATTTCCTACCATTTCTTTTTACCTAGAATTTTATTTAAGTTCTTTTTAAGAAAAATAAAATCATGATTATTTTTATTTGCCTAAATTCGATTTTAGTGCATTTTTTCTTTTCTTTTCTTTTCTTTTTTTTTTTTTTTTTTTTTTTGCTGTGGAATTTTAACTTACTCTGTTAATACATTGTTTACTTTTCATTCTTATGTACCAGTAAGAAGCAGAAAAATATGTCAAAAATATTGTTCAACTCTATTGCATTCTCAAGATAAATAGCTTTATTTATAATTTAATATACAAAAAAGGGAGAATTGTAAGAGCAATTTTTGTCTGAGAATCAGGTAGTCCAACCAGCAATCACCTACTTCCTTTTACCCCCACGAGAATGCCACTGAAAGTCAGGCTCATAAGATCTTTGCTGACATCCTCATCACCTGCAAGAATGAGAACCTCTGCTAGTCATTTTTCATCTGAAATCCCCAAGGTACCTTTCATCATAATGTCCTGCTAATCAGGAGCAAGAGTTAGCTCTTCCTCAGCGCCTGAGATCCCAAAACACACAAACATTGTTCCTCTGGTTGAAAAGATGTTACAGTAACCATTATTCCTAGACTCTCCTTGACAACAGGAGCCATTGTAATTGTCTCCAAAACTTTTGTTTGTTTCAAGATTCTTCTATGGGTCCCTATACACGTTGTGGCATCCAAACTGGCCTCTCAGGCACCTAATCTCTTAGTTTAGCATTACATGAGGAATAGCTGATGATAATCTCTCATTTTTCTGGATGCTAAAGAGACCATGGCCGATGAGTCTCATGTTTTTTGCTGTGTGCTGGCTAATAAATATGACTTGTTCTCTACCTAATATTGCCTTCATCAAGGGGAAATTATGAACAAAGCTTAATAAGAAATGACAACACGGACCATTAAGCCCCACACAGTTTTTACCCCCTTCTTTATGTTGCATATGAGTGGGACCACACTCTTTAATTCTTAAGAACCTGACTCTGCATGTACAAGTTACAGCTGTGTAATGTAGCTTTTCTTTTTAGTGATTGAGTGTGAGCCTTACAGCAGCATCATGAAATGTATGAGGAAACAGAATCTGAGTTATGCAGTTGCAAGTTAACTACTCGGATGATACAATTCATACAAAATCCACAAGAGGACTAATATAGCTAAAAGATACAAATCAGATCTCAGGCATCCTCTGTAGGATAAATATTTTCCTTGAAGACACATTTTTCAAAAGGCATGAAGAAAAGATTTGGTCTCTTAGAAGGCAAATCCAGAGAGCATGGAATAATGTGTGTTGAGAACATAGGGGAAAGGATCAGGGGAAAGGAAAGATAGAATGGACTTCTGATGTTGTTTACCATGACATGGGCAAAGGAAAATAAATAGAAATAAGATCTGTGAAGCAGACAAGATAAGAAATACAAGGCAAGAATTTGAACACATTTTAAAAGCTTTGCAAAGCATAAAGCAGCCAGGAAAGAAAGCTGATGATAGCCTTTATAAGAGAAAAGAGAATTATTAAAATCAGAGGCAAAACATTGTATTTATCAGGATGAGAAATTAGCCTAATGTTGAACAAATGGCTTTAACTATAGGATGAAGAGAAGAAATAGTGGACAAGATTCTACCATGATCTGAATGAAAACAGAAATTAATATGAACCCAAACATTGTATTTTGAAGTGATAAAAAAGAATTAAACTTCAGAAGTAGAAAACGTTTGTCAAGAAAATATCCTTAGTGCCTATAGGTAATAATGCTGTATTATATTTTTAAAAATTAGCTCTGAGGATAGATCTAATGTTGTATTCTTATCAAATAATAATAATAATAATAATAATAATAATAATAATAATAATAATAATAAAGAGGGGAGGAGGAAACTTTTGGAGGTACTGTATATGTTTATAGCATAGAATGTGATGATAGTTTTATCAAGGTATAGTCATCATTTCCAAATTTGTCAGGTTGTATACATTAAATATGTACAGCTTATTATATATCAATCCTATCTCAATAAAGTATTTTAAAAAAGAAAATAGCATTAGCATGCAAAGGTTAAGTAAAAGACATTTATTGTATGGAACATACACTCTTTAATTATATAATTTTCAGCACCAATATGAATTTGACATGGCATCTCAGTTAGCTATTCCAGCATAACTAACCACTGCAGAATTTAGTGGTTAAAAACAAAAAGGATTCACATAGCTTTTGGGATCAGCTGATCATTTCTATTGATCAGGGCCAGAATCTGCTCATGAAAGCCCCTCAGCAGCTCTATTCAGATGGTGAATCAGCCAAATGGCCTCTGCTGGGATTATCAGTCTGTGCTCCATGTGGCCTCTCGCCCTCCAGCAGGCTAGACCAGATTCATTCACAGGTACCAGCAGGGTTGAGAGAGAGAGAGAGAGAGAGAGAGACAGAGCACTGAAGCAGGCAAGGTGTCTTGTGGCCTGGGTGTTGAACTGACAAACCATGACTTCTGTCACATTCTGTTGGCTATGGCCAGATACAAGGCTATGACAGATTTAAGGAGAAAGGAAATAGACTCCACCACCTTATGTGAGTGGCTGCAAAAATCACATCAGAAGCAGAAAGGAGAGAGCATTATGTGTGTTAAATAGTGGTGACCTGAAAGAGAGAGGCATTCCGGGACTAGAACGAAGTTTCTCGTGTCTAAGGAGTAGGCTAAGTGGGGAAGAGATACCATGTTAAGTTGGCTTGATTATATCTTATAAGACAGGTAGAGTCTACAAGAAGAGAGGAGCAGGGCAAGGCTGAGAAGTAGAAATTTAAAGATATGGATAGGATGCTATTAAAACTGTTAGAAAAATTGGAGAGTAGATACTATATCTGAGAGCCTTCGGCAGTAAACAGTTGGTGGATTGGATGCCAGCATGTATGGGTGAAGGTCGGCAAATGAGGAAGAGAAACTCAGGTAATACCCAGGTTTCGGGCTTAGACAGTTGGGTTTATGTACCACTATTCACTGAAGAACATCACAGGATAATTTGTTTCTCCTTTTTTTTTTTTTTTTTTTTCCTTTGTGGGGAGTAAGCAGGGCTGTTGAGAATTAGTTGACTTTCAGAAATGTTAAGTTTTTTAAACCTCTGACAATGATGCATTTCAATAACGTAAGAGAAATAGAAATCAAGCTATAAACTGAGGAAACAACGGGGAGACAGGCAGAGACATCTTGGGCAAATAATGCTTTTATGATGCTTCTCTGAAAAAAGATGAAAGTTGGAGGAAAGTGGCCAGAGGAGGATGAAAGATTGAAGGAGAATTTTGTTTGCTTTTTTAGTGTTTCTTTGCTTTTGTTTTTAGGATGGAAAAAGCTTCAGCATTTTATAGGTTGAGAAAAAGGGAGAAATTAAATATATAGGTGGTGAGAGGTTTGGGGATAAGATTAGCTTTTGAAAAAAGAAAGAAAAGCAATTTTAAAAGAGTGTCATTAGATGCTTTTTTTTTTTAATGTGTCAAGATGGGGAGTTGAGAGTTCAATGCCTAAGTTCTTTTCCCTGCTCAGATGGTTTTGGTTAGCAAGATAGAATATTTAGGAAAATGAATAAGATAGTTATTCTTAGCTCCCTTGGGAAATTTGGGGGGAGAGAGCAGGCTGAGGACATACAGACGGGCTGTGAAAGAAGGCTGAGGTGCTCCTAAAGGAAGAAGCTTATGTGTGGTGCCAGGAACTCTGCTCAGCCTTTTCATAGATGTTACTAAATTGAGATGTCTCATCAGCCCCTCCCCAGGCATGGAATCCCATCCTACACAAGGAGAAATGAAGGCTCCTGGAGGATGCGTTCCCTGAGCACCCTGACACTGAGGAGGAAGGGCCAAGGATTTCAATCCAGGTCAATCTGAATCCAAAGCAGACCTTCCCACACCATACTTCTTCCAAGTTTTAGCTTTCTGTGGTTTTTCTATTGGTACTTGCCCACAACTTATGACTACCTAGCTCTCATCCATGAAGAGAGAGAACTTCTCCCTTTATCATTTGTAGAAGCCAAGGGTTGGTGCCTCCTTGGGAACCATTTATAGAGATAGAAGGTTGCTGTGAGGAAAGAAACTTCTGTTTCATTCCCAGGGCGGATGCCCATTCAGGCAGCAAACTTGCTGATCTGCTCTCTCTGTTTATCAGGAGAAATAGGAATTATTAGGATGCAATATGGAACAGTGGCGGGTTGGCATGCACCTCAATGTTGGTGCAACTGACATGCGGGACTTGTATCTGCCCAAGAAAGCTTCCTTTCATACAAGAACACCCTAGCAAAAGGAGACTGAGCAGGAGATTATGGAGAGCATCAGGACAGATTATCCTAGAATATTCCTCCCAAATCTCATGCCTATGCAGCAGAGAGACCACTCAGGGGCTCCCAGGGAATCCATCCACTCAAGCACCCCATGAGATGAACAAGCATTGGACACCTCACAACAGGTAACAGTGAGAGAAAGATGACCACACCACCCAGAGTTTATGTAAAGAGAAAAAAAGCTTTAAAATGGATTTGAAATTGAAATTGTAGCCTGGATGGACTGAGCTGGACGGGGCTGTTCAGAGCCTAACAGAGCAAAAGAGTTGACAGGTCTTTAAAAGACGATATTTAGCGGCAGGAACAGGAGAAACTGCAAGTCATGATTAAATACAGCAATTGGAGAAAAAAAATAAAACCACTTCTTATTTATTCTTCCAGTAAAATCAGCCTCTTGGATAAACAAGTTACACAAGAAATCATGAAAAATTTTTGTTCATAGACCCCCCCAGACACTTAGCATTTGACATATTTTGGGAACAGCTTCAGAGTGGAAGTCAAGTTTGAGGACTCACACACCTAGAAGTGGGGTGCATGGCATACAAAGCACAAAAATCATAGTAACGTTCATAATTGGCATTTTTATTTGTTGCTTATTTGCATAATTTTAAAACGTGTTTTTACCATAAAGGTTATCTTCACTCAAAGAAACAGTTCCTGCATCTTGGTTACTTCCCATCTTCTCAGTATGTCATCTCCATAGCCAGGTGCAACTCCAATTTCTGCCTCATTTACAAATAAATCTTCTCCGTTTCAATGATACCTTCTGCATTTCTTTCATTAAAAATGAAAGCTGATTATCTGTCCTATATTTGCAATGAACTCCTTCCTCTAATTTTTCTTTTCTGGTCTTCAACAGTCAGTTGAGGTTGAGAAGTTTCTGTGGGCTGAGAGTGTCCTTCAGAGGACTCGAGGACACCCAGGCACAAGCCTCTCTGTCTCTAATTATGCGATTCTGATTTCCTCCCATCTGGATTCATTTTCAAATGCAAGTGCTCTATAATTCATTCTCTTTTTATAATTAAATAAATAAATCTCAGCTGAAGGTCTGAAGATTTTAAGGAGCGTAGCTCCTGACACAAATTGGGTGTTAAGTCTTTTATTGCTTCCATGATGTCTATAGCTAGATATCTGGAGTTTAGAATGACGAGGAATCCTTCAAAGAAAATCCTAGTGCTGCCAAAAAGATGGCAAAATACTAACACAGGACCATGGAAAACCCATAGATGTGAATTCAAATCCGTATCCCAGTGCCTTCCTTTCATCAGTTATAACACTGAGGCAATGATTCTTCCTTCAGAAAGATGCAGTGACAAATAAGATCAATTTGAAAGTATCTGACACTTAAGTGTTCATTTCCTTTCTTTAGCATTTATAAGAGGAACTTGTTACATTTGTGCTTCTGTTGTATGACATGTTATGAACACACTTATAAATCTGGACCCCATGAACACATTCACTTAGAAGTGAGATCACTTTGCTCTGTGATTTTGACCAGGACAAGGATGGGAAATCTCTCCAATTTATCCTTATCATTTAAATCTTCCCGGAATGCTTTCTTCCATCTGAGCTGCATTCCTTCTCCCCTTCGGATGTTGAGAAGCCTCCTACTTCCCATCGCATTCACCTAATACAGGTCTGTACTAATATATATGCCTATCAACACAGTTAAACCAATCAATTCTCTCTCCTATGTGTTTGAATCATAAGATATTTTTTTTCTTTTCTTTTCTCTCATTTGGTGCAGGGGTGTATGTTATATGGCAATATCCTAGTAAATGAATTTTTTAATTAAAAAATGATTACTAGATTGAAGAAAAATATTACCTAGACTTTCTTGAGTGCTTACTGTGTGTTCAGCCTATGCTAAATACTTTACCTAAATTATCTCATTTAAACTAAAAAAAAAAAATAGCCCATGAAGTAGGTATAAATATTACTACCATTTGCCTAAAGCATAGAGGGATGAAGGAACATTGTGCTGCCGCATAGGTAAGATGAAGTAGATTTGAGATTCAAACACAAGCAGTTTGCTCCTTGAGCCTGTGCCATTATTTTATTAATCATTATTCTATTTCCTTTCTCTTTTCCCACCCTTACTTCAAATGAGGAGAACACTTCAAGAGAAACACCTGTCGAGTTAGGTGGCTTGTTAAAGGCAAAATATACTTTAGAACGTAATACATTATAGAACACAAAGTCACATATGTGGACTGTATTCATTGCCTATTAGTATTTTAACAAATGACCACAGACTTGGTGACTTCAAACAACAGGACTTCACTACCTTACAGTTAAGGAGGAGTTCTGGAGACTTGAGGGGAAAATTCACTTCCTTGCATTTTCTAGCTTCCAGAGGACACCTACCCTCCTCGCCCCTCCTTGGCCCCTTTCTCTGTCTTCAAAGCCAGCCGCACGGCACCATCTCTACTGCTTCTGATGCTTTGAATAAACTGTTGGTAGAAATGTAGACATTAAGGTGCTGCAGGCGAGGGCTCAGGAGAAAGACGAGAGAGCACGGCAGAGAAAGCCCATATTTTCCTAGGGAATAAATACATTTTTGTTAAAAGTTGGTACAAATATAAATGTTAAAGGAACTTCTGGTAAGTGCTTACAGGGAAATGAGAAACAGGTTATTGGAAACTGAAGGGAAAGAAATCTTCGTTATGCAAGGGCAGAAACCTTAGTGGAACTGAGGCTTTTAGTTGTATGGAAAGCAGACCTTGAAAACAATGAACTTGGATATTTAGTGGAGATTTCTAAAGTACTGAAGGTGTGACTCAGTTTCTTCTTGCTGCTTATTCCAAAGTGCCACTAGAAAGAGGTAAATTGAAGACAGAACTGTTAACTGAAAAAGGAATGAGGACTTGATGACTGGGGAAATTCTCAGCCTATCCAGATTGCAAAAGAAGCTAAAATTAGGAAACTCACTGTCCGGAAAATGTGCTCTGGAGTGAAAGCCAAGAGTGTATGTAGCTGGACAGCCTTTTGCTAGCACCTCAGAAATATCAAAAGCTCAGAGTATTAAGTCACACAGAGGGCTCTTTGAAGAGATTAGACATGTGACTCACAGATCCTCTTCATCTTCTCAGCAGAAGCCAAAAATAAGAAATGCGATTATCCAGGAAAGATCTGTGGAGGAGCCTCTTGTCTCGTAAAAGTGAACTCCTGTGATAAATACTTGAGATGCAGGAGTTTCTGGGAATGTTACACAGCAGAAACACTGACAGCCTGAACTGAAAGGGGCCGAGAGAGAACCAAATGACAGAAGGCTGCCGAACTCCCAAAATCCTACAGGCAGAAAACAGGCTCACAAAACTACTCATCTACAAAAATATGCTACTCTTCGTGCAACAGGATGGCTCCACACGATAAACTGTGGGCCCAGAGGGTGGAGCCACAAGCCACAGAGGATTATCCCCAGTTCTTGGAACCCAGTGGGGTCTGCCTGCTGGGATTTCAAATTTGTTTGGGATTAGTGACTCCTGTTTGTTTGTTTGTTTTTAATTAAGATAACTATTTTAGAGCGCGTTTAGTTTCACAGCAAAATTGAGAGGAAAAACAGAGATTTCCTATAGAGACCTCCCTCATTTAACCTTTCATTTTCTCTCCTTTTGAATAGAACTCTCTACAACTGTTACTCTACATGTACCTAGCCCCAACAATGTATTCTGTTTTTTTATCTATGAATATTTTATTACCTACCTCTAAAAGATAAAGGCCCCCTTTTTAAACAGAACCACTGTATCACCACTGCCTCCCAATAAAATCAAGACTAAATTCTTACTATCTTCAGGTATCCAGTTAGTGTTCACATATCTGTAATTGTCATATTTGTGGTAAAAAGTAAAGAAACACTATCCCTTTTAAAATTGCATCCAAGAAATAAAAATCTTAGGAATAAATCTGACCAAAGAAGTGAAAGATTTATATGCCAAGAACTATGAAACACTGACTGAGGAAATTAAAGATGACTTAAAGAAATGGAAAGATATCTCATGCTCCTGGGTTGGAAGAATTAATATTATTAAGATGGCCATATTACCCAAAGCAATCTACAGGTTTGTGATCCCTATCAAATTACCCAGGACATTTTTCCCACTAGTGTATTTTGGAATCAGATCATGTGTTTTCCAGTTTTATAGGTCTAAAGGTAAAGAAGAATGTAGCCCCAGGATGGATTATGCCCAGAATCTGGCACATCCCGTTTCAGAGAGTAAGACTAAGGACTTTTGAACTAATAAGACTGATAAAATTTAGAACTTGAGTTGATGCTGAATGGGTTGAGATTTGAGGCCTTGGGATGTGGTGAATGTATTTCTACGTGGGATGGATATGAATCTTCGAGGTGAACAATGGCCTTCCAAGATGTCCCCATCCTAATGTGTCCACATACTGTGAATAAAGCACCTTACTTGATAGAAGGGTCTTTGCAGATTTGTTTGAGTTGGGATCTTGAAATGAGAAGGTGATCCTGGATTATCTGGGTGGACCTGAAGTAATCATAAGAGTCTACTAGACAGAGAAAGGAGGATCGGAGTCGAAAAGAGAGAAAATGTAAAGATAAATGTAGATGTCGGGAGAAAAGTTACTACACAGCTGACCTTGAGTTGGAGGAAGGAGGAGACCTAGGCCAGGGAATGTAGGCAGCCTCAAGAAGCTGGAAAAGGCAAGAAAAGAGATTCTTTTCTAGACACCCTCCCCACTCCAGAAAAAAATGCAGGCTTGCCAATGCATTCATTCTAGCCTGGTGAAACTGACTTTGGGTTTCTGATCTCTGGAACTAGCAGATAAAAAATTGAGGTTCCTTTAAGCCACTAAATTTGTGATAATTTATTACAGCAGCAAAAGGAAATTGAAATATGTTCAGTGAATTGCAATTTTATTTGCTCTGAAACAATATAAATGCTGTCTTTTCCCCTGAAGACTGAAGTTAAAACAAAGTGTACACTCTTGTCAATATATAGAAATGATATACAGCTAGTATATAGAAAATGGTTGTTTTTTAAAATATTTACTTTGTATCTTAGGAACATGATAAAATCGTTTTTTAGTTCTAGCAGATTCCTTAATGATGTCATCTATGAATAAAGACATTTTCACCTTGTCCTTCACAACATATGTGCTTCTGATCTTATTTTAGTTATTTATTGTTATTATTTGCATTATCTTGCTGCCTAGGACCTGCAGTACAAAACTGAAAAGAAGTAGTGAGAGCAGACAGCATGTCTTGTTTCCAATTTTAGGGGAAAAAAAATTCCAATTTTTGCCATTAAGTTATTGACTAGCTTTTCATTTGATGCCTTTTATAAAATCGAGTGAGTTCTCTTCTGTATCATGAATATTAGTTGATTTTTGTTATATGCTTTTTGTTCATCTACTAAAATTATCCTGTAATTTTAATTTTTTTCATTTTTAGTCTGTTTATATGATAAATTGCATTGATTGCTTTTCAGTAATAAACCAATCTTGCATTCCTGCATAAATTACACTTGGTCATGATACATTTTCGTCTTTATATCGGTGGAATCGAGTTGCTAATATTTTGTCAAAAGTTTTTCTATCTATGCTTATGAAAGATTTAGGTCTCATGTTTTCACATTAGCAATGTCAGGTTTTAGCTTAATAGAATGAGTAAGAGTAATTACTCATATTCTATTTTCTGGAAGCGTTTATGTAAAATTGATACTATTCATTCCTCAAATGTTTAATAGAATTTACCAATAAAGCCATATAGGCCTAGAGTTTTCTTTATGAGAAGAGTTTTAACTACAACTTCAAGTCCTTTAATAGAAGTAGAGCTCTTTCTTCCTGAATAAACTTTGGTAGTCTTTTTTTTCCCCCTAAAGAATTTGCTCATTTCATATAACTTGTCAATTATAGTGGCATAAAATTGTTAAAAATATGCCTTTATTATCCTGTTAATTTTATAAGCTCTGTAGTATTACCACATCTTTCACTTCTGATACTGATAATTTTTATGATCTCTTTTTCTTGATCAGTCTGGCTAGAGTTCCATCACTTTTATTCATCTTTTCAAAGAATGAGCGTTGGACTGCATTTTTCCTCTCTATTGTGTTATGTGTTCTATTTCATTGTTTTTTGTTCTTATCTTTATCCTTCTGCTTACTCTGAATTTAATTTTCTTTTTTTTTCCCAGTTTGTTGAGCTGGAAACTTACATCATTGATTTGTGGTCCTTTCTTCTTTTCTTATTTAAGCATAAAATGCTATAAATTACTCTCTAAGCACTGTCTACACTCCAGATTTGAGTGTTTTTTGTTTTTTCTTTCCCCCTTCATTTTTATTTCATGAAGAGAGTTTTTTTTTTTCTTTTTAATTTTACCTGTAATTTCTTTTTTCCTTTGATCCATGGGTTATTGAGGAGTAATTAAGAAGTACTTGAATTTCTAAATACTTGGGGTTTCTTTCAGATATCTTTCTGTTATCAATTCTGGTTCAATTCTGATGTGGCCAGAGAACATGCTTTATATAATTTCAATTCTTTTAAATCTGTTGATACTTATTATGGCCTAAAATATGTTATATCTTGATGAATGTCCCTTGTGCACCTGAAACAAATGTTTTCTGCTGTTCTATTAATGTTAATTGTCAGTTTCCTTGACAATGTTGTCTCCTATAACCATACTGCTATTTTAAATCTACTTGTTTTACCAGTTACTATTATCAACCTGCTGTAATTGTGGATTTTTCTGCTTCTTATTTCAGTCCTGACAGGTTTTGCTTCATGCGTTTTGAAGTTGTTATTAGGTATTAGTCACACTTGGGATTTTTGTTTGTTTGTTTTCTTAATCAATTCAATCAAGGTTTGAGACAGAAGAAGCAGAAGACAATGAGGCAGAAATAGGATTTATTTGGGAGGAGTTTTTTTCTTAAAAAAGATTTCTTTAAAATGATACAAAGTTCAATATTCTGTCAAATCATCCAGACACAAATTTATCTTACTTGTCAGGCTGCAGTTTATTTCACAGATTAACTCCCACTAAGTTAAGATTGGCACAGAGCAGGGTCCAGAGGAAGAGACAGTGCAGTTTATTGAGATGTCTCTGGACAGATTTCCTTCTAAGGCATGCTTCCTTCGGGACTTCTCCATGCATATACTGGCTTTACTGTACATGGCCGTGAGTCTGGGTTGGCAGGGATGGCTGAAAACAGCCCATGACTAGAGAAAAATGGTATATAAATTATGTGCTCAAACTTCAGACACTAGAAAGCACTGAAAAAGGGAATCGATAACTAAGTTCTGGGTTAATATTGTGGAACACAGGAAGTTTTCAAATAATCTCTGTTCTCTTTTTATAGATCCCTCCTTGCCACACAGTATTTTATTTATTGTTTGAAAAGCTTCAAAAGCAACCTGGCCAATTTTATTCCCAGGAGGTTGGTTCACCATCTGCTCAAGCAGTGAAACGTCATAGCGTTTGGTAAATATCAGTCTCAGGCTGTGTCTACACAGTACCAATGGAAGAGAGATTTCGTAACGCTCTATTTTTGGTTACCAAACAGGAGAATTTGACTGGGGATTTTTTTCTGATTCCCATTTGTTAATTGATAATAATCCTAGTAATTAAATATTAACTAAATTTTGACTTTTAATGATGTTAGCTGATTTAAACAGATTTATGAGAGGTCTCACGCTGAATAAAGTAAATGCAGATAGAATGATCCCACTATATAATACTCATCCTTTTATTTTTTTTCATCTAACAAATACTTATTAAGCACTCATTTTGTACTGAGATAGTAAAAATAAATAAATAAATAAATTAATTAATTAATTAATAATAAATATCTTCTCTTACATTTTAATGTAAATACAGTCAATGAGCAGATGAACATATAATATCAGTGATAAGTGATGTGTAATGAAGATACACTTCTGAAATACGGTCAGGTAAAGTTTCTCTGAGGAGGTGACATTTTAACAGAGACATGAATAAAGTAAGAGAGTGAACGAAGCAATTATCTGGAGAAAAATCACCCTAAGCAAAAAGAATAGCTGGTTCAGAACCCCTGAGGCAGGAGCAAGCAAGGAGGCCAGTGTGTCTCGGGAAGGCAGGGGAGGGCAGAGGGGTTGGGGATGAACCCCAAGGAGGTGAACAGGGCGGGGGTCAGAGCACATGGTGCCCGTTGCACTTTATTCCAAGTGTGACGGAAGGACACTGGAGAATTTGAGCAGGGGGGTTATTTGATCAGGCAGTTATCTGATGTTTTGAAAGGATCCCTTGGGCTGCTGAGTGGAAAAGAAAACAGACCATATGGGTGTGGACACAAAAGGCGAAGTAAAGAGACCAGCTAGGAAGACGCTGCACAGATCCAAGGAAGGGAGGACGGTGGCTCAGAATAGGCTATGGCAAAATAAATAAGAAGTAGGATTTTTTTTATCTCTTTTGAAGAACTTTTTGCTAATGGATCAAATATACAAAAGGAAGAAGAGTCTTTATGTCTCCAGGTCACCAGGGGGTGAATGGTTGGGCCAAGTACTGAAACCAGGAAAGGATCAAGGGCTCAATATGGAATAAATCAAAAGTGATATGCTTATTATATGTCTAAATGAGATGTTGATGAGGCAATCTGTAGAACTCTGGAATTCAGGAATAGATGCCAAAGCCATTGAAACAAATCTGGGAGTCACCAGCAGATAGACAGTGTCTAAAACCACGAGAATGGAGGTTGGAGCCTTGGATTAATCCATTTTGGTGCCCTGGACCACTCTGTCACAGAGACACAGAGATGGAAGAGTTGACTCCTGGGGTAGGATGTGTGGTCTCTTGGAAGCCTAGGAGCAAAAGTGTTTTAGAAAAAAGTGACCGACTCTGTGCATTTGCTTCCTAATATTTTCACTTATTTTATCTCGATCATCATCGATCTGAGCAGGAAGAAATAAGCACTTTATTGGTGGAAGATCTAGAAAAATGAACTTGAAATAAAAACAGAAAATTCATGAACAATATAGGGCTACAAATTCTATTTTCTGATCATAATACTTGGGGAGCCACACCAAAATACACCATCTTCTTATTTATAAGGTCACAGGATAGCTCTTCAGGCAAACAACACACATGTAAATATACATCCACATTAGTTTCCATGTTTAGTGGCATTGACAGAATCATGTTCATTTTTTTTTCCATTTCCAGATTATTAGAGATGTGGATAACCAATATATTTAGAAATGAGTGATTCACAAAGAAACTAAGATAACCATATTGGACTTCACTCCAAATGATCTATTCTTAGCTCATTAAAGGAAAAAGCACTCTGAAATTGTATATATTACTTAACTTTTTGAGTATTATTTTGGTGCTAAAATTACTCCAAGACTGTAAATTTATAGTGCCTTAGTCTACACAGAGCATAAGGAATATTGTATTTCTTCTTCTCTGATATTGAAAGAGCCAAAACTAGTATATTCCCCTGATAAACACGCTGCCTGTCTATTCCCACAGAAGCCAGTCTGCACAAGTTAATTGCTTGGACCTGACAGTGCAGAGAACAGCATTAATAAATGGGGTGTACTGGGTTGTAGAAAGAACAGATGTGTGTTTTCTGCTCCACTGTACGATGAATTAATTCTCTCTCTCTCCATTTATATACTCTGGTCACCATTGAAGACCTGTGTTTAAAGACTCTATGGTAAGCACTCTTCATGTGGTTCCCCACTATTTAATAAAAGTCTCCAGTGGCCTTTAAAATTTCTCTTTTAAGATATAGCCCTTTTTTACAGTGTTGGGAAGGAGGGACTTTTACTTGAAATGCCACTGAAATATGATTTTTGTTTCTGGTTGCTCTAAAAAACTCTTGCTTACAGACCTACTGCCTGGAGAAACTAGAATTGTGCAATTACCTGTAACTTTGTCCCAGCGGAAAATATGGTTGAAATACATTTTGTAATAAATTTTGCCATTTTACTTTTTATCTGACTCAAAGGATGCACATATTCAAGCTCCTAGGAGTGTAGCATTAGCTTAAGGTTCAGAAGATTGATCCATGAAAAGAAACACACTTATTTAAATATCACACCGAAGTGAAAGTGATTTTTGTCACAGATTTCATTATTTAAAGTCAAATGTCGTGCAAACTTCAAGCGTATTTATATTTCTTCTCTGGGCACAGACCAAACACTTGTGGATAAAAAATATTCTGCGAATCTATTCCTGGACAGAAGTTAGGGACATGCGAATATGTTTTGAGCTCCTGCTGTATTCCAAGTGTAGTGCTAGGTATCTGTGCTACACCAGCTCACTGAATAGCTACCATAGGGTGATGGCAAGTAGCCCTGCTTCTAGAGAGTTACTGCTCTAAGTTTTCTCATCTGTAAAGGATAGAGAACAACCTTACATGATGCATAAAGACTAAGAGTTATGTCTCTAAATGGCTTTCCTTACACAGAAATCTCTCTCAGTTGCTTACATACAACCTATGAATGAAAAAAAATCGGTATCAAATAAACAAATTGCTTTCTATGTAACGTGACCCAGGCTACATAGACCATAAAAGGAAGATCTAGAATTTACACTAGAATTTAAACCCAAGGCTGTCAGTCTCCAAATATCTATAAACCCCTCATTTATTGACTGCTTAACTGTACACTCTACTAGGAATTTTTATGCAATAGTTTGCTCAATTGAAAAACAAAGGCTTGTGACAAAGGTAATATTATTTCCATTTTACAGATGAGGAAATCAAAGGTATTAAGGAATATTTCTCAGGCTGCCAGAATTCATAAAAGCAGGAATCAAAACCATGTCAACTACACTGCAACTGTCTCTGGAGACAGGACTCAAGATCTGATTCTGTGACTAGCACATAAACAGAATCCATTAACTGGTTGTGGAATGGATGGGCATGATTCAAAATCTGAAGCTTTCTTCTGTATGATCACTCCATCACCGTCCAAGGAAAACTTTCTTAGAAGTCACACTTCACAGAGTGTTACTGGATATAGGACTTCAAACCATTAACTTGGCTGCCAGGCCCAGCTGAGTTTCAAAGACTGCCACTGGTCCTGCGAGGGTGCAAGATGAATCCTACAGTTTCACAGTCTAGAGATTATTAAATAGCTTGTTTAGAGAAAGGGAAAAGCCATCTGAGCAGAATCAGAAAAGTCAAGGATATCATAGCCCCCTGGTCTCCTTGTGTGCCATGGCAAGGGGCAGGGCCTGCCCTGGACATGATATGGGTTCTGACCCTAAAGCATCAAGTAGACTAGCTGTGAACTATCACCTATTTGTAGAAATTATCTAGAAATACCAACTGCCAATCACCTGGAGACTTGGGACCTGATAAATATTGTGGCCCTCTCTATCAGGGGAGGAAAAACCCAGAATGCATAAAGCTCTACTTGGGTATAGCTGAGCAGGGAGCTATTCCTTGTGCAATACCAGCTTAACTGATCTTGGAAAATGTAGACTCCAATCCTAATATCCACTGAACATTCACGAAATATAATTGACTTCAATAATTTAGTGTACTGTTCTTGGCTCATTTTGGTTTTATTTTTTTAGTGATCAACAGCTTTACCATGATGTTAGCATAGTGTGAAACAAAAAAGTATGTAAACCTAATCCTACACTGTCATGCTACAGATAATAGAAATTTCAATCAATGTTTCATTTTGTTCATTTTCATGATGTATATCATTAGATTTTCCCCTAAAAAGCTTCATAATTTTTTTATTGAAGTACAGTCAATTACAATGTGTCAATTTCCAGTATACAGTACAATGTCCCAGTCTTGCATATACATACATAAACTCATAGTTATTTTTAATGTTCTTGAATCCAGACATAAAGAAAAGGGTTTCCAGAGCCAGACATACTGCAGTGTAGGAAGCTTTCCCACACAGTTATGCCAGGATACCTCATCTCTTTAATCATTCGACTCAGACCTTGCCGATCACTTGCCAAACAATACTGAGGCAGAAACTAAGTTAAAATAAGAGAAAATTAATCAGAGCTGCAGAGATAAAATTAGCTTCTCCACACTTACAGGTAGCCAGGAAATGGCCTGATAGTCTTAAAACTCAAACTGGCTAATTCCAAGAGGTAGTAGGATGGATGAACTAATGTTCCGATAAAATGCACCTCATACAAGATGAGCTTCTTGTTTAGGCATTGACATCTAATTTTAAAAAGGAAGTTGAAAGCAACAGATTCATTGGCAAGCTTGACCTAAGGAAATTATGAAACCACATTCACTGAGACATCATCTCCTGTGAAAAATCCAGCAGTATTATAGATGCTAAAGAAACATAATAAAATTTCCTGGGCATTTTTACTTCTAATAATCACAGGAATAAAGCTTTGCATTTACATAGATTTTTTATTTCATTTTATTAACATGTTTGTTTAAATATTTTTTACTGAGTATTGCATTCTTGTGTGCGGCTGGCATCATTGTCACACAAACATGTCATGCTCATTCTTGTCTCCACACCCTGCTCTCACGCCTTGTCATGAAGAGGCAGGGCATGGTAAATCAGCCCTAGTCTGGGAGAGGAAACAGGAGGGGGAGCAATGGGACGGTTACATGGTTGAGAGCGGAGGCTAGACTGAGAGACAGACTTAGAGTTGAGGCTTAAGCTCCACCACTTGCTGGCTGTGTGTTCTTGAACAAATTATTTGATTTCCCTAAGCTGTTTCCTCGTCGGTAAAATGAGGATAACGTTTCTATCTCATGGGGAGGTTGTAAGTTTTAAATGAGATCATACATATCATGATTTTTGCATAGAGCCTCATGAATGAAGACATTTAGTAATTTTAGCTAAAAATGTGACTGTAGCTATAATAAATTACTGAGTTGGTAGTCAATTCTGTGGTAACTATGTTACATGTGCAGAAAGATGCGATAGAACATTTTAATTTCTCTGTTCGATCCCCCTTGAACTTGCACGTAATATTAATCCAAGACTTTCGCCAATTTGGGGATAAGAAATGCGACTCTCGCTCCACGTGGAAGTTACCGTTAGAAGCTGTGAAGAGCTGATGGTCAGTCACTGCCTATAAGGTTTTTAAAACTCCCAATTTAGGTAAAGATTGTTTTAAAAAAAAGTTTTAATTACATTTCTCTGACACCCTCCCCACCACTCACCACTTCAATTCTGTCTCTGAGCTGGGGAGAAACGAGGAGAACTGGAAGGAAAGCAAAGTAAAGCTTTGAATGCTTAGCAATTGGTATGGAAGTGCTGAAACTCAGGTAGGACACACCCCTTTAAATCTGAGAAAACAGAAGTCTGGGATCTTTGAGACCCTCTTTCTGGATGAGCTCCCACAGACCTGCAGATCTGCCCTGGGTCACAATCAGGTGGGTGCCAACTGAATCAAGGTGACAGCCTGGGACTTCCGTGGCAGAGAAGGTCTGATGGGGACCCAGGCTCCCTCAGTCTCAGACAGGTTCAGGAAAACAGTCAAGCCTGACCTGAGGGTAGAAGAATCACGTAAAATTAATCTTTAGCTCAGTGAAGACGTGCATTCACAAACGGTAGCTCGTACCGTGTGGCAAGAGGCCACGGAACAAACGCCAGTGAAAGTGGAGGCCAAATCGCGCGTCCTCCCTGGACACCAGCACAGGACAGGTCAAGACCAAGATGTGCTGCTCCCTCCAACCAAGAATACAGATTTTTTTCATAGGCCCTGAATCTGGCAGAATGAAACTTTAGGGGTAAGGAGAATAAGGACAAAAATAATATATTTGTCTTTAAATATTTGACTTGAAGCTCGAAATGAGTGCAAAAATGTCTACATTTCCCTAGAATAAATCAATTACAAATTCTGATCCTGGATGGACTCAGAGATCAAGATAGGAATTAAGTTCAGGTAGGGGAAAATAAAATGACTCTTTTGAACACTTGACTTTTTAGCCTGTGACATTTTTATGTGTTCTACGTATGCAGCTCTCATTGACTGTACAGGATTGGCTTTATTTCCATATAGTAAGAGAGTTAACTACGTAGCAGAGAGCTCATCTTAATTAGCCTAACCCACACCCAGCCACTGCGGGCGCAATTAGGGTAACTTGTTATTCATTTAAGTAAATAGTCCAGTGGATCTCAAAAACTAAGGTTCATAAGGGGCTTATTAAAACTGCCCTGTACCTCAGACATTTCAATTCCTTAGGACTTTGGTAGAGAACAGGGGTTTGAAACTTTTACGTGGCTTCTAGGTTATTTGGATACTGGTTAAGCCATCCAGCAACACTGATTCCAGGTAAAAAGGAAAAAAAAAAAGAGAGAGAGAGAGAAAAAGAAAAAGACTGCAGCATATGACCAAATATTAAAATAATTCTATTTATACAAAATAGTTATTAGGTAGCAGCGATATAGACACTTTTAAAAGAAGGATACACTCAGTTGCAATATTAAGGAGACTATAAATAGCCAAGATGAAAACAATTGGATTGCCTTCTAAATTTATCTGTTGTTGTTCAAGCAACAGCTACCATAAACCAATGATCATGAAAGTAATACAAAACTTATTAGAACAATTGTAAAATACAAGCATTACTACAATATATAAATCCACTGTAACAGTATTCATTTTACAAGTAAATCACAAGAGGAATTATGTGTTGTCTAAATGAATACAGAGCAACTGTTTTAAAATGAATGTAAGAACCTAAATTAGCAGTGTAGTGGGCAGAACGAAGCAGTTTACTGGGCTGAATAAAGGATGGGCGTGCGTCTCCCAACTCCACAGAAATTAGCCTTTGTGGCATTGACCAGAAGAGGGGTGATTAAAGTGTTTACCCGTGAAAAGCAAATTAACTATGGCAAGACCCTGCCACCCCCACTTATGTCTTCTCTAATCTCTCACCGCTTGTAGGAACAGAGATTTTTTTTTTTTTTCGGGCAGAGTAAAACCACAGAGACTTTTTCAGCTTATTAACACAATAAAGTTGCTCTGAGGTGCTTAACATTTGCAGGCATGGTAAACAAATGCCTCAGTTTACCCAGGACAGTCCCAGTTAGGGCACCAGAAGTCTCACCATCCTAAAAAAAATTGAGTCTCAAGAAAACCAGGATAGCTGGTCACTCCATTTGTAAGAGTGAAGACAGCTTGTCTTATAAATATTCTGTTCAGAATGTGAAGAGCTTTGTCTTAGGAATCATGTTTTGAATTGTATTCATGAGTTGTCTCTTTTGCCTTTCTGAGCCCAAGACTTTCAATTTGTCTACTCAAAGCATCCATCTACTGGGGGCACGGCCAGTGAGCAGTGCTTCAGAGAGAAGGAAAAGTTGGGGGTTCGATATGGAAGAGACTCTTGGTGAAAGAACAGTGTAATGTTTGGCTTCAGACGTGTGACTCAGGGCACTGAGACAACAGTTTGCCACTATCAATATTATGCCTCGAAACAGTAGTGTTTCCAGCCAACCCACATGCTTGAAAGAGGATTTGCAAAATAGCTTTGTTCCCTCTGTATATCTCATGTAATCAGAAACTGGAAGACTTATGGGATACAGAGCTCTCCTTTACCTTAGACATGATCGTCCACCTAGCTTGGAAAGCTGGCTACTTTCCTGATGTAGAGGTTATACAACACTGGGGAAGTAGAAGAATTGGTCTTCTTGCCCTGGGGCACTGCAGCGAGAAGAGGTAGAGTGGGATACAGGAGCGAGTCATGAGTACAGCCCGTCTCTAGCACCGCCAACTAAAGGGGGAGGACAGTGTCCCCACCCCCGATTAAGGTGACTCAAGAAGACCGTCTCATCAAACGTCTATGCCATCTAAGACATTGACAGATCATGTTTATAATAATGATGATTATCCAATTACACAATTAAAATGTAACATAACTATAACATTGTCATATAATAATAATAACCACCACAAGAATGCATCGGTGTTTTCTCTATGCCAGGCATGTGATAGTTGCTCAGCATACATTGTCTCATGCAGTCTGTTCAACAGCTGCATTACTTGAGGGCCGATGGAAGTACTTTATTGCTATAAATAATATATGATATAGTAAATGTGATATTTAAAATATTTGACAGCCAATATGGCAAGGTTACTGGTCCATCAAAGTGATGAAGAGTGATTGGCAGACTGAGAATTTCTCAAAAAGCTGGACTTTGAGAGGAGACTCGAAGATTGGAAAGGAGCCAGCTAGGAAATGATCTGTAAGCGATGAGGTCAAAAAGGGAAACCAGGTCAGTTTATCACAGACCCTTCAGGCCATTGCAAGGAGCAGGCTTTGATTTGTAAGTGAAAGGGGCTTTGAAAGCTTTTGAGCACAAAAGTGACATGATTTAATTTGCTTTCTCAAAAGACCACTCTGCTCCCTGCGGCTTTGGCCACTAGCACCTAATAGCCATGCCATATTGCCAGGGGTGTATGTAGGGAGCTCCTTTACAACACTTCTCTCCAGCCACCCTACTGCAGTGTCCCCACATGGCCTCTCAAGTGAACACAATTCAGTTAACCTGCTGCTGTGTGTATATCTCACCCCTGACATCCCACTTTTGGGGAAAGTTGTAGGTCAACCCGGATGGCTCTAGTGCGTACTTGCTACATCCCTGAACATATTAATGTGCGGTCTTCTTAGTCCCTACTTCTTGGAGAAGCTGGAGAAGCTGTTTGAGTCCAAGTGCAAAGGAAGAGTGTAGCCTAGGTTGCCACGTAGCTGGAAACAAAATTAACTACTGCTCTGTCTCCATCCCTCTTTCCCACGCCTTCCGATCTACTGTGGTGTTTTGATGACGCCATGTTTTGGGCTAGGATCTGAATCACACAGGCTTTTCTGACACACAATGGTCAGCACAGGACCCAGAAGGGTTTGTGTTCAGTGACCACTCTGAGCTGGGCAGTGTGGATGACAGTTTGGGGCTATGTGTGTGTTCCTCTTGAGTCATTTTTAGCCTGGAGCAGAACCTTTAAGGAACCACCCCGCTCTGGCAGCGCACGACAGAAACATCTGCTTCATGCCTAGAGCTCGCCAGCTGAGCAACTGAACTGCCCTGTCTGTCACCGCTTCATCTCATTCCTCACAGTCCCTGCTGCTTGGCCTCTTCTGTCGTTCTCTGATGATGGTGATGCTAATAACGATGATGTAATAATAATCACCACCACCACAAGCGTGCAACCAGTGTTTTCTCCGTGCCGGGTTTGGTGAGGGTTGATAATCACATATTATCTTATATAACCCATTCAACAATTCTGTGACTTGAGTATAATTTTAAGTTCATTTTGCAGAGAAGAAAACTGAAGCCTAGAGGCTAGAAAATCAATTAGCTTGTGAGAAGTAAACCCAGACTTCTCACTCACACTTCTGGCATTTAAGCCCATGGCCTTGCCAACCCATTGCTCCCGCACTGCCGAGTGTCCCTGTCCCTCCTAGGTACCACTGATGTCAACTTGATGTGTTCATAGATTCACTTGGGTAATAACACTTTCAGCTCCACGTTGCCGTGGGAAGATCCTTCCAGCATCCTGCCCCTGCGTAACAGACGCTGATCTGTGGTTTTTGCTTTTGTGATTACCCACGCTGCTTCTTACCATGCTTTCTTTCTTGAAACGACTCACAGTGGCTCATAGATCAAATGGAAACAATGCTATGAAAACATCGTAATGTGTACTAACTGGGTTATTACTGAAGTACTTCGTAAGGGTCAAAAGAGTTTTTATAGGGGGCAAGAAGTATATTGTTTAGTTGATTAATACCCACATTATTCCCCAAAGAGGATTTAAGGCCATTGGAAATATAATTTCAACTCAACCTGCTGTTCTATAACACTGCTATAAAAATAGTTATATTAATTGAAAAGAAATTTGTTATTAACCAATGCTATTTGAATTTGCAATGGTCAGAATTAAATTATATCTGTATTGCTTAGCCAAAAAAAAAAAAAAAACACTTAGGAGTTTTATAAAAATCTGGGGTTTTTTTCTAATCAGGATGTTGGTAATAGTAAAAGAGTTTTCCTCTTGCAGAATCTTCTGGATTTGACCAATGTTTGTATTTGAATATAAAATAGTTCTCTCTCCTCCACTTCTAAACTACAGTAAAAAGAATATTCACATTCACTTTCCACCAATGATTTAAATTTCCTTTGTGTTATTTAAAACTTATTTAATGTGTTTTTCATAATTGATCTACTTTGTGTTTTTTTCTTTTTTCCAATTTTTTTTTGTTGGTTTATCTATTTGTCATAGAATAGCACAGCAAGGCTATTTGTGCTTTTTAAGTAACAGGTTGTATGTGTTCTCTGACTAACCATCTAATGGATACAGACTTCATTGAAGAAGATAGAAATATTTTTAAAAGTACAAGTATTCAGACATTTTGTATCCCCCGGCTGACCACAGTACCCCCACTGAGCAATTGTATTGTTCCAAATGGGCATAATTCTTTAAAGGGTATTATAGCATGAGAACACAATAAATGGTTCAATAATATTCAAGACTAACTTTTCTTGTTCTTAGAGAAGATTATCTCTGCCTCTTTATATATGCAGACACATAGGTTAGAGATAACCTGGACATTCTCATCCTAAGAAATTCCTTTGTAAGTATCAATAGATGGGATTTTTTTTTTCAGTGATACCTGAATTTACAAATAAAAACATTTCAAATAGATTCACTAGTGAAAATAAAAATAAATTTTAAAGATAATTTTGCCTCATTTTTGATGACCATCATATAGTTTGATTGTACTTATGATACATCTAGTCAAAGTGTTTTCCCTTTATTCTGTAAACTGAATTTGCTTTCTGACTGATTTTGTTTCGTTATTTTATATTCTAAGGCATAGAGATTCCTATATGCAAGGAATATAATAAATGTATTACAGATATTTTCCTTTCTGTTTCCTTTTGGATATCAAACAGAGTTTCAAAGACTGGTTATAGCTGGCAACAGACATTAGAATTGTAGTAATTTTTTTTTAATGGAAGGCATTTAGAAAATACTTGTTAAAGTGCAAGACAGGAGGGAATGGTGGCAGAGAGAGGTATAAACATTTTTTTGCCCTAGTCATTAATTTTACTAATCTTGTTACTAACTTATGGAATTTATGTACAATCCAATGGAATGGACTTTCAGTTCATTCTATTGTCCAGAAAAAAATAACTCAGAATTTTTGAAGTGTGCAAGTCAAATATAGCTTAGTTTTGTTGTATAAACAGGGACATAAATTTTAAGTGATTTTCTCTTCCTCTGGAATAATAATGATTCTTGGATATATAGTGACTTGGATATGCTTAATTTAGCTATTCGTTTATGTACATATGTGAAAAGATGGTATTTACCTTTTTATTAAGTATATTATATTGATATTTTCTCATATAACTTTTCACTTCTCCAAGAAAGCTAATACACATAAAAAATATGAAATGGAAAAGTATCTGATGAATACCTGCCTTTCAAGATAATTTTGGTTAAAAAAAAATCTGGTTAAGCAAATTTATGGTTAAAATAAAAGAGATAATTGTGTCTATTTCCAGCTCTTTTGTGATATTTATTTCCCCCACTGGAATTCTCAAAACTAGAGTGCCAAGATGGTTTTTAATCAGTTTTCTCAGTTTTTATACACTTTATTCTATTTATTTCTTTTGACGACTCAAGTGCAATTATATATCAGAATTGTTTCCAATTGTCAAACTACTTCTCATTTTTATGAACCAAACTGATAAGGGCATCTGCTCTGTGGTCTGTTGGAAACTTTCCGTCTCTTACTCATTGGTGTTGGTAGCAGACCCTTCCTTATGGACAGCAGAGGTGACTGGAGTGGGTTCTGGAGACAGAAGTCCATTTCATTGCGCTTTTGCTGCCGTGAATGCATTTGCATAAATAAAATCAGACTAAAGTGAATGTCATGGGGAGACACGAAGGGTAACAGAAATTACTAAAAAGGCAGTGGGCAGATTCAGAGAGCTGGGTAGAAGGTTGGAAGTGTCTGTAAATATTGAACATACTGAATGAAATCATGGGCTCTGGACTCAAACTTTCTGGACTTGAGTTCCAACCTTGCCACTTACAAAGTGAGCAAAGCCCTTAACCTCTCTAACCTAGTTAGTAAATGAGGATAGTAGTAGCACCTGCCTCGTGGACACCATGGACTTTCGTGATGTGGCATCCATAGGCGGCCGTGATACTGCAGTAACAAAGCATAGTTTCTGACTTCATAAAACTCATATGAGGCAGGAGATGACAAATAAGTAAAGATACAATTTGCCAAGGGGTTCTATGAACAGAAATAATGTAGGATAAAAGAACAGAGTGTGAAAGTACAGGAGGATGGGGAGGCTGTCAGTATTTCAGAAAAGGTGCTCAGGGAAGAGCTCACTAAGAAGATGGGATCTAAAGGAAGTCAGAGAGCAAGCCATATAGAGTTCTGGGGGGGAAAAAAATTCTTCCAGGCAGGGAACAGGAATTGGAAAGGCCTGAGCCAAGAACATGTGAAGTGTGTTCAATTAATAGCAGAGAAGCCAATGAGGATTCAGCAAAGTGAAACAGAGGGAAAGTGACAGGAGGTGAATTTCAAGAGGTAGGAGGCAACAGGCAGGAAGGCAGCAAAACACAGGGACTTGAGTGAAGGCAAGGACTTTAATTATTACCTTGAGTCAGATGAGAAGCCATTGGAGGATTTTGTGTAGAGCAGTGACTAAACTTGTTTATGTTTTATAAAATAGCCATGGCTGATGTGTTGAGAGAAAGAGTGGAAACAGAAGAGTGACTAAGAAATGAAATAATTGTAGCTCCAACTAACTCAGTAACCCAGTGGACATGGTGGGAAATTATCATATTCTTGACAGAATTAGAAAGTAAGTTCACGGGAATTTCCTAACATATTGACTGTGGGGTAGGAGACAAAGAGAAGGCATCTTGCCTCCGCATATGGAGGGAAGAAATTGCCACCTCCTGAGATGGGGACGATTAGGGGAGGAGCACTGTTGTCTGGGAAGGGAGGTTAAGGCCATGATATTTTAAAGATACTCTTTGGTACATAGTTGCCTACAAGCGTCTGAAGTTCAGTAAGAGATGGAGATATAAATTCGGACTGTTATCTGAGGTCATGACACTGAATAACATCCTCTAGGTAGTTAGTGTTGATAGTTAATGGGTCGAAGAACTGAGCTCTCAGGCATTCTGACATCTGAAGTTGGAGAAGATGGGTAGAAACGAGCAAAGGACACAGAAGAAATGGCTAGTAAAGGAGGAGGAACACTTAGAGAACTCCGGAAGATTAGGGAAGAAAACATTTCAAATGCTATCAGCAGGTGAGTAATGGGAAGTGACCACTGAATGCGGTAACAAGAAGATGACTGTTGACCTGCACAAGAGAAGTCTGGTAAAATAGTGGGAATGCAAGCCCTTCTAGAGTAGGTTCAGGAGAGAATGAAAAAGGAGGAATGACTGTAACTCTCAGCTAACTTTTTTCAAGAAATTTTGCTACAAAAAAAAAAAAAGGAGAAAGGATAGTAGCTAAAGGAGAATTATGATCAAGAATTTTTTGAAACTCAGAGGTTGTTGTGAATATGGAATGAGATAATGCATATAAGGCACCTAGACTAGAACAGAGCCTGGCTTACAAGAGATCAATAAACGTTAGGTGTTATTATTATTAGTGTACACTAAAGGGATATTTTTTCTATAAAAGCAACAAAAAGCCACTTCTTCCTGTTCTTTTTCTTCTCAATCTCTGAATAACTAAGCAATTCTGAGATCACAGAAATCTTTGGAAGACAGAGAAATCACCTTGACTCGCAATTGAATAAGTCAGCTGACTCGGGGACAAGGAAATATAGATAATTCATACTTACGAGTCATCAAATAATCCAAACTCTGTGTTTTCACCATATATTTCAAACTTGGCTGCATTTGACAGTTTACCACCTCCCCCTTCATGGAGCGCTCAGCTATCTTGATTTCTATGACAACTTGTTACTGTTTTTTCTGCCTCACTGAACACTTCTCTAAACTGTCTTCTTCCTCTCTAAGTGTATATTTTTTCCCCAAGATTCTGTCTTCACTCGATTTCTTCTTTCTCCCTCAATGATCTCAGTATCCAGAGGTACCTCATTCTGAAACACGTTCAAACCTGAATACATTTTCTTAACCCTGCCTTGGTTCTTCCTACTTTTGTTCACTGTTACAGCTGAAACAATTACTGTCTTATCTGATGGCTACCAAAAAAATTCTATCATTCTTGGTTTTTCCTTATCACTTACATCTCAGATCCAGTCAGTGGTCTGTCTGGTCCTGTAGTTTGCATTCTCTTGCCTGTTTGTTTAACTGCCCTCTACTGCTCTTGACCCGCTTTTGCATGTTTTAAGTCTGATCTCCCCCGAGGGATAGGCTCATGACATCTTCACTTGAATGCCTAATCACCACCTCACCTTTGACATATCCAAACTTGCAGTGTCTCAAGGTTCCCCATCACAGTAAAAGACACCGCTGTTCATTCATGAGTCTTGAAATCTGCAGTCATCCTCAACTCTTCTACTTTTCTAACATCCCACCTCCAATCATCAGCATATCTTTCAATTCTACTATTCAATTGTATCCCAAATACATCTCACATCTGACCACTTCCCACTGGTTCCACCGCCACTCTCCTTATCTCTTCTCTAAGTTACTGAAATATCCTTTGTGGAAAGCATTATTTTTGTTAACAAATATCTGGTTCTCCCCTACTTGCGGCTACAAGGAAGTCACGCTCTTCTCTATCCACTTGACGTGTGATTTGCCCTGGCAAGTGAAACATATGCATATGATTTGTTTCATTTTCAAAGGAAGTCACTTAGCTCCCACTGCTGATCTGTAGATCTTTTTCTCTCCTTTCTTTAGCAATTGTAGAAGCACTTGATGTGAAGGTGCCATGAGATTGATGCTGCGTGGGGAGCTGCCTCAAACCACAGCACACTCTGCATGTGTTACCATCCAGCCTGACTGATACAACCTCCAGACGGAGCTCCTTGCTTTCTCATCCCTGCAGACTGCTTTTAACAAAGCTGCCCGTTGCTCTCTTAATGCATAAAATATTGTATCTGTCCTCTGTTCCAAACCTTCTAATCGCTTCCGATCATCATACTTTGAATAAAATCCAAAACCATAACAACACCCCCACAGCCCAATAAACATGACTTGGTCTCTGCCTAACTGTCTGGAGGCTTTCCATCCCTCTTACCCCTCATTCATTCCCTACTCCAGCTACACTGCGTTTCTTTAATTCTTCAAATATAACTAGTATATTCCTGCTGAAGCCAAAAGCAAAATGTCATCTCTCTTCCTTCTGCCATCTTCTCTCTGATCAGTGTGTCCATGGCAAAAGCTGGTTAGGGAGTCTGAGAAATGCCTTTTGCAGCCTTCTAGTTTTAGTAGTACAGAGAAGAGACTAGAGGAGCATGTGTGGGGCTAAGAACCAATAAACAACTATCCAGCACCCCTGGCATAATGTAAATTGCACAATAAATATTTATTGAGAAGGCAAAATGAATATGTCCTTCTCAAAGCTTCTCCTATTAATCACCACTTGCTCGTAAGACTATGAATAATACAGAGAGGCACAGCGAATGGCGATGGAGGTGGCGATCTGAGAACTGTGTAACCAGTAGGGACAGTACTCCTGAAAACTCACATGGTAAGCAAACCAACACAATGAGACTCTCTTCTTATAGATGAAAGTTGCATTAAAGCGTCTCACTGACTAACACACCTCATTCAAACTCCCCTTCTGGAAAAATGAGATATGGTCCTAGCCAAAGGCTGGAGCCC
Organism: Camelus dromedarius; assembly: GCF_036321535.1. NCBI lineage: Eukaryota > Metazoa > Chordata > Mammalia > Artiodactyla > Camelidae > Camelus > Camelus dromedarius. The sequence continues at coordinate 15,113,939 of NC_087446.1, read as the reverse complement.
TACGATCCAAATCTGGCAGCGATGATGGGGCTGACATGGGAGTCACAGAGCATGAATGGAGGCAGTTTTAAATAATGACAACCAGGGAAAAGGCAGAAGTAAAAGCAAACTGATATTAAAACTGAAGCATCAATTTAATGAAACTGGCTAGTGAGGCAGAAAGCAGGAACCAGGGAACAGAACAAGAACTGGTCACCAAGGGACAGAGAAAAGGCTCAGAATAAAGGAGAGGAGGCAGAGCTTTAAAAAAATAAAATAAAATCCTGTGATTCTGGAGCATAATCCACCCTAGGCTTTAGAATAGCTGTCTTTCTACTCCCTGGGTGGTGGTGGGGGAGAGACAAACTATAGGATTAGGAAAGAAACGGCAGATGAAATTTAATTTATTGTTACTTTAAGTTCTAGTCACTATGAGAAGCATTATATACAAATACGTTACCTAAATTTCAGTTTATTAAAATCCCCTGAAATTAATCACAGTCTCACTTTTACAACTGAGAATAATGAGACCCAGAAATGTTAAGTCTTTCCCCCACGTGGCACAATTCAGTAAGGGGTAGAGACCGAACCAAATAATGACCTAATTTCACAGCCCATGATCTTTCTCGGTAGCTCAACCTCCTGGTCAAAGTTGCTGGCATTAAATCTATTAAATATATAGGACACACGCGCAGGAAAATAACATTTTAGGAGTCATGCAGATATGCTTATAACTGCCTTTAGAACACATACGGTGAACTAATTTATCTTGCTAATTAAGTTTCTTATGTTAATATTATGATGCTTTTTTTTTTTTTTTGCACATTCCAAGCGATGAAGGAAGGCGGGTCCAGGAGGATGTGGACTGGTGGGAATGGACCTTTGTGACAATAACCCGCAAAACAAACAATCTACCCACGGCTAATTGAGAGATGACTGCATTTTTCTATGTTTGTTCTATCAAACCAGTAGCTCATTTTGTATTCAAATCACATTGCTGATAAACTGTTCATTGGAATTTTCTTCATGTTCATAATTACTTTTGAGGTTAAAAAACCCCATAAATTAGAACTTTTGAATTATTGTAATGATAGTGCCGTGAAGTGCTTTTGAAACAGTCTTTGTAAATTTATTTTAAAAATCTGTAGGAAAATACATGGGGGTTGCATTTCTCTTTTTCACTGCCTGTCCCAGTGTGTAAGGGATTGTAAAAGGTGGGCTATCTCTAAGAGAACTGGGGGTGCGACGTGTAAGTCAGCAGCATCTATTTTTCAAGCACATTTCTCTGGCAGAGCCCAAGAAAAACACAAACAAAAGGCCAGATTTTACACTCAATTTAAAGATGTAATTTTTTTAAAAAAAAGCAGCTTAAGGAAATAAGGTATTTTTCTCTCAGATCTTGATGGGAGATGACATTTTACCTGAAAATTGTTTTGTTATGAAAAGCTAATACATGTAGCAGAGATCCCCAATCATTTCTGCTCAATTTTCACCTCCCCTGGTTGACTCCCACATTCTTTAGTGGAGCCATTACCCTTTGCCTTTTCGCGATAGCAGTGTTCACACCTGGAGGACACCTGCTCAGCTCCCGGTCAACTTCCTACAATTCGAATCTGCCAACCATGGAAATTGTTCTCCCAGAATTTCTAGGCGCTCCATTTGTAAGGAGTACTTGCCTGCTCTTACTGAGTTCAGTTTCTCCAAAGCCTTTGTTGTTACTGAGCATTAACTTCTCTTTGAAATTTTCCTCCTTTGAGCTCCAAGTCAATATCCCTCTCTGGTTTTCCTCTTACCCCTCTGACCACTCCATCGTGAAATCTCTTGAGGTCTCTCCCTCTTCCTTTGTCAGCGCTGTAACTGTTGGTGTCCAGCATGACCTATCTCTCAACTCTCCTCTGTAATCCTTTTTTTTTTTGTGATCTCATCCATTCTTAATTACTATTTTTAAAAATTGTGTTTCCGGTCCTGACCTCTCTGGTGAGCTATAGACCTTTCGATCATCCGGCACATGGAGTACCCATCTCAGCAAAACTAGAGACGGACCTGTCATCCTGCCGAACACTATGCTCCTTCTCCTGCGTCCTGTACCTCATCCAATGTCACGGCCATTCACGTGGTCCTCCGGGTCCCAGATCTGGGAGCTGTTCTTACCTTCCCTCTCACGTCCACCACCCACCACACCTGAAGGAAAAAGAATTCTTACTCAATTCTGTAAACTTAGTATGTGCCAACATTTCAGTTTCCTCTCTCTTTACCACCTCGCTTATCTTCTTTCACCAGAATTATTTTAACAGCCTTTTTTTTCTTTTTCCTTTTTCTTAATTCTGGTCTTGCTTACTCCTAACACAGTCACTGCAGTAATCTCTTTAAAAGTCAATTCTTATCATGGTCACTGTCTTGCTTATAACCATTCAGCTATTCCACCTGGACCTTGTATCCCCTGCCAGACTCTCAGACAATGGAGACAAGGTCGTTCATAATTTGACCCCAAATTACCTCCTGTCATTGTCAGTTTCCATCCCAGTCCCCCACCTCTCTTATAAAAAGCTATTAAACCACAGAATTCCTCAAATGCAGCATTCTGTTCTTTCTTATCGTGGCACAGGCCACCCACAAAACATACTCTTTCCCCTTTGTCTCTTGACTTGCTTCACCTAACGACTCCCTACTCATTCTTTCATACTTAGCTGTGAAGTTTCCATGATTTACCCTTCCCAGCATACACCTACACACACACACACACACACACACACACACACACACACACATCATTTAAAAATAAATGTGAACTGAAAACATTTTTAAGAACAAAATTCATTACCCTAGACCCACACAAAAGAAAATCTATTACCACAGACCAAGATAAGTTCACTGTGTTTCATAAGCAACTTTGGTACCTGTGCTTTCAAACACTTCTCTAAAAGCACCACAGAAGAGCGATCACTTCCGTTCTCTGAATGAACACTCATAGAACCTCACTATGTGCCTTCACTTCTTCAAGGTAGTGGCGAGTCAAAATTTATTGAAAAGGAAAGAAAAAAGACTAACAAGGTGAGAGGCGTAATGGAACAAGCTACCATCCTGTGTGTTCATTCTGTTCCTCCTTTAGAATTCATTCTAGATTCTGCTTAGCTTCAGACACCCTTCTGTTCTAGACTGCTTGTTTATCCCACACCTTCATCACGGGTGTCTGAGCCCCTAGTCACCTTTCCTTGTCAGGTCTTGGTGCCACAACTGCTCATCCATAATTATCACTGGGCATGGACGTGGCAAGAGGGAGCCTGCTGAGTCCCCTCAGTGCGGCCAGCCTTGTTCCTCACTGCCCCCCTATGTTACAGCGGCACAGTGTCTGCATGATAATCAGGTCAACCATTCCTGCCCTCAGGGGAACTCTTTTATTGGCTTGCTGGTCTGCTGGCATGAGGAGCCCAAAATGACCCGGTGGCAGCTTTGGCTTTAAATTTAGTTGAACATTTACTATGTCCCAAGTTGTAGACCCTTCCCCTTCCCACACGTCACTCAGGAATGAGATATTATTAGTCTGGTAGAGACTAACTTGCAGGGACAGGAGGCACAAATTCCCTAATGGGGTAAATGGAAGAAATGGGAAGTTGACGACCTGCTCCCAGCGCTTGCTTCACACACCCATGTGTGTCGGCTGCTCATACCGCGGTCTCACAGAACTGCCGCTGACTCAGTGTAGACTGTGCCCCGAAGGACAGTGCTCTAGCATTGCAAAACGTCCTCCCCAAGCTGACGCCATATGTGCACTTTTGAGAGATTCTTCCAGGATTCTGTAAGATTGACAGTCCCTGACCTGCGGACCCCACGGGCATGCACCACTTCTGACACCTCTGCAATCCTGCAGCGAGTCCTTAGTCCTGGGTGAGGTGATGTGAGGAGTCCTTGGCGTTAAATCGGAGCTCTCTCTGACCATTCTGCTAGCGGAGGTACTGTATACAGGGATACATGTCGGTCTCAATAAAGATGAATTTCTATGAGTATAATCAACAGGACACCAAGCAACTGGTTAGGTTCCTCAAAAAATGAAGGTTTAGTATTAAGCTCTGTGGCTGACTGGTCAGACATTCAGCAGCAGATTACACTCGGTGAAGGAGAATTCATGCTCATAAGCCCACGAATAGCCATTTATCCCAGCCGACACAGCTCCCCCTTTCATGAGCCAAGCATGCGAAAACTTGGGTGGAAAAGAGGCTGGCTAGCATATACTAGATAAGTAGTTATATCCATCTGATTTTAGTGGCCCCTCTTAAATAAGTATTGTCATGAGACAAACAAAAAGACCCACACACCACTGTGCCACTCCCACATGTGCCCAACCACACGCCTCCTCCATACCTCCTTGTCTCTAGTATTTTGTTCTTGTACTTTCCAGATCCCTGATCAACGTGCAAAGCTATTCACCACTTCTCAGGAAGGTTTGTACCTTGAATCACTTCTTTGTTCCCGTAAAGGTGATGACAAGGCATCCTAAATGAAGTTCCATCCACAGGGAGACGTCTCCCTCACCACTGTCTCTCAGGGCCACCCCAAGGGGTGTGACTGTGATGGCAGTCTTTTCTTCGCCTGCACCAACACAGCAAGCAATCCATCCATGTCCCAGGGCCAGGTGTTTTGCACCTCCATCAGCCGGCCTTCAGGAACCCTCAGAGAGGATGTACCCATGAGCCCAGAAAGAGTTGTCCTAATAGCAGTGGTAGGTGTTAAGGGTTCTGGTCAAGGAACCAGTGTGAAGGGTCCATTATCTAGTAAGTTTATCCAACATGAAGATGCCGTCAGGGACCAGAGAAATGACCATCCCAGAGATCTGTGAAGAGGGCGTGGACTGGAACTTGATTTATCACTGGCCCCTGTGTATCTCCCTCTACAAGGTGAGCCGTGATGTGTGGGTCTTCAGGTATGAGCATCAGCTCAGAACCTATATCTAAGTGGTCTCAAAATATCTAGGTATTTCTCCCTTCCCCAATGTATGCTATTTTATTAAGGAAAAAGATTGGGGGAATGACGAATGAATGTGCCTTCTGTGCATCTTCCTTCTGCAGAATTCTTTCTCTCCATCAATCCTGACCCTGAACCTGAAAACACTAAGGTCTGGAAGCAAGGATTGTGGTTTCCCATTACAGAGGCTGCCATCAATCTTCTTCTCACTTGATCTTGACCTTCTTTGATGGCATAGGTCAGAGATCAGCAAACTTCTTCTGCAAAGGGCTACATAGTAAATATTTTATGGCTTTGCGGCTCATACAGTCTCTTTTGAACCTACTTAACTTTGCCACTAGCACGAAACAGCCATAAACAATAGGTAAACAAATGGACATGGCTGTGTTCCACAGGCAAATGACTGGCTTTGACCCACAGGCTGTAGACTGCTGACCCTGATACAGGTCAAGGAACACCCTTACTGGCTGCCATCCATCTCATCCATAGGCGATCTATGGTCTATCAACTAAGATGGATCCCCAAAAGTCAGCCCCTGCGTGCCATTCTGACCTTCCTGCCCACCCCAATTACATCTACTTTGCTTCTGATGGTTGAGTGTTGCCACCTGACATCAATTACGCCATGATTTTAGTATCCACGTTGACCAGGGAGACAAGCTCTATGAAAGCATCTTTTATCATCAACAGAAGCCTACAAAGACAGTCACCACTATAATTCTTATCAATGCTGGTGCCCTCCTTAACAGTGAATTCCTGAACACTTTAGTACAAAGAATGTCTTCTGAGACCTTCCAGGAAACATAGTCAGATGGTTTTATTCTACTTATGTAGTAAATTCATTCTGACTTGCTCTGTTCTGAGTCTTGTATAACTGCTAAGGCAGTCCTAGCCAGTTTACTCTATTTACTTAGCTGTCATTTCAAGCTTCAGAGTGTCGTCATGATAAAATGGTAGGGCCAGCTCATGGTCCTATTTCCACACTGCTAACTCCTGACTTATGTGAGACGATCTCTACATCAGTAGTACCCACTGTTAGTCTCATATTCCACCCTCCCACGTCCTACCCTGCGAAATTCATTCTGAGGCATGTTCTCCCAGTGCTGGGTCATATAATTTAACCGGATCCTACCGCTGTTTTGATATATCATCCTTTTCCTCCTGTTCAGGTACCATTCTTTGCTACTTGGACAAAGCTGAGATGACTGTATTTACTGGACTAAGGGCACTGCAGGAGGCAGGGGAAGATCCTGAGGAAAGCAAGCATGTAAACAAGGAGAGGTTTCTCTCCTCCTGCAAAAGGTGGGGTGGGGGGAAACTACTGCTGACCTAGAACAACCAAGGAAGTATGGTCCATTTACCTAAATATCGTCATAGCTCTGTGGGTCCCACTCCTTCCTTCTCAGGCTCCTGACTTTAAAGTAGGAGGGCTGTGACTCAACGTCTTGTTTAATGGTGCCACTCGTAAAGTTAGGCATGAAACCTTTCAGCAGATCCTATCCCCTTAGATTTAAGATGCTCTGTTATTGCCATGGAGATCTTCTGGCTTTTATGCAATGTCTTAATTAGTTGGAAGCTGACCCAAGCGTTTCATATTCTTCCTTTAGGACGTCTATGGTAGGTAACAATGGCAAATCAACTCCAGGATTTACTTAATAACCACTTCCCCAAGTCTCTCAGGAGCTGGAGCTACAGCATAAGCCAGTGCTTCCACTTTAACCTGTGTCTCATCAACTCACCATGCGTAAGAGCTTTAGTAATTGTGACATCCTGCACACCAAGTATACACCTATTAATTACCAAGCTATGCACCACTTTTCAAGAATTGTTTATCTTGTATTACTTATTTTCCCTTCCATAAAGTTTATGACAGAGTTTACTGAATGAAGCTCTGCCCATTAAGGGGATTTTCCTTCACTGCCATCTTCCTAAGTTACCTCTAAGTGGAAGAAGTGTGGCAGCAGCCGTTTTTCTGCTTGTCCCAGCGTATGAGCAAACCATCCATGATTCAGGCCCAGATGCTTTGTTCCTCCGTTAACCAGCCCTAAGGAATACCCGAGAGGCCATCCCTGGTACCCTAGGGGGAGTTAGCAAAAGAATTCCTGTTACCATCCGACTGGCAAGCTCTCCAGTTACACTGTCTCACATCAAGGGAACAACTTCTAGTACTCTCCTAGGTTGAGTTCCTTAACGGGCACACCCCAGGAAAAAGATAGGACAGGCAGCTTATTTGAGAGATGTTCCCAAGACAGCCTGGCCAGGAAAGAGAAAGTAAGATGAATTAAGGAAGCCAAATATACACCATGCTATCCAGCAAGTTACTGATGTGGACAACTAGAATGCCTCAAAATTATCCCTCCCAAGGGTCAGGAAAGCCGAACTATCTATCTTCAAATTCTAATCCATCACTGGCCAAGGAGAGCGCTAGAGTGCTAACTCCCTAAGACTTCCAGATGCCTTGAATATAACATGAGCAAAGTCCTGAGACTGAAAAGTCAGGAACCTGCAGTAGGACACTGTGCTATGTTCTGGCACCGTGAGTACCCAGGGGCTATGGGCAGGACATCAGTTACACATGCTGCATCCATGATAGTTGATGGAAAGTCAGAAAATGATGGATAGAAGGAAGACAAAGAGACTTTATTTCCTAGAGTAACAAGCTAAGATACTGCAACATAAACAATCCCAAAATGTTATGCTTCAGAAGAGACAGAAGCTTATTTGCCTCTCACGTCAGACTCAAAGTTCCTACATCAATATGTAGCTCTTCTCCACGTGGTGATTCAGAGACCAAGGCTATGGCAGTTCTGCAGTATTCAGTGTGTGGCTTCCAAGGCCACACTGAAAGTCGCCTTTCAGCCAGGGAAAGGGGAAAGCACAGAAGGAAGCGGTTTGCTTCTCAGCATGTGTATTGAAGCTAACAGCTGTCATCTTCTCTCATGTAATATTAGCAAGTTTTTGTCACATGATCGCCCTTAGCAACAAAACTATCTGGCAGTTGTTGTTCTTAACTGGGAAGCGACATCCCAACAAAACTGTTTACCGTGGAAGAAAAGGAGAATGGATCTGGGGCTAGTTTCTGCCTCCGAAGGTAAGAGGGGCTTCTTCCATTAGGGGAGATTCCGTATACTTTTTATTGTTCATGAAAGCAAGAAATAGCTATAAATATACTGTTTAAAATTGCAAAGACAATCAATAATTAGACAACCAAAAATTAGAAAAAAGAGAGGATCTTATAGTAGCTCTATTTTAATTTTTGGAGGAATCTCCATACTGTTTTCCATGGTGCCTTCCTGTTACTCCCAGAAGCAGTGCACAAGGGTTCCCTTTGCTCCACATGCTCACCAGTAGGTACACCTTCTGTCTTTTTGATGATTGCTATTCCAACAGGTGTGGGGCGACATCTTTTTGTGATTTTGATTTGTATTCCCCTGATGATTAGCAATGGTGAGATGTACCTCTTGGCCATTTGTTTGTCTTCTTCGGAAAAATATCTATTTGGTTCTTCTGCCCATTTTTCAACTAGGTTAATATTTTTCATTATTGAGTTGATGAATTCTTTATTTATTTTGGATATTAACCACTTAACAGACAGAGTTGAAAATATTTTTTCCTGTTCCATAAGTTGGTTTTTTAATTTTGTGGATTGTTTCTTTTTATAATCCCACTTCTGGGTATGTATCCAAAGGAAATAAAAACAGGATATTGAATATATATCTACGTCCCCCATGTTCATAGCAGCATTATTCACAATAGGCAAGATACAGAAATAATCTAAGTGTCTATCAACAGATGAATGCTTAAAGACGATGTGGTGTATAAGCAGAGTAGACTATTAGCCATGAGAAAGAAAGGAATCCTGCCATTTTGTAGCAACATGTATGGGACTTAAGGGCATTATGCTAGTGAAATAAGTCAGAGAGAGGAAGACAAATACATTTGATATCACTTATGTGTGGACTCTGAAACAGCCAAATGTGTAAAAAAAGAGAGCAGAATGGTGGTTACCAAGGACCAGGGGAAGAATTGGGGAGATGTTGGTCAAAGCGTAGAAAATTTCAGTTAGGAGGTGAACAAATTCTGGGGAATCTAATGCACAACATTGTGACTATAGTTAACAGTACTGTGTTGTATACTTGAAAATTGCTAAAAAGAGTAGATCTTAAATATTCTCACCACAAAAAGGAAATGGTAATTATGTGACTACAATGGTAAGCATATTGCAATAGAAAAGTGTCTCAAGTCAACATGTCTTAACCTTTGAACTTGCACAATATTATATGTCAGTTATATGCCAATAAAGTTGAAAAGAAAATAAGGAGCATTTCCTGTAGACAGTAAAACAAAAAAGGAGAAGAAAGAGAATTAATGTAAATAAGACAAATACTCATGTTTCATGAGAGTGAGTCAATAGTGATTGTCTAAAGGTAATCCTAGAAGTTACTTACATAATTAAGTGGCTTGAAAGTAACCACCAAAGGAATTTAAAGCAAACAAAAAAAGTTTTAAAAAATTCTGTAGATATTTCTAGGTATGGCAGAGGGACAGTTAAAATTTAATTTTTACCATTGTTTTGAATATAATTAAAATACATTCTAAAAGTATAAAAATGAAGTTGTTCTTGACTGGGGACTATCAAATAATTTATAAAATATGTTGTTAACAAATAAAAACAAAATACATAACAATATATTTAATGCAGTCCCCTTCATGTAAATAAGAAAGGATACGCACACACTATAAACAGAATGTTTGTTTATACTTACAAATATTTTTAGAAAGATACATAAAAGATTACTCATAATGATTATCATCAAATAGTGAAATTGCTAGTCAGAAGTTTGAATTAGAAAAAGGAAAAAAGGGGTTTTTTTTTTAACCGCTTCAGTTTATTACTTTTGTTAACATAAATTTTAAAAATATATTTACATGGAAAATAAATCCATTGAGCTAAGAAATCAAAAACTCTGAACTACATTTTTTTAGTCATATAACTTAAGCTGCGAACTATCTTAAAATTCCTCAGCGTTCACTGCAGCTGTCTGTCTCCCATCAGCTGGTAGAATCATTGAGTTATAACAGGATGGCGTTTCATTAATATGGGAGAAGAAGAGCCGTTTCCTTCCTCGCATTCCCCATCAGTGCTATCTGACTGACTTCCATCCACTCAGAACAAGACAGTCCTAAGTTAGCATGCATCCATTCAGCCATTTATCAGTTCATTCATCTCCTTAAAACTTTAAGTCAGAAGCAGCAACAAAATCATTAGAAGCAGCTGATGAAAATGTCATGACAGTGATGGATGGTGGAAAGAGACGTTCTGGAGACAGCAATGTTTCGGAACAGATATTTGCATTATTAAGGAGGAAGGGCTCTACCAGCTATGGCCGGGGTTGGGAGAGACAGTCTTTGTCCAAAATCATCTGTTCTTTTTCATCATAATACCTTTAGAAATAATAGCCCTCTGGGGGTAAATATTGAAAGGAGGAGGTTTTATTAATAATAAGTCTTTATCCAGAGCACTTTCATGGCTGTGATCATTAAGCATGGCAGATGTCCTGATGCATCTGCTCACCTGCACTGACTTTGTACAACCAAAGAGAAATAATGACCGCTTTGAGTATAATATGCATTCATGAGTTATGTTTCAAACATAAGGTAAAATTTCCATTTCCACATAATGAAACTTATTATGATGTGGTCATTTTTACTTTTCAGCTCACACGATGCTTCTGTTTTCTCCAAAGATGTTCAAATTTGCAAGATGGTTTATGCATGTGAGCATTCAGAGTACATCACACTGACTCTACATTTGCCTGATGTTTCTGATCACATGGACACATCCCAGGTTGTCCTTTGGGATATTTATGTAAATCACATAAGAGCATTGGTGTTGGCTGAATTCCTACTGTTCCCTTAAGGTAATAGGGCAGGCTTGCTGCTGAGTGGAACTGTGGATGTTGCTGGGCCAAGACCAGAGTTGAGAATTCCACCCTTAAGTGGTCTTCAGAGTCATGGAGGCCAGAGTGAACACAGCCCCAAACCAAACCAAACCAAACCAAAACAAAAAACAGCAAACATACATAAAATTAAAGTAGCAGGAGGTGATTCAGATAGCCATACAATCTGAGGCTATCAGAGGCAGGCATCAGAGTAGAAGAAACAGCACTCTAGAGCTAAGAAGTTAGTACAAAAAAAAAAAAAAAGAAAATTAAACAAAAAGGTCAATGATGGTCTTAGATGATCACGAAAATAAGTGTGCCTGTGACGTCATCCAACCAGGTAGGACCACAGTGTGCAGCTCTTCATAAAAGGGGCAGAAGAGATGAGTGCGGGCCACCCCTTCAGGTCCCTCCTGTCTGCCTGAAGGGCCCTGTATAAGGTAGTGGGGGCCTGGGCTCAGGTTAAGTAGCCAAGCTTCCACTTGGCTACATTATGGCTTTTAATCATGTTCCCTTCCCCACCCTTAACAATCTGCCCTCAGTCAGACAAAAGTGCACAAAAACACACAACAAAACCATAGATAAACAAAACAACAACAAAAGAAATGAGGCAAAATTAAAGGATGAATCTAAGGTGGCAGGAACAAAGTGATACCAGCTTGAATAGAATTTCTGGTAGCTATTTTTTCACACAATAAAATAAAAATATTATCAGATAATTATTGTTCAAGTAAGAGCCCATCCCAATAAAACAACACAATATTTATTCTATTTTTTTAATGATGGGATTTGATCATTTAATTTCTTCTACAAATACGTATTGAGTTCCTACTGTGAATATCCCAGGAGGTATTCCAGAAGATACAGCAGGCTTTGCTCTTATGGAGTTTACAATCCAGTGAGAGAAAAATCAGTGTTCCCTCTGAGAGAGGCTTTCAAGTCTAAAGGAATTTAAAAGGTGCCTTGGAAGCTGGTGACAATAGAAACTAGCTGAAGGGGAGGGGCGTGCTCCTGCACGCTGCTCAGCTTCTTTGCAGTAGTAGGTGATATTCTATCAAAATACATAAAGACACTTCATTTCACATATTCCACATAAGATTAGTGCGTGGCTTTTGAATTACAAACACTTTAATAAAATAACAAATGCCCTATAGAAATTAGAGAAGTGTTTTGATGCTCCAAATTTCCAATTGACAATAAGAAATCTAGTTACAGACACTGGGGAAGGATTGCTCTCTTATGAAAAATGGAAAAAAAAAAAAAAGTTACATAGACGGACTGATAGCTCACCTGCGCTGAGAGCCAACTGAGTTTCATCGCAATTTTCCAACACTTTGTAATGGAGAAGCCCACCATCTTCCTTTCATCACCAGGATCCAAAAGACTGGGATTTTGTTTTTAACATTTTTTATTGATTTATAATCATTTTACAATGTTGTGTCAAATTCCAGTGTAGAGCACAGTTTTTCAGTTATACATGAGTATGTGTATAGTCATTGTCACATTTTTTTCTCTGTGAGCTACCAGAAGATCTTATATATATTTCCCTGTGCTATACAGTATAATCTTGTTTATCTATTCTACAATTTTTGAAATTCCAGTATATATCTTCCAACTCCCCACCCCCTTGGCAACCACAAGTTTATATTCTATGTCTGTGAGTCTATTTCTGTTTTGTATTTATGCTTTGTTTGTTTTTTGTTTTTTTTAGATTCCACATATGAGCGATCTCATACGGTATTTTTCTTTCTCTTTCTGGCTTACTTCACTTAGAATGACATTCTCCAGGAGCATCCATGTTGCTGCAAATAGCGTTATGTTGTCGGTTTTTATGGCTGAGTAGTATTCCATTGTATAAATATACCACATCTTCTTTATCCAGTCACCTGTTGATGGACATTTAGGCTGTCTCCATGCCTTGGCTATTGTAAATAGTGCTGCTATGAACATTGGGGTGCAGGTGTCATTTTGAAGTAGGGTTCCTTCTGGATATAAGCCCAGGAGTGGGGTTCCTGGGTCATATGGTAAGTCTATTCCTAGTCTTTTGAGGAATCTCCATACTGTTTTCCACAGTGGCTGCACCAAACTGCATTCCCACCAGCAGTGTAGGAGGGTTCCCTTTTCTCCACAGCCTCTCCAGCATTTGTCATTTGTGGATTCCAAAAGACTGGAATTTGAATCCCACCACACTACTTGTGACTGGACTATTCGGCAAGTGTCATTTTTGAAAAATGGGAATAAATCATACTTGTCAACATTGAAGGATTAAATGTGAAAACAGAAAAAAAATATGCACAATGTGAGATGGACCAGGTTGTCTCAAAATGAATTATTTCTTTGGTGTATTGGAGTATTTACTTTTATAGTATTTGGGAGAAACACTGGCCACAGCCTTCAGCAACGCAGAGGGAGAAGCCCTGAGTTCTTGTACCTATTCTGTGAGACTTCTGCCCAACCATAGGACCAGAGCTGCGCAATTCCCACTTGCCCCGTGGGATCGGCAGAAATTAATTAATTCCACTAATATCTAGCTCAATTCTGAAATGCCATTTTGTAAGACAAAAGGCGTAGAAGCTGTGACTTGTGTGTATTGGAATTCTAGTGCTGCCCATACAAAGTACCAAAAACCTGTAAGATTCAAACAGCACCCATTTGTTATCTGAACTTCGTGTGGAGCAGAAGTCCAGGCACCTTGTGGTTCAGCTAGTTCTCTGCTTACCATATCATGAGGAGGAAATCAAGGTGCCTGCAAGCCTGTGTTCCTTTCTGGAGGCTCCAGGGAAGGGTAGCCCCACGCTCATCCAGGTTATTGGCAGAATCCAGTTCCTCGCGGTGTAGGCATGAGCTATCAGCCAGGACCCCCTCTGGGCTCCCTAAGCCCTCCTGAACTCCTCTTTAATCGCCCTTCCATCTTCACACTAGCAATGGGGTATCAATTTTTTCTTAGTTTTGAATATCTCTGACTTCCCCTCTGCTTCTTCCAGTAGGAGATAGTTCTCTGCTCCTAAAGCTTATGTGATGACCGGTCAAGTCCACCCATATAATTCAGCATGACCTCTTTGTTTAAGGCCCCTGACCTTAATGCATCACTAAAGTCAATAATACGTTCACAGTTTCCAGGGATCAGCGTGTGGACATCCTTGGGATGCTGTTATTCTGCCTCACTCGCCTCGGTTTCCCCACGGGAGCGGAGGAAATGGTTTAGCTTTTGGGACAAGGGGAGGAGGAGACTCGTGCTAGAAAGTGGCTGACAAACAGTAGTTCCTGGAGATCACTGGAAGGGAGCTGTGCCTAGTTGGGGGTTTTGTCCTGTTAGGAGGGTATTTACTGTTTGTTTTGTTTTGAAATCAAACTTGAATGCCTTTGGGGTCATTGTGTTCATACTTATTAGTTCCACATTTCCCACCATCCCTCGTGGTTTTACTCTGCGTTACACAAGAACCTTACATCCCTGTCTTCTGAGGGCATCTGTGTTTACAATTTCTGCCTTTCTTAAAGTGAGATCCACAGGAGAGAAACGAAGAGGAAAGAAGTGGGACAGAAGGGACTCAGGTGTGTATTTGGTCAGGAAAGACAGAAGTGTCAAAATTCTAGCCATCCCATCCCACAGGAAGGGCGCTAGGAGAACACCCTTTGTATTTTCTAGAACAGAAGATGGCTTCTTGAGCAATTCTATCATCAATTCACCTGATACTTTTCTCTCCTAGAAAGGAATTAGGCGCATACCCAGGAAGACAGAAAGGAAAAGTCTGCCAAGCACAGCTACACTGGTGCATAGTAGGGGTTCAATAAATGGTTACTAGTTCACTAATCTGTCTCTCTCTTTGTAAGCTCATTCCTTAACTCTTCATTAAAATGCCTTCAAACAAACGTCTGTGTGCTTGGCATCCATCACATTGAGAAATTTATACCATGAATAAACTCACAAGAAGCAACGCAGGGACCCGACAGCTAAGAGCACCATTTCTGGAAACCAGGCTGCTGAGACCCAAGCCTTGCTCCCACCATTTACTAACTGCTTCCAACTTGAGGAAGTCATGTAACTCCCCTGAGCTTTACTTTTCTCATCTGCAAATTGGGAAGAGTAATAAAAAAAAACAAAAACAAAAACAAAAAAAAAACCACACCATACGATTTTTGTGAGGATCAAGTGAATGAATAGACGTAAGACAATCTACTATGTAGTGCTATTCAATAAATACTGAATATTATTATTACTCAAGCATCTTAATTGTTTTTATAATATCTGTGCTCTTTTTTTTTTTAATGACTGAGTAATGTATCTGTGAAGCAGATTAAAATGTTATTCTAATACTTGGGTTTGATGTTAAAAAAAAAAAAATGAACTGGCTTCTCACAAGGGACTCAGAGTTCCTGGAGGACAGCAAAGTAAACTATCCTACAGGAAACAGCCACGCAATGCCACAGTGAGGAGTGTGAGGAAAGGGGAGGGGAGCAGATCTTAATGTCTGTGGTAGGGAAACATAAATTTGCAAAGTTTACACCTTAGTCAGAAAGATTCTCCACGAAGCTAATGGAGCTTAAAGTTTGCAAACCTTCACAGTTCAGGGCTCTTCCAAAGCCTAGGAGCGGACCTAACAATGTGTGATTTTAGTTTTGTGCCGACACTTTCGTAGTAATTTTCTTTTACATTTCCTGCCTCATTGAGGTCTAGTGGACAAATAAAATTATAACATTTAAAGTGGACAACATAATAATTTTATATATGTGTAAATTGTGAAAATATCCCCCCCCCTTTGAGCTAAGTAGTACATCAGTCACCTCATATTTACCTTTGTGTGTGTGTGTGTGTGAACATTTAAGTTCTGCTCTCTTAGGAAAATTAAGTTAGACAGCAGTGTTATCAGCTATAGTTACCATGTGGAGTCCTCAGATATAATTTATCTTATAACTGAAAGTTTGTACCCTTTTACCAACCCCGCCCTCCCTTTTCTCCCCACCTTCACCCCACCAGCCTCTGGCAACTACTTTTCTACTCTCTCTTTCTGTGAGTTCAATTTCTTTTTTTTTTTTTTTTTTTTTTTTTTTTTTAGGATTCCACATACAAATGACACCATGCAGTATCTGTCTTCCTTGTTCTGGCTTGTTTCACTTAACATGATGTCCTCCAGATTCATTCATCCATGTTGTCACAAATAGAAGGATTTCCTTCTAAGACTGAATAATATGGATACTATTCCATTCTGTGTATGTGTGATTGTGTCCCCGCCACACACACACACATTTTCTTTATCCATTCATCTGTCAATGGATACAGGTTATTTTTACGCCTTGGCTATTGTGAATAAGGCTGCAATGAACATAGGAGTGTAGACATCTCCTTGTGGTAGTGATTTTATTTCCTTTGTATTTCAGAAAGTGGGATTGTTGGATCATACGATAGCTCTAGTTTTGATTTCCTGAGGAAGCTCCACAGTGTTTCCCAGAGTGGCTGTCCCAGTTTACATTCCCCGCATGTAACAGTTTTCCAAGTGGACCTCCTCACTGGCATGTTAGTGCTGGTCTTTTTGATAACAGCCTACCAGGTGTGAGGTGATACCTCATTGTGGTTTTGATTTGCATTTCATTTTCCTCATGATGAGTGATATGGAGCACCTTTTCATGTACCTGTTGGCCATTTGTGTGTCTTCTTTCAAAGAATGTCTATTCAAGGCATTTTGTCCATTCTTCAGTTGGGTTATTTGTTTATTTATTTATTGCTATTGAGTTGCATGAGTTACTTGTGTATTTTGGACATGAACCCCTCAATGGAATGTGGTTTGCAAATATTCAAATATTTAGATATGTGATTTGAAAACTTTTTCCCATTCCATAGGTTGCCTTTTTATTTTATTAATGGTCTTCTTTGCTGTGCAGAAGCTTCCTTGGTTGAGGTAGTCCCATTTGAGTACTTCTGCTTTTGTTGCCTTTGCTTTTGGTGTCACAGAATCGTTTTCTTTAAGAAGGTCCACCAAAGTGAAAAAAACATCAGAGCTCCTGAAACCTGGATGTTCATCCGAAATGAACACATTTATGTTACGAGATACCTGAGATCCACATGTGGCTTCTTGGCATTTCTAGCATTTATTCCTGCCAGTCTCTGCTCCACTGCATCTGCTCTAGGTTTAGCTTATTGGCAGAGAATGTTTGGTTTTTCAAGCCAGCAACCTATTTATGATTGGAAATTCTTCTCTGTCCTGTAGCCATCACATTTAATGGTGGCTGGTAGTTCTCCTGATAGTTCTCAAGGGCATTCCCTCTGCTCCGCCTCCACTGCTATGGTCCCGGTCAGAAACTCACCAGCTCTGTTACGGATGAAAGCAAGAGGCTGTTTACTAACTGACGTCCTAACCTCGCGTCTTACTCTTTCTGGTCTATTTTTTGCCAATAATGTTATCTATATTAACCTCAAATATGGCTGTAATAATCCATTTCCTAAAATGTATCAATTACTTCAATTATTTATATTATAGGAAATGGAAATAATCCGTTTCCTATCATACAAATGTTAACTTCTTAGCAGGAAATTAGGACCTTTCATAATCTGGCCAGTGTCTTTCTCTCAGTGTCGTCCCACCTTCTGCCACTTGCTTTGTTACTATGTTCCCGCTGCATGGGATTGCTACTCCTTTTTTGAATATGCTCTCCTGTGTCGTATGTCCATGCTTGTTCAGTCACTCTAGCCCAGGGAACGATGGCCTTCACTCCATCACCTTACTCCTTGGTTGACTGTAATCTGTCTGGTGAATTCCAAGATACCTTTCCAGAGTTAGTTTTGTTTTGTTTTTAATGAGCTATGTGAAGGATTCCTTGACAGTGCCCTGGGAATTGGTATTCTTTCCTTTGTCTGCCTACGATTCTTCATACATAACTCCTTCATAATCTTTGCCATGATCTTCAAGGGCTGGAACCATTTATTTGCTTTATTGTAACTCCTAAACCTACCACCTTCTGAGTGCATTGCATATTTCAGTTTTTGTTGAGGAAATGATTGAAGGAATGGAATAAATAGAGATGAGAAGTGGTTGCCTAGAAGTTACTTCTCATGAATGAATCTTTCCCTCCAAAGAAATATTTCAATAAAAGGATCACTGACAAGTGTCATGTCTTTTCCTCCTGTATTAGTCTCTTGAGTACTTATTACAGTACAGAGCACATTGTAAATATGTCTTAATTGATTAAATATTGTCAGCAAGGGCAATCTAAAGCACACTCTATTTAACTTCTCTGATAGAAAAGCTAGAATGTCTCCCAGAAGAATATAGGGGCAAATAAATACCAACTTCCACCCAGGAGTGGAGAATTTGCCTCCTTTTCTAACATCTCTAAAAATGTACTGATCAACCATGTTAGGGCAGAATACCTCTGTGATAAGAAGACCACAGCTGTTTTCATCTTGCAGGAAAAGTCTGCAGGAATCATTAGGTCCTTTCATAGCTTAATCTCATTTAGGCTTTGGTGTTCCCATGCCTAGGAAATACATGTTGTTTGCATCTATTTTGATTTCAACGTGTGTAGCTCTGGGTTCTGCACACAAAATCTGTTGATATAACTTATGTATTTGTTCTAATTGTAGAAAAATTATAAGCGAAACTTAATAAAACTTTCTAACCCCAATATAAGCTAAAATAAGCGAGAATTGGTGTTCTTCTAATAAACTCATAATTAATATTTTTAAAAGAAAAAATTTTTTCTCTTAAACATCCATATATTACCATCAAAAGGGCATGCCAAATGACCACACTGAGAAAAATGTGATCAAGTTTTAGAAATAGATGCCAAATATAGTTACTGGAAGTACCTAAGTGTGTTTCTATGTAAACATAATCTGAAAGAAATATGTTTTACCATGTGATTCCTCTAAAATCTGTCACCTAATGCAACCTAAGATACAAGCATAAAATTAGCATATTATTATTATAAATTAGAATGGCAAAGATATGGACAGAAGCACATTTTGAAATGCCATTAGAGAAAAATGGGTTTCCTCTTCCAGGAAATATCGAAAATTCTCTCTCTGTCCTATATTTAAAGGGGAAATACTCATTATTGCTATTTTTTTTAAGAACCATGTATATATAATCTTCTAAGTTTCCTTTCCTCCAAATTAAGACTGGGCAAATTATTGTTAGTGAAATCACCTTGAACTGATGTGAGAATACTTGCCCCTAACCAGTGGTGATAATAATAATCATAGCTACCATTGATTGGCTGTTAATTACGTGCCAAGAATTTTATTTAAATTATTTCAAAATCCACACTACAGCCCTAAGAGTTAAGTATTATTTTTTCCCCTTTCTACAGTTGATTAAACAGAGGCCAGGAAAGTTCAAGTTGTCAAGGATGCAGCATGAGCTAAGAAGGTGTAGAGTCAGGAATCAGACTCCGGGTACAGCCTAGCTCTCATCCACTGGGTCATATTTACCCTGGGGAGAAATCTTGAAGCCCCTAGGCTTCTATCAACCTTGTTGTCAGGAAGGTTTCCTTCCTTACAATGTTCCATTTCCTGTGTAAGTCTGTTTCTTCCAATTCTGCCCCCTGAGGAGAACAGCTGGCCAATGCCCTCCTTCTAATAACATTAACTAATTCACTGGTTGAGTAATTTTTCTTATGATAGATTTTACACCCCTAGAGAACCAAGTATTTACTCACAAGAAGGAAAAAAAATCTACACTGGACGAATGCAAGGACATTTCTTTAGTACCATGCTTTCCCCGTATTTTCAAAGTGGGTGGGGTGGAAAGAAGTAAACAATGTAAAAAAGCCAGAAGTACAGATATTTCCTAAATTTTTTTCTCATAACTATGATCTAGAACTTGCTGACTACAGAGGGAAAAGTTGATAAACTCAAACGAAAAAAACTAAGAAAATACCTATGCAAACATTTTCAGTGTTTACACCACAAACCAAATTGTCAAAAATTGCTTAAAGTATTATAAAAATTTTCCACTAGCATAAGATTTGGTTTTGGATACGGCCTTTCTCAAATGTATCATTCAGTAATCACTTTGCAATTATTTTTATTTCATGAATTTTGCAGGTTCTTTATGTGAGTCTCTCCTCTGACTCATTTAATGCCTCACTATGTTTTTGTTCATTCATCTCTGCCTCTCCTTTGAAAAATAATTTGTGTTTAATGGACACCTTATGTGATATGCAATAAGGCAGGTCTCTCCCATACATTCCAAAAAGGATAGCATTGAAATATGTCAATTGGTTTATCTTTGCATCAAAATCTCATTCATCCAATTACCAGTCAGGGGAATTTTAGAAACTTATTAAATCTTTTTCTCGTAGTGACACTAGGGGTTAGAATTCCAAATCATTCTGCTGTTTCTTAAGGGATTACCAACATCACGGGGATAGACAACAGCCAATATAAGTTCAAATAAAATACAAACAAAAATATAATCACTCAATACTCAGAGCGGGGAGCTGTTTAGTTCTCTCAGGGTATTTAAACACGACAGCAGCTTTTAACATTTGCCAGACCTGATAATGAATTCAAAAGGTAAGGCGTTCTTTCTTTAGTATAAACATACTTCTGAGTCTTGTCTAAAGCAGAGAGGCTGGGCTGCATAATATGTAACAAATTATCCCAAAAATAAAAACAATTGAAAATTAATACCGTTTTGTAAGGAGATACAGAAGAACCTAATCTCTTTGGTGAATGAGAGAATGAATGAATAAATGAATGACCATTGAAGTCATTGGGTTGTTTGGTTATTATTCCAGTCTGTCTTTCCCTCCTCTGTCCTTTCCCTGAAATTTCTAGGATATAATAAACCCACAAATCTGCGAAAGAAAGCAATGCCTTTCTCTTACTTTTTTTTTTTTAGGCCAGTATATTGACCTGATAGGTATCTATTCAATTCCTACTACATTCCAGATTCTGTACAAGTCACAGAGTCAAATGTATACAAGAACAGTCTTGTCCTCCATAAGTAGACATTCTAATAGGGAGAAAGATGGCTAAACAGATCATTTCTGTGCAGTGCAGAAAGTATGATTGAGGTATGATCCACTGGAATAAAAAAATGGCACAAAAAAAGAAGGGTAACTAACCACTTGTCAGAGCACTCACCACATTGCATTTTCACCCTGTGCATTCCTGTCATTTGCCACTTAAATTGCATCTATGTCTGCTGAACTTTAAACACAAAATTACCAAATTCCTTCATAAATACCACCAGCCTGATGTAAGAAATACAATAATAGCTGATTCTATTGTTACGCCAGGCATTATTGTGAGTTTTACTGTGTATCAGCTCAATTAGTCCTCCCAACTCCCTGTAGCAGGTCTAATGAACTCCTTTCCCATAGGAGGAAACCAAGTAAGGCAAGAGAGGCCAAGTCACCTTCTCAAGGTCACAGAACTAGAAAGTGCAACTAAAATTCACCCTCCGACAGCCTGACTCCAGATCCCACGTCTTAAACACTCCACTCCACTGCCTCCTAATGATAGAAAGTCCAACAAAGTAAGGAGACTTTGGTTTGAATCTCACCTGCAGCGATAATTCGCTCTGTGATCTTAGGCAAGATTCCTAATTTTTCAACTTTTAATTTTTTCAGTATAAAATGCCAACAGTTAAGTTTTTCTTCTTGTGGCAGTTTTCAATGTGATCTTAGAATTCTCTGACATTCCTTCCACTGAGAGCTGAGGTCTGTGTTCCCCTCCTTACATCTACGTGCTGTAACTGCCCAACTAATTCAATACAGGTGACACTGTGCCAGTTTCTAGGTTTAGTTCTTAAGAGTCTGTCGGTTTCTTCTTGTCTTTTTCAATGATCTCTCTTGGAACTTGGTCTCCATGAGTGAGGAAGCCCAAGGAAAAGCTATGTGTAGGTGTTCAGGCCAATGATCCAGGTGGCACGCCAACCAATACGAGCCTTAGACATGTCAATGAGGAAAGCTTTGAGTCGTCTCTGGACACAGCCACTGTATGACTGTGACTGCATGACAGAGCTTGACCACGAATCACCTACACCCACTTCACCCCCAGAATCATGAGCGATAATCAAAAAATCATGAAGTTATTTTAAGCCGCTGTGTCTTAGGGCGATTTGGTATGCAGCAATGGATAACAGGAACCATTCTGTATTTTGTCAGCATTATTGGGACAAATATGAAAGTTCTTAGTATGTTATAAAGTACCATACAAATGTAAAGACATATTAGAATATATTAAGTGCATATAAATAGGCGACTCCATAGGAAATAACACAAAATCACAGAAATCTCAGTGTTCAGCATAAGGGCCAGTTAGTAAATTCATTTAAATCCAGTGAGTATTTGAGTGTCTACACACACCAAACAGCAAATTACACTCCATAAAGATACAAAAACAAGGGTAGGAATATTCTGTGCATTCTAGGACTGTATAAAAGCTTTTTACAGCTGAGCACTAAATGAAAAGAACTATTTAAGTTAGCATCCAAATTGCTCAGAAACATTGTTTTATTCCTTAAAGCGCTGCTCACTTCTTGATAGAAGGTTGGTGCTGACATCAGGAAAATCTGGGTTTTAATCGTTCCTTTAACACTTCCTTGAGTGCATATAAAACATCTCTGGCTGAAAGGTTTCTATTTGTAAAATGAGAGTGTAACACCTACCCTGCAGAATCCTTGGGAGGAGTAAACGGCACGATGTATACTAAGAGCCTAGTACATAGCATGAGATTAATAATGAACAGCTCCCATTGCAATTCATGCTTCTAGGCTTGCTCTCCAGTGCCAATCTGTGGTGAAAACAACCCTAGATATCAATCATCATAGTTCAGAAAAGAGGCTACTAAGTTTTACTGTGTTCAGTTCTTAAGAATAACAGGCAGCATTTGTTTTTGAATTACTTCTAACGCTTCTCTATCAAACTAGGCATGCATTAACAAATCCTGTTAATTTTATCTTTTTATTTTTTTTTAAGTACACTGGATCCAATGCCACTCATGACCAATCTGGCCAAGTCACCATCATCTCTCACATGAGTTACTTGTGGTAATTCCCTGCATTAGTTTCCTAGGGCTTCCATTAAGGGGAAAAAAAAAAGTGCCAAAAACCAGACAGTTTAAAACACCAGGAATTCATTCTCTCATGTCATGGAGGCTAAAAGTCCAAGGTCAAAGCATCATCGGGCCATGCTCCACCTGAAGTCTCTGGGAGGGAATCTAGATTCTCATCAGTCCCTCGCTTCTTGTCCTTGCTGGCAATCCTTCGACATTCCTTGAATTGTGGCAACATTAACTCCAATATCTGGCCTCCTCTCTGCATATGTTCACATTTCCCTCTTCTTGTAAAGACACCAGTCGTTGGATGAGAGACTGTCCTAATGCATTAGGACTTCATCTTCACTTGATTGCACCTGCAAAGTCACTGTTTCCAAACAAGGTCACGGACACAGGTGTGAGGGGGTTAGAACTTCAACGTATCTTTTTGGTGGAGACAGTTCAACCCATACCACTTACCCTCTGCTTTCCCCCATTTGCCCTTGACTCCTTGAAACCACTGACCTCATCACAGCCAGAATGTTTTCCATGTCTGATCATGTTCCACCTTTCCTCAAACTCTCCACTGATGGTCCATTTCTCATGAAGTAAGGAAAAAACAAAACAAAACAAAACAAAACAAATCAAAGTCCTGAAAGAAGACAAAGGATGAGCTTGATCTCCCCACCTCCAGCCCGGGGCAATGTCTCAGAACTGCTCTCCCTGGGAAGCGTTCCATTCTAGCTACCTCGGACCTCTTCCCAGCCCTGGTGCTCCTGCCTCAGGCATTTGCACTTAGCATTTCCCTTATACAAAATTCTCTCTTCCCCTCAATTCCCATAGCCTCATGATGTGTTCCCTTTCTTCCTTCCAGTTTCTGTTGAAATATCACCTCGGCAGAGAAGCCTCTCCTGATAACTCCATAGAAATTACTACTCTCTTCTACCTTATATTCCTTGATTCGCAACAGTGTCCTGGTTTGCACTCTTCATGTACAGATAGCACATGTCTCTAAAGGCCGTATTATATTTTTACTTATTTTATGTCTTTCTGATTCCACCCACTCCCCACACACACACTATAATGTAAGTGCCAAGAAAGCAAGGACTTTGTTCTGTTCACTCTTTTATCTCCAGTGTTTAGAACAATGTCCAACAAATGGCAGAAATCCAATAGCAATGCAAATGGTACTTGTCCATAGAAATTCAAGTTGGTTTGGTGGAGATTTGATTGGTAATTGCCCTGTGGATATTGACCAGTTGGACTGTTTTTCATCTAAGAAAATTTTTATCAGCCTTCCTGATGGCATGGTATATGTGTGGTTCTTGAGTTCCTTTGAAGAGCTTGTAACATCCTACTAGTTCCCTCGTTATAACTTTTAATAACATCCACTTTGATAAAGTTTCTGGAAAGGGAAGGATGTGAATTGAGTTTCAGAGTATAGAAATGTACTGCCATGTGGGGACTTAAAAGGCAAAGAGGGCAATAAAGATTTATGTATATTATTCCTTGGGATCTCATTCTTTTCAAAAAGGTAAAATCATGAATCTCATAAAATGTAAAGTCAACTCAAGTCAACAATTTTGTTTAACTCATTAATTAATGAGGGGACTAGTAAAATTTAAAAAAAAAAGGAGAGTTAATCTTCGTAAGTCCAATTCATCTTCAAACTGCCACTAACAGGAACCATTTTCATTGCTCTGGACAAGAAACTTATTGATGCATCATTGGTGTATTGTCATCAGCCATCTAGATGTTAATATTTCTCTCTCTAAAAGTGCCAATTATCCAGCCAAAAATCATCAAACGTACACACCCAATAAAATAAGATAATCCCTGAAAAGTACTTTAGATAACACCCAGCATTCCATTAAAAGGGTATCCAGTAAGCTTTTTCAAAAATCTTCCAGAATTTTTTCTAAAATTACCAAGCAAGTTATGTAAAACACAGACCCACATGTTTCTGAGGGTGATGAAGATTTGATTGGTTAGATGAAGGGGCAGTCCAGCTGGTAAAAGATGTTACTGCAAGGCAAGTGAGGATTTTATATAACAAGTTATGGAAACTCATTCTAAATTATCAAGCAGAGGAGTGACTTCATGAAAACTATGTTTGAAAAGAGTCATTTTTAGCAGAGGTGTGTAGGATGGAAACTTGGAGATGGAGGAGAGGTGGGGGAGAAGACGGAAAGCAAGACGATACGCTTTGAAACGTTCTGTAGGAATTCAACTCTAATTTAGGTCTGGTATGTGCAACGGATCCAGATGAGATTGGAGAGAGAGCATTGGGTTTGGGGACGAAAAAGTCACCAGTTGAGTTGACCAGGAACGAATCAGCCTCCTTGGAATTTTTCAGAGGATACCTGATTGTGGGAGTTTTTATGTTTCTCACATGCCAACATTTGACAGTTTATTTCTCTGCATTTCTATTCCTATTTGACAGCATGCTAATAAGCGACTTTTCTTCTGAATTTAAAATATTGCATTCACCTTTTATTTGAGCCTTAGACTTTTGTAAAGTTTTCTTGCCTAAAATGTTTTCTCCCTAAAATGTTTTCCTCCTCTATCATCTGAGAAAGGTATACAGATATAAAACATTCAAGTGTATCTACTCCACTGCTGTAAAAGTATTTGTAATATCCTTTCCTTGGTGGATCCTGTTTAGGTGTCGACTCTAGTGTAATTTATGAATATAATTTCACTGATATTTGTTTAATGCATTATTTAAATGCAGTATTGAATGGTAATAAACCTCCTAACAATACTTACAACAAGCTTAGAGAAAGCCATTCTCTCTGTAAGCTTTTCTTCACAGCTTTATTGAGCTATAGTTGACGTGTAAAACTGTAAATTTAAGGTGTACGTGATGATTAATACACATATATGTTACAAAATGAATACCACAATAAGTTTAGTGGTGTACGTTTTTTAAAAATCAGTATTTCAATTTTGTGTGTAAGTTTGACTGGATTTTACCAGGTTTATAAAAACTAAGAAAAAGCTTCATGCCTATTCAATATTAGAAAGCAAAACAAATCATTCAGGTCACTTAAATCTATATTGAAGTGGTTAGGTTATATCCTAATTTCAGGAAAACCAAATACCAGGGAACATTTTCACCATAACTGCAGGAGAGGTGGGGGAGAAGATGGAAGCAAGATGACACGCTTTGAAATGTTCTGTAGGAATTCAACTCTAATTTAGGTCTGGGACGTGCAACGGATCCAGACAGGGTTGGAGAGAGAGCACTGGGCTTTGGGAATGAAATAATTGAAGTTCAAGCCATGCTTCTGATCTTTGATTTGAGTATACTTTCTTCATTTGCTTGGATTTTGTAGAAGCTACATAGTGGTGTTTTAAGAAAATGCCCCTTTTTGTAGCTTGGTATATTCTAAGCAAACATATACACTCTAAAAATGCACCTCCAAAGTTAACCTTCTGAAAATAAAAACCGTACTGAGGACATCATAAATGATTCACCAGTGACAGACGTACAGGTAATTTTTATGACCTGAGCCATGAATTGTTCTTTTGTACTTGATTCAAGTGACTACTTTCCACTATACTGAGCCATGAGTTTCAAAAATAAACCTGCTGCTGATAAGGAGATTTACAGAGAACAAAAAAGCCTGAGTCAACTATTTATCTGGGACTAAATTCTGTGAACTAAGCTTAGTTCAAGCAAGGGGTTTTCTGAGCAGTTCATTTATTTTAATATGGTACAAGCACTTTGGAGTTACACTGTAGCTTATGTTCACAGCGCACTGACAGAAGAGGAGGGGAAAGGCCTGGAGGTAACATTTCATGCATTCTTAGAGCTAAAAACTGAGCACCTGCTAGAAGCAAAGCTCCATGCCAGATGCTCCGGAGATACACAGGCCTCGCCTGCAAGGAGCGTACACCTATTATAGAGGGAATAAAGCCAGTGTACAGATCATTACGTTATGACAAATTATAATACAGGACAGAATATTATAAATACTATAGGAAGGGCATAAAAGCCAACTTTTTCAGAAATTACAAAGACAGAGAAAGAACATTGGTTGTCTAGGAGAATGAGAAAAACTTCATGGCGTTTGAATAGAACAGTGTTTCTCAAACTTCTGCATGCATGAAAGATGCCTGGGGAGCCTGTTAAAATTTAGATTTCTGGACCATCCCTAGAGATGCTGATTTATACAATCAGCCTGCATTTCTAACCAGCACCCTGGCTGATTTAGATGGAAATGGCCCAAGTCCTGAGCTTTATGAACACAAGGGTCGAGCCTTCAAAGATAAATAGCATTGAGAAGGCAGTGATGAAAGAAGAATTCAGATTAAAGGAATGCTAGAATAAGTAAGAAGATAGAAAACTTGATGTGTTATCTGATCTCTGTAGGGGGCTTTGGTATCCCTCTCGGACCCCAATTAGCTTATTAAAATAATAACGGGTTCTGATGAGCAGTTCTAGAAAATAGAAAAACTTGGATTTTGGCAATAGAATATATTTAATATCACTACCCCCAGACTATCCCTAAATTGTCTAAAAGTTGATCAGGAGGATATAAAGCATCAATAAGAGGTCTTCATACCACCAGGTGAGCTCATCTAAACAGCTGCAGAACTCCTGGGGGAAAGACATCACGGGGAGCTCACAAGGAGGTCAGCGAGGTGGTGAGCTCCTCAGACCAGCATGCAGGTACTGGTTTTCTGTAGACCTGCTCTGAGTAGCTGCTCTGTTTTGCTGGAGCCAGGAGGGTCCAATTGTTCCCTATAATCAGTGGGCAGTTTTCACGACCAGGTACGGATGACTGTCATGGCGGGAAGAGGGTAGGGAAGTCACCTAGCTTTCTCCTGCGTCCAATGGCAAGCGACTGGGACCTCCCTAGGTCCTGTATATTTGACATAAGCTCCTATTCCCTTATTGACATTTTAGTCTCACTCACATCCCCATTTTACATATTGTCTGTCTTCACACAACGTTCTACTGGAGAAAATGCTGGTTCACAAACTGTAAAGTTCCCCAGGTGAAATTCGAAGCTGGCCCCTGTACACGGAAGGCGAGGAGAGACGGAAGCAAGAGACAGACCACTCCAGAAAGAATAAGAGAACTGATTTACAAGGTTCATCCTGGGCGGCTGCAAGACGAGTAGATCTCACCAACCACCTGCCAGAATCTTAACGTTTTGTATAGAAGTTTGCCTAACTGGGTTCAGTCACATACTGAGTCCAGATGGTCTAAACAACACTTTATTCTCTCAAAGCTGCATCCTTAGAACAGTTCCTAATATGGCAATGGCAGGCTGAGCATACATTTTAAGAAAGGGTAGGGGGTAAGGAGCCTTGGATTGCCTGGGTCCAGATCAACCAAAGGTCACGTCCTCTGGTTGACCTCTTCCTCCAAAAGGCACCTAGCACTCTTTAACTGTGCTGGCAGACAGCTAAAGCAGCAGAGGTGGGGGGCTAGGACTCGGGGAAAAGCACTGTACAATTGGTAAACATCCAGCCTCCATATATGAGAACTTTCTGAGTGCCCATTACCACAAAAACTTGCAAACGAGTTGAGAACACTATGGTTAAAACATGGTATATGGCAAGAAGTGAGAACCTAGGAGTAAAACAGGCAAATTGTGAAAAATCTTGAATGTTAGTGCAACAGATTTTCTCAACAGACCAAAGGGAATCATTACACGTAATTCAAACTGGGCTGTAGGAAGTTTGAACTATATGCAAAGCATGGAGACATTAGCTAAAGGCAAGACAAACACAGGAAACTCCAAACAGATTCATAGAGTTAGGATTATTTTTACATAGTCAGCCCCCCAAAACCTCTGTGTTGATCTATGGAAGAAATTTAATTACAGCGTTCATTCCAATTTGTTTCTTAAAGAACTTTCATGTAACATCCAAAGCAGAATCCCAGAGGCTTTATTATTGGGTTCCCTAGAAGAAAAGGGCAATTTTAACCACTTAAATTATATAAATAATTGAAAACATCAGAAATGGAAACTTGATTATCCATATATTTGTGTCCTTTCTTGCTATTGACTTCCATCACCCACAATCTTAAGAAGGCATTGTTCTTTATCTCAGATTCTCCCCATAATGATTACTACTTCTGAAAAATAGTCTTCAAAATAGAAATTGTTTGCTTCCATCGGATCAGAGAGAATTAATTTAAAGCTAGGCCTTTCCTCTAACCTGAGTGGCTAAAAGGAATGAATAGGAGAGATCCTCAAGGTCTTATTTAACTTCTCCCTATGCCATTAAATATTCCTTTTAACCCCCTCTCCCACAAGTTCTTTGTTTTTCTCTCACCGAAACCACAGAATGATCGATCAGTAATCTTCCTCCAACTCCATTTACTCCACAAAGCCTTTCCTAAAGAGTTCAGTCTACACCCAACTTTTCTCAAAAGTAACCTTAAAATAAGTCTTATATGTTTTTCTCTCTTCTTTTATGATATCTTGTTTTATCCATAATTGCTATTTGTCCAATCACACAAATTTCTAGGCAAAGACCTACACTTTATATTACTTTAATATCATCTAATTTAGGTTTGACAGCACAAATAGGTCAATAAAAATTCACCATTCATTAGCTCCATAGTGATTGTAGCTTAGACCTTTAACATTTAGTAAGACTATGAAATATAGTGATGGCATGTGGGCCAGACGATCATATAATTCACCTTCACCTTCAGTCCATACTAAAACATCAAGGAAAAGAAGCTTAACACAATTTTCCCAGTCCAATCCATGAGCTTTCAAAAAATTTCAAAGCCAAAAAGGGTATATTTGACATAAGCTCAGATTCCCTTATTGACATTTTAGTCTCACTAAATATCCTCATTTTCTAGGACAGATTCATTTTTTGAGGTACTAAGTTAACACTGTGAATGTTTTCTACATGAGGATACTTTAAGAAAGCAGCATGTGTGAGAAGTCAAGTGTATGTGAAGTTCATAGAATATTACATGAAAAGTGTGCTTTGTCAATGCAGACTTCCACTAACAGTGAACAAAAAAAAATCTTTGCAAAAACTATATAGACACTTGAAAAAATTATATTTGGCTAGTTTTGCTCTTCAACTAAAACGTCTCTCTCCCTTGTGCATTTTGCAACCTTTTGGCAGCTTTATTGTTGAAAAACCAAGGTACATTCATAATTGCACCACAGTAACAGGCATTTATCACCGGCAGAGGTTCTGTGCTATAAATGAGTTACTGTAACAGATGTGTCATGGAATAGCATCTTATTATCCTTCTCTTCCTCTAGTTTCTCTACCAAGTGGGTCAAAGTTGATAACAAGTGTTCCTCGTAAGTGATATTTTTGAACAAATTAAAGGAACGAAGTGAGTTTTAAAGCTTTAGCTTTGCAATATTTTTAAATGATCAACAACTTTTTATTCCAGTTGTGCTTCTAAATCCCCCAAACACTTCCTGCTCCGTGCTGATTCTGCTTCTATTGGAAAGCCGTTGGTTTCTGTACTGGCACTTAGGTTGCTCTCAATCAAGAAAATGTGATTGAGAATTTATTATATTTGAAGTTGCTGTCAAGAAATGAAAAAAATATATCATTTTCATCCTTGAAGAACGTATAATCCAGTTGGGAGGTAAAATTTATTGATATAAAATAGCAAAGAAGTATGAAATGGATGGTAGAGTCAATAAGAACTATCTACACTAAAAAAGAGAATCTGTTCCAAAGAGAGAGACTTCAATTTGACCCTAAAAAATGTAGCTGTGAATAAATCAATGTCTAATATAGATTTTAAGATTTCCAATTGACTTGATTCTGGTGTGTCTGAAAACATTCAAAGAGAAAATAATCTACCCTATTCCTCTTCATAAAGCTTTAGCAAGATATGAGAGTAAAAATATTTATCAGCTATCTGGCATGTGGGTAGCTGCTGTTTTAATATTTCTGAGGTAGGTACAGTGGGTATCAGAAGCATAGAAGCATAGGGTTCTGTTACCATATTATTTTAATTCCTTTAATGAACCCCCAAAGAAGGCAGTGCATAGGCTATAAGCAGGGTTCTCCCCAAACCAGTCCCATGTAAATGGAGACTAACCACTGGATCCACACTTCTAAGTGAGAAAAGTACTGGCAAGAATCAGACTTGCTGGCAGAATGTTATCTAGGGGTAGGGGGGAGAAGGCATGATCCCATCTTATGATTTAAATGAGGACAAAGATGTCATACTGCTCATATAAAGAGAGAAGTTATAATGGATGACAAGATCTGAATCCCCAAATTCTCACATGACAAAATTCAACAAGAGCAAAAATATTCATTTCTTGACTTGGGTACCAAGAGTAATCAGTATGTAATTGAGATGTGGCTTAGCAGTATTCAGACTTTGAACGGTTCACACATTAAGAGCTATGTGGATCCAGTTGATTTAAAAAAAAAAAAAAAAAAAACCTGCCTCTTTACCATTACTAGAAGTATAGTACCTAAAGCATGGCAAGGCATTTTCTTCTCTGTTCTTGCAATTTGGCCAATCTGTACAAGGTCTATATTACATTACAAAATCAAATCTCTCAAGTGATGATAAATATTATGAGAAGGTAAGTGTTCATAGTCAAAGAAAATAAAATATTTGCACACAATATTCAGGCAAATCATTTGCATTCATTCAAGTTTTTCAAGTAACTGAGAATGACTAGAAACTTAAAACATGACAATTCTTATTTTAAAATGAATTTGTGATAAAACAAGCAGATGTCCGCATATCACCTTATTAGAGTTCCTATGTTTTGTTCCTCACAGGAAAGGGCAACTTGATTTTTTTTTCAGTTTCCTTTTTCCAAACTTAAGCTTTGGAATTTCTTTCTGCATTCAAGAGAATACCTAGGGTGTACCTAGCCAGATATCTACTGAATCTTATTTGATGGTTGTAGAAACTCACGTCCCTTCCTATTGAACCAAAAGTAGTAATATCACACTTCAGCTTAAATCTTTCCTCTAAATCACAATGTATTTTCTCATATGCAACAAAATGAGAATTTCCAAACTAGAAAATTGAATTAATTTGAGTCTAAAAGATTGGAAAATGATTTTAATATGTAACATAGGACTGTAATTCCACTTTTTCCATGTGGAAATATGCTTGGTTAAAAGTTCTGTCATCTCCTCTCAACACTCCTCACTCTTCTTCTCCATCCAACACACACACACACACACACACACACACACACACACAGACACCGAACATCTCAACACTTACCAATTCTTGCTCTTCCTGGGTATTTTGAACAGGATTGAAATTAATATTTATTTTGAAACTTGTGTTTATTATATGAAGCATTCCACTTATTTGGGTCAATTATTTTCACTTGACTATCACTGGAAAATATTAAGGTGATCCAAGCCTCAGAATAACTGTCATTTGCATAATATATTCATGATGTACTTAACTGTAGTGCCTTAGATATTCTCTGCATTTTGCATATTCTCTGCCTTCTGAAGTCCATGCCCATCTTAAATATAGCAAGCCTATTTTCCAATCCCTTTTGGTGCTAAGTTTTGCTATATGTCTATCTAATACTGTTGGATTGAAGCCATTCCTATTAAGATTTAGCTTTAGGACTTCTACCCAGATCTTTGCCCATTAAGCAGTTCCTTCTTTCACTTTACCCAGCAGGCAGTTGTTGAAGTTCTGGGTAGACCTGACTTTGTCATAAATGTGTCAGTGAAGTTAGTCATTGTGCAAATTATAATTCTGATAACTTAATAAAAAATTTCTAACTTGGAAGGTTTTGCTCTACAGCAAAATTTCTTTTCTGCATAAAAATGGGTTGGTTCAACATCAAATCATATGGAGACAATTACCTTTAGGGTAAAAGATGGAGAATGAAAAAATAGCAGAAGTAGGATAGAGGGGATTCCAGATTTTTTGGGGGGGTCACATATGGCTCAAGTGTTCTCCAATTAAATTATTCACCCTCCACCAGGTTGCTAAAATGTTCCAGAGGTGGCAATGTTTCTAGTTCCCTTTTCCATGAGGAAAAAAAAAAGAATTTGTTTGTATTCTGAAATCTGTAATTAGCTAGCTATTTTAGGAAAAGAAAGTAAATTTCAGCAACCCAAGGGAAGTCAAGAACTAAAGGATTGACGAATGAGCACGAAGACTCAAGAATACACCTAAGCAGTTTCAATGCACCCAGATGCCCTTTGGGTCTTGTTTGACAATCTCAAGAACACATGTCACTTTCTATTAGGCGCACTGATATAGAAAGAGCACCGAACTTTCACTATTCCTTTTGCAATGTCAAGTGAAAATAGAGTGTCTGCTGCTGAAAAAGGCTCAGTGCTCAGCTGGCAGGTCACAGTGAGAGAGAGAAAGAGAGGGGAGAGTAGAGGAAACGAAACTTGAAAAGAATTAGAAAAAAAAGAATAACATTTCAGAAGATAACAGTTTATAATAGTATTTGATGATGTGTTTATCTCTCTGATGTAACAATTTTAACCCACGTTTCAGGCCTGAACTCCAATTTCAGGCACTTGCAAAATGAAAAAGAAAGAAAGAAAGAAAGAGATTGTTCTATTCAGCAGAGCAAAGGTGCAATCATTTGTTGGACGACCTGACAATTTCAAAGCAAAACAAAAGTGGAAAAATGGTTATTGCTGATAATAGTAGATGTGGAGATAGTCACAAGGCTATAGAGACTCATCAGACTATAGAGAAAAGGATGTAAGACAAAGTGGCTGACAGGAGAGTGTCAGCGTGAGAACACAGGAAAAACGAGGCAGCTACGTGGACCGCAGGGAAGCCGTCGGCTTTCTGCACAGTGTCAGAGACACGCTAGTTGTTCAAGTCTCCTGTTCGCTTTTACCTACAGAGCTGATTGAGAACACAATTTTCATTTCTATATTCAAAGAAGGACGATAAACAATAAAAAGCAATTCTTAGATTTCTAAAAAGACAGGTACTTTCGGTAACATCCTTTACGTGTTGTTTCAGTGGCCTGCTGCTCAATTTGGTGTCTGCTTCCCAGAGGTTCTTAACCATGACTGTGTATTAAAATCATCTGGGGGCTCTAAAAATCCTGATGCGTATTCCTCATGCCAGAGAGTCTTCTTCTGTTGGATTGAAGTGTGGCCCAGGCATCAGTATGTTTTAAAAGCTCTTTCAAGGGAGTCTGAAGTCAAGTCAGGGCAGAGAACCCCTGCACCCAGCCAAGTGCTTCTTAAAGTGTGGTCTGGGTGGGTGGCCTCCCCCAGAATCACCTACAGTTCTTACTCAAAATGAAGATGACCCCACCCCCCACCCAACACCTGCTAAGACAGAATCTCTACAGCTGGGGGGCAGGCAGCATTGTTTTCTTAATAAGCTCCTGACAATTCTTAGAGAGAATTCCTCTGATCGTGCCTCTGTCATGTAATGTCACTTGACAGGCTTTTCAGGTAAAGGCACTATCCATGCTCCAGCACCCCGATTCGTATTTTGCAATAGCCATTTTCTGATTTATGTGATGGTTCTGTGGCACAATAATCATTCAGACAGAGAAATAAATAGACTACATGTACATAGGTATAGATACATGCGATAGACATGTATGTGTGGTATCTATATATGATATGTATAGATACAGATGTTATCTATCTATGCATATAATCTCTAGTATATGTGGGCACCGGCTATAATACTAGTAGGAGTATTTATTTATTTTTTGATGGAAGTACTGGGGATTGAACCCAGGACCTTGTGCATGCACGTGCTCTACCACTGAGCTATACGCCACCCCCAATAGGAGTATTCTTGATTCTGGCCTGGAAGGCCTTTCGTGCCTTACTCCCATGCTCACAGCAGAGCAGAATTTCCTCCACCTGAATAAAGTACCCTGGGTATGGCTCAAATGGGTGGCTACGCAGAATTAACTCCTAATGTTCTCTGAACAATCCTAAGAAATAGAAAAGCCCAGAAACATTGAAAAATGTACTTTGAGTACTACTTATGCACCCTGATTATATATATTTTATAGACCTGTTGTTATTGAAAACTGTTTCTGAAATTCAGGGATCCTGACAGTCTGTTGAATGTGAAAACTTATTAAAAAGCAATCTGAAAATACATTTCAGGTGAAATCACATTTACCAAAGTGCAAATCATTTCATTTATTCTAAAGGCATATAATTAGAAAGGAGGGTGAATTTCTTTTTTCTTTTTACAGTATAGTGCAGGTACATACTTCTTTATTTCAGCTTCAATGTGTCTATTAAAAAATCCACGTCGAAAAAGAAAGTGATTTTTTTTTCTCTTTTCGTGGACCTCTACAGTGTGTATATTCAGAATTTTAAAAATCAGTTCTGAAGTGAAAACGAAAGCATAATTTAAAAAAAAAAGGCAGAAGGTATTATTTATCTTGGCCTTAGCTGCTCATGTCAGAAAATTAAGACAGTGATGAATTACACATTACTGTACAAAATTTTATTATCAGAGGCAAAATTCATATTTGTTCTGCTTAAAATACAGAAGACAAATTTTCTCATTTAGAAAAATCCATTTTGTCAGTGCTTGCTTATTGTGAAATGAAAATTTCATGTTGAATACATACTGATTCGATTTTTACTGAATAATTTGAAAGGCATAGCATAGAAAACATTAATCTGCTAAACTAACACAAAATTATTTGGTAAATGCTTTGGGAACTCGCATTTACTCTTAAAAGAACAGTTACTTTTTTATTCCTAAATTGTGAAATATTAGAAATGAAAAAAGTGTTTCCATTTGGCATATTTTAAATGTCTGTTCATTTGGGGAATGGCTTTAGGAAAATAAACTTTGTTGTCAAATACATTCAGGTTCATTAGAGATAGTCCACATATTTTTAAAAGATTATCTGATGAATTCAATGGTGTCCAGAAAGCCAATTATGAAAGCTCAAAGGCAGAAAATCTCTTCTTGCTTCAAGTAACTGGACAGTGCATAAGCTTCATAGTCCTACCCCATTTTAGTTTTACTGTCCTGGTCTGTTTTCAAAAGGACTAACATATAGCAAAGAAAAATGGCAGGTATATTCATATATGGCAATGCACAGGTAGCATTTTAAAAAATAATGTGAGATTACCATTACACAATATTTTAAAGGGTAGAAATACAGTATTTGAAGAGAAATTCACTTGGAAAATGTTTAGTACTTGAAAAGTGACTGATGAGAAATCTGTTCTAAATGAAACTGAATACCAAAAAAAACTAATAATGAATGTTTTCACCCAGTAGGTCCTAAGTTATTTGAAGGTGAGAACAGAAGAGTGACCAAGAGCAAGAGCAATACTGTGACCCTAGCAGGGGTCAATGGGATAGTGACTGAATGATTAACCTAGAAAGTAAACGCACTGCACACTCAAGGCAGATGTTCCTCCACTGTAACATATGCTATAAAATATTTCACTCTCTCATTTACTTACATGACACTGTACAAATGTGTGCGATTAGAATCAAGTTGACCTGTGCAGAGCTAGGTCAAAGCAGTTATCTTAAACTATATCTACACAGCAGGCCAAAGGAAAATGTAACTTGAAGGAAATTAAGGAGCTGCAGTCCATCTATATAGTTCTAAGCAGAAAGAGAAATCTTTCTTTGACCTCATCTCTAAGCAAAAAGAACGTTCTGGCTAGATGAACGGGTCCCCTCCACATGCAGGACAAAGATTTAACCTTATCTTTTGGTCCGCTGGTGAAGACTTTTGCAATCCACGTCTCTTTTCAAGGCTCGTTGGCTGGACTCAATCTTAAAAGGCTGTTATAGCTTAAAATCTATGACACAACACACTAACGTAAAACACTTTGATGAAGATTTTAGAGGCCTCATGAATAACCTCGTTTAGAAATGAGTGGTAAACCAGAATGCAGAAATTAACATTTTTTCTTAAATTAACGAATGACAATGAAAAGTGAGCCAAATATCTATTTAAATCTTCTATAGAGACTGGTCTGTACGTTTCCAGGCAGGTAGGAGGCAGATTCATGACTCGGGGGAGCCATATAAGGCTTGCGTTTACAGGTTTTTGAATTCTCACTAAAACTTACCACCAGTTATGCAAACTCACTGCAGCTCTCAGCCTCAGTCTCCCCATTGGCCAATTGGAACTGATGGTATTTCTCAGGGTTATTACATGATGATATCTATACAGTGCCTGGCATTTAGTAGACACTGAAATTTTTGTTCCTTCCAGATTTCTAACTCATTTAGCATTAATGCAGCACAAAAATTTAATTCTGATCAAAATGAAGAATTGGTCATTATTTTTTCTTTCTTTTTAGCACATTAGCACATGAACTAGGAATGTGCAAAAGATAAATATGTTCAGTGTACTATCCTTAAAGTACTAAATATTCAAAATAAAATCCCTAAAAGTGCTATATTTTCAAAATCTGAATAAAGTTATACTGCCTACTGGTAGGACAATTTGTGGAAAACCTATTTTAAAAATAAAATTCATATGCAGTACACTTAGAATATACATGTATTTTGCCAACCGCTTATCTTTAATATTTAAGACACTTTAAAAAATTTTTTTCCTAAACTTTGAAGTAAAATTTTGTAAAATAAGATTGAAAAAAAGCTACTAGAGAACACTTTTGTTAGATTTTTTTTCCTGAATATAAGCAATTCATATTAAACAAATTATTTTAATTTTAAAAAGCTTGTTAAATTCAAAGCAATAAAGTGAAAGTTACTTTTATATAATTCAAATTTAGAATTCTAGAGTATTTTGCAAGAACTTTCTTGTACTCAAAACTTCACATATACTAATTTGAGCAAATACATTATTGCCTAGCATAAGAATTGTTGAATCTGTTTTTTAAAATGTACGATTAACTTAAAATTAGCACATTGTAATAGCACAAATAGTATGCTAAAACCATTTTAGAAAACTTGAACCACTTTTACATGAAACATTCTTCCTGCAACTTACTGATATTATTAAAATGCTCAAACAGTATTTCTTAAAGATACATTCTATCCTAACTTATATTCCAATTATAAAAGTTTAAAGTATGTGGTTTGATTATCCTTCCTAAACATCACACAATTCTGTAAAACAAATTAAGTGCTGTGAAACCCAACAGGGGGAATTATCCTAAAGTCCCACAAAAGTTTTGAGAATAAGTATACAAAAATAATGCACAATATTACCTATATCTACAAATTATTTATTTCCCCTTCTGTAGCATGTAATTATCTTCCATGTTGCCTTTATTCTGATTGGTTCATTATCTCTGTTTGTTTCATTCACTGTGATGTAAATTCCTTCAGGCCTTGAACATCCCTTTCTTTCCTCTTACAAGGTACTCTGTGAAATAAAACGTGTTTAATCAAATTGAATTCTGTCACTATATTGCAGTGTCAAATGATCATAATTCAGCTATGGTCTCTGATAAGGAAAAAAACAGGTGTGGGAATTTTAATTTCTCATTATACGGGCTTTTACCAATTCTCGAATACAGTATATGTGGTTAGCTCATGGGTATATTGAGAAGAATCAAGCCATTTTAGGTTTCTGACTTCTTAGAGAAAAATTCCTTAACATTTTAATAGCAAGTAGATTTGAATTAAATATATTATTTTAGACTTCTTTAGTTTAAGTAAGTTTACTGCATCTAATCCAGTCCTACAGTTGCACAAAAATTGTCTTTTCACAACTTAGTCTGCATAGATTTGCAAACATTTTACCATTACTTTCACTGATTTAAATGAATGCCATTTTACCAGTGGTCTGACCATCAGTTACTACAAAGTTTACCAGAGAAATCTGTGTGGAAAATAAAGCAAACTGTCAGTACTTTAAGGTCATATTTAAACATTCTTCACCAAAATATTAAAAATAAAACTACTATTAATGAACTGTATTTTTCATCCCAATATTTGGCTATTTACGCTAACCAAAGTGAATGTTGATTAATATTTCATCCAGTTGCTTGACATCATGCAAGATAGAAATACAGACTTTACAAAATACTACAATTATTGTATATACAGTTAATCATGTATTTTGATATTGCTTCTGGTATTTAGAAAATCACCAACTAATGCAACAGATAGAGCTATTTCAAACATCTTTCTATTTTAGTTGCAGGAAAACTTTCTCAAAATTCTTCAGTTATTGTAACTGTTCCCAAAATAACAATATGTAATTTTAAATAGTTCATGTTGCTACGCTGTACTTCAGTTTTCTCATCAGACTATTAGGGGCTAATATAATTTATTACGTTTTTGAAAGGAGTCAAATAAAACAGCCTATATAAAAATTATTTGAAAATTAAGTGCAATTTATAAATATATGGTATAATCTTAATGACCCTGTAAGATATTACATTTATGTTTGTACATTACATTATCATGAAAATTTCAGTCCTATGATATTATCTTAGAAATAATGTAAACTAAAGTTGATTTAAGTTCTATAGGTAAAGTTCAGATTACTGAAACTCAAAAATTAACCTAGCATTGTAGACACTAGCCTTAGACATTGTGCTTGTATATTTTTAAAAACTTCAGATTGTAAGAAAATTTTAAGGGAAAATGTGTAAATGTGGGGGAAACTTTTTATTTACAGGTTACCTAGAAATATTTAATACTTAGTATGGTAAATATTCAGTCTTTTCTAAGGGAAACCAAGTTTTACTACTGTACGTATATTGTTTGGCACAGAAACATTTTAAGCCAAGATGTTGGACACTTTCAACAATTTGTTATTTCATGCATACATATGATTTGTAGAACAGACAAAGAAGAGAAAAAACATAAAAACTCTATGTAGAAAATAGAACTTTATCACTACAATTTACAGAATATTCCAAGAGATATCATTGGTCGTTTTATTATTTTGAAAATATTACTTATTTAAACAACTAAAAAAAAACATTAAAGTCTGATATAATCTTCAACATTGGAAAGGATAAATTATTGAAGAAATATGTCGAACAGAAATTCCATCTCAATGCCACTGATACCGTTATGCTGTTGAACAGGTGTTACGTGAGGTATTGAACATTGCACATAATTAAACACTTAGGGTTTGACGTTGTAGCTAAACCAGTTGTTCAAGGCCACTAAAATACTGAAGGAGGATTAAGATTATCAACAGTGCAGAGTTACAGAAAGAACTACAAGAGCCCTTCTAACTCAGAACTGGAAATGGTGATTCCACTCAAAAGAATGTCACAACCACTGAGAGTTTTCAGTAATTCACGACACAAAACAGGATATCCACCTCTAATTTTTTATCTTCTCTATTACATGAATCCGATGGTGACACAGTACACATCTGGGATTTGTATGACAGCGTGATATTTATTACTGTTACGTTTCAGAACTTACCCCGTAAGGAGTTCATGTATGTGATGTATACTAGCTGAATTTCATCACTTCAGAGAGGTGGGATGACTTTTAGATTTTACACTGCGCATTACTATGTTTTGTTAACACCACATCCGATTAACACACATACCCTAGTATTTAAAATTCCTCTGTTTTAACTGAATGAAGTGCTGGAAAATTCAGGTATGAGTAATGGATATTAAATGCTAAAAAGCTGAAACTCAATTTTAGTTGATAACTGTTCTATGGATTATGAAATTGTTCCTCTTTACTATAAACTTATAATAAATCTATGGCTCCAGTTTCTAAAACAGCTACGTTCCCCGCAGTGTTCAGTGACTATTAAGTTAGAATATATTTCTTTCAGTGATTTGCAAGAAGATTTGGAGGAGTAGAAAACCTCAGAAAAAGAAGTGGTCCACGAACATCTGGCTTATGTACAGTAGGTGCATTGGTACTTCATCACAGTAAACTTAAAATATGTTCATTTTGGGGATTCTAAGCAATGTCTGGAGAGCTGGCCTACTGGGTGATAATACCATTTAAAAACACCTGTCTTACATAATACACAGCCAGGAAAAGGTAGAACAGAGTTGTCAACGCCAAAGGAAAAGCTTTTCTCAAGAAAAGAAACTTTTCATCTTAACCGATGGGTGCAATTGGTATTGAGATCATTAAAATTCACTTGAGGTACGATCGCTTAATGGGGGATTAGATTCAGACAGACACAAAACCAACACACAGGAAGAGTCTGTAACTCTCTTCACCACCCAACATGAGATGGAGAAACAAACCAGATGGAAAATAAACACTTTCTCAGCACTGATAATCATTGAGTATGCACGACTGTTTTATCCAATAGGAAGTTTCACCAAAATGATGACAGAATCTATATGAATGAGGCAAGGCTGCCACTTAGGAAAATTACAAGAGTGTTTATACATAAGCTTTGTTTGAATTCATTTTTATGTAGTAGACTAGACCAGTCAGGAAGTAGATGAAAAAAATCTCTGACAGTTGAGAAATTTAGTCAGGAACTTACCAGGAAGGATAGTGTTGAGATAAATTCTTTTTCAGCCTTTTCAAAGTTTGTGTAAGTTTATAAAAAGAGATAATTTTTCTTTGATCTGAAGAGATTCTTTGCACAAGTGCAGTGTACAACATACTAAATACATACGGGACTTCCCTGTGTACATATACATATGCATACACTAGCCATATGCCTTTTTTAACATATACACAGCTTTAACTCAAAGAAAGTGAGTTAGCAACACAGAAATCATTACAAGACAATCCAAGTGCTGAAAACAAGGGACATCGATCATTGAAAGGGCTAGTTCACCTCTCACGTTGCCCAGGACTAAGACTGTAACTCCTCTTGTCAGTTTCTCATTCATTGCCACACTGATTGTCATAGAGAATCTTTGTGCTTTTGCATAATGCCCATACTGGATGTAACATATATTCACATACAACATCGGACAGTTTAAATAAGCATGCTGGAACACAGGCAGGACCATACAGCCATGCACAAAATATTCTGAATATGCGTTTCCATACTGACTGTAACAACGACATGCACCACTATCATATTTGGTCCTGAACAGCAAGAATGTACAGCTGAAGCAATCATCGCTAGTTTCACTTGCAGGAGCTTCTTGAGAGAAGAACACCCAATAGAGAAACAAAACAGAATGAATGAAACAAACAAAAAAAATCCCCCAAAACCAAAAAAAAAAAAAAAAAAAAAAAAAATTCCTCCCACACATTAACACTGACAATTTGGCCATTTTCCTCATTCCGCACGAGGCAGGTCTTCTCACAGAATTCTGAATTGAACGGTTTATAAGAGACACATCAGTGTCTCAGAGCTTTTCCTAACCATTGGAAAAGCTCATCTTGATAAAGCATTTTCCAGTGCACATTGGCTTCGACAGTTTCCACAGCTCTTGAGAAAGAGGCAGCAGCGACGCCATCGTAGTTCTTCATAAAGTTCTTTAGCTGGAAATAGAAATTTTAAAATGGTAAATATACAGCATAAGGAATATGGTTAAGTAACTTCATATGGGGCAGGTGGTTACCGGACTTTTTGTGGTGGTCATTTCACGCATACAAATGTCAGATCAGGATGTAGTACACCTGAAACTAACATAGCATCGTACTTCAACTATTTCAATAAAAAATAAAATTAAAAAATGGTAAACATGCATGCCTTAAAACGAACTCATGTCCAACACCTGTAAACAAGAATCTATTTGAAACAAAGTGCCACAGTCATGACAGAAGGAATATTTAATACGTGGAGTGAGCTTAGTAATAAAATGCAATAAAACAGATTGTGTCCATTAGGTGTAATGTAATTTCTTTTGGAACTCAAAGGAAAAAAAAAAGGAGTGGACAGTGCAGTCTAAATAGCTCCCAATCCAGCTTCTGGTTTCATAAATAAATATTAAAAACAGACATATTTAATTTGCTTTCATAATAGATTGATGGGATTATGGTAAAGATTAGTTCTAACTACAAAGTATATCTCATGTACTAAATAGCCTTAAAAACAGAATGTAAGGATTAAAGTTAACTTTCTGTGTGTAGAGAGAAAATTATCCATCTTCTCAAAAATAGGAAGTATGAGTTTTTGACACTATCTTTAATGGCAAAGGAATACCAAAATTACTGGGTGGTGGAAAAAAAAGTAATGGTGCTATGAAAACCGGATGATTAATGACACGCCAATCACCTGAGTAACTAGATTTAGAAGGACTCAAGGAGCAATGTGGATTCATCTAGCTAGAGAATTTCAGCATTTAATTAGAATAAGGTATAATTTTTAAATGTTTTGTCATAATTATTATGGATATAAGATTTTCTTGAGAGAGTCCATATACCCTGGGAAAGCTCAGGGATTTTATTTCAAGATGAAATACTTTTTTCTCTCTGTTCGCTATGTCTTAAGAAACTGGCAACCAACTAAAGATTGAAATGCTAATAGACCAATGTGAAAAATCAACTTGCAACACAGAAACGTTATACTGTGTAATTAGTGTGGGATGTGATTCATCACATGGTGGGTGCCACATGGAGCATAGATCAGGAGAGAAATGTCATCAAGACTGACTCGGGGACAAGGAGGAGATGTGGGGAGGGGGGTCAATCATGCCTTTCTGAATTCATCTAGAAATTGATTCATGGGGAGCTTGGGTTATTTATGACAGTATTACTTTGTTTACATGATACCAATGGGTTCCTCAAACTTTATCCTCTACTTTCCTACAAAGCCTAGTGCCTGCAGCATTAGCAATGGATAACTGTATCTCAGAACCGTACCCTGTATAAGACTTTGAAATCACTGTGCTTTTACATCAAGCATGCAAAATATTCAGCGT
Source organism: Camelus dromedarius (assembly GCF_036321535.1). Taxonomy (NCBI): domain Eukaryota; kingdom Metazoa; phylum Chordata; class Mammalia; order Artiodactyla; family Camelidae; genus Camelus; species Camelus dromedarius. The sequence goes on along the minus strand of NC_087446.1, from coordinate 15,070,383 downwards.
ATAACAAAGATTTACCAGCGCTATCCTTAAAACTGATCTGACATCTGACCAAATTTGCACAGAGGAAAGAAAGAAGATGAAGCGAAGGGACTGGAATTTACTGAATATCTTCACTATTCCAGGCACCATGCCACACACATACACCTGTGACTTGTACACGTAGATAAAAGGGAAGTCTTTTGATTCATATTTGATTCATATTTTTAAACTTTAATGGATTAATCCACTAATTCATCTGTATTTATATATTTATGTTCAGAAGCATTCAGTCTACATCCCTAATGCAACAAATATTACATTTTGATCTATGTTTTCAATTTGGTGTTTTATTACAAAAATATGTACATTATAGTGTACATTTGCACACTACATGTATACATTAGAGTGCTACTGTTTACATAATATATGTCAATCAGGGAAAAAATCACATCTACCCTTTTAAACTATGTTCTGCATTATTACATATTTTCCTAGGCAGTCTCTAAATATGCTACATTCTGATAAATGACACTTTGGCAACTCCGATTCTGTGGAGTCTGCCCTTGGCCTCTTAATGAGATTTCAAGCCAGCCTGAACACATGACGTCAACCTCTTAAGTCGTCCTCAAAGGCAAGCGGTGGGATTGAACATGAATGTGTTACCGACACAGAGATAGCAGGTCAGACTATCCTGCAAGAAGCTCGCCATGGAAAATGTCACTGGTGAGTCTCCAGGGATTCATTTCTTGAATCATGACTCAAGTGCACTAGGCACCTGCCTTGCGAGCGCAGAGAGCCTGGGTGACTCATGCATCTTAGGAGCGGCTTATTCATCAGAACACATCTGCCCACTTTCCATGGTTGGCATAAATTGATCTTACGCCATATTCCTCCACAACTCTTCTGGCAAATACGTGGTCAGAGCAGCCGTCTGACTGGTCCTAGGGTGTGATCGCAGCATCTTCCAGACCCCTGGCTCACTTTAGAGGGCACAGACTAAATGGAAGGCATTTGGCATTCCAGTTTGCTTATTTCTGCAGCTCTTGGGTACATTTTCTGCTACTATTAGTTTTTTTTTTAATATTATTGTGTTTTCTAAATATTTATTCCATCTTACGTTCCCAAAATGTTGCAAGTTAAGACATTTTTATAAAATAACATTTAGTAAGATGTCAGAGTTCCTTGTGCTCCCTGTTCTTAGCATGAAATTTCTAGACACGTTTGTTAATTCTATTAAGAAACATTTTAGCATTTGGGGAAAAAAATCTTTTAATTTAGGGTACCCTAGACCCCAAACATCACAAAATAATTTGTAGAGTAAATTGCAAAACATAATATACTCTTAGTAACCATATAAATGAACTGGATTAGCTACTGCCCTCTTATGAGGTTTACATTTTTCAACATTAACACCGCAAATGGGATGTCTGTGGTGCACAGGATCTATGTTCTTTTCCAACAGTGTTGCACATAAGGTTCAAGAGGCAGAAAAATGAGCACTCAAGAGGACTGCTGGATGGATATTAGTATGGAAAAACAACAAGGACCTCTGAGGTTCCATGACGTTGCACTTCCATTAGACTAAAATTAAGGAAATAATGTACTATCTCATAGAGAAATACTGTTCAAACTGTTAGAGCCGTGTAATTAGGAATAAACTGCCGGTTTCAGGTACTAGGATGCAGTTTTGAGGAAGGGACCAAAGAACAATGTAAGTGTCTCTACTGAATGCCCCTCCAGCTGATGGGGATCATTAAAATCTCAAATTAGTTTTCAGAAGTCATAAAAATGCTGATTCCCTTCTGATCTATAAACCTTGAAAATAAGAATATGACATATCCAAAGGGAGCACGTTGGTTTTTCTGTTTACGAGGCTCGTTGGTCAGGGGGAAATGAGCCTGGAATATCCCCAGCCCCTTTGTATTGATGGAAGAGGATTATCGGCAACACAAATTAAACCCCTCTCCCCACCAGCCAACAACAGTCGCCCACAATCCTGCAGTCAATGATCAGGTAATAAAAATATGGAAAAGCCTCAGGCAGCAGTTGGTTAACTGGAAAGTCGGTGCAAGCAGCTGTGTCATGAAGGAAATTCATCCCCCAGGCCACGGAGAGCCTGTACCAAGTTAGCTGCCTTGTAGATCATGGAATAAAAGCCACAGTTTGGTTTGAGTTTTCAAATGGCACCTTTCATGATAGGGGTATCTCGGAACATTTCAAATGACAATTAAATCAAGGGTAAAACATTAAATGTAGGTGGATAGTGAGGGTAGAGCTCAGTGGTAGAGTGCTTGCTTAGCATGCAGGAGGTCCTGGGTTCAATCCTCAGTACCTCTGTTAACAAGAACAACAACAAAACAAAACAAAAACAAAATTAAATATATAGATGAAAGATGTAAAAATAAATGGTCAGCATTTGAAAAAATCAATTGAAATGTCCATTTAAAAGATGTTTTTCCATGGCCCTGGGTACTACCAAAGCAAGGAAAATATGAAAGACAAGGTTAGAGAACAGAAGAAGAGGCAGAGGAGAGATGCAATGGGAAAGGAAGGTGGAGAAGGAAGGGAGCAGAAGGGAGGAGAGGGAGGAGGAGGGGAAAAAGGAGAGAGAAGAGATTGCTCACTTCCGCATTCACTTCAACAGCTGTACTGGTTGCAACTGAATGAGTCTTTGATTCCCAGATTATTGAACGTAAAATCAAAGAATTAAAACTACTTCATTAAAATACATAAAATCATTAATTTAATTGTTCTTTCTTTCTGCTTCCTAAGGATGTGAAAGAAGTCCTTCCCATTTAGCTTCCTTTATTTAAAAAAAAAAAATATATATATATATATATAGAGAGAGAGAGAGAGAGAGAGACAGAGAGAGACAGAGAGACAGAGAAACATGTTCTCGGGCTTTCTGAATCAAATTCTTCAGGGTTGGGAACACACATGGCAAGGATAAAAACTGAATTTCAAATCATTACAATCAGAGACTTAGCTTAGCTTAGCTCCTGGGGTAAAAGGATCCAAGCTAGTGCATAGGGGATCATCATACAAAATTGGGCAATATTCGGAGATATTAAGGATGGTGCCAGAGTCGATGCTTCTGGGGAAATCCTGCTCAACGTGATTAGCTCTGGATCACAGCATCAGGCATTCTGTCAGTGAAAACTGAGGAAACAGTGGTTCTCAAGGACAAATCTCAGCTATATTTTATAATGGAGGTGAGCAGCAGACTAAAAACTGATAAATGTTTGAAGCCCAACTCATTTAAATCAGTCAAGTATTTTGCTCCTTCCTCCTCCCTACGCAGTCCTCCCCATTGCAGACTCCTCTCTATCAGAGATGTGAATTCACGATCCCATAACTAGCTGGTTTACATTTCTAGATAAATAAACCAGAAAAAAAAAGAAAATGTTAGATGCTCTGCAAACTGGAAGCTAGTCCTTAAAAAAATAAGTTTCATTTCATCAGTGAAATTCACCTGTGATTGTATCAGGCAGAATTTTAAACACACTATTAATCTATGTTGCCAGATATACTGCCTCCCAAATGTATACATTTATTCCATTTAACAAACCAGATGGCCTGAAGCATTAATATCATGCTCAGTCATCATTCTTTGTACACAATGAACCACAAAACAATGAGACTCAAGTTCTATACCTCACCATCAAACTTGGTCCTCTGTATTCAAACACTGAGTCATTGTGAAAGGATAGTTCTGTTGTTCCAAGGATCCTAACTGGGTTCACAGAATCAGTTGAAGAGCAGCTGATGGGATCAAAGATTTCTGGCGTCTGTTTGGCATCTCCCAGTTTGAGGATCATTATATTCAAACACCTCTCACATGTATTTAATGTTTCACATGTTGAAAATACCTTCGCAAATAATAAAAGGAGTAAAATCTTTAACATGGATGTGTGTGTGTGCGTGTGTGCTCTTTAAGGAATGGGTGTGAATTTGCTGGAAAGAAATAGTGGAAGTAAATGGAATAACTTCATACATTTATAAAAGAATAGCACTAGAACCCATTTTAAAATACTTACCTCTTTCAGTTCACCTTCAGTATTAAGAAATTCTGTAACTCCACTGATAAGTTTGGAATTCATAAATAACGCTTCTCCATACCTTGAAAGATTACAAAAAAATGTTAAAACAGGCAGTAATTTATGAAATACTACTACACAGATTTTTTTAGAATCCTTCTCAAGGGCTCCATTTGACCTGCCTTGTCTTAATGTCATGCAAGGTCTTTTCTCTAGGGAGTCAGGGATGTGCAAAGAGCTAAAAGAACTGTGGCTATAAGATGCCCTCAAGTGCATCATGATTTGGTTCACAGTGTTTCAAAGAGGTCTAAGTTGTAATAAATTTTAAAAAGGGAGCCATCTAAAATTAGATTTAGAAATTACTATTATAGTTCCAATATAAGGCCTGAGGAAGAACTACTTTAAAACTTCTAACTTTAAAGCAACCTAGCTCACTGTAAGGAAGAAGGATCCTAAAAAAAGAAATAGGACTGCAGGAAAAACTTAGGGTTTATCAGTAAGTCACACAAATCCTTTGGTCTTGCCAGTCAAAATCAACATTGGCGTTATCCTTTTTTCATTCCTAGAGACTGAGTCAAATTCCTCAAAAATGTTCCCAAAATATCAGTGTTTTTTCATGTGAGTACTCAAATAAAATATTGTGCATTCGAATTTCATAATCCTTGCACCACAAGCGTAAGTAGTTGACTCATGACCCAACACAAGGAATACTATGTATCAGTGAGTTGGAAAGATTTCTCGTTTCACTAATTTGTCTCTGCTGTGCCAAGGATACCTGTCACAGGCTATCATACTCTTTGAAATAAAAAAAGCGCACTGGACTAAACAGGAGATGAGATCAAGATGGCTGAGTGAAAGACTCTGAACTCACCTCCTCCTATGAACACGCCCAAAATACAACTACATAAAGAACCTAAGAACAATTTATTAGTATTCACTGATGATAAAAAAAACTCAACAAATTGGTATAGAGGGAACATACATAAACATAACAAAGGCCACATATGTCAAGCCCAGTGCTAACATCATACTTAATGGTGAAAACCTGAAAGCATTTCCTTTAAGATCAGGAACAAGACAAGGATAAGACACTCTAACTATCTTTACTCAACATAGTACTGGAAGTCCTAGCCACAGCAATCAGGTAAGAAAAAGAAATAAAAGGGATCCAAATTGGAAAGGAAGAAGTAAAACTTTCACTGTTTGCAGATGATATACTATAGAAAACCCTAAAGGCTCCACAAAATTAAAAAAAAAAAGATTAGAACTAATAAATGAATTCGGTAAAGTTGAAGGATACAAAATTAATATACAGAAATCAGTTGCATTTCTATTGCATTAATACTGAACTATCAGAAGGAGAGATCAAGAAAACAATCCCACTTAAAACTGCAGCAAAAAGAATAAAACACTTAGGAATAAATTTAACCAAGGAACATGAAAGACCTGTACTCTGAAAGCTGTAAGACATTGATGAAAGAAGGCAAAGAGAACACAATTAACTGGAAAGATACACTGTGCTTATATATCAGAAGAATTAACATTGTTAAAATGTGCATACTACCTAGAGTAGTCTACAGATCCAATGTAATCCCTATCAAAATACCAATGGCATTTTTTTTTTTACAGAATTAGAACAAATAATCCTAAAATCTGTGTAAAACCACAAAAGATCTTGAATAGTCAAAGCAACCTGGAGAAGAAGAACACCACTGGAGGTATAACACTCCCTGACTTCAAACTACCCCAGAAAGATACAGAAATAAAAACATATGGTACAAATATTGTATGTCTTCAGTTACATGTGAAATCTAAAAAACAAAGCAAATGAACATATTTAACAAAACAGGAACAGACTCACAGATAGAGAGAACTCATGGTGGCCAGAGAGAAGGAGGGTGGAGTGATGGGTGAAACAGATGAAGGGGATTAAGAGGTACAGACACCAGTTATAAAACAGTCACAGGGATATAATGTACAGCACAGGGAGAAGTATCATTTGAATGCCTAATTTTAGGGAGAGAACCAAAATAAACAAAGGCAAGGAATCATGAAGCAACGTGGTTTGTGCCGACCACTTGGTATTAAGAGTGTATGAATTGTGAGGCTGGGGACGGCAGAATCAAGCAGCAGGGTTCAGAGGAGACCTTAGATTTTTCAGTGTGGTACAGAGCATTGAAAGTTTTGCAGGAGAGAAATTTCAGTTTTGCTTTTTAGAGAAGTTCTTGGGACAGAGGGAAGAGGCTACTGTATGTGTGTACAAGCACATCTGTCTGTGTGTCCGTGTGTGAGTAGGGTGGATGCAATTATAGAGGCAGAAGGCAGAAGGCTATTGTTAAGAATATTGGCAAGAGATAAGAACCTGCACTAGGGCAGTTGCAGCAGCAAAGAGAGGAAGCCTTCAAGAAACACTTAGGAATTATTAAACTGATAAGACCTCAAGCCTAACTGTTACATATGGCAAGAGAAAGGAGGAGCCATATGTTGATTTCCAGGTGTCTGGCTTGCACAGTTGGTGAATGGCCATATATTTACTGAGAAAAGGAAGATAAGAGGAAAAGGACAGGTTTGGCTTTGCAGATACACTCCAGTAGGAGACCTCAACAGGCAACTGTCTATCATAGGGCGAAGCTTAGGTGAAATGTCTGAGTTAGAGATACAGAGTTAGGAGAGACTGAAACCATCAGTAGATGGCAACTAAAACAAGGGAGAACCTGCAGGGCACGAATGAAGAGAACCTTGGACAGCTCCCCATGAACTTCAACGTTGAAGGACTGACAGAGGAGTAGAAGATGAAGACTTGTAAAGATAAGTTATGAAGGTATGCTGAAACCTCCATCGTCCTACCTTTAAAATAAACACTTAAACTTTAGAGCAGTTTGAGGTTTACAGAAAAACTGAGCAGAAAGTAGAGTTCCCACATGCCTCTTCTCCCCTCCATAGATTTCCCCTTATTGTTAATGTTCAATTAATTCAACAAAGGAGTCATTAGACTGAAGTGGTTCCATTGTTGTCTCAGTTTATCTACCCTTTGATTAGAGATCACGGACTCTCAGCGAAACAAAACAGACACATCAGGAACCAAGCATTTTTGAGCAGGGACTATAAACTATACATGCATTACCCTGAACTCTGTGTATTGGTAGGTATTTGATGCTCTGAAGTAAAATGCTTGTATGTTTATATTATCTCCCCCTTGTGTCTGACTGTTCACTGTACCAGGTGCATGACAGCAAAACAAGTTTTAACCTTCCAATCATTCCAATTTCTGAGCCGAAAATACAAAAATAAAACCAATGTGTCTTCTAGGAATATCAGTGCTTTCTAACAATGAAGTATCTATAGATTGAAATATATTTTAATATGAGATATCCATTCAAACTGAACTCTTTATATGAGGGCAACCAATAAAGGTGTACTTTTTAAAAATAAAATGTATACACCAGTTTTTAAGAGACAGAACAGTAGGTATGCTAACTGTCTGGGGACATTTAAGTTTGAGAACATGCAGCATTTACATGCTCCATAATAAATTTAATTTTAAAATACCATAGATTATCAGAGTAATAAATTAACATTTATTATAATATATTTAAATACATAATGAAACATTTTCTAAAATTGAGGCTGAAGAATTCTCAACAAGAAGGAAGATGTCTCAGGAAAAAAAATCTACTGCAACTAGAATTATACAGTGATTCAAATATTTCTTCTCTATATCATGGTTTTATTTTAGGTATTTTATAATATGTATTTTTAAAAATTTTTTAAAATTCTACAGAAGTAATTAAAGTTGTCTTATTATAATACTATTATATATGATTCATAAATCATTTTTTAAGAACACATTCAGGATATAGGATTTTAATGATATGATTTCTTCAACCTCAGACAGTTTGACAGATTTTTCCAGGAAAGCTGCAATGCTAAACCTTTTCACTCTCCACATTTCCATATATAATTATGGTTATCAATCTTTAATAAATGAATAATGTTATAGAACTGTTAAATTAATTCTGAGTTTCACAGGAGTGGCAACACCCATCCTGGCTGACTACTTCAAAATCTAATTTCTTATCTGAATCTTGGTTCTAAGAGAAGAAGTTGGGCCTTTATTTCTCATATGTCACTTTTAATTTACTCACTCCAGTATGAATGATTGAACTCTTATTTTTACCTGGTATTTAGTATCTTCCATTTATCTCTGAAAAACTTCCAGGCAAGGTCTCGGCCATGTGGATTTCGAGCTACATGGATTATCACATCAATTGCATCTTGATCCAGTACCACCTCAGAATTCAGTGATAGGTTTAGAAGCCTTCATAGATAGAATTACAGGGAATTGTTAGTCCAATAACAGACACTGTTTATGAAATTACCAAAAGTACATGCTTTAATTTATCATAGTCTTCAAAAAATAGTCCAGTGTAAACTTTACTAATACAAATTTAAGCAATAGAACAATTTTGTGTTTATAAAAGAAGGAAGATCAAACTCGTAGTATTTTAATTAATATAATAATTAAAGTCTGAAAAAACCTTGTGGGTGGAAAAATCCCAATTCTGATTTGATGATGCAAACTCACTTTTTAAATTCTTTTTAATAAACGCTTCTTTTTATAGTGAAAGATAATCTTACATATATATGAAAAAATATATAAAATAATTAGTCAGAAATGAAGGTAAAATACACCTTTCAAATTAACTAGCTTTACTCATGTTAACATGGCAGTATTAGTTCTAGAAGGATATATTTTTGAGTAACTAGCATATATTCAAGGAAATAAAACTAAGTGCGGAACAGTTTGTTTAACAGAGGATGTTGCTACATTACAGAAATTCTAAAAATTAATTGACCCACCGATTTAATAAATTCCTGTCATCACTGCAAGTTAAGGCTTCCAATAATATTTTCTTTTCTGAAACCGCTGTGGTGGAGTGGAATTTCATCCAGATGAATTCCCAGACATCCTCGTCGAGCAGTGAAACTCCTGTGCAGTAGACGATGTCTCTGACATTCAGTGGTATTCTAAAGAAGCAACCCAGGGCGGTTTTCTGTTAATTAAAAGCTTCATAGTATTGAAAATAAAGACACATGCTGCTTTACTACAGTCAGTTTTTGAAAAGATGGTTTTGTTAATTCTATTTACCTGAAGGAGAATAATCTTACACAGTAACGATGTTCGAAAATATTGGTGACTGAATGAATAAAATAACTTATTTTATTTAAAGATAGTTTTGATTGCAGTTTTTCCACTCTAGAAGTTATTTTTAAACAAAATTCAGAACACAAAGGCTTAAAAAAATCAATACAAATCCGGGTACTTTATATTTCCATTAACATTAATATACTTATTGACCAAAATTTTTGCTCTCAGAATTCATAGACCCAAGAATGACAAGACAGCACTGGATGAAGAAACCGACTAATTTGGATAAAATGGAAACATTTTTTCCTACATTCTTAGGCAGTTTTTTCCTGAAATGGCTCTCCAAATTTTAGAACCTAGACAATTATTAATAGATATTAAACAGATAAAACATAAGTAGTGAATTTTGAGAAACTAGAAAGTTCTTCTCCCTGATGCTTATAAAAGTGACTATAAAAAAATAGAATGCATTTTGACTTTGATTCCAAACTAAATGTTACAGTGGGAAACTGTTAGTGGGTTTAATTACTCTTGGCTATTTATAAATTGTAAGTTCACATGTGTACTTTGATGTAACAGTGTTTTTTTTAACTAAATATTGTTCTTTCAAGTTTTAACATAGACCCCACATTTTAAAAACTCAGTTCTCTGAAAGACACTCCAATACTTTAAAAAAATTAGAAATGCCTTTTTACTCTGTGTCATGGTCAGTAATCTATTATTAACATTTCTCATTTATAATTTGAATGTGACTAATAATAATAAGTGCTGGATAACAAGATGAAACAATCCCTTTTAAGGATTTAGGATCTTGTTGGCTAGAACATTGCTTTGGTTAAAGGAGTATTTGGAAAACAGAAGGAAGAGTCTGAATGACTACCTGTCAAATGATCTCCATCTTTGCTGTTAAAGCATCTAAGTAGGGCTACAATCAGGATATTGAGGATTGTGTATCAGGACACCAGATGGGTCGAGTCGTTCATACTATCATACAAAATTCATGGTTCCCAGAAATGGCTAAAACTGTATTATTCTGTCTCTTCCCACAAAAAAAAAAAAAAAGAAAGGAAGAAAGGAAGAAAGGAAGGAAGGAAGGAAGGAAAGAAGGAAGGAAGGAAGGAAGGAAGGAAGGATGAAAGAAAGAAAGAAAGAAAGAAAGAAAGAAAGAAAGAAAGAAAGAAAGAAAGAAAGGAAGAAAGAAAGAAAGAAAGGAAGGAAGAAAGAAAATCAAAGGGTTTGGAGAAAAGTTACTTTAACCTTGCTGACTGAAGCTTTTTATTCTTTGCAGTTTTTGAAGGCAAGCATTTTGTTTGTCTGACTGATTTTTTTGTTTGCTTTTGAAGAAACTGAAAGCATAAGACATCAGAAGAAGCCAAGAAAGAGTTTCACATCTTTCCCTTGTCTTGCCTCTCAGCCCTGCACCCTCTTGAAGAAAGTTCCAGTAACAGTCTTCCCAATGGTTGGTGAAACCTTGTCCTCCCTGCTCTGTTTATGACCAGCTGACCCCATGGGACATCTGAGATCACTAAGGAAAACACTGCCACCACACTTTGAAGATTGTATCACTCCTGGTAAATATAACATGATAAGAAAAATGCCTCCGTCTTTACTAACTGCAATAAGGAAGTTAAAAAATCTAGTCTTTCTTGAAATCAACAGCTGGAAAAGAGGATGTCTTTTCCTTCAAATACTAAGGCTACAGAGCACAACGCTGCAGTTTTGTAATGACTTTAGCCAAGAGGTCATTATAAACATTTGCAAGAAACAACAATAAAATATCTACTAAAATCATCAACTCATTGATCAATGCATATTAGACCTAATAGTACCACAGCTCATTTTCGAAAAGAAATTCCTTAAGCTACTAATATAACAAAGAGTTCAGGGATAAGGCCCATTGAATTAGGTTTGTTACTGCCTCTGAAACCAGTCTCCAACATCAAGCAGAAGAGGCATACAGAGATAGAGAAAAAGGTGAAAAAAATAAAGAAAAAGCAGATTTCCTTAGAAATAGCTTGCGTGTCACGTGCTATGGTCATTAGCAACAGTCCGTATGTTTGTAATTCAGTAGCTGCTATTGGCTGATGCTGAGCTGTTTAAAATGCACATGCAAATGAGTAAACGGACTGGTCAGTCCGAAGTCCTGAACACTGGCTGAAGGGGTGTCAGAGGTAGAAAATCACACCTTTGTGCAATACTCTGTTCCAGGTTACATGTCTCATTTTATTTAGTTTATACAATAATACCGTGATATCTGTATTATATGCTTCTTCTGGCAGGAAAGGGAAGTCTGTTCCGAGAGAACATTTTGTACTAGCACAACTATATAGTAAGTTGAGAAACAAGGTGATCTACACATGAACGCCTTTCCCATTTTTATCAGCTTAGAGATGGCTAATGAAGATGAAAATAAGACATAAAGATTTCTATTGGTAGTAATAATCAGTTAGCTGCTGTCCCTGAATGCTGGGTTTTGTTGTTCAATAAAACTTGTATAGAAAGTAAAAACAAGAAAAATTTTAAATAAAAATAAATGTGTCTTTTAGGAGGGTACTACCACCTAACTTTGAGCCTGACTAGTAGGCTGCACGGTACTAGCCATGCATCCAATCCATAATTCCCCTAGTGCTGAAGTGGCCACAGGTGTCACCGACAGCCTCTTTTTTTTTTTTTTTTTTCATTACTTTTTAAAATCCACAGTTTAATCAGTCTTCTTTAAGAAATAGTCAACGTTGGCAAGAATGGTTTTCCAACAATAAGCACCCATTCTGAACCATCCATCATCCACTCAGCATGGAAGTGGTCCACAGCCTCTGGGTGACTGAAAGGACATAGGCCAGGGCTGCTTTTAAGGAGCTGCTATACGACAAGCGGGTCATACACAGAGCAAGGAGAAGAAATCCTGCACGGGCGCCCAGCACTGAAGTACTGGATGAAACGACAGACAGACCACCCTGAAGGGATCTAACAAAAGTTGTCCTGGGCGAAGGAGGCCTTTGAAAACAAAGCTTCCCAGAAATGGGGGCAAATTCTGCGCTTGAACCAAGAGAAAGATCACATAATTCGGATGTGCTCTGCAAGAAACCGCAGGTCAAGTGTCAGGGTTAACAGCAGCTGTCCCTCTGTGCAGAGCAAATGTATCAAACTCGATTACTATGAAAATGAGACTCACATATGCTTACCTATATAATCTGAAGCCTGTTGATGGGCCACTGAAAAATAGAACTCAGTCTCAGCTACAAATCTCCAAACTCTCAGGAAAGAAACGGCTCTATTAGCAGATGCTGGGAGATACACATGCCTTAAGATTTATAAGTTTCCTCAGAAGAGCAAGGACAGAGGGGACTAGCTGGAAAACACCGCTCTGATTTTTCTAGCATCTCGTCCCAACCCGTCAGCTCCTCATCTTCCTTACCCACCCACCAAAGAATCAATGTATAGTTCACCAGATTACTTGCACTCATCGCTGGAAATAAAACAAGATGGGTGAGCACTGAATTGCTAAGGGCCCTTGAGTGCCAGTGATTTCCATTGTTAATGAAAGCCCCTTTTGTTGCTAAATTTGTAAAGACGATTTAATAACATTTTAGCAAAATGATTGCTCTGGGGACAGTTTTAAGATCTCTTGTAGAAACCAAAGTCATTAGGAACAAATGAAAAAGCTCATTTGTTTGTAAAGCATGAGTTGAAAACCCACAGAACCCATAGTTATGAATAGTCCAAATGGGTCGTGGGAGAGTCTTGATATTAGGATTACAGGGAGTCGGGGCCCCTTCCCCTGAACTTGGAAATTGTTTATGAAAATGTGACTGTCCCCATGGTCATTTCTTTCTAACTGCTGCTGCAGAAGTTAATCTTTTCATGGAATTTTACCACGTGGAAATGAAGGTGTGCTGGCTCTTCTCTGTGTATGGTATACATTATATACAGGAACAGGGAGCTCGTCTCTCCTAGCTGCCTTTGTATAAGATGAATGGGGTGATGCTTAACCAAAAGGAAGTGGCTTTATCTTTTCTAGGGTACCAATAGAAACGAAGAAATGGTTACCTAATCAGTGTAGTTTGTACTGTATTTTTATCCTATTCTCATTTAAAATAGCATGATGACAGAGTTCACTTACATGATAAAAGTTTTGAAAGCACAGAACTTCAGTGTATCATTTTGAAATAATTTATTCTTGTATGTTGAAGATATGTTGAACCTTTTTTACCTTGACAAAAGCAAACGCCTAAAAACCAAATGCTTTGGTAGAAGTTAAAAAATTAAGGAGATGGGAAAAATAAAGGCATGCAATTTTTAGGAAAATTTTTTTACTGAGTTAAATAATAATGCTGATGGAATGGGACTAATATTTTAAAACATAGCAAAATTGGTACTTAGTAATTAAATGGAAAATTGGGAAGTAGATTGATAAACTAAAACAAATAATTAGGAAAGTTTCCAAAGATTTTGCTATGAAAGTTTTCATTGCTGCATTGCTTGTTAAGGAAAAAAATCAGGACTCATCTGAAATAACAAAGGCATAGCCATTATGGAAAACAGTATGGAGATTCCTCAAAAAACTAAAAATAGATTTACCATATGATCCAGCAATTCCACTCCTGGGCATATAACCAGAGGGAACTCTAATTAAAAAAGATACATGCACCCCAGTGTTCATAGCAGCACTATATACAATAGCCAAGACATGGACACAACCTAAATGTCTACTGACAGATGACTGGATAAAGAAGTTGTGGTACATTTATACAATGGAATACTACTCAGCCATAAAAAAGAATAAAATAATGCCACTTGCAGCAACATGGATGGATCTAGAGATCATCATTCTATGTGAAGTAAGCCAGAAAGAGAAAGAAAAATACCATATGATATCATTCATATGTGGAATCTAAAAAAAATAAAAATAAAATAAAAGGACACTATGAACTCATCTACAAAACAGAAACAGACTTGCAGACATAGTAAACAATCTTATGGTTACTAGGGAAAGGGGATGGAAAGGGATAAATCTGGCAGTTTGAGATTTACAAATGTTAGCCACTATCTATAAAAATAGACCTAATAAAAAGTTTTTGCTGTGTAGCACAGGGAACTATGTTCAATATCTCATAATAACCTTTAGTGAAAAAATATGAAAATGAATATATATATGTGTGTGTGTGTGTGTGTGTGTGTGTATATATATATATATATATACATGACTGGGACATTGTACTGTACATCAGAAATTGACACATTGTAACTGACAGTACTTCAATAAAAAATAAAATAAAATAGATTAAAATAAAATAAAATAAAATAAAATAAAATAACAAATGACTGGTTGCAGTTAAGATATAAATAGAAACTAAGAATGATAACACAGATTAATATTTAATGATGTGGTAAAATATATTATTTAATATAATGAAATATATTATTAATGACAGTATAATATACATCATACCACTGTGTTTAAAAAAAGAACACTAATATGTATATTAGGAAGAAAGACTGAAAAGATAAGGGGAATATTAACAACTTTAACCTCTGTGTTTGGGGATTTTAGGTAACTAGTCTTTCTCTTTTTTAATTCATGTATTTCAAATTTAATAATTTAATAACGTTTATAGTTACTTTGGAAATAAAATAAATAAATGTATAATTACATTCATGAAGATAAATTCTGGTACTATTAGAATAAAATATATTCCAATATAGAAAAATTTTAATGAATAATATACAGAAATAATTCTGATGATGCAGTTAAAATATCTCCCAGAGGAAAACTGTACTTGCCAAAAGAATTTTTAAAAAATCACTCTATTTTAAAATATAAAATCTGATACTTCGTCATGATGTGGGTTTATTTCTAAGCAGGTTCTCAGTAGACCTGATTTGGCCAGTAGCTGCCTTTAGGACTGGGTACGTGAAGGTCATTGCTTTGGGCTTCATTTTTCATCCTAATTGGACAGGGCTAAGGATGAGTTCTAAGGTCCCTTCCTGCTCTGTTAGTACAAACTTCTTTTCATTACTGATTGTATTAACACTGAAATGTGGATTGAATTCTTTTCCAAGACAATGAAAAAAATTTCTCAAATCACGAGCCTCTCGAAGAACCCCTCTTTCTTTCAGTGGCACTCCACATGCCATTGATACAGAGTGTGGCCTACCAGTTAATTAATTGTAATTAATTTGCAGTTAATTAATTCATTTGAAATACAGTTCTCCTATCTAAGTGAAAATTAAATGACAGCTTTGGTGGAGGTGTCCTGGCTAGCACTCTGTATCTTGCTCTGCCTTATACATATAAGTACTCTTACTTCTTTCAGGGCAGATAGTCCTTGACTTTAAAAGTATCAGGCTGAAAAATAACCCGCATTTACAAAGGCTGACCCTGTCCGTCTTGTCCCTTACCCACACCTCTCATTCTATCCCCATTCCTTGGCCCCTTGGCTAAGAAAGTCATCTTGTATAAAATAAAGCTGTTTAGAAGGAATGTGTGACTTTTTGCACCTAAGCGACTGTCTTCTCATCTGGAAAATGGGAATAGTAATTCGTAACAGGGATCACAATTAAATGAAATAATGCTTCACTTGACATTCTTATGACAACAATGCCTTAAAAGTGTTCTGTACGGGCTTTAGCAAAATAGCCAAGTGCAGGGGACACAGAATATGGTTTCAGTATGTAGTAGTAACATTCCTCCTCCTCATTATTTTTATTATGATTATTATTAGGATGCAGTGGCAACAAATATTCCTGTCATTTCCAAACGAGTACAAGAAGAAAAAGAAAGCAGAAACAAAGTTTCTAGACAACCACGCTAAATTATAATTATAAAAACCATGACTGACCATACATCTCAAGTTAAGGCATTACAATAAAATACTTTTTTAATTCCACCTAACTTTATCGGTATATTTGTCCATCAAATATGCTGCTGAATCCATACAAAACCCGTGGCAACCAGAAGGACTATCATTCCTTAGTATCTCTGCAAGGCCCCTAGTAAAGGGAGAACAGACTCCCACGTGAAGTGTGCAGGCAGTGAGCGGTGGGAAGAAGACAAGACAGCGATGCTGTCCGCCAGTATCTCTCATGCAGCAGCGAGTGCTGCTCTGTTCCTAGAGTCCTCTCACTGCTGCCCACACAGCCTGCTCACTCCCAGTGGCCCCTGAGCATAACAGAAAGAAATACCCTTTGGACCTCAAAAAAATAGAGTTGGGGAAACCTGGTGGACAACAGACCAACGATATTTAAAATTACTGTGTTCTCAAATGACGTTCAAAACCTTTTCATACTTTAATTTTGCAGATTTGCAAAGAGGCATGTGCTACTTTTTCAGTATGAAAGGCAAAAGGATTGCTGGGAAGTGGGGAGGCATTTTAACTCTTAACTTCCTAAATGTATCAAGCGTGTATTTTAAGGTAACTGCATTCCTTTTAAATGGCTTTTATAATCCAAAGGGACATTCACTTTGCTCAACCTGAAATAATATATCATATAATATGTAATATATATAATAATATGTTACATATGACATTATATTTTATTTTAATTTACTTTTGGAAGAATTTTTCTTTATTGAAGTACAGTCAGTTACAATGTGTCAATTTCTGGTGTACAGCACAATGTCCCAGTCATGCATATATACATACATATATTCATTTTCATATTCTTTTTCATTAAAGGTTATTATAAAATATTGAATATAGTTCCCTGTGCTATACAGAAGAAATTTTTTTTATCTGTTTTTATATATAGTGGTTAACATTAAATTTTAAACTTTTAAGTCCCATATATAAAGTAGCCATTATTTCCACTAGGTGGGGGGGAGAAGGATGGTGAGGGTTACGTTTCTGGGCTATAAGACCACTTTATAAATTGCAATTGCTAAAGCACAGAAACAAAAGAAACCAAGTGACTCAGACAGCATTAAAAAGAGGAGAACAAAAAGAGGAAACATCAGAGAAGAGGTAGGAAGACAGAAAGAACACAAGTGAGATGTTTACAGAGAGGCCAAAAAAATCCAGAGTGATGGTGACAAAGACCTACGAAAAAGTCAAGGGGAAAAAAATCAAATAATTAGAGGAGAATTTGTGACTTGTCTGAAATTTTTCTTTGGCCTGGATTTTGAGCACAGTCTACTGAAGAGCCTGAAACATTGTTATTTAACAATTCACAACTCAGAACCCTTATGATACCCAGAATCAACTACCTCAAAAGACCTCAAAAAAAAAAAAGTTACAGTGCTTTATAGCAAAGGTAGAAAAATTAAGCTATCTATGGTGACTCGCTCTAAAACGGCCAGCCTGAATAGCTCTGGGAGCACGACATAATTTAAAACGTAAGAAGTATACAGTTGTAGTCAAAGTTGCGAAATGGCTGATAAAGTGCCCTATTTATAGATGCCTGTGTTCAAGATGAGGTGAATTCTTTCCTGATAATTGCATGCCTACTACATCCATGGCTCCTCAAAGGATCTCAGTTCTGCTTTATCCCAGTCTGTGACTCGTTAAGCTGCTTCTTCATTCAGTTCAGGTCAGAGCCCTGTAAATCTAAGTGTCCCCTATGACATGAAGTCTAAATTTACATATATATGACATATTAAAATATATATATATATCATATACATATATATATATTAATGATGGTGTTTTCTGAATCAGAATGATTAGGAATGATTAATACTTCAGGTTAACGTTTAAGATGAACGACAGTGACAGGAATGACACGTGAGTCACAATCCATGAGCACGGTTCTCATTCAGACCATGACCCAGGCCTGAGTGTTTATGAAAACGCCCCTGGATGACAAGAGACTCCACCTCGACAAACAACTGCTGTCGCCCTGGCATAGTTTACCGCAACAGCCATGGTCTTCCGTTTTCTCCATACAAAGGTTGAAAATTACACCGACTTACTGTCTCCATCAAAATACTACATCGATGGGTTTTCAGGTCTGTGAGAATGAGGTTTACCTTCCTTTCTAGCTCAATGTCAGGGTCACTGAGGGTAACAAGGCTGACTGTCCGGCCTGGGAAGAATCCACTATGGCCATTTATTTAATTTTTTTAGGCATACCCACTAAGCTGTCATGAGTAGGCGATAATGTATTTTTCTCACTTGAAATGTCCCCAACTAAAGACAGATTTTATTTGGCTAAAAGAAATTTGACTTTGTGTGTATGTATGTGTGTATATGTTGGTGTGTTAACCAACATATAACTCCAGGTTTTCATAATTTTAATTGATGGATTTATTACATAAGAAAATGCTGTACTTTTTAAAAATAGAGAAGTATTCTTATTTCTCCCAAATCCCGGATGTTCCGTGGCTTCACTGAAATAGATTTTGATTCACCTGTGAAAAAGCTGTGAAATCCACGATAAACTTCATATACACATGGGAGCGTTTTAAGGAATAAGGATAGAAGTAATTGCATCTGATAATTCAATTTGCTAATTAAAAATACTTATGAAGAATCTAGTTCTGTTACATAAGATAAAAGCAAACTATTGGAAAAAATGAAAAAAAATCTGGGTTCTGGAGAAGGGCAAATGGCAAAAGTGGGTGAAGAAGTCACAAAATAAGCTAAAAGGTATATTTTCATTGGGAGATGATATAAATGAGAAAAGCACATATACTTTAAAGGAGTTGACACAAATTTTAAGATTTTCTGAAAGAACTGAAATTATACAGGCACCTATACAGGTAACTGGCAGGAACTGGTTATGGGACTGCATGTGTGCAAAGAGAAAGAGAAAAGAGAGGGCACATTGAAAGCCTGCCCTGTACATTTCACCATAAAAGGAGCAAGGTTTGTTTATCTACGAAAACAAAATAGAATTCACTTCAGTTTTTTCATTAGATCTTTTAATTATAGAAAGACTCTCAAGTCACTAGAAAGAAAAAAAAAAACTCTTTCTAAATACTTAGATGTGAATGGATCCTGAAAAATGAGGATGGATTCTCAAATTTTAGGGAAATCTCTATATATTATTTTATCTTCATGCCAGAGGCCATGCCTGTGGTTTTTTTCCTCCACAATTAAAAAAGAATATTTTGAGGTAGGAAGACACTGATTTTCTCTGAATTTTGTGAGGAATGAGAAGAACCTGTCTTCTCAACAGCTCCTTTGTCTTCTCCGTTTCTTGATGAAAATCTTGGTGAAAGTAAGAGTAGGAGGAAGTTAGTGAAAGTTGAAAATTCTCCTTGCTATGTATGGATGGCACTCCTTGAAATTCCATCAAACAAACACAATCCAAAACGTTGATTAGATACCAAGTGTTGAGCAGATGCTAAAGGTGTTAGTTTCCTACGGGCTGCCACAGCAAACTACCACAAACTGGGTGGCTTAAAACAACAGAAATTTATTCTCTCACAGTTCTTGTGGCCAGACGTCCAAAATCAACGTATCAGCAGCCTGCTGACTTCCAGACGTGGCGAGGAATCCGCTCCGAGCTTCTGGTGGCTCTGGTCCTCCTTGGTGTCCCTTGGCTTGTAAATGCCTTATTTCAGGTTCTACCTCTGTCTTCACATGAATGTGCCCCTGAGTCTTCACTCTTCTGTCTCCGGTAAAAACACTCATCACTGGACTTCAGGCTCACCATAAACCCATGCAATCCCATCTCCAAACCATTAACTGAATTACATCTGCAAAGGGCCTTTTCCAAGTAAGGTCCCATTCACAGATGGGGCTGGGATTTGGACGTTATCTTTCAGAAGCCACTACTCAATGCATGGCAAGTGTGTCTGTGTGCTCTTATGTTTCCTGCTATTGCCGAGAAAGTACGAGTCATCACGGTTCTTTCTTGCTTTCAGATATTTTAAGATTTGTGCAACACAAAACAATATGAAACACCTTTCATCAACATTATCAAAATGTTGAATAAATGCTAGCACACTCTCATTAGAAAGACTAACATGAATTCTTTTCATTTTCACTTTGAGACAGAATGAACCACAGGTATAGAATCAATCCGAAGTCTTAATCACAAGGGGGAAAACTAAACAAAAAAGAAATGTTAATGTTGCTGAAGGAATCTTCTCAGTGCTAACGGCAATCCTTATATTACTTTGGGAATATGTGGAGGGAATTTCTTCTTTATAGTGGATGGTACTAGCTGCAACAAACTTCATACTCAGTGAATCTTGACTCCATCAGGATAATCTACTCTCTGCGACTAAGTAAAAATGTTTGGAATCTGCAAATATTCTTGTTGGTGCTTCAGCTCTGGCTGAGTAAATAGTAATGATTCCTAATTGTGAGTTTAATCAGCATTGCTCCCTGTGTGGCCCATGTAAATCTATATTCACTTAGCACTTGTACTGTGATAAACAGTCAGGCAGTTAAAATAGAGTATTCCAGAGCTAATCAATAGGTATATCTTTTGACAGATGACACAAAAGTTCAATAGTGTTATGCCTGAAGTTGGAATCACATTAGGCAAACAAAACTAGCATGATAGGAAAATTACTTTTGGCATAAATGGAGGAAAAGCCAATTACACCGAATAGAAAAAAAAAAAAAAACTTAAGTCACTTCCAAAAGCACACCTCTGTAAAAATTAAAATACCTTGAAAAAATACTGTCGACTATTTGCCTCTATGCATGGCTAGTAAAATCTTTTTTTTTTTTTTGAAGTAAAATGTCAGGAAAAAGCCAAAAGGGTTGGGAAAAAGAAAATAAGTGTATGATTATCACTGCATTTTAAATTAGAATAGGAAATCATTAATGCATTTAGATTACAAACTCAACGTGACGATAAGAAAATGCATAGAATTGTGCATTTACTAGAGTTCTGTCAGCTCTCGAGACAATTAAAGTCCCTGCGACACCACAAAGTAAATTAAAAACACACCCAGATTAGTTAGTCCCTCAAGTTGGTCATTCAGTCAAATATTTATTCCACGATGAACTGAACTGAACTAGTATGTATTGAATTCTCCAAATGGCGAGGAAAAGTGGCACTTTCAGTGTGATTCCAGAGAAGCTTGCGGAAAAGAGAGATAATGAAGTCCTCTTCTATCTTTAGTTACAGCCTCTCCTTAAGCGATCTTAATTCATGACTTCTCCTTCACAAAGGTAAGTCAGGTAGTGATTACTGGTGCGGAGAAGGATTTCCAGTTTGACAAAGGAATTCACAACTGGATTAACTCAGACAGCAAGCCCACTTACTATATTTCATACATGGCTTTTCTTCTCCATAGCTTTCCAAAACATGTCTATTTGTTAACATACTCTAATCTTAGAAGAGAAATCCTCTTAAGTGCTAATGAAGGACCATAACCAATTAACTGCGATTTTTGCTCTTCTCAGCAAATTAAAAACAGAACAAACTGATTAACTGAAAAGAAAATGTATAAAACTTCTGGAGGATGTTCTTGGGTCAGTACAGATTCTGCCCCATCAGCTAAACTTTTGAAAGGACCGTGACTTTGGTCTTGAGAAAGGGTGTTGAGAAGGAAAGCCGTTTTCATACACTGTTCTGCCACGTCTCATCTCCTTTCCTCCTTTGCCTAGTGAACATGTACCTTTCCTGCAGGCCTCAGGTCAGTTGTTCACTATGCAGGAACGCCAACCTCATTGACGGGTCAAATTGTTCTTTTCTCGTGTATCTCCCCTCTGGGTTCTCAATATAGTAAAACTGTACAGTATTTGTATGACATCTGACTACTCTCCGTCTACGCCACTGGGCTGTCAACTTCAGGAAGGAAGAAGCTGTGTCCTTTTACTCATCACTGGATCTCTGTGCCTTTTAGCATGATGCCTGGGACATGGCAGAGACTCAGGGTAGACCTGGTACGTGAATCAAGCGCTCGAAGAGTCTGAATTAATACTGATTAATCAAGTTAACTAGCCATTACTATGGAGGAAATGTGCAACGATACTTTATGTTAGAAATAAAGCTGAAAGTTAAAACCAAGTTGACTCTCATCCAGATATTTCATTACCCAAATGTGGACTGGCGAGCCTGGCCCTGTAACACTGAGTCCATCACAATGAGGGACGCAGCACGTTATCGATATTACGTTTTAGCTTAAAAAAAAAAGAAAAGCTTCAGAGGAATAAATTAATAATAAAATGTCAGTGATGGTGATGATTTTGATGGTAATTGTGAATTATTCCAGAGGTTCCCATACCACTTTTTGCTTTAAAGATTCTCCTGAGTAATTTCTAGGTCTTTACACTGGAGTGATGCAGACAAGTCATAATGAGGTGAACAGACACAACCACCATTAAAATATAAAATCCCTAGGGCAGAAAGGTGATGGAAGGAAAGTGTTTATCCCTTAAGGTGTTTTTTCAAGCATACGGTAAAAGCAAACAAAAATATATGCCCTCAAGTTTTGCATGGGGGGTAAACTAGCCCGGAGTTCTTTTTATATCTGCAATACAAAGCTTCGGGTAGGTAATTCACTATATTTTCCCCCTTACCTCAATGGGTCTGTTATGAAGAGTGATTAGGATAGAATTTGCACCCAGACTGTATGAAATTCTCTATTAACAGTGTCCCTACCATGCACAGTGCGAAATATACTAGCTCAACTAATTACAGTGTAGATGGCTGTCTTCCCTCACATGCAAGTAAAAAGGTGAGCAGCTAAAACTAGAGGGCACTCAGTTTTAAGCTACTTAACATAATCCACTGAGAATATAACTGCCTTTTGCAGCATGCTTCCTAAACTCTTAGAAATTAAAAATTAAATAATTTCTTTCTGACATTCTCACCAAAAAAAAAAAAAAAAAAAAAAAGCAGTTTCTGTGCCAGATGTTGCGAGGAGGTAAAGAAATACATCACTTGACTTGCAAAAGCAGTATTGGCTAACATAAAAAAATAATTCGTTGAGTCAAATATTTAAAACGTGAGAAAATCATAAACACTATTTTGAAACTAAGATATAAAAGCCTATTTTATAATGTAAGATAAAGGGCAAGTAGTTGTATTTTTTGACGGGAAATGAGTTGAAGTAAAAAGAAGGATTATATAAGGATCCTGGGGACATCCAGAAGAAAAGATTTTAGACTTAAATTATTAGACTATACACCATTTTTATGTATCTATATCCATAGATAGATCTATATCTTTAAATAGATAGATGCAATTTTTTAAATTTATGGGGGAAAGGATTAATAATACATGAAAAATATATGAAAATTGGTAGAGAAAATAAAACAACTTTCAGAATACATTAAACGTTCATCTTCAGGGACCATACGTGTGTACAGGTTGTATTCAGCTATTCTGTGTCATGATTTCTCAATACTAGCTTTAAACTCTCTTCTTACGTATTCTTTCCTTAGACAATTTCATCTACCTCTCATTCTTTCCATTTCTGCCCGCATCCTAGTGCAGTGGTCTTCAAAATAATGTGTTCGTACATCTGGGGGTAAGAGAAGACTTTTCAATGAGTACCTAAGGATACGGGTAGTCTTAGGGCAATCAAGTTCCACATTCTAAACCTTTATGTAGATATTTTCTTCTCCTAAAAACCCTTCTGCCACTTTCCCTCACTTTCCAGGAGAAAGGTGTCTTTCTCATTCACTCATCTTGCATATTCTGGTGGTGCACTGTACTGCAATACCAAATAAAAAGAAAAATTTAAATACTGGTGTTGATAACTAACAAGTGACTTTTCAATTGAAAAAAAAAAAACCCTTTGCTTCCATAAAATTTGAAGAAAGGCCTAATCAACTTGTCTGGTGATAATTAAATTTTGATGATAGATTACCCTGTGATTTTTGGCACAAAACTTGGAAAGATTTTGAAGAATTGTGCTACATTCCTGTAACAAAATACTTTCCGTTCCCATCTATTTATTTTTATGTGTAAGGTTTTCCAGTACTTTAACATAAAAATATGAATAGAACTGATGGTGAAATTTTTCTTATTCTCGCAGTGAATAATATTTATCTGCGAATATACGAACTAATTGGAATTAAAGGATTAATCTCAACTTTTACTTTCATATTTAACCACTGTTATTTTTCCATTTGGAAATGATCAAAATTTGCAATGTGTTCATGTTGATCAAGTATATACAAGAGACAACTGTAATGAAAACTCAGGTTAGAAAAAAAATTTAACACAGGGTTTCTGATGACATGAAAAAAGTGTATGTGTGTTTATGTCTATGTGTGTTGCGTGTGTGTGTATTTTTTATTGCAGAGAAGTATGGAATGATAATGAACTTTGCAATGCATGAGTAAGAATGTAATCATATTTTTAAATGGCTAATGATATGGGTATAAAATAGCAATGGTGTTTCAACCTCACTGGATATGTTTAAAGGTTTTGAAAAAATTTGTTGAAAAAAAAAAGTTTATTTACAATATGCTGGAAGTTAAACCGTTGCAATTATTTAAGTGTATGATGGAAAGTTTTAGATATAGACTTAAACATTTCATTTTAGGCAATTCAGATGCATAAATTTGAGCACTATGGGATTATGCTAGTGAACTGTCATCAATGCCTTCTTTTCTCTTACTCTTTACATCCAGACAAGCATTAACTCCTGTCACTCTTCCTTTTCCAGTCATGCTCAAATACGTCCACTTCTCTTCACCCCCAGCTTTCAGGCCTGGAAGTTGTTCCTGATCTCCTGATCTGGTTAATTTCCCATATGACAGTCTCTGAGAACACCCCAGGTCTCTCCTTGGTTGCACTTACCTGAGTTTCATTTGTAGCTTTGTGGGATTATTTTGAATAATTCCTGCCTCCCTCCTACACTCTCTCCTTGCCTTTGCACTCATCTTTAGCAGCTATAAGGGCATGAACCACAGATTCCCACTGCCAGTAACAGGGCTGGCATTACCTGAATGAAGGACCACTGCCTTCCAAGTGTCCCCAGTGGTGCCTGGTATATTGTACCTGCTCAATATATACTTATTAAATAAGTGAATAAATGAATATATCCCCCATAACTATATAACCAAAAGAGAGCCCAAAGTGGACAAACTGTGAGGAAACTGTATGATTTACGTTCATGCGCAGTGAGTGTGAAATTCTGGACCGTTGGAGCTGATGTGAGCACTGGAAATTTGAAGGCCAATACCTTGCATTAGAAACAGGGTTGAAATCTGGAGACGTTAACTGACTTGCCCAAAGCCACAGCCGTCTAATGATGAACTAGGAGCAAACCTTACTCCCCATCCCAGCTCGCTGGAGTTTGGGCAGCCCCGTCCCTTCCATTACTCCACACAGACTCCATGCTGTGTTCACTTGTCTGCAGCCTGCCTGTGCTGGTAAGTGAGCACTAGAATGGCAGGTCTGGCTGGCTGGTGTAACTGTAGCCTAAGAAAATTTACAGTAGGCCAATTTACAGCACGAAGAATACAAAAAGGAATCTAAAGAACAGAGGGGAAAAAAAGGACCACAATAACTTAGGAACATGGACAATGAATTAGGATCTGTGTCTTAGGGGAAGAAAACGTGAGGTTTGTGAACAAGACAGAAACAGACCATGATGGGGAGAGCCCTCTGTCCCTCCACATTTATGTGCTCACGTAAGTAGAGCAAATGTTGATGACAGAGAGCAGACCCAAAGTAAAGGAACTTAACTGGAACTCTTTACATTATGAGATTAAAAAAAAAAAAGCAAAGCCATGGCTGATGGAGGGGCATGCACCTCAAACAGCAGCTGATTAAGGAGAGGGAGGAACACGTCCCATTTCCCTGGAGCCCAAGACAGGTCATACTTCTTAAAGCAGGGAGAAGAAGGCAAGTGTCCCTCGGCTTCTAATTGAGAATCTCTACACTAATGTTTTGTTTTATATATCATTTTACAGGTCACATCCGTATATCCTCAAAACTTACAGAGAGCGTGTCTAATAGAGAAGGCATTCTATAAATGTTCCGTTCTGTTGGATTCTACACTGTTCCTACTTCCCCCACTTGAAATCCATATCACCCATTCCACAGGGGTGGCCAAAACAAGCAGAACGCAACTTCAAGCATGATTAATGTTTCGTAATTTCCTATAAGGAAATAATAAATATTGCCAGATACTAAATAGGCATTCTGTTACTTAACTCTCGTGACCTGCTTGATTGGTAGTATTATTGCCATTTTTCAGATGATGAAACTCTGTGACTTTCCTAAGGTCATTTAGTAAAACATCTGCAAATTTGATCACAGTGTCCCTGACTCTGAAGACCATCACCTTTTCCCATACCAGTGGTTCCCAAAGTGTGTGCCCCGCACGGGCAGCATCAGTATCACCTCGAAACTTGTTATCAACACAAAGTCCTGGGCCTTTTTCCACCTGCTGAATCAGAACTCTGGAGGTGGGGCCCAGCAAACTGTTTAACAAGTTCCCCCCAGTGATTCTTCTGCACCATCAGATTCAAGAACC
Organism: Camelus dromedarius; assembly: GCF_036321535.1. Classification (NCBI taxonomy): domain Eukaryota; kingdom Metazoa; phylum Chordata; class Mammalia; order Artiodactyla; family Camelidae; genus Camelus; species Camelus dromedarius. The sequence goes on along the minus strand of NC_087446.1, from coordinate 15,043,877 downwards.
ACAGGCTTGTACAGTGTAGCACAAAAACCATGGCTTACATGCACTGCAGAGAGCACCTGAGTTCTCTTGGGTGTCTTTTTTTGTTTTTCTTTGTTTCTTTATCATTTTTGAACAAACATATATTTCTGATGTATGGTAATTTGCTATATCACCACAGAATCATACGCAGTAGAGGTAGAAGGTAGGCAGGCCGGTGGGAGGCGGGGGTGGAAGTCCAGATCCATCACTTATTGTTATAAAATCTTAGCAAGTTGCTGAACCTTTCTAAGTTTTGGATTTGTCTTCTGTAAAAGTGAAAATTAAAATGATGAGACCATGCACCAAAAGCTCTTAGCCTAATGCCTGGAATGTAATAAATATTCAATAAAGTAGATAGAGTTTTCATTATGATTATCATCATTATAGACAATGATGTTGGTTATGTGATAATTAACTGCAGGAGCAGTGAAGCTAAAGTATTATGTATGCTGTAAAGCTCCAGAGATGCTCCGCTATTTGTAATTTTTATTATACAATGGCCTTAATTTTTCCAAATTTCCAGTTCATCTCAATTCAATAAATATTTCTTAGTTCCCACAAGGTACAAGGTATTCTGTTGTTTCAGGGTATTTTTTTAAGTAATGATATCAGTTATCAATTCATACATTAGGAAATGAATATCACTATTGAGTACTTTTTAAAATTAAATACTTTAAACCTTTACTCTGTGTTGGCTTAAACTTTTGAATTGTATCTTTTAACGCTATTTGAAAAATGATACATTAACACAAAGTTAAGAGGCTGTGTTACTGTGGACACACATTTAATTTCAGGTTAAATTTTTGGCTCAAAGGAAATTCCGTATAGCTATATGAGGTCTCTGTGTAGTTAACTGTACAATCTCAATAGTGTTTTACTACAGAGATTTTCAAATAATAATTTGCTTGGAGTAATAACTTATCTCCCATATTTTACTCAGTGAAGTTTAGGCCAATTATTTCTTGTTTATTTGTACCAACCAGTGAAAGAAATGAATTTCTGTCCCTTTTATTATACTTTTTATACATATAAAAAAGCTATCATCTCTTCTGTCTTTTTTTGTTAGAGTGAAATTCTCAGGTTTCATAACCTCCTCTCATAGCTCATGTTCTCAAGATCTTTTTATCATCTGTATTGTTCTCTACTGAATGTCTGGTGATTTGTCTGTTTTCTGAAACGTGGCATTCTGCTGAACTTAGTCTCCAAATCGCAGCCTAACAAGACCTGAGCGTAGCTCAACCTGCTTTCACGCCTGGCATCACCATTACAATTCAACACGCTGTAGCATTTGAATATTTTAACAGGGATCAGAATGTTGGCTCATTCAATTTATCATCCACTGTAATTCTTGAATTTTTCTCTCTGCTACTACCATCTCTAGCTTTTCATTGCATTTTTTGGTTCCACTACCCTGCCATGCACCAACTTTCCATTCCATTTTCCTGAATCCAATGTCACTGATTCGACCTGTCTCTCCAGTGTACCAAAATTAGGCTGTATAGTAACACGGCCCCCCAAACGTCTGCAATTCCTACCACTTCCATGAGTCCTTGTCCTTTAGATGTATTAGCATAAATATACAGCATCTCCCTCACCAAATTTTTTTAGTGAACTATTACATTACCTTTGGAGTGTTTTAAGATAATTTTTAAGGTTCCAGTTAAACAAATACAAGCAAACAAACCAAGCTGACTGGGTCTGTTACTTCAGCCACATTGAAAAGGAAATTTTGCCCTCCCCTTCACTGACTCAATTTAAGAAAATTAAAGTCAGCACCAACTACAGGATTGCATTATTGTTTCATTATTAAGCTGTCACCCAAAAAACACAGATTAAACTGTGTGTTTAATCTGATCCTCGCACATAGGTGTTGCTCAGTGAGGATCTTGTACCTGCCCTGCAGGAAGTCACTTGTATATGCTGGGGCATTTCATGTGGTTAGTTGGTTGCACAAATCTCAGGAGCCACAGGGTTAGTTTCATTTAGCATGTTTACTTACCAAGTTACGAAAGAAAGCAAAGTAGCGGAACATACAAATGATGATGGAGATAAAAAAAGAATCTTAAAGTATTTGGCCCCAATTTAATGATTTTACCACAAACAAATGGCACAGTTATCCAAATCAAAATGAACTGATCCCTTATACACAATCTTTCTTTTGTAAGGGCATTATAATAGCAATGGGTGGTTCAAATGCACAAGTCAAAACAAAACAAAAAAAATCACTGTATTCCATAAATTAAACATCAATCCACGTGCCTTCCTTCCGTCTGGAACCTCCATCCAGCCACCTTACATACTCATACACACCTGCCCCCTCTCAGTCAGCCCTGTCATCCAACAAAGTCCGACTCATCCTTCGTGAAGAAGAACACGATTTTTTCAAGGCAGGCATGCCTCCTTCCCATGTGCTCACACCCTATCTCGTGCTTAGTTCTTGATTTCAAGTACAACTATTTGTCTCCAGAGCTGTATCTTCAACTACTTCGAGCTCCATCTCTTTTCTTTGCTTCCCAGCTACCAGCTGGTATTGAGAACTGCTCAGTAAAATGTTGTTAAACATATGAATTATTTAAAAAATAGAATTTTCCCAATAGATCTGTTTTTAAATGTAGGGGGTGATACCGAGCTCAAACACACCCTGGATAAATGATGGTAACGCAATGGTGTTATGTTCAATTTCAATAAAAATGCTAAGAATACTTGTGAACATGGGTAAACCCATAAAAGGGATCAAAAATAACTCTCAGTTCTAAGAAAAAACATGTGTCTGTAGCAAAACAAAACAAACAAATAATCAAACAAAAAACAAAAAGTTGAGACCACAATCTTTAAATAATATGTTTCACCTTTTTTCCCTCAAATGTATATATGATTGTGTATCTTAATAAAATTTTGTAGGTATTGATTTTGGGTAAATGTTTATGTTTCATAGCCTAATGTCGAGGTGGTAAAAAACAGGAAAAAAGTTTTTATAATATTTTTAAGTCTAATACAATAGATCTTAGAAGACAGCAAAAAAGGATAATCATTAGTAAATGTTTAAAAAATAAGAATGATATGAAAACAAATATATGTATATATATGAATGACAAGGACATTATGCTGTACAGCAGAAACTGACACATTGTAACTGACTATACTTCCAATAAAAAAAAAAAAGAGGATGCTTTAGTTCTAGAGAAGACTGATGAAAGATTTAATCACTGATTTCACGTAGATGATGGACCCATTGAAAGACAATAGAGATAAAATATTTTCCTTCTTAGCTCTGTACAAGACCGGAAATTATTGACTTAAAGAGAAAATGGGAAAATGCTATAGAGAAGGTGAAATATTAAGACTAATGACTAAGCAACGCAGTGAAAGAGTTCCTTCACGGACTTTTAAAGCAGGAAAGCTATCTTTTGATCTGGAGTCAGTTCGATCCTGAATTTAAACCTACGTAACGTTCGACAAGACAAATACCAGTTTGTTCCATAAACAGGTTACACTGTGTCTCTCTGTGTTCATTCTACGAGAAGTCCCTTTCTCTGCTGCACCTGGGTCGTCTCAGCTGCTCGTATCAGAGACAAGCCCACTGTAGCATGTAAGAGAGCATCATCTGGACAAATTCTTCCCTAGCGCCTCACCATTCTGATAGGACTCTCCCGAACACGGTGGCCAAAAATGGGAGAGGAATGATTCTAAATTGCCCAAAGCGTAAAAAGGAATGGGAACATCAAGGACCCTGGAAATACAGACTCCTAAGAAGGTTTAAAAAACTGCAGTAAGAAGATCACTGACCTTTGATTTTTTTTTTACATTTAACATTCTTTTCATTAACATTAACAAGTGACATTTAGTATAATATTTTCATCAAAAGTAATTCTGTTAAATAATTTTAACCTCACATTATATATTAAAATACTGTATTGTGAAATTCCAAGATAAGATACACGTTTAAGGTTTCTGTCGAGGGCCACTAAAAGAGTAAAGGCTTTTTATAACCTTTTTGCTTTTAGCTTTTAATATTAACATTTGCTCTGCTAACTTTATTTATATCATACATTCACAGTTGTTTTATGAATAAATACCACAACCTTTCTAAAGAACCTTAGAATTTGACCTACATTTAATTATTTGGCTCTCACGGGATAGCAAAGTCATCAAAATTCAAAATAAGGTGACAGCCTCTACATGAAGAAAAAGAGCCTGAATTAAGAAAATTGAAAACTGGATAAAACATTCCAAATAAAAATATATTGTGGTTTTCATGCCATTGCTCTGTAAGCTGTGAACCCGAAACAAAGTCTTGCAGTGTTTTTTTTCCTTGTCTTGTTTTTCTCCACTTGATAAATGGAATGCATCCACTGAGAATCTGAAGGCAGTATAAATCATATCAGAAATACAGGATTTGGTTCAACTTACCTGTTCCTGTTGCTGGAAATCCAATCTGAAATAAGTGTTGATGCCTGTTGATGACAGTGCTTGTTGCCAAAACTACATGCCAGCATTATAACTTCTCTACGTAGTTCTCTAGGGACCACCAGAAGGAAAAGAGAAATTAGCAAGCAGTGCTAATATCTGGAGAGAAAAGGTAACCTGTTACACTGCATGACGGTAGATAAGTAAATAACTAGCACAAAAAGAGTTTTCAGATGTGGAAATTCTTTTTTTTTGCTGAGTAAGGAGACAATTAGGCAGAGTGACGTGATGCGTCAAAACATCTTCTCTGGAAAGAGTATTACACTGAGGGGTAATCTCAACTTTACCAATAAAGGCAGATCTTCAGTTAAAACAGGAGAAGGAAAAGCCTTTGTTCTCAGTACCAGGTGGTGGAAACTGTGCTGCCCATCAGCAGTCCTCCCAGGAAAGGGAAATGGGAGATGCAGAATGAAAGAAAAATTGTCTCATGCTGCTAAAGTCACAATGGTTCTAGGGGTGCGTTATTGCCCAGTTTTGGGGGAAAGAAGCAAAGAAGAAAATAAAACCGTACTCATGTTGGTAGGACGCTTGAACAAGAGATCCATTAAAATTGGTTTTTGGCCATCCGAGTTTGATGTACGTTGTTGCAACTTGCTTTAAAATATATTCCTAAATGGGGAGTAGGGGAAATAATGTCACTTTCAAATCTCTCCATACTGACAATTAAGGTTGAAGTAAAATTAAAGTATTTTCCAAGTGAACCTACTTTGAAATATCAGTAAAATTATGGAATGGGAAGGTATAATTTTATTCTTTTACTTAGTATTTCAAATACAGAATATAAATATAAAATACTCTTTACTTCCTATTGAATGATTAAGTAATTTGCACTATTAGATATTTGAGATGACAATTTTTGTAGCAAAACAGGGGAACTGAGGAATATTGATGACTCCATGTATACAAAAATACAAATGCATGTAGATATTGCTTATGAAAGTAAGCACCTAATATTTACTCCTTTTATGTCAACAGAGCATATTTAATGCAGAACTGTTAATGCAGGTCCAGCCAACAACCTAGTCTTGTTGAACCTGACCTACACAGAACACTGTTCAGTAAAATGATATGGTATTTCAAAGGCAAAAATCCATTCCACTAATGATATATTTAAATATCAATAGCAATGGAAGTTATGTTCTCACTTGAATGTGGTCCTTGAATTTTCTCAAAGGAACGAAAGCCCTAAAATTACAGTAAAAGCAAGTCTTAACTTTTACTGAAATTGAGGTGTCTGACGTGGTACACTATTCTGAACTACAAATATATACAAAAATGTATTTTACTTTTATAGACGTTTAATATTGCATGTCTCTGTATTAAGGAGAAAAGAGAAGGGTAGTAAGCCTTTCACTAGCAGATGAAAATTATACCACAAATGTAATGGCATATTTCTTTGCATGTCTGTTGTAAGGGCTTAGACAAAATTAACAAGAAGCCAGGATTATTCCCATTAAAAAAAAATTAAAACAGAGGTGCTTTCATGTAGGCTTAGGATAAGAGAAAAAGAAGCCACTCTGATGGCCGTCACACAGTTTGAATGACCTTAATAAACAGATTTCACGTCATGGCAAGCTCGTCTTGAGTCATTTCGAATGTGCAGGTTAATCAGCAGAGCCAGTGTGTCATAAGCAATAGGGTGATTTTATAAGACACAGGGCAGAGTCTTAAAATAACTAAAGGAAAATAAATCACGCTCAAAGGTGACAGAAGCTACAGAGACATATTCTCACAGGCAAAGCTTCCCTGGTGATAAGAAATTTTGGAATCAAAAGCTCATTAACAGTACTTAATCCTAATCTTAAATCAGAATGGTTATTGCATTCGATTAGGTGGTGACAGCAGTACAAATGGGGTTTTCCAGGCTTGGAGCTTCGGAAGTCTGGTCAGGTAACATTTTGGAATGTCTGTCATGTCTTCAGGTCTATTTGGATTATGTGCTGTTTGCGCCCCTGTATCCCCTTGGACCCAATTATGAATGGGCTTTTGCCTCAATGTTGATCTTATCCTGGTTAATTAAGGAGGTGAATTGAATTGACTATGCCCTTTTGGATAAAAATAATGACTAAGAATTTTTTACTGAAACTGCCTACGTTCTGTGAAGAGCTCCGGGACCCCTCTCCCCAGGTTAAGTCCTTTGTGAACACAGAGCCCTTTAACTCTTGGAAAGTAAGTTTCAACTTCAAGGATTTGCCGCGTGTGTTTGTGCTTAAATTCTGAGGCACTTACGCCTAATTGACACTTTTAAGCCAGAACAAAAAGTAGCACGTATTTAAGTTCTTCCTCAAGAAACTGTCATTGTTGTTGCACAGCAAATCAGGACAAGATGACAACACAAATTAGAAGGAACTAAAAAAATTCAGGATGAGTTCACCATAGTGGATGAGAAAATTGCTTATCTTCTGAAAATAAGAAAGAAGAAAAGATATCTTTTTACATTGAAGACATTGTATTTCTCCACGCGGTCCAGTAATTTATCCAGAGGATAGAGAGCTCGGCTGGCAGCGTGCCAAGGAAGAAAATCCTTCTCCTCAGACAAGTATCTGATAACCTCCAGGGGGATATTCTGAGGCAAGTAGCCAGCTCTGCACATTCAAAAAAGTTAACGTTAATCATATGCAGAAGAGATACATGATGATGCAAAAACGAAGATTTTACTTATGCAAATAAAAGGGAGAAAGCAAGACACATCACAGTATGTAAATAAGTCATACTCAGTACTATAAAAATAAAATGACTGACTTTTTAAATATAGCCCTACTTAGGATGCCAATGCCCCCTACTACATAGAGTTGGAGAGTTAAGAAATTAAATGAACACGAAAATATCAGAATGCATACTTTTAAAAAAAGGAAGGAAACGCGTAATTTGAGTAAAATCAACGTGAGGTATTTTCCTTCACAGAAACTCTTCAGAGGTCACAAGGAATTGAAAATAATTGATTACTGAAATGAAATTCCGGTTTCTCAGTGCATCCTCTTTACTTTTCATGTAGCCCTGTGTAATGATATTTAAGCCAGGTTGTTTTCAAAAGGATGACCAAATTAAAGTAGCAAGTTACAGTTTTGACTGTATCTATGTTACATTAGCATACAAGTATTTTTCAAACCTGCCTGTTTAAAAAAAAATGCTTTTTACAACACCTATGAAAATCAGAGTTAGATTTTCAGAGTTTAAATTACAAAAAAAATGTTTAAAGAATAGAGTCTTCCCATTTATTATTTTCCTTCCAAAATAGATGCCAAGTCACTTTGGGGACCAATGTTGGATTCTTTAGAAAAATATGGAACTGTAGCTTTTAAAAATTATTTGAACACATGCTGCCCACATTTGAAGAGGATATATCCAAAAAAGGATCCAAAAAGAAGTGTGTATCTTTACTCTCCAGTAGACTGCACATAAAATCCTTGCAAATCAAAGCAATATAAATGACAACACACAGTACATTAAAAGATAGCTGTAGCCTTGATGGCCTGATGCATATATATAGAGTGACACTATGTATTTTGCTGGATATTTTTTTTTACATTAGTAATCAATTGAATGTAGAATTTTAACACAGGACAGGTAAATAGGAAAGCAACCAAAGCCTGGTTATCCCCTTTACCTACATTTCACACCATTTTTCTTTCGTGGCATCACAAAATTAGACGGACCTTTTTATTTGTGTTTGGTAGTAGGTGGACAGAGAGGGAGCAAAGCCCTTTTCCATCTTCACTTCGAATGAGTGTGCCAGATTTTTAGTCTTTACTCAATGTGATAAGCAAAAGCTACTCTACAGATGAACAGCAACTTGCAGCTCTATTTATAATGCTCATAATAAAGACCAATTCTGAAGATTGTGCTTCAGTTTTCTTTTCTTTGAATTTAATAAATAAATGTTTATCACTCTAATGATTTTGGTTCACTCCTGGCATAAGATTAACCACAGTTAATGTCTTATGTAAATAAGATTGATGAGAATAACCCCAAATTTCCACAAATCCACAAAATTCCCTAAATTTGTATGATTTAAACTCCATCTAGATTTGTGCCACTTTCTTGAACAGCTTCCATTCTATTCACCCTTATAAAAATAGCATGAGATTAGGCTAGGGTACTAGCAATTAAATAAGAAATTTCATTCTTTGCCAATGTAGCATCATAATAAAACAGTTAAATTTTGCTTATAAGGGTCTGTTACCCCCTGAAAAAGCAACATAATTTTTTATAAGAATAACGATTTGGTTTTCTTCCTTAAAAGTAACAGCGCTTCCAATATTTTAGATTTCATAATTTGTCTCCCCTGAGCTTTGAATTCTAAATATTAGAATTAAATTAGCATGGTGATCATAAATTTGCCTCCTCTAAAATTACGTAATCTTCATGCCATAAATTATGTAACTTTAGGGTTGAAGATTCATCTAGAAGCCATTATTCTTTTGTCGGGGAAATAAGAAAAACAATGTATTAAAAAAGGAACTGTTAGTAAGTAGTTAATTTATGATGGCCCTTCAAGTAAGTTGGGAAAACCAGGGAAGGTGTTTCGGTCTATCTACTCACAGATTTAAACAGACTACCTTATGTCAGTTACAACGTACTGCGTTTTATTTCATATCTATAAACAGACGGACATCTTTCAATGACTTACGGTTTTGTGAGCAATATGACTACTAAAAAAATATGACAAATAATGTTATGAAAAGATACTTGAGCCTGAGAATGAGCCTGACACTGAGAAAGAGCTTGGAACCATAAATCTCCCTGTACAATTAGAGAAATTTCTCTCTCCCAGCCCCACACCCCTTATCCCTGAAATAAGAGAGATGAGCTGGAGATATCTTTCCCAGCTCCAAAGCCCTTTCACTCTAACCTACTTATCTAAAAGTTAGCCTGCTGAAAAATTATTTCCACAATATACGCATCATTTATTTGTTTAAAAATTTGAAAAAAAACATTTTGTAACGTTTATAGTTCCCATTCTTCAACTGTTTGACACATATAAGTCTCTTTAGAAGTCAGAGCTCGGGTCTAGTTTTTATAAGCCATCTGACATAGTATAAGGAAATTGAAGCAAAGCAAACCTAATAGAAGTTCCAAATAATGACAAGGAGATTCAAGAGACGTACTCGTTAAATAGAGAAGTGGAGCAAGTTCTGTCTTGAGTTCTTACGGCAAAAATTGCTAACTGCTCTCAAAAATCCACGTTCTCTGCTTCCTAGGATACATTGTAATTCCCATTTCCTTGGTCGCTCCTTGTGGTCATGTGACCAAGCTCTTGCCTACAGATATGAGGGTTCTTCATTGTCGGGGTTAGTCCATAGATGTCTTTCATGAGCTCCTCCATGTTCCTTTTCTCTGAAAGAAATCTTCCAGGGTCACCTTGCATTGAACCCTTGTATTGAATATGTCAGAAACCCACCTGGGTCTCCGGATGACTGGGTGCCCTTGTACCAGTTCTCACACCCAGTGCTGGTATGTGAGCACAAAATATGCTTCTGTTATTGCTTTTGATCCAAACACGTTTGAATATATTTTTAAAGCAGTTGACCTTCCCTAATGCGGTCCTCAAATAAAATAAGAAACAGATTACACTCAAATTGCCCTCATTTTACGTTGTTACAAACATATGTACGTAATTACCTACTACATAATTCAGTGTGCTTGCCTTTTGCCTACTAGATCAAAATATGTAGCTATCCTCAATTGGATAAGAGGATAATCAGCTCCTTCATTACAAAATTAGGACTTGTAAGAGATAATGTTGGTGAATAAGTTACCTAGTTTAGATATGCGTTTGTGTAATTGGCTGGTAATGATATCTGTGATTACTGCTACTGATAATGCAGTCAGTACAGGGGAAGCGTGTGGAATCCAATGAATGGAACACTATATTAGCTTGGAGTAATCAGCCCAGGAGGGCGCATGCTTAGGGTCCTGACACTGAAATGCAATTTCCTTAAATTTGCATCACCGTAGGGAAATGCTGAGAACAAAATGGGGGGAGGGGGAGATTTCGCAAATTTAAAGAATTTTTCATGTATAACTAAACACGTTTTATTACTCTTTTAGGAAAAAGTTGTACATAATATTTATCTTCTCTACTGTGTGGTGGGGGTTGGCATAAGAAATGAGTTAGAAATCAAAGAGAGGAAAAGAGGGAAGAGAGGCCAATGAGGGAAGTAAAAAATGGATAAAAGACTGCCTGTATGCAGCTGTACCATTCTTCCGTCTCGGCCCCACCCCCTCACCGCCCAACGCAAACACACACACACACACACACACACACACACACACCCTCCCCTCCTCCTCCTCCAATTTACTGGAGCTTGCAATGAAACATAACCTTAGATATACAAGAGAATGTTTTTCTATGAAAAGGAGATTAAAACCAGACTGTATTAACTGATGTTAAAATGCACTGACCTTAGCTGGCTTCGTTTTCAACTATGGATCCAAAACTACTTTTTAAAAGCTGTTTGTTCTGTTGAATTCCTGTGACTGTTAACTCTTGAATCTACTAAGATGAGTATCTTGGATACAAATAACCTATTTTACCATGAGTTTTCTTTAAAAGCAATTGGTTTCTGGGTGCTTAAAACTTAGGAAAAAATAAAAAGCACAATCTTCAGAGCATCATACTCCAGTCTTCATTAATTGAATATTCATTTAAGACCTGAAAATAGCTTACTACATATTTCATCATATATGCAGAAGACACTGGAACTGCCCCTCAGGGTGCGGATTTTTAAAGCAAGCACTGAAATGCTTAATTTAAAAGTTTACTATTTTTATCCTTTGTTATCGATAATTAAAAGACTTTTATGTGCTCCTCTGTGGGAGGATCCTATGGTGGGGACTGAAAACTCCAGTAGTCCTCGGAGTACCACAGAATAAAAAAGGGAACTACACAGGGGACGTGTCTGTGTCAACCACGGGCCCATCTGGTCAGTTCCCAGAGAAAATAAAGATATGATTCCGGTATTGTCAAATTGTTGTTTGCGGAAATGAAAAAGAAGTTACAGCCGGCTCTCCACATCCACGGGTTCTGCTCAGTGGAGTCAACCGACTGTGAATCAAAAATACTCAGAAAAAAATTCCAAAATTCCAGAAAGCTCCAAAAAACGAAACTTGAATTTGCCACATGCTGGCAAATATTTATGTAGCATTTAAATTGTATTAGGCATTATAAGTAATCTAGAGATGATTTAAAGTATATTGGAGGATGTTCATAGGTTATATGCAAATATTATGCCATTTTATATAAGGGACCCGAGCATCAGAGGACTTTGGCATCTGTGGGGGTCTTGGATACCAAGGGATGGCTGTACTTACCTGTAGTCCAATAAAATTAGGAATATGAAACAATCTTATGGTTACTGGGGGAAGGGGTGGGAAGGGATAAATTTGTGAGTTTGAGATATTCAATTGTTAATCACTATATATAAAAATAGATAAAAAAACAAATTTCTTTTATATAGCACAGGGAACCATGTTCAATATCTTATAATAACCTTTAATGAAAAAATATGAAAATGAATATATGTATGTATATGCATGACTGAGACACTGGGCTGTACACCAGAAATTGACACATTGTAATCGACTGTACTTCAATGAAAAAAAAAAATTAGGAACAGGAAAGTTGCACAAAAAGGAGTTATCATAGTCCCTTCTCCTCCTGCTCCTTTTCTTCCAGGAAACCCTCTCCCAAAACTGACTTAGGCACCTATTTTCTGACCTCACCTAACACTGGGATGACACCCCCTATTCAAAATAATTATCATGACATCAATCAGAATTTTATCATAATACTGTCTTTCTTACTCACTGGACTTAGATCTTTAAAGAAATGAAGCATGCTATTTACCCATCTTTTTATCCTGATTGCCTAATGCAGAATCTAGTACAAAACAGGCACTCAATAAGGGTTCCTCCAACTCAAGTAAACTATGGCAATAATATCATAATTCTTCAAAATAGGAACACTTTCCAAGGATACTCAAACTTAAACACAGCCATATTTTTTAATTAAGCATTTTCTAAAGATAAAAGATACCAGGAGGAAGGGAAAATTCTATTGGAGTGATTTTTGTAGTTTTTTTTTTTTTTGCTCATCTTGTTTATTAATGATACACATGACAGAAGACAGGAAGGCCATCACTATCCAGCCAATAGCTTTGAATAAATATTTATACCAAAATAAAACAGCTTTATAGCCAGTGGAAAAGCAGAGCCATTATACAAACATCTCTGTTCTTTTTTCTCTGATAAATAAATGACTCTCTTACTCTGAGTAGTAACAGTGTTATTTTATATCGTGCATTTAAATAAATTGATGGAGGGGTTGAAAATCTCTTTCTCGCAGTCAGTAAATTGACAAAGATGAACTATGTGATCTCTAAGATCCCTTCTTCAGTAAACATTTAATAATTAAGAATAAAACATCCAGAAAAAGTTTTTGCAACTTGTATAGTTTCACTACCACCACCAGAACTATTCTTTCTTCTCCACACACTTTTATTTCCAAACGTAATTTCTCAAGAAATCAGCTACCATCTAAATACAGAGGGTCCTCTGGGCACTCAATAATGTTAAGAAGCAAAGTCAATGTCTGGCCATTAATTTGAAAAGTTAACAGATGTTAGTTATTTTCCCCCAAAGAAAAAAGTCCTTAGCTTTATAGCCAAACTCAACAAATTCATTTTTTTTTTTTTTTAGAAAACTATCAACTATTTTAAGCTATCCCATTTTGAGAAATTACTGTGTTCCACCTACAATGTTATGGGAAAATGGTCTAAGTTTGTTTCAATTTACTATCCTTTTAAGCTTCAAGATCAGTACTGTTATGCCTTTTTTTTTTTTTCAGATAAAGAAGCTACAGTTAACAGAAGATAAGCACCTTGCCAAGCTCACTTGTCTAATAAATGACAGAGCTATAATTCAAAGCCAGGACTGACAAGAAAGCTTCCACTGGTTCCCCAACATGAGGCTGCCCCCCCAAATGCCAATCTGAAGTAGTTAACGGTTTTCTTTCCCCCTTCCTGTCACATCCATTTACATCTCACAATCATAGCACTCGTCACCTTAAACCTAACACACAAATAAATACCTAATGGAATCTCAGGTGCTGCAAAGGAAAAGTAAGCTATATCAGGGAAAGCAGAATTACAGGGGAACAATTTAAACAGGGTACTTAGGGAAGGCCTTCCTGAAGACAGCTGGATGAAGTGAGAGAACAAGATGAGGGAATCTGGTGGGAGGGAATTCTGACTGAGGAAACAGCAAGTGCAAAGGTCCTGAGACAGAAACTAATATGGGATCTTGGAAGAATAATAAAAAGAACCTTGTAGCTGGAGTGGAGGAAGTCTGAGACAAAGTAGGGGAATGCAGTTGCAGAAGTTGAGGGTGCTAGATCACGGGAGATGCAAACAATAAGGACATCAGATTGTTTTTCTGTGGGGGATGGAAAGCCACTGCAGGTTTTTGAGCTTGGAAATGACATGACCTGATTTATTCTCTAAAAAGGTGACTCTGGCTAGAACAGAGCACAAACTCAAATATGCCACGTGGTCTTCCAGGATAAAAATGAAGTGAAATATGACTTCCTAGTTGATCTTCTCTTTCACCATGTGGACTATGCTTATGAGAAAAATATATACCTCGTGAGTGAAATTGATGACATGAAAACAGACATACTGTTTTTTTTTTAAGATAGGCTTATCCATGAGATTTGTTTTACAAATAATTTCTTATGCAAGTATCTGAAAAAAAAATTTCAAGAGCTTACCCAAGCATTATTTATTATTGTTCAGTTGCTAAAAACAGCATCAGATGATATAGGAAGGTCACCACGAAATCATTTAAACAATGAACACATTTTAAAAAGAACACATACTGTATATACAGGAAGCCTGCATATTCCACTTTGAGTTAATTACTAGAGTTTAAAAACAGAAAACAGCCTGAAAGAACACTAGAAGAATTATCTGCACAGCTTATTATTTCTAAGGAAAATACAATGCTTAAAGTTGGCATGAAATTCTGCTTTCTAAAGAGTGAAATTTTCCAAGGCTCTAAAGAGTCACATGGGAATAAAAAGAATTTAAAAAAAGAATTTATGGCAGGATTTTGCAGAGTTTGAGTTTACTGACACCAGGCTATCAGATCACTTAACCTAAAGGTCCAAAAATTAGTGGTGCTTTGAAATTCCAATATGGCTGCTTTTTAGAGAAATGTGTGAATAATAGGACACTAGAAAAGAGAAAAACTTCACTCAAACCAAACCACTTAAAAATAACTAGGTATATCTCCCCTTGTCTAATAGTTATGTCAAACGTTTTGCTTTTCATGTTGACTTTATTATACTGTATGTAAGTTTATCTATTTAACATAATTTTTCATGTGATCAGGAATTCCTCATAGTTACTTTTGGATTCGTTCTAACAATATTCTGCTGGAAAGATAAGTGTAGTTCACTCTTGCTGAGTATTTTGGGTGTGTACATTTTTCACATCACAGGTAACAGAGCTATGAACATCTTTGTGTACAGTGCCTTTCCATGTTCTGAACGATTTCCTTTGGAAAACACCCAAATCAGAATGATCACACTACTAGTTATAATACATTGTGGTCCTCTGCAAATCTGAGCTCATGTTTTCAGGTTTCATCAGTCGGCAGCTGGTCTCAGACAAAGGAAAAGAGGCTGACAGTCACTGTGGTGGCCAGCACTGGGTCAGCGCTCCCTGTGCGCCAGTCCCTGCGTCATGAGCTATCCATGCATCACCTTATTAAAGCCTCCTGACTATTTCTGAGGTTAGCAACGTGACTGTCCTCATTTTAAGGTCAAAACTGAGGCTCAAAAAGGTTACTGAAACTCTCCAGGGCCATACTGCATACTGCCACTAACAGGGTGCTGTTATTTGAATTCAGCCTTCCTGCTTCAAACCTATATTCTCACCAATATTCCGAAAGGCCTGGCAAGTAATTTTGCACTCTTTCTCCCACTTTCTAGTAAAAAAAATGCAAAGGATATCAAAGGGAAGGAATCTATGGGGTCCTTAGGAGGAAAACACAGCACAATAGCACATACGCTGAAGGAAAAAGTGCTTTGGTCCATGAATGTGACTTTGAAATGGGGGGGGCTTAGTGGATTCACTGTCGACATAGCTTTTAGACTTTGGTCATTTTTGGCTTTTTTGCCAAAACTACTTTCTTTGCTGCTGTTCCTCATTCCCTGCCTTCCTTCAGTTCTGTAAGTCAAGAAACACCCACAGCCCAGCTTCTGCCCTGGAGAGGCTGACTCCAGTTAGCAGCAATATACCTACCATGGAGAGCAAACATTACAACAACACTGTGCTTTCAGAAATACCGTGGATGGAGGTAAAAACAATAGAGTATTAGAATGTGGCCTAAAAAAGAAAGGGAGAGGTGATCACATAAAATTTAAATAAGAGGAAATGCTTCAAACAACAGAAAGTTATTTGCCATCTCAATGTCTTATGGAAAAATGGAAGATTTAAAGCTATGGACTGAGAAGGAAGAATGAAGGACTCAAATAACAGCATAGGAAGCATGGCTCCTGGGGTCTGGAGAGTCCACCTCAGTTAAAAAATCTCAACAAGAAACCTCAAAATCAAGCCAATCCCACCCCCAGTTTATTCACAGAAGTATTGCTACACACATGTAATTCCTCATGTAATTTTCTAAATGTACAGCTCAGGTCTAAATTTTAGACTGACACAAAAGGTACTCATTAAGCTGGAAGATACAGTCCAAAAAGTGGATGCATTTAAAAATAAACAAAACTTTTGAGAGTGTAATCTAGCCATGCAAAAGAGAGTGATGAGCTGGAAGGATTTTTAGAAGAGCTCCCCCAAAAGTGAAATCTAAGTGAAATCTAACAGGAATCTAACAAGAACAAAGTGGTAGCATCTCATTTAATCTGGGCCCTGCTGCCAACTTGAAGCGCGAAAGCTGGCCAAAGTTAGAACATTCTGGGTATGAGTAAGAATAAAACCTGCAATGAATTTAAATTTATCAAATGCGCTTAAATCCATAGGTCAAAATGATACTTAACTAAACGCCAAATAAAACAATTGGTCACTACGGAGCACACTGGAGAACCGGCTCACTATTTGATGCTGAGAAATGCAGGGAGACGATCAAGCATTTATCCAACTTTTCCTTAAAAACTGTGCCACTGGGTCACCCAACAGTAAATGAGAACAGATTTCTGTTTAAACAGCTATTTCTTTTATAAACAGAAAAGGAGTGAATGAATCACCATTTTGCAAACTCTATAGTGATTTCACAGATTTAGGCACTGAAGAGCAAATGCTGCAAATATCATAAAAAGAGAGACCACACTTTACGTGTTCACACAGAGTCACCTCTCAAGCTAACTTGCTAAAAGACCTTACATTAAGCCTCTAGATTTGATTTATAGGTGATAAGAGGACAGAGGAACATGTAAAAGTGCAGAGTGGGGATGCAATCGGCAAAATCCAAACTGTGGGAAATCAATCATATGAGACAAACGATCTCATTCTTCACCAAATAATTTGGAAAGAAAAATTTTTTAAAGGTGAAGAAGAAAATTGATAGTTTAAAAGAGATTTAAAAATATATATCAACCAACCACAAAGCAGTAATATTATTCGGATCATAATTCAAACTGGAAAAAATTACGGCATTTATGAGACAATTGGAAATTTGAACACTTGCTGGGTATTTGATATTATTAAGGAAATACTAATTTTAGGTCATTATGTTTAATATCATTTTTAAAGACATACATAGTGAAAACTATTTTGAGGAGATGACTTACTTCAAAATAGTATAAAAGGTTGGATGGGGTCATGGATAACTTAAGACAAACCATGAGTTAGTAATGGCTGATGCAGAGCAATGAATCCAGGGGCTTCGCGCCATAGCTCTAGTAATTTATATATAAATTTGAAATTCTTCATAATAAATTGTCAAAAACAAACGAAGCAGGGACTAAGTTTTATTTTTCTGTGTAACTCCAGTGTGCATCATAAAGCCTTCATATTGTATATGCTTAAAATATTTGCTGAATAGCAAACTTCAAGGAAGGCAACATTTTGCATCTTGGTTTCCTTCTTTACAAAACGAGGGCAATGGTATTTACACCCCACCCAAGAGTCACTGTGAGGGTTAAAAGATGAGGAATGGACAAGTGTTTTGTAAACTGTCAAGTGTCCCATAAATGTGGAAAGCCTTAATGCTGAAGAGCCAGAACTTGAATTCAGCAACCACATGTTCCTCATTTGTATTCTGACCTTGATTTGTTCCTTACACAGAGCTACAAAACTCATGGATAGACCCCAGCAGATTCATTTTCCCCTTAGGGACAAAGCACCAAATGGTAGTGTAATTGCCAAGGGAAAATTATTACTCTGTTCTGAATTATTTCTGTCATAAATCCCAAACCCGTCACACAGGGTCTGTCACAAAAACGACAGGGTTGCTGTACAGTGATGAGAATCCCACATACAAGTGCCCCATAAATCCATGAGCATCACCACCCTCCAAAGTCATCCTGAATCACGTGTTTAAATCAGAAGTAGGAAGCCAGGCAGTAGCATGTTGGTCAACACTTTGAACACAATGAAAATGAGGTGATTTACTCAGCCAGCAGCTAGAGAAATTTCCCGTCATCTCTCTTATGGAGACTGTACCACATGTGACAAGCATTTTGTTTGTTTTCCTTTACACGTTCTCTATTCATCAAAGGAAAAAAAAAAAAAAGCTCTTTTCATTTAGTAATGAAAGCGATCATCCACATTTCTCTTAAATCCAATCATAGCTGCTACTAGCGTGTCAAAGAAACAATTTTCAGGCAACAATAGTGAACGAGAGGAAAAGGAGAGAGGACAGATCCATCCTGGATGCCAGGTAATTTCTCCTTCTCTCATCTTAGCAAAGGGTATTCATCTTTCCTTATGGAGAAATGAAATACCTAATCTAATTCTTTGTGATTTAAAGTGATATTTTCCTGCCTCTCATAATATTATACCCTATTCCAAATTAGAGTTAAAAGCCACTCAGTGCTGTTGCAGATGAAACGTGGAAGGTAAAAAGACTTTTTATTACCGATGAGTTACAAAAAGGACTTTATTGTATAGAGAAAAGATTAATATCTTGAAAAAGATAGCTATACCCCCTTGAAATCACCTTTTTGGGAAGGCAGGCATGTTAACAAGATGTTTGATACTCTGTTCTCGACCATAAGAATGCTAAATGATAATTTAAAGAAAGGACAAAGCTAAACAAATTTGCTGATCCACAAAGAGTGCAAAGTCAATGGGTATAAAGAACATAAACAGTATAAACTAAAGAAACAATGCTATCAACTTATTTGAGAATTTGTACCGAAAGGAATTTTAGATTTAAGGACATTTTCGATTCTTAGAATTAAAACACACTGAAATCGGCTAACACCTATATATTATAATAAAAGAGAATTTTGCCATTTGGGACAGTAACTCGTAGAAAATTTATAAAACCTCCAGGGACAGGAAATAGGGAAGGAAGTAGCTTCCTCTACTAGTTACACAGCTCTCATATCTCAATTTTAGCTTCAACTTCCAGTGTCACAAAATTCTGAAGATATACTATTTATACAGACATACTTAATTAATCTGGATACCCAGCTCAAAAATATATGACCTTCACCTTCCTCTGATTTTCTTTAATGCTGATGATGTTCAAATAAAACTTAGAAAAAGTAATGATAATGATGTTCTAACTCCTTAATGATAATTAGCAATTAGAGGAGTTTAATGGTATAGATTTACTGTGTTTTAACAATGACACTCATTAATTTTAATAATAGTCCTATTGTTAAGTCCTTGCTTACTGTCTGAAAATTTATCCCTCATTATCACTTGTAGGAAGTAATTTTTAAAAGTTGAAGCATCAGTGAAAATATAAACAATACTAAAAAAGTGCTAGCTAATTCAGAACAAGCATATATATTTATACTATTTTAAAACATTAGGGTAAAGATAAAACGTATCTTTTTCACAAAAATAATATGTGTAAAATGTCTTACATTTTACTAAAATGATCACATGTAGTTCAACATTATTGAAATTAAAAGTGATATAAAATCATAAAACTCAAAATTTCTCTCCAGTAAGAACCACATTTATGAGAAGACAGTTCTGGAATCTTAGTTTAATTAAAGTCATTATCATTACTATTTAATGTACAATTCTAGTACAACAATAATTTTCACAAGAATTACATATTTAATATTAATAAGTCAGAATTTATGAGAAAAGACAAATTGATAAAATCTTTTAAAGAGCTTAAATAGAGTTTTAGAAAAACGAAAGAAAACTGGGATGCTCCATGTGGCTAAAGTACTCATTAAAAACAACACTTGCTATTCTTTCCTTTCAAAAGAAACGTCATCTTAAATGATCTTAAAATAATTTTTTTCCTATGGATTTATCCATAGTTAAATCTGTATCCACTGATTCCCTGATAAGACAAAAATGAGAAAATCATCAGACTTACACTTTCTACTAACTCTTGTCTCCTCTCTGGATTTTTACTTGTTGAATCATTTCTACATTTTCCAGATTTAAAAATTTGCCTTCTATTTTGTAACCTGAAATTCTGTGTTTCCTTTGTTCCATGTACAAACAGATTTAAGACTTACCATCATTACTTCGTTGTCAAAGGTTAACCTGACTACGTAAAGGATTTTGTATTCTTTCCATTGGAATAGTCTTTGCTTATAGAAATCTGAACGAGTCTGAGTTTTCCACTTTCTAAGTAACCTGGTTTTTAATTTTTAAAGCCCAAGATATTCACCAAGATACAACTTAAATGTCAATCCCTCTGTGTAAGTTTTTCCCTTACACACAGGGTACCCTTTCAATCTACATATTCACATCTTTATGGTAAGAAAGTTGACTCCCCCATGTCTTCATTTTTTTTTTTCATTTGCTTTCTTCTTTTTCATAAATATTAGGTACACGTACACACACACACACACACACACACACACACACACATATATCAACACACAAACACAATGGATATCTCTTGTTTACATTATGATTTTCATTGTTTTCTCTATTTCATTTATCTCAATAATCTCAAGCTTATTTCCCATGTCCTTGATTCTGTTTCCCGCGTGTCTGTGTAATTGTTACTGCTTCTAAAATGGTTTGCTTTCTTGTAATGCAGATCACTTTCATTCTTTTTGTTGCCTTATCACTTTTTTTATTCTTTTGCATGTTTTCCTTAAACTCCTGCCTCAAAAGAAGCCACATTTGTTTGAACTCTTGGAAATCACATAGACTTGAATTTTTTGCTTGATGTTATAGTTCTGTCGTTATTACGATCCTTAACTATCTTTCTTATGGTATCTTTCCATCGTTCTGTGGCTTTACGGCTGGTGTACATTTAAATATCACTCATATTTGAAAGGGATATAGTCTGATGTAGTAGAAGAAGCTGTTCATAGATTGTGGCAAAAGAGCAATAATGGTGAATAGGTTGGAACAGTAGCAGTTTACACTGAATGCTACTGTTATTTCAGACCTGGTCCTAATCAAATCAGTGGTTCCATCTGTTTAGGGGCACATTTCTGCTCCATAGTCCCATTTCAGAATATGCTGAGAGCTGTGTGATTCATAGTTCAACCTTGCATATTGAAGGTTCTTCTTGTGGGCATTTAGCATTTAATTGTTTCTCTCCAGCTGTCTCAATCAATGGTTGCCAAGCGAATTGCCATATATTTATTCTCCCCACCGCACCATTTCTGCCCCCCTGCTTCCTGCAAAAACTGGGAGTTACCATGTCTTCTCTTTCAGGCCTGAATTTCTTTCCTGGTCTTTCATGTAGAGAAAGATTCAGCAACGTAATCCATCGTGCCTACCAATTTTGTAATTCTAAATAAGGCAGTCCCTTCATTGATGCGCCTTCCATTATGGTAGTTTGTGTCCCATAGAGGTTCTGTAAATACTTGCAGCCATCTTCAGAATCCTGCTATATTTGGATCCATAATTCATTGTATTTGTCAGTCATTCTTTATTTTTCCCTTCTTTTTTTGGTCATTAGCAGCTGAATGTGGGAAAGCAGGGAATGTGTGTGTGTGTGTGTATATATATATATATATAGCCATGTGATCCAGCAATCCCACTCCTGGGCATATATCCAGGAAAGACAAAAACCCTAATTCAAAAAGATACATGGACTCCAATGTTCATAGCAGTACTATTTACAAGAGCCAAGACATGGAAAAAACCTAAGTGTCCACCAACAGATGAATGACTAAGGAAGATGTGGAGTATATATACAATGGACTATCAGTAAGCCATAAAAAACAATGAGATAATGCCATTTTCAGCAACGTGGATAGACCTAGAGATTATCATACTAAGTGAAATAAATCAGATAGAGAAAAATATATAGGATATCACTTATATGTGGAATCTAAAAAGTAATACAAATGAACTAATTTACAAAACAGAAACAAACTCACAGACATAAAAAACAAGCTTATGGTTACTAAAAGGGAAAGGGGGGATAAATTAGGAGCATGGGATTAGCAGATAAACAACCACTGTGTATTAAATAGATAGACAACAAGGATTTACTGTATAGCACATGGAACTATACTCAGTATCTTATAATAACCTATAATGGAAAAGAACCTTAAAAAGAATCTGTAAAAGTACTGAATCACTTTGCTATACACCTAAAACTAACACAATATTGTAAATCAACTATAGTTCAATTTAAAAAAAAAAGTATCGTATTTCAAGAAAAAGAAGACATTAAAATAGTCTTTCTCTCCTTTTACCTCCTCAGTTGACGCATGCAGATTAAGGAGAAATAGCACACTAGATTGTGAGTTTACCATCGAAAAGTGATCGCTCCCTCCTTTAAAATATTGTGCTCTTAAACTACCTAACATTTATATTGGATGACCATTAAATCCCCTAGACCAATGAATTACATTAGATAAAATTTTACATTAGGTAATTGTAAGATTTTAATCTCTCTAAATTCTAAGGCATTTGAGAACATTCTGTTAAATTTTGTAGTTCATATGTTTAATATATGTAGTTCACGATGCCTAATGTAATGCACTGTTAGATTCCTCATAAACATTTACTTAATGAACAAATTAAATACATGTATTTCTAACAACCACTATTTGATTAAAAATTAATTTCGTTGTGAATGTGGTTTTTAAGAGATTTCTTGCTCTCAACATCGTGAAGCTGCATTTATCCAGATATATTTTCTCCTCCTTTATCCATTTAATTATCAAAACTACTAAATTTAAGACTAATATTCAACCTTCATATTTAAAATTACATACTGTCTATTGGAAGAAGTATTCTAGATTACAATGATATTTCTTATCAAAAGAAAGCTAAGAAAGAGTGTGTTATAGAGAAAGACTACGATGAAAACTGAGTAGACAGTTCCATCAAATGGGTTCAGATTAAAACTTGGGTATACATTTTATAATTCGGCACATTGGTAAAATCAATCCTGAATAATTTGTTTTAAATTGAGGTGAAACTAAGATTAAAAATGGCATATCCTGGATCAACTACTTTTCTAGCCCTAAATTCTCAACTCAATATAAAATGTCCCTTGAATGTCATGACAGATCCTGGGCTGTCACAAAATGTCTTATGATAACAGAAAACATTGCTTAAGCACTTATTGGGCTGAGGGCGATGGAGAATGTTTTAATTACATGGTCTCATTTAATATTCAAAATAAAACTCTGATGTAGATAACCCACATCTTGTAATCGAAAAAAAAAAACTAAGGATAAAAGTGAGTAACTTGCTGAAGGTTATATTTTTTGTTGTTGGAGCTAGGACTGATATTCATATTTATTCTAGAATCAATAATTTTCACCAGTGTAATTTTCTAAACTAAACATTAGGGAAGAGGGAGTAATTATTTTTTAACTAATTATTTCTTAAACTTATTTTGGTCTAGAAAGTAGAATATTATAAAAAGTAAAATTAATAATATCAGTTTTAAAATTAGCCATGCTAGAAAACACTCCCATATTATTCTTGAGAGAAATCTGCCCATCTTAAATGGCAATTTGAGAATCTGTTTCAATGACTTTAGCCACAGCCTCAATAATCAAAGTTTCAAAAATATATCTTAGTAAACAACAAATAAATAATAAAAACTGCATGCACAAATATATATTCTTTAGAATTATTCATAAGTGAAAGTTTGAAAACATCCTAAATTTCTAATAATATGAATATTTTAAGTTAGTTATGGCATATAAACTCATAAATAGAACACTAAAGAGCATTTCAAAACTATTAAAATAGGGAAATAAAATGCATAAAGATTGAAAGGAAAGAAGCAAAACCATTGCTATTTCAAGATGACTTTACAATGTTGGCAGAAAACCCTAAGAAAACTGTTAAAAAACTGTAAGAAATAATAAGCAAACTTAAGGTTGCAGAATATAAAGTCAATATATAGAATTCTTATACTTCAATAAGACAACTCAATTTTTTAAAAAAATTGACAAAAGAAAAAAAAAACTGACAAAGGAGTTGAACAGATATTTTACAAAAGAAGATCTAGAGATGACAAACAAGTGCACAAAAAAATTCTCAGCATCCTTGACCATCAGAGAAGCGCAAATTAAATCAATCATAGGAAGATACAGTCTATACACAACATAGCGGCTAATGTTAAAAAGACTGACGGCACTAAGTGTTGGTGAGGATGCAAAGCAAATGGGACTGTCACGTATGGCTTGTTGGAATGCAAAGTGGTCCAGCCACTTTGGAAAACACTGGGGTCGTATCTAATACAGTAATCTTATCAGACAACCCAGCAAGTCCACTCGTAGGTGTTTACTAAGAGAAAGGAAAACACATATCCTCACGAAGGTGCTTATGCAAGTACTCACAGCAGCATTATTCCTAACAGAAAATCTGGAAGCAACCCAAATATTTAAAAGATATAAATGTCTATTTTTTCTTGCTAATACTGCTTAACGAGTAACTATTTTCCAGGAAAACATCTCTATGGTCCTGTACCTCTGGTATGTAAACCTCTGCCACTCAGGAGGCTGCCAAGGTGCCCTGGGGCATCTCTTCCTCCTCTCCAGGCAAACAGCCATAATATAGTTCTCAACATATCTCTAAATAGAGTTTGTCTTAACTGCCCTCCAATCTGGGGTCCCTGCTTCCACCCTGGCTCCCTCATAGTATATTCTCCATAGAGCAGCCATTCTATAAAAACGTGTCTGATCACATCACTCTTTTGTTCAAAACCATCACAATGGCCTTCCCTCTCACTCTGAATAAAACCCCAATTTCTGCAGTAGCCTGTGGGACCTTATGTGATCAGTGCTCTGATCAGTACTCCCCCAAACCCATCTCATCTGGCAATGCCCCTTACTTGCTCCCTCACTCCATGAGAGCCATGGACACCTGTGTGCTTTTCCTCAAACATGCCACGCACATTCTCCCTCAGGGCCTCTGCAGGTGCTGTTCCTCTGTCTGGAATGCTCTTCTCCCAGGTGGCCCCCTTATTTACCTTTTTAAGGTTACTGCTCAAATAGCAACTGAAAAGTGAGAGCTTCCCTGACTGCCATGTTCAAAATAAACTCCTTCTCTGTGCCCTTCTTCCAACACTCCCATTCTTTTTGCTTCATTATTTATTTACTCTTAAAGTATCACCATCTGACATATTTATTTTCTTGATAATCTGACTGTAAACCACCCTCCACTTGTACTTGTAAGAGTACAAGCTCTAGGAAGCAGAGAACTTGGCTCTTTTGTTCACTGCCATTTACTCTAGTGTCTGTAACAGTGCCTGGTACACAGTAGGTGTTCATTAAATATTTGCTGAATAAACGGAATCGCCACATTGCGGACAGACCATTTGGCATCACCAATTCCGTCCCTGTCTACATACATGTTTAACCCCCCATGTATTTTCAGACGTACAAAACTGTTACTACACAACCAGAAGATAATGCTAACTTTGCATTACAGAACTTTCCATTTGTGAATTATTCTTACTAATGAGCATCAAAAACTGAAATAAAAAAGGTCAACCCACTTAAAGCATTCTGAAGTGCTTTAAGTGCTTCTCATGTTTTTCATTCTTTTCATTTTGCTTGGGGAGAATGTTCTCATATCACTTATCTGTTGAGAATCAGAACACACAGTTCATTTTAATGTCATGTATCTATGCTTTAGAAACTGATTAACTTTCCTGGAATGAAAAATGGATTTTGAATGATGACATACAAACCAGGTGAATAGCTATAGAAAGACTTTCCTATGCATCTTTACAATGATAAAACACAGACTAACAAATGAAGAACATGTGTTTCTACCTTACTCTGAACTGGGTATATCGCTGAAGTAAATAAATATTTGAAAATGTCTTCACCAAACACTTGTAACTTTCTATTGTTGCATGAGATAATTATTTAGTATGTAATTCATGTTTATAAAATATTTTTATCTCAGTAATATCTTCCTTTCACTAAGAAAATCACTTGAATTTATTTTAACTCAGCATCAGCTACGATTCTTGAATTTGAAAAATTCTGTGCTATTTTTCTCATATGAAAAGCCAGCATGACAAAATAATCTTTCTGAGGCCAAATAGAATGCTTTCATCATGGTATGAAGTAAGTATTATGGCTGTTATCCACCTACCTTTCAATCCATGTATCCATCACCAATCCATCTGCCAACAAACTCATTAATGTTTACACTGTATACATAATCTATTGAAATACCGTACATATTACTTTCACATTTATTGAAACACAAATTTTCGTGTGGATTTCTCAATTCTTCACACTCTACGAAATAACTGATAGTCTATCAATGTCAAAATTCAACAGAATGCAGTAACATTTTAAAAATGGAAATAGGAAACTCTACGAAGGTGGAAATGTGAAACTATGGTAAGCTGGAGGGCAAGGGGCCTAACTGCTTCGCAGAGTAACTGTATTTCTGTAATAATGTTAGTCTCACTATCCGTTGAAAAAGGAGAAATAACATTTCCTTCCATAAACTCATGATCTGCCCCTAGCTTATGCAATTAACTTCCAAATGCATCCGCACACGGGGAATGCAAAACCAAGTAATTCTCACCTGGAGTTCTTTCTGTTTTGGCATTTCTGACAGCATTCCCAAGAACCCTCTGCTAATTTAGAGTGTGTGTAAGTTAGCATCCACATTAAACTCTCTTATACTCAATCATTCTTCTCTCCGGGGTCTGTTAGCCTCACTTGAATTCGTCACACTTGGACAGCTCAGACTAACATCATCTTTCATATTAAAACTCTCTTTTTCTCCCTTTGGTTAGCACTACCACCTGGTGACCTGGAGAGTGGATATTGAACTTCCATCTAATCCTCTTCTTAATTAGGTGAAGCAGCTGAAACCTGTGCCTCCCTCCCTTTGGAGGCTAAAATCAACTGCACTGCAGGCCGTTCCCAGTTTAGGAAGGAAGAACTCAATCTGCGATTCAAACGTGGTCTGACTCCACAGGGCCCTGCGCTACATCTTAGCTTTGGAGTCGGCCTGCACTTGTATCTTTCAATAACATGAAACAGGCTTTGGCGCAGTGGCAACAGGTCAGGTTTTCCTAATCTGATGTTTTCTTACATCCCAAAGAGGGACGGCCTCTTCACTGCTGCTCCATTCCACGCGAGGACGTCTGAAGCGTTCCACACAGAACAGTTCAAATTGCACACCATCAAGGGAGAACGTCTTTATTTCAAGTCCTCTCCCAAGGCTTTCAGATTGGCCACATAAAGCAGAAGTGTGTGTTATCTTGAATTAATCACTCGCCTTCACTGTACAAAATGCTGGAGCTAAATTTCCTTTCTCCTCCCTTCTTCCCCAAACGATTGTCTCTTCAGATATAAAAATGGAATTTTCTATATTTTCATGGTAAGTAGAAATGAGTGTAAAATACCTATTTTCCATCATCTTTATTCTTGTGTCCTTATTAAGATAGCGTTGCTACCTTAGGTCAGTAACTACTGAAGGCCAAAATAGATTTTTATGAGTTCTGGGAGAAAAATATGAGCAGTTCTTTAGCACTGATTGGTTAGCATGGTGGTTAAGAAAGACTTTTATCAGAAAGGCCCCTCTGAATCTCTGTGCCAAGGTGGGAAATATCGTCACAAGATGACATAAAGCAGTAAGTAATCAATGTAAAACCTGCATTAATACCTATATATTCACATATTTCTCATTTTAAACATTTCCTTATAATTCATCATAATAAAAATGAAAGGAGGCTTTTTTGAGAGCCAGGTTACATATACATAGTTCATGGTGAAAATTGAGCTATCACATTAACAGCTAAATGCCGGAGGATTAATTTAGTTTTCCACAGATTTGAGATGACCCCAAAACTCCTTGTTTTCTTCTTTCTTATCAATGACTCCTTGCTGAAAGAATCTATTTACTTATCTTTTCTTTTCTTCCCTTCATCTTTCTAAGTCTCTGATTCCTTCAAAGAGCATCACAGAATAACCACAAAAGCTAAAGATGCCTTTTTCTCGTAATTAGCACTTGCCCCAGGTAGCTCTACTGTTCCTGCCTACCTGCATTATCAATAGATTTACAAATTATTCCAGGTTGAGATGCCAGAATAGCTTGCAAGAAAATTCTGCCAAAACTACCAAACATCATAGAATTCAAGATGCACATGCGTGCTTAATATGTGCCAGTACGGTCATTTAGACATAAAAGTGTCCCCCGACTATATGAGAATCCTCCAGTAGCTTTCCATGCTTGGGAAGATTTCTAAGGCACCCAGATTCTGAGTTTTGTTTACAGCTATCAGATGGCATGTCTGAGATGGTAACATGCTTAATAACAGGATTAAAAAAAGGGTTTTGATACTTACAGCTGAATCCCTGATGTTCTGATTGTTGAATGATCAGCTCGTGACACGAGGATTCAAAGCAAAACCAGGCTCCCTGCTATTGAGGATGCTCACTCTGAAGCCTTTCAGCTTCAAAGGAGCACCTGCCTGTCTAGACTGAGGCCATAAATACCCTCTGGGCCTCAAAAGCACTGGATTTTACATCGCTGGGGGTGTCAGAATCACATGAAGTGCTTCATGGAATGAAGATTTCTAGGTAGTCGCGGGAACAGGCAATTTTAATGAAACATCGCAGGTGGCCTCTCAGCTCATACTCAAAGCATCACTGCGCCCGAATGGGCAGAACATTTCCAACAAGCAGCACGATGGATAACTCAAATTCGTGACAGGAGAAACACTAAGAGAATACCATCACAGGCCAGGACCCAGGCATCTAAGCTGAGAGGAGTATTCAGGTCTTTATGTTTTATGCTAAATGACACATATCTACTCAAATAAAGTTGGTAGTATAAACGACCATTTTGGAGGAAGCTCTCCCTAAGTAATGTAAATTATTTGTGAACAGAAAGGTATTTCAAATTCTTGGGAAGTTGAGAGAGATCCTCGAGAAATTCTTATGAAATCTCAGGCTTCAAAACAGTTAGAAAATCAAAAGAATCACAATTTTGTGTCAAATATGACCAGACAGTACTAACTACAATGTCAATTATGAATTTCTTAAACATTTGTGAGAAGTTAAAGAGCAGATACGTATTCATTCAAAAAAGTTTGTACTTGCATTTGGAAATTTAGATTGTTTCTTCTTAAAATAGAATGGCTTATGCAAATCCACTTAACCTGCAAACAGCACCCGCACTTTCGTTAACTCCAGGGTGCAGGCCGTTTGCTATGAAAATGGATCAAACCTACAAAAAGATGTCAAAATATCTCTCTTCTGCTCTCTACTCAGCCAGCACTCTCAGACATTAGGCATTACTATTAAAACATTCTCACCTACAGAGCTGAAACACCAATTTGGCACCGGAAGGTGACAAATTTGCTTTTGATTGAATGCAGTACGATTTAAAAGTGTCCAAGAGAGTTCGCCGTCCTCAAGAGTCACAGGCCTGCCCTCAGTGCCTCAGGAGGTTTGTGCTTCTCAGAAGCACCTGGTGTGTCTGGTAGCTCCCCCGAAATCCTTACCCAAGGACAACATGTGTGACTGCACCCTCAAAAGCTTTCTAAATATAGCTCAAAGGAACACGTTACCTCATTCTCTAACCTTGAGCGTCCGCCTGCAGAAACAGGGTGGCTTGAAAATTCAGAGATATACTCTATCTAGCCTTTTCCTGGGTTATCACAGAAAGAAAGCAGAAGACTCCCAGCTCATTATAGTAAATGCCCTGAAAATGCTTTCAAACTATTTTTAACATTTACTGTGACAAAGTGTTGCATAAACTAAGACTAATTTAGAGGCCTTTTGGAGATGAATGTTTAAGTAATTGCATGCAGAAAGGTATAAAATGAGACGGCGTCAAGGTGACTTTTTTGTGTATCTCAAGAGGAGCCTTAGCTGATAGTGACAAATAGATCATTAAATCCCCAGCCTCACAGACGTGAGAAGTACTGTGATCTCCCGGGGATGGCCACAAAGCTCCTGAATGGACTCACCATGCGTCACTGCTCAGAGCATGGACAGCCCTGCCCTGGTCAGAAGGGCTGAAAGGGGGATGTCTATGAGCTAATTTCAAAAGCCTTTGGTCAATGGCAGAAAATTGGAAGCATACAGCCAACAATAAATCTTATTTTGCAATAAACAATTTTATCACGTTCAGGATTTCATACATATTTAATTGTAATCATTTTGCACACATGTTCTGATGGCTTAACAAAAGATAAATAAGAACATAATCACGCATGGATATTTCTCCCAAATGAGTCTAATATAAACCGCTAAAGAATCATCCTTCTCTCTCTGCCCACTGAGTACAATATAAAATCCACTTTAATCAGTATTCCCAGGATTCTATTATTAATAACTCTCATGATTCCATTATAAAATACAACTAAGAAAGAAAAATGTTTATGCTGAGATTATAGAGTACTTTTTTTTTTAAAGGTAGGAACTGAAGAAGGAATTCTGAAACTAAACAGCCCTTGTGAAATCAGAATTTATAAAGCAGTAGAGAGGGTCAGAGGGATCCGGGATCCTTAATTGGGTTTTGGATTAAGCACAGCGATGTTGGGGTGGAGTGCAGTAGTCCTGTTATCCCCATAACAGAGTGGGGAAATCAGGGCAAAATGTCCAGTTGCCAAGGTATTTCACATAAAAGGTTTCTAAGTCATTCCTTCTCCATTTCCCCCACAAAAGGTCAGCACGTTACAGTCGAAACATTCAGCTATCAGCGTGGGAAAAGCTACTTCTCTTCATCTGGCCCGATTCAGTTTGCAGTCACTTTCTAGGCACATCGTGCTACTATTTTCCACAGTGAGGGAAGAAAGGATGAACACGTGTTTTGCAGGAGAAACTGTCAACAAGGTACACGGCAGCCACCAGAAGCTATAGAAGAACTTCTAATAAAAACCACGATGGAAGAAGTCCCACAAGGTGCAGATTAGCACCACTCAGTTTGCAAACATCATTAAGGCAATTTTAACGGTGCCGTTACCAGCTCTGAAAGTAGAGCTCAGAAACGAACCCCACGTATACAGGCAAGGTTGGGGCACGCTCCTAATCTGCTTCCTTATGAGCCATTCTATTTCCACTGAATTTCTAGTTTTCCTAACATATCTCAGAATTTATAAACTCTGAAACAAGTTGATAAAAAAGGTATTTACTAATTAATTTTTAACTTACAGAGTCATCAAAAATGTATTAAGTGCTACTGATGACTGCTCACCAGCACTCAGAGCACTTCTCAGTGTGATGTTCGCCACCTCCGGGTCCAGGTCCTTATGCTTGCTGTTAAAAAAACACTAATATTTTAAAAGCGATAACTGCTATCTTATTTCGTAACAACATGTGCAAACTAAGTTGTAAGAATCTACTCTTGTTAAGGCTTTTCAGGTGATCGGGTTCTTAGTGGAATAGCCTAAACATAATTTTTAAAGATATGCTATTCAGGCTAAAAATATGTATTATGGCATTAATAATGCAATAAGTTGGCATGTGTTCTGCATAATTGAATTTTCCAGGAAACTGGTGACTAAATGAGTAAATGAGTGTGGTAACTGCCCAGGGCAAGGGTGATGATGATGATGAGAGTGATGATGATTGAGCTCTGGAACTCTTTTGGATATGAACAAATGTTCCAAGTCTTTTTCACGTGTTTTGACTATTTTTTAAGACGAAATATCAGACAGGTCCACAACCCAGTGACACACATTTTATAGCTCTTTAAAATCATACTCAGAGCATGTTAATAACGCTTTAAATGTCCAAATCCAGTGGTCATTATACTTCTTACTGCAAATCTTCCAAATTTCCAGTTTCTACCACATATTAAGCTAATAAATAACTTCAATAAGAGTTCTCACATTATCCAGCTGCCAATTCCACCCCTCAAATCTATTCTTTAACCCGTTTACTGCATGAGCAGTTGTGGGAACAGTTCTCTTGCCCTAAGTTCATCCTCCAGTTTACACTTTTTCCTGCTCTCGTCTTCTTACTTTTAAACCTTTCATGGGCCTCCATAACAAACTTTCATTCTTCTACTGTTATTTCCTGTATGCTGTCCTCCGTCATCTTTCCAGACTACGTTAATTCTTTACCTCCCAATGCATTCGTAGTATTTTATTCATAGCACTTACATACTGAATACAGTTAACTGTCTACACTATATGGCCCCTGCTAGACTATACATTCATTGAAAACAAGAAATGCATCTTGTTCATTTTTATATCTCCCAGTCTAGCAATGCTTCTCCAAAACCAAAAACAAACATGAACGCCCAAAAACAGCAACAACAAAGCGAGGCATTTTAGTCACTAACTTCAAAGTTCGAGTCATAACACAATGATATTTGCAAGGCAATCGATTAATTCCTTATTCCCAAGTAATGAAAATGAGAGCAGGTCAGTGCCGAAGCAGTGCCATTGGCCATAGAAGTGTATGCCACAAAAAATGAGGAAACGGTATGGCATTACCAGAACCCATGTACATAAAATTATAGCACTTAATTTAGGGACCTGAAAAAAATGGGAGAAATGACATGTTTTGGTATTGGAAAGCCCACATTTGAAAAGATGTTAATTCTTAAAAATTAACTTATAAATCCAGTGCATATTCAGTCATAACTACAGCAGGATTTTTTAATGGGCTTTGTCAAACTGACTCTAAAATCTCTTCTTAAGAGAAAATATGTAGGATTTTGAACAAGAACAAAAGAAAATGTCGTCAATCACAACATACTATAAAGCTAAACTAATTAGAGTGATATGGTACTAGTGCTGTAAAGAACACAGACCAATTAAGCAGGATTGAACCAATTTCCTAAGATATGAGCATTTGCATTAAGATAAAGATATCATTTCAAATCTGTGAATAAGAAAGGCCTTTTAAACAAATGGGATAAAATAATTGGTTATAAATGAACTACTGTTAAAAAAAATGAGACCACTCTTCTATTCTATAATAAAAACTAATTAGATAAGGAAAGGTTGAAGAGATAGATGTAAAAATAAAATAGCTTTCAAAGAAAAAAATGAAAGATTTTTTCAAAATCTTCAGATAAAGAAAATCTTCTATGGAAGTCAGAACCAGAGAAACAGAATGCTACAAAAGGGATAACTTAACAAATAAATTAAAAGCCGCTGAGATTATGAAATACACCACAAAGTAAAACAATAAATAAATAATAGTAAATAAAAGACATAGTATTGAGAGAAAATACTGTAAAATTGTATACAACAAAAAGGATTAATACCCCAAAACATCCAAAAGACATAGGAAAATGGAGTAGGAAAAATACCTCAACCATCTTCTATCAGATTTTTCTCTTTCTTTTTCTTTTAATCAGGTAACAATTCACAGAAGAAAACAAAATGCAAAAAGCAAATGTATAGGAAAAGGTGTACAAGTTAACCAGTTCTGTAACAACCTCAAAAAATTTATCTTTGCTGCTATACTGTCAAAAATGTCAAAGATGCATGTTCTTTTTTTATCATGGAGGGTTTGAGGGAATCAGACCCCCTTATACGTAGTTGATGAAGAGTTCAACTGGGCAAGCCTTTGGAATTCAATTTGTAATATTTATCAAAATGTTTATACTCTTTGAACCAAAAATTCCACTTCAAGAATCAATCCTATAAAAATACACTTACGTATGGAAAAATGGAATAAAATGGAATAAAGCTCCTCAGACTTATTTTTATAAACGAGTCATATTCCCAACAGACAAGAGAAATGGGAAGGAATTTCATATAATGGGCAACAGGCTAGGTTGGGCTATTGTTTGGAGTTGAATGTCACCCCCCACCCCTCAATTAAAAGCCAGGCACCTTTAGCTAAGTGACTTAACCCCCTCACCCTCCATGTCTCAGCCATAGTAAACCTCGTGGCCATAGTAACCACACTCACTCCATGGATTTACTCAGAAAACTGAACAGGGCCATTCACCGAAGTCTCAGTACAGTACCTGGAACATAAATTTTGATAAATATTTGCCATTCTTCTATTTTTTTTATCTGTAAATAAGCCAAAAAGAGCATGATGTGTGTTTGGGAAACTGAAAGAAGGTTGGTAACAAAACTTTGAAACATTTACCTGAATACACTGAAATATGAATAACCCTTAACTCCAAGTAGGTATAGGGTATTTCCAAGTGCCGAATAAATCTAATTTTGTGTTTATTTACTTTCATGCTAACAGGAAAATTATCTCATGATCAGGAGCAAAACAGTTTAATGTATATTGAAAGAGACTTGCTTATTTTCCTGGCAAATTTGTATAAATGATAATGAAATTGTTTACTTCAAACGTTTAAGGCTTCCAAAATTATAACTGAAAGCTATGTTCTCTGTTAGTCAAGAAGAAACTTAATTTAAAAAAAAAATTCCTACACTGAAATTAAATGAAATATTTCATTAAAAATAACTTCTATCATTTCATACAGAGAGATCCCTTCCTTTCAATTTCCATCAGCCTTCTGTCTTTAGGATGTCAACTGCTTATTTGCTTTCTCACCATCATTTCAAATCTGTAAGTATTCACACGAACTACCATTTTAAAGCCCCTCGATTTTTCTAGATCTCCTGGCTCTTTTTATATATAAATGAAATGCAGCATGGTTCTATAGCCAGACCACTTGGACAAAGCCCTGACTCTGTCAATTACTAGCTGTGTGATGTTAGGCAAATTACTTGACCTCTCTGAGCCTCCATTTCCTCATCAATATGATGGGAATAATAATACATATCTATTTATAAGGTTGTGGTGAGAATTAAACAAATTACTACATGTCAAACAGAACAGTGTCTAGAATCTTATGTTTAACTAGCTACTGAGAAACTAGTTCTCTTCTAGTTCCCTAAACTTTCCTTGTGGAACTCAACATAGCCTTCTTTTTCCTGCTTCTCTATCAGTGCAGTGTTACATTAAGTACACTCTCTAACTGGCTTTCTGCACTCTCTAAACTTCTATGTCAAAATAATCTTCATGGCATACCTCCTGCTTTCTTCAAAGTCTTCACAGCTTTCTTAATCATTACCCCATGTAGCAGTAGCTCAGTAGGACTTCCTCCCCCTCTACTATTTCTAAATTTTTCCCAGTAACATCAGATCATTACAATTAAAACTATATTTGCAGATACTAATTACCATATATAAAATAGATAAATAAGTTTATACTGTATAGCACAGGGAACCATATTCATTATCTTGTAGCAACTTACGGTTAAAAAGAATATGAAACAGAATATATGTAAATTCCTATAGGACTGAAGCACTATGCTGTACACCAGAAATTGACACAGCATAGTAAATTGACTATACTTCAATAAAAATGTATTTTAAAAAATTAAAACTATCCTTGGGTGTGAGGCAATACAAAATATTAAAAGGATTGAGTTTATTTCACTATTTAGTCTCAAGATTGAGTAAAATAGCTTGGGTTTATGATCAACATTATTTTAAAGGAATAACTATTTAATGACTAGTCAAAGGAGTAACTAACTTTAACATTATAAATCTAACTATGAAATAGCATGAAAAATACTACAACTATTACTCTAACTTCTGCTACAAGATTGATATATATTTTGTCCAGAACAGCTTTACCCAGCAGAATATTTATTTCTGTCTTGCAGCACAAGCTTTT
Source organism: Camelus dromedarius (assembly GCF_036321535.1). NCBI lineage: Eukaryota > Metazoa > Chordata > Mammalia > Artiodactyla > Camelidae > Camelus > Camelus dromedarius. Next base: position 15,008,200 of record NC_087446.1, on the reverse strand, counting down.
CGTAATGAATCACATTCAAAAATACATTAAAAAAAGATGGACTAGTATATGTCAGGAAAAAAAATTGCTGATGCTGGAAGGTATTTTTCATCAAAAATTAAATATGGCACAATGGTCATTTTGTAGAGTTCATTAATGAAATTGGAAAGAGATTATTAATCTCGAGTGTTACATTGAACTTGCAGCGAAAATTGATCAAGCTTCCCCTGACTCAGAAATGCCCCGTGGCTACTATTGATCAAGAGTTTGGGACACGGATTACAATTCATATCCAAACACAAAGAACGTGAGATAGAAACTATTTTTAAAAGAGTTCTTCTTTAAAACATACAAATTATTTAGCTTAACAGAGGAAGCTTTATGGGCATGAGTTTTATTGTGGAAATCCACAGGAAAACATACCTGGCGAGGCTGAAGGCATCGTCGATCAGACCTGCTCGGTTACTGACAGAGAGAACCTATGAGGTCAATCAGAATACAAAAATGGAATCACTTAGAATTAAAATGGCAGGTGTCCCCATGTCAAAACCGATCTTTGACGAGTAAATCCAGCTTACCTCATGGTTCCTGATTAATTGATCAATTAATAATCTCCAATTCCTTAAATCATAGTTGACTCTAAAATAGCCTGTTTGATTGATGTTCCCCAGCAACCAGCTTCCTTTGTCCAAAGAAGTTATTCTGTGATGCTCTGAAAACAGCATTTTGGGGAGTAAAACAGATTTAAAACGTTAAGGGTTAACATGGTATGAAGTATGTTTTCTTAATACCAGATATCACAACACCAAAAACTGAAAAAGGACACCATGCTAAATTTCTAACTGAAGTCTACTATTCAATCAGTCACTGTATCTAGAATTTGCTAGAGAACCTTTCAAATAGGTCACTTGTTATTACTCAATTGTTTTCTTATAATTAACATATTTGTTCTTGATAAAAGCTTATTACCTATACACAATTTTCTTTCTGAAGATAAATGTGACCAAGAAACCTACTTCTGCATTCATTTGGCTTCTGGTATATGTAGAGATTGTGTATCTATCGGAGGTTAGAATAAGAGGAGGCTTTAGATGCATAATCTACTTATTTTACTCAGTAAGAAAGTGGTTAAAACAATAGGGTTCATCTATTTGAAAGTCACTGTTATTTCTCACCTTCTTCCTTGGAAGGACTGATAAATAACAGACTTTCCAGCATCATCAATAATGCTGGGCAAAGAAACCTCATCCACTTTAGACTCTAATATTTCTACATATAATTAAAGCAAATATAATAAATTCTGCTTATTGGAATCACTTTGGAAAATGGTAAGTTGATTATGTTCTCTGGCTAATTCAATTAAAGGAAGCCAGTAAAAGCAATCTTACAACGTACAATGTTAACCTCTTCAAATACGGTACAGATGGAGAACTCAGTCACTTCTAATGTCAGCCTTTATTGACTTCCCACAACCACAGTTTACAATTCTAATCCCTTTAGAATTTTGTTGCTGATGTCCTCAGGACTCATGCTTCATAGAAGCTGCATAAGTATGAAGTTTACTTAAAATTTATATTTTACACACACACACATCGGTCTATCAAATGTTCACAAGGACTCAAAGCCAGAAAATGCATCAGGGAAGCCATCTGTGTCATTTCTGAGTAAGATCCCAGTCTCTAATTCTCATTCTCTTATCAAAGTATTTACACATCAGACTGCAAAACAAATTTTATTTACACATTAGACTACAAAACAAGTTTTATTTCTATTTTTGAAACACTGAATTTACAGAGTACCCTCGCTCAAGTGGAAACCATACAGGAAAAGGTTATGCCACAAAAATGACTGGATGATCATTAATGGTTATTCATTGCTCTGGTCTGGAACAGGGTGGGCCAGCTTATCCAATGCATGGTACATATTATCAATTTTCAAAAACGTGCAGAAAAAAATACTTAAATATAAACATATATGGAACACCGAAATCTAATCTTTAAAGTTTCAAATAGCACGTCCACTTCTTCAGCACTCTGATAAAGCTCATCTGTTAGAAAAGATAGAGAAACAAGGCTCAGAAAGGTTAACTGAACCGTCTGCCAAGCTGGAGATGGTGCATCTCAGGTCTCCTGCCTCCCATGTCCTTCTTACACGTTATACTCTATTGACACAAGATGGTATAACACATTTACTATAATAAAATACATCCTTATATTGACTTGAAAAGGGAGGAAATGGCATGGGAAACCAGGATTAGAGCAAGAGTGGGAAAGCTGAATCCTTGTACCACTTGGCCTGTACGTGATGTCTGAAATTAGGCCATTGAGTCTCTTTGTTCTCAATGTCCTTACCTATAACCTAAAGGCCAGCTAACGGCATTTAGGGTCCCTTCCATTCCTATAATTCAGTGGAAGAAGGGGTTATTTTTCTTAGTTTGAGACTTTTACCCAGCTAAATCTGTGGTAATAAGGAAAAGTAATCTGACAGATATAACTCTGAAATATTAATAGCTTCCCAAATTTCTGATACTTTGTATTTATATATTTTTTTCAAAAATATAATGGGTTTATCCATACAATTTCTGTGAAGCTTTAGAATATCCCATTTTGCACATGTAAAAATAAAAACAAATAATTTTTTAAAATATGACATTTTAAAAACTGAAACTCATAAAGATTTTAATTAATCATGTCTGCCTTTACCAAAAAAAAATTAAGATTGAAATATTGATGATATTATTTCTTTTTTAATAACTCTGTCTTCAAGAATGATAAAATTTTTTATAACAATACATATTTAAATTACTTTTGAATTCACTTGGGTTAAGAATAAGTTCGATCATCTAAGAAGTGGGTTTTTTTTTTAAGAAATTACAGTATTAAAGCATTGAGTTTAGTATATGAACACATGATTTGACTTGTTACAGCACTGAAATGCTCATGGTCTCCTATGATATTAAATCTATTTTTTAAAATTACTTTCAGCTGACATTTTAGATAGCTTAGAACGACTTAACTTCACGTGACACCCTCGGCTCTAGTTTTTAAACTCCCTGAATTTAACAAATTATGGGCAGAATAGAGACCAATTAATACAGGAAAGCAATCCCTACACCTTCCATGTCATCTGAGAAGAAAAAGAAAGGCAGGAATCTATTGTTTTTAAGTATGCTGTTATTAAATTAATAACTAAAACCTGAAGGTTATTACTGTTCATGAATATTTTTATGCCTTTGGTATAAATGAAATCTTTGGAGGAATGATTCTCTGAAAGATTTTGTAATAGATTTTTAAATATCTTTTTCATTCTAGTTAATTATATCTCCAAAATGTTCTCCAAATTAACTAATGGCAGGCAATGAATTTTAAAGAGCTCTTTTCCAGTGGCCTAATGAGGTACAGTATACGATGAGTACCACAGTAAAAAGTATGGAAGCTGTATTTCGGGTGTCAGTAATAACAATTAAAATTTGTATTTAGAATGTAAAATGGCACAAGACATAGACTCTATCAAGGCACAGGGTAGTTGGCATTTTATAATATGCTATGTTTTTATGTTCTCTACTTTCTTTAGGAATAAAAAGAGAAAGGAGATTAGATCTTTCTACTCAATGTTGACTACTCTGGTTGTAGAAGAGTCAAAATTTAAAACAACAAAAAAATCAATCAGGGTAACAAGTCTAACAATGTGAAACAGACTCAGGTATGACACCTGTTGATTTTCTCACTGGACTCTTGCGAGAATCAAATTAGATAACAAATTATTTAATGTTCTGTGGAAACTACAGAGAACCCAGAGAACCGTGTGTGTGTGTGTGTCCAATGGCAAAGTGTTGAGTAACTGACAGATCTGCAAAGTAACTTTTAAAGTATTAAAATCTTACATGTATGTGTGTGTGTGCGTGTTAGAGAAAATAAACTTAGAAAAGAAAAATCATGCTCCTAAAACACTATGAGCAAGTTATTTCTCGAGCTTTAATTCCCTCATTTGTAACATGGGGAAAATTTTAATACTCACCTTAAAGGTTTGTGAGTTTCATATGAGCCAATGCTTAAGGAAAGTATTATGCTATTTTTAATGTTTACTTCTAATTGTCAGCATCAATTTCCCTTTTATTTTGAGTCTCTTCTTTCCTAACATTTGGCAGTAAATGTATTCCCTTCCATTGCACATGAATTAACATCCAGTCAACACACAGGCTACTGTATTTATAAATGTCTGCATACTCAGCATTTTCATAGTGAAAACAAAAGAGGTGAGTCCTTGGGAGAGGGTAGAGCTCAGTGGTAGAGGGCATGCTTAGCATGCAGGAGGTCCTGGGTTCAATCCCCAGTACCTCCATTTTAAAATAAATAAATAAGAGACAAATCCTTCTACCTGTTTCCAATAACTTAAAAAGTGGTTTTAAAACTATTTTAAGACTAAAATGATCTGTGCCTTCACTTGGAATTAATTAGATATTCATCTGAAGGGTTTAAAAAATTGAAGTGTCAAGAGAATATAATAATTCAAATCAAATTCATACTTTATATTGTTCACCAATGGCTTGACCTTAGTTTCATGTGACATCAAATCAATATTGCTGATAATGAAAAATTACAAGAACATTGATCTGATTGTTATAATTAAAAGGTCGAAAGTTTTAGATATATTTATAAGAATTGACTAGAATATTTTTTACTGCTTCTATGAAGAAACATTTTTTCATTGATATTAGTTGACTGTATTTTGAAAAAAAGAAGTAACAACATCTAAAAGGAGACAGATTTTGCAATCTTTTTTTTCCCCCTAATCTTTGCCTGGTGTCAGTTTTTTATTTGTCATCAGAATGAAGGAGTTCAAGACAAAACTAAATGTATCTAGAATGTGACTAAACAGGGAAATTAGAAAAGTTGCCTTTCTTTTAGGTCCCTCGTGGAAACTTCTTCCAGAGTTACATATTTATAAAGTTTTCAAGAAACATTTACTCAGTATGGGCATTCCCTACAAAAGCCTTAAAATTTCAACTGGGACAATGTTTTATCAACCAGAAGACTCTACTATGATTGAATAGAAAGTGACACATAGCACTCTGTAGGCTGCACCGTGCACAACTTTGGGGTGAGGGAATGTAGAGTTAATATCATAGTTGATATAAATAGCAGCTCCCAGAGTGATGCTCTGCACAAACTATGCAGCTGTGTACGCCAACCAAGGTATTTCCATAGGTGACGTCTTAGGCATACAAATGGTTTGCAATAGCGTGCTGTTATTATTTCTGGTTAATAATAAAAGACTATAAATAAGAACAACTTCTCACAAACAACCTGCGGCTATTGGTCAAGAAAAGCCACGAGAGTAATTACCTGTAATGAAGTATAATCTGCCAAAAATACCAAATCGCTATGCTGTACACCTGAAACTAATTTAATACTGTGAATCAACTTATATTCAAGTTATAGTTCACTTAAAAAAAGGGACAAAGACAAGCCATGATACTGTTCTAGACGCTCTGTGTAAAGTAGGAGGATGCCATGAATGACAGCATAGAAGAGACAAGGGAACTAGCGGAGACGGACGTGGGGAAAGCACCCAAGAAGAATCAGGCTTGCCCTGAACCCCTGCACGGTCTAAAAGTGGACGTTGGGGCTGATCCCGACATTGGATCAGCATCTTTGCTCTCTTCCAATTTCCCATTCCTATAAACTGTTCTGTGTTATGTTCCTAGCAATCCCACAGGGGGATGATGGCTTCATTCTAATAATGGGATCATTACAATAACAACTCATTGCTTTTGCTCTTCATTTCATAATAAATTATATAGATAAATAAAACAACTACGTGGAGGTAAAAGAGAAGTATAAAGACAAATAATACAGTCGGTGTGAACTTCGAATTATGATATAAATACTAACTCGAAGAAATGAAAGGAATGGATTATAATAAGCAACTTAAAAGGAGAAACAGCAACACAGTAAGCATGTCAATGTATCGCTACGTTACACGTGTATGTTTTATACTTCATGTGTATAAATGAAAGCACGTATTTTTATAATATGTGATCATATGTTAAAAATACAATACAATTACAAAAAAAAATACAATGAAAATTTAAATAAAAAATCAACTTTTTTACAAAAAACAAGAGTTTATATTTCTGGTAAGACTAGATTCTGCCGTAAGAACTTCTTCTTATGTGTGTATGTATTTTGAGCACCTGTTATCTCCCTAATAATAGCAAGACTGAGGGGAAGAAATAATACTTTTGTTATTTATTTATACCTCACGTTATTTCAAAAAAAAGATCAGTGGCTGTTTAAAACGATGCTCACAAAATAGCAAGAAGACATCAATTAGCACAATGTTAGAAAAGAGTAGGAAAAACAAAATGTGGACATACTTGACTATTTAAATCTAAATGAAACGATACATAAAAGATGATAATTAGCTTTTTTCTTCAATTCAAAGGAAAACAGAAATAAAGGAGACCTGTTCCACACTGTAGCATGAAGAATTGAGATTGGATTCAAGAAATAGCTTTCTGACAGTGAATCGAAATAGGTCACTACCTTATTTGAAGATACTTAGAAACAGAATAGAATCTCATCTTTCTCTGCTCCTTGAGCGTTAACCCTGCCCAAGGGATGGTTTGATGACCCACCAAGGCCTCTCCCTTCTGGCCTTATAATTATCTAATTCTATGGAGAATATTGCCTCGCCCATTCTTTAAACAGCCAGTCTGGTAAAGAGAAGATGGCCGGAAAACAGAATTAAAAGTGTGGCCTGAGTTTCAGTATCTGGCATACTGTTGTACTGGCAGTTATGATTATAATTTAATCACACTTGGAATTATTACATGATACAGTTTAAAGCAGTTAAAATTGGTGCTACAAACTCTTAGGTTCAAATTTTCTCTTTACCATACAAGACACAAATAAATTTAACAATTGTACCAGCAGACTGAAATCAGACTGTGTAGAAACTATACTATGATAGTTTAACTTCATAGAAGTGATTCTTCTATATTCTCTTTGTAATTTGTCTTTATTCACATTTTTATAACAGCTGAAACCAGAGCGTAAGTTGCTAAACAAGTACCTGGACCCAAATAGTTCCTCGGAGGAGAATATATATTTTACCTGATTTGTTGGACACCCAAATAATTGCTTCTGAAGACACATGGCTTCTATTTCCTACCACAATAGTTAATGGAATCTGCCACAGGTAACTGCAAAATAAAAGAGAAACTTTGAGAATAAAAATGGTTATAACGAATTAACAAATTCCATTTCCCATCCACCTTCCGGGTGATTTTTATTATTCTCTTTAGAAGAATTTTTTAAATTCCCCAGTCATAAATGTAAGTGAATAAGTCAAGAAGATGAATTCACTAGTTCAATGCCACTAAGCAGACCTGGTCTCTAAGAGTTTTAATTTCAATACAAAAGGGGGACTACCAACAAAACAGTTTATCTTGAGGGGAAAAAAAGGAGATTTACATTTTGCATTAGGAATAAAAAGTAGCTAAAATCTATAAATCTGAGCCACATCATCTATTGATTAAAGTCTCAAAATAACTCCTTTCTATTTGATTCTATATTAGATTAATGCACATTTCAGTGGTTTCATGTATTTGCATTTCAACATGCTCCTTACTTATTTGTCTAACTGTTCTTAAGAAACACTTCTGCAGTATTTATAGAAAGGTAAATGCAGCACACCTAAAGTTAGTCAACAAGGCAGAAACAAAAAGCAAAACTAACCAGATCCCCCCAAATCCAGATCAACACAAAGAACACGGTGAGACACACTTAATGCTTTGTTTTCTGAAATGGAATTTCCAACCTGATGTGTGAAACCATCCACCAATGGGCAGGGATCTGTCATGAGTCTTGGTTATCAAGGAGAAGCATTTTCTAGAATTAGACTTTTATAGGATTTAAAATTCGAGGCCTAAACTTGTACATGAAGTAATATCAATCTAGTCTCAAATGAGTTGCCAGAGATAAGCTGGATCATCTTACAATAAAATCCAGTGACTACATTTTGTTTCCATGAAATGCAGCCAGATTATGTTGACCCATCTTTACACCATTAGCAACAGGAACAGCCAACAATACGCAGTATGTGAAAAATATTTTTGATTTGAAAAAATGTAAAAAGGGATGCCATATGAACTCCATAACTGTCAGAGTGAAGGAAGAATTAAGAATTTTTCAGGGAACATGTCTGGGTTGTAGACCTAAAAATAGAAATGAACATTCTGTTTTTCCTTTGGTGAGGTCAGAGGGGAGGACATCTCCAAATTTGTCATATGGAATTTGATTATTTTATCATTTCATGTTTCCCAGTCACAATAAACAGAATTTAGTAATAATAAAAAACCCAAAAGGAAGATTGGAAGAAATTCTTAGTTTTATACCAAGTGCTATCTCCAACATGGAAAGTTAAAATAGTATGTTTAAGATTCTGAATCTTAAGAGTATACGGCTGTACTTAATCAGAGATACATCTTTGAGTACCAGCTATGTGGAGAGCTTATGCTGTGCTGCAATGAACTGCACACAACCGGTCAGGAAATAAGCCACCTACAGCAGCCAAACAGGTGTGTCTGTGGGGTAGACATTGGTGAACACATCTTATGCAAGCTCTTTAACAAATACCTCCAAGCTCGTAATATGATACCAAGAATATTTCACAAATACTTAATAATGGATTTACTGTGAGGAAGACAGAGAACTGAGATATATATATATATTATATATATAATATATATATATAATATATATATACTCAACAGCCATGCTCTAAAAAAATAGACGTTCTCTTTTTGATTAATTGAAATAATCAGTTGAGCAACAACTGTGCCTGACTCTGTATCTGTTTCTCAAATCAAACTGTGAACTCATTCTTGTGTACCTAAGATCTTGCAAAGGCCTGGAAATGAAAGGCACTCCAGAAATTGCTGTTGAAATAAATCGAATGCGATTGGATTGAAGTAAAAAAAAAAAAAAAATCAATCAATACATAAGACAGAGGTTAGTTTTTGTGAATTTGACTTTCTAGTACAATTAAGTATCTGTTAAAAGGTAAGAAATATATAAAACTAAAATGTTTTAAAACTCTTCCACGATAAATGTGTCTTTTTATAGCATGATCATAAAATGTTTGTAAAATATTATTTGCCCCTAATGTAAACAAACATAATTTTACATTTATTTAAGCTGTATTCTTCTAAATAATGAAACTAGACATTGTAATACAAATTGATATGTTTTGATATTTGAGTTTTAGCAAAAGTCTCTAAAGCCCAGAAAAAAGAGATTCCTATACCTGCCTGTTGTTGACAGTTCATTCCTAAATTGGAATTCGTAAACTGGAAACGTCCTAAGTGGCAAACATTTCATGGTATAGCAATATCAGATGCAAAAAAAAAAGGTTAACTTTGAGGTATTCGGATATAAATTGGGGCATTTTGTAAAATTTTTAAAAATAGCCTTCTATATTTTTCCTCAGAATGACTTTGCACTCGATTCTACATGTCCATGTGTGTGTGTACATTCATATACACACACACACACACACAAAATAAAAATTATAAATTAACAAGCAGATCTGAAGTTTGTATTCATTTCTGAATTGCTATACTATTAATACTATATGTTATTTTTCATAACTTACCAAATAATACATAAGTAGTCTTTTCATCTTTTCATTTTAAAATCAAAGAGAGCATGGCAATTATGTTGCTTTATGATTACAACTTAAAAGGCTAGAAGACCCTAAACATTGTGGGTGAAAAGCTCTGTGAGGTGTGCGGAAAAAAAAAACCTAAGACCGCAGCAGGTTATATTTAAAAACAGAGTAGTAAAAGGAACTCGTAAAATCAGATTGTGCCCTAGCCCCTTAAGTTTAACTCGAATTTTAGTAGTATCTTATTTTAAGCAAAAAAAAAAAAAAACCCAAAAAACAAAACAAGCATTTCAAAAGACCCTCGAGATTTTTTTTTTCTTAAATAGTCTTCATCAGGAGGTCACATTTTTTGTAATAAAGCAATGTTTACTCTAATGATTATGACGCAATAGAAAAGAATAGGTGCTTATTTTAGCTCGAGTGAAAAAAACTTTTTTAAATGGTACCAGTATTAGCGAAGCATTCATGTAGATTCCATGAAAATTGCTCATAGGTTACTGTCATCGGACCAAAAACAAAAGGGGATAAATGTAATTCTCTGTAGCACAGGACCCTGAGAATCTTCTTCAATGTAGGAGGAGACATTACTAAACTTTATAACGTATTAACTTTATAAAGAAAAAACAGCTACGTAAATAAATCCACAACTTTCCAAATACTAAAATTCTAGCAAATATTTTATTCACTTTCACATATCAAGTAAGCATATACAATTATTATATAAAGACCTTTCCTTTTTCTGCTGTAACGCAGCTACTACATGTGAAAAATATTACTATGGCATACCTTAAAAATGTTCTAGGCGTGTTGTAGTGATAGTCTAAAGTCTTTTACAAAATTAAAGATAAAGCATTGATTATACTGTCAGAGAAAATACCCACAATTCATGGGATTTCTGGCATAAATGGCCACTGTGTTTTAAGGCATCAACTGTTTGCATCACATGATAAAGAACTAAGCAGGCTCAGACAAAGGGCAAGTGGAAGTGGTACTGAAGCTTTGAGAACAACGTCGTAGTGAATTGAATGATCAAGAATATACAGTTGAATGCTAAAATTTCAACTGCAAGCGCTGTTTCTTCAAAATAAGGTAGAAGGTGAATTTTGAGATTGGAAGGATGCCATGCATTAACTCACTCTTCAGATTTTCTATGCCAAGTTCTCAGGGCTCAAAATCACCCATACAATGATTTTAGAAGTCCAGCAAAAGCAAAGCTCTGTAGATGTGACACATTCCTACACAGCCTGGGAGAAATTCTTCCTTTAAAGAGCCAGACTCATGGCGGATACATCTGATTAGGCCAACAGAGTATTTTTGTTCAGAATCTGTTCTGTCGTCTGCGTGTCCTTTATGTTTTTCTGCATCAGTGATGCTGATGTCAGGCCGATCACTCTCAAAGGCATGGCCTGAATCTCTCTAACTTCGCCACAGTCAGGAAGTTTTCATGTACTTTCTGGCAAGGCCAGGGTTGGTGTCTAAGCAGGTTTAACCTGAGACCAAAGTGGGTGGTCAGAAGCAGCGTTTGGCAGCTGTGGGGAATCCAGGCTGGGTGAGGAAGGGCTGACAGTCAGCCCCTGACAGCAGGGCGGGATAATACCGTATTCCACGCGTCCAAACCGTTGGATTGAAAGGGCATTTTGTTAAAGGCCATTCTACGCATTGAGCGGGAGATTGAAGACAATGCTTTCTTAAGTGGGTTCCAAATTTAGTTATTAGAAAACATTTATGAATTTCTCAGTCACGTCTACCTATAGCCTGGCTTGGAGTTAGCCTTCTTGGGATGATTTCCATTCCTCTTAGAGATAACGAAGAAAGCTGGATGCGTCCTTCACATCTAGATTCTGGTAGATGATAAAACCTGATTCCTAATATTCCAAAGTAAAGGGAGACAGCATGACCAGCCTAATCCAACACCTCATTTTATTTACTGACTTTACCCTCCATCCCCCTGTCCCCGCCTCCCTACCTCTTACCAGGCTACTTTTGAAAAACTAAAATGAAACGATTTAAGTTCTGCTATCTTTCCTTGGCTCAGCTTTTAATAAAGCACCAAACAGTAGGAAAACACGAGATAGAAAAGAAACACCATTGCTGACTTCTCAGTAATTAAGTAAGAGTTTCAAAAGAAAGTTAAAGTAACAACAAATCAAATTCCATGTATGTTGCCTGTTTAGTGGTTTTTAAACACTACAAGTGAAGGAAAAGGACATACATTGATGGTAAGTGGCACTGATACCCAGACCATTTTAAAGCGGACCTAGCTTGAGTTCCTTTGGCTCAGAATATTCAGTCTGTGGCGTTTTGTTTGTTTTAACTCATCTTTCTGGATTGTTAGTTTCTGTTCTCATCTATTTCATAAATCTCAAAACCAGTCTTAATTCACTTCAAAGCATTAACTTTCTTGAATTTAATTCAATAAACATTTACAGGGAAAAGTAAAAAAAAAAAATCACACATTATTTTTGTAAATGACCATGATAATTTAAATTTAAGTTAAATTTAAATTCTCTTCTCAAACAAAATAACCTTGATAGTCAAACTATCTGGAAATGGGAGTCAAAGAGGACTCAAAATGAAAATACCATATGTAAATAAAGAACTGAAAACCCTATCTCATGTGCATTTCATAATTCTGTTACCAATGCTTTTAAAAATGTTAAAAATGCAAAGTGAAACATCAAAAATGATAGCAATTTTTTTTTATGTGAAAAAGAGCTGTACCTGTTATTTTGAAGTTCATGTGCTTTAGTTTTAGCACTGATGTCATAAATAAAATGTTGTTGGGTAATTATTATTCTATTTTCTGCTGTTATATTTCCCAGGATGGTGATAACAGGGTAACCCATCTGGAGTGTCCACTGATCCATTACTTCTTGTATATTTACATATTTTCCATTCCTTTTTAAAGCCTTTATAACCAAAATTGTATATGTTAGTTTGATAAACATGATTTACAAACATAATTAACATGAAACCATTTTCAGGTTTACCTTTATGATTTACATACGTATGAAAACATTTAAACTCAGTGAAACTAATATAATGTGTTAGTAAAATCAATCTTCTTTCCTTAACTTAAGCTTCATGCATATATACATAGAAATAAAAGCTTTATTAACATTAAAGTTTATACCTAATGGAAGAGAAAACATACTTTATTGTAAAGCAAGTACTTGCAGCATCATTAAGTATCCTTAGTATGTCTAATATTAAATTTAAATATTTGTTATTCATTTATAGAAAAAAATTCTTTAACATCAATATTCCTCTCAAACATGACACCATATTAAAATTATATTTCAGAAGCAGTATTATTTTTGAAGTAGGTAAGGTGTCTTTTACTACCATCTTTAGTTGGAGTAATTTTAAACCTCATTATCTTTATAATACATCAAATGCAAAACAAGAAAGCAATCTGAAGAAAAGGGAAATACGAAAAGTAAAAACAAACTGTCAGTGTCAATAAAAGTTATGAATGTTTTATAAACTCAATTCAAATATTCAAGAAGAGGTTTTGGCATTCAAGCTTTCTGTGCCTTACCTCTGACAGTGTGTTCCAGAGATCATTTCTGGCAGCATTGCCATACTTATGAATGGTTAAGTAATCCTACGAAGAATATAAAATTATCATTTCAATTCAAATGCTAAGCAATTTCCAGTAAACACATTTATTGCTCCATTCAGGTAAACATTTCCATTGGTTGGAATCGCATTAACACGAAGAGAAAGACATGAAAAAAAAATAAGAAATCTCATTTAAAAATATTCCAAAGAGATTTAACTGTAGCATATTTCTCAATCAAATGATCAGGCACTACTAATCCCTTAAAAATTATTTTCATAGTCGTCATTACTTCTTATGGATTTCTAGGGTCCAAGATCTTCCTCTAATTTAGCAAGTCAAACTCAAGCAATTTTGAAGAAACTATCTCTGCAGTGAAATATTTACGGGAAACTTTCCCAGGAGGCTTTCATGCTGAAGTGCTAAAAAAAAAATTCTGTTTTATGGAAAACAAAACAAAACAAACAAACAAAAAAACCTGACCAACATATACTGATATGTAGAGGGATTATTTTGCTAAAAAGTTAATGACTCTCTCCACGCCCTACCCAGTTCGCTAGTCTCTCTGCAAAGGACAGGCTGCCTAATAAAAAAAAAAAAAAAAGATACATACTTATTTTTATGAATGTCAAACACATATTAATATTTAATAAGAAAAAGTCAATCCTAAATTTAATATTTTTAAGCTTAGGATTCCCCATTATTAATCATTAGTAAACCAAACACTTTCTACCTGATTCATGTCTGTTCCCCTTTAAGAAGCATGAAACCATGCCTCTTGTCATTGTGAATGTGTCATTTAGTCATAGCTATTTGACATTGTTTTTTTTCTGAATCGAAAGTGGAAGAGTCAGTAGAAAGCAGTGTTTTACATTATGAAATGAGTTTCCCCTCCATCTGAAATTCCATCATCTCTACAACATGTAGGTAGGAGACAAAAATCCCAATTTACATCACAGTACTAAAACTGAAAAAAAAAATTGTTTTTTGCCGCTTTCCTTCAGTGCTTTATGTAAAGCAGAATACTTCGGGGATAATTAAAGCTGGGGAAGCAAATTTTCTGAAATACAAATCGTAGCACCTGTGACAGACTCAGACTCAGCTTCCTTGGCAACTCACAGCACAGCAAGTGGCAACTCCCACTTAATCAGACTCCTGGAGACACCAAAACCAACCCTAACTTAGCAACCGCAAATCCACTGTCATCATCAGGTGATATGAATAACTTTATTGAAAAGAGACAACCCTGAATAACCAATCTGAATCCCAGTTTTGGCTTTATGTGCCATATGAAGCACTTTTAATTAGAACTCAGAGACTAGGACGTAACTAAATTATTTCAGACTTAGTTGTCAATTATCTTTTATGCTTCCTTAGGACTTCAATGAATAAATTTGGAAACAACAGGAATCGTGAGACATAAATTTGAATTTTATTTTACTGATGCTATAATTAAAAAGTATTAAAGTTAGAACTATTTACTACTGGGTTTTGTTTATGGGTAGTGTTGCTAGGATAACCCAAAAGAGAGAACAAAGGAAAACTACATAGACCTTGAAAGCTCCAATAATACATGACTACAGGTTTCTCTTCACAGACAGGCATAAAAATCCAACTGTTCATGATACGAGTTGACCTTGACCCAGTCTTGATCACCAATTTGAGCTCTTGGTTCCCTCCCTAATTCAGAATAAAGTTCAAGTTTATGTTTCAAACAGGCTGAAATGGCAATCATCCAGGCTTAGGAAGCAGCTCCAATTTGCCTACCTCGGTGTCCAAGGCAGACAGCACGTCTTCTCGGACTCCCACCCAACCCAGTGTTGGGGTGTTACTGGAATTCTAAACATGTCACCTCTTTTTTTCCACAATAAAACCCAAATGTTTTCCTTAGCTCTGTTAGCCTTCCTCTTACACAAAATGGTCATATTTTGAATTGAGGGTATTTGGCTTTGTCTTGGTAGAATTACAAAAAAAACTTAAAGAACAGTGAATGTGGTTTTTCTTTTTTTCTTTTTCTTTTTCTTTTTTTTTTTTTTTTTGATGGTCAGTCATTCATTTACTTATTCCACACAGTGTATGGTGCACTTTGCATGTGCCAGGTAGCTTTCAAGGTGCTAGGGAAACAGAGGTAGAAAAAAGGTTACTGAAAACAACTGCAAACACTGAGATGTGATTTGTGTAGGAAGGTTTCTGTGATTAAAACTGTGGAATTCTTGGGATAATAACCACTTGACAAGATGAATCAAACATTCAGTATGAGATTAGATAAGCAGACTTTTAAGTTCCTTTCAAACCTCCAAGTCAATGAACATGGAAATGGCTGGAGTTAACGGACCTGAAATGGAAATTTATATTTACATTTGCGTGTATGGAAGCCAATCAGCAATAGACTGGACATTATAATATTGAAGTAGAAGAATGGTTTAATATTAACTGTAAAGAGAATTGTGGGTTCTCTACCCAAAATATTTCAGAAAGAGTACAGTTTTTATAGAAGAATAAAACAAAGGTGACCACTAGAACATTCTTAAGGAACAAAACCAACAATGTCAACCAATTAGACGTTTAAAGCATGTTAAGCAAAAGTATATTCTGATAAAGTGCAGGAATGGGAGCCTGACTGTCTTTGTCCAAATCCAGGCTCCAATGCTCCCTAGCTATGATCTTCAGCAGGTTACTTACCCTCTTTGTGCCTGTCTTCACATCTATAAAATATGGATAATAAAAGTATGTGATGCACAGAGTTTTTCTGAGAAATAAATGATTTAATATCTGTACACAGTTAAAAAAGTGAAGCATGCCTAACACAGTACTGTCTGTTCTGTAGATGTCAGCTGCTATCACCTCTTTTTTTAATTTTAATTTTTTTTAATTCTTTTTGCTGGGGGAGGTAATTAGGTTTTTATTTATTTATTTTAATGGAGGTACTGGAGATTGAACCCAGAACTTAGTGCATGCTAGTCACGTGCTCTACCACTGAGCTATACCCTCCCCTAGCTGCTATCATCTTTTTAATCATTTCAGGCTACAGGCTGGAAAATGGAATAACAAAAGGAAAAGCATCATTAATAAAAATTAAAGAACATACTACATGAAAACAATACTATCTGCCTTCCTTTTAGCGCTGTGTAAGTTGCTGTATATTTCATTTCATTCAATCTCATGACGTGTATGAGCTAGACGTTAACATCATCATTTAAGAAATCAAAACACTGGAACTCAGAGACCCCAGTCCTTGTCCAAACCCTACACCTGTGCACACAATTGCTGACCCAAATCCAGTATCTACGAGATGACACACAGTTAACTGAGTCATGCTCAAAGCTGAGCTCATTGTCCTCCCCCATACTGAGACAGGAAGGGGGCAGGCACAGCCATTCAAGGAATGCTACAGCAATTAACATCAAATGATGGAAGATTCAACCCCCAGTAGCCTTGAGGCTCAAGATGGTGGGAGATTTGACTTCTAGCAGATCTTGAGCTTCATTATACGCCAATTGTAATATATTAACATGGTGAATAACACGCCCACAGGCACCGGCAGTCCCAGGGCGAGCCACAAAAGGTCAGAGTGGGAAATGGCCAACTTCCTGGGAATCCCAGCCCCTTCCCCAGGCTAGTTAGGCTGGTCCTTCCACTTATTAGCATATGAAGCCACTGAGCCCATAAAAACTGGCAACATGGTGCCTCGCAGCCTCCAGCCTCTCTCTGCCCGTTAGGAGACAGCCCACACTCTGTCTACAGAGTGTGTACCTACTTTTACTCTAATCTGGGCACCCAACTCCCACCACCTCATGGCCTTTCTCTTGCCTTTTGATGTATCTCTCTAAATAAATCTACCTTTACTCAACTGTGGCTCACTCTTGAATTCTTTCCTGTGCGAAGCCAAGGACCCACACTTGGCGGGGCACATCCCAGGGGCTCAACCAAAGCCTGGGACATGCCCTCCTCATGCCCCACATCCATTTTTCCTGCATCAACACCATCTCCTTTTGGCAGCTCTTCCCCAGTGATGACCCTTCCATCTACCTCAACCAAGGGATCATCCTTGATGCCTCTGTCTCTCTCTTTCTGCCACATTCAGGTACTGATCCAAATCCTAAATATGCCCCCAGCATTCCCCCATCCTTTTAAGTTTGACAGCCACTCTACAGTATCTTGCCCAGATGCCTGCTACTGCTCCTGCTTCTGCTTTGTCTCTTTCAAATCAAATCTCTGTCATGGAGCCACACATGGATTCTTTTCATCAAATACACACATGAATCCCTGCTGCATTCAGAATACAGTCCAAACACCCTACTGTAACTTAAAGGCGTCCCTCATGGTCTGGTCCCTCTCTGCCTCTCCAACCCCATCTGTTACTTCGTTGTCCTCTAACTCAACTTAGCCCTTCCAGCTTTCTGGCAGATGCCTAAGGCATACTTCCTCCCTTTTCTAGTTCTCTGCACAGTCTTTTCTCCTTTACCTATTTAAATTCAATTCACTCTCCAGGAGCCAAATTGGATATATTTCCTCCAGGAATCCTTTCCTGCCCATTCCCACTCCTTTCCCAATTCTGAGTTAAGTACCCCTCTTATATTCTCACATGTCTCACCATATAAGAGCATTTATCACACTGTAGTATAATTGCCTGTTTATTAGTTTGACTGCTTACGTAGTCTACAAACTCCATGAGATTAAGGACCTTTTTATTCCTACTTACAACTCTTTAACCAGCATCACAGGAGATGCTGAATATATTTGTGTGATTTCTGTCTTTCCTTATGCAATATGCCTTTCCACTGACAGCTGACAATGCAGTAAACAGAGATTTCTTGTACCTATCAGGTTCCCCCAAAACGTCATATGAAAACACTAACATGGGACTTAATATACTATCTCAGTGCATATGTGTCAGATATACAAGTTGCATTGGTGTATGCAATTGGCTATGATGTCATCAAAAGCCTATGAACTATTGGGTATGAGACCACGTTTTGTTTTACTTGCTTTGCTTACAAATGACACGGTTCATAAGATTTCGTATCTAAAAGCCAGTGGGACAAATAAAAACAAGTGGAAAATGTAAACAGTGAGCCGAGGAAGTAAAGAACTATTCTTTTAAAATTCATATGGAAATAATTATAGAATACTGGCTCTCCTATTAATGAGCCCTGCAGCATTCATGAACCTTTCAGCCAGTTAAACCAGAGTGTTAGCTGTATAAATGGTTCATTTCTCAGGACATGAAGGGGCAGTTTGATAAAAACCAAAGATATATGGATTGATTTATATGTGCTTAGCGACAAATAACAAATAAATCCACTCTGGAATGACCATTTTTAATGACAGGTTTTATTCTTTCCTATTATAAGGAGGTAAGACAGAGCTGCAGCTCTTTCCCTCTGGAATTCTGTTGGCCCCACCTTTATCTATATTTTGGTTTCATCGTCAGATTTTGGGGCTAGATGAGTGCAGCAATTCCAAGAACCCCATTCAGATGTGACATTGCACAGAGGAAGAGACGGAATTCCTTCCTGAGAATCTCTTTTTAAGAATCTGGAAAATGTTTCCTCAAATGCTACGTCAAACTCCCTATGATTTCCATTTGTCAGAATTGCATCATGTACTCGCAGAAATCTGTTAATGAAGCTTCAAGGAGTACTGTTTTGGGATTGCACAAGCCAGGACCCAATCCTGTGAAGGGTATGATGATACAGATTACATCTAGATGGGTGAGAACCTGAACAAAATCAGAATTTGGTTAAAAAAAATTTCTGGAAGACTTGGCTTAAAAATTCTTGGGGAATGAAGAGGAAGCAAGCTTATGGGAAACCCACCAATAGTGTTTCCTCCAATGAGACAGGGCTGCCAAGTCTGGGCCTCAGTGACACCGGGAAGTAGAATCCCTTCTACTTGTAAGACTAGTCTGGGAAATGACAGGTACATTCAGGTATTGATTTTTCTGACTATGTGACAAGAAGTCTGAAGCAAGGGTTTGAAATATTATTCATTTCTAAATTGTAGTGGGCGTTTGTCATTCTTTTGGCTTTCCAGCATTCAAACCCCACTTGTATATGGAGGCAATAACTCATTAGGGAATCCTGGAGGAAGGTGAGGGTGAGCGATACCTCTCACTTGAAATGGAAGGGACAAAATTCTAAATCCTCCCTCTCCACTCCCCCCGGCAGCTAAAGCATGGACACAGGTGGGCACTTCATCCCGGGACTGTGACTCCTACAGGATCAATACAAAGGAGCAGAAACAGCTGAAATCACATTCCCTGCGATGGTGACACCAACAGTCCAGATACAGCCACGCTAATGGCAGCAACCAAGCCAGCCAGTCCTGTGGCATGACCTGGACTATGTTTCCTAATTTCTGAATCCCACCTTCGTCCCTGTTACCTGTTTTGCAAGCCTGAGTCTCCAGCTTTCCCAGTGATTCCAATGGCTACCTTATATTCCAAAAAAAATTCCTTTACGCTTAATTTAGCCAGAGTTTGTCTCTGTTGCTTGCAACCCAAAACCCTGACTGATACAACACACATGGATGATACACACAAAATAAAGACATCTTAAATTCTCTTGGTCACCTCAGCGAGAAAAATGGAAATTATCCCTCACGACTTCTGCAAAATGAAAATATAAATCTACTAGGCTTTTATTATTAAGGATATTAAGTATGGGAGGGGAAGAGATGGAGACTTAAAAAAAAGAAAAGAGGCAGACAAGAAGGTTGGAAATAAAGGTATGAAAGCTCTACAAAGAGGAGAACACATAGAGTGACGACAATAAAAAATGAAACCATGTGAATCTTTTGTCTTAAAACTTCTAGATTAAGGGCTTTTAAACTGGGAGCTATGACATTAAATATTTGTAAGTGTCTAACATTAAATATTTGTAAGTGTGTGCATTATCAGAGTAAGGAGCTCTTACAGGGACCCACGGACAACAACAAAAGCAGATTTATGCTGCCGGAGGACAGCAGTGTCACACAAGGGCTGGATAAACCCATCTGAAGCCTGGCCGTGCACTTGAGAGGATGTTTCTAAATCCCTTGATGCTGAGAAATGGAAGCAAGAGACTAAAACACTGACAGATGACCAACTGAAACACGAGAATGGCAGACTACAGATCAAAGCGTGACTTTTGTTAACATCTGAAGACAGGATGGAAGTTATGAAATTAAGTAAAATTGAGTAGCAAAGCACTGAAAAAGCATTATGCAAAATAAAAGAATGTGTGCATTTTAATTCTATTAGATAAGAACGATGGATAAAGAAGTACAATTATCAAATTTTTATTATTAAATTATAACAAGCTTCCAAGAAAGAAACCCAGTAAAACAGAAACTATTACCAAACTTTGGGAGGTACAGCAGTTTCTGACCTCCAGGTACAGTTAAAAAAGAAAAAAAAAAGAAAAAAAAAGAGGTGAAATTTAGGAAGGAAAGTTGTTTGACTAGACAGAATGACAATAGTTGATAAGTCAGTTATATCATTGTTTGCATGATTTTTGATTTTCATTTTTTTAAATGTGTGTTTAACCTTAATTTACTTTCACAAGTTGTTTACTTAGATATAGAAGTATTCAGATACTTCTGTAGGAAGAAAAGGGCATTTTACATGTTTTTAAAAACATGGGGAGGGTATATAGCTCAAGTAGTAGAGCACGTGCTTAGCGTGCATGAGGTCCTGGGTTCAACCCCCAGTATCTCCTCTAAAAAAATAAATAAATAAACTTAATTACCACCTCCTCACTGCCAAAATAAAATAATTAAAAAATACAATAATAAATAAATAAAATATAACAGTAAAATGCTTTTAAAAAATCCATTACTCCACATCATGAATGTAAATTTTGTAAAATCAGTACTTTCTTAAGGGGTTGTGAAAGATACCAGGAAAATCATAAAATTTTAAATCTAAACAACCTGCTAGCCCATGAAAGATTTTGTTTGTTTGTTTATCTTAAATTGCAGACAATGGCATATTCCTGCATCAGCTGTGTGTTCACATGCCACTTATTTTAGCAATGGTAGATGGTGCCATCGATGCTGCCACAAGCAGGAACGCTTCCAGAGGTGCCGTATGGGGCTGTTGAATTGTGCTCCGTTCCACAACAACTTGACAGGGCCCTACACCTGTCAGCCAAATAGTGTGAAAGTAAGTCTATAGGGGTGTCCTGAGGTCCTAAACTATCCCCACCTCTCAAGGCTGCTGCTAGCTTGAAATACGACTGAGACATAAAATGAATCTATTGGTAAAACTGAAGTTTGTGAATTGCTTTTTCTGAATGCCCCGGTAAAGGGCTTTGACCACAGCAAGCTCACAAAATAGATAAATTATATCCTGGCTGGTAAAAAATTCCCCGCCTTCGGTAAATGAAGATGCCGACTGACTGAAGGTCACGTACGCGGGGTTTTCTCACTCAGCCCCAGGTGCCGATGGCTAGTTGAGAAGAAAGTGAAACTCAGTTGAGAAAGAAGTGGTGTGCATATTCACAAAAACTAAGAATTCAGGCTAATCTTTACCAACCATGAGATCTTAGGTAAGAAGTCTATTTTCTCTAAACCTGAATTTCTTCAACTGGAAAAATAGAGTAGATAATATAGTACTTACTTGAGAACAGTGTGCATAGAAAATGACATAAAACAAGTAAAGCACTTAGGAAAAAAAAAAAAAAAAAAAAAGCCTGCCACACAAAGAACCCAAGAAACTAGTTATTTTAAGATCAAACTCAGGGGGAAAAAAAGCCTAAAGTCAACATCTTCAACCTAACCTCCGAGAGAAGTCAAAATGTTCCAGAAGCCCAGGGAAGGGAGATTAAGTGGACTAACTTGGAGGAGGAAATTTTTTTTTTAACTTTTAAAAAGTAAAACTGCAAGAAAAAAATGAGACCAAATCTTCTTTGGACTTGAGAAAAGCTTGGGAACCGTCTCCTGTCCAAGTCTGGAAAAAGAAAGAGGCTGGGGGTGTAGCACCCGGTTTTTCACAGAGGTCTACTGAGGTGAAATGACCACTGATGGGGGAGCTCACGAAATGGGGACACTAATTAGGCCACACCTAAGTGAGCACCGAAACAGCAAAGACACTAACCTTCAGGCCACCGACCAGCAAGGCAAGGCCTGGACAAGATGTATACCAAACACTCGAGCCACGTGCACGATCTCACTTCTTTCCCATGAAACTAGTAAGACTGCCTTTCAGTGTGGATGAGAACAGAGGTTCTTCACCACGTGTTCTAGACTGATCAAGTTCCCTGGAACATTCTCCTACCAATGGGCATGACCTAAGAGAATTCAATAAGGACAGATTAAATTTCCCATATGCTCAAAAACATGGGGGATTTCTTCCATTTGGTGTTAAAATCACATATACTTGCTAATATGTTATGTATTGTTAGCATTATTAATGGTAGGTAATTGTCTATCAGATCCTTCCCGTTTTTGTGTCCCTGGATATCCAGCTTCTATTGCATCTTAATCAGGTCCAGCAAATAGCCTCATCTTCTCGGCAGCTCTGTCCTTTAATTATACTAGCTGGCAAAAAACCCAGTCCTGGATGAATCTGAGTATTTGCCTTCTCCAAACCTGCACCCATGCAGCTGAGCATCACAGGAGAAAATAATGCAACTGAGCAGTTGAGTTTTATTATAAATTCATAATCACCAAACCCAATGCTCAATACTTTCAGGAAGCCTTCCTACTCTTCCCAATTTTCAGTCTTCAAACCTCTCATACTGCCCAGAATTACCTCACTGTCAGCCATTGACCTTACTTCAAATAACACTCAAAAAAAAAAAAAAAATCATCAGAAAAGGGGCTCTTTTATTTTCCCATGTCCAAATCTCCAAATTTATTGGAACTATCTGTCTCTCCTATCAATGACCAGTCTTTGCACCTTCTTAAGAACCAGACTCCCAGGAATCTCTTACTTGTCCAGCATTAGCAAACTCTTCTGTCCCGACTCCTTCTTTACTAGCCTAAAACTAGTACAACTGACTTCCCATCTTTAAAAACAAAACAAAATAAAAACTTTCCTTAGCCCTCATCCCCCTCTAACTATATACCCTGTTTTTCCTGATCTCCTTTCTTGGCAGATTTTAAAATTTTCTTCTACATACACTGCCCCCATTTAAGAATTTTCCCATTCACTGTTTAACCCCTTCCACTAAAATCATTAAATTTGCAAGATGCCAAAAGGACACTTTGCAGTCTTTATTCCACTCCACCTCTCCTTGATCACTTTCTTATTTTTGAAATATTTTTTTTTTCCTTGACATGAGTGACACCACACCCTTCGTGTTCTGCCTGCTTCTTGAACTCCTTCACCTCAGTCTCTCATTGGTCCCTCCTCTACCCTCAACCTCCAACTGCTACAGCCCTTCAGGACTTGGTCTCAGGACTTCAACCTCAGAATCATTCACAGGCATCTTTTTTTCCTCATCTTTCATACCACACTCTTTATCCAATCTACCCCAGGTCTATTTCATTCTACCTTCTAAAAACATTTTGAACCCATCCACGTCGCTGCATATCTACTGACTATGTAAACCTCTACCCTCTCTCACCTGAATATTAAAATATCTTCCTAATTTTATTAACTGATTCCTCTTTTGATATGCTGATTACCCCCATCCCAATGTATTATTACAATTAGCCAGATAACTATTTTAAATATAAATAGAGCCATGTCACTTCCCAGTTTAAAACTGTTTAATAGCATCCCACTGCACTCAGAATAAAATTCAGCCTTCTTAAGGTATTTTTGCACTACACAATTACCTCCCGCCTTCCTCTTCTATCTCATCTCTTGTCCTTACTAACTCTGCTCATCTATACCAGTTTCTTTCTTTCCCTTGAACATGCTCAGTTCTTTCCCTCAGCCCTTTGTAGAAGCCCTTCCATCTTTCTGGAATGATCTCCCCTCACCTCCAGCAACTTCTCATCCTTCAGAACTCCATACACATACCTTCTTCTCAAGACGGATTTTCTAAACATCCAACATAAAGTTGCCTGACCCACCTACCCCTATGTTCTCTAACAACATCCTATTTTTTTCCTTCCTAGCAGTTATCATATTTAGTAAATATATATGTATTTACTTTTCTCCTATTTAGCATCAGTCTTATTATATGATTCATGAGATCAGGGGGCGGACCTGCTGTGTGCAGCATGCCCTGAATACTTGGTATTTACAGTGTCTGGCAGTGAGTGGGTATGTAATAAATATGTGGGGGATATATGAATAACTCAACAAATCTGATGAGTGAACAACGTGGATATAAAACTAAGTAGAGCTGATGCAGGAAGAGAAATCACAAGTTTGATTTATTAGCACAAAGCGTTAAGAAAAGATTTTAACACTAGGATGAGTTACTGCTCTTAAGGGAAAAAATAATCTGTAACATAATCACAGGGAGAGACCTTGAGCAGAAGAGAAAAGTGAACATAAGAGACTGACTGCAAAAGGAAATGAGATGCAGGAAGATAAATGAATATCCCCATTTCTCTGAGTGCCACACGAACACAGAGACTTCTCTTCCATAGACAGAAACACAGAGGTAGATCAACATGGAATTCTGAATGCATTTGAATCTCTTGTAAGACAGGCTCCAAATATATAACTTAGGATAGGTCTTTACAGTACTCCTGTTAAGCCACTAGTTTGTAACATGTGGTTTTTTCGTGACAATAATTTTGATATTTAGGTTACAAAGGGAAAAAGAATTTGTAGAAATATGTTTTGGTTCATTATTTTTATTTTTTAACTACTCACGTAAAGTTATGAAAAGGGAGTAAAACTTCCATTTTTTTAAACAGGTAAAATGCATGGGTAAATATGTCATAAGAAAGTAAGTGAAAAAAGTGAAGTATAAGAGAGCGTATGAAAAGTTTTCAACTTCACTTGTGATAAAAATACATACACTGAAACAACTGGGTAATTTTTATTTATTAAATAAGTAAGAAACTTATTTAGAAAATAAGACCTGATGTTGTTTGTTTAGTGTGCTATAAAAAGAGAACTTTCAAACTTTGTTTCTACTAATATATATTGACTTAATATTCTAGAAGAAAAATCGGTAATGTACTTTCAGAAATGTAGATGAAAAGACAATCAAAATATAATGGAAAAAATCTATCATTTAAAGAGTATTACAATGTTGTTTATTTAACAAAAACTGGAAACAAAGCTAAATGTTCACCAACAAAGGAAAAACTAAATATATTATGGAACATCTATGTCCTACTCCTAGTATTAAACTATGTAATAGAGTCACCAAGCAAATGACAAGTCATCAATATGAGTGACAAGGAAAAGAATCTTCCCAACTTAGAAGGATTTTTTTTTTTTAGCAGCAAAGCTTTCAACATTGTCAAATATGTAGTTCTAGGCTATTACATGAATATTCTGAAAAGAGGACATCAAATAAGAGGAAAAAAAAAACAAGTTTAAAAAAGAAAATGAAGGAAAACTGCTGACACAAGAGCCAAGTAGGTTAGAAAAAAAATGCCTCTAAGGCAAGTTGACTGTACTTCTGAACTAGAGATCTAACCAAAGTAAGGTTTACAAGGAGTGAGAGAATTTGTAGAGAGCCACACCCCAGTGAGTGCATATTTAAAGATCAAATTACACTTATACCAATATATAAATATATTACTCATGAAATAAATGTGTCTAATCATTTCTCAAATACATTTTAAATAAAGTTATCATAAACATCATTTTATAGTATCAACCCTGTTAAAATATATAACATAGCTCAAGCTTTTAACTAACAGGTAAAAGAAAACCCATAAGTATATATTTACAAGGCCTCCCGTTAAGCTGGGTAAACGCTTGTGGGATGACCAAATAGAGGTTTATGTCATTTAATAATGAGGGTTTTTCAGTTAATTCTGTATAGTCACAGTAGTCAAATAACAACATTTAATTCAGAGCAAAATGAAAGAGATTCAACTGGTAGCTGTACATAAACAAGTTCATTCTTTTTCTACGATTGAGAAGTATGAATAGCTATTGATACGTAATTTTTTTAAACACCTTTTTAAAAATTAGAGATAGTAGTCTTGATTCTCAAATCCATGGAATCTTTCCTCAAAATTAATATTTTCTCTATAGTATACTCATTAACTTTAGCTTTGTAGTTAGGTCTTTAATGAGTTAAATGCTAATGAGGTCAAAACCAATGGCTAAACACCAGCACGGACAGCATTATGATCATATGGTATTGAGTAACCACAAAAAATTATTATAAAGTGTTAACCTTTCAACCTATACCATATCTAAAACTGCACAGAAACACGGAGAAAGATGAACCAAAACCATCGACGGTCATTCAATTTTAGATTAAGCATGATTCAGCAGCCATCTGGATGAAAACACAGTACTATCTTTTCAAAAAGGAAATTAACTTTGACACACTGTCTCTGTTCCTCCGTTATTGCCTGACTTTTCATTTACCTGGAAACCCCCCTGCAAGGGGACAAACACTCACAAACACAAGCTTGCACTTACCAAATAAAAATCCTGTACACACAACGCTAAGATACAACCTCGTGTCGGAACACGAGTTATTGAGTATGTTGTTGCTGCTAATAACCCCTACAGCTTTGTGCTGTCATTACCTTCAGGCAATCAGGATTTTTATGAGCACAGACCAATAATAATGATATTTCCCTTTTGCTTTTTATCCACACCTCATTGCCTTACATTGATTTGCATAAGCAATTTCCACCCTGATAATTGGAGCCAAATATCTTTTTGTAGGTTACCTTATGGAAAAGAGCAGTTAAATACTAATCAAGAGGAATCTTTCTTTATTCAACCATATTTTAAATGATATTGAATTATCCTCATTGGATGAGCAAGAAGGTGACTCACTTTCTGACACGAATTTCAGAGTCTGATTTGAGTTTATATCAAGCTTAACAGTGATTTTTTTTGCATAATTTCAACTCTCTGGTGTTGCCACATAGCAACATGAAGAATGGTACCACCAGGCTCAAATCATTAAAACAATACTGTTTTGTTTGAACAGAAAAAGCAGTAGAACTGTGTACTAATTATTTTTTTAATAGCTACAGAGTCAGTCAATGTTATCTGAGGATTTCAAATTTATAGCTTTATTCTTTTATTCCTAGAAAACTCAGAGAAAAAGAAAAACAATGTAACTAGGGAGATAAAAACAAGGAAAAATAAAATAAGAAAGGTCAAAGTCATGTGAAACAGTTCTATCTAAAATAATCCTTATTTGATTTATTAACTTGAAGAGTAAGCCTAGAATTCTTATGTAAAATTGGGGATTTGAGCTGTGGAAGCTTAAATTATAAAAACAGGGTAAAAAAAGTAGGTCATAATTTATTAATCAAATGCATAAGCATTGCTACATATGGGTGAGAATGAATGTGTATGTACTTAAACAATAAGAAGCCTAGGAAATGAAAGATGTGATCATTGTGGAAAGATTCATCAATTCTTACTGTATTAGGGGTTGAGCATGGGGTGAACTAAGATGAAACACAGTGTCACCAAAGCCAACAGAAAAAAGTAAGTCAAAGGACTTCTGGATTAAGATGGCGAATTGAACAAGCACATTTAATTTCACTCTCTTCCAAAACCTGGCTAGAACTACATTGGATGAAAATTTCTTGATTTTTCTAAAGTCTAGCAGTGCCTCTACTGACCTTCACTCCTCTGAAACTCTCCAAATAGTTTTAGGACATTCATATACTCTGTGTTAAATCCCTTTCTGTTTGAAAAACCCAGAAAGGTTTTGGCTTTGCTGTCGCATTATATACCAAGTGGTATGTTCCAGAAAACAGACCCTCCAAGATGGAAACCTACCAATTGTCTGTCTTCATCAGATGTAAATGAGGCAATATCATTAATTGTAGGCAGTAGGATCCTGGTAATCCATGGCTTTCAGGATCAAAACAGTTTGTTAAATTGTCACCTAAACTTGTCTAAATTGAAGACGAGGCTTTGGGAACACAAATGACTGTTTCAATAGAACATTACAGTAAAAAGAGAGAATTATAAAATCTTTGAGAAGAATGGCTATTTCTGACTAGACTGGAGAGACTGCAAAAAGAAAATTACAACCTCCATGCTTTAACTTCTCAGCTGAAGGTCAGGGAACCAGAGAGCTTTTATGACTAAGCTAAAAGAGTCTCATATCTCTTGTAGACTTAGAATCAGTATAACTGAAAAGCAGAGTATGGTTTGAAATTCTGAGTGGTAGAATTACAATTCAAGTAAATTTCATGACTTTATTAGGGCTTTTTTCATTTTATGTGAAAATCAGGGTACTGACTGAGAAAGTGTGGGACATTGAGAATAGGAACGGGGACCTTAAAAGTCTAAATTCCACTGAGCCTTCCTTGGCACCAATAGCAGCTCACTTTTTGCCTCTGAGAAAAGGAATTATCCCTTGTCTGAATCCCCTAGCATGACACTCATTGAAGGGGGTGGTGATCCTCCTCCAGACCGACCTCCAATACACTCAGTGCCATCAGATCCGGAAGCAGAGTTAATTCCAGCCAATTTCAGGGATACGAGTAGGAACTCTGACCTTAGAGAAGATAGCAAATACTCTGAAAATCAAGAAATTTCAAAATGTAAGTCCTTAGAAAATGCCACCTAAGACGACTGTAGCTCAATCACATGTCAAGTACCTAGAGCAAAATATGAAACTGTAACAAAGTATAAAAGGTAATTATACAGCAAAGGAAACGTATGTTGCTTCTGACTACTGACAAAATTAACAGGAAAAATTGTCTGTTAACAACAAATGCTGGCCTGATTTGACAATATTTATAGTCTTGTGTACATTCAAAGCCATACAGTCTTAATATTCACATGATAAACTGAAGATTCAAGAACAGGGTGCACTCACTTTTGCATGCCTAGTTTACAAATGTCATCAAATTAAAACAGCTGTCCAAAATTAACGTATCAAACCTTAACTGTCTAACTAGTCAAATGCATTAAATAAATCTTAGATTCAGAGAATCTGAAAGATGAAAAAAATCTTAGAGAGTATTTCGTCCAATGCCTGCATTTTGTAATTCTAAAGTCAGAGGCCAAGAACGGTTTGGTGACTAGCAGAAAGTTTACCGTTAACTAGAAACAAGACAAAGAATCGTTTCTCCTATTTCATTGCCTCTTGAGTTCCCAGATATGCCAGCTGTTACTTTGAGAAATGGACTATGGAAGAACAGTAGATACAGAGAGTTTGCAAAAATATAAACATTTCTATGTTTTAAAAATATGTTACTTATGAGTGGCATTCATAATCCAGCCAGGGTTCAAGCTTGATTTGCTCTAACTTTCAATTTAAACATCAAAATGGAAGCTAACTTGTATTAATGGTAGCCAGGACTAGATTTTTATGAATGTACGTACTGTCTAGTTACAAAGACGTTTTGAGGCAATGCATTTTAAAATCTATGCAAGACTGAAACATTTAAGCATCAGACAAAATTCAAGAAATAAGGGAATTAGATCAAACAAATCAAAAAGACCAGAGCAAGGAAAGTTGTGGTTATTCAGTATGAAACTGTTTCCTACACTTGTTAGTAGCTGATCAAATGGATTATATGGGTATTAGAAACAAAACTTTTCTCAAAAAGCCACTGGAGTCCCTTCCTCCTGAGGGATATACGTGTGAATTGAAACTTGAAATATATTGTCCAAAACAAACTATTGCAAATGCTACAAAAAATGTAGTTGACTCAATACTCAGATACTTGCTAAGTTAAATATAAACATGTGAACTGATCCACTTTTCTATATTGTTTTTATTATATTTAATATATAAATATTATACTTCTATTACTACATAATTATTTATATTCTATTTTAAATTTATATTGCATAAACATATATTTTATAGATTTGTGGTTGTATTTGTAAAAAATGTTTGTCTCAGAAGACCTTAAGATGGGCCATAAGGATATAAAAAATATAAGAGAACACAAATATTAGAAGAAACCATCATTATATGTGTGCAACATAACAGCTAAACTCCAAGTACTTAAAAAAAAAAAAAAGGAAAGGGAAAGAAAGATGGAGAGAGGAAAAAAGGAATAAAAGGATGAAGGGAGGAAAAAATATACAAAACAAAAAATAACTATTTGCAACGTGGGATGCCAACACCTGGTAAATCCAACCCTGGGGCTGTCTATAAATATAAACTTCCATTTGTCAATGTAGAAATAGCCCTGGCTAATGTAAAAACAATTAATAGATTTTCCAGCAGAGGCAAGCGCTGACAGTCCAGATTAGCTCCTTCAACAACATGTAAACCAAGACTCCCCAGAGCCCCGTGGATGGGAAATATATTAATATCAACTCTGTGACCACTCAGCACCATGACGTGTAGTGTCTGTTCAGGAGGTCATTTCCAAAATGCATCCCATACATCTTCCTGCACAAGAGATGATAATTTATCACCCAGACGTAGGGATCTACTGTAAACTAATCCAAACTGCTGATGATACACTAAATCAGCTTGAGTGATGAGTATAAATAAAGCTGCAAGGGAAGTACTGAAGGATAAAGATCCATCTGATCAATGAGATGTCACAAGGCAAATGAAATGCAATGTTGACAAACATAGAGTCCCTCAGCTGAAAATTAACCAAATCAAGTATCAGAGCACAACGGCCCAAATTAACACAAGCTTCCAATGAAAGTTTAATATAATGGGAGTCAGAGGGTATATTCCAACTGTTTCATAAGTAATTGAACAGACTGGGTCAATTGAAAAGGGCATATTAAAAAATGGATCTGTTTTGCACACCATACAAAGTATGACAAGACAAAGAAAAAACTGTTACAAAGCAACAGTCCTTTCCAGATAACGTAACTATAGTTATTCAATCTGCCGAGCGAATCCATAAACACAAATGAGGGAAAAGAAACAATAAAAACTATCCAGAAAATGATTTCACGTCAACTTGCTACCAGGAGATCAAATTTGATTTGTGTAGCCCTTATGAAAGCTTAGATAGTTTCTGTAACTGTGATGCTACAACTTCAATTGGGGGAAAACAAGAGGAGTGGGGATAACAAAGGACATTTCTCCAGACAGTTGACATTCATGGAGGGCACTCTTTGAGAAAAAAAAAAAAAAGATTTTCCTAACTATGTGATCAGAATAGAGACATTAGCACTCGGCAAACATGCTCAATGGAATTCAGCTATTCTGAAGGTGTCCCTCACGGAAAAAGCTGGTTAAAGTAAATTTCAACCCCTGCCAGAACAATTCTGTAAAAATATTTTCTAAGGGAAATTATTCTTCAAGAAATTTATATATATTTTTCCCTGTTGTATGAAGCATTTATAGCTTTGTCATAACATATTTAACTCTGGCTTTGTATTTTATCATTTAGTTTATTTTGGTTTGAAGATGAAATTATACTACTAAAATATGTCCTGATCCTGTATGTAGTTTATTTAAATTTCAAAATGAAAAGCTTACTAAGAACAGGTAAGATTGATTGCTCTCTCTGTCTTAGCATAATTGTATTTCAGGTGAACATCAATTTACTTTAAAGGACACTTCTAAGTAGCAGAATGCAGCATAAATAATTCATCAATCACTGCTGCTGGGAACATGATTTACTCCAACAGGTTCAATGGAATAAAAGTTCTATTTTTCTATATTTGTATTCGCTTTCAAGAGTTTAAGACTCCTCCTTTTCTAAGAACCTACTCCTAAATTCCATACTTCATACTCTAAGTGCAGTATGATAAAACTGTTTCTATTTCCCCCTTTATTTAAAATATTGTATTTTCTAATTAAAAAAAAACACTTAAATATTTTTGGAACAAATAACAATCGATGCATATCAACATTAGGACAGCAAACAACATAAAAGGCACATATCTGAAAAACAGCAGTAAGAACTTCTCAAATACATAATTCTAGCAGGGCTAACATTGTTTTCACTTTATACGAACATTTAAATGGAAGTAAAGGGAAATAGACTTTCATAAAACCTTACATAGAATATTTAGGATCTGATATATCTGCAAATTACTTCAATTTAAAAATGCATATTAAAGAGATTCTAAATGGTGTAACAGTTAGAGTTTTACGAGTTGTATGATACAGTGAGTATCTTATCTACCACTTTCATTTGCCATATGGAAAGACACGGCTTACCTTCCTCATCTTAAAGTTTTCCATCAAATTCAGTAATTTTATACTGGCATTTTCCCAAGCTGTGAAATATCTTTAAAATAAACATAGGAACAAGAAAAAATATAAGAGAAAATAGAAAGCATTTTACTTACTTGCAAACCCCTCTGAAACACTGAATGGCCCATAAAATTAGCCAGCATTCTAATTAAAGCAGCGCCCTGTAGGAAAGAGTGTTTTTTTAAAAAGAAAAGAAAAGGAAAAATTTCAACCAAGTAACATAATTCTAAAATGATTCTATATCATTCAAAAATAGTCTGCTTCTTTCATGCAATTTTATTCTTAAAAATAGTTAAAAAATAAAAGAACTATGAAAACAATACTTCACTTACAGGTAATAACTGCATTTTTTGGTTTGTTTTGTGGATCTAAAACCAACGACTTCAAAATAGAAAGCTCTTGGACAAAATATCTCAGGGCCATAATAAGCTGTAATTTGGGAATAATACAAATTTTATTGGGCACTCTTTATGGCAAAATTAATAAAACATGATTCTTGTACTCACAAGTTCATAATCAAGTAAGGGCGGGATACTCATGTTAATAAATAATCGTATTAAAATACGATTTTGAAGTAACATAGCTAGTTACTCTACTGCTGGCTCAAACAAGAATACTTTACCCCTAGATGTGGAGAGCAGGGAGTGCCAGGCAGTCTCACTGCTGGAGTTCAAATCCCGGCTCTGGCACGTACTCTCCAGGTTTACTCAGGAAAACTATTTAACCCTTCTGTTCCTCACTTTTCTCACTTGTAAAACATAGGCAATAATAGTCCTAATTTAATATGATTGTTCGGAAATTTAAATAAATTACTATATATAAGGCAGTTCAAACTGGGTTTGGAAAATAGTAACCATGATAGAAGTATTAACTGTCAGTATTATACAAGTTAATTATTTTTACTTCCTGTTTTTTTTCCCTTTAGAAACTTGTATATATCCATAGACAAGTAGAACAAATATGTAGTTGATATAAATATTTAAAGTAATAGAAGAAAACACTAACTTAAGTCTATCTCACTTGGAGAATGATTATTATATTGTAGGACAAGACCAGTGCAAAAAGGTTGACATGTAATCAATATGAAACACTTCAAGAAATGATGGTTAAGCCTGGGTGATCACAAATCTGTATGTAAAATGTAAATAAGCCTTCAAGGAGATATTTCAATCTGCACCGAATTGTTATATGAAGCAGTGGATATAAGCAGCAAAAGTTTAAATATAAATGACAGCCTGGTTTTAAGGAGGAAAAAAAAAATCCCCTTATGACTGTGTATCCCACTTCATCCAAATTCTTATTCGTCAATAACTATTTCTTACTAGGTATCTCTTTTTTATAAGAGAATCATAAGAATCACCCCATCCTGCCTGCTGCTGGACTGAGGCAGCCAGTACAGAGAGGCAAGAATGAATTTCCATTGTTTGTTACCAGAATCGTTTCCTGTAATTCTGGAATTTTAATGCAATACAGTACTCAGGCTCCATGAATCACCATTAAAGAAACGTCTCAAAACATCTCAGTCATCACCACTGTCACTCCCAAAATGGGTATTTTATTCGCAACTCAACAAATGATGAGGCTGGCAAGCCACAGAGCTGTATGCCTCTTCTGATTTATTTTTCTCCTACCCCTTCTACTCTTTGCTCTTTCTTTTTGCTTCTTACTCTTTATCTTCTGCACACTAGTATAAATCCATAAAATATAAGCCTTTATGATTCAATCTGGGGACCAGGTTAGAATTCCCTTTAGAACTTATCAACTCTGCTCCTTGAATTTCCTCGACAAGCTCCCCTCCTATGCATTTCCCAATCTAATCTACCTACCCTGAGGGTGGAAACTGTCAGTTCTGCAGAAAAACTAACCCTTGCCACCTACGGAGGGAGACAGAGTCTCCTGCAGTCAACTCAAACTTTCCTTCAGGACAGAATAGCCATCTTCAGATGATTTAAGTGTTTCCCTCCAGGTAATGAAGACTTGGTCTCTTGTCGGGCTATAAAAACCATCATTTTAGCATGGGCTAATGGCAAAGGAGTCCTTCCTAATAAAGAATGTACCCGTTTTCCTGTCTGGGTTGAGCTGGAGCAGAGTACCAACAGGAAATAAAACCTAGAAATATAACCAATATTTAAAAGTTATAAAATATCACTGTACTCATTACTATTATTATTATATTGTATAATTTAATTAAATTTTGGAAAATATGTCTGTTTTGCTGACTTGAACATTTTAAGCTCTCCATAGAAGCATGTATTCTGCTATTTTTAACTAGCCATTTCTTTCCAAAGATCAATTTTAAAAATCCCTGTTTCATGAAAAAGAATATGAAAACGAATCTATGTATACACATGCATGACTGGGGACACTGTACTGTACACCAGAAATTAACACATTGTAACTGACTATACTTCAATAAAAAAAAATTCCCATTTCACAGAATTTCGTAAATCACTAAGTATCATCATGCAGCCAACATATACTAAGCACCTACTATATATGGGTTATAACAAAGATCACAACTCTTAATGTAGGAAAAACAGTAAACTGTTTTCAGAAACAAAACACTGAATCCCCTTTCACTGTATCTTTAAAACATTTTTCACCAAAGTAAATATTATTTACAATATTATAACTTATACTCACTTGTGATTCAAAATTCCAGCCCCATTCAAACAAACTGGATGTTAGACAGCCTAAGCAGCTTTATGGAAATAAATATACTATTTCTGCAAGATTTGTATAATTTTGAGACTAACTCAAGAAAACCATCACCATATTTGCTATACTAAGACTCAAGGAGATATTTGGATGGAAACTACTGACTGATTTTTTTAAGATTTCACAAAGAATATTTTACAAAAGTATGCTTATAAACTCATTAGTCATTTAGTAATTTTTCTATTTGGGATATCCTTTTCATATAAGCTGCCAGCTAAAATTATTTTTATTTTACATGTAATCCTTTGCATGCATGTTAGTCTCAAAGACAGTAAACATCTCCAGAGAAAGCACTGTGTCCTTATGACTTGGTATCCCTGTTCCCTGTGCCTGGATCAGAAAGGTGTTCCCTCAACATAATAACTGGATGAGAAAGAGAAATTAGTTGCACACGTAGCAATTACTTTGTATTCTTGAAGACTACTCAGCCAGGATAGACAGTTTATTACTTTAGAGTATCAGTGTGCTTTGGTGGTAAGTAATCACTTCTGAAGACAGGAAGCTCTTCCCAACTGATTTATTCCTTTAACATATGCTAATTGAGTAAGGTGGTGTGCTCAGTAACCTGCAAAACATAAACAGAAACGCCACAAGTCTCTGTCCTCAAGGACCTCAAACTTTCCTAAGTGAGATGAGAAGACGCAACGTAGTATAAGATGAATGACAAAAGGAATAAAATACTCTACTGTGTTTCAGAAGAGGGAGAGGTTATTTTATCTGGAGGGGTGAAGGATAAAGAGGATGCAAAGAAGTGTCACTTGTGCTGGACCTTGAAGGATGGATGGGGTTCCATGAGCAAAGGTAAACAGAGCGTGTGTGCACGGTGTGGCAGGAACAGCCCTTGGGGGATGCCATGCAGATATGAAAGTGAAAAACACAAGTGTGGAAGGAAATACTGAAGGACAAAGGGCTTATAACGAGGTGACAGACGATTCAATGTACTGTATGATTGAAGCGGTTGTTAGAAGACTGAATACCAGGACTAAACAATCGGAACTTTGTTAGAGGATCAGGAAGGATTTTTGAAAAGGTGGTTAAAAAAGTCAGGACTTATCTATGATACTCCAAGAAAGAAGTAAAATAACCAGAAGCAAATGGTGACGGTGAGGGTAAAAACCAGAGATAGGCTTAACAGATAGAACAGAAATTATTTTAAATCTTAAAGCTTCAGTGACTGGAAGATGATATTAGCAGATATGCAGAGTTTAAAAGAAAGTGTTAGGTGAATGTGGCAGCACCCATTTGAAAGCGGTGGAGTTTGAGAAGCAAGGAGGGGACTTGAGGAACAGACAGCAAATGTGACCACAGGAATGAAATTCAGCAGACGATTATGATTGAAGACATAAATTGGGATTTGTAGGGGCTGAGATTGCCAAGAGAAAAGCGCTGAGGTTTCAGTGAAAGAGATAGAAAACAATCTCTCTACAGATTCTGTATGACCTGCACTTAAGTGCCCTTAATAGGCACTCAATAAAAACTGCTGAGAAAATCAATGAAACAAAAATTAAGATCAAAGGATGACACACTGATTAAAAAAATAAAAGAACTGGGTGTAAGCAGTATCACAGAAGACACGTTTTAAGAATAGGTGCTTCAGTTTTCAATGAAAAAACAGCCATGAGAAAGCCAAAGTAGGTCCTGGTTAAGAGAGCTGTTTAAATAGACCTGGTGCAAAACCCAGATTGAAGAACAATGGAAACAGAGGAAGAAAAGAGAAAGCAATAAGCATGTTCACCTGAGGTTTGTTTATGTTTCTCTTTTTAAAAACATGGGAGAAAACTTTATGCAAAGAAAAAGACGATCTAGTGAAGACAGATACTGGAGTCACAGTAGGTCAAGAGGCAGGTGTTGGAGCAAAATTCCAGGGTAACTAAATAAGAAGACAATTAAAGTTAGTCTTGGAAAAGAATAAGGACAAACTAAGGCAGAAAAGGGAAGTAAAGATAAATTTAAAAGTTTGAAATGTAAGACACAGAAGTTGAGGAAATACACTATAAGCTTCAACAGAGTGGTGACTTGGTCTGTCTGACTCAACACTACAGACTCAGTGCAAAAAAACAAAAACAAAGACAAAAAAAACCAGTTCCTGGCACATAGTAGGTTCTCAGTAAATGCTGAATGATAGCTTGTCACTCCTCAGTAATGTAGACGATGTGGTCCCAAGATTATGTGACTGGGAAGGGTAGAACTGGGTTTGAAGTAACTCCCATGAGAAGCCAAAAAAGACACGGAAATGTGCAGAAAAGTCACAAGTCCTACTTGAAATTATTAATAAAGTACTTGTCATTTATTAAGCAATTACTATATGTCATATTCACAATATTGTGAGGAAAATGCCACTGTTTTTTATTTGTCAGATCATAAAATTGAGGCTTGAAAGGATATGTGTAACTTGGCCAAATTAATACAGATACAGTAATGGAGCCAGGACTAGAAGCTCACCCACATTCAACTCCAAAATTAGTTGAATCTTAACCAATCTGGATGACTTTCTTGTCAAAACCTAAATCAAAATAGTTACATGATACTCTTCAGAAACACTGGGTACAATAAGAACTTAGAAAAAGAAAGGAAATTCTTAGAATTACTCAGAGCTTAGAATCAGTAGATGTTCCCAGAAGAGGATGAAGGGAAACCTAGTTCAAGAGACATAGTTGAAATAGTTGACCAACACGCCCAGGATTGGGATGGAACAGAAGGCATAGATTGGCTAGCAGAATAGAACACGTTGATGGACTAGGAGACGTAAGGTAAGTTTTGGGCACGTTCAGTAAGAACAAAGGGCCAGCAAAGTTGAAATAGTGGTGTTTTTATCAGATGCTGTGTGTGGATGTGGCAGCTGTGACAAGGCACTGCTTTGATTTCCTACTGTAGCCCGCCTGCATTCTCCACCATGAACTTCCTTCAGTTCACTCCAAGCCTATGACTGAGCACGACAGGGGAGCTAAGCTGGGAGAGCCAGTGGACTCCTCTAATGGAAAACTCCGGCTCCAGGACTCCCTGATGGCCTGCATGAATGTTTCTTGCAATCGGGCTGCAGTCTGAAGCTCTTTCAAATCAAGGCTTCTTCCTGCCCTGTCTCCTTGCACAGGTGTGAACTACAGTGTGGCCTCCAGGCGGCTCTCCCTACCTTCTCTGGCTCTTTTCCCAAGTAAATATCTCACACACCATAATGTTGTCCTCTCAGAAGACCCTACCCAACTGAGTGCCTTTAAATGCTGTGGTCAAAACAAATATAAATTATTGGATGAAAGGTCACTGGAATAAGATGGTACTAAGAATTCTCTAGTATTAAGTAGCACACACACCCAAACAAAACCTTTTCCTTCTTACTCCTCTCAAGAAGTCCTTCAGCAGATATATTCCAATATCCCACATTACAGACGTGTTTCCTCTTCTCCAGGTCAGGAACAGGTAGGAAATAATGTATCATTATATTCAGTTTACATATGGGAGAGACTGAGGCAAAGGGGTAAGTATTTTGTACAGGTATAGTAGCTCCCGGAACTTGTCTCCAGACTTGTTCCATCCATTCAGTTGTTGAGTTCTTTGATTAGCACAGAAACCCCTAAGGTAACACTTTCTTGTTACTTTCTAAGTTACTGAAAGGATTAGCCTATTGATTCTAAATCAAAGTACTTTTATAATGTAAACTTCTAAATGATGTCTTTGCACTGTATCTGGACATGTGTAGAGATTATGCAATGCTCTAACATGATTTGTTGCTGAAGAATGTCTTTGGTCTGGAGTAAAAGCGTATCTTAAATCCTCTAAGGTTTTTCAAAAACATATTTTTCCCTATTTTTAAAACAAGGGTATGAAAGCTATATTTAGGACTCTAGAGGGAAGAATAAATATCTAATCCTGGATATCAACTCACTTGCAAATTGATTACCCAAATGAAAGGCAGAGAGAGAGAGAAGAGAAAGAAGGAAAAAGAGGACAAAAAGGGAAAGTTAGTTTGACAAAGAAAGCAGAATTAATGCCCCATTGCCCCAGTCACTCATGCTTGGAACCTTGGAGTCCTCTTTGATTTATTACTTCCTGAGGCCAAGTCTCTACCACTGCACAGCTGAATTATTTCACAGACTGTCAGTGACAGCCTCAGATGCATTCTTACCTTCACAAGTTCACCCTATGGACCACATCAGGGTAATAATTAATAGTTACTTCTGAAGAAGCATAATGCCTGCTAAAACTTCTAGCTCTGTCATCTTACTAGATGTGAGAGCTTAGGCATGTTAGATGAGCTGCCTAAGTATCTACAATTAGAACAGAAAACAACAGCAATGACTACTACTAGTACTGATGATGGTGATGATGATGGTGATGATGGTGGTGATGGTGATGATGGTGGTGATGATGATGGTGATGATGATGGTGATGGTGGTGATGATGGTGGTGATGGTGATGATAATGATGATGATGATGCTGCTGCTGATGATGATGATGGTGACAATGATAATGGTGATGATGATGATGATGATACCTCAGGATTTTTCTGAGGATTCATTTAAACTATTGATATAAAGTACCTAGAACAGTGTTTGGCATATAATATGCTTCAGCAAAAGTTTGTAATTAGTATCATCTTCATCATTATTTTTATGTTAGCTCCCTGCTCCCTCCCCTCATACTCTTTACTTCTTAAAATAATTTCCTATGGCAGTAAATCAAGGGCATACACAATGAAACACACCATTACCTATCAACACTTTTTCCCATATGGCCAAATAATCAGCCTCTAGTTAAGTTGATCTTCTTATATCCCATAAGCATACCTTATATTCTCATGTTTTAATCATGCTATTTACATCAACTGCAATGATACTCTTTTTCAGTCTTATATTCGAAGCCCTATACGTTATTCAAAAGCAAATGGAAAGTCCATACAGTACCATGAAACTTCCCATAAATGTGTTACTCTTCAATGCTTTTACTCCCCCCTGCAGTCATAAACCCTTTAAATCTAATCTACACAATTTATCAAATTATTTTCCATCACTCACTAATTGTTTTACATGACTGTTTCTTCTTTCCGCAGTTAGATGTAGGTCATATCATTTAGACTTATTATTGGCACACCTGTTTGTTGTCAATGCTTTTCCATTGCCAATGAAAGATGACCCTAGCTAAAAGAAGTACCCACCAACTAATTGCTAGTTTCAAATCAACAATCCAAACCATGAGCTTATAACCAATAAAATGGTACTCAATCTTCCCTACGGTGAAATTCAGCAGATAGCCTACACTGAGGCCTTCTTCTTTTTTAAAGCATTTTGTTTCTCAGGTATTGTTATTCAAACAGGGTAATATATATTTACATCAATAGGAAACCAAAAAAGAGCACCACAGATCCAGGGACAAGAAAACAGGGACCTTTCAACAGCGTCAGAAATAGCACTTACACAAAAGCATTTGATTAAAGAAACTGGAAACATAGCAACCCTGTAAACTCAGTGAATGTTCATGGAAGGATAGCACTTAAGAGCAGAAATTAACAAAACAAAATAAGAAATGGTTGAGAAGATGAGAAATATTTGCTATTACTTAGCATTTATTCAAAATAACATACATCAGTAAATTAGAAAGAGAAAGGAATTCATTAATATGTTAAAGGCAATCTTCCAAAAATATACTGAGTGGTGAAACATTGTAAGTATTCTCTTTAATGATGCCCTCTATTAATAATTATATGCAAAAGCACAATAAAATAAATGAGTGAATAACAGAACTATTAAGCAAAAGGTAGATAGAAATGAAGAAATAAATTAGTATTATTCAGAGATGATGTGAAAGTTCTTATGGAAGTCCAAGAGAATTTATAGCACTAATTTATAAAATCAGTAAAGAGTGCAGCAAGGTTGCCTGACATAGGTCAATCCATAAAAAATCAAGAAAGTTGATACAAATCAGTAAAAAAATATTTAAAATAATTAATTTATACTTGATCTTAGCCAAAAGGCTGAGAAACAATAGAATTAATTTAGAAAGAGTCCAATTCTCAACAGCAAACATACAAAAAAAAACCCGACAAAACCAAAAATTATAGGGAGAAACTAAATGTTGCTCAGAGCTTTTATGGAGAAAATTACATAATTTATCCAAAGACACAAGGACCTAAATATGAAGAACTATATTCCTTATTAAGCTAAAAAGAGCTGTTACTGTAAAAATGTCAATTATTCCAAAATTAATCTACAAAATCTTTGAAAGGTTTTTTTTTCCGGAAACTGTCTTCATCTGAAAATTCATATAAATTGGCAAATAGTTAATAATAGCAATTTTGAAAGAGAACTAGACAGGAATAATCATCATACCTGATATCAAACCTAAAAAGCTACAGTGGAAGAACATGGTTTTTGCTACCAATTATCTCAGTGAAATACATGCAGAGCCATCAAATATGAGTGAGGAGGGTCAATAAAATGTGAACACTAAGAAAAAATGAGAAATCTACCTGGAGGAAGAGTAAATTGACTTGAGAAATGCAGATGCAGGGACCCAGAGATTACCCAGTAACTTCTCTAGCAGGTGTAATACAGTGAAAAACATCCGCACATGAACCCAAAGACACATGAAGAAAGATGTCATTTGCAACAGGGCTTCTCATTTCTAATTCTAATTTCTACAGTTTCTAATGAGCAAAAACTGTAAACAAACTTGGGTCCATGAATGTGGGGATGAGTTTATGAAGTGTGCTTTATTTAAACTGTATAAAAGTAAAGATAAATGGCATAGATACCAGAGCATAATAAGATGTATGAGATGAGGCTATGTCTGTTTCACGGTTATCTCTGGAAAGAGAAGGAGGGACATGATAATGATAGTAACAAAATTATCATAATTGTTCAATTTGGGTCTTGGGTACATGCATACTTGACAGTATTCTTTGTATGTTTGAAAAATTCTTAAGATTTTTATTTAAAGATAGAGGTCTTTCAGAAAATCACTAACGTAAACCACCTTATAGTTCATCTCCTTTAGTTCAGTCTTTTGCATTGTGTATCAGTGTTGTAGTCTCCCTTGTCTTAATCTTACATCAATATTGTGTTCTCCCTTGTCTTAATCCTACTGCTGGAAAACCCCTTATACCATGATCTATTTTGTAGAGCCTTGTAGGAGTATTTTGGTCCCACCATTTAAAAAAAATTATCTGATATAATAAAAATGAAATACGTTAAATTTAATTCGTCAGACATTTTAGAGTACTTTAAACTATTAAAATTCTATAAATAATCATTTTCTTTTAAAAATCAAATTATTAATGAACATACTATAATCCCCACTACAGTGTAAAGATATGAGCAAAGCAATGGTTTAAGAATAAGGGATAAAAATATTTACTTTTTTTTATTCTGGAACCAAATAGAAGGCTTAAATATCCCAAAACAGTGACAGTGTTGAGTGAGTAAAACTATTTTAATTTTGTTTCAATAACTCGGGAAATACCATTTGTTTGTAGAAATCTAAATGTTCCTGAATCACAAAATCATTTTAGAAGTTAAGAATAAGAGGCTTTTTAAAAATATCACCCAACAAATGGTATCCTCGTCACTTATTGTAGAACAATTGTTCCTTGTCGGAGTTAAGCTCTCACAGCTGGAAACCCATATGAAATTTAGTTTATTAAGAAAAATACAACATGAATTAACGTTAGTGAACAAGGCATGTCTAGCGTGCCACATAAATAAGACTTTTAAGAGACACTTGCATAATATTGTGCTAGCAAATGTCACAAATTAAATACTTAATAGAATCACTACAAATTAGGTTTCTGATATGTTATGAATACAAAATACTTCCTCCATTTCTGGCTAATATAAAA
Organism: Camelus dromedarius; assembly: GCF_036321535.1. Classification (NCBI taxonomy): domain Eukaryota; kingdom Metazoa; phylum Chordata; class Mammalia; order Artiodactyla; family Camelidae; genus Camelus; species Camelus dromedarius. The sequence goes on along the minus strand of NC_087446.1, from coordinate 14,965,248 downwards.
GATGACATGGTACTTCTTAAAGGGGCATTGCTGGATTAAATTGGATGCTAACTTGAGTAAATATGGTTTATTATGCAAACAATATGTTAGTATAATGAAACTTTAGTGTCAATTGGACATTTTCTTTGAAAATTTGAGTACAGCATTAACCTCTACTAGATCACTAAATTGCATATTTTCTGAGTAATCTAAACATTTGCTTTTTCACCTAACAATCAAAATATCAAATATCCAAATATTTGAAAGTTATCTATCAACGAGTTTATATGCACAATATATAGCTATGTGGTGAAATTCATTCTTTCTTTTTCTAAATTTTGTTATTATTGTGCATATTGATGTATAGAATATTGAGGTAGATAAAGTATGTACAGCATACATCAGTTCCTCTGTAGTTTTCCTTTGACCTATTGACAGAGAGAAGGAAAAAATGAATGGGCTTGTGACTCTTATGACAATAATATTTTCTTATATCTGACTTTTTCTTCTCTATAATCCCTCTCCCAGATTCTGGTCTGTGTCGCCTTTTGAGAGACAATGTAAACAGCTGCCTATCTGGTCCTCCTGCACTTCCCATTTTCCTTGCCTTTGAATAAGTTCTTCATGCGTGAAAAATGCCCCAATTGCCCAAAACCAAGTTTTTGATATGAACTTAAGTCTTCACTTAATTCTGTCATTTTTTTAAAGAAATCTTTTCTAACTCGAGAAAGAATTAAAATTTCCTACAATTCTCCTACAGCATTTGTTTTGTACATCTGTTCTTATATCTGTGCTGACATAGAACACAGTCTGTCTTATTTTGAGAATTTACATGTTACAAATATTAGTCATACACCGAGGAGTCAGGAAGGGGGGTGCCATGTTCCACAAAACCCAGCATCTTGCTGAGTGACTCAGCAGTCAATACGTGTCTATTAAATGAGGTAACTTAACTAAATGCATTAATGTGTGAAATATAAGCAGGAAAAAAAGAAAAGAGTAAATGAGTATGGTCGCAGCTTTATTTGGGACAAAGACCATGCCAGGTGGCAATGTCCGGAAGAATATGGTTGCAGGAAACTAGACACAGATTGTTATTGTTCTTTCACAATGACTTCTCTGTCAGGACTCCCAAATTCGGGATTCCCTTTTATAGATTTAGTCTAATCTTCTCATATTTCTTGACACTTATTCTTAAATAATCTCATCCATTCAATCATCAAACTACAACCCATAGTTATAAGAGGTCCTTTTGGTATTTATATTAAAGTCATAAGGAGATCTGACTCCAGATCTCACATATCCACACACACATACCTCGCTGACTCTGCACCCAAGCTGGAGCACTGCCCTACTGCAAATGACACTTGGAGATGGATGAACTTTGACAGAGGACAGGCATTTTGTTGTAACCTTCATGTTGCCAGAGAAAATCTACTTGCAGGTTATGAAGAACTGATTTTACAATAATGGGGAAGTGTCTCTGCATTTTTTTTTAAAGAATAATTCTGAACTATTACCCGTCCTCAACAGAAGATACACAAAGTACAGTCATTCCAGCGACATAAAATATCAATTACCAGCTTAATAACCGAGCCCAGAGAAGCTGGAATCTTGAAGTAATATTTCTAAATTTTCTACCAATAGCCGACCAAAAGAAAGCACTTGCTATTGTCTGAATTGCTAAAAGAAAAAAGAGAATTTTAGCAACAAGTTATCTGAAAAAAGTATAAAGAAATCAATCCAGTGAATCACAGGAAGAAAACGCATGACCCCCTTGCTCCTGAGTGTCATGAGTGTCTGGAAGGGCTGTTCAGAATAAGCACAATATTGAGACATAAAATATAATACAGGGGAAAAAATCCTTTATATTGAACATGATTTGAAATAACTATGTGCTGGAAAAAAAAAGGTTATAGGTAAAAATGTCAGAAGAACATCAGAGAAAATCCAGAGATAGGGTAAAAGGTTTTAAAAAGCAGATATAACAATTTTTGTCCTGGAAAAAAAGCGGCCAGCCAAACATTTAATAATAATTTTCAAATATAGGAAAGTTTCATATACAGTAGATGTGGTTGGTTGATTTTCAGCTCCACTGGGAGTTGAATAGCAACCACATGAAAAAAAAAGAAATGACCGAAAGAAAGGAAATATTTCTCAACCATGAAAGACTTACCATTTGGTATTAACTATCATGGAACATGGAGATTGTCCTTCAAAAGGTAGTTTGAATAAACCGTGTTTTATTTTCATATTGAAGGTTTAAGCATTTATCTGCCAGAAAGTATAAGAATATTCTCTAGTAAAACCTGCCATAAACAACCAGCAGTGTATGGACTCCTGTTTTAGCCCATGTCCAAACTGGCACATTCTGATTTATTCACTTATATATCCATCTAACCCAGCCTCCTACCAATATAGTTGTTGCTCCAAAATCCATCCTTTTCTACCATAGCTCCCTGGTATTCCTTTTGGGAAGAACAAAATGTCCTAAAAATTGCCGGCTATACACACACACACACACACACACACACACACACACGTGCATGGAAGTTAATGAGAAATAGAAGCTTAGTGTATAATCTTAAGATTCTATATGATTATAGCCAGTAAAGGCAAATAAATCCAAGCCTAAATTTCAATAATATAATCTTAAAATATACTGGACAGAATTTTTTTTTTATTTTGTCATTTATCAGGCCAATTAACATTTAAATATTCTATTATATGGTACCATGATTTAGATTTGAAAGACGTGATACTTTTAGAAATAAGTAACCTTAGGAAATAAAAATAACTGGGTTCTGACCTAAGGATGTAATAATTTTCAATTTAAAAAATAATACACATTTCTAGAAGGGCAACATTATTTTATCCTTATTTTAAAAAGGGATTTCGGATGTTCAAAACTTGCTTTTTCTAAAACATGTATATGTTCAAGTGACATTTTTCCTAAATGACTTTAAAATGAAGTAAATTGAGCCAACAACTCTGTTCATGGGGTATTTTATGTAAGTGTCCATAGCTTGTTTGTCTAATTCAGAAACTTCTAGGTTCAAATGTACTTTGGTGTTAAGTTTTGTCTTGAGTGGTTCCAATGCATCTCTAGGGACAGGTGTTAAAAGAAGCCTCCATGGAAAATGAAGGAAGTTCAAGTGAAGAAGTCTTGAGCCTTGGAGGTCAGTTCTTCGAACTTCGAGGCATACTTTCCACATGAACAAAATTCACTAGACATGACCGTAAATAACCATGTCCTTCACTTGTGCTCAGGATTGTCTTTTTTCTGTGAAAGCCAGGATGCTGCTTACTCATCCAGACAGAATGTTGCCGGGCCCCCTCCTACAGCAGAAGCTTTATTTAGCAGTGGTGCCGAACATCTCATATGTTCTGACACCACTGTCAAGGACAAAAGCATAGTATATTTTTTCATTAAGCACCCGTATGAGGAACTCTTCAAGGATGGGCTCACACAAGAGGTTGATGAGATAATTTTACACAGACGGGCCATCACAGAGTTCAAGAACAATACTGAATAAAGCCAGGCTTCTCAAACCACTGGGCTATAAAACTGAATTCACCATCCTACTGGATTCATAACAAATAAAATATGAATTATCAGTGAATACCAGCATAACTAATGTTTCCATCAATGCAATTAATCCACAGCGGAAATGGATCAGCTGAAATCTACACATCACTCAGGTATATGCAGAAAAGCAAAGAAGAAAATCACCATGTCTAGGGCATAAGCTTGATAACCAGATGACACTTTTTAATCTTCACTGTCGAAGTCACTCATGCACGAGATGACTGATTTTCTGGAAGCAAAGGAAATTATTTTACTGTGCCAATATTTGCCGGATAAGGGAAATAATTGCTTGAGTAAGGTTTTCTTTATCTCCCTTTCTGCTATTCTGACTTCAGGGCGAGTTTACAGCGAGAATGAAATGCCCGGATTAAAGTTTCATCAAACCACCTTCGGCTGTTCTCAAGAAAATAAATTAGCCTCTTTGCCCATTTCATTGAGAGATGGATTATTTCTCTCTTTGCTTCTCTAGAAAGGCAGAAGTCCTAACTTCAGTTTGGATGCTTGTTGACAGCAGAGTGTAGCAGGAGGCAGGTTAGTATTTGAGGACTTGCTAACATCTAGAAGCCAGTCAACAGGCTAACTGTTCATCACCATCCCCTCTTGTTAAAAATAAGGACGGGTTTTCCCTCTAGCTTTTGATTTTTGTTTTCAGTGTGGCCAAGCCCAGATGTACTCTGTCCCTAGAGAGTTTCAAACTCCAAACCCAGGGAACGAAAGCAACAAGCCATTATCATGAAGCAAACCCTTCTGACAGTGCTGGACCATGAGCACAAAAAATCAGCCCGCTTTTATATATTCACCAAGCAAATACAATCTTGCCAGAGTTTATTTGGCAAACCCACATAAGAAATTCATTGCTGAAACTTTTCATTTAAGGTATAGTGTTGTGTAATATCATTAAGCCAAATCAATAAAATCGGAAGTTGCAATATCTGAGTGAAGGGGAAAGAAATAATTTTAAGAGAACATGTGATATTCCACAGATCACACTTTGGGAAACACTGCTTTGGTAAGATAAAACCTCCCAAGATGCATACATAAAAATGCACAATGCCTTTTCTTCCAGGAATCTACATGGAAATATTTAACACTCTAAGCAACACCTTATTTTATCACGGTTTCTCCTATTACCTTCCCCAACTTTAGCTTCTGGTATGTGGCAGCAAATTTCTACCTCTAGCTTTCCTCCAATCTCTTTGTCATCCACCAAAACAAGATGCCACCACCAGAATTATAGAAGAAATAAGCCACCCTAAACCCTGGTGATCTAGCACCCTTTCATTTGAAAAGCAATTAAATGTCAACTCAACTTTCTTACGGTTTAACCTAGAGCAAACGTAAAAGGGAAAAAGCAACTGACTCTTGTTGCCTTCTTTCTGGGCGAAAAGAAAAATTGTTCTGCTTTGGTCATAGCGAATGTCTCCCATATTCCACCAGCAACATCATGGTTTCTGTTGGCAACAAGGTCACTGAAAATAGACATCAAAATGAGCTGATGAAAAACACTTGGTCCCAAAGCTATAAAAATGTTTTCTCAAGCAGAAGTGGAAAATAGGGAAAGATTTAGCTCTTGAAGTAAACAAGAGTGGAGTTAGGAACAAAAATGCCATAAAGGGGCAGATCAATGGTCCGTCAGACTGAAGGATGTCCCGGACAGAGGCATCAAGGGATGCTGAGAAACAAGTATGCTTTTGTTTTCCATGACCTTCATTTCAGAGGTGAAGGGTATCTTCTGAACATTCCTTACTCGATCAGGTTTGTCTAAGCAATCACAGGATCCCAGAATAAGGGAGGATCACCTAATGCGTGAGGAACATAATTCAGGACAAGCAAAAGAAGCTTGACTCTTGCATTATTTTTCAGGATGAATGTGAATAGTTCAAACTAAAGAACTCTTGAGAAGGTAACATGAGCATTTAGTAAAGCATGGCTTTGCTTAAGAGTACAGAGACATATTTCCTTCTTCTCATGCTAAGTGTTTAAAATAAAAACCAAGCGTATCTCAAAAGTCACTGTTGTTTGGAATCTGAACTAATCAGAAATTAAATGTGCATCACTACCTTAAAGACTCTGAGGATTTGGAAAGCAGAATTAATCTCTGTTAAAATTCATTCAAACTACAAGTCATTTATTGTGTGTTCACTGTCTGTAAGGCGGTGAACTAGATAATAATAGGGATATTGCAAAAGCTTTGATTCTAAGAGAACTAATTAAACAGACACACACAAATAACTAAAAACAGAAGAGAGCTACCAGAAAAGAAATGACTGTCTCTTTATGTTCTATGTGCAATGTGTTCTCAAAACACAAAAAGAAATAGAAAGATGATCGGTCTAGGGTAGGCGATGAAGAGAACACAGAGAACTACCACTGTATGAATCCTGACTCCAACACTTACTAACTTTGTGATTTGGGGAAGTTACCTCCTAAATTTCCTCATCCATAAATTGGAGATGGGAAGAGGATCTGTATTATGGGGTTTCTGTAAGGTTATATGATTTAACATATATACAGAAGTGATATAAAAGGGACCAGGACATAGTGTTACAGAAGTGTTAACTGAGGTTATTATTTCAGACATAAATACCTTTAAACATGCTAACTTCTTCCCAGTGCCACCGCCACATTCATTTCAAACTGGAAAAACATTTTTAGACATTAGATAGCATTAAAACTCTTGTTTTTACTCTTAACGATATGACTACTCAAATAGTTTCAACTGCTCCAATTTGGTCACAAAGCTCCCGTTGTGACTGATGCCCTTCCAGGAGGAAAATGATGTAGCAATAAATGTTTGCACATTTCATCTTAAAACTGTGGGGCCGGAAAACAGTTTGGGGAATATGTAAACAAAACATAGATATTCAATTGTTTGATCATTGCTCTGCTTTGGCTTAGAGCACATACCAGGGGGATACCTGCTCCACAGTCTCTACTTCAGGCCAGATATTTTTATGGCACTGAACTAATCGCATCCTATTGTAAAACTGAAACAGTAGAAAAGCAGTGCGCAACTGAACGGCACCAGTCGGTTTGCTTCTGAATGTGCTCCACTCTGTAGAAGCCTAACTATGCCTCTGAGAGTCACGTGGATGCACACAGCTCCACCTCTGACCATGTACACCTCTCCTTAGGGCCTCTCAGCACCAGGACAGTCTTGGCATAGAATATTTCCAAGGATTCTTAAGTTGTTGGCTCCATAGAGGAGCAGTTTAAACTAGGAAGAGGTAAATAGGGTAAAATAAGCATTGATGAGAATGAAGGACAAAGGAAAAACGTATCTCATCAAGATAAACTCTTCAGGAACTATAAAATAATGACACTGGTGTTCTTAGACAAGAAGTTGCATCTGAAGAAATTCTCAAAAGAGAGATGAAATAAATGGTCAGATGAGAGGCAGAATTATTTGAATAAATGTATAACCTACACTACCATGAAAGCAACACTTATTTGACTATGTGACCAGGCAATCAGAGAACAGAATTTGGAGTCAGGTAGGCTGGGTTGAAATCTTGGTTCTTCCACTTATGAGCTGCGTGAACTTGGGCCATAAGATGTTACTACCATAGGTGTCAGCTTGATGTAACGTTTAAACAGAAGGATGTATATAGTAAAACCCCAGGAACACAGTGAGCACCCAGTAAACAGTGACTATTAATACTAAAAAGTACAGTGTTTAACTTTTAAATTAATATCTTGTTCAAGCTTTAAAGATGGTAACAAAAGACAGTAAGGATGATTGCTTTGCTGATGGGTAAAACTCATTACTTTAAAATAAAGAATATCTTAGCTCATGGGTAAAATTCATTACTTTAAAATAAAGAATATATTAGCTCAAACTCAGAGCTCTCTTTCTAAGAATGGTGCACTGTTTAAAGCAGGAAAAAAAACCAAAAAACAAAAACCTGAGCCCCTGAATCTGAGACACAATAATTTGATGAAGAAATAAAGGATGGAAATAAATAGGTGAAGCTAGGTCTTGAGACTACGTATTGCCCATTTGTTAGACTTCCCCACTCCCTCTCCTGTGCTTCTTAACTTCTCTTGCGTATTTCCCATGTGTATGTCTCCCTGTGCTGCACTTGGATCATTTCCTCAGTTACCTCTTCCACTTTAAAATTCTCTCTTCAGCTCTTTCCAACCTGTGATAAACCATCTACTACATGGACTACACTTTTAAAGGCAGTTCTTGTGTTTTTATTTCTAGAAGCCCTCATTAGTTACTTTTTAATCTGCCTGCACTTTGTTTCTATTTTCAAACCTCCTCATTGCCTCAAATGTATTAATATAGGATTTTACACCCTAACATACCCAATGTTTTCATCATACGCACGGGTGATTCTGCTCTCAGCTGTGTTAGCTGTCTTACGTTCCTGGAACCTCCTTTCTTTCCATAACTGGGGATTTCTGGCTGTGAGAGGCTTTTTATCCTTGGTACTCATCTGTGGAAATCTTCTGAGATGTGATATGAAGGCGTGCATCGCCGGAAAGGGTTTGTTTTAGTTATGTCTGGCATCTGAGGATACTTCAAGTCCAGGATCAAGAATTTTATATTAAAATGCTGGCTTGACATTCACAGTGTACCCAGGTAGTTTTCATTTGAGCTGCAAAGCCATGCCAGAGTTGTGACTGCAGATTTGCAAGAGAAATTTCCTTTCCCTCTTCACTTGCTGTCATGGCTTGGAACAGACAATTTCTCTGTGGTCTCCTGAGGAAAGGGACAGGTTTATTTCTCGTTCATCTGTGTGCTAAAGGTGCAGCTCCTTCAGGGCCTGGCTTTATGGGAGGCATCCCACTAAACTCCTCACCTTTAGCTTTGTCTTCTTTTCCCATCTCTGTGAAACCCTGAAAATTGTGCTCAGATACTCCTGGTTGGAAAACTACCCTCAAGGCAAAAGCCAACTTCAGTATTTTTTCACTCTGCTTTTTAAAGGTAAGAATACGTTGTATGAAATCACAGTCAAGCCTTCCACTTCCCATACTGATACAGAGACAACTCAAAAAGAAAAAAACAAGGCTGAAAGAAAGACCTTCTATTTTTAAAAGCCATAAACTTGATTCAGTGCTGCCAGAAAATAGGCAATAGCATGAGTGATACAGGATGTAAAAAACATGTGGTCCCTTGATAATTTTCCCAGTAGGTCATCAAATGGCCCTTAGCCTCCCTGAAAGAATCCATGGGAATATCTGTGAAAGTGGATCCGAAGAAATACTTTCATTATTTCAAAGGAAATGGCATATTTGCCCTCAAAAAGGCTACTGGGGCCAAAGAGAAAGGATTTTTTTGTTTTGTTTTGTTTTTGTTTGACTGGAAGTGTATTTACCCTGCACAGTAACACAGTTAGGCTTGTTTGAAACAAAAACTCTGATTGAGATGCTGCTTGATTAATGTAGAGGTGGACTGTTTAATACTCGGTTAATGGTAAAATAATTGGGGGATAACTCTTTTGCACTTTATATGTGTCACTGATCACCATATAGGGCTTCTGAATATTTGAATACTCCATCAATATACCATGAGTGGTCGATTAACAATGGGAGGTGGTTATGTTAAGTAAAAAGGTGAATTCATGAGATGCTAAAACACTACCTACCCTTGACTGTTCTACTGGAAGATTCATTCAGTTCAACTTCTTCCAACCTATCCCACTGTCAGAAGTATACAAACTACCTACAGTGTGAAGAATACTTTCATTCTTCATTTTCTTCAAACATCTTCCTGTTAAAAGGAAGCTTTCTTTCTGTTCTCCCTTCCTTCCTACTGTTTCTCGTTTGCCAAAACGTCAACCCTTCAATCCAGTTGCCTTTCTTGCTTATCCTTTAAATCTTAACTTATTCCTAACTTTACTTGTGTTCTTTCTAACTACCACCAAATCCCGATCTGCCAGGAAATCTGTTCAAAACATTGCAGTCTCCCTGTGTGCTAGGGGAATATACAATGACTGATTCCCAATACTTTATGGTTTTTATCTTCAGTTGTTATTTCTCTCTGAACATCCTGTATAAAACAATTTGAGATTCACAGGTCTCCTGACTGAATTGCACTTGTACTGTCAACAGAAGCCCCATTCTTTTCTGATTGTGGCTGCCTCCTAGCCTAACGGAATTAAAGTCACGTACAGTTGCAGTGTGGAATGGAGTACTTTTTGTATATTACTTTTTGTATATTTCAATAAGTTGAAATGGTATTTTTATTCTTAATCATGGCTACTGATGACGTCTGGCGTGAGTGAACCATTGCAAAAGTCATTAGAATTAGGCTTTTTGCATAAACAAAACACTAAAAACAACTGTACCTTGTGCAACGATTTCAGAAAGCTACAGCAGTGGAGTCTCACGAGAGACAAGTTCTGCAAGCTAAGACTGAGACACAGCTTTGGCTCTTAAGCTTCTTGTATTGTGTGATCACCTCTCTGGCTTTCACAAAAAGAACAGAAGAATAAAGTCAAAACCAACATTGCAGCTTCTTAAGCATTTCAGCAAAGTAAAAAAGGAGCCGTGTAACAGAGGACTTGAAACCTAGCATCCTAAACCATTAGTTAATAACAGTAAATCAATGAAATACAAGAGGAGCCCACAGAGGATCCGAGTCCTTTGAACAGGATTAATCCATTCCTTACACTCCTGAGTAACCTGTTACCTATTTTCACTAAATACATAGGTTTTCCTTCAACTGCATCAAATAAATCAAAGAACAACTGCTAGGGAGAAGTACAAGTGACTTGAAAGAAAAAAGCAAGTTGTTTTAAGTATTAAGATTTGAGTAAGGAAGAAAAAAAAAAGGAAGCCATTCAAATGGTGAAGAATCAGTCAGACACATGTGCAAAAGAAAGCTTACCTCCATCAGCAAAATGCACAAATTAATAATTTACCAGCAAGTGGTAAAGGCATTTATCACAGAAATGTCAATATAATCACCTCCCAACATGTACATTTTCTTTACAGGGCAAAAAGGCATTTCCTTTCCATGATGTCTTAAAATCACCTCTGGCCTAGAATAATGGTAATTTCAAGGTCAAAGGCAAGGACAAGACTCATTAGCAATAAAGAGAATCACTAAAGTAAATTCTACCTTAGACACTCTTTTGATAATTTTTTTTACAAATGTCAGATGATTCAGAGATGGGTGGGTATTGTCTCTAAATTTTCTTATCTTACCTAAGAGGCAAGCAGTTGGCTTCTTTTCCATTCACACTTCTATATGTATTACAAAGGGAGAAATGGAATGATATAAACATAAATAACATGCATGAGAAATTAACTGCTAAGAAATTATGTATTTTATATCACATTATTTGACTATGATATACCATGTACTCAAAATCCAGGAAGAACTCGTTGAGTGGTCCTACATTTTACTTTGTTAATTCGGGAGCGGATTTTTAATTTTATTTTTAAAGAACATCGGAGAATGAAGATGGAGGGGAGGGTATAGCTCAGTGGTAGAGCACGTGCCTAGCATGCAGAAGGTCCTGCGTTCAATCCCCAGTACCTCCCTCAAAATGAATAAATACCTAATTACCTCCCCCTAAACAAAAGACAACAAAACAAAAAAAAATTTTAAGATTATCAAAGAATGAAAAATTTTATAATCTCTGGTGGTTCATATTGAAATGTTTAATTACCTTTAGAAGTTCTTTCTCAGATGAACTGAAATTTTTTTCCTATAATTTAAGGCCATTTATCTAACTCTGACCTTAATGTTGACAGAGAAGTGGTGAACAGCCTTCCTATAATAACAATTTATATATGACAGCCAGTTATGGAGTCACCTCTGAGCCCTCTATCCTCGAGGGTGGACATAAGTTCCTTAGCTTTTCCGGATAGGATGTATCTCCAACTGTCTCTAAATCACTCACTCTCTCTCTCTCTCTGCCTCTCCCCCCGCCCAATCTCTCTCTCTCTGTCTCTGTGTTCTTTGCTTAATTTTCCTCAGTCTCTTAAGCTTGTTCATATTTTCCTTATGAGATGATCATATTTCCCAGATTTTATAACCTTTATGTTTTATTTGCATGCCAGTACATAAATTATTTTAAAACAGTGAATTTTTCATTTGGGAAGAACCCCTAACTTTAGTATATGTCAGAAGACTGTAACCCAAATCCTACTGCCTGTTGAAACCATGGCATAACAGGCAATTAGCTAAAGAAAGCATCCTGGTAGGGCAGAAAGAACATGAGTCAGAAACAGTGCAATGTGAGTCTGAGCTCTGACACCTCCAAGCCTGAGAAACCATTACACTCTTTGGGTCTCTGTTTACTCCTATGTAAACTGAAGATAATGGTATCTGCCTCACAGGGATGGGAGATTTACTGAGGTAATTATGCGAATGTCTAGTGGTATACTAAACTCTCACAGAACAATTGATACTATTTTTCCCACTACTAGTATTATTGCCATTGCATATCCGACCTAAAGCCTGTTGTCCAACTGTTTTACAGAAGTGACCACAAATGCTAATCAACATACATCATATACCAGTAAAGGATGCACGAAGCTGTCAGAGAGGACAAAGTAGTAATCAGACACATTCATGTGACCACATGTAAGTAGCAGACTGTGAACAGAGAAAGCAAAGGCTAGAAGGAAGGATCTGCTTAGAAGCATAAGAGCTGGAAAAACTTGCAGAACAGGAGGCTGATTGTGCCTGAGGCAGGGGAGGGCAGAGACCGCAGGAAAAGGGCTGAGTTGACAGGAACGGGGTCCCAGGTGGTCCAGGGCTGAGGGGTCAGGCCACGTGTGACAGAACCCATTAGAAAACGGAATGACTGGGCAACACAACCTTCCTTCCCCCTCTAGAATTCATATGGAATTATATCTGAAATGGTTTCATCCTGTTTCAAGTGCCAAATCTTTTTCCTAATTCCTATAAACAGACGGGATCTTTCCCTCTGAAACACCATAATGATTTGCTTGTGTCGCTTTTCTAACATTTACTCTCATGTAGCTCAGCAGACACTTATTGAGTGCCTACTGTATGCAGGCAGCATCTTGAGTACTGGAAGACCATGAAGGACACTTACATAGATCCCTCTGTTTAGAAGACAGATCATACAGTAAACACAACACTGAATAAACTGTCTTATACATTTGAAGGTGATCAGTACGATGGAACTAAACAGTATGTGGGTCAGAATAAGAAAAATGAGTGAAGAAAGAAGTGAGGGTGGCAGCTGGTTTTTTAAATCAACAGCCTCTTTGAGAAGGTGGCATTTAGACAAAAGTTTCAAGGAGAACGTGTTAGAACTATGATGATGTCCAGAATAACATCATTCCCACATCAAAGGTCCTAGTGTGGGAGGGAGTTTGGCTGGATTTCAAGGAAAGCAGATGGGTTGGTGGGGCAGGATTACCATGAATCAGAGGACAATGATAAGAAGTGGTCAAGTCAGAGCGATAAGATAGAGAATAAGGGTCAGGGATCTGTGGGGGGCTTCGGGGACAGCAGGGTGAGTGGAGGTCAGGTAGGGCCTCATGGGTCACTCTAAATACTTTGTCTTTTATTCTCATTTTGGTGGGGGTCATTGTAGGGTTTCCAGCAAAGAACTGGCACTATCTGGCTTAGGTTTTTAAAAAAAGATCACTTCGAGTGCTTGGTTCTAAATAGACCATGGGGTTGCAGGATTAGAGGCAGAGAGAGCGTTTAAGAAACTATTGTGCCAATATGGTGGTGATTCAGACCAATATGGCAGCAGGAATGGTGGGGAGAAGAGGGCAAATTCTGGGCCAATTTTACAGCAGACACAACAGATTTTCTGGGAAATAGGATGAGAAAAAGGGAGAATTAAAGATGGCCTGAGGATGTGGCGTTCCCATCCACTGAGATGACTCATATCATAACTTGCCTTGAAGTATATTTATCTGTGAAAAGTTTTCTATACCAGAGCCTAGAATTTGGAGTTAGATCTGACTTCAAATCCTGCTTGTTTACTTGCTAGATGTCTGACCCCGTGGAAATCACTTAGCTTCTAAAGTCTTAGTTTTCTCTTCAGTAAAATGGGTTAAAAAGGCCAACAGTCCAGGTTTTCTGTATGGGGTAAGTGAGATGAGACATGCAAAGCATTTCACAAAATAACGTCATACGTAGCAAATGCTTGTTAAATGAGAGATGTGCTCTACTCTTATTCTTAGCACACTTACTGCTTTCATTTCACATGTTTTATGTCTACTACTGGGTTACATTCTTGAAAGAAGGCACCATCCTATTATTATTTTTTTTTCTACAGAAGTAACCTGTCCTGTATATAGAGTTAGTATGTGTTTTCTCGCTGCAGTAATCATGGTCTGGCTGATAGGAGGCTGTGGATGGGGAACCGGGTATCAGAAGGGACGAAAGATGCAAAATGCCTTTTCCTATTCACATCTGAAGACGGTAAAAATTGTATATATTTTCCTCTTTAGCCCTACAAGGATTTTAAACTTTAAGTCTGGAATGTGTTGGTAGAATAATGCAAGTTGAATTTCCACCCCTTCCTTTTGCATTTGTATTCACCATGACCCCTTTTGGGTTTTTCTCTGTTTGCCAATTCTTTCCTTTTACTCTATGTAATTTCATTTGGTCTCTAAAGTATGTCAACCTTGATATAAGAATTGCTGAAAATTGTTCTTGTTTTAAAAGAAGCCTCTTTAAATTTGCTTAAGTCATTGTGAAATCTGTTCGTCTCTCCCAAGCTTGGAGCAATCCTCTCCGACTTGACACCATATGTAAATTTAATGAGCATTCACTCACTTTCTACATCCAGGTCATTGGGTCATTGATTCTTATTTCCCTTTGTGCTTTTAGAGTAAAGAGACCATCTCAATCCATCTTCTCCAGTCCTGCTATCTATGGACAGTATTTTTCTATTTCCATTGCACTTTTCGGATAAAAGCATCCTCATTTTCAATCTACTTTTAAAATGGGAAATATTTTATTTCACAAGATGTAACTCTCTCTCTCTCTCTCTGTCTCTCTCTCTTAAAAAAACTAGTTCTCACTTTTTCTCTTCCCATTCTAAAAATATATATGTAATTTTAGGAGTTTTCTTTTTTCTTTTAATAATGGCCTTGAAACTATCCATATTGAACATGACTCAGTATTTCATCAAAATCACTCAGTTCTTGAATGCAGAGCCACAGAAATTAGTATCTGGTTTGCTGGTTCCTAACGTCTATAATCTTCTCTACCCCTACAACACAGTTCTATATAAAAAGTTATTTAAAGTGTAATAAAATTACTATGTGGGAAGAGTAACAAAAAACAGAAGTGAGAATAATTAGAATAATTATTAAGGGAATAATTATGAGAGATGATCAGATAGTGAAGCACTGGTGCAATGAGAGGTTGACTGTTGCCAGAGGTTAATGTAGCCTAGTAATGGGGATCTTCAGGGAGAAAAGCCCAGAAGGCAAGGAGCTTTCATTAAGCACTACAGACTCTAATTTTTTTTTAAGTGCTACGTGGTAAAACTCTAGTTTCTATCTTCTAGTTCCTAAAACAACCTTTTCTGAAATGTCCAGATCTGTTGCATTATTTCCATCTCTACCATACCTACAAGAATATTTTTTCTAGAAAACTATTTATTTATGTTACTCCTCCAACTGAAACTCTTCATTGGTTCCTCTTGGCCTGCTGGATAAAGTTCATGCTTCTTATTTTCATCTAAGAGGTCTTCCAAGTTCTTCCCAGCTCATCTCCCCAGCCTGTCTACTACCCCGAACCCTTTCTATTCTACAACCATGTCAAACTCCATGATGTGCCACTCATTCATCACTGTGTCCCTTTTCTGGGCCAGTTCTACAGAATGATCCTTGTTTTGCACTTTGGTCACTCCCTTTCCCCTTACCCCAAGACTGTATGCATCCTATACATATTTCTATCATAACTCCTAAGATTCTGAGGTTGGCATCCTTTACTTTTACCTAGCCATCACTTTCTTTTGGAAATCCTACTTCAAGTGAACCCAGGGGACCTACCAATTATGTGACCTGTCTCTCCCACCAGAGGATGAGCTCACGACCCAGGCCAGCCAGTCAGTGTCCACAGGAACTGTCCATCCCATGGACAGAGGGCCAGGGTTGCTCTATTACCAAATCAGAATAAATCATAGCTTTGGGGAGAAATAGGTAGAGATTCTGTTGTGAGGGAGGCAGTTCACTCTTTCTCTGAGTTCATTAGGATCACAGGCTTGAGGACTCACTAGCCTACATTTGCTTGGGGCCACCTATCTAAGAATCATCTAGAAATTAAGTCAGAGGCAAAGAGCCAAGAAGCTGATGAAAGGTAGATTTCTGATGACATTGTTAAAAATCTGGATTCGACCATTCCTCAACATAACACTACATCTCAGACTTACCAGTTATTCAGCCAACAAATTCCTTTTTATTGCTTAAGATGGCTTGAGTTCACTTTCTACATGTAAAATGGAAAAATTGCTGTTAATACTCAAATGTTACTGCACTAACTTATCTATATGCTGTTTCTCCTTTGTGTCTTACTGGTTGTTAGGTTCCCAAGCACTCGGCACACGGTGCCTGGAACATGAGTTGGGGCTTACACATGATTTTGGAATGAATGCTCCAGCCAAGATTATTGATCAAACATGACAGTGGTTAAGAACGCTGGCCCTGGAACCTGATTTCCTGGGAAACATATTCTTGGATTGACCATGATTCAGTGTCCTAATCTTTAAAATGAGGACCATGAAAATAACAACCCCAAGAGGGGATTATGACAATGAAATTAATGAATGTATAGAGCCTCACACAGTGCCTAGCACAGAGTAAGCATTCAATAAATGTTAAGAGTTGATATAATTTAGGGCCGTACAATGATCTCCATCACCGGTCACACATCCCAGAACGACATGGTTTACCCATTCCATCCACAAAGTTAAATCAATGATTGCATATTACCCACATACTACCGTACTGATAGGAAGAGCCTGAGAGAAGCCAAATTGGACAACTGAAACTGAAACACGAACTGCACATAAAGGCCTGAGATTATCAAAATGAAGCCCCTGAGATTACAGCCAAATTTCTTTGATCTTTTTGTTTCCACATTCACATTGAAGATTATTTTTCAGATATGCTAGCAGGTACCTTGGCCATTATTTTTCACTACATTTTTAGAAGTTTGATTTTGGCACCATGTGGGTGAACCCAAACAATGAGGGCCCATCAGGAAAGCATGATAAACAGGCAGACAGAAAATCAATAAGGATACAGAAGACTTGAACAATTCTATCAACCAACTTGAGCTAATTGGCATTTATAAAACACTCCAGCCAACAGTGGAATACACATTCTTTTGAAGTGCCTATGGTATATTTACCAACAGAGACTAAATTCTGGGCCATGAAATAAGCCTCAATAATCCTAAGAAGATGCAAGTCATAAGAATTATATTCCACTGACCACAATAGAATTAAATAAGAAAGGAATAACAGAAAATTTTCTAGAAAATCTTCAAATATTTATAAACTACATAACACACTTTGAATAATCCATAGATCAATTAATAAATAAAATGGGAAATCAGTAGCTTTAAAGTGAATGAAGATGAAACCTCTATAAATCTAAAACTAACAATGAATATATATATGTTCATGTATAACTGAAAAATTGTGCTCTACATCGGAATTTGACACAACATTGTAAAATGATTATAAATCAATAAAAATGTTTAAAAAATTCTAAAAGTAAAACATGCCCTAGGCAGTATACTTTGGAGGAAATTTATAGAATAAATGCCTGAATTAGAACAGATAAAAGTTTTCCAATTAATGACTTCAGCTTGCACTTTAAGAAAGTAGAAAAAAAGAACCAGCTAAATCCAAAATATACAGAAAAAGGAAATAATAAAGATTAGGGAGGAAATCTAAAAAACAGAAAGTCAGAGCAAAATCAATTAAACTAAAAGCTAATTTTTGAGACTAAAATGAATAAACTTCTAGCTAGCCTAACCAAGAGAAAAGGGATAGACAAAAATGAACAATATCTGGAATTAAAGAAGTGATGTTATTCGAGATTGTATGATTATTAAAGAATGGTATGAATATAACATGTACAATGCCAGTAAATTAAACTTCTCAGTTAAAATGAGCCAAAACTATGAAAGCTCACTCAAGAAGACATAAACAATGAGAAAAACTCATTATATATTAATTAAATTAAATTATTAGTTAAATATCTTCCCACGAAGGAAATTCTAGGCCCAGGTTGCTGTACTGGTAAATTCTATCAAATATTTAACAACAACAAAAAAATACATTCTACACAAATTATCCCAGAAAATGGAAAAGGAGGGAATAGATTCCATTCTATGAGGTTAGCTTTATAGTGGTAACAAAACTCAACAAAGATATTACCAGAACAGAAAATTATAGAACAATATTCTTCATGAACATACATGCAAAATTTCTAAACTTTTTTAAAGCAAATTGAATCCAATAATGCATGAAAAATACATTATGACCAAATGATACTTTGTCCCAGGAATGTAAAGATAGCATAGCATTCAACAATCTATCAATATAATTCACCATATTAACAAACTAAATAAAAAACAAAAACAAAAAACATGATCATCTTGATAGATTGGGGAAGAGTATTTGATGAAATCAGTACCAATTTTGGATGGATACTCTCAGCAATGTGGAATACAAGCTCTTCATCCTGATAAAGAGTATTTATAAAAATTTAAAAACAATATCCTACCTAACGATGAAAGACAATGAAAAAATAATCCCAATATTCCAATTAAAAGTGGGCAAAGGACATGAAAAGACATTTTTCTAAGAAGACATACAAATGGCAAAAAAAGTTATTTGAAAAAAATGTACATCAGCAATCATCAAGAAAATGCAAATCAAAGCCACAAGGAGGTTATCACTTCATACCTGTTATGATAGCTGTTATCAAAAAGGCAAGAGACAACAAATGCTAGGGAGGATGTGAAGAAAAGAGAACGCTTCTGCAGGGTTAATGGGAATGTAAATTGGTACAGCCACTGAAGACAATATGGAAGTTCCTCAAGATACTAAACACAGGACTACCATATGATCTAGCAATCCCTTCCTGTATGTCCAAAGGAATTTAAATCAGTATCTCAAGGAGATGTCCACACACCCATGTTTCTTTCAGCATGTCTTCACAATAACAAAGACATAAAAGAAAATCTAAATGTCTCTCAACAGAGGAATGGACTACGAAAATGTGATAAATAACTGAATATTATTCAGCTATAAAAAAAAAAAGAAGGAAATCCTACCATTTGTAACACCACGGATCAACGTGGAGGTCATTATGCTAAGTAAAATACAGATACTACACGGTATCACTTACATGTAAAATCTAAAAAAAAAAAAAGCCAATTTCATAGAAACAGAGAATAGAGTGATGGCTGCCAAAGGCCAAGGGAGGAGGGAAATGGGGTGAAACAGGTCAAAGGGTACACATTTTCAGTTATAGGAAGAAGCACTTCTGATGATCTAATGTACAGCGTGGTGACTACGGTTAATAACACAGTATTGCATTCTTGAAATTTGCTGAGAGTAGATCTTAGGCATTCTCACCACCCCAAAAGTTAACTGTGTGAGATGATAGATGTGTTAATTATCTTGATTTTGGTAATCATTCCACAACGCATACATATATCCACTCACCACATTGTACACTTTAAATGTATACAATTATATTTGTCTATTATTCCTCAATAAAGTTAAAAAAGATACGTGGCTGGAGACAAAGAAGCCAATGCCCTTTGTGATGATGGTCTTGAGCATCACGGCACAGTTGGCTACTGTATCACATTTGTAAACTAGTAAAGCTTTGCACCAAAATGTAGAAAGGGTACAATAATAACCATTGTACGTTCCTTCTTTCCTCTTGTTTTGATTCTTAACCTTCTTGAATAAATTCAAAATTACTCATAGATATGAAATCTGGAAAAAATGTTAATATATGTGTAAAAGTACATCTAAAACATGCTTAATCAAGATAACATTTTCCTGATATTATTTATAAAGGAGTAAAATTGGCATTTACCAATAGTCTTTTAGAATTAGTAGTAGGTGGGAAGTAAATACAGACTTGTCTCCAAACTCATCTCAGGCTAATATAATAAATTATTTTCTGCATTATATTTTAAGTGTCAATACAGTTGAATGAACTGAATGTGCATCCAGTAAAATCTAGCCAAAAATCCCTCATATATAAACATTTATATTTAAGCAATTATTTAATATTTAAAATATATTAATACCACATATTTTAAATATGGTCCTATACTTCCTCTTACTTTATAAAACATCAAAAATACCCTTTTTGAGCCAATGCAATGATCAGTGACTTGAGAAGATATTTTCTAACACAATTCATACTTTTACATATTAGAGCATGCAGTATTAACCAATAATCATTGAGACAGTCATATCCTGGGGACAAAACCAAATATCCAAATTACTGCACCAAAGAATTCTGATGAATCATTATTTGACCTCTAGTCATAAACCTGAATGCCCTGTTTTTTTCAGGGAAAATCTTAGCAACTTTTTTAAAAAAAACTTACAGTATTATTAAGTCAATAAAGTATGTAGAAATCCCAGTAAGTGCAATTCAATCTACACCAAAGACAACGTCGATTTTTAACACTATTTTAACAATGATTAAGTGACTCCTAAGTCTTAAGTGCTGAGATGTATATGCTCATGTTAAAAATCAGAACAACCTAGGGATAGAGATATAAGGAAAAATTCTAATCCAAGTAACAATGAAAAAACAAATTCGTAACTGCCCTGATTTCTACATCTAGGCATTGATCCAGAATCTTTGCCATTCAAAGTCTAGTCTTTAAATTTTCATTTATTATGCTTATTATCCAAGAAACACGCTTAATTCCCTAAATCTCCCTTAAATAATGTTTATAAAATACATATGTCATATCACTGTCTACACCTATTTGCATCAGCCTATCAAAATAAGTACTTAAGGGGCATTGGTGGAAAATAATTTGTCACTATATAGGTCAGCTCTCCTATTAATAATAATAAAAACTAACATTTACATAATACCATTTGTACAGCAGTTTCATATCAAGTCTCCAAACGTTTATTCATTAATACCGCCAATATTTCTTTGCATTATTTGGCAAATATTCACATCTCCACTTTACTGATTTACAAAGCAAAGCCCTAACTCATAAAATGATTTGAACCTAGTGACTTTATGTTTTCTAACTCATTCCATTTCTATCTGTGAGGGAGAAGAGAAAAACACAATACATCTAGTATGAAATAGTTTGGTTACCCCAAGGTAGTGAAATATCCAATGGGCACTCGGGTCTTAATTTATTCCCACCTTCTTATATGCGATCCAGTCAAACACCCTGTCAATATCTGTTGCCCGTATCACTTCCTGTGATACTGGATGGGAACTGGCCAAGCCGTCAAGCAGCATCACTTCGTGCAGAACATCCGTCAGAAACCTCTGTTTTTCCTGCAATACAGTAAGTAGATGGGGCAACATCATAAGTGATTCACGGTTATGACAGAATGTGTGTGACAACATGAACAGAATGTGTGTGACTTCACTGATGACGCTCATTAGCCCGCGTGGCGAGACTTACCTCTAAAGAGAACCCAGGAAATAAAACGCCCCTTAAGTGACTTTAAAATGAAAGTTCTTGATTTGAGCACAGGAAACAAAATCAATGCGCTCCGATAGTCCCTAAGGTCAAACCGAATTTGAAGAGTGAGCACATAAATGGAATTGACTAAGCTGGCTTATATATTCTGCAGGTTCAGGATTAAAATTCCAGTCCCAAATAACCTTTTTTTTTTTTTTTTAGTTTAGTTCAATATAAGAATAAAAACTAATTTCTAGTGCTGTTTGTTATTTCTAGTTTCATTGAACTCTTCTCTTTCCCTATTCCTCCCTCCTCTCTCTGCCTCTCTTATTTTCTCTCTAATACACACACACACACACACATTTATGTTCTCAAAGAATTTCAAGAGACCACAATGAATGATAAAAGGCATTATTGACATCAAACTACAATATCCGTGGATGTGGATGTGATATGTGAATTCAGAAAGTGGAGAGCAATAGAAATTAACAACCCATTCCTAGAAAGTAAAAACAGACAAAATCATGACCGCTAGTCTATGCATTGTTCAGACATTAGTATTTGCTCTAATAAAAGCTGACTTGTTATGTTAGAAATAAGCTAAAGCAAAAGTACTTCTGTGTTGTTTTTGTTTTAAGACGCCTGCTTTAAAGAAACAGCCAGGGTTTTGTTAACAAAAATGCTGGCAGCTGTCAGTCCTCCTGGCCTCCTGCCTTTGCAGAGGGAGGAAGAGAGAAAAAAGAAGTTGCAGGAGATGACAAGGGCTAAACAGCCCCTAGACAGCTGGGACCTGAGTAGCATCATTACAGAGATTAAAGACTGCAATGCTCAAATTGCTCTAACTAATTCTGAACTCACTCCTGGAGCCTCCTAGTTTGGGGCCAGCAGATAAGCAACGCGTTATTTCTGAGTGCACTGTAATTTCAAGCTGAGAGTACGCCAATCCTGGATTTTAAACATTGGAAATGGAGACTAAATATATTAAGAAGAAACAGTTGACAAGGCATATACATGTGTGTAATTTAAATCTGGCTTTAAAGAAACATTTTTGTTCATCATCATTTGCTCAGTAATTTAGATTGTTTAATCAATAACTTAATTAATTAGCCATCCAGCTATATACTGTAAATTTCATTTTTAGTAGCTTATTTTTATAGTCTGTAGAATATATATCTAATTTCTTTGGACTTTTGGTCTAAGAATTTCACATCAACGGTCTATGCTCCGTCAAAGAGATCTCTGTTGCAGTGACTGAACCAAAAGTCACCCTATGTCCTGGAAGGATGCTCCCAGACCCTAAGAGGCTGCAGTAAAAAGTACAAAGTGACAATGAATTAAGTGTCAAATAGTAATTAAACTAATACTGTATTTCTTCTCAAATCAAGTTCCTAATTCAAGATGAATTAAGGAGAGTGAAATTGGACCTTGCAATTTAAAAGATTTTTAATAATAAGACTGGTGTTTACATCACTCATTTTAAGTCCACTAAAAGGCAAAGGTAAGATCTCAAATAGCCTAGGTTTAGAGAATAAGAGAAAACCATATATTTCCAAAATAACATTTATAAACAGGTATGCAATCTTGTTACTTATTCAATTGTAAAGTGCACATTAAAGCTATTTGATACTGGAAATAATGAGATTCCCCTTTGTTTTTTAATCATGAAATGTATAATTATTTTTTAATATTTTCATTAATAAAAAATACCAACTGAAGATGTGATGTCCATTCTGAAGATTAAACAATATTCTGCTTTTCAAATAGCAGTTGCTCAATCCATATGTCACTCAAACATCTAACCAAAAATCACAATGTAAAATGAACTTAAAGTGAGACTTTATCTGAATCCTAACTACTAGTGTTTAGCAACAATAAATATCTATTGATCAGTATTAAAATTTAGTAAACATATCTTGGTTTGCTAGAGATGTGATTTTTTTAAATGGTAGAAAGCAAACTGGCTATGTAATTCTAAAAATAAAATCTAAGACAATGAATTTCAAAAATAAAACTTACCTGTTTAAGACAATGTAAGTTATACATGATATATTACTTCATGCTTCTGGAGAAAAATAGAAACAAAACTTTGCCTGGTCATAGGGGAATTTCAAAAGGCCATGTTTAAATTTAGCAGTATTAAGTCATTAGCTAGAGACTGATCTTCTACATTTTTTGAGAGAAGGACACTGTCTAATTGTCTAATTAAGGGAAAAAGGGCATTAAAAGAAATAGAGAGGAGAAAAGAAAGAAAGAAAGAAAGAAAGAAAGAAAGAAAGAAAGAAAGAAAGAAAGAAAGAAAGAAAGAAAGGAAGAAAGGAAGAAAGGAAGAAAGGAAGGAAGGAAGGAAGGAAGGAAGGAAGGAAGGAAGGAAGGAAGAAAGAAAAGACTGGCAGAAGACACAAGGCTCAGAAGAGTGAGCTATATTCTTACCCTAAATTGAGGGGTAAAAAGAAAAATTCTAGCCAGAGGCAAACCCAATTTAACAAAATTACAAAGAGTTTCCAGAAGAGAAGGTGTAATTTTTTATAAAAGACCTGTGTCACTATAAAATAAATGATCTTAACTTATCAGTCCCAGCCTGGGGACCTCCTCCTCCCCCTCTTCATCACCACCACCAATAACAGCAGAAAATACTAAGTATTGGTTCATTGCCTATTGTTGACCTGACGCTAAAAAAGTTTAAAAATAAAGCTAAAGAAACCCTGGCGCTCATGTGAGATAAAAGATCAAACAAAATAGCTGCAGTGAACAAAATTAACAGTTTTATCTCTCTTTTAAAAAAAAATTTACACTTTTTTTTTTGGAGGGTGGTATTAGGTTTATTTATTTACTTATGTATTTTTAATGGTGGTACTTGGGATCGAACCCAGGACCTCGTGCATGCTAAGCACACACTCTACCACTGATCTACATACACATATATGGGGAGGTACTAGCGCCAACTTGGTTTTACAGTTTTACACCCTTCCCCAACCCAGTCTTCTCTTCCAGACTAGAAGTGCTAAGGAATTTTGAGACCAAAACATGGTCAAGCAGAATTATTTATGGAAAGTTTAATGGGAGAAGCAGAATTTGATTTGATCCTTGAAGTAACTGCTGTGTGTGTGTGTGCACATGCCTGTGCAGGGAATATTATATTTATGGTGCACAGTCAGCAGTTTTTACTCTATTCCGTAGTTTAAGGACACTACAATAGGCCATTCTACCACTTTCAAAATGCAGAACAATAAGGTAAATTGGAGAACTTTAAAATCTGTTTATAAGAAGTTTATTGTTAACAGGAACGCTAAATCCTACCACTCTAATTCAGACACCTCTTGGAGGTGTTGCACACGTGCCTACATTTAAACAGTTCCAATAATATTAAATATGTGCGTCATTTTGTCCTGAACTGTTTTTGAAAATACACTGCATTTAGATTTTTGAAGAATAATGTAAAGGCTTTTCAGAAAAGTAAACAAAGTGAGTAAAGACACAGAGTTGAGAATCTCATGTGGAAAAGGAGAAAGCCACTATAACTTTATTCATTCATTCATTTAACAAATATGTATTAAATTTCCTATTCAAGGCCAGATAATGTTTTGGGAATAAATAGCTGGCAAAAACCTAGTCCCCAGTCTTAAAGAATTCAAAAGTAGAAGAGAAAGTACAAGAGAAAGACAGATAAACACCTAACTGTATTATAATATGATGGATGTTATGAAACACAGAGGACGAAATGATTAATTAGTTCAGAAAAGGCTTCACAGAAGAAGTGACATTAAAGTGCGTTGTTGAAGGATGAAAGGTTACTCAGATGAATGTGGGAAGCAGCTAAAAAGGGCAAATCTAAGCAGAGAAAACATGAAAAAAAGCTAGTCTGCTTTTGAATCCTCTGTTATCAGGTGGAAGACTTTGGTCTTAATAAATAGGCAGTAGCAGGCATAATAACATAATAAAAGTAATGGCTTAGGAAAATTAACTTATCTGCAGTATACAGGGTGGCTTGATGTATGTCGAGACGGGAGACAGGAAGTGGCTACTGATGAATTGATGTATGTACAATAGTGATGATGCATTACAACAGGTGTTGCTGAAGGACTGTTGAATCTCAGAGATATTTTGAATGAAAAATCAACTGACACTGATGTCTTGGTCCCCTTAGTGGGTGATGGAGAGGAAGCACCAAAGAAATAACTACATGGAATGACTTGATGGAATTTTCTTTAAAGGTGTTGGGGCAGGTGGGGGAGAGCAACTGACAGAAACGGAGAAGTGGAAAAAATTTTGGTTTGAAGGCGAGCTATAAAGATCCGTTGTAGACATGTTGCAAGGAAGGTAACAGAGAACATTTAAAAAGCAAGATGGTCCAGGAAATTGAAAGTCAAAGCCTAGGTCTAAGAGAAGGAGCAAGTGCTAAACAGCTTTTGGCAATAAATAGCAATTTGTATAGAAACATAAATGGGGTCTCAGAAAGAATCAGCCCTTTTTAAAAATTATTTCTTACAGTATTAGCATTTCCTATATTGGTATTGAGTAATACATGTGAGAGGAGTTATTAAGAATTCTTAGCACAGCATTAGATACACCAGAAAAAAATAAATTCCTTGATGTCTCAAAGTGGCCTCTGCCTGAATGTGTCTGATCTGAATATGCCTGATCTACTCAGAGTCACGGAGATGAGCGGGAAGAGAGGATGCACTGTTGGAAGGGAGGGCTGTCGGCAAGTTCCTATAGAAAAGCTGACTCATTTTAGTGAAAAGTAATACCAGGCAGACACTTTTGTCTCTTGTCATCAGAAAAGAAAGAAAAAAAAATCAAATAATCTGAATCGAGATCAAAAAAAGTCAGATACATCAAACCAGATGAAGAAGATGAGAGCCAAGCCTGAGCCAATTCAAGTGGTGGTGAGATACTCACAGGCATGAAAAGACTGGAAAATAATCCTCAGGGAAGATGTGGGTGACATCAGAGCAGCCACAAGGACTCAGTTTTCTAGAAGGGTGGGTCTGAACATAAATGGCTCTGCTCTGGTAGAAAAGACAGGCACACTTCCTCTAGGTTAATGAAAGGGTCCTAATGAGGTGAGAAGCCCCATAAAAAGACCAGCAGGACCCCCAGGCAGGGCCACTACTCTCCTGCCAGCACCATCCAGTTCCTTGGCCCACAGGCTCTATCTCACTTTTTGCCTCTGAAATGGCTTACTTCTAGGAAAGTGAAACTTACCCCTAAAATTCTACTGGTTCCCTGAGCTCACTCCTGATTGGTTATTTCCTTCACTCCTGATTGGTCCATTTTCCTAACTTCTGATTGGCCCATTTGTAGTACTTCATTTGCATGAAGCTCACTCCTAATTGGTTCGTTCTCTCCCTCCTGATTGGTCCATTTCTACAAAGCTTGTTCCTAATTAGTCAATTTTTGTTATACCTTATTTACATATGATGTTGCAAAGTGTAAACTGGCAGCCTATAAAAGCCTGTGTAAACCTACAGACAGGGTCCAGAGCTTCGAATGTTAACTCCTCTGGGCCCGCTGGTG
This sequence comes from Camelus dromedarius, assembly GCF_036321535.1. Classification (NCBI taxonomy): domain Eukaryota; kingdom Metazoa; phylum Chordata; class Mammalia; order Artiodactyla; family Camelidae; genus Camelus; species Camelus dromedarius. Next base: position 14,938,555 of record NC_087446.1, on the reverse strand, counting down.
TAATAAACCTGAGTTCTCCAACCCTCTGAGTGCTGCTTGGTCTCTCGCCCGGATCCAGGTTGCTGTCACACCAAGCTGTAACACTGAGCTGTAACACGTTTTTCTGTAACACTAGACTGGAAGAAAAATAACCGCCACTCACTAGCTGTAGGACTTTGAACAAGTTACTCAGTCTTTTCAGACTCTCAGCATCCTCACCTGTAAACACACGTGGTTGTGTAATTTCAGTAAGATAATACTGAGCACCTGCTATATCCCAGATGGTCTGCCTAGTTCTGGAGATAAAAAGACAGAAAGACGTGGATCCAACCTTCAAAGATCCTATACTTGTAGAAGGACAGACAAAGATGAAAACAAATACTAAAATAGCACCTGCTATATGTAAAAATGGACATAGGTTCAGAACAGAGCAGGACTACACAGAAAAGGCTGAGGTTTGTTCTGCCTGGAAGGAAGAAGGAAAGCTTCTGAACTGGTCTAAGTTTGAGTTGATTCTTTAAGGATGATTTGAGTTTTCTAGGAGGACACAACAGAAAAGGGCATTTCAGACAGAAAGGATTATCTAGGAAAAGTCATAGAAATTTGAAACAGCGTGGCCTATCTGTGGGACTCCAGGCAGGGAGTATAATGGGTAAGTGGCTAGTGATTAGGGCATAGAGAGACAGGAACAAAATCATCCAGAATCCTCCACGCCAAGTTAGGAAGCTAGAATTAAGTGACATCGCCAGATCTACATTTAGAGGGATGACTATGAATGCCAGAAAGTAGACTAGAGTTTGGAGCAACTTGAAACAAAATAGGACAATACTGCCCAATCATGAACAAGGAGCACATAATATGGGCTTAATCTTTGTGATCACAAAGTATACCAATTAGTTCTCAAAAATTTAGTTCAATTTTGTGATGACCAATGGTGATCAAACAAGATATTTACTTTGGATTTCCAAAAGGTATGAATTGAATGTGGATTCAGACGTAAGTATAAACACAGATACAGAAGTAAATATGTATATAGATACACATATAGATAACCAAATAGATGTCAATACTTCCTTTTTCAGTATTTTCATTTCTTTATTTAAGGTACTGTCTTGTCTCAGTTTTTAATGTTGACAATATCCTCTTGGATACAGATAAAGGTACTCTTCTTATCCATGGAGTCAGCAAGAATGCTCTGAAGAAAATGATGTAAACAATGCAATCTAATTCCATACATGTTTACTGATTGTGTACGAAACCTCTGTATGTTCGAGACTGGGAAACAAAATGCATTTGGGACACAGTTCTTGCCTCCAAGCAACTCCCAATATGATGAGGAAGACAGATACATGTACAACTCATTAATGCTATTTGATGGGTAAAGTGTTTGTAGCCAAAGCACTATAGGAGTAGAGAATAGAGAGAAAGTTGTGCAAAAATGCTTTCAGTGTCTATGACCCTGTTGATTCGACCTCAACTGATCTATTAAAAAAAAAGAAGAAATAAGATATGCCATTTATATTTCATGTCTCTGAGAATCTATACCACCATGAGATAAAGACTTTTAAGATTTCATAGGTACAACAAAATGCCACATGAATCACTACTAATCTGAACCCCTTGCTGACACAGGACTAGAACAAGGGATATAGTTATACCTAGCACTGCGCATTTTGGCTGCTTCTCTCTTGTTCTTCATGATTTATTCAAATCATGACAAGTTAAAGGAGAGGAATACAATCAAAAATTGAAATGAGAAAAGCAAACCTACTGGGGAAAAATATTCTCAGGTTTAATTTATGTGATATGGTATCTCTGTGACTTGGCAACGCTCATCTTTTGTAAACACACAACACAACGCCATATTTGTAAAAATTAGAAATTATTTGGATTCTAAGTTTCCTAAAATATTAAAAGAATTTGACTATGTCAGTCATTTTTATCTACTTCATCCTATTTCTCTAAGATTCTAAAATGTCCAAAAGCATTTCAAGCTTTACTCAGTTGAAAGTTAGCTAGGTGTACTTGTGAAATACATCATTGTTTAGCTGATTAGTTAACACTTGATAGACTGCTAAATCATAAGAATAAATGAAATAAAACCAAAAGCTAGTGAAAATAAATTTTGCTCTATATAGTCATGTTCTTAAAAAATAACATTTCAAAATCGCATGTTTAAAATGCACACGCATAAGACATTAATAATCATTCTTACGTGCAGCTTGTTAAAGCAGTCCACTTACATTAAATTCAAAGTTAGGTAAACACACACATATACAGTAGGCATTGAAGAATAATTTTAGAAAGAATCACCGTTAACGCCTACAATGAAACAAGCACTGTGTTAAAATTTTACCTCTGTATTTGTTCCTATAACCTTCTGCAGAAAGTGGTACATGAACATAATAATCCAGGCAGATCTCTACTGACATAACATTATTCTGTGATTTCACACAAGCTTCACAATAAGTAACCAAAATATGTTCTATATGTTCTTTTAACTGTCAACCACATTTCATCTACTGCCAAGCCACAAATGCTCTAAGACGCCTTAGTCAACCCAGGAACTAAAAAAGCAATTATATCTATAAGCCTATTTAGATGACTTTATAAGCCTGTCACAACCCCAAATAACTCCCTGCACAAGTTTTTATGAACTGTTTGAGAGTATTCTCAAACATGACTAATACAGAGAAAGTGGGTTACACTGTGAATCTCTTCAATGACTACTTCCTTCGGCTGCCTTATGTTTTGTTTCTAACATCCAGGCTGAATGTGTCACCTCTCATGTTATCCAAGAGGTGACACAGCTACGGGAAAATGAAACACAAAACGTACTGCATTGTATTTAACTAAATCCTGAGCCTTCTTCATATTTACTCAAAAACCTTAATGATATAGCAGTATTGATATGGCAGAAGTTTCAATCAGTTAGTCATTTACATATTCATTAATTATGATAATCCTGGGTTTTACAGAACAATCTTGAATGTGCTTCAAATAATGTCAATCACAGTAATAATTATGAACAGGTTGTCTAATTACACGGCTCATTCTGATTCTAGCAGACCCCGAAAAAAATCACAGTGAACAACCACCATATGCTGTGTGTTCTTAAAATGTTCATATCATTTAGCTTCCCTTTATTTTTTAAGATTTCTTGACATTTTTTTCCTTCTGTTTTCCTTCAAACACTTAACCAATGGAGTTTTATATATTTTTAATCTCCATATCCTTTTTAATTCAATGAGTGAGGTCCTATGTAGATACAAAAACTGTTATAATCTTTCATAAATGATCTGTTGACCTTCATTTCAGAATTTTAACTTTTGGCCAGACTTTTACTACCGAATACCTCACAGATGCTATACTTTGGGTTAAATGCTGAGAAATGATGGTAAAATAAACAGTCCTTAACCTGATGAAGCCTACTGTCTACTGGGGGAGATTTACTTCCTGCCCGTTGCTAGCTACCATGAACTCATACTCAATCATCTACATGTCACTTCAGGATCCTTTCTGTAGAGAGATGATAGTTTCTTCATCTTTTCAATAATTTATCTCTACTTTGGCAGTAAGAATCTTCCTCTATCTCCATGCTTAATTGTTTTGACAAGCTGGTAAGTCATTTCGATAAAATCAGACTTGCTAATCTTTTCTGATAGTCACACACTTGTTTCTCACATCCATCACGAGAAGTCTCTATGTTTTGCACACATTAATAATAAGCTAATCAAGGCACTATAATATTTGACTGATAAAATATAAGTCAGAGTATTTTTAAATACATACTGACTAATCATCTTAAATAAATTCAATTTTTATTTAAATCCTAACGGAAACCTTCTTACACCATTTGGAATAATTCCCCAAATAAGGTAATTAACCCCCAGAACTTATTAACACGGTTATCACGTAGTTAATTCATTTTATTTTATTTTAATTTGCGAAATAAATAATAAATCAACTGACCCTAATTCTGTAACAAAATTGTTATTAACTTAATGAAATGTATTAAATAACACATTTTTGTACTTTAATTTCAATACTTAGTGATATAAATGGTCAGTTCATTAAATAAGGTAGCCTAATAAAACTCTGCATTAGTTGCCAGATCATAGAAGCCTGCAAAGGTCCAAATAAAATAAAAAGCATTAATTTTTCTTCCAAATTTGAAAGATTTAGTGACCCATAGCAAACAACTCCAGAATACATAGAGTGTTATGGCCCAGAAAGTTAACCAATTCAGAAAGGACGTTTCGTATTTATTCCCAAAGCTTACGTATTATTATATCTCAAAATCAACTACCATAATATTCATGAATTGATTGTAAAACGAGCAATGAAAATCTTCACAATTCAGGGTGCAAAATCTGGACTAGCAATCCATTTCTAAGTGCAAAAATATTAAATTACCATCATTCCAGGATCATTCAGAAGTATCATGTGAAGGCAATTTCTTTGCTCTTATTAATTTTTAATATATGATTCACAAGCTATTCCAAAGGGGAATCATTTTTGGTAAAGTTGGTACTATTATACTTAAGTATAATATACCTAACAGTAATAATAATATTGAGAATAAAATAATGAGAATAAAAATTTGACTCTTAAAACTACAGCACAGGGATTTCAGACATATTTTGAAGGTAGAGAGAATCAAAGTCTTACAGCTATTAAGTGTCAAGAGAATCAAAACTTCAATCCACGGGACAGGCAGAACAAAAGGACTCGCACTTCATTCCAGGAAACTGTAAAGCAACAGCACTGTGACAAAAATAATTTAATTAAATTGGTAAAACAGATCTATGAGACTCTGAGGACACTGATATTTGATATTCATCTCTGCTCCCCATCTCTCGCAAAGAACTAGCAAAAATTGAGCAGCCAATAAAATGTTTGTTCTATATTGAAAAAATGAACAAGTCAATATAGATTAATCCCCGGAAATAATTTGTCAACTGGGGACCAAAAAAATGCCAACAAAATGCTTAGCAATGAATAGAATATCATTTTGTCCTGAGAAGCCGAAGTATGTTCAGGCCTGGGAAGTGACAAAACACAACAGCTCTCAAAAGAAGCCAAAGAGTCCAAGAAAAGCTCCTTATTATCTTAAAAAGTAAGGTAAAGAAAATTTGTTTGAAAATTTTCATTTTCAAATTAGTCTTCTTCAGTTGCGTATTGCATTTAATCTCCTTCAAATTGGACTGACTGTGTGGATAGTTAGGAAGATAATGTAATCAAGCCAAGTTTTGCTCTGAAGGCGCAAACTAACCTTATCCTTAATCAAAAAACTAGGGAAATAAATAATATCTAAATGAAAATATCCCACCATACCACCACCACCACCACCACTACACCCAAGAGAACAAAAGTCTTTCTTTTTAAAGGACTTATTTTCCAAGCAAAGCTGAAGACTTAGGGGAAGAATAGAACTTAACTGAGCATAAAAAAATAAAATAAAAATCTGAGCTAATATTAGAGAACATATTTGAGCCATGTAATATAAAAATAATAATAGGTTGCTAAGTGTTCTTCCTGTTCCATCATTTGGCTAACCCTGTGAGATTTAACTCATTAAATTTCATTTTCCAAACATCTATGAATATGAACAGTGTGACTGAGGTTATGTATCTGTGTTTTTGAGCTCATAACCAGAACAACTTCTGACAGAGACTTGGTTGGTCAACCAAAAGCCACCACCTCAAAGAAAACAAAAAAACAAAACTCTACATTGACCTACACCTCTTAACTGAAGCTACCACACTAAAGGGAAAACGCAGTATATATTAAGAAAGTAATATGTAGCAGGTTAGTACTAATATTACCATGAGGTTTATTTAGTCCATAGAAATTGGAAAAATGAATGCCTTATTTTAAGTACTTGAGAATTCTTTGAATGAATTGATAAACAGAATGAATTAAATGTATGACTGAATGGAATGGCAAAAAAAGAAGGGCAGCAATCCACCAAGCTAGTGTATATAAAATTAATGATCACAGCACTCAAGAAAGGCATCTCTGAACTATAAATAAAATATGGAGAAGAGAAAATAAAATGATTAAAGGAATTAATTGGGCACAGGTGGGTTTGAAGTAGAGCAAAGAAAGCATTTCCACATATCTTAATTTTTAATGACAAATATGACAAAAGATGACACTCCAATCATTAGAAGGGATTTTATTTCATCAGCGCCAGGGAGAGGTAAAAAGCTAAAGATATAAATAGTTTCAAAAGGGGCTTACTTAAATTTGCGAATGGTGGATCCACAGAGATTATTTAGCTCAATGTCAAAACGTGTTCTACTCAAAGTCATCTTTTTGGATTCATAGCTGAGGAGAGGCGCCTGAGTGGTGGTAGTCTAACCATTACCATACTCTTAGACTCCTAAGAAAAATGGTAACAGAGAAGTGTACTTTCAAGTTACCTAGCAGAATGTCTTTCTCTGTTTCACAGTGAATCCACACATGTAAAGTGTTTCACGGTTCACAGCAAATGCGACATAAGTCTTCATTATTTTAAGTGTTATTTTTATTTATTTTATTTTACTATTTACTATTTATAATTATTATTATTATTAAGCGTTACTGGAGTAACTGAGGCAAAAATCTTCATCAACCTCAAATTATCTTACTGCTTTTTTGCTTTCTCTTGATGGGAAGCTCTTTACATTTTTTGATTCATATCACTTGAACTCACTACTTTCATTTATCACATCCTTGTCCAGTAACATCTTAACAGTGCTAAAGTAACCTTGATGAAAAGGAAAAAAAAAAAGGGTCCCATAAAGTGCTACGGACTGAGACAGTCACTCCTTGCTCAGAAATGAGTTGTGTTCTAATGTCCTTTAAAACATACAGCTGCCTGGTTAAGGATGATTAATAATTAGAAAATTAATGATTATTCTTTGGCTGCCCTCTCGGTCCCCAACTTTCCTTTTTGGTTGTACTCATGTTACAGGTCTTGCAGAGCAAATTCTTTTTAACACATCTGGAAAAACACTGAATAATTCATGGTGAACAGTTCATATATCATAGGAAGATAAACGTTTCTACCAGCGATGGTCAAAGTGACAGATTAAACTGGTATAATCTGCTTTTGCAAATAATAAATATTTGAGAACAATGATGTCAAACAGAACATTTCCTTATTTTGGTATAAGTTTTTGGCATCATCGCTTTTTTTGTTTATCAAGAAACGTCTAACCATTTTTAGCAAGTTGGAATATTTTGCTTACAAACTGCTCTTCCATAAGAAGGGAATGAATGGGTTAATTTTCCCTGCAATATTTCTAGATATGAAAAGACAGCATAGCATTATTGTTAGGCTCCAGATTCCGCAACGGTTTTCTTCTTAGAAAGTGTCTAATCCTATCAATTTATTGGTTGCTTTTGAAATTCCTAAGAAGATGCAGGAAGACCTTGACACCATGCAAACCTGAATATGGCCTTTGGAAGAAATACTTTCTTCCAAAGGGAACGCTCATTTATCTTTTATCTCTAAGTTTAAAAATATACAAAACCTGAAACACTTAGTGTCTTTCTGAACGTCAATGGCTTTTTAAAAAATCATCCTTTAAGAACATACATGAAACTTCAATTTGCAGCTTTGTTTCAAATTTTAAAAATTCATACAGAAAAGAAAATGGGAAAAAAAAAAAGAAAAGAAAATGGGAGGTACTGTAACTAAGAAAGCCTCCCAGATACATACCTGAACATACAGAAGTATATGTGAATATATGTGAATACTAATGAATTACGTTTGCTTTTCTTCTCTTTCTAAAGATACCTCACTTAATAAAAGTCGGTCTTCCATTTCAATCAGCAAATGAAGCAGACTTTCATTTTCTGAGATTTAACACACCTTGAAAACATGCTCTTTAAAAGTCTCCATTTTCCATACAACTGTGAGGCCAAGTCTCGTTTCTTATAAAAGAAATGCAAATGTAAACAGAAGTATGACTGTATTATCTGTACTTCAGTTGTTCTTTTATCCTCAGAAAGGTATCTGTGCCATCAAATTTCTAAATCAGTTCATGTACATCCACAATTAACAAATGCTCAGCCTTACTCATTCTTCTTCCTAACAGATAATCCCTCCCAGAGCTACCAGCTCACCAGTACAGGAGTTTGTAAAATGCACAGAATTGGTCCTAAAAGGAGGCGATGTCAACACAGTGAGTTATTGTGTTGCTGTATCAGCCTTGGGGAGAGTATCTTTAACACGTTAGTATAACAGAAGTAGTGCCTGTTTTCACTGTTCCTCTTTGCTAGAAATTCTTAGCATCTCTTCAGTCACCTTTAGATGGACTCCAAGTCTCTGGCCTGCTTCTTAACACTGGCATCTTTTTCGGATTATTTTGCATGCTCTTTGAATGTTAGTCTAACACTCAGTGTGTTGGGTCTATGACCATCAGAACTTCTCCTACACGGACTCAGAATTCAGACGTGGCCGATGAGACCCACTAACGCTAAGGAAAAACAACCCATTCTCCCAGAATAGACGGCCACAGCTCCCCAGGTCCTCTCAAATGAGAAAAAAATAATTTTTTCTCTTTTCTTAAAAAAAAAAAAAAAAGAAAGTCGATGTTTTCAGCACAAAGAGCAATTACTTTGCAGAGTGGTTAGGAGGGAAGTATAAGGGGACAGCCCAAAGAAGTCCATTTTAAAGACCGTGACCCCCAAACGACCCAAGCAGGCACTCCTTCTGCTTTTCTTCTAGACTTTCAATGTAAATGTCACTTTTAAGCTACTGACAAGGATCGAAAATTCCATAGACCCTTGGGATTAGCCATAGAAGCTTTTAAATTCAATCTGTGTCATTCATTTGAGAATAAAATCTCACCAACCAGTCGGAAACAATTGGATCACCTTCCAAATTACTGACTTCTCAGGAGTAGAATATTGTATGTGGACTTTTTGTCGTAATAGACAAAATACAATTATATGGAAAATCATTTATATGTGTGTACATATACATATACGTATTTGGGATTCAGTATTTATAAGTTAAGATTTTAAAATAAATATTTAATTCCCAAAGGTTCATCTCTGACACCATACCTCCCCTGGACAAAAAAATATATTGATATTGACAAATTACAGGCAATAGGACCAATATACCAACAACCACTGAAATGAATATTAACTAACTTTGAGAAGCACATGAAAGCATTTCCCCTACAGATGCTAAGTCAAGGACGGACTTAAGAAATGAACAGGTAAACAAGTAAAATATGAACCAAAACTTTTGTTTCTCTCTATTTTTCTATTTCCCCATCTCTGAATGTTTAGAGTGTTTATTATTGTTTAGAATAATTAAGCAGTGTATCTTAAAAAAAAACAATTGAACTCAATAAACTCTGTGTATATTTCAGTTCACCAAAGATTTTCTCAACTTCTTTTTGAAGCAAAATAAAATAATTTAAGAAGTAAAGTGATTTTATTGCAATGCCTATTAAATTTAGCAGGTAATTTTTGCTGGAGCACATTAAAATGATACTGAGTCTAATGGCAGAATTCATTTTTACTATTTTAGTCCTGCCTATGATAAAAACAACTGAGAATATTTATCAAGGTTTTGGGCAATAAACTTTGAGATATCCTAAGTATTAATATAATGAAGTTTATTTGCATGATTCTCTATTAATAGTTATCTTTATGCCCAGGTATGTGTCCTCATAAAAATTTAAGGAGAATTCCCAGTCTGCAGACTTTATCAGTGTACAGTTATTGCTGTGTGAAGCGCCTTAGCATCCCAAACTATTTAATAAAAGAACATACACTCATGTTTAATAATTCTCATCTGAGCAGCACGTCCTTACAAGGCTACTTTCAGGAAACTAAAGGAAACATCTACAATATAGATACAAATTATAGTGAAAAAGCTGTGCAATATCCACAGGGGATATGATTTCATCTGCATCGGCACCAGGTCTGTAAAATAAGGAGTTCTTCATGGTTGTATCTTACTATTCATCCTTTTCCTATATTAAAACTCTTTTTATCATAGACTTTTTCAAATTAAAATGATCAAGAATTGTTGAAGATATTAACTCTGCTGCACGAATCTTTCCTTTCTTTTTCCCTTGGAGGAAATACAGTAAGATTTAATAAGACTGCTATCAATAGCATACAGTAACTTAATGCATCCAATAATGTCGCCATTAACAATCAGCTTTGATAAAATAACTTCACGCAAAAGGAATACTCGCCCCATGAAATCTCTCCCCAGTCCTGACCTGAAGAAGTTGCTTCTGATGATCTTGACACTTCTGTTCAATGAATGAAACCTTGCACGAAGCTTATGTTCCTATAGAATAGTCCACATTGCCAATATAGTTAAGTACTAATTTGGTGAGACTGAGTCTAAATACAAAGATTGTAGAAATTTTTTGTAATCTATACATAGCTATTATAAATCTAGGGTGTCGAAATAGATTACTAGGGTTGGAAATGTTACGGCTTCTATACATGAAATCAATGCCCCTTTCTAATGGAGCATTCATTATTTTCCAGGTCCGCGATGCCTGCTCACATTTGCATAGCGGCTCATGCATTTCAAAGACCTCGCAAGTTACTTGATCTTCACCAAAATTATGTGTACTTATGCAGTCAGTGGGATTGCCTCATTTCTCAAATGATAAGGATGCGTCAAAGAAGTGAAATCCCTTTCTTCGAATCTGAATTTCTTCTTTCCGATCCATTCCCCTGATCTTATATCATACTACCTGTAAAGCACCATATCTATACAACGGTAGGTAAACTTGATTCATTTTGGGGGGAACAAAAACTTCATAGTAGTTTTTATTCCATGTAGCATTCTTAACGTAAAAACTGATTATCTCGGTATCAGAAACTGGCTGTAAACACACACACACACAAACACACACACACACACACACACACACACACACAGAGGTAAGATTTTACCAACAGTTTTACACGCTACACAAGTTTACTCGCTTAAATCAGAACAAGAGCTTTCTGAACAATACTAGTTAATTCCCGGCTTCTTTATTGCTGTTCTGTCGAAGGTAGACTGTCCCTGGCAAACTGAAATTGTATTTCATTGCCTAAGCCTTGGCGTCTAAATAATAAAAGTACTGTTTTTGAGATTAGAGGCAAAAGAGATCAGCTTCCTGAATCTCTTTCCTTCTGACACAAGCCTGGCGTCTGGTTTTTCTATTTTAGGCTAAGTTCTAGTGGGGCCCGCCTTGCTCTCCCAGGTAAGCTTTCGTGCACACCGCAATAGGATGAGTTATTGCTGACACAGCCATCACTCTTGTTCTTCCCAGTATTTCTTTCACCCTTTTGCTGATGCCATTATGAAAACCAGTGCTGACACAGCCTTAAAGTCACTTAATATCCTCTCTTATTTATGCGGCTAACTTAGTCTTAAAATTTTGTTTGCAAAGAAGCTATTAATGATCCATGGAGGAGCAATTTGTTTGGAGTTTCTTATAGGTTTTTATAAATTTAGTATAGCGAAGTACTTTACAAACGAAATTTTAAAAGCTACTAAACAAGTAACAGCAACCAAAAATCAGAAAGTATTTATAATCATCTTTAAAAATCTGAACATAAAGAGACATCATAATAAAACCTGCTTTCACTGTTGCCTAATTAATTGTGAGGAGTTTATTCTTTCATTTCTCAGGTTAGTCCATCACTAATTTCCATTTTTGGTTATAAAGGATGGATTTATATCTTACCACCCCAAGGTTTTTATAGTTCCGGTGCATCGTCGTTATTCTACGAAGGACAGAGTGTCAGATGTGCTATTATATTCACTTTCAACACTTCTTACAAAAACGCTCTTCCTTTATAATTTGAAAAATAATGAAGGAATACAAAAAATTATTCATAGACAAAATCCAGTATGAGATTGAAACCCGGGATATACTGCCATGTTAAAACTATCAAATGCTGTCAGAGAATTCTGTTGATTACTTTTTAATTCTCAGATACATTTTTATGAGTATGAACAGAAAGGCTATCATGGATAGCTGGATGAGCTATAAAAAAAAAAGGTTACCTATATGAGTAACATGTCATTTGTAATACAAACATCTTTTAATATAGAAACATAATGAAATTATGAATCAGTAATAATCCACAGCAATAATGAAAATTCAATGGAAATTTTAAACAGATTTGGTGACAGTCAACTAAAAAACCAAAATATATTTTTACAAATGTTTCAATAGCCTTCAACATTTCAGCTTTCAAATTTCATATTTGTTAAAAAACACTTTAATTAATATTGCATGGCCTTGATGATTTTTCTTCAAAGTTCTTTGAAGGCATTTTTAATTAATTTCAAGGCCATAATAAGGCAGTTCAAGTAAGATTTTAAAAATTGTATTATATATACATACATACCTAGGCACATGAGGCTAAGAAAAGTTAACTCATACATGTGTGCAAATGAACCATGTTGCCTTTATAAAATATAACCAAAGATGTATGATTCAAACATATCAATATAGTATTAAAATTATAACATTTCTTCTGAGATCACTTTTTTTACTCAGCAGGAGTTGACTGAATTTATGGTAGAGAAGTTCTATCATGACTTACAGACTTCATATTTCACCTTGGTTTAAACAGTATTCAAATCATACTTGTAATCATGACAGATAATTAGATAATCACATATTATTAAGAATTTAAACATCAAAAAAGAGTAGTGTAAAATAAATCCATATTGTGACCTATGCCATATCACAGGTGACATTTGAGCTTCTGGAAGTTGATAAATGTTAGTACTTTGCAACTTTTACGTAATGCCACTTAAAATAAATTTAAAATTGAAGTTCCAAAACAACATATACCCCGGGGTTCTATTTAATAACATAGTCGGTTACTGATTAAGGGAAGCTTATATAAAATGAAAAACTTACATTCAAGGACCTACAAAAATGACTCCTTCCCTCCACTGTTTTCCCCTAGGATGTTCTGAAACATCACTGCTTAAGGGACAACAATCCTACTTCAGGTTCAGAGGTACAGGTATGTTCCTAGAGATGGGGTCACTAAGCTGTAAGCTCTACAAAGTTAGCTACCTCTTATTAAGTCACTTAACCCTTAAGTAAAAACAAAACCAATTAAAAATTTTAGCTAATTTGATTTTATCACTATGAGAAACATTGTTTTCTTTTTTTATATATCGAAATATCCTATACTCTTAAAAAATTACTTATAAATTACTGCTACCTTCTCTGTTTTAAAGGATTATTTGTCTTTGTTATCAAATACTTTAATGTAAAATATTTCTATTAGAAAACTTATAGCATTTTGAAATCAATATATAACTAACCAGACGATTTAGTTCTAATAAACAAAGGAGAATTCTTTTGGAATACTGTTTGAATTTGGGGTTCCTTTTCCTTTATTGGAGATCAAAGTCTTTTTTCACGCATCAGCTGGTATTTTTAGTCACCTCTGATGATAATATAAGCCCAATGTAACCTTTCACTGGGAGTTCCAAACAATTAAAGTGAAGCCCACTTACCATGTTCCAGCCAGGGTAGAGGTAGTCTGTACCAACGAACTCAAAGTAGTGAGCAAAACCCTCCTTCAGCCACACGTCTTCCCACCACACAGGAGTCACGAGGTCACCAAACCACTGCCGTGACAAAATGAATGGGCATCAGATAAAATCAAATCTATCGCAGAATTATTTTATCCAAAATTAAACTATGTATTAGACTATGATGATCACAACTGGCATTCATTCCTCAGTTGATTCTGTGATCTTAAAATATGTCATGGCAGGACTTGATTTATTTGACTACTTGGGTGACGTTAGTTTTTAATAAATGCATTCAGGGAAGAACAAAAATAAAACGATCAAGGAACACAAAAAGAATATTTCACCTGGAGAAGAAAGGACTCAGGAGAAAAAAAAAAAAACCTGATGACAGCTGCCTTCAAATATTTGAAGACCTAGTATGTAAAAGAGGAATAGGGTTGGGACCTGGGGCCCTACAAAGGACAAATCAGGACTAATGGACGGAAATTAGGATTGGTGGACATCTGCTGAAAATGCAGGAGACCCTCTAACAGACTGAAATGGGGGAATGGGAAACACCACCTCTAGAGGCAGTGAGCTCATCACGGGGCGTAGCGAAGCATCGCTCTCTAGTGGCAGAAGCAATTCAGAGAAGATACCCACTGACCAAAGGAACTCAGGGCTTTTTAAGATGCTCCACATCTGACTCTCCACGATTCTATGATAATGAAGGGTTGGACCAAAACAAAACCAAAACAACAACAACAACAACAAAAAAAAAAACTCTTAAGATTCCTACAGGAAAAATAATGCTGTCATTTTTAACTGATGTTTTGATTAGCTTGTGAAGCATGACTCTGAAATCTTTGCCTAGGTGAGCAAAAGCGTAAAGGAATTCTTTTTTTCTTCCCTGAAAAACAAAACAAACAAAAACCACAAAAAAAAAAAAAAAACCCATTATATGCCAGGAGCTAACCCTAAAGACCTGGGATTCAGTGATGAAAGTCAGTGTCCCTCCTCAGGCAGCTGACACTTTATTGTGGAGGCGGGGATAACAAGGTGAAATAGAAAATAAAAAATAAATACGCAAATGAACAGTGCAGTTTCAGATCCTATTAAAGTGTGACAGGAATGGGGGAGGATGGCTTCAGCATCGAAAAGCAAAAAAGGTTCTCTCTAAGCAGATGACATTCGAGCTCAGACTTTCAGGATAAGGAGGAGCCAGCCAGCAGAAAGCCTTGGGCAAGAGGATGCCAGACAGGTAAGTAACCTTTAGTGTGAAGACTCTAAGTGGGAGTGAGTTACTTAAGAAACAGAAGGAAAAGCCAGACAAGGATCAGATCGTCGGATCACAGCTTTAGGAGCCAGAGCTAAGAGCAGGGGTGACTGAGCATTTCAATATTAATAATAAAGGATCCCTTACTGAAGAGGATCTCCATTCGAAATACAAATGGAGACACCTGAATATTCTGATGACCACAAAATAAATCATATTTAACATATTTTTTATTCTCCATCAGAAATAAATGTTTCTTCTTCCGTAACTTGAAAGTTTGTCTTAAGAATTGTGACAATAAACAGGTGGGGAGAGGTGGTAATGGAGAAAATAATTTGGCAGCAATGGGGGAAATTATTACGTGTTTCTCCCCAGCTTCTGGTTCATTTCCTCACAGGAAGTTAGCCCAGCACCACTACGCTGTAAGAAGAAAGTAACTTGGAAGCTGGAACAAACGAAATCCAGTTCAAGGAACCACGATTATCAGTGTGTTCTTATTTCAACAGGACTCTACCTGTAACTTGTTTCTAGGAACGTTCCAAAAAGGAAACTGCTTTTGCAACAAAGAATTGTAACGTTTAGCTGGAAACCATTTTTAGCACAATGGAGGAGCCCGGCTGTCTCTGCACCGGATCCCATTAAATCTCTGAAGCAAGGAACACATGTCCAACTGGGCCAGGGCGGCAGGTACATACACGTTCACTGCAAGAGGTGGACATTAGGCAAATAGTCATATCGGCTGGAACACTTTATCATTTTTTTTCCAAATGAGCAATTATTTATTATTTCATTTCATCCTCGTAGATGTGGCCTGTTACTCACATCTGTCAAGATCTATTTGGATCTTAATTCTATCAAACAAATAATCTTCCTTCCAAACTGGAACACTTTATCATTAAGTCCCTATTCATGTATTAGAATTTAGCCGTCCACCTTCTTTCCATGACAGCATTTTCCATCTCACTCTTTCTTAACTTTTTCTAGCTTTTTAAAAAGATTTGGGGTCTATAACAAATTGAAGTCATGTGACGTCACATGGAGATTTCTGACGTTTTCAGTTAAAAACCATCCATAGATTCTGGTAACCAGGACAAATACTGCTTTCATCAGCACAAACATTTATTTCCAGTATTTTTTTTTTCCACTGGAATCAAGATTCAAACAAGCATTGTGAAATCTCTGTCATACCTTCCCCTCATTGTAAGAAAGTGCATAAAAGCAAAATGAAGTTAATTTTATCTTCACTTCACGACAAAGCTGACTAATTTACATATGAATTTCTAAACATGCCAAGACAAAAAAATATCAATCATTGGAGAACAAAGAGTCTGTGGCTGAGTTAGTGAAAGACTTCCTAAGTGTCTGTGTGATGGGAGACGGGGAATAACAAATTGATTTCTGCAAAAGCAGATTTTGACATGTACACAAAACTCCGCTGCATCTTGCAGCGATGCAATAAATCAGTGCCGTCCCTGCACTTACCATATAACCACACCAATAATCACAAGAAAGCAAAGCAAGGTGAACACAGAACAGTGAGAGGGCTGGGTCTCCAAAGAGGCTGCTGACTGGCACCGCCATCTCGCCCCTCAACTAAACTGAGTGACAGTTGCTTATTCAATACGATCCCTGTGTCTCCTTGCGTGTGTG
Source organism: Camelus dromedarius (assembly GCF_036321535.1). Taxonomy (NCBI): domain Eukaryota; kingdom Metazoa; phylum Chordata; class Mammalia; order Artiodactyla; family Camelidae; genus Camelus; species Camelus dromedarius. The sequence goes on along the minus strand of NC_087446.1, from coordinate 14,922,134 downwards.
CTGTCATCTGAGAAAAACGGCATCTCTTCCAAAAGGAACTACACGGTGCACCATACAGAAATTAAAATTTAATTGGGAGGGTAACAACGTAGCTCCTAATCCAAGGATCTGACATGAGTCTACGTGTTCAATGGTTTGCAATTATACTTACACCTGATCCTTTTTCTCATACCTGGTGACATATCTCATGAACAATGACCATGGTGACATCCAGCAAATAAGAAATAGATGAAACACTGGGATCCAGCAGTATTCTTTGCTCCACAAAAATACTGAGTCCCCAGTTCTCCATAGCAGCATACGGGTGCTTAGGCACGGCTAAAAGATCTAGAAATAGAATAAAACAATTCCAAAGGCTTTAAGAAACATACCAGATTCTCAATTCATAGCCTACAAAAGTCCAGAAATCCTCATTAGAAGGAATACTTGCTCTTTCTTAGTCATTTTTTCCCCCTAAATTAAACTACCTGCCATTTTTACAGGACAGCAGAAATAGAGGCTATCACTCTGAACGCTGGCCATACCCATTCATCACAGTTCATTTGCAGACCCAGTGCTGCAGGAGGTTGGAAGTATCACCACCATGATTGATGGGCCTCCCCTTATAAGTTGCAGAAAGTCAAAGGAACCGAATGCAGCAGAAATCCACAGAGTCAAAAGGCACTGTGCCTTCTAGTGAAACTATATCCAGCTCGATGCAGTGAATACTGCACTTTTGCTTTTACCTCAAAATTTTTCAAGAGAAAACATCTCACATCAATTTAAAAATCTGACAGGTCCCATTTCTAATTGCTGAATTCTGACTTTTTTTTTTTTTTTTTGGTTTCTGTTAAAAATAAAATGTTACATGTCAATACAGCTTCTATACTGAAAACTATAATCGTCGAAGTAATGGCAAAAGGGCTGTTGAGGGACGCTGCAGGCTTTGGCTCTGGTCCCGCCTCCACCATTAACTAGATATATGACGTCAGTAAATCACTTACTTTCTCAAGACCACAATTCCCTCACCTATAAAATAAGATGATTGGACTTCATTATCTCTAAAATCCCTTCCCGCTCCAAAAATCTATGATCAGATGATGCTAAGATTTGTGCTGGGTTTTAAAAGGTTGTAGAGGTGTGTTATCAGCTTCTGGTTATGATGACACAGTACATTCATGCTTTGATGGACTCCCTCTGCTCCAAACACATAGCAATGATGAATAAAATATTAAAAGGAAAAACTAAAAATCATCTCCAGGCTTGAAAATAAACCTCTCCCTGGACCAGAAACGGTACATAAATGCAAAGTAGTGATTGCATGTGAAGCCACAGGCCTGCTGGGGTCTGGCTCCAGGAGCAGGCAGTGGCATCTGGGAATTGGCTCCAGCAGGATCCACTGGAGTCAAAGGAACCTAAGCCAAGCTGATGGCTTGTTGCCAGGGGCTGAGGTAGGGCGTACATGCTCATGAGAAGGGCTGAAAATGGCTGGTACTCAGTGCTTCTTGGGAAAGCCAGCAAGCAGCTGTATAAGGATTCAAACCCAGGCAACCTGGCATCATGTCCCCATGTAAACCCTAGAGTAACTCCCTAGGATGCTAAGGGGAAAATGGTACAAGAGTATTTGCTGCAGAATTGTTTGTGAGAGTGGCAAGAGAAAACGAAATGCGTTTTATCAAGATAGTGGACAAAGGAACTGTGTAATAGTTCTAAAAAGGCATACCATACAACGATTGAAATAAATGGTCTCACCCCTAGACTCTAACACTGCATGTACCAATACAGATAATCTGAAAAACATAATGTTGGGGCAACAAACAAGATGTAAAATGGCCCTCACCACAGACTACTTAAAAACCAGCAGAATAGTACCATAGGTGGTAAATGGATACTCACATATGCACACACACGCCCAGACAGGCAGTGCTGTGAAATGCACCTATAGTCACACACACACAGGAATGAGAAACACCAAATTCAGAATTACGATGGCTTCAGGAAAGAAAGGAGAAGGAAGGGATGAAGGATGGTCTTTTAGGTTTCTGGACCCAATTTCAACACATGTGTATGTGGAGGGGGGCTGCTGCCCCACATCACCGATAAGCAATTTTTGGATTCCAGCAGAGTGACCTAGTATTCAACTCAATTCTGACACCACCTACCCGGAGACAGAATCAGATTCCACAGGTTAGGAAGTCAGTTCCAAGTCAGGTTGTTACCTTTGCTTCTGACCTATGGGCTGAAGACTGGCAGTTCGACCACTGCCACCAAATCAGATGCCAACTGAAAGTCCAGGTGGTTATCTGTACTTCTGACCAACTGGCTGTAAATCAGACGTTCCCAGGACCTCCTCCTTGGTTGGGTTTGATTAATCTGCCAGAGCAGCTCACAGAACTTAGAAACATTTAGCTTCCTAGATCACCAGTTTATTACCAAAGGATACATGTGAGGAAGAGCCAGATGGAAGAGATGCATAGGGCAAGAGACGGGGAAAGGGTGAAGAGTGTGCCGTTCCCCCCAGATTTCCACCTGTTCACCCACCTGGAAGCTCTCTGGGCCCCTTCCTTTTGGGGTTTTATGGAGACTTCATTACAGAGGAATGGTTGATTAAATCATTGGCCTCTGACGACTGAACTCAACCTCCAGTCCCCTCTCCAACTCCCCTCCCCAAGGTCAGGGGGTAGGACTGTAAGTTCCAACCCTCTAATCACTCACTAGGTTGGTTCCCCTGGCAACCAGCCCCCATCCTGGAAGAGTTCTGAAAGTCACTTCAATAACATAACAAAAAACAACTTTACGGCTCTCCTCACTTAGGAAACTCCCAGAGTTTTGGGGAGCTTCCAGCCAGGAACTCTGTATGAAGACCAAATATATATGAAAAATCTGAAAGACCTGAATATATTTCTTAGAAATCACAATATCACAGACAGTCATATGTAAGAGATTTCAAATGTGTCTTTAACATTCATTTTTTTAAACCTGATAATGGGCACCTGGGTATTATTTGTAATATTATTAATTGTTTTCTGTGTGCCTTAAATATATCATAATAAGAAAAAAATTAAATGGTCAGCAGTCTAATAATATAGTTAATTTTCATGTATTCATGACTTCAACAAACATCTCAGCATTTACTATGTCCTTAACTCTGAAGTGTATATTTAAAATAAGTCAAGTGTGGCCCCTGTTTCCACTGCATGGGAACTCGACAGCTTAACATGAGAAATAAAGAAAAAATTAAAAGTGCTGTGAAAGAGAAAGAAAACAGATCTGATTGGAGACGTTCTTTTTTTTTTTTTAATTGATGCACAGTCAGTTACAATGTGTCAATTTCTGGAATACTTCTCAGCCATAAAAAAGAATAAAGTAATGCCATTTTCAGCAACATGGATGGACCTAGAGATTGTCATTCTAAGTGACGTAAGCCAGGAAGAGAAAGAAAAATACTTTCATGGTGATGTTCCTAAAAGAGACAGTGTTTGAGTTGGACTTCCAAAGAGAAGTAAGATTTCGACAGGCAGACAGAGGTACTATATGCATTCATTTATACAAGTATGTATTTACTGAGCATCTCCTTTGAGCAACAGAAGCACTGTTCTACCCTCCAAGCTCCTCATTCCCTGCTCTCATGGCTCTTATATTTACATGTGGGTGTGTGGAGGAGGAGGAGGTCAATTAACAATTAGCAAATGAATGAAAGCAATTTAGTAAATGATAAATGCTATTTTAAAAAAAACACATAATAGAGTAAGGCAATGACTGACTTGTGGGGTGTTGTTGGGTCAAGGCAGACTCTCGAAGGGAATCACAGCTCACCTGAGGGGTGAATAACGGCAGAAGCCAGCTGTCTGAAGATCTGTAGAAGTGGGTTGTCCTAAGAGGGGATGAAAAACACACAAGCCCAAAGGAGGAAATAAGAGTGGCATATTGAACAAAGAGAATGAAGGTCGGTGCAGCTGAAGCACATAGAGTGTAGATGCAAGGAGTGGTACAAAGTATAAGTACATAACAGATAGACTTCTCTCTACTTAAGATTGCACCTTTAATGGAAAAGAATATGAAAATGAATATACGTGTATATGCATGACTGGGACCAGAAACTGACACATTAACTGACTGTACTTCAATAAAATAGATAATAATAATAAATAAAAGAATACATCCAGCATAAAGAACAAAAGAAAATAAAGTATAAGACTAACAAAAGTACTGTAAGATCTTTTAAAGAAAATAAAACTATTTTATTGAAACACACACACACACAAAAAAGATTATGCCCTGAGAAATTCCGTAAATATGAACACACTGGGTCAATTCTGCCTGCCACCAGCAGATGGCAACAGTAGTAGAAGGTCTGGTGCCATTTACTTGTAGGAACTTGGACTTGGACTTGGGAACAATTTTTCGGAACCAAGCCTGTTGCACACCAGAGGCACTTCTGTACACTGGCATTCTCCAAGAGCCTGGAGTACTCAGGTCCCCAAGACCAAGAGCAAATCTGGCCGCATTCTGGGATCTGGTGTGGTTCAAATGGCACAGAGAGGACTCGAGACATGGGCCAGATGTAGAGTTCGGAAGGAAGAGGGAGGTGCACCTGGGTACAGCCGTCAGGCAGCAGACACCCAACAGCATCCTATGGAGGTGTGGTGAGGGGGCAGCTAACGGTTGGTGCCTAAGATCTCAGGCTATAGTGACCTAAGCAGGCAGCTGGTGACAGGTTGGTGACAGAAATCTGAGGGCAGAAAAGTCAGACCTGAGAAACAAAGCTGTACTTCAACCAGACAAGGACTCTCCAGCAAATGGAGCCAGATTCAGAAAAAGCGACTGAGAACTGAATAAAACACAGAGGGATCAGTAACGGGCGGCAGCTTCTCAGACACTCATGGACTTTATAACAGATATGGGAAACTATGTCTACGGGTGGCAAAAGGAAAAAAGGAGAGAGAAAAAAGCTTTCAATAGATTATGTTCCTCCAAACACAATAACCTTATATCAAAGTACTGAAGAAGCTTGGATTTTGTTCTAACAACTATTGAGAGAGATTTTTAACTGTGCCTCTCTGCTCTGCACCTTCGTAACTTAAGCAATCTCACAGATCCTTTTAAATTTTAAGAACATCTTCAGGAAGCATATATCCACATAAAGACTTGTCCACAAATGTTCGTAACGGTTTTATTTCCAATATCCCCAAACTGGAATTAAATCAAATGTCCATCAACAAGTACATGGATCACGTGTGGTATATCCACACAATAAAATACTACTCAGCAATAAAAAGAAATAAATGATCAACACATGCAACAACATAGATGAACACCAGGATAGTTATACTGAGTAAAAAGGAGGAAAAAAAAAATACATGCTGTATAATTCATGCCATTTATATAAAATGTTAGAAAATGCCAACTAATCTATAGAATCAAAAAGCAGATCGGTAGTCGCCTGGGGACAAAGAAGGGAGGGATTAAAAATAGCAACAGGAAACTTTGAGGGGTGTGAAAAGGCTCATTATGGTGATGATTTCAGGGGTGTGTACATATCTTAAAGCATCAAATTGGACATTTTAAATCTGCAAAGCATACTGCATATCACCACACTTCAATGAAGCTGTTAAAAAATGGATCTTCAGTAACGAAAATGTTCTTTGCTTAACTTTGGAGATAGTAAGATTTATTCACAATGAATTAACTTGTTTTAATTGTTGCACAATAATTTGTCACGAGACTATATCCATTAAAATGTGCAACCATAACTCTCTAATACGCCTTGAAAACAGAAGGAAGAAAACGCAAATGTTTTGGGATCTAATTTACTTGGCAATTCAAAGAAAATACTGGATAAAATTATGCATAGGAGTCTGTTTCCAATTAATTAGTACAGTCCTAAACACTATAGGCAGATAGCAAATATGCGTATCTTACTAGTGAATGTGATTACATAAACTAACATAAAAATCTGACTTTCTCTACTTGCTCCCTTCAATGCACTATAATTTGATTTCTACCTTTAACACTATGTCGGAACTGCTTTTGCTAGCTAAGATCACAAAATCTCATGGAGACCTCTCAGTATTTTTTGTTTGTTTGTTTTTGTTTGTGATATGGCTAAGGATTATCAAGCTGTTCATTAGGGCCTGTCATGATACGACGTCCACGTTTCTCACTCTCTGCTTCTCAGATCAGCCTCTCTTGCTGTTGTTGTTGTTTATTGTTTGTTTTCTTACTTTCCTGTCATCCTCTGACTTTTGAAAACCGAAGTTCCAGGATTTCCATCTGTGTGTGGTTTCTTTTCACCCGTTCTACTAGTTTTCTTTGCATGTTCTCACCCACTCCAGTGTCACCTGTCACCACCCACATGCCCAGACAGCTCTCTTGGAGCTTCAGAGGAAAGTATCTAAGCACCTTAGTAGTAGACTGTTAATTGGTAGCTCGCCGCCTGCCACACACACACCGCCAATGTACTATTCCTTCTAGAACAGTCCCCTCACCACTAATCTGGTTTAAATCTTAAGAAAGCTTTGCAGCTTCCTCTTTTGGACTCTGGGGAAAGTCACTAGTCACCAGGAAAAATATCCCACCACCCTGACACCAGCACGCTAATAGGAACCCTGAAACCATGTGGAAATGTTCAAAGAATCACCAAACAGGGTCTAATAAAACATACAAACTGAAATCCAGACGCCAGCATGGGTGGCAGGGCCCTGATGCATAACTTCGTGAACCAGAAATAGACTCTAATGTACTCCACATTACTAAATCACCACTAGCAGATACAGCGTGCGAACACAGCAGCTCTCTCCTCTCTGCCACAGTCCGATGCTGAGCTCAGAGATGATCGGTTTGTCATCCAGAACAAGAGGCACTGTCCCTAGCTCTGGCCACATCCAAGTCCTGGCCACCTCCCGCTCAGATCCTCTCTGCTGGGATACCAAGCTCACACCACGCGCTCTGAGAGTGACGGGCGTAGAGGAGATCCACCTGAAACCTGACCTCAGATACTTGTCAGGTGCTTGACAGTTTCCCTTTTGCCTGAGCCTGGAGTCCTGACTCCTCGACAAGATTTCTTCACTTGCCCATTTCTGCCCCGCTGTCCACACCCACACTTGTCAGTTCATTTTGAATTTGCCATTCATTGATTCACCTAAAAATCTGAGACTAGCAAGAGAGTCCCTGGTAAGATCAGGACCCCCAGTGCCCCAGACGTCAATGTTGAACCTGAAAAAGTGAAGAACGTCCTAGAAGACAAGAGGTTGAATTATAAGGAAAGAAGTGTTACTCCCAGCAACTCAAGACTATCATCTCAGGAGCCCATCCCTCCAAACTCAGGCAGACAACTGACCCCCTGCCAAGCCCCGAGTATCACGAGAGGACATGGCGCTTTCCTCGTAAAGCAACACGCGTCCCTGGTGGCGTGTGAAATTTTCTGCTCCGAAAATCTGAAATGCTATTCATTAATCCTAGAAGTTCTGGTCTTACAACAGGCAAAGAATCCATAAGGTTTTCCATGGGAATCACTAATCTTTCTTATTTTCCCTGTACATGTTGTATATTTCATTCATTCATTCATTCACTCATTCACTCACAAAGTTTGTTGAGTCCTTATCCTGTCCCAGCAGCGAAGGAAACTGACAACGACCCAGCTCTCAGGAAGCCTACATTCCAGCTTCAGGGGTTGGGGGGTAGGGAGCCAAAATACTCAAATAAACAACAAGCCAAATGAGACTGATTGGGACTATGATGAAAATAACACAGGGATGTTAAAGAATGGCAGGGCTGGGGAGGAGACTTTAGATTGAGTGACCAACAGAAGCCTCTAGAGAGGTGGCCTCTACGCTCCATGAAGGCAGGTCATTGTATATTTCAATTGCTGCATTTCCAACACAGTGCTGAGCACATGATTGATGTTCAAGAATTTACTGCAAAATAAATGAAAAATTTCCCTTCTGATGACAAGTCATAGTGAATTTAGCTGACAACCTGTTTCGCCTGAAGTTACAAACCAAACAGATATGTAATGTGATCAATACCCATCCAAGAAAAAAGCATTAAATTCTGCAGTTCTGGCCGTCAGTTCCACGGTTTTACTCTCTGCCACATGAAGTGTTCTTCAGTTCCTTTAAACTCCTCTGCTAAGTATCACTTAGATGCGCTTCCTCCAGATTAAAAGACACACTGAACTTTTTGCCCTGGTTCGTCCACCCCAAAGCCATCCTGTTTCCAAATCCCCAGGCTTTGGATCTTACGCCTCCTCCTGTTTCCTGCCTCGCTTCATCCTTTAAATTTCGTCCTCGGTACTGTCTTCCATGCCGTATCCTAGCAGCTTCTCAAATCACAACCCAAGTTATCTTTCCAGCTCTGCTGCCCAGGCCTTCTTGGCAGAGGTTAAAGTCCACACGGCCTGAGATCCAAACCCAGGTCTAACATTACTGGCTGTGGAACTCCAAACAAATTGTTCAATCTGGCTCAGCTCCCACTCCCTCCTTGATAGAATGGGGATATTAGTGGTAACTTCCTTGCACGTTGTGGTGAAGATTAAACGAGATGGTCCATGTAAAGAACTTAGTCCTCAGCACAAAACATGATAAAGCAACACTGTCACAATTGGGGACCTTTCCAGTTTATGCCCACCTTGGGGAATCAGAAGACAGGCCCTGACGTGAGAGAAGAGGAACCTTGCCTTTGAATGAAGATGAAGTGTTTGCTAATATGTTACATTAGGCATCTTGATTTCCAAGTTGAAAATTTTGTTTATGATGTAAAGCAATACAGGACCTACCTAAGAAAGAGCTTAAAAAAAAAAATGTCATAGGACATTCCCATATTATTATTCAGGGATGCTAAATAAGTTTTAAAGGTATAGCAGATTTAAAAAAAAAGTTGTACTTTGATGATGCCATGACTGGCACTTGAAGATAACTATCTACAGAAGCATTCATGCTTAAGTATTAAAAATAAAACTCCTTGCTCTGACAGTTACTGTATGTGACTGGTATAAATATAAATTGCATCTGAAACAGTAATATTAATAAGACAAAATTCATAGATGTCACCTACTACTGGTATTTCTAAAAGGAGAATAAACTTTTCCCTTCCTTTCAAGTGCATATTCTGAAGTTTTTTTAACTCACAAGCAGATGAGATTCTAAACGGCTGTTTTTAAGTTTATTTGACAAAAAGGAGTTTGTTTTGCTATCCCTGGATACACTTCCACCAAATTTAAAAGCAAATCAGTCCTTCAAAGCTTTAAAACAAAACACACTTTCTCCTGATGGACTTTCTATCTGGGCATATTTCCATCAAAAAAGACTGGTTTCAGCTACACATTTTAGCCCATAACAGAATTTTCATCAGCACCACTTGTATTCACAAGCCTAAGCATTTAAGTTCTCAAACTCCTAGCTTTCTCCTGAACTAGCATTAGCCCATAATAAGCAGTCAATGTTTTTGCTGATCCTCCCACCACATACTCCGAAAACTTTTTTTTTTTCATTTCTGCAATCACTGTTCCTCGACACTTACTGATTACTGTCAATTGCAAAGGAGGAACACTTCTCAAGTTTTGCCTAATTCCCTTTTTCCCTGAAAAAGAATTCGTATTCCAAAGGACTTATCCCATATGCACAAAGAAAGTTCGTCATCTTCTCACCCATTTAATTTCTAAAATTAGCTCTACTTTCATTTCCATGATCGTATTTTGCATCTTGTTTCAAGCACTCTTCAAAGCTCACGGTCTTTAATGGACATGATGAGGCTTAAACACCAAGAGGACACTAAACGAGTCTCCCCAACATTTGGTGACAGGCCACACTGTCCAATGCTTGTTATACAACAAAGATGTGGTGTTATCCAAGAGAAGGTAGGTTGTAAGCAAAGGTTCCTTTCTATGAAGGGTTCATTCACAATATATTTTCATTTACTCCTAAAATGCTTATTCATTACCTAACGTAGGTCAGACGGATCTGCACACTGGATACATAAACCTTGAACAATAAAGCTGCTGTTCCATTAAAGCCCCAAGGAGTTTAAAAACCAATGGGGGATACAAAACAGTGTATATATATATATCAATACCCATCCAAGAAAGAGCATTATATACATGTATATATAATAGACACACAAAAAGGAAACTGCAGTGAGTTCCTGTACTAGCAGGAGTACACGGTATAACGGATTCACCAAGAACAGAGATTAAGAATATGGTCTCTGAAGCCAGGCAGCCTAGGTTCCAAATTCCATTCTGCTACTTAGCAGGCGTGTTTCTTATTATTTCTGCCGCCTCATTTCCCTTACCTATAAAATGAAGAGCTTATAATTGCAACTATTTCACAGGGTCGCTGTGAGAGCTATGGATGGAACATGATTCTCAAGCATCTCTCACATTTCTGTATGTCTTATGAGCACACATACTGACTGCTTTTTGTTCCAGACCATCTTTTAAAGTATATTGGTATAGCAAAAATAGACAGTGTCCTCTCCAAAGCAAAGGACAGGCATATATACCTGTTTTGTAAATTAAAAAAAAAAAAATTGGATCCCCATGGCTAAGAGTTCCTCACCGATTATATGATCCATTGCCAAAGCGGGTGTCCCCTGGACCTCTTTGCATTGCTCCTGGGAATTTGGGCTCAGGGAACTGGCACAGAAAATGCTGATACTCTGGGTACTTCTATACCTAAAGCAATGAAGTTTTATTGTCTCCAATCCCAGAATTTCATGTCTTCCGCCAGCTTTCATGAAACAATGGCTGGCTGACGAGCCAAGCTTGCATATAGGATGAGATAAAATCTCAAGAGTCTTTATAGTTCTTGACAACTACATGAGCTGATAGATGCGAGGTGCTTAGAACAGAAACTAGCAAGTGGTAAGTTCTCAACAGCTGTTGGCTAGTGTGGTGGACAGAAAAAATACCTCTCCAGAGACGTCCACGCCCTCATTCCTAGAACCCGTGAATATATTAGATCGCTTAGCAAAGAGGAATTAAGGCCACAAATGGAATTAACGCTGCTCATCAGCTGACCTTGAAATGGAAAAATATCCTGGATTATCCAGGTAGACTCAGCATAATCACAAGGACTAAAAAGTGAAAGCAAGAGTCAGAAGAGTTGGTGTCAGAGTGAGGAAATGTAAAAAAAGACTCCAGAGGCCACTGCTGGCCTTGAAGATGGAAGGCGACCATGAGCCAAGGAATGCAGGGTTGCCAGGAATCGGAAAAGGCAAGGAAATTTAGAGATTCTCCCCTGAAGAAAAGCCTTTAGTGAGAGCAATGTCAAACTGTAAGACAATAAATTTGTGTTGTTTTAAGCCACTAAAGATGTGGTAGTTTGTTACAGCATCAATAATAAACTGATAAGAGTACCATTCTCATCATTATTACCTTTATCACTATTACTAAATTGATCGACATTCTCTATTACGACAACAGCATTGCTTCACATTACTCCGATATATTGCTATAACAATGTTACTTTATTATTATCATGATTACCATGTAAAAGAAGTCCCCCATCTTCATATTGGACTGGGGAAAGGCTTCCTGGAGAAAGTCAGTTAAGAGGTCTGTTGAGTGGAAGGAGAGTTCAGGCTAAGGGTATGTGCAAACAAGTGAGAGAGAACATGGTACTTTCAGGAAACAAAAACTGGATCAACACGGCTGAGGCATATAGTGAAAAATCTTATTTGGGACATGCTGAGTTCGAGTTGCCTCTGGAACATCCATATAGAGATATCCCATATGAGGCTGAATATCAAGGTCTGATGTGTTGGGGAGGGTTTGGACTGCAGGAGCAGGTTGAAGTCATCAACATGTCTATAGTAAGTAAACTACAACCCATGGTGAGAATAGAAAAGGGCTAAGATGTCTGAGGAGCACTGAGATTTAAGAAACAGGCAGAGGAATGGGGCAAAGGGAACAGACCTACCAATGATACGAACAGGCACTGTCATAAACAGGTGTGTGTCGGGGGGGGAGCCAGGAAACGTGACACCACGTCATTCTAAAGTAGTGACCCAGCCAAAAATGAAGCAAGAGTTGACAGTGTCTGTGAATACCCTAGGTATATCTAAAAAACACAGACAGTAGAGGGTCAAGTAGTTAAGTATTAATTGTTTTCAAAGAATACTAACTTACCATTCAGTATCATTTTCAACAGATTTTCAAAATGAATTATAAAATCTTTTATTTAGATATAACACAAAGTCTAATTATATGTGTCAGCAAGATCACCTGCAAGGGGGGAATAACACCATGCCGGGGGCTCTCATTAATCAGCTACTTAATGAGTGTTGGCTGCCGGAGTGAGCCCATCCCACAGCATGGAACCTGAGAGTCTTTCTCGTTTGACAAGTTTAAGGTAGCTGGGAGCCATTTTAGAGGTTTGGATCGCTCTTTGACAATCTTTAATTGACAGATTCACATTTCCAGCAGAAGAGAAGATAAAAACAGTACTATTTATAAATGAGCATCCTTAACTCTTGAAACTTGGAGTTGTCAGTAAAATATAGTTCCAAATTCATATGCACTTTAGAGAGTCTGAGTACAGAGTGGTTATTCTTGAAAGAAATGATTAATGTAAGCTTGGTAAAGTGGAAACAAAGATTCATTTGTGCCTTAAGGCCAATTCCTCTTAGCATAAACTGTACTAGTAATACACACACTATTCAATAAAAAAAAAATGCAAACATATAATTCTAAGGAACCACTGTTGATTCTTAGCTTAAAACTGTCTAGCATTATTTTTACAGCAAAAAAAAAAAAAAATCAAGTACTTGTTGAAGCTGCTGAAAAGAAAATCACTGAAGCCCTACAGCTGTTGATTTTTTTTTAATCACTTATTGCAGTACAAAGTGTTGTCTGATATCAACTGGCATCTAAACAATGGATGAATTTCTGGAGAGCTAGTGGGATTAACAGGAGATTCCAAAATTCACCGTGAATTTTAAAAGTTCCTAAGGGAAATCTCTGATGGTGTTTGGTGTAATGAAGGCAGAGAGAAAAGGGAAGAAAATAAGAGTCTAAAAAATAGCACAATTACAGAAACAGAAAACACAGTGACGCCATGTTACTTTACTAAATTTTAACACTAATTCAAAGCTAATTTTCCTTTAAGAGAAATAAAATAGAACTTTATCGATTTCACCCTTGGCATATTACTAAAAGCCTTTAATCTTTTTATAATCCAAACCCATAGATTTACCATTTGAAATAACATCAAGTCACCCAATGCCATGAAGAAAAATGAATGTCATGTTCCATTCAGGCTGAATTATGTATCAGATAGGAGGTATTGATCAAAATATGAAACACATCTTTCATTACTAAAAGTACTTGATGCTTTGTTATAAATATCTTTTGAGAACATAAAGAAACTGCCTTTTCCAAATTTTTCTACAGAAGAATTTCTGAGAGCTTCTATTCAGTGATTTTTTTTTTTCCAAAACCCATTACTAGTGTTCCAAATAGTCCCTGGTTCAATTTACATTAGATCAAGAAATGAAATACAGGAAGAACTAATAATGAGCTGGAGATTGAACTGAACCCTTTAATTCTCTAAGCTCCAGTATCTAATGTGCATCAGTAAGTTATATTCCTGAAGAACATTTTATAGGAAAGCAAATATTTTGTACGCCTAATGGGGAAATGCTGAGAAGAGGCAATTTTTTTTTGTACCACCATAAAAATGTTGCTCCTCATGTAAATACTCAGGGAATTGACATGATGGAAAATTGCCAGAAGCCATTTTCCTAACACCACACTTAATAGAGCACGAGGGTTCTACAGTTCAACACGACATGCGACTGATCACTGTGCACTTACTTGCAGCAGGGAGACGATCATGAAGACAACAGTAACACCCTTCTCATTATTTCTGTTTCTTCTTGTCCTCCTAACACACTATACAAATTTTGTACTTGTCTCTTGGAACCTGTCTGAATAGCTATTAAAACGAAAGCCGGTATTCTTTGCAGCACTGCACTAAAATGTCCAAGTCCAAGGGGACTAAAAGTTCTGCTCATGCTTTTCAGGAGCATTTGGGATATTCCAGTCCTGGATGGGGGATGGCACCCTTAAAGACTGACCACCTGACAGCCTGGGTGGAAAATGCTACAAAGTGTTTGGGATATTCTAAGAGGTGACTACCTCCAGAAGCTTTTGTCCACCACTCTGGACCTCAGTGCACTATGTAGGTGTATGTGTGTGTATGTATGCGTGGATAAACAAGTATTTATTATATAATAATATAATGTGTATGTTATATAAATATACATACTGAGTATACATAAAGAGTAGATACTGCATAATATTACAAAAATATATATACACGCTCTATATATATATATATATGATAGAAATTAGCTGAAGTCTGGTGGATTCATTGAATTTTATCAGTCTATCTTTCTAAACTCATGCTAGAAATAGACTGCTTTGTATCTCAGGCAGATGGAGGTATTAAAACCAGACACAGTTGTGGATTTTGCCCCCGAGGGTCAAATTTAATAATGACAACTAATCATATTTCTCAAAAATCATCCTCAAAGCCTCTAAATGAGCTATGCAAAGACACTAACTCTAACTTTTCAGCTGGTTTTACTCCTAAACTTCTGATCTCTACCACGCCTCAGGTTTCTTCAGTTGTTGACTACTAGGTACATTCTCCTATTTAATGCAGTTCCCAGCAGAATCTCAGGACCAGCTCCAGATCTACTGAATCCAGAATATGCATTTTTAACAAGGTCCTCAAGGGATTCATATATACATTAAAATCTGAGAAGCACTGACCTACAGTGAATCTTCCAAGATGGGCTGCCTTCCCCCCAGGGGTTGTATAAGACCATCCACGAAGGTGTGAACATAAATTTGAGCTTTTATTTGTACTTATGTTTGTCTGATACAGATACTCTCCCCAGGTTGAATTATCAAAGACCATCAGAAGAGAGCAGGAGTTCCACAGACATCATAGCAGCACCTCCTTGCTCATTAGCTCAGTTGCAAGGGACTAAGGCATGTGGCAGTTACTGGAGCACCAATTAAATGGATTTATGGATCATATTATCTAGTGTAACTAAACCAACCCTCACAAGATAAATAGGTGACTTAAACAGACTTCTGCAAAAAAAAATAATAATAATAGATCGAGGTTCATATTAATAATACAAAGACACCAAAAAACAAGAAAATGATGGAGCTGACATTTCATCAATTCTGAGTAAAACTGACCATTGTTTTTTGAGCGCGTAGTAAGGGTCAGCCACTTTCTAAGTGGTTTACGTATTTTAACTCCATCAATCATAACAATTCTTTGAGACAGATACTGGTCACAGCTTTGTTTCGCAAATGAGGAATAACACAGAAATATGAATTGCCCAGAACAGTTTGGAATCAGCAAAGATGGGATCCAAACTTTGGCAGACTGGTTTTGATCCCCCAACCACCACACTCTATTCATTTGTTGTATCTACATTATAAGGCAAAAGGATATAATTATCTATCACAAAAAAATGTCAGAAAGAAAATTAATTTATCAACAGGAGTACTTGCCCTGTTGATTTACATCCATTCTCATTCACAATGAACTTCACTCTAAGTTATACTGTGCCTTGAAATTTAGCTATTAGAAGTATTATGTGTACTATTTCAAAATTAAATCAACATAGCTAAGTAGGAACGAGCATGCTCAAAAATTTCATTGCAGTGGTACACAAACAGAGGGAAAAAATAAAGGAGACTTCTGTCATAAAGCAGTGGTTCCCAGATTTGAGCATTCAGGGAAATTACCTGGAGAGGTGGTTAAAATACATATTTCTGGGCCCCACATCTAGAGTTTCTGATTCCGTAGATCTAGGGTAGGGCCTGAATTGGTATTCTAAAAAGTTCCCAGGTAATGTTGATGTTGCTGATCAGGTGATCACACCTTGAGAACCATTGTTATAAAGGCGCATTTGGAACAGAGGACCTCGAATGTCAGACATCTGAGTTACCTGGGAAACCTTTTTAATGTGAATGCCTGGCCCTTCTGGGATTCCAAATTGTTCTAAGGAGGGTCCCAGGACTCCTTACTCTTTAAATGGCCCAAGTGTACAGCAAGGGTTGAAATCACTGCCTTAGGTGTAGGGAAAAATAAAAGCAGACTGTTTCAAAGTAGTCCAGGCAAGAAATAATAGAATCCTAACTAAACCATACAGCACTTTCGGAAGTGAAAACAGGCAGTACTTGGTAATTAATTGAACACTGAAGAAATGCACCAAAGAGCACACCACCTAGTTAAATGAATGGATAATGACTAGGATTATGGTGTTCCATTAACCAAGATTGTGATTCCAGGGAACCAGAGGGAGAGAGTGAGGAAGGGCAGGAAGGGAAGAGGAAGAGAAAGGGAAAAATAGTTTTATATTACAAACAGAGCAACTTATCTTCATCATGCAACCTCAAAAAGTCCATTTTTGCTTGTAATGGAAACGGACACAAACGTTCCTTTCCATTAACAGCATATGCTTCTTTAAATCCTTCCAACAGTTAAAACTTAGGCTGCCTAGATTCAAAGTCCATACTCTTAGAATCTCTGCTCTATGCTGCATCCTGTTCTATTTTTATATTGATGGAAATGGGACTCAATTAAAAGCCAAACAATGAGTCGAAAATAGTAGGGATTAGCACTCAAAGCTTTGAAATACTCAAAAGATGATGCCGACCCCAGTCTGTCTTTTTATTCCTGATAATGCAGTCTGAACTAAAGTCTATTGTTTTAAAAAGCTTTTTGAAGAAAAAAATAATAGAGGCAGTGTGTTTGCAACCCTGGGGGAAAAAAATGTTGAAGTTTCAGATCACAAGGATTTCTACTAATATCTAGAAGACATAAAATGAGCATTTATTTATGGATTTTATTATGGACTACCAGTGTTTATTTCCACAAATGTTTAATCCCCTCTTACAGAATTGCATTTTAAAAGGCAAGACTCAGTAAACTTGTTCTAAATTCTTCTGCTTAAGTGCCCATCGAGTTCGTGTAAAAATAGAGTTAGATCTCTATTTTAAACATAATTCTGTTGTCAGCTGAGAGCCTGCATTCTTTAGCATGGCGTACTCTCTGGTGTTGAAAAACATCAAAACCTGATCCTCCATATCCCAACACCCTACAACAAGAACTAACGAACGTTAATCCTTAGGGAAAAGGGGAAACTTGGGATCAGATACAAACCACGCTCTGTTGACATTCTCAAATTAAGAAAATATATACGACAAAGGTACTGACTGCCACGATATACAAATGTTTCATTTCCACTCTGGCTGACTTTAACAGCAGGTGGTAAAGTAGCATGACAAGACAGTCTTTCACTTTAAGCCCAAAGGCAAAGGATCCATTCTATTTACAGAGTTAGCTTAAGTTATTCTGTTGCTTCTTCTATACATACATGCACTCACAAAAAGTAAAAATGAAAAATTTCCATTATCTCCAAAGGCAAACAGAATGACTGGTTGATAGTATGTCTCTCTCTCTCTCTCTCTCTTTTTTTTTTTTTTTCTTTTCTTTTCTAAACTGCTTTCTATAAGGCTGTGGTTCAAATCATCAGGCTAACCTGTAACAGCACTCAGCTTACTCTAAGCTGTGTTAGTGATCTTAAATGTTATTTCTTAATAATGCCATCTTTAGGGACTCAGTGCATAATGGGCACAACTTTTAAACACGGTTCTGAAATACCCAAGTGAATTAATTATTAGTATCTGGCTTTGAAATAAATGTTTACTGGAACACTAGCACCCTAAGCTTATAGAAGCTAATGAAAACTTATTAACTGCTTAACACTGATACTAAACCGAACCAATGTCTATTTGCCAAATGACTGATTACTCAGAATGTTTTTCATTTGAGGGAAATCTGTTTTATCATGAATTTTCAGCGGTCTCATTTGTTGGACTAAATACAGCCCCACTGCTAACCCAAATGACATCATTTTACAAATGAGAAAAGAGCCACCTCTTCCTCAAGGCACTGCACTGCCATCTGCCAGAAAACAGTCTTAATAAATCTACGGATCTATGATGGCTACAGACTTGAACAGTGCCCTTCCAGAGTTGTGCGATGCAGAGCCTAATCTATTAAGTTGTGTCAACAGAATTAACAAGAAATGTGTCCTGATCCATTGACTCAGAAGGCTAATGCACTCTGCAAAGAGCTAGAGAGACAGGCTTTCAAAATAACAAATACACTTGTGAAGAGACAATTTATGAAACACTGTGGGGGAGGCAGAAAAAAACTTTCCTCTACCCTTCTAGGTTCTTCTGGCTCATCTAAGAATTAAATTGACATTAGAGAGATTAATAAGAGAAAATGAAGTTTAACTACATCCATATGAGGTTCCATAAGAGTAGGGGGCCCAAGGATAGGTTAGACAATTGAAGCTTATAATACCATCTGGGAGAAGAAGAATAGGGTACTGGCTGGGGACTTCAAAGGGAAGGAAGGCCGTTTACAGGAAGATGAAAAAGAGCAAAGGTTTGATAAATAAATGTCTGCTGGGCCAGGCAGAGACAACGGGACACCGAGAGGACCTTGATCAAACAGGACTTGCTAAGTTTCCCGCAGTTCACCACATCTAGTTCATATTATCCCGAGGTTATCTGTGGTGACAGTTATTTCAGGAAGAGGACCTTTATCTAAATTGTTTCAGGCAGCTAAGGGGAAGAGGTAAAAGCTCTTCCTGATACTTTTGTTTCTTAAAAACAATCAGCCCCAAACAATCCTTGAGACATAGAGACATACTTGGGGGTGGCAAAGTTTTAATCAAATCACCAGGTTTAATTAACTGACCCAGTGGTCAAGAAGAACATGATAGGAAATAGCTGTTCTGCTCTACAGAGGATATAGCAAAAAACAAACAGACTTAAGTTACAAGTGTTAGAGTTACACGTCTTCCTTCTAACAAGAGAAATATTGAACATCCAGATAACGTGCCAACAAAGTCCCCTTACTTAGCATTGCTCTCATCTCTGCTGTAAGTTAGAATCCGCTGAGGATCCATGGAAATACTGATGGCAGGGCCTCAATCTCAAAGCCAAAATTCTGTGCCGGTCTCTAGGCATGGGCCTCAGGCATCAATCTTTTTGGAAGCTCCCCAAATGAATCCTTATATCCAGCCAGAGTTTAAAACCTCCAACTGAGATGATTTCACAAACAGTGCTCCTACCAAGCATAGACAAGAATGGTGGGTCTCAAGTTTTAGTGTGCATTAGACGTACCAGGAGGGTTTCATAAAACAGATCGCTAGACGCAACTTCCAGAGTTCATGATCTGGTTAGATACCAGATGCTTCCAGTCAAAAACTGCCTTTTGAGGACCACTGGTCTAGAACCTTACTACTCAAAATGTTGTTTGGGGATGGCCATTTGACAGGACTGGGAGCCTGTTAGAAATGCAGCGCCTCGGGCCCCACCCACTACTGAATTGATATCTGAACTTTGATAAGATTCCCAAGTGATTCAAATGGAAATTAAAATTTGAGAAGCACTGGTCTAGAGTCTAGACCAATTAAAAAGTCTACTGGGATAAGAAGGAATATAAATAGGGATAAAATAGGGTAGGGACTTGTGAATAACAAGAGACCTCATGTTCCAAAAACTTAAGCTCTAACTAATCGGTGCCTATGTGGACTTGCAGACTAACTGCTATCAGATATTCTAATTTTTCAAGAAGGTTAGTAATCTAGATTTTTATGTGAAATCCCTCACCTGTAAAATGTTAGCAATCTATCAAAAGCTTTTATAACACCTTTAAGATCAAATAAAATATGTCTGTGGGCCATATTTGGCCTTAGCTTGCCTGGATGTGACCTCTGATCTAGTAAGAGTCAATCATAAATTGAATTAGAGTTTGAAATAAATCACTGGAAATCCCCTAAGAACTCATCCTTTAAAAGCTTAAGATAAACGATGTATTTGGCAACAGTTAATTATTTTCCATAGGGCATCCTTCTGCCTGACACAAACTCAGCAAAAGCAACAGAACTAAACATTAGGGAGGGCAGCTTTGAGTTATGCTATGGAAGGGAAAATATGCACCTATACAATCAGAAGCAAGAGAGGATGCTGAACATCTCGGGAGTGCCTCTGAAGAACAGACATGCAGGCCATCAATCTCAAAACAAGAAAGGTGAGGAATCGAGTGTGTTTACTGATAAAGACACCTATGAACACAGCAAAATTTCTAACCATAAGCCTTTGAGAGTGGAAGAAAAATGGCAGTATTCTATAGGTAGAATTTATTTTGACTTGTAAAACATTTAGTAAAATGACCTCAGTTCCAGATTTCCTGGCCATCTTTACTTACCAGCATATAATTGCATCGTTTCCTTTACCTATGAAGCAGTTTGAAAACATTTTCTAGCAGAGGCACACAACACTCTCAATGTGTGACATTTTAATGGTCATTGAGAAGTTTTTCTTTAAACCCTGTAAATCACTTATGAAAGGCATCTTAGACACTATCTAGAGAATAACAAGATGGTACCTTTCAGAAAGGTCACATAGGACCAGAAAAACACAAAAGGAGTAGCTAAGCAGGCTGAGAAGAAACATGAAAGTCAAATTACACAGCTGAGAGGGAGATAAGAGACAAGTCATGAAAACTGCTTATCACTCTGCTAGAGGACCAATAAACAAGCAAAGTTGCAGAAAGGACTTGAGAATGGAACAGAAGACAGGGCGAAGGTAATATCCAATCTTTCTCAGCCAGGCTCTCCTTCCCAACACACTCTTTCACTGTGTGATCCTTAACTCCAGAACCTCAAAAAGCTCTCTGTCCAGAATGACTACTACATTTCTTAGTCTGTGATGAAAGGCATTCATAATGCAATTTAGCTTTAATCCTATTAAATTATTAAATACTATCCACACTTCTCTCTAAATCCCCTCAATTAGGCCAACAATTAGGAGAATGGATACTTTTCTGCACTCTTAAATACATCCTAATAAACTTTTCAAGCTTTTGTCATTAGAATAATGAAACAAAGGTTAGCGGGATGCTCTTCTTGGTTGAATATTTAAGAGAGCCACCATCATCCCTAACTTTATTCTCTCATCAACCTGTTTAAAAAAGCGGTGAGTATGCCAAGGACATTTAACTAATAAAAATATATTAGATAATTATTTTTTTCAAAGAAAAAGTAAGTAGCACCTCAAACTACATATGGCATCTTAAATGACAAGATGAAGAACAGACATTTACAGCCTTATCCAAATAAGGCAATTTGTAGTTGGAGCTGCCAAGATTAGCAATTATATACCCTGGGATCTAAATTTACAAGATAAATTTACATCTGTGGGATTTTTCTTTAAATATTGAAATTACAACGTGATATAAAGTAGGCATGCACTGAAAATCAGAAGCACTTTGCTTTTACCTTTGCCGGCAAGAAACCATGTGACCCAAGGCCAAAGCATTTCAGTTTCTTTATGTCAAACTGATATCATCATTTCATTTTCATTACGTACAAAGGGAGGAAAGAAATAAATTACCATTTAATTGATGTATAACGAACTGCCAGACTCAGTGTTTGACAAAATCACCGGTCAGATGAGAGGATGAACGAGATGATCTTTATGACCCTTTTAACTGAAAACTTATCTCATGTCTATGGAATATTTGAGTAAATTAATATGTATGTAGCAGAAAAGCAGAGGACTCTTATGCAAATTAACTTATTTCTATATATATATATTTACACATATATTCTATATATATATATATGTATATATATACATATATATATATATATACAAGACCTGCCTCTGAAATATTACTGTTCTTTTCTGTTTCTTGCAAACATAGCTTTATTATCTTATCGCTGTAATTTGGGTGATTAGATTCAACATGGATATGATGAATTTGGCCTCACAACATCAACAGGAATGAAACAGCTTCTAGTTCTTGGGAAATGAGAATGCACCTATAACAGCTCTCTTCATTAAATTCAAACCTGATATAACTTATATTTTATGACGCTTCTCGTAACCGTCAACCACTTAAAGCGATTTTAAGAGATTCTTCTTCTCCGGGAGGATTAATAGGAGGAAGCTGTACTCCTCATCAGACTCTTCCCACACGACCTGTCTCTTTTCCTCCTCTGCCTGCCCCTCTCGATGTCAACCACCTTGTGTAGAGCAGTGCTGGACTGCCTTCCCCAAGATGCTCGTCGCAAGAGGAAGTCATCCTCATCGGGGCAGGAGGGACGGAAACAAAGGGAGTAAGGGCAAAACTGAAAATTTTCCATCGAGCAATTTTACTTCTGCTTCAGCCAAACAACAAATTATCTTTTTTTCCCTGAAGACAACTGCATAACTTCAGTGATTGAAAGGGGAAACCTTTTTTTATCCGACAGCAAGAGCAAGTGTCAATTAAGACAAAACAGCAACAAAAATAAAGCAGGAAGAACCCATCACAACATAGCCACTCTGCACAGCAAGAGGGTACCATTTATCTGTTGATGTTTTTTCCTTAAGCCCATTATTACCTTACATAGTAGTGAAATCTAAGGCAATAACACGGAGCCGAGTAAAACATTATTTTGATCCTCCCTAATTCATCCTTATCGTCCTCATTTCAGAAAGTTAGAACGGACACAAAGATCCCTCACTCCAAAAACAGCACCAAGTGTGTATTATTTACGGGGCCGCTTGTTACTAGCTCCTTGATGAAAATCCATTTTGGGTGCACACACTTCCATTCTTTGTAGACACAGTAAAGGTGTGATGTCATCTGAATCCCAATAATCGAAGCCCTGATTGCCATTAACAAATATTTACCAAGCATCTCTTTGTGACAGACACTGTGTTGGGTAAGATCCACTGCTGATGTTCTAAGCACACTGTAGCTCCCACTAAGAGACTAGTTGGAGGGGTCTAGACCTTGGATGCTAGAGACAGGCTGCCTAGAACTGAATCCTGAATCTGTCACTTCCTGCCACTGCTTAATCTCTTTAAGCCTCAGTTCCTGTTTTGGTCCAATGAGGATAATGTGAATAAACATGCCATAGGACTGTTATGAGGATTAAACAAGTAAATACATGTGTTAGCATGTAATGCATGCTTAATATTTCTTATCCATCATTATTAACATGAATTTAAAGAGCTAATATATTTTGGCCCCTCTACAAAAAAAAAAATGGTTTGTCAAAAATTCAAGTCATGTCAGATATCAGCTTATTCTCAAAAACATATATTAAAAAATTGAATAGTCGATTCCACATGTGTGTGAAGATGAGTTAAACTAGATTTGTGAGGATTCTTCCCATGCTCTAATTCCATAAAAATTATCCAACCACATAGTAAGCAGAAAGGGACAACAGTAGTTCAAAACGTGCCGGACTCTGACTTCTAATTCATTATTTTTCTTATTGGATGTTTCTGGACAAAAATTACGGAGGTCCTGAGGACAAGAGAATGGGGCAACTGGCCTGTTTGAACAGCCTGAAATAGTGCCTGGACAAAAGTTGGATTACCACGTGAGATGCAGATTCCCAGACAGATGGGTGTCAGGAGGCCAAAGGATGGACTTTGAGTTGACTTAGAGATAAGGGGAGCTGAGACGAAGGCCCAGTCATGACTTTCATACAGTGCTCATTCTCCGTCAGGCACAATTCTAAGTGCTTTGCTTGTATGAACTTGTTTAACCCTCACAACAACCCACACTAATAGGAAGGCACTATTATCCTCACTTTATATACAGGGAAACTGAGAGAGGTTAATTCACTTGCCCAAGGTCATATGTAGCCAGTATGTGGTGGAGGGAGGAACTGTGCCCAAACCGTCTAGCTTTTATTCACGATACTATACTGCCTCCCTCAAATACAAAGCGATGTGCTTAGCTTACCTAGGTCTTGTATAAGCTGAGATTATAAATATCAGAAAACAGAGGGTGTTTCATGGTGTGTTTATTCAATAAGATACTAACATAAAGTTAATATGTGGTTACACGTTAAAAATTTCCTTTAATATAATAGATTCTGTGAGAGTCACAGGAATGTTTGATTATGACACTTAAGAAGGGGGTTTATACTCATCACATATGTCCAGCTCCTTCCTTGAGAGAGCCAAATAGAATGAGATTCTAGAAGCCAGAGAGTTCAGAGAAATCCCTCTCTATTCTTCAGTATCTCAACTTTGCTGTCGAGCATCCTAATTCTGGAGAGCATGCTGGTCCGATACTCTGGAATATTACTAAGGGAAACATTGCTTCTGGTACCCAGGCCAGGTCTTATTACTGGACCTGACCTCATAGGAACCCTGC
This sequence comes from Camelus dromedarius, assembly GCF_036321535.1. Lineage (NCBI taxonomy): Eukaryota > Metazoa > Chordata > Mammalia > Artiodactyla > Camelidae > Camelus > Camelus dromedarius. The sequence goes on along the minus strand of NC_087446.1, from coordinate 14,897,880 downwards.
GAAACCTAGCAGATGGCGTATACCCGAGTAAACAAAACAAGGCATCATTATTCAGTAGTAACACCTCAGAAATAATCCCAGTGAAGTAATTCGGATAATGTCTTTATAGAGAGAACATTTTAAAATTGTAGTGGGTTTAAATTATGATCGTCAGACTAGACTAAAAACCAACATGACACAAAGGAATAGAGGATGATTAATCTGAACAAGCTGGTGAATTATCAGGATTGGAAAGAAGTCTGGTCATACCCCGTATCTTTATTAATGACCTGAGAAAAGCCCACACCATGTTAATTGAATCTATAAATGCAACTAAACTGACATGGTATTTCCAAAGGTTAGGCTAGGACAAAAGTTAAAAAAGAAGCATCTTCACCTTAAGGAAAATATTTTCAGTAAGTACAAGTACTGTCATAAACTCTCACTCAAAGCGCCATCAATTACCATCGAACAGAGATGCTCTTTAAATAAAGGTCAAACTTCACATAATAAAATTTGAGGACAGACACATGGCCCCAGCTTTAAGACAGCCTTCATCATTTATATTTTCATTCAGTGTAAAAAAAAAAAAAAAAAAACTCCTTGTTTTTATTGGTCAAAGGGGAAAATATGTGAACAAGTAAAAAAAATTAAATTTTCACCTTACATCATTTGTATTTATTTTTTTGCCTTTCCTACTTAATGAACCAGAAACTCTCTGTTTGCTAGTAATAACATAATTATGTCCTTGGGAACTGGTTTTTATATTACAGCTATTTATTCCTTTACCTATCAGGTCATTAGTTCAAAATTTTATGTTCCTTTTGTAACAGCTGATAATAATAAATTTTTACACTGCATCCCAAAAGAACTATGAAAAAATTCCTAACACCACTTCATTCAGAGCAAATACAGTACAACAATGGATTGGGAAAATTTTGACCAAAACAATATGCCCAACTTTGGCTCTATTTTCACTTAAGTATTGTATCTACAAAATTAAATCAAGTGCATTCCGAATGAGAGTGCAAGAAGAGCAAGACAGTGTTCTTAATGTCATAAAATTAGAAGAAGCATATAATAACCTGATTTAAGAGAGGCTGAGGTGAGAAGCATTCAGTCCTGAATCGCCTCCCGTCCCAGTTTAGGGGATTTTGACCTAATTCCCCAACATGGGGCGCTCTAAACACAAGATTCGTTAAATAAGATGTCGCACTTTGAGGGAAGATTTCCATTCTTTGGGGAAGACAGATTTTTCAAAGTGGATACTAATTTTAGCTGAATGCCAGACCCAGATAACAGTCATGTTTTGCTGACCTACAGGTTTTTGTTTGGTTTTTCCAATTAGTTGTCAGCAGTTAAAACTTTCGGCACTTTCACATATAAAATAAATCTGGATTTCTGGCTCCTTTTGAAGAATGACAAGCTCTCTTGAAGAATGACGAGAATGGCATACATCTGGAAACAATCCTCTAAGAATGAAGAAGAACTCTTTTGAAGGATGACGCACCTTGTCTAGTTTGCCTCAATCCCCAGTTCTCTAATTCCCACTACACACTTGACCATGAAGGCGTATGCAAGCTATTTAAACTTGCCATCCTTGGTCTAGTGTCCAAAGATCACATCCTACTCTTCCTCTACTCTGGAGCAGGCTGTCCCTTACAAAGGGAGAAGTGTAGGGGACAACAGAAGAAGTGGGATTCATCTCCATGGAAGTGTGAGGATACTGAGGGTGGAGAGGGGTTTAGTAGACAGTCTGTTGTTGGTTTTTTGCTTTTTTTGTTTTTGTTTTTGTTTTTGTTTTACCAGAGCCCTTGATTCTTCCCAGGACTGACGTAGCCTGGAAGTTAAGAGGTGTAGTGTTATATATTAAAATATGGGACCTTACTATTAGAAAAATCTATGAGGTCATTTTGTCCATGGCTCCCCCAAACTGGCCCATCATGAGAATCATTACATTGATTTTTGTCAGGAATTTCAGTATAAACTGAAAATCTAATCTAAGGGTTGCAAGTATGTCCAGAATGGTGGCATAAGATGCTCTGCAGACGCACTCCTCATCAGAACAGCAAGAGCCAGGGAGAATTATGGAAACGACAAGCAGAAAATCTTTGGAAATGCTTTAAGAATATATGACAAGTGAAGAATTACTTATTTTTTTTTTAAAAATCTAAGTTTTGGTAAGAAGAGTGAGAGTCTATGCCACCTGAGCCACAAACCACTCCCTCACTCACCCCTCCTTCCAGGTCAGCATGATGGAAGGTCCAGTACCATCAGCTGTGGCCAAGAAGGTGGCACTCCAGAAGCCGCTCCCACCAGCTCCCAGTCAGAGTCCACAGTTTCTCTTCTGGTTGGAAAGGCTGCCAGCATTTCTCCTCACCCCCAGCTCCACGTGGCACAAACTAACTGCCAGGCGTGTGCAGAAAGAGATCAGAATCGTCCTTTCCATCCATACCCAGTTCCCACTAGCATGGCAGAGACTCTACCCCAGGTGCAGCAGGTTGAGGACACAGTGGCCTCAAATCGCCTTTGCTTCAGCTTCCTCAAGGGGCAGAAGTTCCACCCTGGGAGATCACCAGCAGAAGACTAGAGGCCACTGCTCCTGCCTAGAACCCCTCTTACGAAGCAGAGATTTTACTCCAAGAGAAGCAGGTCATTGTCCGCAGGCCCAGTTCCAATGCAGTAGCTCAGATTTTCGCCTATGGGAAAATGGACTATAAGAACAGACTGTTCAGAAGTTATCCCCATAGACTTCTTTATTTGGAACAGAACAGGAAAAATCGGAACCTAAATATACTCTCAGAAACCACGGACATTTTGGTAGTAAGCAATTAAAAGGAGCCCCATGGTCCCATAAGAGCAACAAGCTAAACCATAGGCCAGTTTGTTTACCAGAGAGAATCAGAGAAAGAAATAGCTAAGAAAAGTCCTTCTAGGGTCAAAACAAACCTCAAATACTGGCCTCTAAATACTCCTCCAAACAGGCTTGAATTTAACTGGAGCAGAGTTTAAAGAAGAATTCATACTAATTGGTCACAAACTCTTTCCAAAAAATAGAAGGGAAAGGAACACTTCCTAATTCATTTTATAAGGCCAGTGTTACCCTGATATCAAAACCAGACAAGAGATCAAAATGAAAGGAATAGACAGATCAACATCTCTTACGAAGATGGACACAAAAATCATCATCAAGATATGAGTTAACCAAATCCATAAACATACAAACAACATTATACACCGTGACCAAACAAGATTTACCTAAGGGACACAAGGTGGGTGTGATATCCAAAAAATAGTCATGTAATATACACTATCAATAAAATAAAGGACAAAAACCACACATCTCAATAGAAGCATTAAAAGCATTTGGGGAAAAAATCTAACATCACTTCATAATTAAAAATAATAATAAAGGGGAACTTCTTCAACCTTCTCAAAGGGCATCTGTGAAAACCCCACACCTGGCATCACACTTAACGGTGAAAGACTGAAAGTTTTCCCCTGAGGTCAAGAGCAAGACAAGGACCTTCCGTTTCTTCACTTCTTTTCATCACTGTCCAAGATGTTCTAGTCAAAGCAATTAGGCAAAAAGTAAAATAAAGAAAGCCATTTTAGAAAGGAAAAGTAAAACTGAGTCTACTTGTAGAAAACATGATCTTTAATTTAGGAAACTCTACAGAATCCACTAAAAAACAATTAGGACTAATAACATGAGTTCAGTAAGCTTACCAGATATAAGTTCAATACGCAATTGTATTTCAAATATCAACTGTATTTCTATATACTAGTAATGAAACACTCAAAAATGAAATTGAGAAAATAATTCCATCTACAATGACATAAAAAAGAATAAAATACCTAAGAATAAATTAAACCAAAGAAGTATAAAATATATACATTGAAAACTACAAAACCCTGTTGAGAGACATTAAAGACCTAAATAAACAGGAAGACACCTCATATTCACTGATCAGAAGACAATTTTAGGATAACAATACTCCCTGTACTGAGTTAGAGATTCAAAACATTCTCTAAAAAAAAAAAATCTACATTGGCTTCTTAACAGCAAGTGACAATCTAATCCTAAAATTCATGTTAATTTGAGGGACCCCACATAGCCAAAATAATCTTGAAAAAGAAAAACAAAGTTAGAGAACTAACGTGTCAAGACTGTGGAAATCAAAACACTAGTGGTACTGGCCTAAGGACAGACACATCGATCAATGGGACAGAACTGAGAGTCCAGAAATAAACTCTAATAATGATGGTCAACTAATTTTTGACAAAGGTGCCAAGACAATTCAATAGATAGTTAGTCATTTCAACCACGAATGCTGGAACAATGGGATATCCACCTGCAACAAAGTGGAGTTGGATATCTTTCTCACACTGTGCACCAAAATTAACTCAAAATGGATCATAGGCCTAAGTGTAAGAGCTATAACTGTAAAACTCTTGGAAGAAAATACAGTGACCTTGTGTTAAGTAAAACTTTATTAAATAGGACACCAAAACAAAAGCAACAAAAGGAAAACTAGTCTAATACTTCATCAAAGTTAAAAACATTTATGCTTCAAAATATTCCATGAAGAAAGTGAAAAGAAACCCACAAGATGGAAGAAACTATCTGTGAATCTTATGTCTAATAAGGGACTTGTGTCTAGAGTGTATAAAATATTCTTACGACTCAATAATAAAAAGGTAAGTAACTCAATTTAAAAATGAACAAAGATCTGAATAGACATTTCTTCCAAAGAAGATACACAAATGGCCAATAAGTTTATGAAAAGATGCTCAGCATCCTTAGCCACCAGGGAAATGCAAATCAAAACCACCAGGAGATTCCACTTCACACCCACGAGGATGGCTATAATTGAAAGCAGAGATTAACAAGTGTTTACGAGGACATAGAAAAATGGGGACTCCACACACTGCTGGTGGGAATGTAAAATGGTCCATCACAATGTTAAATATAGAGATACCATATGATCCAGTAATGCCATCCCTAACTATATACCCAACAGAAATAAAAATATATGTCCACAGAAAAATGTGCACATGAATATTCATAGCAGCATTTTTCATAATAGCTAAAAAGTGGTAACAACCCAAACATCCATCACCCAATGAACTGATAAGTAAAATGTGATCTATCCATACAATGGAATATAATTCAGCAATAAAATGAATGAGATACTGATTTATGTAACACATGGATGAACTTTGAAAACATATGCTAAAAGAAGCCAGTCACAAAAACCACACATCATGTGATTCTATTCCTATAAAAAGTCCACAATAGGAAAATTTATGCAGGCAGAAAGTAGATTAGTAGTTACCCAGGTTTAGAGGTGGGGGGATCATGAGGGAAATGTCATTTCTTTTGGGGTCGATGAAAACGTTCTGAATTGACTGTGTTGGGAATGGTTGTGCAATGCTGTGCGTGCACTAAAGACCATTTAATTGTATACTTCAGATAGGTGAATTCTGAGGTGTGTAAATTGTACAGGTATTTTTCAGTTGCCTCTGCAGCATCCATCCCCTCCTCTTAATAACAAAATAAGTAAAAATAAAGCTATTATAGTTTAAAAATATAAAGCTAAATAATTATATCTTTTAAATACAATCTAGGCTTTGTCAACTAAAGATACGATGCTCAATCTTTTTAAAATTTTATCCATAGTCATTCCAGCGAGTTAGTAAATACATCTATCTACATATATACACGTATATATTTCTCTCTATATATATATATGTATGTATGTGTATATATATCCTAAACTCACACATATATGTTCACCACCATCCTTTATAATAGCAATTTACAGAATTGGTTAAATTCAAATCAAAACCACAATGAGACATCACCTCGCACTGGTCAGAATGGCCATCACCAAAAAGTCTACATATAATAAATGCTGGAGAGAGTGTGGAGAAAAGGGAACCCTCCTACACTGTTGGTAGGAAAGTAAACTGGTGCAACTACTATGGAGAACAATATGGAGGTTCCTTAAAAATTTGAAAATAGGACTACTGCTTGTTGGCATGAACCCTTGGTGCCTTACTTTTCCTTTCTAGATCCTCGGATTTTATATCTACAAGTTTCAGCAGCTCCAGTCATTCTTGGGCTTCTTAATTTCTTTAGCAAAAATGTTGTTATTAAATCCACAAATGACAAATGCTGGAGAGGCTGTGGAGAAAGGGGAACCCTCCTACACTGCTGGTGGGAATGCAGTTTGGTACAGCCACTGTGGAAAACAGTATGAAGATTCCTCAAAAGACTAGGAATAGACTTACTGTATGACCCAGGAATCCTGCTCCTGGGCATATATCCAGAAGGAACCCTACTTCAGGATGACACCTGCACCCCAATGTTCATAGCAGCACTATTTACAATAGCCAAGACATGGAAACAGCCTAAATGCCCATCAACGGATGACTGGATAAAGAAGAGGTGGTATATTTATACAATGGAATACTATTCAGCCATAAAAATGACAACATAACACTATTTGCAGCAACATGGATGCTCCTGGAGAATGTCATTCTAAGTGAAGTAAGCCAGAAAGAGAAAGAAAAATACCATATGAGATCGCTCATATGTGGAATCTAAAAAACAAAAACAAACGAACAAAGCATAAATACAAAACAGAAACAGACTCATAGACATAGAATACAAACTTGTGGTTGCCAAGGGGGTGGGGGGTGGGAAAAGATAGATGGGATTTCAAAATTGTAGAATAGATAGACAAGATTATACTGCATAGCACAGGGAAATATATACAAGATCTTATGGTAGCTCAAAGAGAAAAAAATGTGACAATGAATATATGTATGTTCATGTATAACTGAAAAATTGTGCTGAACACTGGAATTTGACACAACATTGTAAAATGATTATAAATCAATAAAAAATGTTAAAAAAAAGTTACTATCCACAGCACCAAGTGTGATTTATTTGTCACAGATCCATAGCAAAAAGCAAACAGTTAAATGAATTTAAAATAATAACAGCAAATGAATAAATAAATACATTCTTTCCATCGACAATATGAGGCAGTGTTAAGGTTTTCCTCTTAAAATGGTCTCTTTCAACTGGGGATGGAAACCGAAAAATGGCACAGAAACTTCTCGTGTTGCTGAGAATTGAGACAAGGGGAAAATCTTGTTTTTCCATTTATTTTCAATCTCGCTTGTAATGAAAATTTCTTTCAAGAGCTTTCCATCAGCTGTCATGAAGTGAGGATTTTAACTGAAGGCAAATTATAGAAACTCAAATGATGTGATAACTTAGTATGATTCCTGAACTAAATGGAGCCAACACACATACACACAGACGATCTGGTTAAAGACTTCCTCACCTCTTCTAAAAGAAAGACTTTTAAAACATTAAATACATTATGGAACAGTTGGGAACTAGCAAGCAAAGTTTGATATTAACTACCTGTTGTAGACGTATTTAATCAGGAATATGCAAGTTGCATTAACTGCAGAAAATGAACACAAAACAGAAGCAAAACAGATCTGGGACAGCTTTTCAAGGGAAACCATAGAGGGTTTTGCTGGCCCATTAAACGCCAACACTCTCTATGCTGTACTCGAAAAGCACTCGTGGAGTTTAAGCCACACTAACCACCACAACCAAATGCATATTCAGTTGCTCTTTCTGATCGAAATATCCTCAATCCACAATAAAGTTTCACGTAAAACATCAGGTCAATATTGCTTTCATCTCTCTTACAGGAGTAAAGTTGTTACGGTGACTTTAAAAGTTACTGTAAAATGGTTTTATAGAAAGTTTTTGAAGACTTTCTACCGTCGTTTCTTAGATTTCTTCTCTCTCATGTTAGTTTTAAAACAGTTATTTTGGGAGAACGCCTTGACACTATGACAATGGGAACGATGCTCTGGAGGAATTTAACATTCTTTCACTAAATAGTTACTGAATGGCTACTAGGCGTTAGTCACTCGAGGAGACACAAAAATGAGTAAATTGCCTCTTCCCTTGAGAACTTTAGAATTAGAGGGATAAGAGCATAACAAAATAACAAGGGGGGTGATTAGTGGTTAATACTTCATTAGAAAGGTAAAAACACGTTAGCATGGGAAGGAGACATGGAATCAGCAAGGGGAGACAAGGGACTTCATGGATGAGATAGTATCTGAGTTAGTCCATGGGTCAATTTTCTAAGGCTGCTGTAACAAATTACCACAAACTTCGTGGCTAAAACAATCACAGACTGATTATCTTGGGTCTCACTGGGCTAAAAGCAAGGCACTGGGAGTGCTGAGTTTCTTTCTGGCAGCTCTGAGGGTGTGCTAGGTTAAACTGTGTTCCCCCCCCAAACAAGTATGTTGAAATCCTAACCCATGATATCTATAAATAAAATCTCATTTGGAAAGAGGGTCCTGGCAGATGGAATCAGGTTAAGAAGAGGTAATTTGTATGGGTGCTAATCTCATGTGACTGGTATTTTTGGAAAAGGAAAATCCCACGTGAAGACAGACGCAAGGAGAGAGCCAGGTGGTGCCAGACGCAGACGCAGACGCAGACGCAGACGCAGGAGTGATGCAGCTGCATGCCAAGGAACGCCGAGGACCACGGGCCACCCCAGAAGGCAAGAGCAGGCAGGAAAGAGTCTACCCAGAGTCTCCGAGCAAGGATGGTCCTACTGACACCTTAACTTTGGACTGTTAGCCTCCAGATCTGTGAGAGAATAAATTTTTGTTGTTCTAAACGCAGTACTTTGTGACAGCAGCCCTAGGAAACCTACAAGGGGCAAATCAAATTCTAGAGGCCACCTGCACTTCTTGGCTCACAGCTCTTTTCCTTCATCTTCAAAGCCAGCAGGAGCAGGTCTCGTCCTTCCCACACTGGCACCCCTCTGAGCACTGCTTCCATTGCCACATCTTCCCCGAGTGATTCCTCTGGTTTCCCTCTTCCACTCCCAAAGATCGTTGTGATTACATACAATGCTCCCAGATAATCCAGGATGAGTTCCCTACTTAAAGGTCAACTGCTTAGTAACCTTAATTCTACCCTCAGCCTTAATTTCCATTCAACAGAACATATTCATAGGTTCCTGAGATGAGGATGAGGACATCTTTAGGGGACCATTATTCTGCCCACCACAGTCCACAGAAAGCAGATTTCCTCGAAGTGCAGCTGACAGATCACCTCTATCAGAAAATGACCTTGCTGTCAATTAAAAGGGCAGATTCCTCGGCCTGGCTTGCTGTACTGTGAGTGGGGACCAGAAACTGGAGCAGAATTTCTGATTGGTAATCTTGAAAGAAGAAAGTATCTCAAATAGAAAAATACTTTGAGTCTATGTATGAAAAGAGAAAAAATGAAGATTGTGATCCTGGAAACATAGTGTAGTTTTACCATAGGGAAGGGTAAAAATGGATTTGTGAAAAATAAGTTTGGAAACGAGGATGGGGCCAGAGCCTCAAGAACTATGAGGGCCAACTTAAGTGAGTTTAACTCCACATGGGAAGTCAACAAACCAAAGACATTCCAGAGATAGAATCACCTATTTCTTGGACACATTGCTTTCTCTTCAGAAAGTAATATATACGAGGAAGACTTAAATGGAAACAATCGGTGGTCTTTGAAGATATAATGCTGAAATAATACCATTTTTGTATTATTCAGTTATAAGGCCATAAATTTTTTTTTTTACTATTCCTATTTTAATCCATTTCTCTCCAAGGATAAATCACTGGCAAGAACTGAAAAGACAGATTGCTAATCAAAATGTTTCAGTCACTTGATGATGTATATAAGCAGATCACAGTATCTTATCTTTCTGTGCTAATAAATATAGACTAGGAAGATCATATAGGGAAGGTAAAGATTAAATGGTACCAGCCGTACTAAATGTTAGCCTTTTCCAGTTCAACATGATGCTAACTGCTAGTTAACCAATTTCCAAACTCTTGCCATTGTTTTAAAGTACACTATAAAATTGGCAAGATTTTCATAGCCTTTTTCACTATTTCTAGGAACCATAAAATCCCAAGTGAAACAGAAACTCTTTCTAGAGATAAAAATTTAATATAATATAAAAGATGAATAGTAGCAGCCCCAGAACATTCTAAAACAATTATTTCAGGATGAGAGACAATGAATCATTGTAGCTACGAAAGAGACACGAGACTTTATAAAAATAACTCTATGTCAATTCACTAGGGGATAAAGGTGGACATATATATATTGTCTCTGTGCCATAAAATATTTGGCATTCTGATTTATACAACATTTGTTTAATAGGGTATTGGAATATATACCCATCATAGGTTTTACAAAAACGCCCTGAAGAAATGGAGCCTTTAAAACTCATAAGTGAACTGCCATTACCACCATAGATGAATCTTAAAAAGCTAGGTATCTAGCAAGAAAGAACTTAAAAGAATTCTCTAGATTTTCCCACTTCATTCATTGTCCAAGAAAAACAAAATTCAATCAATCAAACAAACAAATTAATTAAAATAAAATTAAAATAACAAGTTTCTTCTTATAGCACAGGGAACTATATTCAATATCTATAACCTATAATGAAAAAGAATATGAAAAGGAATATATGTATGCATATGTACGACTGAAACATTACGCTGTTCACCAGAAATTGATACAACATTGTAAACTGACTATGCTTCAATAACAACAACAAAACTTAACCAAAACAGCACAATGCAGCAGACTATATTTTTCCAAAAATGCCCACAACAGTATCTCCCATCCCACAGGATCTTCCACAATCTTGCAAATTCCCCACCACCTTGAATCTGGGTTGGCTTTAGAAATTCTCTTACAACCAACAGAATGTAGCAAAGTCATGCATCATGACTTCAGAGACCAGGTCAGAGGAAGCCCTACAGCTCCTGCCTTGGTCTCTGGGAATGTTTTTTTCCACGTGCTCCTTCTCAATCCATTACTTCTCAGAACCGATCACCGTGCTGTAAGAAGGCCAGACCACGCGGAGAGGCCACGTGTATGTACACCTGTCATCAGGCACAGCTGAGCGCTGCATTCACTTTCTCCTGGGCCAGTTATCAGACGTGTGAGTTAAGAAGCTTCCAAATAATTACCCAGCCACTCAAGAGTCACCCCAACCTTAGAATTTCCCAGCTGACGCTCAGATACTGTGGATCAGACACAAGACACCCAATCCGTGATCATAGCAAAACGGCTGCTGTGTCCCACCACTAAGCTTGACTTTGTTTATGACGCAGTACAGAGAGCTTGAACGTTCATTCTAGTTCGTATTTTGTATAAAAGCTATACTAATCTCAAAGTTATTCTGTTAAAACAACAACAAAAAAAGAATCCACTACACAGGATAGTATTCTGATACTCAGGAATCATGCTGAGACCCATGCCCAGCCCTCAGACCAAGTTGAGACTCCAGCTTGAGAATATATTAGTTGTTTCCCCACTAAAGGTTGGGATCTGCCCCCCCGCCCACATCTGATATCCCAAATTTGGAGACAATCTCGGTCCACGTGAATCTGATCTAGGTCTCCCTACGTATCTTCTGTGTGGCCAGTTTGTGTGAAACTGACTGTATACAATAATCTCTGGTGGAGCTGAACCAAGTCTGTTTAGATGGTACCTTAATCCCCCTGGCTTTTTTCAAAACCTTTTCTCCAGGGCTGACCTCTGTTTCCAGGAAGTCATTCAGGTTCCCCTTACTATGAATGAGAACCCATCTAACACAAAGAACCATGAATATTGTTATGTATCCTGCCATGCAGACCCATTGACCACGATGCTGTCTTGGATCTGCAGGTCCCAAGTCCCTTGAACTTGCTTATGTAAACAGTTTGTACCTTCCAAACATGAGTCCCAATCCTGTCCCAAGATTGTTCCCGCAGCTCCTGACTTTCATCCTATGAAAACTGGGATACTAGGAGTGGCCACCCAGGTAAAGAATGAGGAACTTAAAACAAGACAAAGCTGCAGTTTCCAAAGCTAGGGATGAACAGCCTGGATCCTGATTTTCAGAGTTTAACGCTAGAGGGCCTTAATTATATTCAGCCTAATTTCAGACCTGACCTTAGGGAGAGATGTGAAGTGGGCCTGATCTTACAGATAGGGTCAAGTTGTCTTAAGGCTAGGATGCAGCAGAACGTAGAGGCCAGGAAAGAAAAAAGATTCTGCTAATAGAGATGATTGCTCCTCTACAGTTCATGGTGGCAATCTCTGAAAGAATGCATTCTAGAATTGTACCTATTTTTAATTTGTTGCTTTGTTGGCTGTGGTTTTACTAATTTGCCTTTCTGCTTCTTCAGAAAATGGGGCATGTCTCCATTTCCACTCTAATTTTTCACAGTGAAAGATTTACCCACAGTATTTTAGCAGATTCTTCTGCAATTCACTGGGACACAATTCATCAGGGTCTGGGAAGGGGGGTTTAAGGCAAATAACATGTATTTATTAAACGGCTACAATTTACCAGACCTTTTATTAGTGTCAGTCATTGCCTTTAACCTCCTAACTCCTAGCAGCTAGGTGTATTTTTCCTAATCACTATGTAAGGAAGTGAGACTCAGCCAGGTCAAACACCTTGCCCAAATTTGAAAGCAAGAAAGTAGTAGACACCAGGATTAGAATTTACAACTGGCTGACTCCAAAGTCCATGCACCTTTCACTATGAAGGTTAAACTCATTTGGGGCAGTTATCTGCCTTCTATCTCTTCAATCCTGGATTTCCAATTTTTTCTTTAAAAATATTTGATTGCTCTGAGAAGTATTTTTCTTCATAGAGAAGAGGAAGGAATAATTGAGGTTCGAGAATTTCTCTTCTTCCTGCCATCTGTTCCAAGGAATACCAGCCATTCCCTTTTTTTTTTTTTTTTTCCTTGCTCCAAACACAATTTGCCCTTTGGATAATTACTAGCACTTTTTTTCCTTTTAAAAAGCCTCACCTGCATCTGTATTCTACCTTTCAGACCTGGTTCATGTAAGTCCATGCCACTCTTTTATATTCATGTATGACCTGAGGCAACCTGCTCAACCTCTCTGAAGCTCGCTGTCTCATCTCTAAAATGAAATAACAATAAACATCCGACTTACAGCATGTTGTGAGATTTAAAACACAGAGTGGTTGTAGAAAGTGTTCTGCAAATGTCACCTGCTACTTGTATCATCATCCTTGGCCATCCACCTCTCCTTCCATCTCTTTGCGCACATCCTTTCACATCTTTTCTCTGACAAATTCACTGAGGAGCTTCCTGCATAGATCCATTAATTTCTTTCAGTGCTGATTACACCATCAGAATTTTATTTGGAGTTACTTTCCATTCCTCTCGGCCCACTTACTCATTGTAAAGTCTCCATCAAAAGGATTCTACAGTGTTTTCTCGCCTAACTTTGAATTGTGAAGTGTTTGAATGGCTCTTCTCTGATTAACTAACTCTTGGATGACAGCTGCTTTTTCTTAAAGTTACTTTCTATCTATCCTTCCCCCTTTGTGCCTCCTTGGCCATAAAGCAACTTTTGCTTATCATCATTATCCATGTGTTTTCTTGATACCTTAAAAAAATAATAGAGACTGTTCTGAAGCTTTTTCTCCTTCTTTAGCAACAAAACGCAGGAGACAGCAATGCTTCTTGGAAGCAAAAACCAGACAAAATTCTGTTACAGACTTGATCTCTGGACTCAGCACCTGTTTTGAAACAAGACCTCTTGATATCTTCTTTCTTAATACTGGGACAATAATGCTTTCCCATTATTAGTGTCAGGATTATTAATGAGACAATGTAAAGTGCTTTGAGCGCCTCCAATGAAAGTTGCTTTATTATCACTGTGATTTTTCCCTGAAAGGATGGAGAAATCAATTCGCCAGTGTCTACAAAAAGCTTTAAAAAATCCATCTTGCTCACTTTCTCTTCCAGAGCGGGAAGAGAAAGATGAAGTTTACATAGGAAAAGATACAGATTCAATGATGTGGTATGGCGTTTTGTCATCAGAACCATAAAACATATTAGATTTAAGAAATTTAGTATGCAATTGACAGTTTCTAAATATTTTAAATCTCCATTTACCGAAAAAAGTAAACAGGCATCTTTCAAGTAAGTCTCACATATTTTTCAATCATCCATGAAAGTCTGTATCTTACATTCTGCTACTATAACGGAATTCAGAAAGAGAGACACTGAAGTAATAAAAACTTTGAGTCATGCCCGACTCAAAGTCATGCCCGAATAAATGTGGGAATTAAAAGTTACTCTTGAGAACCATTCTTGATTTACATCGTCATGCCTCAAAGAAACTGAGCAACAGTCTGTCAGTTATTTTTCATAACAAGAGTTAATAAAGTAGGAATTATAGAGAGATTTAAACTTTAGCATAAGTTCTGAAATATATTTTAAAATAATACCTAGGACATCTGAAAACACAAGATACCTTAGCTGAGTTCACAGCGTCTACTTCCAAGTAATTGCCTTATATGAAACTTCCATTTTTCTACTACACTTGGTAAATAATTAATATACACAATAAATGTTCCCATGTAATTGAGAAAGGCAATGAAAAGTGGTCAGTAGACTTACAAGAATAAAATATATTATTAACATTTGTGGGGAGGAAATTATGCTTATTTAGATGATTAGAGGCAGAATGAATCATGTCATCTAGGAAATCCAGGAATCAAAACAGAAAAGTACTTGAATAGCAAAATTAATTGTATGCACCAGAGAGAACCTCACAGCCTAGAGATTTTGGAGAATAAAGTATAAAAATCCATCACAGAGCACTAATGCGAATAAAATCCAGTAAAGAACATTACTAAAACCCCACCTCACCAGTATCTCTCCTTTTCTTGGATAACAATTCTAAATCCAAAATCATCAACATTAAACTTGATACAGATAGTGTCAGGCTCAGAGTAACTCCAACATGCAAAACACCATTTGTTTTACAAAGACGTTGTAATGTTTTGGTTTACCCCAGACTACACAGAAAAGAAAAGCAGAGCAATCAATTAAGCCAAAGCTGATGTGAAATTACAAGAATAAGAGTATAATTCTATAACCTTCACCAAGGCGAAACTCCCACTGATTCCAATTATACGTCTATTGGGAAAACACAATTGAAATTTATAACTATTTAAGTCATGGTCCAGCCTCTTTGTGGTTACTGACCTTGCCTTTTACAGGTTAGTGGCAGAACCAAAAGAATTAAGAACTAAATAATACAAGAATGAACTCTACACAGCAATAGTTTTCCAAGCGAGGTGCTAAGGGTCTTAGCAATGTGAGGGAGCATCACATCACATACAGAGATCTCACTTATGTAAAAGACCCTACTGCTAAAATCCTGAAGTACAAGTTCATGAACTAATAAATAGTGGGAGAACCTGCCATCAAGGCAGTTGCACAGGGCTCAAAATCACACAAATATAACTAAATTCAAATCCTTGTTCAGACTTTCACTAATTATGTGACTTTAAGACAATTCACTTAAATTTTCCAAATCTCGTTTCTTCATTAAAAATAAAAGTGTATTAACACTGGCTTCACAGGACTATTATAATGATTAAATGTTTTAATGTATGTAAAGAAATCAGCAGAGAGTAGTAAATGAATAAATTATGTCCTCCCCCTCCTCACCCCAGAAGAAACTAAGCAAGGATCAACTAGTACATCCCCATGTCTCTACCAAAACTAAACACTATTCATATTAAAGACTTAGAGGAAAAGCAGTTTCACAGCTAGATATCTCTTGTAGGTTATCACAGTGATTTACAACTTTACTGCCAAGATGCTGGTCCCTACTGCTTACCTAACTACAAATTAAGTCACTTTCTTCGTGACCTTATTCAATTACCACACTCCATCTTTAATTCTAGGCTTCTAGATGGAGAGTGGTTACTGAGAAAGTCTTTGCCTCTTCAAATTCATTGTCTAAAACTAAAATCTATTCTGTGTCTTTTTAACCTTCCTTTCTTTGTTCTTTCTTCTAATTCTGTGCAAATGAACAATCACATCAAGAAGCTAGCAATGATTACTGGGTTAGTACTACAGTCCATGAATTTCATTGTCTCTCTGTCTATACCAGCCTTGCAAATTTACCCAAAAGTGTCAATGGATACCCAATTTCCCCCAGTATATGATATTTTTATTTTCCCCGCTACTACTTTATAAAGCAACCAGTTTCATTACTTCCTTGAAAAATTCTAAGTCTAAATTTGAGCATTGATTTGTCACCAATATGTGATAATCCAATTCAAAATCAAGCAATTATTCATTTCCCAATGTGTAAAATATCCCACCAACCAACATAATCATATAAGGGAATGGCAGTTCCAAGCCATACAGAATGAGTTAGCACAAGAGAATCTGTTCCCTCATAAGGCTACCGGAGGTAGCCAGGTGATTACCAAAATTAGCGTCTTCTGTGTTTATAATGGAGGTACTGGGGATTGAACCCAGGACTTCATGCATGCTAAGCACATGCTCTACCACTGAGCCCTACCCCCACCCCATGTCTTCTGTGTTTATAAAAGCACATATTTTTGAACTGTTGATTTTAAAATTTGATTCTGAACACTTAAATAATTTTTCATATTTTGAAACTCTCCTTCAGTGTGTATCCCCTAGATGTGCCCACAACTTTGAATCCATTTGTAGGAAAAAAGTAAAATAAAAATATAAACAAGTAATAGGCCTCAACGCTAAGATAACACATAAACAAATAAAGACCACTATGACAGTTCATATAAGTGCTAAAGGGAATTAATTTTTAAAAAATTTATTTAAAACAGTCACTGTACCAAGAACTGGGATGTAGTTTATCTCATTTTATTATCATGAGTTCCCAGTGAATTAAGTAATATTATACGGTTTTACTGACAAAAAAAATAAGGCCTGATTAAGTTAAATATGAATGTGAACTTAATGAACAACTACCAAGTCATGTTGCTGAGATGTGAATCCAAGTCTGGATGACAATGAAGCCAACATTCCACATATTTTGCCACAACCATGTGACAATACAAAGAGCTGTGGAGGACTGTGATGCTCAGGCTCTTTTCCTGACTTCGAGATGCTCAAGAAAATTTCAGGTTTTGTCTGTGTATTGATGACAGTAGACAAACTTGGGGCAAGTAATTTACTATGTTTGGGATGCATTTTCTCATCAGTAAAATGGTCTTTCTCAGCACTGTCCACAAGAAATAATATGTGAGCCAATAAGTAATTTAAAATTTTCTAGTAGCCCAGTTTCAAGAAGTAAAATAAATCGTTAAGATTAGTTTGAATAATATTTAACTCAGTAGATCCCAAACATCTTTCCTATAGGTGATTTATATAAACATCATTGATGAGGTACTTACATTACTTTTTTTCTAAATCTTAGAAATTCAGTGTGCGTTTTAGACCTATAGCACATTTGAATGAGCCATATTTCAAGTGCTCAGTTGATGTGTGTCTATTGACTACCATATTGGACAATACAACTCTAGACATCTTTCAAGTTCTCTTCCACCCTAAAAACCTATCTAGACACCTACCATTCTACAGTTTGCAAAACATACACATATGCTGAAAGGAATCAAAAAAGCTTTATGCTGTAAAATTTGCCTAGCTAGTATTTTATTAGTATTGCGAGATGACACGCATAGAAGAAGAAATAAAATACAATCTTAAAAATAGTAATATATTGAAAACTCCAATAGAGCCACTATCCAGGTTAAGAAATATTACTTAGCCAACCACATCATAACCAACCACTTTTAACGTGTGCCCTGATCACCACACTGTCCTTCCTCCTTAGACATAAACACAATCCTGATACTTGTAATAGACATTCCCTTACATTTCTTTAGAGTTTTATTGCCTAAGTATGCATCCTCCAAATAATATACAATACTTTGGTTTTTCTGTTTGTTAAGTAAATATAAATGGAGTCACGTAGGGTATTTTATCTTGAGAACTGCAATATTTATTCAAAACAATCTTTGTGAGAATCGTATATTTTTTAAAATATAGTTTATTCATATTTCAGCTCATTGTGTGACTATTACCATTCTACCGTTGATTTACATTCAAGTATTTCCTGGAGTTGGACATTATAAACAATTCTGTTAAGAACGTGTCTTGAAGAGGCACATGTCCCTGAGAATCTCAGGAGTACACTTGGGAGTGGACTTGCTGAGTCATAGGATAGATCCAACTTCAGCTTTATTAAATAACGTCTAACTTTTCTGAATTGAGAAATAAATTTACATTTCCACCAGGGATGAGTTCTGCCACATCTTTACTAATAATTTGGGCTGTCAGGCTTTATAATTTTTTTTTTGCCAAACAGATGGGAAAATAATGGCATTTCACTGTAGTTTTATTTTACATTTCTCTGTTAATAAAATTGGTCATGTTTCATATACTTATTGACAATTTGGGTTTCCTCTTTTTGTGATGTGCCTAGAGAAGCCTTTTATCCGTATTACTGTGAAGTTGTCTTTTTTCCATATTGATTTGTTCTTCTTAATATGTACCAGATAGTTGACCCTTTCTTTGGTTAAACAAATTGTTAATAACTTCTCCAGCTCTGTAATGCGTCTTACCATGCTTTTAATGGGTTCTTTGGACGAACAGACATTGCTAATTTTAATGCAATCAATATATTAACCTTCTTTATAGATACTGGTGTTTATATATATTGTATAAGTTAGCCTTCCCTACCGTGAGTTATGAAGAAACTCTCCTATGTTAACTTCCAGAACTTTGCATTTTGCCTTTGACATGTAATTCTATAATCTGCATGGAGTCAGTTTTTGTATAGTGGGATAAAAGAATCAAGTTTAATTTTTTTCCTATTTGGATATCTAAATGGCCCAACATTATTCATTAAAAAGTCTGCCTTTTGCAAACTAATCTATAGAGCTCTCTCTTTAACATATCAAATGTCCATAGCAGGTGGGTTTCTTCTTGGCCCCTCCATCCTGTCCTTTTGGTCTATTTGCCTAGCCTCATGCCACTGACATATTCATTTTTATATACTTTTAACATATATTTGATACATATTTTGTATCTGCTATAAAATACTTTGATACTTGATAAGGCAATACTCCCTCACCTTGTACTCCTTTTCCAAGGGATTTTTGACTCTCTTTTTGACCCTTTAAATTTCCATATAATTTCTGAACCAGCTTGCTGAGTTGAACCAAAGAGTCTGCTAGGATTTGGTTTATAATTCATTGACTCTACAGATTAACTGAGACAAAATTGAGACATTTTTTAATTTTGAGTATTTCATTCTATTGATTCTTGTTCTAAATTTATTTAGGTCATTTTTAATGTAAATTTTTACATTTTTCCCCACAGAACTCATGTATCTTTGCTAGATTTATTCCCACATACTTCATATTTTTTTAACCAGAGTCAAATGTGTTATTTCATTTTACCTGCTATGTTGCTGGTATATAAAAATATGATTCACTATTGTATATGAATGTGTGTCTAGCAATCTTATTAAACATATTAATCACATAACTTTCTTGGTTGTTTCTATATAGAATCATGTCATCTGTAAACAATGGCAACTTTGTATTTTGTATTTCAACCTCACATCTTTTAATGTTTTTCTGCCTTACTTCACTGGCCGAGGCTGCCAGTATGATATGAAATAGATGTGGTGGTCAGTCAGCAAATATCATTGTCTGATTCCTGATCCAAAAAAAGAAAATGTTCAGTGTTTCATCATTAAGTTCTATTGTGCTATATGATGTTTGCAAATGATCTTTTAATAATATTAAAACTGCTTATATAGATTGCTAAGTAGTTTTGTCATGAATTATTGGCTTTGATTAAATATTTTTCTCCATCTACTGAAATGGTCATGTATTTCTTCTTTTGTATTCTTATACTGTCCTCCCTCAACACTCGTTGACTTTCAAAGGTTTAATTAAGCTCACATTTCTGGAATAAATGCAGCTTTGAAATGTATTTTATACTTGCTACTTTTTTTGTTTAGCATTTTTGCACCTATGTTCATGGATGAGAAACACCTATAATTTTCCCTTTTACAATGGCCATGTCAGATGCTGATTTTTAAATTATGCTGGCCTTATAGAATGAATTGGGGATCATTCCTGCTTTTCTACTGAATTTAAGAATTTTTGTAAAATTAATGTTATTCTCTTCTCTTACTATTTTTTTAGAATATGATAGAATTCAATAATAAAGTCAGCTAGACTCAGAGTCTTCCTTGTAAGACTATTTTAGCATATTCAATATATTTAATAGATAAAGGACTATTCATATATTTCTATCTTTTTTTTGTCAACACTAGTAAGTTTATTCTTTCTAGGAATTTGTCCATTTTACTAAAACTGTCAAAAATAGAAGCATGAAGTATTAATAAGAGCCTCATATTATTTTGAACATATTTGTTATCTGTGGTGATACCTTTTTTTATTCTGTTCATTGATTAGTTCTGTATCTTCATTTTTTATTCCTTGATTAATCTTCACAAATATTTGTAAGTTTTTTTTCAGGAAATCAGCTTATGGTCACCTGCTTTCAGACAGTTTCACAGTTCTTTAATTTCTGCCTTCTTTCTGGATAAGGCAATGATCTTAAACACTTGAACTACATTTATTCCCCTCTGAATGGATAGCTTATCACTATCAGTTTACTTCTATTTTAAATTTCATGAAGCATTTTAATTAGTATTTTAAACAATTAATATGACTTTGTAGTTCCCTAGAAACTTACCAATTTCTTTCCTGTCATTTCTCTTGCTTTCCAGACCTTCCATCTGGGATCATTTTCCTTCAGTCTGAATGATATCTGTATTGAAATTTTAGGCCAAATTATGCTGTGACAACAGATGACTCCAAAATCTTATTGGCTTGCAACCTCAAAGGTCTGTTTTTCTCTCACATTTATGCCCATCATGGATCAACTACAGCTATGCTCTCTCACATTTATGCCCACAGTGGATCAACTACAGCTATGTTCAATGGACTCTTCATTTCAGGATCAAAGCTACAGGGACAATTCCCATCTAGGACAACAGGTTTAAAACTTCAGTTCAGAAGTGTTACATGTCACTTCCACTCACACTGCATTGGCTAATAGATTGAGATGGTCAAATCTGACAGCACTGTGGCTTGGGATCCATGTTAGAAAGAGCCAGAAAGCCTTCTGACATTAGTGGGATCTACCCAGCCCTTCTTTAGTGCTTCCAGTAGAGTCTGTTAATGACAAACTCAATATTTGTCCGTCCAAAAAATGTTCTGCATTTACTGACATTCTCTGGGTATGCAATTCTCCAGGTATTTTTCATTTTGGAACAAGGATATCCTTCCACTTTTTCCCGACTTCATTGTTACTATTAAGAAGTTAACTGTCAGCCTAACTGGTGCCATTCTGAAGATAATCTTTTTTTAAATCTCTGGGTGCTTTTAAGATCTTAACTTGTGTTTGGTGACTGAATATGATATATTCAAGTGTGCATTCCTTCCTACTTCTCATGCTTGGATTTGCTGGGAATTTTGAATCCACAGATTGTATTGTTCTGTTTTGAAAAATTTGCAGCCAATATCTCATCAGATATTATCTCTTCATCATTCTTTCTCTCCTTTTCTTCTAGAACTCCAATTAGACATATATCATTCCTCATATATTTGACTTTTTCTTTCTGGCCCCCATGACTTGTAATGTCTCTTTCCAACTGATCTTCTGCAGAATTGTTTTGACTGATTCATTGAGTTTTTAATCTCAATTATTGAATTTCTCATTTCTAAAATGTGTATTTTTTGCTTTTTTTCAAATATGCTAGGGCATATTTAAAATGCTCTAATTTCAAATATGTTATTTCTCTGAACGTTGTTAGCATGATTCTTTTATAATTTGTGACTATAATTACAATATCTAAAGTATTTGCACATATGTGTTTGTTTTATGTTTTGTTAGCCGGTTCTTGCTATCGATGCCTTATTTCCATGTGAGACTGGTTATTATTGCCAGTAAGTGCCATTGAGCCATTTTCCTTAGAAAAATGTTTATGGATGTCCTTTGAGGCTAAGATGAAGGTAACTTTCTAGGTAAAAAAAAAAAAAGCTTTTAATTTACTTCTGCTGGGTTTCTAAGTCCAGAAGCAATTAAACAGACTTGAGATTTGGGGCAACAATCAACCATGTAAATTTGAGTTTCAAATACACATGAGAACCAGACTGTGGTTATAATTTCTCTGAGAGCTCCCTCTCCTGCTTTGGCCAATATCAAGATGATCTTCCTTATAGACATATGGTCTTGGAAGAATGAGGCCAGCTGGAGTCAGACCCCAGTTTATATATGCTTTAGTTTTTCCCACGTGTAAGAAAGACATAGGTCCTCTATGGCTTCCAACTGTACGAAACATTTAGAGTTGAAAGTTGCCTCACTGACGTCTTCACCAACTAGCTTTGAGAGGAAGGGAACAGACCATCCTTCTCCTAAGGGCAGTGGAATGGAGACTCATGACAGGGCCATAGTTCTTTAAAAAGTAATATCTTTGGCAATTCATTCCTCCAGGTCCTTTCTGACTCTCTAAGGCCCTGATCTCACTGAGGGATCCGAGAGTCATGGATCACCTTATCATTCATTCTCTATAAATTCTGCGTGAAAAAATGAACCATCCTACGCCTACTTGGCATCCTTCTATATACGGTCTTAATAACACCTCAATCAAAAATGGGACAACCTCTACACTTTGATATCATTTTTTCCTAATCAAAAATAAATTATCAAAATTCATTTTTTAAATCATTAACCTCGTATTTAGCCATGTTCTATCTGTGTGGTGCTTATGTTAAGAAGCCTGATACTTACTTATACCATTTCTTTAATGTTATTTTTAAAGACTCCAGTAAAACTACATGATGTAGTCAACTGTAATGGCCTGTTGGAATTTCAAAGTTGCTAATTGACAAAGAAAGCCAAACTCTGATAGAAAAAAAAAATGAAAGCAATAAATATGTATCTCACTAGGAAGAAGTCAAGAGGCAGAACTTTGAAGCTTTCTAAAACAGCAAAATTGATTTCAATAAATACATAGGAGAAGTAGGTATTTTAAAGTTTCCTTCAGGAGGAGAAAAACTTACCTTCACCAAAAACATCCAGGGACAGCTCCTCTCATTTCTTATTAGGACAGTCAACACCTATCAGTAAAAAACCTATTTCCTCCAAAAGCTGTGTGCCTCTTACATGAGGAGAAACCTGAATACCTTGGCCCCTGCTCAGAGGCAATGATATTGTAAGCCAAGAGATCTTTGATGGACTTCCACTGGGAGTTTCAGTGGAAACAGTAATCTGTTGTCATTATACAGAACACTATGCAATGCCCTGGGACGCCCTACTTCCCATACATCAAAAGTTCTACTTGAATGCAACTGATCTATTTTGGGGAAGGCAATCCTACGCAGAATCAGATTTGTCACAGCACATTCCTTTAATCCTTAGCAGTATGAGCTCTGTAAACACAGTATTTGAAATAATATTACACATTATTTTATACTGAAGCCTTCAGAGTCCTGCATCCCTGGATGCTTTCTAGCAAAAGCAGCCAAGTTACTTACTTAAGCTTCTTTTTTCTTTTTCTTTTTTTTTTTAAGCAGGAGAGAAGTAACAGTCCAATGGCCCAGTAAGCAAAGAAATGTTTGAATACTGAGAGGAGTTAATGAATCATAGAGAGATATTGCCGTTGGCAAGTCTTACAAAGCAAAGGTTCCTGCAAAGTAACAGTGATGCGAATTAAAGACAGGGATGCTGACCATCTATCTGATGTCTATATGCCAAAATGTTGGTCTCAGTAACTGTTCCATGTATAAAGACTGCCAACTTGCTTGCAAATATAATCCTCATGAAATGTTATGTTTTCCTTTCCACTGACCAAGCATTCACCCTTTGAGAAATATCACAAAGGACTTTGTGTGAGGCTTTGAATGAATCTGCATAAAACCTCTGTGAATTAGCCAAGTGGTTTTTTTTTGTTTGTTTGTTTGATTTGTTTCTTATTTTCCCTTTTGTGGTTCAAACACTCAGAGAACAGATGTGATAGGGAAAAATAACAGTAGACTTCAATGAGATCGGCTTAAGATAAGTGATAACTTTGGGGGAAAGTATAATCAGGAATTAGGTTGGTATTGGAGATGAGATTTACCAATGTGCAACTAGAGAACCAAATCAAATAATGAAAGAGAACCACTGAAGAGAACGGAGACACCTTAAACATGGCAACCGGAGTATGATCTATGTAGAGGTCAATTTAAATGAACAAAAACAAACAAGTTATGTACATCATTTTGCAAGTCAATAGATAAGAAATTAAATTCAAAAATCCATAAATGACAAATGCTGGAGAGGCTGTGGAGAAAGGGGAACCCTCCTACACTGCTGGTGGGAATGCAGTTTGGTGCAGCCACTGTGGAAAACAGTATGGAGATTCCTCAAAAGACTAGGAATAGACTTACCATATGACCCAGCAGTCCCTCTCCTGGGCATATATCCAGAAGGAATCCTACATCAGGATGACACCTGCACCCCAATGTTCATAGCAGCACTATTTACAACAGCCAAGACATGGAAACAGCCTAAATGTCCATCAATGGATGACTGGATAAAGAAGATGTGGTATATTTATACAATGGAATACTACTCAGCCATAAAAACCGACAACATAACGCCATTTGCAGCAACATGGATGCTCCTATAGAATGTCATTCTAAGTGAAGTAAGCCAGAAAGAGAAAGAAAAATACCATATGAGATCGCTCATATGTGGAATCTAAAAAACAAAAAAAAGCATTATATAAAATAGAAATAGACTCAGACATAGAATACAAACTTGTGGTTGCCAAGGGGGCAGAGGGTGGGAAGGGATAGATGGGATTTCAAAATTGTAGAATAGATAAACAAGATTATACTGTACAGCATAGGGAAATATACACAAGATCTTATGGTAGCTCACAGAGAAAAAAAATGTGACAATGAATATATATATGTTCATGTATGACTGAAAAATTGTGCTCTACACTGGAATTTGACAAAACATTGTAAAATGATTATAAATCACTAAAATTTTAAGGAAAAAAAAGAGAAAGTAAACATTATCTCCTCCATAAGGCATTCCATGATCTTCCCCATACCCATCACCAAATAGAATCGTTACAGTGTCCTGGGATGGTATTCTATTGTATATACTTATACATTGTTCTCTTTGTCTCAGTATCATCTTCTGTAAAAAGAAATAGTGACTTAAAAAACTAAGGATTAAATGGAATAACTCCCAAAAGCTCCTAACACGTGCCTTAAACACAGCAGGCACTCAACACATGATCGTTACGATTTTACTTTAAATATCTGTACTTAGATCTGTCCCCCTCGTTACAATCTCCTCGAAGAATTTATCACGGCTAATCAAAACTAATAGCTACTATTAATTGAGAAGTTACTATATACTAAGCATGGTCTATGTGTTTCACGTGTGGATGCTACTGTTATCCTTATTTACAGACAAGAAAACAGAGGCACTGACAGAATAACTAACTTGCCGTGGTCACCCATCTAGGAAACAGCAGAGCTAAGACTTAGCAAAAGTAGTCTGGCACGTAACTAGTACAACACACTGAGTCCTGCTCCTATAGAAACACACACACACACACACACACACACACACACACACACACGCTTGTGTGCCTCCTGCTTAGCTATAAGTAATACAGACATCAAGCCTTAGTCATCTTCATCTCCTTAACATTTTCCTTCCTACCCATAGTCAAAATCAGAAATGCCTGCTGAAATCACCTTCAATTAGAACCAGCCCCCTTCACTCCACTCCAAGCCCCCATGGTCTGTTCTGGTACCTTTGGTTTCTGTCCTATAAGGGGTCTGCTTTTTTGACTACCTTCTGCAAATGGAAGTCTGATTAGACTTAAGCTGACTTTCAATACTGGCTTCATTCCAGAATCCGGACTGACCTTTGCCTTGAAACTCTGCTGTCTTTGGAAATGGCTTGTCCTACTCTGATCCAGGACCCTGAGGATCCACTCTAGGAATCCATCTTTCCTGGAAGGCAAGAATGAATATTCAGATTCCGTCTAACTTGGGATTGAACCCCAGGGACCCTGGGCAAGTTAACCTCTCTGAGCCTCAGCTTCCTCACTGGAACTTATGAGGACTTGTCTCACCAGGTTACTGTGAGAATGAAATAAAATAATACACGTAAAGCACTGAGAACGGTGCTCGCTACACAGCAAACAACGTGAAGGTGCGCTGAATGAAGAAAGGCTGACAACAGGATAATTTTGTCTGCTTTTACTATTTCGTCTACTTGAACATCCTCATTTTTCACCTCCCCCTCATTCTTCAAGACTCAGCTCAACCATCATCTCTTCAAGGAAGTGGCCCTCATTTCTGCATTCTCACAACAGTCTAAACAAACTTTTATCTTAGTCTTTTCCACATTCTGTGTCACATGTTTCTTTGTCTATACCACTAGATTTTCAGCTTCCTGATAGAGGCGGGAGTGTGTGTGTGTGTGTGTGTGTGTGTGTGTGCAGAGTGTGGTTTAAGATGACTGCACATTACTTACCTTTGTTCCCCCAACCTAGGCATCAGCCTCTTCTGGACTAAAGAGAACTGAATATCTGATCTTATGCCAGAATCACCAAGTGAGGTGAACACTGGCAATGTAATGAAGCTGGATGAAGCAGAGGGAGAAGCAATCATCTGCTCACAATTGTATCTCAGCTCCAAGGCAGAGTGTAAGCACCTCGACCCTCCGCCCTGCCGCTGAATCAGGCAGTCTCCCCAGTGGATGGACTACATTTTACCTTAGGGAGTAACAAACGAAGGTGTGTCCTGCTGAAAATAAGTCAGTGGGGATCTTTCATAAGACATAGCGTTCTCAAAACTGGGATGGGATAGTGTTACGGGATGAACTGCATCCCCTAAAAAGACAGTGAAGTCCTAACCCCCTGTACCTATAAACGTGACCTTATTTGAAATAGGTTCTTTGTAGAAGATCGACTTAAGATGAAGTTATTAGGGGAGCCCTAATCCAACAGGACTGATGTCCTTAAAAACGAAGACATCTGTACACAGAGACAGAAGGAAGACACGCACACGTGGAGAATGTCAGATGAAGATAAAGGCGAAAATCAGGGTGATGCTCCTATAAGCCAAGGACAGCGCAGACGGCCGGCAACCCACCAGAGGCGCAGAGAAAGGCACGGACAGCTTCTCCCTCACAGCCCTCAGAAGGAACCAAATCTGCCCACACCTCGATATTGATCTTCTCACCTCCAGGGCTGTGAGACAAGGAAACTTCACCCAGTTTGGGGTACTGCTACCGTAGCCCCAGCAGACTAACACAGATTTGTTCAGGAAGCAGTTAGGGACACCTCCATACAGGATAAGTATAATAGAATTCAGTCAAGAAAATAAGTATATGTCACCATTTTAACCAAAATACTGAAACAAAGGGAAAAAAAATGGTACACATCTCGGGCGAACAATGCCACTCAGCAGCGTTTCAACCGCATCTGGAAAGGCACGCTCTCTTCAACGCCAGTCATTACTATCCTCTTTCCAACTGTCCGCGGTCCACACCTGCTCATCTACTTCTATTCTTCCAAAGGAGCATTTGTTAAGTCTATTTTAAGATAATATATACAATAGTTCAAGTAGATTTTTAAATGACACTGAATATAAGATTCAAAATTCTCTTACTAATGATATTCCTGTGTATTTTATAAAACCTGTTAATGTGAACTTGATCGCTTTTCTTCTACTTAAACTGTACTTACCAGTGTAAAGAAAAACGTCAGCTTCTCTATTTGTGTCATGGTCAACTGCAGGCTCAAGAGCACACCGCTTGGGGGCAAACCCTTTTCTTTTCCACTTGCTTTGATTGTGATTAAACAGGTCCTGGTACCCATTCCAGTGATGGTAGGGGAGGCTCCCACACCAACAAGCAGTTCTCTGGGACACCAGCTGGGTGTCATACAATTCAACTTAATTCTGACACTCTCTCCCCAGAGAGAGCATCAGATTCCACAGGTGAAGGAAGGGTTCAGACTTACAGGCCTGCTCCTCCCGCCCGGCCCCATCCCACTTCAGAGGTGCCAACCCTAAGTCCAGGTTGTTACCTCTACTGCTGACCAGCTGGCTAGGTTCCAAGGACACCCTCCTGGGGTTTGATTAATTGGCTAGAGTGGCTCACAAGAACTCAGAGAAACATTTTACTTACTAGACATCAGGTTGAATATAAAGAGCTATTAACTCAGGAACAGCCAGGTAGAAGAGATACACAGGGCAAGGTATGGGGAGGGGCACAGAGTTTCCATGCCCTCTACCGATGACCCACGCTCTCCCATCTCCACATGTTCACCAGCCTGGAAGCTCTTCAAACCATGTCCTCGCTGGGTTTTATGCATGCGTCGTTACATGGGCATGGTTGATTAAATTATTGACCACTGGTAATTGATTCAACCTCCAGTCCCTCTCCCCTCCCTCCCTCCCTCCCTTCTCCTCAAAGGTCAGAGAGTGGGACTGTAAGTTCCAACCCTCTAGTCATCTCCTTGGTTGTCCTGGCAACCAGCCCCCATCCTCAGGGGCCATCCAGAAGTCACTTCATTAACATAACAAAAGACACTTCACCCCTCTCATCACTTAGGGAATTCCAAGGATTTCAGAAAGGAACACAGAACAAACATACTTTTCTTATTATCAATCACAATAGCACAATGACTTTAGCCACTAAACCTTTTTAAGGCTCAGTTTTCCCCTCTGTAAAATAAAGATGGTGGTAATACTAATCACATTAAGATACCAGAATTCAGTGAGAAAGTGGATGTGAAATGGTTAGCAAATGCCTTCTATGTAGTAAGACCTCAGTAAGTGTCAGTTATCACTGTTGCTGCCCTTAGTATTAGGTATGTATTAAATTCTGAGTGATACGTTAGAAAAATCCTAACTGTCATGGAGGTAAGCCTTAACAAAAGACAAATCCCCCCAAAAGCCAAAAATCACTTAAAATAATATCATTTAAAAATAAAAACTAAAAAGGATAAGATTTATCTTCTGATTGTTAATTTTTTTCCCTAGTGTATATGTATGTCATTTATAATAAAGCAAAGTTAAATACTAGTGTTATGCAAATATCATCTATCACTTATGTGTGGAACCTAAAAATAAGATACAAATAGTGTTATGCATATAAAAAAGGAGAAAATGACTAACACCTTCCCGAAGTATTCTATTTTTAAAAATTGCCTATCCTCAGCAGATTATCTTAACTGTATACAAAATAATTCAAGAGAGAAATGATTTTAATCCATTAATGTTCTCCTCTAATTGAAAATTACTTTCTTCAAGCAAAGACGTAAAGTGCTCTAGGTAAGAAGATTCAAGAGCATTACTCTACTAGCAAAATGTTTCAGTAATCATAGCCTCCTTAATTAAGACCCTTTTTCCTCGAATCTGAACAGCATACAATTTACAGTGAAATCAAATAGGTGATTTAACAAAATATATGTAATCTATAATCCAGTCCTGATATGTTTTATTTAAAACGGTCTCTGTAAACTATGGTTGTGGTTTACTTCTAAGTTTTATACATACACACACACACACACACACACATACATAGTAATAACTTGATAGATGTTTTTTGCCTGTGTCTCTGCTGAGTCCTCAGTCCCCCACGGTTTGAGAATATGCAATACTCAGTTAAACGGAAGCTCCGGAGGTGCACAGCTGCAATTGTGTATAACAAATACCTTTACGCTGAGAGTTCCTGTGACTCTATGAACTCTGATTTTGCTTACACCTTCATATTAAAGAGATGTATGTGTAGTTTAAGATGTGTATCTCCTTTGGAAAAAAAGATTACTCATACCAACAGTAGTTAATACCAATGCTTAGTTTTCTACATTGCCATGGAAAAAAAATCTCAAAAATCAGTAAACGACTTTAATACCAATAAACTTGAAGACCTTGCAAAATACTGTCTGATTTTCACTATTTAAAATGACTCACTTGACTAATACACAGGGAAACATACTTGCTTAATTGAAAGGAAGAATTGAACACACCTCCATAAATATCTAATCTATATTCACCAAATGTCACTTTCTGATATTCATCTGTCAGTATGCTCACAAAAAGTAAAAATCACAAACAGCAAGATTCCCATTTATTAGATTAAAAAACTTAGGTCCAGAGAGATTTTTGGCCCAAGATTAAATAGTGAGTTAGTGGCAGAGTAAGAAATTAAAACTGAGATAACTGAACTCCATTTTCTCCCTTAGTAGCTTGTTCACCTACATTTCAAAACAGACTACAGACCATTGAAATACAGAGGCAATTAAAAAACCTAGAAATTTGTCAGTCATTTATCATTGAAACGTTACTCTTTTTTAAAGAGTAGTTGATTTTTTAAAGGCATAAGAAAGACTACAGTTTAATAAAGAATAAGTAGAAAAGAACAATTTTTATTTTGATTAAACTTGTTCAGGAATCATCTAAAATCCAGTGAAAGGAAGTTATTTTGCAGATTATATGCCTCATCAATTAGACACTGGGTTTAATTTGAACTTCCTGCATGCAAATTTTAGCTTTTGCCAAGAAGTTCAGTGGTTTTCATGATAAAAAACTGTTACTTGCTGAGAAATGTAGCTCACAGATTTGACAGTTATGTTCTTAGGCGAATCAGACAATAAATAAATCATCTCTATTTCCTATACTTTACTAAGCAGCACAGGAATGATTTATAATTATTATTATTAAACAAGAAAAAAGTATCAAGTTCCACATAGGATTATTCTGGAAATTGAAAATTGACCCACTTGCTGGATAAAATGGTTTCCTAGTAAGAATTAGATATTCTTCTCCTGAAAACTCAATTGTATGATCTAATGGTTAGGAGATCCTCCTCAGCACTTGTGAAGATTTTTCTAACACTGGCCTTCGGGTAATACCTGGAGTTTAATTTTTCTATAACTTGGAAATGCCTCAAGTCTGGACTAGTAAGAATGTTTTTATTGACATTAAGTACGTAATACTTCACTTTGCATCTCTTGAAGAAAGGGGATCATGAGGGTCCCTTACTAATCTCCTACCCCATTTACAAATGCAGTTCTGTTTGTATTTTTATCTATTTTGGGGCTCAAAATAAGATTTCATTTTTTAAAATTGGGTTCTACTGACTTAGGATCATTAAGAAGCTGTCCAAATTTACAGACAGGGGAAAAAAAATAGTGAAGTGGGGGTGACTTACAATAAAACACTGATTTTTTCAATAATTCATTTATCTAATACATATTTATTAAGTATCTATTATATGTCAGTGCAGGAGAGTGGGGAAAAAAACTTTCTTTTATTCTTCTAGGTTCTCCTGATTGATCTAAGAATAAAGTGAAACGAGGCAGATTAACAGGAGAGAATCGAATTTAATTACGTACATCCAGGGCTTCCATAAGACTATGGGGCCCAAGGACAAGTCAGGTCACTGAAGGTTACCTGCCACCTGAGGGAAGGAGAAGCCTGAAGGATCTGGGGACTTCAGAGGGAAGGAAGGCAGTTTACAGGAAGATGGAAAAGAGCACAGTTTTGGTAAACAAACGTCTGCTGGGCCAGGCAGAGACAATGGGATACAGAGAGGACTTCACTAAACAAGACTCGCTAAGTTCCCCCAAGTCTACCACACCTAGCTCATAGTATCTTGTAGTTATCTGTGGTGACAGTTCATCCTGGAAATGGCCCTTTACCTACACTCTTTAAGGCAGTTAAGAGGAGGAGGTAAAAGCTCTTCCTGGGCTCTTTGTTTCTTAAACAATCAGCCCCAAACAATCCTCAAGACATAGGACATGTTTTGGGGGTAGCAAACTTTTGTTGCCCTACATCAGGCACCAAGAAACCACACATGGTTAACAAGATAAAATTCCTGCCCTCATGAAACTTCCAACTGAGTAAGTAGATACTGTTGCATGAATGGCAAAATATACAACACAATGGCATATATATGCTATAAAGAAAAAAACCAAGAGGGACAAGGATATGGGGTCTAATGGGTGGTTGCTTTTCACAAGATCATCAGGGAACGTCTGTCTTTACCTCTGATAGGAGGTGGCATTTGAACACATTCTCCAATTATGTCTCTAGTGAAAAGCATTTCAGACTGAAGGAACAAAAACGTTAAGTTTCTGAGGAGGAAATGAGTGCTGTATTCAAGTCAGCATAAAAAGCTGGCATTAATAGAGAATAATAAGCCCAAAGGCAATGGTGGGTTTGGTCAAAAAGGTAACCAGGGGTCAGATCGTGGGGGGGGGGGTCCTACAGGCTGACGTAGGACTTGTTCTAAATCAGGTGAGAGGTAACAGAGGGGGAGACTGATGGAATGTGATTTATATTTTTAAAAGCTCACTCTCAGTGTTGTTGAGACAACAGAATCAAGTAATAGGGAACGTTGCAAGAAAGAGTAATTCAGAGGCTGGTTCAATAACCCAGGAGGAAGAAGACGGTGACTTGGACTAGGGAGAATTAGTAAGAGACAGAGTGTATTTTCAAGGCGAAAGCCTATAGGACTTGCTGATGGATTGCAATAAGGATGCACAGAAGACAAGAATCAAGACCGACTCTTCAGTCTTTTACCTGAGTATCCTGGCCCCTGGGTTACCATTTGATAAAACAAAGAAGATGGAAGAAGGAGCAGGCTTGGTGGGGGAAACAAGAGTTCTATGTGTGGGATATGCATGTTTGCTTATTTGACATCACAAATGTGCTGGAGCTCACAGAAGGTCAGAGGCAAAGATACAAATGTGTAAGTTGTCAGCATACATATGGCTCCAATGCCACAAGACTGGATAAATCTAATAGGGAGAGACTCAACAGGAAAAAAAAAAAGAGAGAGAGAGAGAGCAAGGCTTCCATTCTTGGAATATTAAATATGTAGACATTAAGAAAATGAGAACTCAGGAAAGAAGTCTGAGGAAAAAAAAAAAAAAAGCCAGTGAAGTAGGAAGATGCTACGTAACATTCCAGAAGCTAAGGGAAGAACGTTTTGAAGGACTGAGTGATCAACTCTATCAAACGCTATTGAGGGCCAAGTAAAATAAAGACCCTCAACCGACCATTAGACACAACCTTAGAGTCACTGGTGACACTCCAACCTGATTGAAGAGAGTCTTAAAGGACAAGGAGGTAAGGAAAAGAGACAGTACAGAAAATACTCTGAAGAATTTTGCTATAAATAGGAACCAAAAAATCATAGCTAGAGTGGAAATCAAGGTCAAGGACTATTGTTCATTTATTTAACACAGGATATATTAAAGCCTGTTTATTTCAAGATAATCTAGTTTGACGGGGGGATGGGGGGTAGGGGAATGTGATGATGCAAGAGAGAGACAATAACTTCAAGAGCAAAGTCTTAAGAGCGTCCAGAAAATATAGAATCAAGGCCATCGTGGAGGAGTTGGCCTCATATGGAAGCACAAAATATCTGTCCATCATTCCAAGAGGCAAGACAAGTGGATGCAGGTGATGAAAGAAGGAAATTCACTTCTGATCACTTCTATTTTTTTATGAAATATGTGGTCATAAATTTACAGGGAATACCTTGACCAAATCAGTGCGGGCACAGGATAGGCACAGAGCAGGGTTTAACCAGGGCGGAGGTTTTGCCAGGTGAGAATGATGGGGGGGGGGGGCAAAGGAGCTGAAGATGTCAGCAAGGGAATGATTAAAGGATTACAGGGGTGCCCATGTCCTCTAACCTGGGTGAAACGGGACCTAGGATAGGAGAGGAGGGATGGCTGAGAAAATGTGTAGAATTAAGGGGTCAGGAACCCCCAGGAGAAGGAGGTGAAGTACCGTTGGAGCAGAAGAAGTGGCAGAACAAGGCTGTGAAGACAGGATGTTGCAGGCAAGGAGTGGAATGCTTGAGATTAAGACGTTTCCAGGTGGTACAGCTATTGGAGATGACGGCGTCCAGGTACGACCATGGACTGGATGTGGTCCATGGAAAAGACTTTTAAATTAGGCAACTGGACTTACACCTCAGATCTATACATCTAATAATAATAGATATTATTCTGATTAATGCAATGCCTCTTCTCAGCGTACTAAATTCACCAAGCCTCACGTTTATGCCATCCTAGCCCATGTTTTCAGAACTCGAGCCCCAGGAAGGTGGTCCTCACCTTACCTGAGGCTTTGGTGCAGTTATTCCTGGGGAGGGAAGCACGGAACAGGGAAAGGGTGGGGAAGGAGAGTGCTTAAGCAAACAGTCAATCTCAGGGGACACATCACATGTTTCAGAATCCATCATATTTTTAAACCAAGCAAATAGGAAAATTGAGGATCTGCTCTGGCAGTGTCATATTTTGTGTATCTGTTGTCAAACATATCAGTCACTGAAGATTCAAGATGGAAAAAAATCTACAAATAAATGATCACAAAAGAGGAAATACACTGATCCTCTTTCTCGGATGGCGGTTGATTTATTTTGAACAATATAATACTGTGTTAGAATTGACACGTTTTTAGTACTGAACCTAGACAGTGAATCTCAGATCGTTGAGCTCAGATGTGAAGTGTGTCACAAGTATCATAAAGATGTTACTGTAAAGTACATGATAGTGTTAAAGCTTACTATTAATGAGTTCTTTCTTTCTTTAAAAATATAATGGAATCAAGGTTAATATGTCAGTACAATTCCCATACATTTGCTTTCTGCAATGCTTCACTGGGAGATAATGAATGGGTTGGAATGACAATTAATAATTCATCTGGCTCATGTGAACATACTTGGATATGCACTCCCCACGTGCACCGAGGGTGGCAAAAGTTTAAGAAATACGAGCTTAGACAATTAATTGCATAGACTTAGAAATGTTAAGATGAACTATTTTTAGGCCTACCTTAATGTGCTTAATTTAAATGTGTGAGTAGTCACCAGTGTCTAATAAATGGGGCAAGACAACACTTCCTGAGCAATCAAATTCTAAACACTGAGAAATTCACCTCCTAGTCCAGGTCAGATGGATTCTAAACATGCCACTTTCAACTGGATTTAAAGGAGAGCCACAGAGCAGTGAGTATTTGTGACACGACTTTTAACCCCTCTCATCTCCCAACATAGCTCCTCCTTCTCTTAGGCATAGCAAACTGCTAAGAAAAAACTGTACGAAGAAGAAGGTCATAATGAGATTTTACTATGGACCTTCCTTAATAGACGATCAATCCTATTCAACTCAGATCCTCATAATCCCAAGCACCCAGGACATATCTCATCCTCTTGAGTCTTTGCCGTATTTATACGTGTAGGTTCCCCAGTCCGATCCTAATTCACATTTGTTCCAAGCTCTTTCATTCTACCCCTTGGAACTCTCTCTGTGTCATTAACAAATTCTCCTATCTCCTTAATTACCTTGCTGAATGTTTTGTTTCCTTTTTAACTCTAATTGAAATTTGGCTGTATCTTGAAGGACACTATTCTCCTGTGGCTCTCTCAAATGGGGGTAATTTTTCTTTCACATCCCACAACATACAAGCCTGGAAGTGTCATCCTTGTTGCTTAAAGCTATTTATAGGGTAAGTAGCTTCTCTACCACCTCCCTAAAAATCCCAGCTTCCTGAGTAGATGCAAGTGAATTATACCACCTGCTTCCTGAATTCATCTGCTGTTGCCTCCCAGGCACTGCATTTCATTAAATGATGTATCACTGCTGATCCTGAAATGCTTTGTTTCTACCTCTGTCATCCTTCTTGGATGTTTCAATGTCCATATTGATAATCCCTCAAAGCTCCTGAGAGGCCTTGATCTCCTTAGTTCTGCTGTTCTTTTTCATTGACCACATCCAGTCCATGGCCGTACCTGGACGCCGTCATCTCCAATAGCTGTACCACCTGGAAACATCTTCATTTCAAGCATTCCACTCCTTGCCTGCAGAATCCTGTCTTCACAGCCTTGTTCCGCCACCTCTTCTGCTCCAACAGTACTTCACCTCCTTCTCCCGAAGGTCCCCGATCCCTTAATTCTACACATTTTCTCAGCCATCCCTCCTCTCCTATCCTAGGTCCCATTTCACCCAGGTTAGAGGACATGGGCACCCCTGTAATCCTTTAATCATTCCCTTGCTGACATCTTCAGCTCCTTTGGCCCCCTCTCCAACATTCTCACCTGGCAAAACCTCCGCCCTGATTAAACCCTGCTCTGTGCCTATCCTGTGCCCGCACTGATTTGGTCAAGGTATTCCCTGTAAATTTATGACCATACAATACAGTGGGCTCCTATGCGGTGCAGCAATTACACTATATTCTTGTCATTATTTTGCTCTTCCACTCTCCAAGACACTCATCTCACACCTCTCCCCGCCTCACATCTCCAGCCCACCCCAGCCTCTCCTCAATCCCAGCCAGTCTCTACGATCGCCCTTCTTACTCTGAAACATTATCAGAAGTTGCAGAGAAAAATGGACATCTTAATCTTGACCAGAAAACCAAGGCTTCAAGACATTATTCACCTTTGGTGACAATGGGAAATAAATTATATAAGGCTATTTGATATCAATCATCATGTGAATATGTAATATAGAACATGAATATGTAATATGCAAAATGTGAATTTGTAATCAGTAGGTATAAATAAATTACATACAAATAGACAGTATTTAGCTTTTAAATGTATGCATTAATAAACTGATATATAGTATATAAATAATATATATAATTATTATTTGTTACTACAAAGGTAAATTTCATTAATGTATTCTGTATATATTTATGAACAAAACAAAAGCCTTTAAGAGGAACAAAGTGTACGAATTATTTTGAATATACCAATTCAGTTTGATTCTCAAGCATTATAAAGAGTTTAGGGAAAAAAAGTCCCTAATAAGGGTCTCTCGGTTCGAAGGATTTACAGTTTTCATATTGTTGAACAAAGGGGTGATCGAGTGAAGCAGGATTCAGCAAACTACAGCCTATGAGTCAAACCTGTCCAGCCATCTGTTTTTGTAAATATAATCTTATTGGAACATAGCCGTGTTTATTCATTTACACGTTGTCTACAGTTGCTGCATTTTTGCTATCATGGCAGAGTTGAAAAGTTGCAACTAAGACGGTATGGTTCCCAAAGCTGAAAATATTCTCTTTCTGACCCTTTACAGAGAAAGTTTGCTGCCCACCCTGATATTGATTATGGAGACTTCTTTACATGATTAAAATTCTTTCTAATCAGATTTTTTTCACTACAGATGAGAGGGAGAGGTGAGGCAAAGTAACAGATATTTTGAAAGGTAAAACAACAATGTCTTCTTAAGTAACAAAAGTAACTCAAGCACAACAGAATTGCAATGGAAGGAGGCCTTGAGTAATTCAAGCAGTTGCTGCAGCCTTTATTTTGGCCTCGTCCTCCTTGTCATCACCACTGCAAACCTAAGGAAACAGCACTGAAAATGACTCAAGCCCATGCACGGAAGTATTAGTCAGCTTGGGCTGCCATAACAAAATACCTGAGTGACCGAAACAACAAAAATTTCATTTTCTCCCACTTCTGGAAGCTAGATACCTGAGTTCAGGTTGTCAGCATGGTTAGGTTCCAGTGAGAGCTCCCTTCCTCTTGTCTTGGCTTGAAGACAGCTGTCTTCTCCCTGTGTCCTCACCTGGAAGGTCCCTCTGTCTTCCTCTTCTTATATAAACCATCAATCCTAATGGATGAAGACTCAACCCTTATGACCTCATTTAACCTCTAACACCTCCTAATTATCTCTTAATTACCTTCTATCTCCAAATACCGTCACAAGGAGAATTAAATCTTCAACATATGACTTTGGGGGAGATCCAATCCAGTCCATATATTAGGTATAAGAAATTACGATCTGGGGTATACCCAATTTCTGCCACAGACATGGAGTATTGGTTTTGTCCACTAGAGAAATTTAGCTCATCAAGTTTCATGCCATTTACCAGCTGGCTTTATTAATATTAATAAAAATTGACAGGATATATCTCAGTGTACTTAAGATGCTAAATGATCCTAAACATTATCAACCTACCAATTATTTTACAGCTTACTGAATATTTTTCAGTCTGTAAAACAGAAAGAATTGCTAAACAATTTAAAAGCTAAAACCATCCTATTTTATACTACTGAAGACACACTCTAGGTCATTCGTGAATTATTTCCCATATGAAGATAGAACCCACAAGGAAAAAAGTAAAGCTAATAAAGAATAAATCTAAGTTATAAACCATTTAAATTCCTCCAACTGAAAAATGGCATTTGGGACTCACCCTCTCTTTCAAAATTACTCTTTCAAAAGCCTCTGAAATGCCCTAAAGGCTTCATTTACAGGTACCATATTAGATTTGCTCTGTTTGTGCATTACAACCTCCCTTATAGGTAAGGTTTACTTTTACACTTCCGTCTGTTTAACATTTCAAAGTCCATAAGCAGCAGCATCAAAATTCTCAAAGACACGAATGAAAGACTTTAAGGCTAAAACATGGCCTACTAGTCCGATTTCCATTTGAAATCTCTCAAGAAGTTTTGGTCTCAATCCTAGATCCCCCCAGTGTCACGGCAGATAAAGTCATAATTTTAAAACTTTTTAAAATACTGATGTATGATGATAATTCATTGTCAAATCATTACATCAGTTTATATTAGCTAGAAATTTTTTTCTAAAGTTCTTTTTACTTGTAACAATCTCTGAAAATCCATCCAAGTTGAATTTTCTATAGATGCTGAGGACCTTTCTCGTATATTTGACAAGAAAGTCAACAAAGTAAATATGCCTCACTCAGGTTACAATAGCGCGTCTGCTTCTCACCTTACCAAATTATAGGTAGATATTCCATGGTTTACAACAAGGATGTGTATTGCCCTTTATTATCTGATAAGATCAAAAACTTTAATGCCAAAGGCAAAGGGATGACCTGATTGACAACTTAGAACTCTTAAATCTTAGACATGATATCAATCAGTAAGTAATCACTGCAAATCTTTAAAGTGGAAACATCTGAAAAGTACTGAACTGGATAAGGAACACTGTCACAATGACATTGGAACAAAGAAAAGAAAAAAAAACGTATTTCGATTCTTTCTCTCTTATAGAGCATTTTGCCTTAATTGACTTTTAGATGGTTAACCTTGATTTACATAACCATCCCTCAGTCTCAGTTTCTTGAAAGGAAGCTATTTGGAAAAACCTTCTGATCTCAGTAGAAGCTATTTCAGCTCTAAAGTTTACAGCAATCGTCACCTTTCTTCTAAAACTGCCTGATCGGCAGTGCTCCTGTCAGCAGCGATCCCCAGCCTGGACTTTAATGAAATGGTCCTCCCTTTCTCTAGGGCTCTGGGTTACTATTCGGCTATAATTAATTCCAGATTGACCAACGGCCAGTGGGGGAAGCAACTCACTCTCAGAAGGGGATTATCACAACCATTATTTTGTTCTAAATACAGCTGCTCTGTCTAGAAAATACAAATCATCTTGCTGTGTCAATTTCAAATGACCAAGGGAAAGAGAATGAGGCATAAAAAGACTGTTCCCTTTCATTGTAGCTGCACAGAAAACGTGAGACTCCTGGGTGGGGTTGGGGGGAAGAAAGCTCATAGTTTTTCAAGCTTGTCACAATTTTCTAAACTGTAGTTGAGAGGAACAGACATAAACCTTCATTTGAAGTCCTACTGTTAAGTGATAAACTCTGTTTATCCTCCTTTCAAAATATTTAGACTCTGCCCACTTCTCACCCCCTCCACTGCTATGACCCTGGTCCAATACAGCATTATTTCTCGGATTAACGTAACAGCTTCTCTCTGCTTTGGGCTTGGCTCACCTTCCCCCGACAGTCTGTTCGTCATGAGGCAGCCAATGTGATCCCTTAAAAATGTAAGTCGATCCAGATTATGTCTGCTTTGGACTGAATTATATCCTCTCAAAGTCATAAGGTGAAGCCCTCTCTCGATGTGATGGTTTTTGGAGATGGGGCTTTTAGGGCAGAGGCAATCAGGTTTAGGAGAAGTCAAAAGGATGGAACCCTCATGACGAGATTAGTCTTCTCCTAAGAATTAAACACCAGAGAGCTTGCTCTGTCTCTCTGTCATGTGAAAACACAGCAAGAAGTTGGATGTCCTGCTGCAAACCAGGAAGAGAGCTTCCACCAGAACCCAACCATTCTGGCATCCTGATCTCGGACTTCCAGCCTCCAGGACTGTGAGAAAATTAATTTCTGTTGTTCAAGCCACCCAGTCAATGGTATTTTGTTATGGCAGCTCGAGCCACTAAAGCAATGCCTCTGCTCAAAGTAAAAGTGCGTGTCATTCAATGGCTAACCAACAAGGGTCCTTCCCACCTGGGACAGTCACCTCTCAGCCTACTCTCAGTCTTACTCCCTCTGCTCCAGGCACACTGGTCTCCTTGCCATTTCTTCAACAGTCAAACACCCTTTCCCTTAGGGTCCCTACACTCTTTCAGACAGCAAGGCATTCCCTTTCCATCCATCCTGTTGAAAACTGCAACCCCTCCCCTCTACCAACACTTCTGACATTTGCTTCTCTATTTTATTTTCTCTAGAGCAGTTACCACTTTCTAATATTATATATTCATCTCATTAAGTATATTGGCCTCTCTCCTCTATTAAAATATAAGCCCAATGAGGATGGGGGTTGTTGTCTCTTTGTTTACCTGCTGATTCTTCAGTACCTGATGGAACAGTATCTAGTATGTAGTAGATATTCAACAATGTTGCCAAATCCATGAGTGAATGTTGTTTTCACTTCAGAAGAACCACAAAAGGAAAAAGAGCTGATAGACTGCTAGATACTTACTTCATTTTCAGATTGCAAAATCTTCCCCGGTGCAAAGCATAGCCTCCTAAGAGCCTCAGCCTAGGATTGCCATGGTAATAAACCAGAAGCCCAATACTTCTAGGTATCAACTCACCCACCTTCAACAACTTCCTTGACATAAATCTTAAGGAGAAAGTGACTGCAATTTAGCTAATCTGCCACTTCTTCCACTTGTATTTACCAAGAAAGAGTTTCCTTAATAGTTTAAATGAACATCATCATCATTTCTTTGTTTACTCTGTTAAAAAGAAATCAATTTTATTTCATTCACAAAGTAGCCAAAGTTTTGCTTTTCTTCACGTTCTCACGTGGTGAAGACGGTTAAGAGGAAGAAGTTGGAGATTTCTCATTCATCCAACTGTCATTTATTGAGCACCCACACTGGGCCACGCACTGTTCTAGGCAGAGAGAATAGAGCAGTAAACAAACAGACAAAAATGTCTGTTTTCATAAAACATTTACATTTGGTGAAGGAGGAAGGGTAGCTTGGAGACAGATAATAAATAAAACAAGACATAAATAAAAAACATGTTAGGGGAGATAATAAAAACTGCTGTGGAGAAAAGTAAATCAGGGAAGAGAGATGGGAAGTGATCTGCAAGGCTGCAATTTAAGTCGGGGGATCAAAGAAGAACTCAGTGGAAAAGGTGATATTTCAGCCATGCATATATCTGAAGGAAAGGTGTTCTGCGCTGAGGGAGGAATGAGTACAGATTCCAAGGCTAGAGCATGCTTAGTATGTTGGAGAAAAAACAAGGAAGGTACTATCACTACAAAGAAAGAGTGAGTAGGAGAGAAGGTTAGAGTAGTAGTAAGTGGCCAGATCTTCAAG
The DNA here is from genome assembly GCF_036321535.1 of Camelus dromedarius. Taxonomy (NCBI): domain Eukaryota; kingdom Metazoa; phylum Chordata; class Mammalia; order Artiodactyla; family Camelidae; genus Camelus; species Camelus dromedarius. Next base: position 14,856,221 of record NC_087446.1, on the reverse strand, counting down.
GGTCTTGGAGGCCAAAGGGAGAATTCTCAATTCTACTCTATTACCAATGGGAAGGCACTGGGAAGTCTGAGCAGGAGAGCCATATCACCAGATAAGTCCAATATCGTTCCCAAGAACTTGGTAAATTCACATATCTCATGTTCTCATAGCACTTCAGCTTCACATTTCAATGAGTTGGAACTCTTGACCAAGGCAAGAAACCATGATGACTGAATTAAGAGTAGTAGCTATGGAAATGGTGAGAAGTGATCAGACTCCAATAATACTTAGAACGTGGAATCAAAAGAATTCATTGATGGCTTGGATGTGTAACACAAGGGGAAAAAAGACTGTAAGTCCAAGGATTTTTTTACCTAGCCAAATTTTGATGAGATGAAGCTCACCTTTACTGAGATAAAGAAGACTATGGAGGAAGCTAGACAGTCGTTTAAGATCTGGAGATAAATTTGAACATGGTAATTCAAGATATTCATCAGGCATCCAAGTGTAGACATCAAATAGCCAGCAGAACATAGACGTTTGGAGATGAAGAGCGAGAACCAGGCTGGAGCTGTATATTTGGTCATCCAGCATCAACAGATGGGATTCAAAGCCATGAGGCTGAATGAGGTCACCACCAGTGTAGGCAGCAAAGAGGAAAGATCCAAAACCAAAGTCCCAGGGCACTCCAGTGTTAAGCAGCTAGAGACAGGAAGAAGAGGAAAAATTCGACTTGGAAAGAATGGCTGAGGATACGCTGGAGAAAAACAAATCCCCAAAACAGGAAAATACATTGCCTTGAAAGACAAGTGAAAAATGTGTTTCAAGGAGCTGGAGAGAACAACTGAGTCAGAGGCTGCTGACAGCTCAGGATGAAGACTGAGAATTGACCATTCGATTTAGCAACGTGGGAGTGTTGTCGAACTTGACAAGAGAAGTTTTAGTATAGAGTTGGGGCAAAAGCCTGATGGAGAGTGCACTCAAGAGACAAAGGAAAGCGAGAAACTGGAGTCAGTGGAGATGGACAACCCTTTCAAGCAATTTAGCTGTAAAATAAAGGAGAGAAATGGTGTAGTGGCTGGAGTGAGTGTGCATGTGTGTGGCTAGATTGAGAGGAACAGCACCAGATTTTTAATGCTGATGGGGAAAGACTCAACAAAGAGGGACAATTGAAGATCCAGGAAAGAGAAGAGAGAATTGTTGGCAGGATGTCCTTGAGCAGGTGAGAGAGGATGGGACCAGGTGCACCAAAGGAGGAGGTGCCCATTACTGAACCAACACCACTTGACCCATAATAACAGAAAAGAAGGGAGGAGGGGATAGCTCAAGCGGTAGCGTGCATGCTTAGCATGCCTGACATTCTGGGTTCAATCCCTAGTACCTCCTCAAGAGACAAGTAAATATAATTACCTCCCACCAAAATAAAATAATTAAATAACACAATAACAAATAAATAAAGTATGTTTTTTTTAAAGAAAAGAAAACAGAGCATGCTGCACGAGGTTTACGCAATGACTGCGTAGGAAAACGTTGAAAGTAGTCATTTCCAAGCTTAATGGCCAAGTTGCAAGGGCCAAATACTTCTGTTGGAGTATGTAAAACAATGCCTTGGAGGCCCCTATAAACAAGCCCTAATTAAGTTAAGCACTTTCTAAAATCATGCTTATTTTCAAGATAAACAATCTTTCACAAAACCCTGATTGAATTAGTGAAAATATACTTGGCATAAATTCAAAGTTTTGAAGCTATGAAATTCCTAAAACCAGAGAAGGAGGGAGGAGGAGGGTAAACAAATTGAACATGTAACAATATTGGCAAGCTATCTAAATAATGAAAAATAATCTCCTCAACTAGATTGTAAGCTTCCAGGGGAAGAGGCCATTTAATATCCATTGCTGAGTACAATGTACATAGTAACTACTCAATAAATGCTTGTTGAATTAATTAGTTAATCCACTTCTATAGCTGGTTTGTGCTGCATTAAATTCTCCACTCAATGTACTTGTGGTTTGCTAGTTTATAGCAGTAATAATCTCATGCATCATTCCCACTAAAATGCACTGTTTTCATTGATTTCTTTCTTCTTTACTGTTCTGTTTGTTTATTTCCTTTTTTTGCATTAGTAATTAAGTACCATAAATATTGAGCATCACATATATGTTTGCTTGTTAGTACAATCTTGGAAGTGTATAGTGTGTAATAGCTGCAAAACAGCCTAACAAGAACAGTTAAATGGCCGTATTATAGACTAATTAACGAAGGGGGAAAAAATGCCTTGTTAAATTGTGTTAAAATAATTGTTAAATATTGAAGTAACTGTGTCCATTTTAATAGGATTTTGTGTTGTTTCAGCACAAATGGTTGTCAGAGCGGAGGTTAGGAACATATAAAGAATATTTTCTATTAAAAGATGATAACTGCCATTTGGGTTGATGAGGAAATCACCACACAAAGGCTTTTTCAGAAATAAATTACCTTCATAAAATTGGCAGGCTATATTTATTTGATGCCAAAGAGGGGGACAAGGAGAGTCATTTGAAGAAACTTGTATCTGTATAGTACCTGATAAACTAGATGGCAAAGAACTGCCTCATCTGATTCCCTAAAAACACACTAGGAATGTTAACCCACAGAGATCCGTATGTTAGTCTCCACCAAGAAACCATATCATTAAATAGCTCCAGTGTACATTGAAATTATTTAGGAATTTGGGTTGAAGGAAACATCTTGGGAGTGAACAGACATTATACATAACTAGACTAGACCATATAAAAAGCTCCTAGAGATTTTATTTTAAAAGGCAGTATTACTTGAGGCCATCAACAAAAAATATATGTAGTGTTCAATATTTACCTAATCGAAAGGTAAGAAAAGTCATAATTTTAAAAAGATTAAGCCTAAAAAAGTAATTCAAGTATGAGATGCATAATTAAGATAGGAATAGTATTAATATGATTACCACCTCAAATTAAAAACAACAAATACTACTTTAAAAAAGATACACAACCATAGAAAGTGGAATGTATAGCAGTCAGTACAAATATTTTATGAAGAAAAAGACTCCAAAGCTTTACTACTTGGAAACAGCAAATCATCATCACCATCATCATCGCCATCTCCACCATCACCTCCATCATCATCATCATCATCTCTATCATCATGTCCATCATCATCATCATCATCATCATCACATCCATCATCACCATCATCATCTCCATCATCATCATTTCTATCATCATCATCATCTCCATTATCATCAACACTATAAAGAAAAGGACATATCTGTTATAGCTTAAATAATACTCAATCACTCAAGCTAGCCTCTCTTATTCATAAACTTCCATAGGGTAATTTATTCCATAGTTTATCTATTCCATTATGGAAAAATAAATAGAGTCCATCAACATGATACATAGAGCCCAAGGTATCCATGGCTTTCCCAACTACACAATTCTCAGAATAACTTCTCCCCTTTCTTCTCTACCTCTGATTAAATTTGTTTCTTTTTTCAGGACACAAGTAAAGATAAGGCTTCTTTTTATGTGCATTTCATGCCTACAGCCTTGTGGAATGATCCCACCTTCTTAACATGGAACTATGTCTTTGCCCTACAAAATGTTGGTGCTTGATTATACTCTGCATTGCGTGAGTCTCTAATCCATTCATTCCTGAAAATGCCATATCTTGGCATGGCATTTCACAACCTCCTTGAAGCCAGAATTTCTTGGTACAAAATACCTCTGCTCCTTCTACAATCACAGCACTGTGCCAGGGAGGTAATAAATTCTTCATAAAAGCACAGTGTCCTGAAAAGAAGCAATTAAGCAAACTCCTTTACCAAACATCGATTTACATATCATAAAGTAGCAGCAAAAGAAAACTGAAAACCATAGCCATAATTAATTGAAATCTAAACGGGATGAATGACAAAATATTCCAGTATACATCTGAGTCACTTTATCAGCCAACTAACTGACGTATAAAAAAAAAAACTCTCATGAAAAAAACATGTAAAATGGTCAAATATATCTTCTGATTGGTGAGATTATGAGTTATAAGGTCACGTGCTTCTTTATTTCTTTTAACAAATTTTCTATAAGGACCACATGCTACTTTTTAACAACAAAATGAAATTAACAAAAATAGAAACCAGATTACCTAGTTTATCAAGGTGACCCATATTTTGGTCTCTGAATTCTCAAAATTTCTGGAATCTGTTTCACCAGAATCTCAAGACTCTGGAGCCAGAGAGCCTGGGCTTGAATTTATAAATCTACTAACTCCCGCTGTGGGATCAGAGTACTTACTTAGTCACTTAGTGCCTAAATTTCCTCACCTGGAAAATGAGAAAATAACAGCACTGCCTCAAAAGGCTGTGATAAAGATTAAATGGGTTAGAACGTACGAAGCCCTTAAGAGTGACCCACATTTAGTAAACACAAACCCGTTTGTTTTTTGTGGTTGCGGCCAATACGTTTTAAAGATAAAGAGGAAAGATAATTCTTCGTATGTCTACAACAACCTTCCTTTAAAGTAAACATCCATGCCGCAGAGAATTCCCACGAAAACAGGGCATGTGGCTTGCTGTACTGTATCACACAGACTCTACACCTATGTCAAGGAAGAGAAAATCTCTACAAACCTCATCCTAATAGTTGCAATTACCTAACAGAGAGCTTTTTAAAGCAAATCCTTACACAGCATATACCGGCTGACTGTTTGGACTTTACAGTGGTAAAGGAACATCCTCGGACAACAAGGAGAATCAATTATTGTCCCAACAGCGAGCATCAGAATTCCTCCTAGGGAACCACTGTGATGATGCACTGGGAGTGGAAACTCAAATCCTTAGAGATGAGCTAGCGTTGAGAAGACACCACAGCAGAGGAAGGGAAACTATCTAGCATTAGAAATGAAAACGAACTTGGGAAGAGAGAAGATACGACTGAGTTATGATGGAAGAGCAACACTCAATATTACATTTGAAGTGTTTGTTTTGTTTTTTTTTTTTTGCAATGTAATGCCCTGACATTCACACATGCGCACATCTCCCCTCACCAGTAAAGCCAGGTTGACTGACGGAGAGCTTTCTTATCCACGCGTTTCAATTTTGGGTTTTCTAATGCAAATCAAAGAAAGAGACAAGTTCCACACCCTCCCTTGACATGGTCTGGGACAGGGACAGACATGTGAGGAAAGGATGCGATCCACTCACAGAAAGTTTTTATCAAGAGATGAGCATTATTAGAACACAAATATTTCTCCATCCACCATTCCCAGAACCCTTCCCAGGGGAAACTTTCAGAAATACTGATCTGTGATCTATACTCACTGTCTCTCATTTCTGTATCCTCTCCCCAATCCACCCCCTTGTACTCCTGAACACACCCATCAGGACTTTGACCTGAAACTGCTCTTGCCAAGGTCACGCGTGACCTTCGCACGGTAGACTCAATAAATAATCAATTCTCAGTCCTCATCTAACTTGACTTACCACTTAGCATCTAGTTTTCTGTGAAATACTTTATATACTCGATGCCTGGAACTCCCCATATACGTATTTCTTTAATCAGTTACTTCTTCTCAGTAGCCTTTACTAGCTCCTAATTTCCCCAACCTCTAAACATTGGATCAGCCCCTCTTTGATCCCATTCCATCTGCTCTCACAAGCTTGGTGATCTCATCCAGCCTCACAGCTTTCTACATCATGATACGCTGGCAGACATATATCTCTAACTGGATTACTCAACCAAACTCCCTATTTATAAATTCAGCTGTCCACTTGAATTTCTCAAGGACATCAAACTGCCACCTAAATGTTTAATAGACACATCAGTCTTTAAAATTACCTCTTTCCACAATCTTTCTGTCTCAGTAAATGGCAATTCCATCCTTCTCGTTCTTAAACCCAAAACCTTGGGGTCACCGCTGGTACCTCTCTTTCTCCCACATCCCGTTCATCAACAAATTCGTTGTCTCTACTTTCGGCGTTTATCTAGAATTGGACCACTTCTGACTACTTCTCTTTTAACATCCCAGTCCAAGCAGTTGTCAAATTTTGCCTGAATTTTGTCATAGCCTCTTCAGTGGTCTTCATGCCTCTGTCTTTTCCCCCTACACCAGGGTCTCTCATTCTCAGCATTATTGATGTTTGGGGCAAGATAATTCTTTGTTGTGGGAAGCTGTCGTGTGCATTGTTGGATGGGTAGCAGCATCCCTGGCCTCTACCCACTAAATGCCAGCAGCACACAATCCACCAGTCCCCTTGAACTGTGAAAGCAAAAATATCTCCAGATATTGCCAAGTGCTTCCGAGGGACAAAATCATCCCTCAGTGGAGAACCATTGCCCTACAGTGTATCCAACCAAGTCATAAGAATGTCCCTTTTATAACAGAAGCCAGATTACATAATACCCCTGCTCAAAATTAACCAACAGATTTCCATCTCGCTCAGAAAAAAGCAAAAGTCAGAGTCCTACGACAGGCTGCTGGCCCTGCATGATCCGTCAGCCACCCATTCCTCCTTGACCTCATCTCCTATTTCCCACCCCTTTACTCACCCTGCTCCAGTCATCCTTGCCTCTTTGCCGTTCCTCAAATACGCCAGCAAAGCTGCCATGTCACAGTGTTCCCTCTGCCTAGGGTCCTCGTCCCATGACATCCACTTGGCTTACTCTTCACTCCCTTAAGTTCTTTGCTCAAAAGTCAACTTCCCAACAAAGCTTTCCATACTCACCCATTTAAAAAACTCACCCTTTCTCCCATGGCCCATCTGCTCCCCACACTTCCTGACCCTTCAGGCTAGCTTTTTCTTTAACGGCACTGATCTCCATCTGACAATGCGACTCATATCCCTAATTGCTTAAACACTTGTCTCTACCTAATAGAATGTTAAGCCCCAGGTGGGAAGTGATTTTTTGCCTTTTTTTAATTTGGTGCTGCATCCCAATCACATAGAAAAGTGCATCTGTGAGGTATTCAATAAATGCTCATGGAATAAATAAGGGGAAGAAGGAGGGAGGGAGGAAGAGAGGAAAGGAGGAAGGAAGGGAGGAGGGGCGGGAGGGAGGGAGGAAGGGTAGAATAAGGGTCTTGGAAACCATCTCAGATCTGAAACATCAAGGCAGATACAGCTGATTTCTGGGACATATCTACATTCATCATTTACAAAGACTGAGTTAGTTTCCATAGAATTCATTTAAAATATAATCTGTAATGTACAATAAAAAGTAAGGATTTGTCAAAATGCTTCCGTGCTTTGGAATTTGATGTTGGGAGCATTTAGAAAGCATGCTTATAAATCCCTTAGCATATAGATCTGAATATCTAAAGGCATATTAAACAAGTTGAGCTTAAAGAGAAATTTTACAAAGTGCAGGGGCCGTGGTAACTCCCCTAGCTATATAAAAAGCAGTGCCTGGGGGTAAGCCACATCTTTCAGTTACATCCGCCGTAAGGCAACTTAACAAGCAATAGTACCAGTGAACAAAGTCCTTTTCTACAGATGAAACCCTGCACAGCTCAATGGCGAGTGAAAGAGAGGAACAGAGATGCTTCCTGCTGCAAGCTGACAGTTACACGGAACCCCCGGAAATTATAGATTGAGTTCCTCTACTAATTGCTGGTCTGAAGGGGACAAAGATCCACATTTTATTTCTCTTGCTGAATGTGCAGGATAAGCACGCGTGAATTTTACATTAGGGTCAAGCTGGGAAGTTCCCAGCCTGCTCTACCTGCAGAAGAGAACAGTGCCACCTCCCATGCAAATGAGGTCAGGTCTTCCTTTCTGCCTTGGGTGCCTACCAGGGAGATTTCAGTGCAACCAATTCTAATAGGGAAGCTGATATAGAGGGAAAAAAAGAAGACTTCACAAAACAAAACAAAAGACGAGTCCCATTTGAAATAAAGTTTTGTTTAGAAATTTGAAATAAAATCTTATATTCTAAGAGCACATGTCTCAAGAAGACCTCAGAATTTTGTAATATCATTCATTAAAACTGTATACTGCATCCACTGATAACAATATCAACTATTCTACTTTCTGAATCGCTGACTATAAGACCAATAAAGCTACACATCAGGCAAGTACTTTACTGAAACAGGCCCATCTCCAGAGAGGAGAACTTGTGTTTCAAATGCTAATACTTCTGATCAGGAAAGCACTTTGTTTTTGTCAGTAAGCAATAACTTACAAGGATGCAGATCAAAAATGCTCTTGGGAAGGACAATGGATGGGGAAGGAGGGTGGGAAACAAAAAAACTGTTGTGATATAATATTTCAAAACAGGTTTTATTTGTTTATTTGGTGGGGGGAGGTCATTAGGATTACTTTTTTTTTTTTAATGGAGGTACTGGGAATTGAACCTAGGACCTCGTGCATGCTAAGCATGCACTCTACCACTGAGCTATACTCTCTCCCCAAACAGATTTTCTGAGAAGAAAAAATAATTTCAGCATTTCTAGTAGGTATATATACCCTTTCTCACCTCCTGGAAAGTCACAGTTCACTCCCTGCAAAGGCAGCAGTTTCATTCAAATTCATATAACAAAATTCACTCATTTATTCATTCAACAAATAATTATTGAACCTATTAGCTTCATAAAAGGAAGCAATGTGAACATATTTATGGCGAACACAATCTCCATCGTGCCGTTTTCTTTCTTTCTTGTTTTCATTCTATTTACTCTAACTGTGTGCTCAAAAGATGACTGTACAAAAAGCATCTCAGGGACAACCAATACACTCGGGTCGGACATCTGAGAATTAGGAACCAGAAACTAATCAGTGTTAGTATAAAATATTGAATTGTTCTGAGTGTCATCAAGACCTAGCTTGCAATCCCAACTCCTTCTCTCACTGATCGTTCTGAGTAAATGGAAGACCCTTAGGTCTCAACTTCCTTACGTGGAAAACGTTCTCACAGCACCCGCCCACATAGCAGTTGTCAAGATTAAATGAGATGTTGGCAAGCACCCCTGCACAGTAGTTATTCAACAAATTACAGCTATCTAGGTTATCTCTGGGACATCTTAAACTTACATAATGCCTTTTCTAATTTCTATGAGCACTTTTTGGCAAGACTTCAGAAGCACTCAATTTTATTTTACCTCTTCAGAAGAAACGATTCTTAGTACTCAACTTCTCTAAAAATACAACCCTTGGAACTTCCATGCTTCTGGATGTCTCAAATAAATGCATAAAAAAGAAATTCCACATTCGAGGAGCCCTTCCAATAAAGTAACCAAGAAAAGTCTTACCTAGTTTTGGCAAGGAATAGGGCACTTTAAAGTAGTCTTCGTAAAATTCGATCAGTCTCTTCGTTATATGGAGGGCGTAGTCCCCGGAACCTCTTCTGATAGCGTCAGGCCTTGCGTATAATCGCACCTAATTAAAAATATATATGAAAGTTACTGTAGCCTTTTGATATTCGAATTTTATCTTCCCTGCATATATGAATCTACACAAATCACTTCTAACACTATGAAAATTAAATGGCATTCTCGTTCAGGTACCAAAGCATTCAGGGGCTGAAAGAATCAACCTTAAACAATTGAAGTAACCACGTTGAGCAACTCACCATTTCCTAGCTTTACAAGATGACACAGAGAAGATTTATACACCTTGCATCAAAATAAATATTCGAAGTTATCACTTGCATGTGCTTGCTAGAGATAGGAAGAAACAGTGGAATAGTATAATGGTTCCCAGACTATGCTGAAAGCAGGCAGGATACGGCGGCTCGGCAGGAGAGGAAATTCATGGTTTGTTAAAATTACATTGCATCAAGCTTTGGAAGTATGAACAGGCTGAACAAAAATATAATTCATGCTTCTTTTCTTTGGAACCAACTATCCAACTACCCTTACTCCCAATATGCAAAGTAGGAATAGGTAAATTTTCATGTACATCAGTGATTGCCACTTTGGAGGGCTGTCTCCAACTGCTCTTGGCTCCAAACCAGCTGAAGTAATTCACAGTTCTAACACAATCTGGATATTTAATATTGATTTTCAAATCAAGCATTGTATATTATCTAGTCCTTGGCCAGAAAGGAGCCTGAGGCAAATGACATAAAACTGAACAAAACCAACAATTGTACAGAAAAGGTTAAAATGAGATTAGCTTTCCTAAAGCTTTCATAAAGCTATCCAGCATCTTTCTTTCCAAAGGCTAAATCTATTTTTCACAGATGTGGTCCCTAATCCTCATATCAATTCTGTAAATAAGAAATATGTATTTTGTGGAGCAGCAGAGAATACTGCAGCCTGGGAATTGGGTTTCAGTCCGGCTCTGCCACTAACCAAGCTGGGTAATATTGAACAAATAACTTAAACTCTTTGGGTCTCCAATGTTCTTGTTCATAAAATGAAGGTGTTGGCCACCAGCTGGTTGCTAAAGTGCTTTTCAGCTCTAAAATGCATTATTTCCAATCCCAATTTACAGATAAAGGAGTTCATGTTCTTTTCAAATCACTGAAAAAAAAAATGGTTTACTCAGTATGTGGAATTGGATATTTATATTCAACAAGAAGACAAAAGAAAGACAAACTCAATCATATAAAATTTGATTATGCAATTAATTCTTTATTACCCTTGCTTAAAGAAAGAGAACAGAGATGTGTATAATCAAAAAGAGTACAAAGTCAAGGAAAATACATTCTGACTTTATGTTAGAAAGAGCGGTAATTCAATGAGATATTTACTAGACTCAATACCAATTATTTACTGAAATTGTGTAATGACTTCCCACGTGACAACCAAATGAAATATCAAAGATAGTTCACAGTCATCTACAGTTTTGGTTGGCAGTGGTATAAAACCAAAAACTATCAGGAGAATCCCTGCAACAGCAGACCCTAACGCTCTCAGAGAGATGGTGCTTATGACCCCCAACCCCTGACATCAACTGCTTGTACAACATGCAATGTCTTAAGTTCCCCAAAAGCAGACCCCGAGGAAAGCATGAGTATACAGGTGATTTATTAAGGAAGTGTTCTCAAGGAGAAACCCACAAGGGGGCAAGGGAAGCAATATAACGGAGCGTATAAGGCCAAACGAGGGTGTAATTTCAAGTGAAGTTCCGGCCTCCGCCTGATCCTACTGGGAGCTCTAGAGTGTAAATTGCACTCGTGAGTTTCCGCTACGTTGAGGCAAGAGAGCTAGACTTCCAGACTCCTGCATCTCAGTCATTGGATACTGGTTACCAAGGGGCAGGCATTAAATCTCAGGCACTTCTTGTTCCTGGAGCATCTGGATGATGCAGCTCCAGTGGCCCAAAGGTAATCCTTTGGTGCAGAGGTTGAGTATGAGCTGTTAGAAGCAAGACAGTAAGAACTGGGGGATAAGCACAGGAAACAGGAAAGGAGATCTGGTCCTGCACCAAGAGCATACACCACAGACAAGAATCATTCATTCACACGTTTGTTCATTCAGCAAATATTTATTTGGCATCTGCTTTGCACCAGGGTCTGGACTAAGCATTTCTAACTTCAAGACAAAGAAGATGTGTTCTCTAACCAAAGGTGGTCCAAAGCATTATTGGGAACAAAAAACAATGATGATCTAATCCCCACTCAAAATGTTGGATAATAATAACAGATAATGATACATGCCACATGAATGATAAACTGTTAAGTGCCAAATGGATACTGAGAAGAATGGAGAGTTTTCTGAAGATTCACAGTGAAGTAAATCGTAAGTTCACATTAAAACCGTAGCCAGGACCATTGCAAAATAACGCAGCAAAAGGTCACTGATTTTACTCCTGGGAGACACCATGGATATTAGGGGGAACACAGCCATTCCTATCAATCAGCTCTACCAGTTAGTCAAGCTGTCTGGAGGCCCAGACAAGAAAAGCATGATTAAATCAATCTGTTTGCCAAGATTTGATGGAAATGATCCAATCTGAGTGAGAAGATAAAATGCACACATGCTTAGTACAGTGTCTTCATTTGTTCATTCAAACATTTATTGCACGCCTGCTGGGTGCCAGGCATTGTACTACAGCATAGAGCGAGAACAATAAAAATCTCCACCACACAATAAACAAAACATTTACTCTTACTGCTCTTAAGAGGTTCACAATATGTGGGGAAATAAACAAATAAATCAATAGCAAAATACAATATGAGAAATGTAACTGCATTCTGCCTTCCCTCCCATTACAAATGATGAACTCCTGTAATACGATGGAATGAACTCCCATTACAAAGGACTGAGCTCCTATCTAAGGCCAAACTCCATGTTCTATCTACCCCTCCTCCCTTTTCAAAGACATTATTCTCAAAATTCAACATGTAAGTTGACATGCAAAGCAGAACACTTTCAGAATGAAACGGAGCCCTTAACACCCTGAAACAATAGATGTAAGTAGGGTGGTTGCCAATTTATTCTCCCTGTCTCTAGTCTCTCTTGAATTCACTGCAACAAGGCTTCCATTCCCACTGCTCTACCAAAACTGCTCTCATCAACATCACTAATGGCCCCAGGATGCCAAATCCAACTGTCAGCTCCCAGCCCTCAACGTGTGTAATCTATCCACAGAGCTTGACACAGTTGATCGTTTCTCCTCCAAATACTGTCTTCACTTGGCTTCAGTCTTACTTTCCTTCCATCTGGTTGACCACTCCTTCTCAGTCTCCTGCATGATTCATCCTCCTCCTACCCTCATCTCTCTCACTTCTTTTAAACTGGAGGGTCCCTCACTTTAGCTGGAGAGAACCACGTTCCAGTCCATGGACATCTTCATTTCTCTGTCTACACTCAGTGACTTGGGGATAACATCTAGTCTCACGGTTCCAAATATTAAGATGCTGAAGAGCTACTCCATAATTCCAGACTTCCAACTGCCCACTGGACATCTCCAGTTGGATATCTAGTAGTCATCTCAAACTTAACATATCTGAAGCCAAACACCCAATCTCTCTCTCTCTCTCTCTCTCTCTCTCTCTCTCTCTCTCTCTCTCTCTTTCTCTCTCTCTCTCTCTCACACAGACACACGCACACACACACACAATCTGCTCCTCCTGAAATCTTTCTATCTGGCTTCCCAAGACCAATATCTCAACACCATCCTTGTTTCCCCTCCATCTCTCACGCTGACCTGTTCAATTGGGCATCTACTTTAAGAACATATCCAGAATCCAATCACTTCTCACAGCCCCACCACCATCACCCTGCTTCCGAGCTTCCTTCATTTCTTGCCTGGACAAGTCCTCTAATCTCCTGCTAATGCCTTGTCCCTCACTCTGTTCAGTCTGCTCGCTACCCAGCAACCACAATGTTCCTATTAAAATGAATGTCAACTCCCATATCACTCTTCTCTTCCTCCCCCAGTGGCTTTCCAACTCATTTACAGTAAAAGCCCACGTTTTCACAAGGGCTCCCAAGTCCCTATAAAAATCTAGTCCCTTTTACTTCTCTGGTCTCATTTCCTACCATTTTGTTCCACCTTAACCTTACTCCACTTTTACACTGGCTTCCTTGACATTCCTCAGACATGCAAGAGAGATTCTCCCATCACAGCTTTTGAGATTTCCCCTAGACATCCCCACAGCTCATTCCCTCTCTTCCTTCAGATACTCTTCCAAATATCTGTTCTTTCTGAGAAGTCTTCTCTCCCACTCCAGGATTCTCCATTCTCCTTCCTTGCTTTATTGTTTCCCATTACATTTATCACCATTTATCAAAAGATATGCTTCACATACTCATTTTGTTTCTTGCTGCCCTTTTTCCAAGAATGTAAGTTGCATGAGGGCAAAGATTTTTATCAATTAGTTTTTGTAGGTCAAAATATTTTGTTAAATTTGCCCCTCCAGTACCTGGTACATAGTAGGCAGTCAATAAACCTTTGATGAATAAATAAGTGAAAAAGTGAATTCCATAGGTATGTAAATATTCAATGGAAGTCTATACAGGGACTTTTTGATGAAAATGTGGGATTCTCAGGGGAGGAGATATTTCAGCTAAATTTTGGAGGATAAGCTGGATGTAGTAAGCTACCAAGTGGAGGAGGATATCCCAGACCAAGGAAACATTATGTCCTAAGGCAACAGTGATAACCAAATGATAAGTGATTTTAAATGGACCAGTAAATAATAGGACTTAATTATGATACTGGTGGTAATTCATGAAGGGCTATTAAGCCAGAAAAGTGATAAATTTACTTCTGCGTTTAAGAAGGATGATGTGATTGACCTCTACCAGGTGAACTGAGATACAAGTGGTCACTTGTTAAGACATCTACAGAAAGACAAAGTTAGAAAAATGAGGAGATAGAGAGTGATAGGTGAACCTGGAGAAGTAGAGAAACTTCAAACCAAATTAAACAAGGGCTTGCAAACCAAAATGTAGAATATTAATTTACTGCCATGGGCATAGACAAGTCAAAGATTTTAAACCACAGAATGACATAATCAGAATTACGTTTTAACTGATGACATAAGCTACAGAGCAGATGACAGATTAAGAGGGATTAGAAATAAATAAAAGGAAATGAGTTAGATTATTGTAGTGAAAGATGGTGTGGTTTGGACTAGAGAGATGGCAGCAGGGATGCAGAGAAATGGATAGATTTATTCAGCTGATCCTAACATCCTGTTGAACAAGTCCCTTACTTACTAGGTAACACCAATTGTCGTCCCAGTCTCACTTAAGAACAATCATTGACCTTATCTGTCTCTGTCTCACTCCAATGCCCAGTTGAAACAAGTGAGACCAGCTAAAGGATGGGGGCAAAAGTCCAAAATATTTCACAAACTGTATAATTCCTGTGTGTTTAAACAAGAGTTGGCTGTGCAATACTTCATTTTATACTTTGGGGAAAAAAAAAAACCACAGCTGTTATTCTTCTTTTAGGGTGACCAGGTTCTGCTTAATCATAACATGGAAACCAAATCTTCATAAACAGAGTTATCACTCAAAAGCAATGAAATATAATTTTATTACACCTGCTCATTTGCTTTTCTGACATGCCACGATAAGAGCCCAGCTCTGAAAATGTAAATTGCTAACCAGGCTTTATCTCTCCCTCTGCATAGCTTCTTCCTACAACCAATATAGACCAAACTGCCCATTAAGTCCAGTGGAAAGGATATTACACTAGGAAGTAGCACACGGGGACGTGCGACTCAGCACTGTCACCAAGTACTGTCAACTTGTGAGAGTTAGTTCACTTCTCTGGGCCTCAGCACAAAGTTCCCTCCAGGGGCAAGAGTTTATCATTATCTACACACCATATTATCCCTGAGAGATTGGTGCTTCCTCCTCATTTGTCTAAATTAGTCTCATCTAGTCACTATTTATTTTGAGAAGAAAATAGCGAAAAGGTTTTTGGGTCTTTTGGTATCTCTACCTAGTTTTACTCTTTGACGTTTTTCACTTCCCTTGAAAGTACCTACCAACTGCTCCGCTGTCATTCTCCATCCTTTACTCTTGACTGTTCCTCTTTTTCCCCCTGAATTGCCCATGATCTTGGTCCTGATTAGAAAGACTAGCCAGCCAATATGAAATAGAAGCTGGCTTTGGAAAAACATTCTTATGCCCCTGCCCTTGTGGTAATACACAGTAGCAATGAACTAAGGCTTAGGAGCTACATAATTTTGGTCCCACAGGAAGCCTAAATGCCCCAAATTGATGTTCCTAGGGGTGTCTGTTTGACCCAGTAGCCTTTACTCTGTAGTTTCATGAACCCTCTATACTTAAAGTATGTTTGTTGCATCTTTTTATAGGATTTTAAGTACAGCTGACCCTTGGACAACATGGGTTTGAACTGCACAGGTCCACTTACGTGCAGATTTCTTCTCAGTAAATGCACTGGAAAAAATTTTGGAGATTCGTGACAATTTGAAAAAACTTGCAGATGAACCACATAGTCTAGAAATACCCAAAAAAATTAATAGAGGGTTAGGTATGTCATGAATGCATAAAATACATGTAGATATACATAAAACATACAAAATATGTGTTGATCGTCCGCTTATGTTATCAGTAAGGCTTCCGGGTCAACAGTGGGCTATTAGTAGTTAAGTTTGGGGAAATCAAAAGTTATACATGGATTCTCAACTGTGCAAAGGGTCCGCTCCCACCTCCCAGCCGCCTTACTGTTCAAGGGTCAACTGTATTTTCATCACAGAAGGAGAACAATACTAAGGCAGACATCATCAACCCCAATAGGCATCTCTCTTTCTCATAATGACAGGAATGGAGATTAAATTTCAACAATTCTGAGAGCTGAGAGTGGCTTCTCAGAGGACAGGTGACGAGCAATCCTGAGACCACATCTGCACCTGTGGGGAGAAAGCGCCAAGAAAGAGCCGTCTGTGCTCACACGGGTGCGAGAGGTGGCACTGGTGTCAGACATTTGCCACTATTAGGACAGAATATTCTTTGGAAAGGAGTCATAATGGAAGGAAACTTCAGATAAATTGAAATTGACTTTGCCTCTGATAGCCGTGCAATTTAGAAGAAGAACATCAAAGACCATTTAATGATTTCATCAATGGTCTATTTATTTAGTTAGTTACTAGTTAATGAGCATCTATTAATGGTCATGTACTGAATGTCCAAAGGTAAGCAAAAGCGACATGGTCTCCTCTTGCAAGAAGCTTGCAGTCCAGTGGGGAGATACAGCAACTAAGTCTTACTGAGAAAATCAATGTGGACGCAATTTACAATGGCTCTTCAAAGAAGTCCTCTCCAAAGAGATGAAGATTCATCGGAACAGGGACAGAGCACCTTGCAAGTAAAGAGCAGCAAGCAATTATTCAAATTCTTCCATACAATGTTCCACCGTTTACCATTTCATTGCAGTAAAGATTTCAAGGGACAGGGGAAAACATAAATACAAATGTAATATAATGCAAATAAGGAAGCACATGTAATTGTCAGAAATATTACACAATTTTATACTAAGTAATTTTGGAGACTTCCTTCAAATAATTTAAAATACTTCACAGATTTTCTTATTTATCATTATAAAATACTTGTAGACTCAGGGTGGGGTTAGCAGTGAATTCTGATTTTGTAGATGAAGAATTTGAAAAGGTTTTCTATAGTCACTGAGTCATTATAAAGGACAATAGAGCTAAATCTCTCTAAAGCCTTTCTTTCAGACTATTTTACTTATTCATTGTGTTAAAAAATGAATCATGGTAGTTACTATATGATTATGTGAAATGGTGTATAGTTACACTATACAGCAATGAAAAAGGAAAAAAACCATTTACAACAGTAGTGCACCAGTTAAATAAAGACTTGAATAACATTTTCTGATTTGGCGTTTATTATTTGGTAAATTAAGTTAAACAAACCTTCTGGCTTGCCAGCGTTGTTCTCTGAGAAAATTTCACACTGCAAGGGCACATTAAGAACTTTGGAAGACACAGAAATTATTTCATGGCTTTAAAATTTCACTCTACTAACAATAACAAATTTACTTTTCTACTCAACTAACTGAAAATATCAGTCCTTTTCTTTAATAACTGAAAAACAATGATGTGTTGTCACTAAACTCTCCACCACTAAAGATGAATTAATTCGCCTGCATGAATATAATTTGATTTGGGTTCTTCATACAAACCAGTAAAACAGAACAAGTGAGGGAGAAGGGAGCAGGTGCCTTTGGCACTAAGTAGAAGACAAATATATGGATACAAAGAGGAAAGGATGTTGTAAACAAGAAACTGAAAACCCGGGAGTATTAGTCTTATTTAAAATTCGGAAAGTAACTTTTCTTTGCTAAGAAAAAGGAAAATAAATGCACACAAAACTCAGACAGAAACAAGGAACCAGAATCCAGATGCACGAGCAGTAAGTATGAGCCAATAAACACAAAGAGGAGGCTGCAAGGGGGCGGGGAAGGAGCTGGCTTAGCTGGAGCAGGTGGGGCAGATCCAGGAGGCAGAACTTCGGAAGGGCCTTGACCTCACAAGTGAAGAGCCTGGGTGTGCTGCTTTGAGAAACTGAGAGCCACTTCTGAGTCGGAAGCAGGGTAACACGATTGAAAACCACACAGGGAGATGATTTACGATGTATTGAGACAGAGTGGCTAGTGGGCAGAAAAGCATACTATTGCAAGTGAAAAACTAGTTCTGCAGCTTTTATAGGGAGAACAGCCAGTAATAGGCAATCTCCATCACTGCAGTCAAAGAACCCACTCTGAGAAGGAGGAGAATTTAGAACTGGGAAGGTGTGGGTAGCTCAATCCCAGTCCTACGAGGGAGGCACATGGGGACAGCCAAACCACAACTACCTCCAAACCTACCATGCTGACAAACACACGCTGCAGAAACAAACACCAGAGCCCCTCCACGAGTCTCCCCCCTTGGAATTCATGCCACAGAGCCACAGGATAGCTTTTCTGAGAACAGTTACTTAAACACCTTTCATGGGACCTAAATTCCACATCGCATCAAATATTTTTATAAGGAGAATCCAGAGTACAGTCACTGATAAAGATGCTCTTATGATTTGTCTCCACTTGCATTTTCCCTCTTCCCCTTGCATAGAATTTTACTAAGGATTCGTGAAAAAAGCCCTTCTGAGAATTCTGAGACAGGCTGGCTACACACCATGGGGTTTCTTTGGGACCCAGGGGCCTTTATTCTATGAGTTCATAGTCTCTCTACATTTAAAGTGCTCTGGTCTCATCTTTCTATAGGTCTTTACATTCTTTAAGCATTGGGTCCAACTTTTCAGTTTCTGTTTTTACTCCTTCCTGTGTCTAACACAGTACCTTTCACCCAACAGGGACCAACGGCGTGTTGCTGCCTCCCATAAACTGGCCATAAACTTTGAAGGTCCTTGTCCACTGGAGTCCTAAAAATGCTGTTATAATAGATTGGTTACATCTTACAACTGCATTTTGCTTCAGGCAAAGAAATTAGCACTGTGGCAACCCATACGTTCTCTTCTTGTAAATCTCTTCACATTTATTCCCTAAGCACAGTATTTACTAGTTCACTATGGAGCTTACAAGTGCAACTCACTTCAAGGTAAGGGCAGGGCTCTGCCATGTTCACACTGCCGTGGTCCCATCTTTCTAATATAGATGTGGTGGTCTGAAGGATGGCCCCCTGAGATACCGTGTCCTAATCCTTAAGACTGTGAATGTTACCCAAAGGGACTTCGCGGCTGTGATTAAATCAAGAATTTTGAGATGAGGGCATGATCCTGGATCATTCAGGTGGGCCCTGAATGTTACCACAGATGTCCTACGAACAGGGAGGCAGGAGGAGTTTTGACTACAGGAAAGGAATGAGAATGACAGAAGCAGAGAGAAACTGGAAGATGCAAAAAGGCGGAGAAAAAGCCCATAAACCACCAAATGCTAGAAGTGGTTGGAAGCTGGAAAGGCACGGACCAGATCACTCCCGGGCCTTCAGAGGGAACCAGCTTTGCTAACACCTTGACTTTAACCCTGTAAAACTCATTTTAAACTTCTAACCTCTAGAACAGTAAGAGAATAAATCTGTGTTGTCTTAAGTCACTAAGTTTCTGGTAATTTATTACAGCAGCAATAGGAGAGTAATGTAACTTTCTTATCTTCACGCCAGTTAGTATACCGCTTTGTGCTAGATTTTCCACTTCTTGGCAGAGCAGATTTTGTTATTTCTCTTTGTATCTTTCTGTTGTAGACGTAATTATTTACAGCTTTCAAACTGCCAATGTTGGCACACCCATTTTATTTGCATATATTATTACGAAACACACGACACATTATTGCATATAATCGGTAGACAGACAAAAAAGTGAAATGATTGAGTAAAAGTTAGCATCACCAACAGCAATTTTTTTTTCCAAGTGTTGTCTCATTACGTTTTGCATCAGAGTCACCTGGAGTAACTGTTTAAAATTCAGATTCCTGGGTCTACACACTGCAGAATTCTGAATTCTCTCTCTCCATGGGGGCCCTAAAATCTGCCTTTTCACAAATTTACCAACGGAAGCATACATACACTACAGTTGAAGAATTACTGGTCTAGAGTCACCTAAAAACCTTTTGTGCATTCAGCCCCACAGCAAGCAAACCTCAAGTCTGGAAAGAAATATTTAGCCAACAGCCTAACATGTGGGAAAACATATATATCCCTATTCCTTAAAATCTCTTTTAACATCAGAGTCTTCAATGAAGATACATTCAACAGGGCTGTTATTATTTTTAACTCTAACAACGAATCTTTCTTTGCCCTGCACAATAAACGATGAACAACAGATGAATCAGATCCAATGTATGGAAACCAGTAAAAGTTGTTTAATACTGTCACAGCCCATAGATAAAACAGTAGCATTTAATCCCTCTCAGAGATAGAGCACATCTTTTGTAGTAAACTGAATTGCAGTGTTTTGTTTTGTTTTTTTAAGCGAGATAGAATAAATACAGAGAATTTCCTTATTAAGCTATTCATTTTATGCCTGGTCAAATTTCTTCAGCAGGACTGACAGCCAAGTACATCTGCTTGTAAATACAGGAGCTGTCCTTTCAGTCCCCTGATTTCCCACTACCTGCTGACCTCGCTTGGATGTATGCCACCTCTCCCTTCAGATCAGCACCATCCTATTCAAACACAGCACCCCGCCTGCACCGATCCTCCCGCCTGGATCTTTCAGTGAGGCAGGCAGCCTTCCACCACCTAGGGGTCAGAACTCAGAACTCCTCTGTCCATTCACTCGTTTCATAAATATTTATTGAGGGTCTACTCTGCCCTGGGCGCTATTCCGGGTGCTGAGGATATAGAAGTAAACCAAACAGATAGAAATCCCTACCATGGAAAGCTCATATTCTGGTAGAAAGATGGATGAATACGAACAATACAATATAGTCAACAATACAAGTAAATAAATACAAATATATAACATGTTAAATAGTAATGTGTTCAACATTAAAATACATCAAAGGAAGTTAGAAAATGTCAAAGGCCAGGGAGCACCTCCCTGAGAAGGTGATAGTTGAGTAAAAACATAAAATAAGTAAGAATGTAAGCAATGTGGATACAGATTTCAGGGGAGAATGCATTCCAGGAACAGCTACTTATCAATGTCCTAAAAACCATCACTTCAGTCCTCAAGCCTCTGCATTCAATTCTTTCAAGAAATTACAAAACATCCCAATCATATAGAAATCATATAGAAAAGTACAGTTCAAAAGTGCATTGTTCTTATATCCCCAACAGATTTAAATAATGTTCGTATTTTCCCCCATTTGCTTCAGGTAATTTTTAACTGTGTAAAACATGACAATTCCATCGAAGCAAGACATCCCCTTCTTCCCACCCCGCTCCCTCCCACTCTAGGATTAACCACGGCCAGGAAGTTCAGGCTTCAATCTATTTCCAATTCATGTTATAATTGTCCTTCAGTTTTAATGGACATGATCAATTTCTCCAAAGGAGCAGCACCCATTTACATCCCACCAGCAATGTATGGCAGTCCCTGCTTCCCCACAGCCTCACCAGTTTTGTAATATTTGTTAATCAGTGGGTATGAAATGATGTCTTGTTGTTAGCTGTAATTTGCATCATCCTGATAACGGCGATGTTGAGCACTATTTCACGTTTCACTGGCTTATAGATTCCTCTTCTGCAAACTGTCCTGTTCCTTTGCTCACTCTTCCATTTGATCATTTCTCTTTTTCTTTTCTCATGATTTCTAGTAGTCCTTTGGATATTCTGGACAGTAGTCATTTACTAGATTTGCAAAAATCTTCTCCTAGACTGTGTTAGTCTTGTACATTATGTCCCTGATCAAAAAGAATTTTTTTACTTTGAATGCAGTCAAATAGCAAATGTTCCCTTTAGGGTTTGTGCTTTCTGGGTGTCTTTAAAGAAATCCTTCATTGCTCTCAAGGTCAAAAAGATATTTTTCCTATATTTTCTTCTAAAGTTTTTAAACTTTTACTTTTCAGAGTCAGAGCTTTAACCCACGCAGAACGTATTTATGTGAATAATGTGAAATAGCAATCTCATTTTATTTTTTTCTACGTGGATGATCAATTATCTCAGTACTAGATAATGAAGTGCCTTTCCCACTGATTTATAATGCCCCTCACCATATACCAAGTTCTCATTTATACTTAGATCTCTGTTGTTTTCTATTGGTCAGTATGTGTATCACTGTTCCAACAGCACATTCTGTAATCATTAAAACCAAATAATAAATTGTGAGGTCAAATAAGATCAGTACTTTTCTTTATTTGTTTTTCAAAACTTCCTTATTATTCTATATGAATTTTAGGATCATTTTCCACACTTACAAACATCCTGTTGGGGATTTTGCTAAAATCGCACTAAATTTGCATGTAAATTTTACACCGTCAAACAAATCTTACTATCCATGTCCATGGAATTCCTCTTGATTATTTCAGTCTTAACCCCACTTTTAAGTTTTATAATTTCGTTCACATGAGCCTTGCCCACCTTCTACTAGATTTACTTGCAGATACTTTATGGTTCGGTGCTACTGTGAATGGGATTTGAAAAATCCTATTTCTAATCTATTATTTTCGATATCAGCTACTTATTGATTTTTGTAAAGTGACTTTGAAACAAGCCAACTTTCTGAAGTAATTCTAATATTTTTTTCTCTACTGTTTTGTGTTGGCTGGCCTCCATCAGGACTTCTAGAACAGTGCCGAACAGGACAGTGGAAGAAGTCATCTTTATCTTATTTTTCACTTTACTTGGAATGCTTCTGTTTCACTACCAACTATAATTCTTGCTGCCAGTTAAGGAAATTCCCTTCTATTCATCGTTTGCCAGGAATTATATCATGAACAGTGTTAGACTTTTCTAATGCTTTCAGTCACATCTGTTCACATGACATTTCTTCTTCTTTTATTATTCCTGTGTTCTATTAGGGTAGTGAATCGTAGTCCTAAGTTTTCTAGTGTTAACTGTTTCCTTTCTTGGGGTGGGGCAACCTACTGAGACATGTTGGGAAGCATTTTTTTGTTTGTTTGAGATGAGATTTAACTTTTCCTAACTGTTTAACTAAAACACATCTATGAAATTGTGTAAACCTGGTGCTTTTGTGTGTGACAAGACAGATTTTTGATGAGTGATTCGCTGTCTCTATGGTTACTGATACCTCATATTTTTCTTACAATCAGGCATCTTATCTGAGTTTTAAAAGTACGAGAAAAAATTCTTCATAATATTCTCTATTTTTAAAATCTCTCCCTCTCGGTTGGGAGTCCGAGATTAGCAGATACACACTACTATATATAAAACAGATAAACAACAAGTTTCTTCTGTAGAGCACAGGGAACTATATTCAATATCTTGTAGTAACCTATAATGAAAAAATAAGAAAATGAATATATGTATGTATATGTATGACTGAAACATTATGCTGTACGCCAGGAATCGACATAGCATTGTAAACTGACTATACTTCAATAGAAAAAGATAGTTAAAAAAACTCTCCCTCATATAGAGTTATTTCAATTCTAATAATTTTTGTACTTTCTTTTTTCTCGTGATTTAGTCAGAGGTATGTCTAATAATATTTTCAAAGAATTCCCTTATGGTTTAATTAAGCCTTCCAGTATTTCTTATTTTTTTAATTTCATTGATTTCTAATCTTTATGATTTTCTTGCCTCTTTTATTATTATACTCTGCTCTTTCTCTAAATGCTTCAATAAAACGATCAGCTGATGAATTCTAAATCATTCATGTTTTAAGTATGATCTTTTATACTACATCCTTTAAAGCTCTAAATTCCTCCTAGGTATAGCTTTAGTTGCATCCATGAAATTTAATAAGCAGTGGGCTTATTTTTCATTAATGTCTAAATATTTCTTAACTTTCTATTTGACCTATAAATTATTTAGAAGTATGTTTTTAACTTCCTAGCCTATGTGATTTTTTAGGTTATTTTTTATTATTACTAACTTTATTGCCAAAAGCCTTGCCCGTTTGACACTGATTCTTGGTATTTCTTCAGATTTTTTTTGTAGACTAGTACAAATTGGTGAATTTTGTAAGTAATGGATTTAGATGCCTGGAAAAATTGTTTAACCCTAATTTTTAGGTAAATGGTTCTAAATACATCAATTAGATTAATATTGTGTTGTTTACATCTTCTAAATCTCTGTTAGGTTTTTTGCTTTATGTTTCTGAGAAAGGTGTGAAAATTTCCCACAAGCCCATTGATTTTGTTGTCCCTCCATAGTGCTGCCAATTGCTTCCTCATATACTCGTATAGTTAACATTATCAGGTGCATACAGGTTCATGTCTTCCAGATGAAATCCTTTTATAATTTCAGCCTCAATAATGTGAATGCCTTAAAATCTATTCCACCAAATAACATTGCCTTTATCTTTCCTTACAAAACAAAAAGAACTTTACTCATTCTATATTTTAACAAGCAAACGTAGTATAAACAGCTATAAAGATATAGCTATAGATACATTCTGATTCTGCTCTGCTATCTTATCCAATGTTTTCTAGCCATCTTGCTTTTATTTTGCTTCTTTTTCTCCTTTCCTGCTCTGTAATAGAGCTATCTTTTTTTCTCTATTCCATTTTTATCTTTTTTTATTATTTTGAAATCGTATATTCTATTTCTATCTACTCCTTCAGTGGTTGCACTTAAATGTCAATGTGTAACGACTTTACTCAGTCTAACGTTAACCCGTATTTCAATATGTCTTGAAAATAAAGACCTGAATACACTGTACATTAAGTAATCGTGTGATTGTCAAGTGACCAGGTCTGAGCTAGACTACCTGGATCTGGATGCTGGCTCTACCTCTTCCTAATACTTAATAGGTAAGTTACCAACCATCACTATGCATCAGTCCCTTCATCAGGAAAATAAAGTTAATAATAAAAATGCTAATCATAATTGCTTGAGAATTATGAGAATTAAACTAGTCACAATTTGAAAAGGGCCTAGGGAAGGGGCTAGTATATATTAGCTGTTATGAATTTTCATTTACCTATTATATTATTTATATAAATGATTTTTAAATCATCAATTAGTTTTATAAAAAAAATTTAAGACCCAGGAATCCCGCTCCTGGGCATATATCCAGAAGGAACCCTACTTCACAATGACACCTGCACCCCAATGTTCATAGCAGCACTATTTACAATAGCCAAGACATGGAAACAGCCTAAATGTCCATCAGCGGATGACTGGATAAAGAAGATGTGATATATTTATACAATGGAATACTACTCAGCCATAAAAACCGACAACATAACGCCATTTGCAGCAACATGGATGCTCCTGGAGAATGTCATTCTAAGTGAAGTAAGCCAGAAAGAGAAAGAAAAATACCATATGAGATCGCTCATATGTGGAATCTAAAAAAAAAAAAAAACACACACACACAAACAGAGCATAAATACAAAACAGAAACAGACTCATAGACATAGAATACAAACTTGTGGTTTCCAAGGGGGTGGAGGGTGGGAAGGGATAGACTGGGATTTCAAAATTTGTAGAAAAGATAAACAAGATTATACTGTATAGCACAGGGAAATATATACAGGATCTTATGGTAGCCCACAGAGAAAAAAATGTGACAATGACTATATATATGTTCATGTATAACTGAAAAAAATAATCAGAACTCTGGAAATAAAAAGATCAATGTTTGCTGGAAAAAAAATTTAAGTCATCATGATTACTTAACAAGTACTGTTTATTTAAATTTACCAACAGGTTTCCTAATTCCTTGCTTCACCATTGCTTCTTTCTTTCTAGGTTAAATTTTCTTCTTCCTGGGGTATATTCTTATACTCATTCTTTTCACAATGGTCTGTAAACAGAAAACTCTTTCCGTCCTTCTTTGCCTGAAAATGCCTGTATTTTGCCTTCACTCATACTTAGTAATTTGTCAGACTATGGAAGCCCAGTTAGGCCATGACTTCCTCTCAACGCTTGGAAAATACCCATCACACTGTCTAGGGGAATCTGCTTTCACTCATGAAAAGTCTACCTGTCATTCTTTCTTACCAGTCGATCTTTCTTTTCTCTCTGATTGCTTTCTTAAAACATGAAGTGTCAATAAATCAATAAAAAGTGTTAAAAAAAAAAAAAAAACAAAAAAGAAAACACGAAGTGTCAGAAAGAAGCAGAGCTAACAGTCTAATGAACTCTTGTATTACCAACTCCTAGATTCAACAATTATCAAGAATTAGCTCCATCCGTATCTCTTTCTTTCTTCATTAAAATGTTTTAAGGGAAATCACAAACATTATGTCATTTCACCCATACCATATACATCTCCAGAGCTAAGTGTATTTTTTTATGCAACCACAATGTCATGATACATCTTACAAAATGATATCCAGGTGCCTTTAAGGGTTTTTCCTAGAGTTTGTTGTTTCCTAGTTTTACCATGATGTTTCTGATGTGACTTTGCTTTTACTTAACCTGCTCAGATCACTTTTGATTACCCTTCTGCCTCAACACATGATCGCAAATCCAACCCATCACCAAGCCCTTTTCATCTGTACCATTTTAATAGACTTTTACTCCATCACTTTCGCCATATCCACTGCCATCCAAGTCATCTCCGCTCTCTCGACTTACTATAATAACTTCAAAACTTCTCACACCCATCCCTCCCCCTCTACATCCAACCTTCACAATGTAGGCACTGAAAGTGCTTTTTAGCATGCAAATTGGCTGATATAGTCTGTCTTCAAGCCTTCATTTCCTCTGAGGAAAAAGGTCTAGGAGGTCCACGTGGTCAGTCTCTAACCAGCTATGCATAAACTGTTCACTTAATCTTTTCCACCACACCCCGACCACTTCGTAATTAACTTTTAATAATCTTTTCATTTCCCCAGCCCTTCCCCAGGGAAACTGTCCCTGGAATCCAAATCTAGATCAAAGTTTGGCTTCATTCTTTTTTTATAAGTTCTCAGAGAGAACACTTGGCACAATAGCAATTTTGCACCTTCAATTTTTTGATGTGGTCATTTGCTAAATGTCAGTCTCCCTAGGAGAATACGAGTTCTGTAAAAGTACCTCATTGTACCCCAACATCTAGAAGAGGAATTGGCACAAAGCAGGAATTCAAATCAGTACTGGTCAAATGAATAAATGACTGAATGAATGAGTATCCAGGCATCCTTTCTCTGTGCTTCCACTCCAATCTGCAAAGTCCTGTCATACAGTACTTCTCACACTTGACATTGTTAATAGTTTTCCACTCAGTCTCCTCAAACACATTATGAGCACCTAGGGGCCAGAAAATGTGTTTGATCCACTTCTGTATCTCCAGCAACTGTCCTAGTGCCTGTATATAATATACATGTAATTATAAAATAAGAAATTAGTAGCAGGACCCTAATTTTGATTGGCTCCCAGGCACATGGAACTGAGCTGATCATTCTTCTTAACTTACATATTCATTCTTCATTTCCATTTTATTTAACTGAGCACCTGTTAAACCCTAGGTACTGATTCAGACTCACTCAAGGGACAGACCAATAAAACAGACTAGATTTTGGCCCACACTGAGTTTATGTCGAGTCATGTCTTCATCAGTGATCTGTAAAAGTTTCTTCTTCTGTTTTAGATTTGAATTTTATGATTGCCTCCTCCTTTATCCCCCATTTCCAAGGCCATTCCTCTCCCCTTGGTAACTACTCCTATGCACTTTCTCTGTGCTACCGTACTGTTTTCACATGTGACCATACCCAGTAAAACACAGTATGATGTATGTGTGTTTATTTTTTTGTAAATGGTATTATGTTGTAAACTCATTCTCTTTTTTTAACCTTGACTGTTTGCTCATTTAACTAATTTTAAGATCTCTCCATGTTATTAAATATAAAATCTAGTTAACTGTTTCCAAGCATTCCATAGTATACCATCCTATAAATATACCGAGGTATCCATCTCCCTTGAAAAGGACTCCTGTGGTACTTCCAACTCCCCACATCCCCAGCATCAATGCAACAAGCATCCTAGTGATGTCTCCATGTGCACTGCCTTGATAGTTTCTCTCTGGCGCACGCCCAAGAGAAGAACGACCAGGACATTAGGGTTAGTGTGCTCGGTTTCCCAAAGAATTACTGCTGCTCTCTGAAATGGCCACACCAGCTTAGACTCCCACAAACAGTGGGAGAGGGCTCCCCTCATCTCCCCATCCTCACCAGCACTTGATGTTATCTGATTTGCACATCCTGGAAGATCTGATTGTTGTAAGATAGTATTTGGATATTACCTTAATACAAATTCCTCCGATAACTAGTGAGACTCAGTATCCATCTACATGTGAGAGATCAGTATCCAAGGAGTTATAAGTACATTATTAACAGCTCTGTGACTCAGTTGCTTCTTCTGTAAAGTGGGGATGATAATAATACTTCTATTATGGAGAATTAAATGGTTAAGAATTAAGCACCAAGAAAAAAAAAAAAAACCTGGCACAAAGAAGTGCTCAGTAAATGTTGGCTGGCTATTTCTCTAATTATTTACCATTATTTTCATTCACATATCCTCATCTGTAAATTGCCCATTTCTATCCTTTAATAATTTTTCTTCTGTATTTCCTTTCTGGTTTACATGAGCCTCTTGTATGTCCTGGATATCAATCCTTTGCAAATGTTTTTCAATGAATAAGTGAATGAGTGATCAGAGATTAAACATGCCAGTTTTGTCTCATAGAACTCCAACTATTTGCTCTCTCTGCTCACTGCCTTGCTGGGTCATTTTTGTGAACACAGTGTTGAATCTCAATGTATTTTTAATATAGTCAATACATTTTAAATAAAATTTAATTTATATTCCATTTTTCTGAGTCAATAACACACAAATTCACAATTGCAGGAGGAAACATCCTAACTCCACAGTGAAAAAGTCAAACAATTCTATTTGTGGGTTTTATTGGGCAATTTTTTTTTAGAAAAGTAGAAAGATGGCACAAAGAACTATAGATTCCGTCAAATCTTCTCATAGATAAGTACTTAGTCTCAATTTCGAATTCATCATTCAACTAGAACAATTCATAAGATGGGCTTGCAAAATAATTTTCTGCAAGATCACCAAAGAAATTTTTTATCACTGTTAAGGGGCCACTTTTAATAAAATTCTTAGTAATCATTTAGAAATATTACACCAAAAAAATCTTAGAAAACTTCCAAGTAGAGCACCAATAAACGTTTGATAAGAATTAGCATTTAACTAAAATCTATGTGAGGAACCCCAAAGTTTGTGACTGTTTTTTTAGCAACTCAAAACCACACAGAAATCAAGAGCAAACCCCTCAGCTCAGATCTACTTAGGGAGTCTATAACTACCATATCTTATTTTTAAGCTGAGATGCAAAAGTATCAGGAAAGAAAAAAGTAATTTCTCCATCTTGAAAGAGTACAATTTACATAAAATTGAGGGGGTTGGGGAGGGATCGCACTTAAATAAAAAGTGGGATAATGACCAGTCACCACCACTTCCACATGCCACCCGGACAGCTTCTAATAACTGAGGCTGCTGTACGTTTTTAAATTTTTAACAGAAAGGTTAGGTGATGTAGATAAGAATTCACTCGACAGAAAAGGCATTCTGGTGAACAGTAACCTGTTCAGTAAGAATTAGTAAGACTCTAAGTAAAACAGACATCATTAAGAAAAAGTTGGTCAAATCTCTTTTTTCCTAATTCCAAAGTGGATACAGGAGATGCATTTAGTTTATGTTTCATGAACATCCTTAGATTCCGGAGTTACAATGACGAGCAAAAGCTCACAACATCCCTAGTGGTTATGACACAGCAGGGGAGACAAATGTTAATTTTAAAATCACACGAAGGTGGAATTATTCTGAAGGATAGGACCGTGGTCAATGTCATTATGAAAGCCTATCATAAAAGCATCTGACCTAGTCTGAAAGATCAGAGAAAGCTTCCCTGAGCCAACATCTGTAGGGAGAGGATGAGTTAAATTGGTGAAAGGTACAGCATGTTCAAAACCGTAAGAGAATGCAGGAAAGCCCACAGCTACAGCTGGGCTGGAGAGTATAAGAGAGATGCAAGATAAAGGTGGGAGGAAAAAACACGGGTGTCCAGAAGGTGCCTGGCTATTTGGCTGTCTCAGGTGTTTAATCTGTAGGTAAAATGGAAAGCTACTGCTGGGCTTTAAGAAAGGAGGCTCCAATGGAGAGAATGACTTGGGGGAACAACAAGAATGGGAACCAATTATAAAAAATGTTTCTATAGTCCAGGTGAGAGACAAGAGTAACTTGAAATGAGGTGGCAGCGATAGAGATGAAAAGAGGAGCCGGGACTCTAGAGATACTAAAGAGGCAAAATCAATAAAATGAGATAGGAAAGGACAGATGCAACAAAAGCCCCTTTCAAAATTTCTCCAAGAATCTTTCCAGGCATTGTACGGCTTTCTCTATTACGGCGGTCAGTTGGTCACATCCCTGCAAGTTAAAAAGGAACTACACTTTTGCAACTGTTTGGACTCCCAGGCAGAATTTTTCATACATCCATTTAGGAAATAGTTTCAGCGTCATTTACGAGAAAGAACAGTTTTCGCTGTAGATATTCCATAATTTACACTTCTGGTAGCTTGGCAGAACTAATTTGCCACACCAACGTATGATCCTGTTTAACCCGGTGGGACGTAAGTTATTTTCATTGCTGTTAACTTTGCCGGCTTCCTCAGCACGTCTGATTGTCACACAGAGGATGCCTACTTCCCAGGGCTTCATTCCTTTCTAAGGATTTGTTCCAGTTTATGAAATATTTTATCTGAAAAACCTGTAGAAAATTAGAAAAATGTCTAACCTTTTCCTCTAGATCTTCTATTAGTTGAACAAGGTGTGGATGGCAGAAATACAAAACATGCTTAAAGGGTTTGCCACAATTTTTCCTTCAAGTTCCCAGTCAGTTGCATGCAAAGGGCATACTCCTACTTGGCTAGGTTTGGATTCTTTTATTACAGACTCTCACAGTAACACTGACCATCACCCTCCCCTTCAGAGTAATTTCGCCTTCGTGTGATTCTAAAATTAACATTCGTCTCCTTTGCTAAGCCATAACCACTACGGATGCTGTGAGTTTTTGCCATGTTCTCGCCCAATTGGACTATCAGATTTATTTGTTAACAACCATTCACATATTCTGAACACACACCCATTTTTAACTTTTAGAATATTATCTGTCCTCTCATTTTTCTACCAAACCTCATTTCTTATGAGCAATTTCAATAAGAGTTTGGTACTTAGAAGATCAAAACCAAGCCAAGTAGAACTAGCCATCATCAACCACCTGCTGGAATTCTGGGCCCGTATGTCAGCAGAAGAAGGCACTGGTTGAAAACATGGACTTTGGTATCAATCTGATACTCTGCCACTTACTAGCTATATGGCCTCGGGCAAGTTATTCAACCCACAAAAGCCTCCATTTCCTATACAAAAGAAGAGTATAATAAAATATGTTAGGTTCTATGTTGTACGATGTAGTATATAATGTGCTGGGGGGGAAAGCATCAAGTGTTTGGCACAGAGAGAAGTAGGGGCGTTATTGTCACGACCACTGCTGTCATCATTATGTTTCCTGTTTTCCTCCAGCCATGGCCATTCACCAGAGAAGGAGGGATGTTTAAGGTGGAAAGGCTGTGCCAATGTTCTGTGTCTTGGCAACTGAAAGATACAAGACTGAGTAAGTCATATAGCAATTAACAATGAATTCAAAGAACTGGGTACGTTCAGCAAGAATACATGGAGAGAGAAGGTATAGGGTGATACTTGCATATGTGTCTGTTGAGTAGGTTAAATAAATGAGTAAGTTGTTGTTTCAAAGAAAAAAGTACATGGAGCATGGGAAATAGCATATACCCTCCATCAAAGAAAAAAGATGACAGCACAGACTTGAATCCAGTATCTCTGGCTTTGGGTACCTTTTAGACTTGTGTGAGAGGAAGCATAGTCTTGTTTATAACTAACATGGGGCATGAGAAATGTATGGTAGCCATTCCCATTTTACAGATCAGGCAATTAAGGCTCAGAGAAGGGACTCGTTGACAATCACATATCCAGGGAAAACACAGGTGCAGACCTAAACCAGATTTCCTCACTCCACAGTCAACTTCAAAGTGCCCTTCTTACTACACCAAGGTCAATCCCAAGGCCACACAGCTTGGACTTCTTTGACCAAAGTTGCACATGCAATTTAGTTACAGTCACAAATTACCATCCTCATCAATCCTGAGTACCTCCATTTTTAAAAAAAAGTAAATAAATTTAAAAAATAAATAAACCCAATTACCTTCTCCCCAAAAATAAAAATAAACACAAAAAATGAACAGCAGCATAAAAAGGGAAAGAAGTATGTTTTAAATTTTTTTAATTTTTTTAATTAAAAAAAGTGACCATCCTTAACAATAAATAACCAGATATTGTTAGACTTCATCGTAAAGTGAACAGGGTCTCCTACTCAGGACACTGTAAGAGTATGTATTTGTCTACAAGCCAAAAAAAAGCCAAAGGAGCCAAAAAGCATGCCAACAACCTTTTAAGGAAATTCTCTTACTAAAAGTAAAACAGAAAAGAAACAACGAAATATGTTTGCATTCATTGTTCCCAGACATCAAATAAAGTCACTCTGATGACAGCATTTCTAGTGATACTCCTTTCAAGATTGCCATACAATGCTTAGAAAATTTCAGAAGCATAAAGGACACCTATTTGTCTAATAAGGCCAATAAAATAATAAAACCACACAGATCAGAAATAAAACTACATATTTCCATGATGATTGCAGAATATTTGTATGAGCAAATGAATTTCTGATGTGTATGGTTAGCATTTTTAGGAATGCAAAGATATCCATAGAAAAAATGATCA
Source organism: Camelus dromedarius (assembly GCF_036321535.1). Lineage (NCBI taxonomy): Eukaryota > Metazoa > Chordata > Mammalia > Artiodactyla > Camelidae > Camelus > Camelus dromedarius. The sequence continues at coordinate 14,823,429 of NC_087446.1, read as the reverse complement.
AAATGCATGCTTAGCTAAACTCAACTTTTATGTATGAGAAATCATAACTACGGTATAAAATCCATAGTAGAAATGAAACAGGATTATATCACTGACGATTGCTAATATTAATGGACCAGAGGGGACTACATTCCCTGAAGCTAAACATGTCAGAAGGGAAAGACATACAATTCAGCTCGAAAAAGCAAAATCCATTAACCATGAAATAGGGAAACAAAAAATCAAACTTTCCATATACCATATCCTACTGGAAAAAAATTTATTAGCAAAAAAGACCTCTACTACACAAAATGTTCTCACCTTAAAACGAATATAAAAATAAATGATTTAAAGTCAAGAAAAATTCCAGAAAATTTATACAGTTAATATTATTTTGGCTACATAGATCCATCAAAGTACCAACATACTTCTCTGAATGTACAGATCTCAAAAGAATGTATGTTGATTGAAGTGCACTTAAATATATTCTTTTTTGTTTAAGAAATGTATCATTTTGACTACTACAAATTTGACGTGAAGTGTTCCAAGTTTTTGTTTCCATTGTGAAATTAAGCCAAACAACATCCAAGCTGGAAAAGAAGTCCTAGCCTATCTAATAGGAAGAGTAGGAAAAATAAGAGAGATTTGGCTCCTTCAGTATACATAAATTTGCTATGATGAATAATGGCTAAAATAATCTTTTAAAAATGCCGCACTTCAAAAAAGAACACAACGATTTTAATCCTAAAGAGTTCTTCACATAGCAGGACTCCCAAGTGAAAAAGATCAATGCCATTGTCAGTCATCAGAGTAACTAATCATTTCACCAGTGGTCCAGGGTGATGCAGAAGAGAGATGGTATACACACATGAAGAATTAAACCAGCAAACAGAGGCCCTTCTACTGCTCCAGTGGGATAAAAGAAGTAAATTCCAAGCTGAACGACACACATAAACTTTTAAAAAGTTGCACAACTCCCTAAAGTGCAAGTCTTTACTCACGCAAACAATAAAGCATTTGCGTGGGCAGCCTCTCTAAGACGCTCTCCAATGATGCCTGCCTGCTGGTAATCATCGTCTCGTGTCATCACTTCCTCTTGGGTATTAGCTACACCTGGCAACATGCTGCTCATGGGCAAATATGGCAAAAGTAATGGGATGTCAATTCCAAGACTGGGTTACAAAAGATTGTGACTTCTGTCTTGTACGCTGCCTGGCCCATCTAGCTTGCTCGTTTTCATCAAGCCAACTTTCCTGTTGTGAGTTGCCCTATGGAGAGGCCCCCAGGACAAAGAACTGAGAGCAGCCTCTAGCCAACACCAACAAGGAACTGAAGCCCTTAGTCCAACAACCCAACCAAGAACTGAACCCTGCCAACAATCATGGCGGTAGCTTGGAAGTAGCTCCGCCCCCATTAAGCCTTGAGAAGATGGCAGCCTCATGAGATACCTTGAGCCAGAGGACCCAGTTACACTGTGTCCACACCAGGGACCCACAGAAACTGTGAAGATAATACACGCTGTTATTCTAAGCCACCAAATTTTAGAGGTAATTTTGTTACACAGCAAAAAGTAACATACAATATTCAACAAAAATAACACCTTAATGACTTCATCTTTGAAGAAATATATTACTGATTTTAGAATGGAAAGATCCTTGTTTTCACCCCAACTCTTATTCCTCAGTTCTGGGACTTCAGTGTCTCTCATTTAGACTTGTCTCCTTGCTTCAAGCTCTGTCCCTCTGTTATCCATGTGTTATGAGTTTAGGTCCCTCAAACATTCGTATGTTGAAGTCCTAACCCTCAGAATGTGACCTTATTTGGAAAAAAGGTCATTGCAGATGTAATTAATTAAGATGAGGTCATATTGCAATAGGTGGGTTGGCCCCTAATCCGATGTGACTGGTGTTCCTATAAAAAGGGGAAATTTGGACACACACACACACACAGAATGTCCCATGAGACCAGAGTTAAGCTGCCACAAGCCTAGGAGCTACCAGAAGCTAAGAGAGAGGCTTAAAGCATATTCTTTGCTGGCACCTTCAGAGGGTGCGCTGCCCTTCTGACACCTTAAACTCAGACTTCTAGCCTCCAGAACTGTGAGACAATAAATGTCTGTTGTTTGAGATATTCAGTTTGTGATATTTCATTATAGCAGCCCTAGCAAATGAATATATCATCTTCTACACAGCTTGCCAAGGAGATCTGTTTGAAATATGAACCTCACCACGTCATAACGTCTATCCATTTATTTATTCAATAAATACATACTCAGTACCTCCTACATGAAAGGCTCTGAGTTAGGTACTAGATATTCAGCAGTAAACAAGAAATACAGCTGCAACACAGCTGAAGGATGAATTAACATAAGTATGTCCCTCTTAGAGGAACAATTAGACAAAAGTACAACACAGGAGCAGACACATCCGTTGGTTTTATCTGGGTGGAAGAATTACGTTTAAGGGTGTGCCAGCTGGATTTCAGCCTGCATTTCCACCCTCTTGGCTGGATGCTTTTCCAAGAAGACAACTCACACAGTCATTAAAGGCAGACCTGAGTAAAGACCTCTACTTCTCAACCCTCACAGCTCCTTCAAAACTTAGATCCCTCCATGACTCTCCATCACCTCCTTGTTGGGGATATGCAACCCAGGATCTCACGCTCAAACAGCCTGGGGAGTGGTTGGCAGGAGCCGGCTCCTACCATAGGTCTCAAAGTCCACCAAATGACCCATAACAGAAAGGAGAATGATAGAATCTTTTAAAGGTCTCCCGACAGCAGATCACCCCAGGCATGAAATTTCTGTTCTGTGAGGCATTTTCTTTGAAAAATAAATGCAAATTTTACATACTAGTCTGTGATATATTCATTCTTATTTTAATAGAAAAACAATGGATTTTCCTCTCAAACATCTGGGTAAAACTGATATTGTACCAAGATGTGTTGGGCTAATTTCATAGTTTCAACTGAAGAATGCTCATCACATGTATTTGAGAAGTACAGAGAGCAAGCTAGAAAGTGTCCTCGATCTGGCCTCAGGATTATCTTTCAATGTGAGGCACCAGGGCTTCCACTCCGGCCCCCTGCTTTTGAGGGCCTCTCTATTCCTCTCCTTCAGCTGAGTCTCTCCCCAGGGGATGAAGAACCCTTGGAGCCCAAGGGGTGGGACAAGGTGGAGCCCACACAACCCCCAACCCCACTGACAACAGGCCAAGCTCCTGATACCCGAGAATCCAGAATTCCATATCTAATCAGCCCAGACAGTGGTGTTCTGGAAATGGCTCCTACTGGTTCACAGAAGTCCATTGTTAAATTTTTAGAAATTTTGCCTGCGTAGCCTGAAGTTGGCCATGGTAACATTACTTACATCTCAAAAATCAGCAAACGTTAAAAATCAGGACTTGACTTATTGTTTTCTCGATTCTTTAGGCATAAGAAAGTGGCGGAGAAGATGTTAATAATGCAGATTAAACTCAGAAATGTGTTGTGTCTCTAGACATTACACATAGGCACAAAAAAATTATAGAGACATTTGTTTAGTATTCAAAAACTATTATATAATTTAGCAAAGAAGTCACCCATGTCATTGAGGAGAGAGTAAAGTTCCACTTCATTGTTTCACTTTCATTGTACTCATTAATATAAATAAAAATGTCAACCACCATGCACGTAGGAACTGTACTCAGGAAGGTAGTTGTTACCTCTTCACACACTACTTGGCCCAGAACCCATTTCCAAGGCCAACACTGGGCTGTTCTTTGACCCTTCCTCCCAAGAGTGGACCACGCTACCTGGGGTGTGCACCTGTGTTGCCAGAGGATAGGTTTTTGCCTCATGCAGGAAAGAATTCAAGAGCGAGGCATAGCAAAGTGAAAGCAAGTTTATTTAGAGAGATACACACTCCACAGAGTGTGGTCCGTCTCCCTGAGAAGGGAGAGCGGCTTAGGAGATACACACTCCATGGGCAGAATGCAGCCATCTCAGAAGGCAAGAGAGTGACCACGGGGTGCAGGGTTGTTAGTTTTTATGGGCTCAGTAATTTCATATGCTAACGAATAGGAGGATTAGTCCAATTATGTTGGAGAAGGGGCAGGGAATTCCAGAAATTGGGCCCCGCCCACCTTTTGACCTTTTATGGCCGGCCTAGGAACTGTGGGTATGCTATGAGGCTCAAGGTCCACCGGAAGTCAAATCTTCCGCCATCTTGGTTCTAACCAGTTTGTTTTGTCCTCAGTGGCTATGTCATTCCTTCCATGGTTGGGCCCTGACCCCTTCCCTCTTGTCTCACCTGTAGAGACAGATGGGCAGCCCAGGGTGTTCACCTATAGGCAAGGTGTCCCTCGTGGTGCTTGCCCAAGCCAGGAGTGGGCAAACAAAAGGACTGCAGCTGGTCAGAGCTTTGCAACGGGTACTTGAGCTTGGCTCCTGCTTGTACTCCGACCCAGTTCCACATGGATTAGAGGCAGTCCAGACTCCATTCCACTCTCTCTGATTATCTTGCCTTGTGGATGCCAGCAGCACCAGACTGCTTGCAATTCCCCACACCCCCCCACGCCATGGTGTTCTCACCAACAAGCCCTTGCTGGTGTTGCCAACTTGCATGGGAGGCACCTTTATTTCCATCATCCTATCACTAGAAACCAACCCAGGGTCTAGCACACAGTAGGACTGGAAAGTTTGACTTACTTAACAAATAAATTTTATGGGCACTAGTACTTGATCCGTTACTTATTATCTATGTGGCATTAATTAAGGTCTTTAGGCTTCAGTTTCCTTAGTAGTGAGAATAAATCTCACCCTGCTGTAAAGATTAAATAAGATATTATATGTGATATCTATGGAAAGATTTATTAAGCACCTAGTTGCTAGGCACTGTGCTTCGTGCTTCACACAGACTGTCTCATTTTAATCCTCTCAGACTTCAACATTAGGAGGTAGGTACTATTGTTAAGCCCATTTTAGAAAGGCAGGAACTGAGGCTTAAGAAATTATGTTCACATAATAGGTCTCAAATAATAGCTTTCATCTACTCCTACAGAAAGCAATAATATATTTGGGTCAGTATTTAACCTGCAATAAATTCCAACAAAGAAGTTATTAAAAATTAATAAAGAAGCAGCTCACCTAATCTGATCATACGTTTAGTAAATCTTACACTGAGAGCAAATATTAGTGAGTCCAATGAAAACAAATTATAAAAAAGTAATCAATACAGTCAGAGGAGATGAATATGGTTCTATTGTAAAGTAGCTTTAGATAGATAATACCAACAGTCACAAAGTAAGTTTTCAATGAAAACAACATAATATAAATGATTTACGACAAGTTATAAACTAGCCGGTGGTTCTCCAGCCCTGAGAAGGGCTCTCTCCTTTTAGAATCAATGAGCAAGAAGACACTTTTGGAAGCTGAATCCTTTTTTTTTTTTTTTTTGATCCTTTAAGTCTCTCTGTACCATAACCTTAGTCATACTACTTGTTCTTTTGCTTCCAAAAAAAAAACCTCTAAGAGAGGATATTCATTAAGAAGAGCATCAACCATCAGATGTGAACTACCTTAAATAACTGGCACTGACAACTCTTGGCGCAACAAGCAGAAGGCTACCGAAAATTAAATTGAAAGTAACAGATAATCATGTTGACAATTACACCTGGCCTAGGACAAGAAAACCTGGGCTGCTGTGGACCTAATGTAAACCTTAATATTTAAATTTGCAAATTAGTACATATGTGGAGAAGAGACTTCCTCTGATTTCTTCTTTGAGCCATTCATGTTGACATCCCCAATATGTGTTATTTAAACAGCACAGGGACGAAGAGCATAGACTGGAAAGCCTGACTGCTTGGACTGGAATCCTGACTCCGACAGTTATCAGCTGTGTTATATAACCTCCTTGTTCCTCAGCCCGTTCACCTACAAAATGGAGACAGAAATAAAACCCATCTCATGGGGCATCAGTAGTGTTATATGTAAAGCACTTTGAACAATGCCTGGCACATCGCAAATGCTATACGTTGGCTGTGATTACTAGCATTATCATTGACATTAAATAATGTCTTGTCATGGACTATATATTGGACTTAAAATTCATATGTTGAAATCCCAACCCCTGATGTGATGATATTTGGATGTGGAGCCTTTGGGAGGTAGTTAGGTTTGGATGAGGTCATGAGGGTGGGGATCTCATGATGGGATTAGTGCCCTTATCAGAACTGACTAGAGAGCTAGCTCGCTCTCTCCACCATGTGAGGATACAGCAAGAAGGCTGTCATCTGCCAACAAGGAAGAAGGCCCTCACCAGATACCAACCTGCCAGTACCTTTAGCTTGGACATCCAAACCTCCAGAACTGTGAGGAATAACTGTTTATTGTTTAAATCACCCACTCCACAGTATTGTTATGGCAGCCTGAACTGAGTAAGACATATCTCAAAGCCTAATTGCTACAATGGCTGAGTTCCTAAAAATTGAAAGAAAAAAATCTGAGAGTCATGTCTGTAGAACTATATTACATACCACTGTAAGGAAGAAAGAGAATCAATGAATGTGTTCTACTTACTATATGTCCAACTCCGTCTTCCTCCAATATTAAGAAAGACAATAGAAATAACTCTTCCTCAGAGGTATTAGCTACATCTACTTATAAAATACATAAATTACACATCAATGGTGGTCTCTTTATTCATTAATTGCTTACAGGCACTAGTTAATGAAAATAAAAAAGATGTATTCTTCCAATTCCATACCTCAGTCACCTACACTAACCATATTCTCTTCATTATTGTTTTCTTTAGAAAATGGACAGCATGTACTTAAAAATATAATTTTGGGAGAAATACACTTTTTCAATAGATACAGGGAACTTCTCTCCTCTTGAAAATTTATTCTGCTCTCTGAGAGTTCAAAACACTGAAAATTAGCTTGGAGTACACATCTAGAAAGAAATGATTAGCTGAGAACTAAAACAAACCTTTAGCTCTGGTAGATTTAACTTGTTTCATTTATACCATACTTCTCAAGTATTTGCCAGTCTAAAAAAAAAAAGAGTTTATCCCTAGTTTTCTTTAGATTAGGATATTGTATAATGATGCAAATAAGTGAACAGAATCGAAATATAACAATAAAATACACTAAAATTTAGGAAGACAAATACCAAATATTGGCAATTCTTCCTCTAAATGAGCTCAAACTTTATTTCAAACAGCTCCATATCCACAGAAATTTGGGAGTTTTTAAGGTCTTTTCTTATTTAAATCTTGAGCACTGATTTTGAATTGTGTTCCAATCCTTTCTACCATTTATCTATTTCCTGTTGTTCTGTAGCTCACCACTTCCATAGACTAGTTCTTTCAAAACATTTTTCAAATATTTTCTTCTGAATATATACCTATAACTTACCAGTCCAGAATTTTCAAGAAGTATGATATTCTGTTTGTTTTTAGAAACGATTCTTTTAGAACTGTCTTTGTAAACATCAGATTCATCTTTTACTAATGGATATTATTTGTCCACAGTTTTTAAATCCTGTTGACACTACCTTCCAAACAGCTTTTGAATACTGCCTCATGGCTCTATCCTTACTAGCATCTCAAAACCCAGCCCCTCACCATGTCTCATCTAGATCAAGGTACTAATTGTATAACTCTCTCTGCTTCCAATCTTAGCTTCTTCCAATTCATCTTATTAGGAAGGTTTTTAAAATTTTTTGCAAGACAAAAATCTTGTAACATCTTTAATCTTGCTTAAAACTCACCAGTGTACTCTTTCATCTTTAGAATAAACTTTTAATCCATTAATGTGGTTAATATGGTAGACTGGTTAGGAAATTTTTTTGCAAGTAACAGAAACAACTTTAAACTTAAGGAAGGACACAGGGTGGCTCACAAAATCAAAGGAAAGACTGATTAAATAGGCTTAGAAAAGGAGGCTCCAGGCTGCAGAAACATATGGATGGTCTCTTCAGAACATCAACTATATCAGTCTTCAGGTCACTCAACTCATATTCAAATACCATGAACAGAGCATATGCTTAGCTGGGTTTAAGGCATCTGGCCATCCCATGATATCTCATAAGACTGTATCCAATGGGAGGTGATAGTTTTCATAGCAGAAATTGCTAATTGTTCACAATATTCTCTCTTTTCATCACTATGTACATACTACATTATCCTCCCAAACATCATGTGACCATGTGATTAAGTTCTGGCCAACGGAGCATAAGTGGAAGTTGTTGCCTGGGACTTCTGGGAAGTACCTTTGAAGAGAGGGGGCATGCCTTTTTCTCCCCTTCCTTCCTTCTGCTGGCTGGAATGCTGAAGGAATAGAGGGGTCCAGCAGCCATCTTGGACATCAAGTGGCTTTGGGGATGGAAGTCATCTCCGGTGGAATAATAGCATAGGATACCAGCTGGGTCCCCAACAACATTAAGCAACAAAGCAACACTAGATTGACTACCTCTATACCTCTTTTATATGAGAGAGAAATGGTCACATTTCTAGTTTAAGACACTATTATTTATGGTGTTTCAATTACTTACACCTAAACCTAAACTGAATTCAAGCCATTGTTCATAGCAACTCAATGTGTTAATATTGGAAGAAAGAATAATGGATCCTGGATAGGCATAAAACAGCAGATGCCCACTGCACACAGCCATTCATGACTTTCACTCCACTTGCCTTTCCCCTCATTTTATGCAGAGCTCATTTCCATTTAGGATTTCTCAAATATATCAAGCTCTCTTAGCAAAAAACATGTGGTTGCTCGGATTGCTTTTATCCCCTTCATCTGACTGACTAACTTCTACACACACAAATGTCAAGTCATTAGTCCTCACTTTCTTATTGTTTTCTGGGTTCCCATATTCCAAGGGGAGTCTTTTATTCTTCCTTCAAGTTCTCATATGACTCAGCGACTTCACCACTATACTTACCATATTTGCTTTTAATGACTGGTTTTCTTGCAGAGAAAGAAGCTGATGCAATGCAGTTGCACCTGAGGCTTCAGCCCATCCTACGGGGAGCTCTGGGGCTGGGGCTGCTCTTCAGAGTTGTCACAAATTGAGATGATGGGCAAACCCTGGTATTTTTACATGAGCCAATTATTTAATGTGCCCCTACCGCCACTCTGCCTCACCTCCCTGGGAGATAAACTTCAGTGAGACAGATACCTGTGGCCAAGGGCAATTCCCAGTGGGGGATTCAACTATGATCCTTCAGCAGCAAATATCCTCAGTAGCTGGGGGATGGGTGAACACCACAGTATCTTCTGTAGTCAGAGACTGGGTGTTTCCATTTGTAAATAGGCAATACCTGAAATAATGAAACAATTATTTCATTCTGGATGGATGGATTGATGGACAACCAAGCCAATAAATGATGATGTCTGTTTTCAGGCAGAGAGGATAAAATCAATAAGGAAGAAATAGAAAATGCTTGTGAAGATCATAATTATGGAAACAAAGTCCTGCTAGAGAAAGGATGACAGAGCTGGAGTACCGTATCAGCTCTAGGCTGGCATTCCTTAAGGATCAGGTAAATGAGATCCCCAAAGAGGTTAAATGGCCTTATCAAGGAACACCGCCAGTATGAAAAATAACACAGAGTAGGAGTGAGAGTTTAGGCATATGTAGAGCAGGACAGTCTTGAAGAATAGGAATAATACTTCATTTGTTAAGATAACAATCAAAGAAGCCAGTATCGATTTAAAAAGGAAAAAATAATGAGGTGAAAGGGAAAAGGAGAGAATTTGAAGGTATAACTTTAATATTTTCTGCAAAATAGGAGGTAAAAATAATTAGTGGAAATTGAATCAAAGTGTGTTTAGAGCAGCAGAAGGGTGAAATTTTATATAAATGTTATAGAGCTGTGCCAAGAAATTAAGAGCTATGAAGTAGGTGGTACTTTAGCTAGGGGGTCATCCAACTATGCTGGAAGTTCAGATAGAGTGAGATGATAATTATTTGTCATATACCAGGTTGCAATGTTTAATGCTTAAAAAAGAAAAGTTATTTCTTGAATTTTCATTTTTAAAATATTCTACTGAAAACAGATAGACTGAATTTGTTTAATTTAATATGATCTTTTCTCCTATGCAAGGCCAATTTCTTTGTCACCTAATGCCATAGTATGCCTTAGCATTCACTCCTGGTGTTGAATATTCTACGGACTTTGACAAATGTATAATGACATACATCCATCATTATATCATACTGCCTTAAAAATCCTCTGTGCTCTGCCTGTTCATCTCTCTCCACTATCCACCCCAAATCCCTAGCAACCACTGATCATTTTATTGCCTTTAAGTTTTTTTTTTCTTCCCCAAAATGTTATATAGTTGGAATCACACAGTATGTAGCCTTTTCAGATTGGCTTTTTCGCTTAGTAACATCCATTTAAGGTTCCTCCACGTCTTTTCATGGCTAGATAGATCATTTCCTTTTAGCGCTGAATAATATTCCATTGTCTGGTGATACTAAAATTTATTTATCCATTTACCAAAGGAAGGATATCTTAGTTGTTCCTGAGTTTTGGCCATTATGAGTAAGGCTAACTTTAAAAGAGAAAAAGTTTAAAGGCTTTTTCCTCTTTCAAAGACTCAAACTATGTTGATTGTTAAATCTCAGAATTCTTGGAGAAAAAAAAATGTCTATCGCTCTTCTCCTTTGTTAGTAGCTCTTTCTAAAGAGATGCTGTAGGTTCAAAAAGTTCGTTTAGAATAGGTCTTCCTCATCGGATGTACCTTATATCACCATAAGCAGCAGCATCTCATCTTCCTCTGCTACGTGATATATTTACGGCACATCACTGTTTGTCAAGGGCTTTCCATACATCAACCACTCAATCCTCCTTAAAGATTTGTGAAGTAGAAGAAATTTAATCCTCAGTGTGAACAGGTGGCTTGGGCAAAGTCATATAACAAGCAGCAGGTAGATCCAAAGCTGGAACCCATACTCTCCATCTCCTCCTGGTGCTTCTTGTCACCCTCACACATTGATTCTCAATTATGTCCATGTCTCTGCTTTTGATAATTCCAAATTCTGACGTTCTGTTTAGCTACTAGGCATCTGTTTCGTCATTGTCCTTGAATTACTTAAAATCTACCAGGCAAGTGATAGAGGTAGGAGACACCCGATCGAAGAAGCCACAATCTATCTACAAAATCAACCACCCTCTTTGGCATAACTGCCGAGAAGACACTCAGTCATCACCACCGCCCTTAGTTAGAAAACAACAGGATTTTTGCCTGAGGTGAGATGGGAGAACAAAGCCCCAAACTGGCAATAAAAAAAGCTTCAGAGGAGAGCGCTGGCATCAGTCTGATAAATTAGCGGAGCCAAGAAGAAAACGCATTCCTTTCCAACACTCTGTGTGAAAACACAAGTAGGCTCAGTGACACTCGTTCAAAAAGTCATCTGAAACATATTTTTAAGTTCCGATTAGCAGAAAACTCCTGCAAATCCAAAATTTCCACAAGTCAATTTCTTTCTGGGATCTGTTGGAGGATTTATTTGATTCTGTTGATATCTTTTCACAGATCTCCAGTTCCTACCTAACGGAGCTGTTGGTATCATGCTTAACCATTGCCAGGTGCACGCAGCAGGAAACTGGTGTATTTAACCACCCTACTGCATTTAGACGTTTGCACTGGGCTGACAATTAAAACAGAATAATAATCGTCCCACTGCACCTCTCAGCTACGCATATTAGGAACAGCCTGTAAACCCCGGGAGGAGGCAGGGAATCTAAACCAGCCAAAGACCGTAAGCAGGAACTCTTCTGACTCCAGCAGTTTAGGAATAATGCAGATAAATCACAGAGCAAGCAAAGGGGAATAGAATGCATTTCTGGCTTGGCTCAGAGGAAAAGACATATGAGACAAACTCGGGGAAACTAAATTTATACAGTCTAGAGAATGAGCTTCAAGGAGGGAACCTGATCATAATCTATAAATACCACCAAGGTAACACCATAAATAATTAAGGAGAAGAACCTTTCGTTGTCTCTGAAGGAGGTCTAAAAATGAAGTTGTAGATTTACGTCTCCCTTCCTTTCCCCTTGGCATCAAAACACGTTTTATTAAGAGTCCTTTGCTCTTGCCTGGGCTATACTGGGCAGAGCTCTGGACAGGCGGGTGCCTGTAGCCAGCCTGCCCTGCATGAGAAATACAACTAACTCTCTCTCCGTCCAGCCAAGAAGCTCAGCCTCCCCACCCTCCCTCAAAAAAGCCACTTCAGGAGCAGAGGATAGGACCTCTCCCAGCACACGCCTCTGCCACTCCAGGGAGTCAGAGCTTCCAGACTTCTCTAAAACCCAAGCAGAGAACAGGGCTACATGTATTTTAAATATTCATTGTTGCATCTACTTGCTCAAAAGAGTATTTAACATGTTCTAGGTCAGTGCTTCTCCATCTAAGGGCACACAAAATCGCCCAGTGGTTTCCTTAAATGCAGCTGCTGATTTAGTAGTCTGGCGGGTGGAGCCTGAGATTCTGCATTTCTAACACGCTTAAAGGTAATGCGGATACTGCTGGTCCACGGACCACACTTTGAGTAGCAAGGGGCTAGGAGGTCAGAGTCCCTTGCTGTAGACAGACACAGAGAGACAACTAACATACGATACAGCAACATGCAATAGGCACCTAATCCAGCCTGAGAGGCAGAGAGAGCAAGCTTCCTGGGGAGGGCAATCCTTGAGCTGCGTCTACGAGATATTAGTGCAATTAAATACCAGGAAGGAGCACTCAGGAAATCCTCATGGTATTTTCATTCATAGATAATTAACAGGAATAATTTGAGGATTAGGAGAGATTCTATTGGCTGCTGATTTTCTTGGATTGGTCTGTAAGATTTTACAGTGTTTTAACCTAAGACACTGTGGAGTAGAAATAGCACAAACTTTTGAGTCAAACAGCCTCTCTGAATTTCAGTTTTCCAATATAAAACACCTAGACTAAAACCTGCCTCCGGGCTTGTAGAATAGATAACAGAAGTAAGTTCTTAACAAATGTTAAAACTCCTTTCCACTTTTACTGACACCTGAAATAAACTGCATTTCCTGAGTCACTGTAAATGCTTTTCCCCGCCTCTGTCCTGTACAACTCCTTCCATTCCTGACCATTCTAAATGTGCTTATGTCTAAGGAAAATCACACCAAATTTACAAATTCTACTCCCTTTTTAATGTGCTAAGTGTATTATCCCCCTTGCTCACTCAGCATTTTTAAAATAATTGCTCATGAATCTATCCTTCAACAGAAATAAAGATACGGCAAGCGTACACCCTGGGTTTCTCAAGGCAGCTCTGATTTCAGTATTCTGCCCACTCCTCGAACAACTGACTCCAATTTTTGGCTTAAAAATACGGTCATCAGAGATGTACAACAGAATAATCTGAACTGCTGCCACAATTTCTGGCAAACGTTTTCCTAAATTTTTTTTTTTATTTAATAAGCTCAGTTTGATAAATGTCTATTTTTAAATGCCTACCTGTGAGACTCTATGGGGCCAGTCTACAGGATTTATGACCCTGTCCCTGTCCTCCGGTTGTCCATTCTCTGGTGGTTGGTTATGTGTGTGCTGGGCAGTGGATGGCAGGAGGTGGGAAAAAGTCTCCACCAGAGAAGCTCACCCCAGTGCAGTCTGGTGATTGGTGCCAAGTCACTTGACTGTTTTAATGCCTGTCTTCTTTATCTCTCTGGCCCCCATAAAAAGACTGAAAGAATAGATGCCTAAATGCCAAAGTCGTCTCTAATATCATATATGTGTGCCCTGTGGTTCATTTGAACTCAGCATCTGTAGCTCAAAGGCTGTCTTCCTAACATAGACACAAATTGGAATATACAGGCTATTCAGGAGTGAGAGGGTCTCCTCCCCGAAATCTCCTGACAGAATATGGAATTTGCCCCCAAGAGAGCATCAAGAATACACTTTGTGGTTGGCCAGCTCCTAACGAATGTGGAATCCCAATAAACTAGAATTCCAGAGGGAGTAGATATGGAAAACACACTGTTCTTGTCCCTGTTCTATCATGAAGAATAGCATTGAGTCTTATAGGTATTCTTTAAATCATTTTTACTTAAGAAATTTTGGGGCAAGAAAGGGAAAAGATCTACAAAAGAGCCAAGTGTTGACTATGGCAATTATGATGATGAACAATTTGCTGAACCATTTATCACACAGGGATTTGTGCTCTCTGTGAGCACTATAATGTTATTACTGTACACCATGCCCCTTGAAATACAATTCTAGCAGTGGAAGCCACTGCTTCTCTACTCTCTATATTTTTAGAAAAGTTATAAGAAGAGAGAGTAATTAGGAAAGTCATTCAGGGGACTCTCAATAAACCTAAAAGTATACCCATTCCACTACCGATAGAAAAATCAAAGCTTGATTTTAATCCCCAAATAGCTGGACCATAAAACATCACTTCTTTCCATGCACTGTTGCTTAGACTTGAATTATACAGTTCAATAATGCTTTTTAAAAAAAATGTTCCTTTTGTGTATATTTCCCTGTGCTATACAGTATAATCTTGTTTATACACAAAACGTTATGGTAGCTCACAGAGAAAAAACTGTGACAATGAGTGTGTATATGTCCATGTATGACTGAAAAATTGTGCTGAACACTGGAATTTGACACAACATTATAAAATGATTATAAATCAATAAAAAATGTTAAAAAAAACAAACAAACAAACAAAATGTTCCTTGAGTAACAAAATTTCCAATAGGAAGTCTGTCTACCCATAGGAAAAAAGGAAATATGCAGATATCCAAAGTTCAAGGTAACACTTCACCTCAACCCCAAACCCAAATCACTGACTCAGTTTGGTGGTGTTGATGTTTTGGCCCCATTTCTATTTTCGGAAGTGTATTTCTGTCTTCAGGCTACATAGGTAAGAGGATCAAACCAGATTTACTAATGGCACAGACTTGCATTCTGATCTAATATACATCTAATCATTGAGGTTTGTAAATTTCCACCTAGTGGGTCCCTTCAGCCCATGTCCATCCACTTCTAATGCAGAGAACAAGAAATCTTCAGTAATGCAGAGCCATTTTAATCCCATTACTGTCACAAATTCTTCATAGTATCTCCCTAAACCACCTTCTTTTCTAAAACCTGACCTCAATTATCTTCACCTGGATTACCACTCTGTCTGATTTCAAATTCCTAATTTTTAACGTTTCTGTAGTTAGACAACCTTCAAATGTACTAAAAACAGCTTCCTTTACAGTTTTTTATCCTGGCCTTAGATCTCATCGTAAGACATTGATACACATCAGTAAATACTCAGAAACAATCCATATTTTCTGATTTAACTTTTATTAGTTTCTACATCATTTGAACAATCCATCCCTCCCTGGGCATCGCCAAAGTGCGTGGCCCTGAGTTAGGACCTAAAGAAGAGATAAAAAGGTAGTGACCATCCTCCCATGACTAGAGACATTTAATCAAGCACCTAACAACCATTAGTCAAGGATTTACTTTCCTTCGCATTTTCTTATGTTCCTATTTACTTTGATCATTCCAGGAAATGCATTTATCTTCTCCTAAATCAGACTACCCTTCACAGACAGTAATTTCAGTGAATGAGAAGAAAAAGTCTAAGTGTTAAAAGCTGAACTGTCTAGTGTTTCTCAAATGTTAATGTCCATGTAAGCTGCCTGAAAGCTTGGTCCTTTTGTTTGGGTTTTATTGGGGGGGGGGGGTGTTTTTATACTATTTCTTTTTTACTGAAGCATATTTGACACACAATATTATATTAGTTTCATGTGGACAACACAGTGATTTGACATTTATGTACACTGTGAAATGATCGCCACAATTAGTTTAATCACCCTGTCACCATGCAAAGTTAGTACAATATTATTGACTTTATTCCCCACGTTTGGAAGTCTTGTTTAAGTGTAGAGTCTGACTCAGTGCATCTAGGCTGGGCCTGAGAATATGCATTTCCAACGAGCTCCCTGATGATGCCTGAGGCTGATGCTGCTAGAACACCGAGAGCAAGGTGGTACCCTGGAAGGTCTGTAAGAGCAGGATCCTACCTGACTTTCACACCTCGCTCTAGACCAGTGCCTGGCCCACTGCCTCGCATGTTGTAAATGCTCCATTGCTATCTCTGCAGTGAATAATTAGTTGTGGAAGAGACATAATTAAAGAAGAAGAACCTAGGAAAGGAGTGTATTCATCTCAACTCAATTTTTCTCTTGGACAGAGTTGGGTAAATCTTTTTTAAACCCGACTTCACAATCTGGCCATCAAACTCACCCATCCTGACTTACGGTCCCTCTCCCTCTGCTTTTCCCCACACATCTTCCCCTGAGAATGGACCAGTTCCCTCCACTGCGTGTACGTAAATCCATGCCCATCATAAAGCGTGCCCCTAACCTGCTCCTCTTCATGGCAGCCTAGACCCAAGGCCACCAGCCTCTTCAGCTCAAGCCCCACTTCTCACACCAAGTTCTGCCCAGCTTCCTCGGCCGCCCTCCCAGGAACTCTGCACCTCACAGATCTTCTCAGACGTTGGACGTAAAGCAAAATGATGTACAAGCAGCTCCCTAGCAGAGATAATTAGTCACTTTGACGGCAAAGTGGTGAAATAGCCTTTTGTCGGAGTAAAATTCACTGAGAGCGCCAGCTGTCCTGCGTCTGCATGGTCACTGCCAAGTAAATGAATATTCATCACATTCTGTTCTTTACTTGGGACACCAGGTCAAGTGAAACATTTGAGTCAAGCTATATGTAAAGACAAGACACCAGGATGTGCTGGGGAACAGTGGTCAGAGCATGGGTTTCAGAGCCCAACACCTGGGTTTAAATCCTGGCTCCAGCACTGTTACATCCATGGCTTTGGCCAAGTCCTCTGGCTGGTGGGAGCCCAAAGCTCTGCATTAAAAGGGGAAACTGACACCCAACACATTTTGTAAAGATTAAATAAGATGACAGACGTAGACCACATAGCCCGGTGCCTGGCACAGAGCAGGTGCCCAAAGTTTCCTCCTGTGACCATGACCACAGAGGGTTTTATGCAGGCAATGGTTCTCAAAATGCGGTTCTTAGAGGCAGCGCCAATATCAGCCAGAAACTTGCAGAAATACAAGTTCTCAGGCCCCATTGCTGACTTAATTAAGAACTCTGAGGCTGAGGTCCAGCAACCTGTGTTTTAACAAGCCCTCCTGACGAATCAGACGCTCCCAAGGTTTCAGAAGCACCGTTGTAAAGATTAAAGACACCGTAGGTGTAAACCACTGTTAGGCACAGGAGGAGATACTAAACGGGCTCCTATTATTTTTAATAGGACATGATTTTTGTTCATAAAGTGCCTTCATTCCACTTCCTGACACTAACATCTCCTGCTGCAGTGTATTGAACTAACTACTCAGTCGCTTCAGTTAACGGTGCTATCTAATTGCCAACCTTTGAGAGTGCCCCGAGCTGCTGCTCACAAACTATTTAATTGCTCATCCCATTGCCTACCTAGAAACATCCCGGGGGTCTCATTACCGGTGGCTGACCCCGGCTGGCTGCAGAAGCAGGACCGCCAGCTCTCCCATCTCCTGGGAAAGCCACGCTGGAGGCTCGAGCGCTGTCCGCACTCCAGTCCTGACGCTCCCCATGGCCGCGTGAACCAACTACGCACAGGATTCTGGACTGCTTTGACTTTCTTAAGCTTCAGTTTTCTCTTCCTATTTTTCTTTGCTTTTATTTGTTGAGTACTTGGTGGGGCAGGGGGGATGGGAAGGCGGGAGTTGGAAAGAGTTGCTTTTGTTTCCTTAACTGCAGAACAGTAAAACTTTTCCATAAAAACTGTGCATCGCTCAAGGCCAGACCGTTAAGCAGCTGGGGCATTCTGGGCACTGCCTGTTACTGATTGTTATTTCCTTTTTCACTGCACTTGCGAGCAAGTCATTTATCTTTAAGTTAGCAAGCAGGAAATGGGAAATAAAAGAAATATGTTTTATTTAAAGCAGTGTTTGGGGCTAGTCATGATGAGGGGAGTGGGCACTGCCTACGCTGAGTTCATTTTCATTACGCTGCACTGAAAACCAAGTCATTTATCATTTTCTGGAGTCCCACTATCATCTCCCTGCTGCCCTTGCTTCTCTTGGTTCCCTCCCCCAGACCCCTCACCCCACTGTCATACCAGTGTTCTTGAATCTTGATGATAATAACCTGGTGAAATCCAAGACAAGTGACCCCTCTGGGTACCAAGCCCCAAGACACCCTGGTCCTCTCTGAGGGAGCTCTCATGGGATAAACTAACCATCATTTCAGGTGTAAACCAGAAAGGAGCCTTTTTTCCTATCCAAATGGGAAAAATAATCATCAAAGGAGATAATCTACTTCTACCACTTAGGTGACCCCACCATCTATCAGTGCAATGTGTAATACAACAGCGAAGCAAGGATGGAACAAGCTAGAAGTGTCCTCAAAAACCAAAGACCCCATTGTTCTTTAACAAGTCTCATTTGCTTGCTTTTAAATCACGGCACAACATCCACTTTGATGACTTGGGAGAAAAAGCCGTTGCATTATCAACATGGAAGGAAAAAAAGGGTTCAGTGCAATTCACGTTCCCAAAGAAAACTGGATTTTTTTCCTGCAGCCTAAATCTTGTTTTAAAATTGCTGAGTTTGTTGTCACCTAGTTAAACTTTTAAAGACTGGTTTATCTGAGGTGGATGAACTCTGCCAACACTATTCTTTATTTAATATCCAAAAGTAGGACTATACCTTTAATGCTCCCATAATGCCCTCTGCGTGATTGATCACAGTAGACAATGTGTGATAAACGAGGTGTTCCTATCTGTCTCCTAATCGGGCGAAGGTGAGCTGGGAAGCACGCACTATAACTTGAGTCTAGCAAGAGTTAAAAATGTGGCAAACTCTCCATAAGTACGTTTGTAATGGAGTGAATGAATAAGAACTTTATAAAACTTTGAAACTATATAAAACTTTGAAACTACTTTGTACATTTATACAGATCTGTTTTCAATGATACCAGAATAATGAGACCAGATAAAAATGGAAATACCAGAAGGATAAGTCATTATACAGAAGCTTAAGTGATTTAGCTGTTAAAATAAACTAGATATTATAGTGTAAGCTAAAACAAATAATAAACTGTTTACTCAAATAGGATTATGTCAATTAGGAAAATCCCTTGAAATTATGCCACCTGAAAACTAACAGTATGACAGGGCTACGAAGTTAGCAGCAAAGAAATTTCTTGCTCACTGTAAAATTACTTCACTCCACGTAAAACGAAATCTTGTCACATTAAACCATTTCAGCAAATTTTCTCTCCTGGCTCAGTCCACTCATGATGCATGTGTACTAGAGTTTCTCTGTAAAACGTAACATGATGGAAAAGTACTAAATCTCAGAAGTATCTAGAAGATGACCTACACGCTCCCCACCTAGCCCCCCCTCCCCCCGCCCCCGCCAGCAAAGGATAACAGTTCAAATCGCTCTCCAACTTTATCTTCCTAAAACCATGATGGATTAAATCATCAATAATCCAAAGGTAAATGGAAGACTATTTCTTTATCTTTAGGCTTATGTATAAGTATTTAAAAAGAAAATGAACAATGTGAACACTGCTTATGAAAAGAATATTGATCAAACTTAAACCTGAACCATTAAATTGTACTAAAGTGACCTACCAGGAAAAAGAAATTCCAATGAGGCAATTACTTATAATGTGTCCATAACACTCAGTTTCTGTCTTAACTGCTCCTGAATGCCTCACCCACCTATCTGTGCCAGGCTCCGTAGAAATCTAATTTTACTGTGTGTCAACACATGGCAAAACAAAGTACACCAAGCTAGCATCAAACTCAGAATTTACTTTTAGGGGCCTCAGATTTAAATACTTTGGCTCTGGTTGACATAATTCACAACCTGATGTTGTTTAAACCTGGTAAGCCAGGTTTTTCTCTCTGATACCCCTGGGCCATTCACAAAGCGTGTCAGTATGCAAAAACCACAGTGACTGGTGTTGATCAGGTAAAAGCCAAGCAAGGACAATTACTAAACCTGGGCTGCTCAGCCTGTACACACTCCTAGTGAGAAAATCGAGGAGCAAAGGTGCAAGTGAGAAACAAGTGACAAAAGGAAGTCTTAGCAGAACAAATTCCCAAAACAACCTTTTGAAAGTCAAAGCTAGTTCTTTCATATTTCCAGTCTGATATGTAATCAAATAGCTTAGGAGTTAATTTTATGTTGCATCTTTTTTTTTCCTTTAAAATTAATCCCATAAAAGAGAATAACTACTAAGAGCTAGTTTCATCTGGGATTTAAGGCGCTTCAAATGGAAAAAAAAATAAAAAGTTGTTCCAGTCTGCAAGCAGAAGAAAATAAATAAATAAATCACCCCTAAAATGATACCGAACATCTCTTAATTGTGGTCTCAGAGCAGTTTCCTCTTTTGGCAACGTCACTACGAATATTGTGCTGAATTATGAAAAGAAATCTCTATGGTCAGTTTGGTGATGCAGTGCTTTCTACTAAACGACCCATTAAATCATAATGATTTCCCAAATACAAATAGTTTTAGACCATGATGAACCTAAGCTAAGTATTTTAATCAGGAAGAAGACTTAAGGAAGTGTGAAAAGACCATTCATTCATTCATTCATTCACTCATTCTCTCAACAAGTATTTATTAATTTGGGAAATCTACACCAGGCTCCTATGACTGCCCAACCCTCAGATCTCACCCCTATGCCCCATTTTCTCTGAAGAAGTCCTCATATTAATTAAGGGGATGTAAGGAAAGGACCCCACACACACTCAGATTTCATTATCACTAATCGGAGTGCCTGCTCAGTGTCTTCAACAACCGTGCCCTTCCTTCTCACTGGACGGGTCAGATCAAGTCATTTTCTGAAATAAGCTTCAGTCTGCAGAAGATATACATAAGATAAAGGTCCCCACAAAGAGTACCCCCCAAAAATCAAAATCTGTTAGTAGACCTTATTTTTTCCTCTACTCTGTAAATGTATGCTTAAAGGAGCAAAACCTAGATTCATAAAATCGAAGAACTTCAGAGCTTATAGGGACAGAGACAGAGATAGTGATAGATGCATAAAGAATAATCTAACCCAGGAGTTTCCAAAGAAGGGTCCCCAGATTGCTGCCACTTCTTCCCAATGTGTTCACCACTTGGGTCAAAATGAGAAAAGTAAGGGCAACGTGCCGAGTTTTCACAAAGCTTAATTTGTTCAACAGGAAGGGTTATGTGTTACGCTGAGAGTGCAGCTCCTACTTTCTTGGGGTTAAAATAGACTCTCTTTGACAAGACGATGACAATAACGATGGTGTTTTGTTGGGGGAAGAGTTCCTTGTGCTTAACTGGAAGATTAAAAGTTGGCAAACCTCTGTAGGTCCACAGCACTTGCTTCTTCGTTTTTCTGTTGTGTGAATTCCCTAAGCATCCATTTCATTTAATCCAAATACCATTATTTTATAGACGAAGCCTCGTGAGATAAGGGACTAGAACACAGTCACACAGCCTAGTAAGTGCCAGGATGGGACATGACATTAGTCTCTTAACAAATCTTTTGTTTTTGAAATGTATAGGTGTCCTTTAAAAACAATAGTAACAGAAGAGACTATTTTCCTCATATAATGGGACAGTTGGTGGTTAAGAAGAAAGCAGAGAACCCCTCCGAATGTTCTAGTTGTCCTAATTGTCTCCGCGTTCAAATTGTTAATGATGTCAATTACTTAGAGAACTGAATTGATCATTGCGTTGAGTGGTCTACACGAACCAAGACATTTTCCCCCTGCAACAAGTGGGCGCATTACTTGATCGAATACACTACACCAAATGCTTGGTTTATAGTCCCAAGAATCAAATTTTGTGTAGAAGCAAAGTGAATGGCACAACAGGTAGTTATGCAGCTAATCCAAGCAAAAAGCCCCAAACCTAGTATTAAAAAAAAAGAACCAGCCGGCTATCTTGTCGATTTCACTAAACAATTCCTCATTTTAAAGTAATTAAACTCGTCTTCATAATAAAAAGGTTTCACTATGGTGCTTAAGGTAGACAGAGATTTGGCTTCATAATCATTGATTAAAATCTTTGAAAGCCTGAAAACAACAGAGATCTACAGGTACAAGAAATGATAAAATATATGTAAAATACTTGTGATAAAAGGTCAATTCTGTCCCTTTTTCCTCGCTTTTTTGTTCTTAGAATAAAAAACGCTTACCGTTATATTTGCATAGCTTCTTCACTCCTAAAGCATCAAATTCTGGTTACAACAAAACCACCATTGTACTTTTTCTTCACAAAATGGTAAACAGAAATGTTCATTTGTTTTACTGGTTTTCTTTCCCTTTTTTTTTTTTTTCCTTTTTGGGATTTGAATAAACATGTAAAAATACATAAACCTCTGAAGATGAAATCTAACTCTCTTTAGTGTGCAGTGCTTGAAAGTATAAGAAAAATTGTTAAGAGGAGAATGGTGCCTACATGAAAATAAAACTGGACGGTGCAGGCTTGAACTGAAGAAAATAGCAATTAATTTAGAATTAAGCCTTTTTTTAAAAAATAACAATGTTATGTCTACATAACCAATAATAAAGTTTTTTTTCAGCTTAAAAATATGGAGCAAATGGCTGTGGGCAACGTTTTGTGCCAAAAGAGTTCTGCCGAGTTTTGATTGGTTTTTCTTTTAATTCGTTTTTCATTTTTGTTTCAAGCATTTTGCTGCTTTCTTGTGCTATCCCTGAGAGGAATATTTTAGCTCAAGAACTCCCCACTGATGAACAACACTTTTAGAAGCACAACTTATTGTGCATTTACCATTATTATCACCCATGTTTTCTGAAATGCCAAGGTCTAGAAAGAGGCTGATGACAGAAGGATGAAAAAATATCACTTAAGAGGCGTAACCCAGTAAAGAGTTTTATAAAATAATACTAAAGATCGTGTGAGGTCTCCTTTGGATACAAAAATCTAGAGATATAAATGAAGGTCTGCAAAGATTCATAGCGGGGGAAGAAACCTACTCTTTCAGAAGGAGGTTATCCTCAGTATAAAATTGTTGTTTATGCAGTAACATCCCACCCCTCTCCCTGACTGATTTTTGGGCAAATCTTCCTCACCTTTAACCCAATACAGTGGGCATGGCTCCCCACATCTGCTGCACTTTCCTGCCTAACTCTGGAGCCTTTCTAGGGCCCCAAATCTGGACCATATTTAACAATAAAAATACTCAGCTCATGTCTGACTTTTCTCCCAAGTTCTCCCACATTTATCATTCCATACCCTTTACCATGCCTTTACCTCATGTGTGTTGAGAAAATCAATCTCATGAATGCAGTCTTTCGCCCCCTACTCAACTGCCTAAGAATGGACTTGAGCCTGGAAGACTTGACCAAGAGAGAAAGTGCCATCACCGTGCATTCTGGATGTATCACCTTGTGTGGGGACATCTTTCCCCGTTTCGGACTCAACGTGTGCTCCTTTGTTCTGCCTAAACAAGTACTTCACAGGGCACCTGGTCAACCCCACTGCTGTCTGCATTCTCTTGGAAATGAGATGGGGTCCTTCTGCTACAGCACAAAAGGGATTAACTCCCCTGTGTTGGCTGCTGGGAAGGACCCAGTGGCCAGAGGGGACCAATCCTGCTGTTAGAGTTGATCTTGCTTTGTCTCTTTCTATGTGAGTAAAAGCTTTGTTCCATCCAGTACTTGATCGTGTTGTTTTTCTTGGCCACTCCCATTCTGAGATGCTGTGGGCAGAAGTGTTCAGACTTCTACTCCTGGCAGCAGGCAATAGATACCATTGGCTCAACAATGTGAGAGGCCCATCTCTCCATCACCGTATGTCCTCCCCATCAGTAGCATCCCCTACCTCCTTCATGAAGCCTTTTCTACATTCATGAAGGCCATATATAAAAAAGTCAAGGACTGTCACATCAGGGAGACCCAGGTTCTAGTCCTGACTTTGACACATTTACTTATGTGTCTGTCACAGAACCTCTCTGAGCTTCAGCTGTCTATAAGGTTCTTGTCAGTGTTGAACTGATGTAACAGAGGTATCCAGTAGGTATTCACTAAACATGAACCATTTTGATCACTCCAGATCCATTAGTCAGTTTTGTTAGACACTTTGGTTCTAAAGAAGAGAAAAGTCAGTCAAGGGGGTTAAGGTAACCAAAGAGGCTACTGTAAGTTAAACAGGCACAGGAAGTGCTGAACAACTTGGTAGCAGGAAGGGCAGGAATTTCAGCCTATTTTGGTCTTAGCACAAAACTGTGGTAGAGCTGAACTTTGGGGTTTTCAATGAATAGTCTTCCATTAATGTGACTCAGTTACTCTGTGTCTTCTTCTCTATCTGTCCTATCAGCAGTTCCCTCCCATTCCCATATCCCCTTCTCTCCCCTCTCCTTCTCTCTCCCTCTCTCTCTGCCCACCCCCACCCCGTCTCTGTCTCTATCTCTCTCCTCTCTCATAACTTCATCTTGCAAGAGGCCCAGCATAACCAACCCAACTTATCTCTGCATCATGACGTTTGGCCCCAGTCCCCACAGCTGCCTCCTCCCATAACTATTTCCTGGTTCAGACTTGCTAACGGGAAATCTGATCGACCCAGTTCATCCTTTTGCACCCAGCACATGCCACTGAAATGGCTTCCTCTGGGTCAGGTGTCCAACTGTTTGTGGGAACTGGGGTGAGAAGACAAGAGTCGGGAGTTCCTGGAACAAACATGGCTGCAAAAGCGCATCCTTTTTAGGGGTGTAATCACAAGCGGATCCATGGGAAGAATAAACCCTGAAAGCGACAGCAAGTAGACTGCTTTTTTTACCCTAGAAACTCATCCACACTGATGACCAAAGGTTCTACATCTTATTTTGTTAGAACACATCCTGAAGGACAGAACAAAATGGAGAGGAGGGTTATACGCAGTTAACCTGAAAAATTCTGCTCCCCACCAGGAAATTCTAATAAGCCACCCTCCACCGTCCACAGTCAGGTGGAAAACCACTCCTCAGTAGAATCTAATTTATCTCTCAGCTATTCATCATTTCAGATTGCTTACTGTCTCAATTTACTGACTTATTCCAAATTGGTTATGACCTTCTGAATTGTAGGCACTGTGTTTTATACAGACACATCTTAGTAACCTTTCTCTTTCCCCTACCCTGAATATCATGGGGTAACCACGTAAGTGCTAAATCAATACGCACATAGACATACATAGTTTTAAAACTGGAAAGAACTTGGGAAATTGTCCCTCTTCTCATTGTTTTAGAGATGAGAAAACGGAGTCCAAGACAGGGAAAACAGCCTGTCCGAGGTCACACAGCTCATCAGTAACAAGGCTAAGACAAGAACCCAGGGAGGCGAAGGTCCTCCCCACTGCTCCTGCACCCTCTAAATAACTACTGCTGATGTGATTTACAAACACGGGTATCTCAAACGCTAAAAAAACTCATTTACAATTTATGGAGCTATTACTGAATTTGTCAGATACTTCTTTCAATACTCAAGTAGTATCTACGTGTCTGTATACAAATTGAACAGTCAGTAATCTCAGTATTTTCATATACAGCCTATTCTCATGATTCCTAGTAGGTATGTTCTATAACATTGCTGCAAACCCGGAATTAACAAATACTGACTCACTGCTCCTCCGGAAAATATAGGATTAGGTGCCTACAAGCCTTTGGTCCCATTTTCGTCATCAACTAATCGATACACAACTTTGTTTTATGTCTGTTTCTATTTAAGGACAATTTATTTATTAGATGTTGTTCATTCATTAACACTGAACTCATGGTCAGCAGCACTGTAACTCGTGCCTGAACAAAGCTTATCTAACAAGCATGTTTTCTCTGTGAGGCACATCACAGCTTCCTTGGGCTTAGGAACACTAAATAGCACCTGAGCACTTTAAACAGTGAAATCTCCAGCAAAAAGCCCATACGTGCAGGCAGTGGGGAGGTGGGGTGAGGGGAGTGGCGGGGCAGTGTGGGAGTGAAGAACTGGCACTAAACCGACCAAGAAGACACTGGTCTGTAGGATGAGAGCTGATACAAGGAGGCAAAACATCGCCTTGTTTGACCTTGACTGGGACCATCTGTGTCCAGTGACTCAAATTTTTCACCATTCAGAAAATGTCTGAGAATGACCACGGAAGTGCCATGAGTATTGATTTTTTTTGAGATTACAAATAAGTTTTAACGAGTAAACAAATTTGCAAATACAGAACACTTAAACAATGAGGATTGCCTGTATTTATATATAATCTAGGTGATGAAATTGTATTCCATTTTCTTCCTGATACTCTGTGACCTCCTACCCACAGAAACTACTAGAGTAAAACAAGCAGTCAACAGTTCCTTTGATGCAAGTGGAACACAGCCTCCAGGACCACCCGTATGGATAACATTATCCGCAACAAGGAGAGACACAAGCAAAACTGCATATTATTTACAAATAACTGTTGCTAGATAAGACTACTTTCGTTCTGTACAACTATATCAGCCTTGCATGTTAATGGATACCTCTATAATGCACTCACAGTAAAGAGTGCCTTTTAAAAACAAAATGAATACATTTAGAACACAATATAGGTATTAATGGATATTCACGAGAGAAAAGGTTTTAAACGCTTGGGAAAGGAGATGCACATTTGCTTTCCAAAAACGACGACTTAGAAATGTATTCATCCTTGGGTCTATGTAGCCTCAAACACAAGGTGACCTTTGAAAACTTTCCCGAACAGAGATCATGAACTAGCAGCCCAAAGGTTGAATATCATACTCCTGAACGATGTTAACCCACTCAGTGTATTTTTTTTAATTTGAATTAGTTGCCAAAAGTTATAAATTAGGAGAATATACCCAAAATCAAATTTTCTGTATTCTCTTGAAAAAAAAAAATCATCGTGACCCCTGCCCCTATTCTTGCCTGGAAATCACTAGCAAAGCACTGAATAGCTGTTGGCCTCAGGTTCTGGAACGTCCCCTCCCCCTCACACTATGGTTCAGGTCAGTTGCACTTTCCTACTGTAAAGTTGAGAATAGGTTAATCTTACTAATCTATCCAAATGGAGGCAAAAAAAAGAAAAAAACCAGCTGAGAATCACAGTTTTCATTTTCTCACACCTTGTTTATTCACATCGACATTCGAGGTGGTGATTCCTGCCCTAAAGCTAAGGTAGACATCCTCCTGACTACAACGGTAAAATATCCTCCACGTGGAATCAAATGAGCTTAGCTATGGCTTCTTACAGTTCACAGAGGCTCATGCATTATCTCATGTAATCTTTGCAGTAAAGATCAGGCTGGTAGAACAGGTCATTTCATCCTCACTCTACCAAGAAATCCAGAGCCCACAGAGATGCAACAGCTTGTCCAAGGCCAGTGACTTGACTAAGGAGGGTGAAATCCAGTCTTTCTCAATTCCAGAGCATCGTCTACTCTGGAACACATACGAGCAAAAGGACTGATCCATACTTTATTGCGTATTTCACTTTTTAAGTATATTCTGGTCATCAAGGTAAAACTCCAATGTGATAGACATTAAGGTGTTGCTTTTCTATTCCACACAGAAGAACCACCTTCAATTGAATAAGACTGCTTTTGTCCACATCACTCCATTAATGCTACTAAAAAATACACGATTCTGTGTGTGTGCCCCAGTGCACACACACTCTCCTCATCCCAAACGAGAACTGAAGCAATTTACCCTTACGACAAGATTAGAACGATTGAGAGGATTGTTTTTAAGGAAAAATAAAAGTCAAAGAAAGAAAATAAAACCAGAGGTATGATGAGTACCTGAGTACCTGAGTACAAGCCATAATAATCAGATGCTTCTTTCAAGACCATCTATTTTACACCGAGCTTCCCAGTGGTCAGTGCACAGATGGAAACACCATCAGCTACCCAATTCACCGTACCAAGCAAAAAAATACGTCATCGTGTCTGAGAGATACTTTTCCCCCTAGAGTCCTCATAAACTCCGTTGGATGCAATTTAAAGACCCTGATTCTCCACCACATTAAAACAGGGAATAAAACAATAAGCCATAGTTCCTTTGGTTATTTCTTATATTTCCTGAAGCAGGCTGATGGCATCATGCCAAATCACAATTCAGTAAAAACAATCCTACTAAGAGCCGATACAAAACAGTCTAGTTACTTAGCCAATCTGATGGTCAGATTAATAAAATAGATAGGTAGGTAGGTAGGTAGATAGGTAGATAGATAGATGATAGATAGATAGATAGATAGATAGATAGATACACGGATACACGGATACACGGATACATAGCTACATAGCTAGTAGAATAAATATCTAAGAAAGCATCTCTAGGCAGCACAACTT
The DNA here is from genome assembly GCF_036321535.1 of Camelus dromedarius. Classification (NCBI taxonomy): domain Eukaryota; kingdom Metazoa; phylum Chordata; class Mammalia; order Artiodactyla; family Camelidae; genus Camelus; species Camelus dromedarius. The sequence goes on along the minus strand of NC_087446.1, from coordinate 14,795,094 downwards.
GCAGGTGTTCCATACATACCGTTCTGCCCATTCAAGCTCTTGATTAAGTATTAGGCAGAAAAGAGTTCAAGGTTAAAAATCTCTGACAAGATCTTGGCACCAAAAAATTTCACGTTATTGATTAAAGACAAATCCATAGCTTTTGACAGTGTACAAGGTGGGTGTAGGTTTGACACTGCACAGGAAATAACTGAAGCCCTTTCCCACAGTCCTATGGACGGGAACTAAGGGAGGCACTGAGGGCTAGGTCAGGGGTCCTTTTCTCACCTAGACAGCTGGCCTCTCCACGAGAGATCAGAAAGCGACAAAGGCGATGACACTAGCCCACCCTGCTCTGAACTTCAGCCCCGTATCAGCAGCAGCCGGCTGAACATTTCCATCTGGCCATAATGTCTGTCCTTCAACGTGCCTTTCTATTCTCATATTCCCAGTCTTCAGTGATGACCTCACTTCCTATCCATTCACTCAAGCCAGACCCCAGGGAGTCTGTCTGCTTCCCTCCTTTCCACCACACCACCACGGATGACCAAGTCTTCCAGTGTTAGCTCTCACCCACTCTGCCCTCTCTCCAAGCCTGCCTCTGCTGCGCTGGTCCAGGAGAGAACCACCTCTCATCTGTGTTCCTGAATGATGCTCGTAATCACTTCCCTGCCTTTCCTTCTTCACATTTCTCTTCTTTCAGTCTGATGGCATCATCTTTCCAAAATAATAACAGCAATAATAATAGCAGCATTTATTAAGACTTTACCATATGTCAGGCACTAAGTCCTTCATGTGTATTATCTCATGTATCTTTTTTAAACTTCAGCTTTACTGAGGAATAACTGATACATAAAACTGTAACCTGTTTAAAATGTACATCATGATGATTTGTCATACATATACATTGTTAAAGAATTCTCACCATCTAGGTAATTAACACATTCATCTCCTCACATATTTATTTATTTATTTTGATGAGAACATTTAACTTCTACTCTCTTAGCGAATTTCAATTATACAATATGGTGTTGCCATCGATAGTACGTTTTGCATTAGATCCTCAGACCTCATTCATCTTATAGCTGAAAGTTTACATACTTTAACTAACCTCTCCCTATTTCTCCCACCCCAACCCCCCAGCAACCACATTCTACTCTCTGTTTCTTTGAGTTTAACTGTCTTTTCTTTTTTTTTCTAGATTCCACATATAAGTGGTTTTTTTCACTTAACATAATACCCTCAAGGTCTGTGTATATTGTCTCAAATGGCAGAATTTCCTTCCTTTTCACAACTGAATCATATTTAATTTTATATATACACACACACGCCACATCTTCTTTATCCATTCATCTGCTGATGGACATTTAGGCTGTTTCCATATCTTGACTACTGTGAATAATACAATGAACATGGCAGTGCAGATATCCCTTCCATATTTTATATTTATTTCCTTTGTATACATACCCAGAAGTAGTATTGCTGGATATGGTAGTTATATTTTTAAGTTTTTGAGGAACCGCCATACTGTTTTCCATAGTAGCTGCACCAATTCACATTCCCACCAACAGTCCACGTGTTCCCCTTCTCCACATCCTCTCCAACATTTGATATCTGTGGTCTTTTTGATGGTTGCCATTCTGATAGGTGTGAGGTGGTATCTCACTGCGGGTTGGACTTTCATTCTCCTGATGATTAGTGATGTTGAACATTTTCTCACGTGTTTGTTGGCCATCTGTATGTCTTCTTTGGGAAGATGTCTATTCAGTTCCTCTGCCCATGTTTTAATCAGATTGTTTAATTTTTGCTGTTGAGTTGTATGAGTTCTTTGTATATTTTGGATGGTAACCCCTTTAGGGACATGGTTGCAAATGTTTTCTCCCATTCCGTGGATGTCCTTTTCATTTTGTTGATGATTTCCTTTGCTGTGCAGAAGCTTTTCTTCTAGGAGTTTTATGATTTCAGGTTTTACAGTCAAGTCTTTAATCCATTGTGAAGTGATTTTCATTTATAGTGTAAGAAACTGGTCCACTTCTATTCTTTTTGCATGGGGCTGTCCAGTTTTCCCAGCACGATTTACTGAAAAGATCATCCTTGCCCCATTGTATAGTCTTGGTTCCTTTGTCATACATTAATTGACCACATATGTATATGTTTACTTCTGGGCTCTCTCTTCTGTTCCAGTGATCTTTTTGTCTGTTTTTTAGGCCAATACTTTACTGTTTTGATTACTATTGCTTTGTAATATAGTTTAAAATCAGGAGGTGTGATGCCTCCAGTTTTGTCTTTCTTTCTCAAGATTGCTTTGACTATTCACAGGCTTTTGTGGCTCCATACAAACTTTAGGATTGTTTTTTTCTATTCCTGTGAAAAAAATGCTATTGGAATTTTAAGTGATTGCACTGAATCTGTTCATTGCTTTGGGTGATATGGACATTTTAACAATATTAATTCTTTCAATCCATAAGCAAGGAATATCTTCCCATTTATTTGTGTCTTCTTCCATTTCTTTCATCAGTGTCATGGTTTTCAGTACATACATCTCTCACCATCTAGCTCCATCTAGTTTTACCATCTAGTTTCATACCCCTGTGGTTGGAAAAGATGCTCAAAATGATTTCAATCTTTTAAAATTTACTGACTTGCTTTGTGATTTAACATAAGATCTATCCCAGAAAATGTTCCTTGTGCATTTGAGAAGAATGTATCTCCCACTGCTATTGGATGGAATGTTCTGTAAATGTCTGTTAAATGGTCTAACATGTAGTTTAAATCCAAAATTTCCTTATTGATTTTCTGTCTGGATGATCCATTGTTGAAAGTGAGGTACTGGATACTGAAATCCCCTGCTATTATTGTATTTCTGTCCATTTCTCCCTTCAAGTCTGTTAACATTTGCTTTGCATATTTAGGTCCTCCTATGTTGGGTGCATATCCCCCATATTCTTCAGAACTTTTTGAAATCATCCCATTTTCAGATTAAAAAATTGAGTCACAAAGAAAATCATTATCTTTTCAAAGTTCACTCAGCTGGGACATAAGGGAGCCAGGATATGAGAAGGACCAGTTGAATTCACATACTGCACTCCTAACCACTGAGAAACAGAAAAGCAGCCCCTGACGTCTGCAAATTGGCCTGAAATTCACAGCTAGGCCACAACGTTCTCCTGTTGGTATAAACAATCTTAAAGTACAACGCGTCAGCCAAAGTCACTGTGACTGTGATGAAGGGAGACCAAAGCCAAGACCACTTATCTGGTCTAAGCACACACAAAAATAAGGTCATTGTGCAAATACAGAAATACCAACACCCCCCCAACTAATGTGAGTGCCTGCTGCCCCTTTACCAACTATAGCTTTAAACCCCTCTTGTCTACCCTTCTTATGGATAAAATTGGCTGAGGTACTGAATCATAGAATTAACCCTGTTTCCTGACAGACCTCAATCCAGAATGAACTCTCACTTTTTTGGATACTCCCCCAAGTCACTCAGATCCAGGAAGTCCTTTCTAGCACCTTTTTACTGAGATGTTGTCCTACTGTCCATAGCATGGTTTTCCCTTCATTGTAATGAGCAATAAATCCAACTTCTTCCAATTACAGAGGTGTCTTTGGCTAAAGGACACTGACACCACAATGCTCTGCTATCTCTAATCATGATTTTTCTATGATGAAAAAACCCTTTTGATAGCTACACACTCCCTATGTGGAAAAACTCATTAAGAGGAAAACCCAATCCTCCGCGCTCCTATGCCTTTCTTCAGCCTCACTCTTACCACATCCTTCCTGCTGCCACGCCATCCTTGCCATCCACCTTCATGACTTACGACAGCAACATTCCCAGACATTCTATACTTTCACACTTGCCATTGTTCCACCTTGATGCTTTCTGCCCATCCCATCCTACAGCTCCCTCCCCTTCTGTAACCCCTTTCTCATTCTGTAGGTTGCCACGCATTCCCACGCCATGCACCTACAGCTCCCATACCTCTATTACAACTTTTCACCACCATAATAAAATTTTCACTTAATTTGTCTGCTCTGCCCACTTGCAACTCCAGACTTCCCTAGCATTTAAGCTCCAGGCATGCGAGTTTCATGCCTAATGTGTTAAGAGGATACAGCAGAAAAAGCAAGATTAGACAGGTAGGTTAAATTCACCATTCCATCACTTAGAACCTGCATAAAAACAGACAACTAACTTAAATTTTCTGCGACTCCATCTCTTCACCCAGAGGGGGTAAAAAAAAAAAGGAATGATAATACCTTGTAGAGTTGATTTAAAAATTGAAAGTGTTTAGCATAGTGTCAGTTACTCAATACAGGTTTCCCCTGCTATCGGAAAGTAGAACATTCTTATGAAACCTTCTGTGAGCCAGAACAGCATAAAGCAAAGAAACAATTACCTTAGGACACATCTTGCTAACGGATGCACCAAACAAATTGAGATAAAGCACAGATGCTCCCAGACCTAGTTCAAAGCTTTGGCGGCCTGATGCCAAGATGTTGAGCATAGTTCCCAGGGAAGGAGCTTGGCGGTGTCACCATTTCAGCTCGGAGTGTGTGCTGCCTCTATCACGGCTCGCTGCAAAACAAACACTGAGTTCTATTTTCACTTTTCACCTTTTTTCATGAAAGTGAAAATCCTCCTTGGATTTCTTTCAGTTAGCAAAAACAGGTAGTAATGTAGGTTCTTCACAAAAGCAAAGCAGCGAAAAGCAGGGGATACCTGTATATGCTCAATGAATTTAACAGTACAGGGCAGGACAAACTAGATGAAACTCTTCTTTTGATATGCATTATGTCCCAGCCTCTCTATTTTTAGAAATTGCCATAACCTACTTTCTCAGGAATTTGAGTTTGCATTAAATGCTATCCTATACGAGCTAGCGCAAGATAACCATGTAACTTGCACATGACAACACATTTCTCTGAATGATCACTCAGTTATAATCTTTAGACCAAGGGGAGACTACAGAGTTATTTAATCCAATGCACTCTCATTTTTTAAAGAGATAAATTGTGATACAGTTGACCCTTGAACAACGTGCAGGTTAGAGGCACCAACCCTCCTGCAGTCAAAAATCCACATGTAGCTTTACAGACAGACCTTTGCACCTGTGGTTCCACATCCTTGGACTCAACCAACCACAGACCACATAGTACTGCAGTACATCTTTATTGAACAAATCTGCATATAAGTGGACCCATGCAGTTCACATCTGTGCTGTTCAAGGGTCAACTGTATATTCATATGATGGAATTCTGCCACATGTATCGACAGGAATGAATTTTACAGACATATCAGTGAGTGAAAAGTCAGAAACAAAGAGCTTGTATGGATGATTCCACTTGCACAAAAACTAATGTACGGTGTTCGCAGTCAGGACAGCATTTTCTTTTGGGAAGGAGGGTGGGGTTAGTGACTGAGAGGAAGCCTGAGGGGGACTTCCTGGGTGTTGGTGATTCTATTTCTTGATCTAGACCTGGGTGGTGGTTACATGGCTGTTTTCACCTTGCAAAAGTTCACTGACACATAAGCACATGACATGACCACTTCTCTGTACATTTATTATGCTTTAATAAAAATGGTTATTATTTAAAAGAATGACAGCCCCAAGTATCAGCCATACTCCATGGTAGCGGCCAGAATCCCAGTGACACCTGCTCTATAGGAAACGCGCTCATTTTTAAAATGAGAAGAGTGCGGCAGCGTAAGTGACTACCCCAAAATCATAAAACAAAGCCGTGACTCAGAACTAAAACCTGCAAGTACAGACTTCCTTGCCAGGGCTCTTGATTTATGTGTGTATAATGCTATCCCAAGTAAAGCCATCAGTGTCTTCTCAAGGAAAAGGTTCCTTGGATCTGTGCATGCGGAAGCTGGAACAGAACATATTCGAGGAGAAGCTGCTCTTTGGCTGCTGGCAGAACATCCTCTGAATCTGTGAAAATTTGCAAATCAAGGCCAGGCCTCCATCCGCAGCTGGTACAACACATTTCTGTTCAAAATGAAATTTCGTGGCATTCTTTTCTTCCCCAGCTAAATTACACGTAAAGTAGGTAAAAATCATTGAAGGTAACCATAATTCCAAGGCCACGCAGTGCAATTAAAATGCTGCAGAAGATCAGGCTACGTGGCAATAATGTTCCACCACCAGCTCTCCTTTTTCATCAGCACCGAGAGGCTGGTCAGAGAAGCCAGGGGTAAGAAGGCACCAGGCCATCATCCCTAATGGGAAGACCCAAGGCTGAACCATAAGAAGGCCAGGCCCCCTGGCAGCCTCAAACGCGGGCTCTGGGATTCGGTGCCAACCACGCTCTCCAGCAGCTCAGCAGATGTGCCTCTGAGAGGCTTTGATTTGCAGATCATCTGCTCAGGTACAGTGAGAAAGTGCACCCCATAATTTTACAGCTACGAGTCCTAATGTCCCACAGCACTTTACTGTTTAAAGCATTTAGTCAACAGTCGACAGGGCCATGCATAACTAGATGTTGATTAAAAATGCACAAGAAACCATGAGTTACGGCCCAGATGGCTGCTTGAAAATAATCTAAAGTATATACAAACTTTACAAAACCAAAGTACTTGTTTCATAAAATATTGCCACCGTGAGGAATTTGTGTAACACTTATCAGTTTGTTCATTTTTTTTCCTTACAAAATTAGTAGAAAGCACCTCATAAATATCACTTTGAAATACTTCCTGGTCTTACCAAAGACTAAGGTAAAAGTTTATCTTCCTCATATATTATGTAAGTGAAAGATCTTGAGGGAAGTAGTTGAGAAAATCTTCAAACAAGTCAACTTTAAAAAAAAAATACAGCAAAAAAAATATGACAATGAATATATGTATGTTCATGTATAACTGAAAAATTGTGCTCTACACGGGAATTTGACACAACATTGTACAATGACTAGAACTCAATTAAAAATGTAAAAAAAAAAACATAAAAAGACACAGTTTTCCTTTAAATGGAACAAAAATATCCTTTAAGATAGCAAAGGGCAGAGGTGGCCAAGATGGTGAAGTAGGAAGACCCTGAACTCACTCCTCCCACACACACCAAAATTCTAACTCCTTACGGAGCAAATAACTATGCGAACAACCTGAAGACTAGTAGAAGAGATTTTCCACAACTTGAGACAAAGAAGGAACCACAGTGAGACAGGGCAGAGGAATAGAGATGCGGTCTAGTCAGGACCCACACCCCAGGTCAGCAACCTACAACCTGGAGGAATATCACCATCTTAGAGATCCTCCCCAAGGAGCGAGGATTCTGAGCTCCACGTCAGTCTCCCTGAGTTCTTGCACCCAGAAGGTGAGTCTCCAGACTGTCCGGCTTTTTGAACACCAGCAGGGCTTACATCCAGGGGACTCAGAGGGCTGTAGGAAATGGCAACTTCACTCTTAAAGGGTGTGTGCAAAATCTCACACGTTCTGAGTCCCAGGGCAGAGGCAATAATTTGAAAGGAGCCTGGGTCAGAGCCACTTGCTGATCTTGGAGAGCCTCCAGAAGAGGCAGGAGGCAACTGGGACTCCTCCTGGTGGTACAGACCTGGCAGCACCCATTTGTGGGAGCTCTTTCTACCATAATAACACCAGGGCTGACAAGCGCCATTTTGGAATCCTCCGTCTAGCCCACTAGCTCCAGGGAACTGGCCCCAGCCACCAGCGAGCCAGCACTGACCCAGAGTCTCCCAGGGCCAGGGACATAGCCACATGGGGACTGCCTCACCCTCCAGTGGACCCGTAGCCAGTGTACGAGGCACAGCCTCATAGATAACAGGGCCGGAGGCCAGCCTCACCTACCAGCACACCCACAGAGGTCAGCCCTACCACACCAAAAGGGCATATGCAGTCCACATGGGGCACACCCTAGAGCGTGGGATCTGGTGACCAGAGGGGAGTGTGCTGTTGAGCCCCATAGGACATCCCCTACAAAGGCCACTTCTCCAAGATCAGGAAATGTAACTGACCTACTTAGCATATAGAAATAAAACAAAGAATTAGGCAGAATGAAGAGACAAGGAATATGTTCCAAATGAAGGAAAAAGCCGAAACCTCAGGAAAAAAACTAAATGAAGTACAAATACGTAATCTACCTGATTAAAGAGTTCAAGGTAACGATCATAAAGACGTTCACTGGACTCAGAAGAGTAGATGAATTTCAACAGAGTTAGAATGTATTAAGAATAGCCACATAGAGCTGAAGAATATAATAAATGAAATTTTAAAAGTGCACTAGAAGGAATCAACAGTAGATGGGATGATAAAGAAGAACAGATCAACCATCTGGAAGACAGAGTAATGGAAATCACCCAAACTGAACAGAAAATATAAAAAAATTATTTTAAAGAATGACAGTTTAAGAGACCTCTAGGACAAAACCAACCATATGAACCTTCACATTATCAGATTCCCCGAAGGAGAAAAGAGGAAGGGCAGATAATTTATTTGAAGAAATAATAGCTGAAAACTTCCCTACCTTGGTTTGGAATCAGACACCGAGGTCCAGGAAGCACAGAGTCCTGAACAAGATGAAACATATGGAGATTCCTCAAAAAACTAAAAATAGACTTATCCTAAGATCCAGCAATCCCACTCCTGGGCATATATCCAGAAGGAACTCTAATTCGAAAAGATATATGTACCCCAGTGTTCAATTACAATAGCTAAGAGATGGAAACAACCTCCATTGACAGATGACTGGATAAAGAAGCTGTGGTATAATTTCTACAATGGAATACTACTCAGCCATAAAAATAAAATAATGCCCTTTGCAGCAACATAGATGGACCTGGAGATCATCATTCTAAGTGAAGTAATCCAAAAAGAGAAAGAAAAATACTCTATGATATCACTTATATGTGGAATCTTTAAAAAAAAAAAAAAAGACAAATAAACTTATCTACAAAACAGAAACAGACTCACAGACATAGAAAACAAACATGGTTACCAGTGGGGGAAGAGGGTGGGAAGGGATAAATAGGGACTTCGAGATTCCCAGATACTAACTACTACATATAAAATAGATAAACAACAAGTTCATACTGTATAGCACAGGGAACTATATTCAGTATCTTGTAGTAACTTATGGTGAAAAGGAATATGAAAACGAATATATGTATGTTCATGTATGACTGAAGCAGTGTGCTGTACACCACAAATTGACACACTGTAAACTGACTATACTTCGATTAAAAAAATATATATATATATAAAGAAAAGGGAACCCTCATGCACTGTTGGTAGGACTGTAAACTGGTGCAGCCACTATAGAAAACAGTATGGAGGTTCCTGAAAAATTTAAAAATGAACTACCATGTGATCAAGCAGACTCACTGCTGGGTATTTACCCAAAGGAAACAAAAACACTAATTAGAAAAGATATAGGCATGCTAATATTCACTGCAGCATTATTTACAATAGCTAAGATGTGGAAGCAACCTAAGTGTCTGTTGATACATGAATGAATGAAGAAGATGTGGTACATGTATACAACGGAATACTACTACTCAGCCACAAAAAAGTGAAATCTCGCCATTTGTGACAACACTGATATATATAGAGGGTATTATGCTAAATGAAATAAGTCAGACAGAGAAAGATGAATACTGTATGATTCCACTGTTATGTGGAATCTGAAAAACAAAACAAACACACAAAACAAAACAAAAAGAGACTCAGAGATACAGAGAACAAATGGATGGTTGCCAGAGGGAAGGAGAAGGGAGCAAAATAAGTGAAGTGGATTAAGAGGTACAAACCTCCAGTCATAATAAAATAAATAAGCCCCAGGGAAGGAACAGACAGCATAAGGAATATAGCAACTTTGTATGGGGACAGATGGTTGGTAGACTTATCATGGAGATCATTTCATAATGTATGCAAATGTCAAATCATGATGAACACCTGAAATAAACGTAGTAGTGTATGTCCACTACATTTCAATAAAAAGAGCTAAAGGTAAAAATACTCTAAATAAACTGAGAGCTTTAGGACATCATTTTAATGTAAATTATACAGATATACCTGCCTATTTTTAAATAGCGCCAAGTTAATCTGGTCAATTTGATCATGAAAACATGAGTTATATTAAAAGGTACTCATGGGTCACTGAATGCAAACTTGTCACCTAACTGAACACGGGTCCTAAATGTAATGTTTAAGAACATTTTTAAACAGAACCACGCTTCAAATCCCGATTTCTAATTCCTGCATTTAATTAGTGGAGCTCAGTCTAAAAAAAAAAAAAAAATACACAACACCACAAACAAAACAAGATCACAGTCACCAGGCATCTTTACTTTTTAATACTCTGAAATGTTTTTATGTAGTTGCTACAATTCAGATATAAATTTCAGCTGCAACTCTTTGTAGGGCCAAAAAGTGGAACTCCACAGAACTACCATTTTTTTCTTCCGTGACATTCATTTGAAACAGTAGCAATCTTATGCAAATAAAATTAATTTCATATTCATGTACTGTGTCTACTATAAACGCTGCCATAGTGGATTATGTTTTATAAAGCAAATATTATATAGGAACAATTCATTCCCAGTGCATTTAATTTGCAAAATCACCCAGAAATCAGGAGGAACAGATTGCAAGTTTGCAATTTATAAGGTGTTTCTGTCTTTTTTTTTTTAAAGAAATACCTGATGCTCTGATCTTTCACATTCAGATCACACTTGATAGAACAGGTTTTTGTCAAGAGTTGCAAAGGGTCTGAAATTTTATCTTGCTTGCAAGCTAACAGTTTACCTGCCACAGTTTCACAGATTTTGGCAAAGACATGAGATCCCTGGGTCAGAGGCAAAGAGTTTATTACCCACAGAAGAGCAGGCAGCATGAGATTCATGCTCATATGGGTTCCCCTTCGTCCCGGGTCGGTCCAATGTGGATGATGCAGAGCAGCCAACAGAGATGCTGCACACACAGTAGGTCTGTGCCCCAGCTAAGGAATCCCAAGCTTGGGAAACTCTAGTCTCACAAAGAAAACTGCAACCAGAGCTGCTTAACCTTTGTCCCTGAAGGACTTGATCCTGGTCAGGAAACAGATCTGCCTTCTTCCTTAGGAGACGCTGTCCCTAGCTTCTAAGGCTGTTGACTATGCCAACATTCTTGAAAAGATGGTCCAGAACAAAAGCTGTCACAAGATTTGCAGAAGCACCACAGATAATTGTCCCCCAACAGTTTTGTACACTATACTCCATACTTAATTAAAATTCTTTCTTCTAAAGAGCTCCACATTTTATCTAAGCACTAGTTCCATGGGAACATTTTTCCAATGATAAAACTGTATGAAGTTTGCTATTAACAAACAGAAAGAAAAATAATGCTTTTTTGACGGTGGGATTAATTTCAGTACAATAAATACATTGGGGCTATATTTTACACTACCATGGCTTAGTTTCATAAAAGAATCCTTTACAAATACTCATTAGAACATTTAACAAGTATTACAAATATTTTGTATATTTTGATTTAAGTAAATGTAATTTAATAAATTAAATTAAATTGCTTTGATTTAAATAAATTTAATTTAATAAATTGAATTAATTTGATTTATATAAATTTAAATAAAGAAAGTTAAAACCAAAGGGAAAAATATAAAGAGATAATACAGAAACCTGTGCTAATACTTGGTCTATTAGGTGTTCTATAATATCAACAAAATTTGTAGAAATTTTCTAAAAATCAGTCAATATTCTGCAAGTAGCCAAATATTTGGGTTTTGTAGCAAAATTACCTGCCTACCTGACCTAGTTGTTCAAAACTATAAATATTCCCCAAAATAATGAAATCATAAAACTTGATAGCTCAGAAGAATTTTAATGCTTCTGATCTAATTAAAGATATAGTCTAAAGGCTTAACATTACAAGAGGAAAAATATTTCAAATGGCTAAAAAGGAAGAAAGGGAGGGAGGGTAGGAGGGAGGGATGATTAAGCCTCATTTTTAAGAAAAAAATTTAAGAAAAGTTTTGCTTTAAGACCCTCAAAAACTAGATACAGATTTCTTCACATATATCCATAAAGATGCAGGGGAAAAGGGAGAAAGGGAAATAATCATAGAAGTGCAGATCACCACTTTATTCTTTATTAAAATTCCTGGACAAACATTTCCTCATTAGCCTAAGAAGTTGATGTTTACCTCATACTTTCTGAAATGGCGTAACCTTAAAAAGTTCACAGAATTATAGCCTTCATGAAATTTTATTAAGGTTTGAGAGGATAATACAGCTTAATGAAATCTGGTAAATTCATGGCTTGCCGGAAAATGTGTTCATCTGCACTGTAAGTGGAGTAAGGGGAAATGGTCACAGGCTACTAATATTACCTTTTTAACACCCACCACACTGTTACATAATAACCAGAGCATCATTTGTTGTGTTATTTATTTATTTTATTATTTTGAAAACAATGGCTGAGTGCTGTTGGATCATAATTAATAGCAGGCTAGAGAAGGTCTGGTCATCACTTTACAGGAAATGTCTGACCTTAGGTCATCATCTCTGTTGTAAGTCATTCTAAACTCCTAAATATAGAAAATAAAAAGCCATTCCTGTTATTTGTTAAACAATTGTACATGATCATAAAGTTGATGTGCTGTGAACAACGTCAATACATTTAGGCAGTAGGTAAAGGGGACCTTAGGGAGGAGACTGAAAAGTCACCACACAGCATCGTAGGCAGTAATGTGGAGAATCGGTGGGTGAGATGCTCAGACTACGGCCTCTGAAGGCAGACCCGGGTTTGCCAGCTGTGTGACCCTAGGCAAGCTCCCTCTGGATTTACTTATCTCTAACATGGTGATAAGGATGCCTACTCTCGGTTTGTACGAGAATTCAGGGAGATGGACTTAAAGTGTCTATCGCACAGGTGGCAGAAACTCAACAAATGTTGGTTCACTTTGCTTCCCTATCTCCATCTGTACTAATGCTACGATCCAGACTTTGAAATCGACATGATAGTCCAATGAAGAAAATAGGAAGAAAAAAAAAAAAGAATTATAAAAAGAAGTAGTCTTTCTCCAAGGAAGGTGCTAAATGACTTAAAGCTATCACAGCAGACAGTTGAATAATGAGCTTCATCCCCCCCCACCCCATATGTTATAGGAAGAATTTATATTGCCTCTCGACTGACCATTTTGTAGTCAGTTTAAGATTTCTCTAGTTGTGATCCTGGGCATCTATCAAAATGAACTGATTCAACCATGGCACTCCAGATTGGCCAGTGGAATGGACAAAACAGAATTAATTCTGTTATTATTGTTATCACACAGATTAACTGAGTTTCTTCACGGCAGTTTAACAGCGGCACTGGCAATTTCGTTAGTGTTCCACTAACGTACCATTTATTTGATGAACAGTCAACAATATTTATCGAGAGGCAACTGAGAAAGGCAACCTCTTCCTTTCCCTGCGTTCTCAGCAATGTTAACGTGCTGAGCCATCTATGACAATTGCACCGCTCGTCCCAGGAGCTGGGAGTTATAATGAAGCCTGAATCTGTGGACTCATCAGCTCCCTCTTCATTCAGCTTCCCACAACCAAACCAGATACACAGCCACATACACTCAGACACTCACATGTGCACAGATGATGAATACATTCGGGTGTAATTAGTAATGAAGTCCAGTCGGCGGTTTCTAGAACCTGCTTTAAACAGCTAATTGATATACATGACATACTGGAAAAGACAGAACAACTGGAAAATAAAAATTATCAGTGGTTGCCAGGGGGTGGAGGTCAGGAGAAGGGACTGACCACAAAGAGGCATAAAGAAACTTCGGCGAGTGATGGAAATGTTTTGTATTTCAATTGTGATGGTGGTTACACGACTGTATGCATTTGTAAAAGTCCACAGAATTAGACATCTTAAAAGGGTGAATATTACTGTTTCTAACTTATAGACCAATAAATCTGATTTTAATTAAAAAAACCCAGCTAATTGGAAAGGGGAAAAGAAAGTAGAGGGGCTCTTAGTGACAACAATTGTTATAATTTATCCTCCAATAATGCCCCATGAAGCTAAAATGCAGAGTTGTCACATATCTTTAAAAGAACCCGCAACATTCTGTACATGAATAAATTCTTGGAGTCAATACCAAGGTCAGAATCAACTGAAATTGGTATTGATTAAGCACTGTCAAATTTCAACTCCACATGCTAAGGCCAAGGAATGAAATGAGAGCTATGAGGGAAGCAAAAACTTCATTTTAATTTAGGAAGTTAAACGGCTGCCTTTTCTCTAATAAGTTTTTTCTCCAGAGCTAGAGGTTAAATATATAATTCAAGTTATTACAATTAAAACTTAAAAACACTCCCCATTCCCAATGCTGCTGTACATTTATATAAACATTTCATATTTTGAAGCTTTTCCACATTCATTACTTTATATGTTTCCTGCATAACTGGATGCACAATTAATGTAACATATTATGTGGGAATAATAAGACTTCTTTATTTTGTATAGTACTTGAGAGTCACAGAGGACCTCCATGTATATTTTCTCCTTCAACTGTCACTAAAGCATATGCAGTAAAGATTATTAAATTGGTTCTACAAGGGAGGCAAGTAAAACGCAACTGGCAATGATGGGATGATTTGCCCCTAGTCTCAGACCTAAGGTTCAGAATTCCAACGTGGGCCTTGAATTCAGGTTTTCTGACTCCTAATAATAATAGCTGGGCTTACCTACTGACACATACTAAAGCACTTAATTTGCATGACAACAATATGAATTGAGTATTATTACTGTCTCCCTTTAACAAGTCACATGGCTAGAAAATAATTGAGGCACCAGCATTCAAACACAAGTCTTCAGGCTCCAGATTCCCTGGTCCAACACCATGGAATCGTGTGTGTCACAGCATTTTTCTATATTATTCCTGAGCTGGGCATAGGGCCCACTCTCATCAATGTACACTCTACTCAAGTTCGTTTTCATCGAAAGTGAATTAAATTAACAACTAACAAATCGGAATGACCAGTGTTCACACCTTTTTTTTTTATAGGGCTCCAGAGCTGACAGAAAGCGACATGTTTTTCACCCTATCCTGACTCCTGACTCTGATCAGTTTCCTAATCCGTTTAAACTGCACGGTGCGTGTCAACGGCTCTACTATATACTCGTCCTGACTTTCCCGTCCTTCCTCTACATCCTCTTTGCAACTGCTCCCCAACTTTGAAACACCCCATCTTTTCTACATCCTAGCCTCAAAGAGTAACTGAAAAAAAATTAAATCACCGTAAGATTGGTTCCACCGTGAAGTTTTGACCTCCAGTGTCAACTAGACATTAGTCCCACTCAGTAATCTTCGTCCTACGGGACGCCTCCCGCTCCCATTCCCCCACAACTGTTGTTCCAAAGCCACATTATTTCACCCAGACACCTGCTCACTCCTCTCCTCCACGGCTCTCAACACATGAATGCTGCTGGCACTTCATTAAAGAAACGGAACCACCGGCTATGAAGGCTTCAACTCCATTTCCAAATATAGTGATATGCCTGTTTGCTACATCTTGTACCAACTCACCTCCACTTTTTGAGGAAAAGCTGTTTTTAACTCCTGTTTCCAGTTATTCCCCAAATTATGCTTCCCCCTGCCCCCACCAGCACCTCTCACCTTCTTTGGGGCTTCATTCATCACAGATCTCCAGCCTCTCCTGCAGCTTTGAAATCTCCCTCTCCACCACTTTTTCCACTCAGCATATAAAAAGGATTCATCTTTTTAATTTTTAAAAATCTGTCCCTTAAGCTGTGTCTCACTACCTCTCTTAGACTGTCTCTTCACAATTGAACATCTTGAAAGAGTAGATGTTTGCTGTCTCCTTGTCTTCACCTCCTCTTTGTTTCTCAAGGCACTGTCATATGTCTTGTACCTCAAAAATGACTTTGCAAAGGCTTGTAAAATTTAACTCAGCCTAGTAGTTGTCTGGGGCTGGGGATGAGGTGAGGGGCATGAGAAAGCTTTTAGGGGGCAATGGAAACAGTCTGTACATTCCTTGTGTCAGCAGTATCGCATCTGTCAAAACCCAATGAAATGTACATTTTAAATGGGTGCCATTTATCATACACAAATTATACCTTAATAAAGTTGATTACGAAGTAAACTCAGTGTGACAAGAGTTCTAGTGTTAAAAAAAATAAAAAACAAAGAAGTGAACTAAAAGGAAGTAGACTGGAATTATCTACAGGTAAAAATAAGATAAATTACGCAACTTGACTAAACTGAGACATGAGTTTCCTCTCGATCCAGTAAGAAAATGAACAATATTGGACTAGAGAAACCACTTCATGGTACTAGAATTCAACAAGGAATGCACCACCCAATCTTCACAGCTGAGATTTTAGGTAACACAACAGCTTTTCAAAATACAGACATATTTAATTGAACATTTTATGTATCACCTTCTCTTTTTTAAAAAATGAGTGCATAACATTCAATTATTACTCAGTGTAAGAATTTCTACAGCTACTGATAAAAAAAAAAAAACTACATTAGGTTTATTACTTTCTGACAATATTACGCACTGCAGAAATAGATAAGGATTGAAGAAAAATCATCTTCCACATGCCAGGTACTTCATATATATAATCTCATTTCATCTAACTTGCATGATAAAAAGCTTGTTAGATGAAATGAAATCACTTTTTTAAAGTGGTTAAATAACACAGCCAATGTGTAGTAGAACCCGAATCAGTTCCAGAATTTGTCAAGCTTTAAAACCTGTCCTCTATGCACGTAAAAGAGTGGGTTGTCAACAAGTCCATTAAGCCATCCCTCTCAGGTATCAATTGTCTGAAGACGTCACTGGCAAATGCTGGATCATAGGCCATCTGTCCTCACATTCACTGATGTGATGACGGAACAGGAGGAGAAATACATATGCCTGAGCCTCTAAGACATGCAGAAGTCAGGGTTGCCCTACTCCGAGAGCTCACTTGTATGCTTCCTCAGTCCTCCCAAATGATGTGAACCAGAGTAGGAACTTCAAGAAAGCAAAAATTACATGACCAGCCTTGATTCTACTGATGCCTTCAGGCAGTCATTGGTTGACTCCCAAGAGTTCTACACCATATAATATGGAATAAAAAAGCATGGCCATAAACAGTACCTTGACCATAAAGCACTTGTTTTTTAATAAAAACTACATGTTTATAGGTGCACATAAAATGTGTTAGCTGCAAAATGCATTCTCAAGAGCTCAGTTAATTACCTTGTTGGGTGGAGTTATTTAGTATTATCCATTCAGAGAATAGAAAACTTTCGATTTTAGTTCTCGTGGAGCAAATTCAAAACTGTTCTCTCGACAACAAGGAGCAACTACCTCAGCCATTCCCCGTATAACATAGAAATTGTAGGTGTCTTCTCAGCATAAAACAAACTGGAAGTATTCCTTGAATTCTCTCATTTTCTCACAACCCACAGCCAATATATTACGAATCCTGGCAATTCTGCCTTTAAAATATAGTCCAAATTCCACTACTTTCCTATACTCCACTACCCACTCATTGTCATGCCTTAGATGGTCTCTCTGCATCCATCCTTTCCCAACTATGGTATATTCCCACACTGTAGCCAGAGGGATCCTTTTGAAATATAAATCTGGTATGTCATTCTTTTGCTTGAAACCTTCCAAAGGCTTTCCATTGCACTCAGATTGAAAGCAAATGCCTCTAAAATCACCCATTAGACCCTACCTACACACCACACACCCACCCACACCCACACACACACATACACACACACCCTGACCTCATCCCCTCCTATTCTTCTCCTCACTCCAGCGTTCTTCCTGTTGCACCTGGATCACTCCAGCCATCCCCCTGGAGTGTTCAACGTCTTTGCACTGTCTGTTCCCTCTGCCTAGAATCATTCCCCAGACACCTCAACGCTCACTCTTACAGTTAAGTCTTTGTTCAAATGTTCATCTTTGGAGAGGCTTTTCCCAGTCACCCTATTTTAAATTGCATCCCTCTTGCCCCTGTTTTGTTTTTCTCCTTAGTACACATCACCACCTCACACATTATGTGTTTTCTTTTCTTGCCAATCTCTCCCCAGTGAAATAGAATGTGAAGCTCTATGAAGTTTTATCTGCTTTATTCATTGCTTTGTCCCCAGTGCCTGGAACATATGAAAATTCAAGTAAATATTTGGTGAGTGAATATTACTGGATGACTGAATGAATGAAATCACGACCTCTACACAGAGAAGAATGCTTATCTTCCTGTTTGCTACAGCTGGAGTATGTCTATCTGCTTCCCCAGGTACTGCTGCCAAGTCATTTAATGTAAATTTAAAATAAATGAGAAATTAGGGCAAAAGTCTGCTTTACACGGCTGAATACTAGAATTGTATGCATCATAAAGTGATTCCTCCCTGATTTAACAATGTTAGCATTATGCAGATTTTCAAAAAGCATTTACCAGGCTATGATTTACAGAAACATTATGCTTAGTGCATAATTACTTTCTGACGTGGAATCAAACACTAACGGGGGAATTGGTGAATACTGTCCTTTCGTGTGTCTTCAGTGACTTTTATGGATATGGAAAATGTTCATAAGAAATAAATATGTATAAAGTCTACTTGTTTCTCCTGAAAAATACTAGATTAAGACATCTGATCTCATATTTTTTAGACGGAAACCAAAAGAGAGTTTCAACTGGAGAACACACTCCAGCCATGAGGCAAGTTGGGAGAAAGGAAGGTGACAGACCAACCCAAACTGCACAGGACCTGTCTTAGGACAAATGTCTCTCGCGAGTAGAACCCAGCAAGACGGAGCTGTTTGTAAGATGGAGGTATCACATCCAAGCCGACAAAAAAGTGGTAACAGCCAAGGCAGAGAGGGGAAGAACACTGAGAGGGAAATCCAGGAATGTCTTCCAAGATTTGGAGGGTATAGATAGGGTAATGTAGCCATGTTTGGGAAGAAAGGAGTTTTAGGTACAGAGTCAGTGGAACTAGTAAAATTACTGGAGAAAATGATTTGCTGTTATCAGAGCGCACCTACACCTTTAGACAGAACTTCCATCTTCAACAGTAAAATCTCATCTCTGTTGGGTTTTTTTGGCCTGGCTTGGGAATGCCCTTCTCCTGTATATTAAACCAGACAGATAAATTCCCTTTCTCTGGTTGCAAATACCTCCTAATATCAACTGTTCTCATGCAGTTGGGGTGTATCCCACTGAAAACGTTAGGACCCATCACTGAGGAAGCAAATGATTCCTGTAGCCAGAATCCTCCGGGATGCTTAGTCATCATTTGGTGACTAATTATTTGGCTTGTCATCAATGGAAATTCATGCCTCTATGATTTCATTTGCAAAAGTCGTATCGCGAGTACCAACCATGTTCAGTATCTTCCTCAGTAACTGTCCAGCATGACTGAGCCTGGAGCCTTTCAGTGGGATTCAGTAACCTGTTTTTTTTTTTTTTAGGAAGCATGAATTGTTGAAAATGATTTGGCTTAACTTGTGATTATTTTCTCATTTGTCAGAGCTGTTTGTTATTGTTGGGGTTCAGATAATTTTGAACAAAAATTTCAGAAAAGAACGATTTTACTGGAATCTTGGTTTTGTTCTTTTGGAGGGGGAGGGGGAATTCTAATAAAAAAAAAGTCAGTCTCAATCTCTCTCTCTCTCTCTTTCTATCTCTCTGAATATTTATCAACCACAGGATAAGATGACAGACACATGGGACAGTAAGACTGATATCTGCTTATCTACAGACCTACACAACTCCTTACAGAAGAAATACTTCCCTGAAGAGCCCAGTGTGCTATGAATGACTTGCTATTTAAAAGATCAGTCACGGACTTGAACAAATACATTCCCTTTATAACAACTTCCTAAAATATTCCTGGCTCGGTTACGTGCGCAATCGGCTCAGTGATACTGGGAGTCAAAAGAAATCTAAGGAGACGAGAACAAGCATCTCAGAGAGGAAGCGAGCTACAAGGCACTCCTCACTCACTGGCCTTTGATTACAGACAGGCTTGCTCCAAGGCTTCTCAGAGGCTGCTGTTTGACCTGTCATCTCAAGATGATCAATAAGTTTAACCAGGCATTTTTCTGTTTGACTCATGGACTAGCCATCACGGAGAGAGGCCTATTACATTTATATAAATCCAAACCAGATCTTCTCTGATCTCTGGGAGGACCACTGCTGATCCAAATCTTCCTAGTACTTATGTATGAGCCCCTGGATTATTGGACACTGTAAACTGAAAATGTAGCCAAATTTACTAAATAATGCCAGGCTCTCTCTGCAGCCCCCCTACCTTATGGTGATATTTCTTTAGAACTAAGAAAACGAAGTAGATATTACATTAAAAATATACAGTAGTAAAACCTGAAGGATAAAGGACTATTGACATCCCTGTTACCAGTAAGAGTCAAATATGTTTTATAGCTAAATCTAAAGAGTCTGAAAACTGTAATTAATTGAGGTCACTGAGGTAGTGTCATTAGACTGTCTCATGGAAAATGCTTGGAGACAGAACCTGTTTACTGTTTTAGCTCTAACATCCAGCAACTATGTGACAGTGATCAAATGCTTAGGCCCTTCAAGTGTCCATTCCTTACCTATAAAATAAGGACAATGAAGCCCCAGCACCACGTGGTTGCTTTTCATTGCTTCTGGCTTACATTTTGTGCACAATAAATGTCCAACACTCTCATTGTGTTTTAACAATAACAATCTATGGCAGGGACGGCTAACTGCCTACCAATGTCCAATTCCCTTGATCTTCAGTTTCAGAACCCCTTGTTTTTACCTCAACACTTGGCCTTACAGAATAAAGACTACATTTCCCAACATCCTTTGCACCTTTGCATGTAAGAAAGTTATGGCCAAAGTGAACTTTTTTAAAAAATGCTTTATATGT
Source organism: Camelus dromedarius (assembly GCF_036321535.1). Lineage (NCBI taxonomy): Eukaryota > Metazoa > Chordata > Mammalia > Artiodactyla > Camelidae > Camelus > Camelus dromedarius. The sequence continues at coordinate 14,774,210 of NC_087446.1, read as the reverse complement.
GACTTCTGGAATATGTCTTAAAAAAAGGGTGTGGGTCACAAAAGGTCATCCCAGATGGAGAAGCATGGGGAGAAAAGCTTCGGCCCATGCTTCTCAGTTAGGAGTGTCCATCAGAGAATTTTAATATCCCCTCAAAAGCCGAGGCCCCTTGTCTGAAGGCTGAGATTCAGCAAGTCCGTAGAGTAGGGCCCCTAAATGTGAATCGGAAAAACAGCCCCCAGGTAAACCTGATATGCACTGTGGTTTAAGGACCACTGCTGTAGGGCCTTCGTCAAGTCTCACACACCTAGAATATGAAGACTAAGTGAACATCAACCAAACAGGACACTGGAAATTCTGCAAACTGGACAATGCTCAGAGTTTCCCTAAAACAGCCACTGCCTGACCATAAACATAGCAAAAAAAAAAAAAAAATCCTTCTTATTTGTTCTCTCTACATGAGGAGCTATTTCCTTTAATTTTGCAAAGCTTTGTCTCTTAATCCTTTTGCTCCCATCCAGAACACAAAGTCTCTGATGATAGAGTCTAGACGTCTTCTAATGGCACTTGTGTGCACATTTGTCTAAGAAGTAAGCAGGTATCAGCGAGTGAAATGAGCCTGGATGAGCCGAGCCCTCTGTCATTTCCGGAACACATGCTCCAGGTTGGCTGCACACCTGCAGGTGAAGTCATCTCCATCTCTCTCATAAAGAGTCAGCAACCACCAAGTCGTTTGCCTAGATCTGTGGTTCTCAATCAGGGCTGATTCTGCTAAGGCACCTTTGGCAATGTCTGGAGACATCTGTGGTTGTCATGACTGCAGGGGCTCCTGGCAGCGAGTGGGTAGAGTCCAGGCATGCCGCTAAACACCCTACAGTGCACAGGACAGACCTCTGCGACAAATGTTATCCAATCCAAAGTCCACGGTGCTGGGGGAGGGTACAGCTCAGGGGTAGAGTGCCCGCCTAGCAGGCACGAGGTCCTGAGTTCAATCCCCAGTACCTCCAATAAAAATAAATAAATAAGCCTAATTACCTCCCCCCAACAAAATTAAATAAGCAAATAAAATAAAATTTTAAAAACTTAAAAAAAAAAAAAGACAAAAACAAAACTCCACAGTGCCAAGGTTGAGCAACTGTTCCAAAGGGTGTGGAAGGGACCCCTTCCCCTCTAGACCTGTGGTTAGAACGCCCCAGGACACGTTCTCTGAGAAGCATCTCACATCTAGCGAGAAAATAAGGTCTGTGAAGAGAGAGACCATGCTTGTGCACATCCCTGTGTCTGCCCTGAAGACATCGCATCTTAACACCTGTAAGGTCGTGCAGTGGCGCAGTGGGGAGCACGGGCTCCAAGATAAGACCAGCTGAGCCCCCGCTCCTGCCCAGCACTTAATCCTGGGTTACGACGGGCAGGCTATGCCATCTCTCGGAGACTCTGTTTTCCCATCTGTAGAATATAAACAATACTGCGGTAGAAATTTCCTGATAGAACTGTTACCAAGATTCAATGAGATAATCCATGCAAAGTTCTGAGAACAGTACCTGACATGTAACAAATGTTTAATAAAATAATGTCATTTTAAAATTAAATAATAAATAAAATAATGCAATGAATGAATGAATGAAGGCTCTTAGGAGACTCCAATACTGCAGAAAAAAAATCTCTTTTTCATCCTTCAACCTCTATGTCCTTTTCCTCCATCCCATCTTAAATCACAGCCTGATAACTAGTAGGAAATAACTTTGTTAACACAAGAACATGGATAATAGAATCTCCATGGATTTAAACACCTTTCTCTCCCTGGTTTGTTTCTTCCTGGGAGCAATTCTTCTATAAATCTAAGAAGATTCCATCTTCCCACATATGGCAGAACCACAGAGGAACATCCCTCACACCCTTCTTACTTCCTCCAATAACGAGCTTATAAGTCACCTGCACAACGCTGGTAATCACAGGAAGCATAAACACTACAAATTTTTGCAACACTTTTCACAGTGGCATTATGCTGGGATGTCAAGATAAAATAGCAGCGTTTCCTGTCTTCCCCTCTGAACACACCTCCTTGGCCTGTGAAAACTCTCTTTTTTAAGCTGCTGCCACAAAGGCTCCCATTTTACCCTTCTGTGCTCCGTCTCCACCTGGCCCACCTAGCCTGCTCACTAGCGGGACACAAACTCAGCCCTGTCTGTACAGCTGCCATGCGCTGAGTGTTCTCATGTGTCTGGCACTGGGATGGACATGCCACTCCCATGGTCTCTTACGTATCTCAACTGCATCACAAGGTATGTGTTGTTATCCCCATGCTACACCAGAGACTAAGGCTCTAGCTAAGACACCTGTTCCTAGTGAGGGGTGGAATCCAAAATCCAACCCCGATCTGCCAAATACCAATGCTATTCCTGTGCTCCTTCTTTGCCCAGCCTGTGCTTGACTCCTCTACGACTTCCAGGAAAACACACATAGTGTGAGAGAATCTTTCCATGCTCGGTTGATTTTTTCACACAGGGCTACTCCACTCACTCGCCATTCACGTTGCCTCTCCCTAAGGGAAGGGAAAGGAATGAACTGTCCCCACCGTGAGCATCTATGACACTTCTACGAGGCTCTTCTGATGGAGTTTCCCATTGTCCAACAAATTATTGAGAAAAAAAAATTAGAACACTGATCCATTCAGGAAAAGGGTTCCTGTTTCAAATGGTTGCTTTTTTCCCCTCTGAAACGCTGAGAGACACGTCTGCCTGAATTCTAGGCTTGTGTGGAGATAGACTAACTTTCAGCCTGACTTGCCATTTAAAAGGTTTACGTTTCATCAGAGAGACACATATAATAAATGTACCATATTAAAAAAAGAAAAGAACTCCGTATTTCTTCATTTTCGTTCACTGGCATGACAGGTGGGTGCAGTATTAAGTTACAGCGGAAGCAAGAACATGAAATCCCTCACTCTGGCCAACCCACCACCGGAACCTAGAACTCTACGGAGAAGAGGGAGCGACAGGAAGAGAGGAGGGATAAGAAAGCAAAGAGAGAAACCACCAGATGTAAAGACATCGTCGTAAAGAACCGACCTCTCAGGCAAGCAATCTGAAACTCTCAGGTTTTGTGTGATGCACTTTTATTCCTTTGTCACCCAAATCAACGCACTTATCAAGGTCTACTGATTTTTCCTTCAAGTGCATCTTCCTATATCCATGCCTTGAAAATTTACTGACTGACTGCAATGGACAAGGAAATGTGCTATAAATACCATAATGTATACAATATATGCTACATATACCATTTCTGAGAGCTCCCCAGGATATATACATACGTATGTATAATGTACACGTGTGCATCACTATAGTATAATACTGTATATGAGTGTGTTTTTCACTGGCAATAGTTCTTACCCTCACAGATCTTGCAACCTCATAAGTTAAAAAAAAAAACGTGCAGAAAACAACATAATAAATTAGGACAATGATCTAAAGAGAGTTATAATTAAAGGGCTATTATAGTTCAAAGAAGGGCAAGCTTCATGGAGGAAACAAAACCTAAAACTGCCTGGGAGAACAGTTAAGCTCTGGGACTACGATAATTCTTCCTTGTTATACTAATATTCTTAAAATCTCAGTTCAGTAATTGAAGCACAGAATTTCATGGAGTTATGTTTAAAACAAAGTTTCATCGCCATGAGAGAAAGATAAATGAACAGCTGGCGTATTTGCCTTTACCAGATCCAAATCTCCATTATGAACGATCAATCATGACCTTCTGGTGGGCTTTCAAAACTCCAGGCTTCCTTCCCTTCTGAATGATTTGGCATACTTCTTCAAGATTCATATTTCTTAAACCCTTACTTTTATCATCGTGTCATTCCCTTATCCTCTGGGGACCTGACGTCTTTCCATTTCCATCCAGACTTGTCTTTCTGACCCCTCTCCAGCTGCTTACTTTCCCTTTCTGCAACTCCACCTTTCGTCTTCCTTGGGACCCAGACTCTCTGAATTCAAGCTCAGGGGCTCAGCTCCCCGGGTGTGAGTGTTGGCTCTGCCACTGTGAGCCACGGAACCACGGGCAAGCCAGGCATTCACTCCCTCAGTGCCTCGTGTTCCTCATCTAGAAAATGGGGATAACAGCTCTTGCCTGCAAACATTAAACAAAGTATTAAAAAGAACAGTGCCCAGCGGCTAGTAAATCCTCAACAAATGACATCTGTATTTAGCTGATGTTTGCTGATAGGATATACTTCTTCCCTTTCTTGATCATGTCATCCTGTTTTCCTTTGAGAAATTACCCCTCCCCAGATTCCATCTGCCCCTGGGGAGGAATCCCAGAACCATCTAATCTGCATCATCCCTGGAGATGGGCACTCTGTTCAGGCAAAACACATTTCTTTCTTTCTTTCTTTCTCTCTCTCTCTCTCTCTCTCTCTCTCTCTCTCTCTCTCTCGCTCTCTCTCTCTCTCTCTCTCTCTCTCTCTCTCTCTCTCTCTCTCGCTCTCTCTCCCCCCTCAACTCCCTCCGGCTAAAACATTCTGATGACAGTGCCCCAAGATCGTTAATTGGTGACTTCTGTCTGGATCCTCAAGGCTCTTCTTCCCAAGACATAATTATTTAATCCTTCATTTCTGTGACTTGGCCAGGATCCCACCATTGATTTTCTCTTCTGCTTAGGTTTTCCTGAGTTGCTTTCAGATATTTGCAACTGACTAACTGATATATTAACCTTCCCACTCTGAAGAAAACCCCATGGTCATCCCTCCCTTAGACACTTCCTTCATTTCACAGAGAAGGCTCTCCAATTTGCCTTTCATCCACCCATTTCCACCCATCCCTCAAGATCCAATACTTTTCAATATCTATTCACGTTGATTTCCTTCTCTGTTCTTCTTTGACATCTAACAGACCACTCCTTTGTAAAACAGTACCTTGTACCATCCAGTATGTGACAATGTGTTTATCTTGTCTCAGCAACTGGCTCCTAACCCCCTTGGAAACAAAATCTATACCTTACTCATTGGTTTCCATGCAGTATTTAACATAGTGCTAAACCCAGAGGAGACATTCGGTCTCTATCAGCCTGCTGATTAAGATTAATCACAAAAAGTTTAGAATTTTTCCTTTCCCTGTCACTCAAAGTCCTATATTTTTGTGGACTTATGAATTCTGCTCAGTCTGTTCTCACCTTAATTATGCCAGAATTTTCAAATGATCTCGGTTTATTACTGAACACAGTTGCCACACATTTTTGGCTACTATTTGTGAATGGATAAAAATGGTTTTCTATGGTCTTAAGGAATGACAAGAAATTAATTTCCAGCACTATGTGAACAGTACATCTGGACAGTGTTTGGTTTTAGGTATTTACCAGCTCCTCCCCAAATTAAACCTAATCAAAACAGCAACATCTCACAGACCCAGCAAGTTTCCTTCCTGCCATCTGGTCTGAAATGGAAGTCAAGAAACATTAGTAGGTGGCAGTGGCTAAAGACTGAGAGTACCATTAGTACTTCTGATGTCTTCTTCCACTCTGAGTATTCAGCTTATGTATCTAACTGGACACAAAGGTCTTCCAGGAATAGTATTCGATTCTTTAGCAAAGAATTTTCCTCTTTGTTTCCCATCTCCAGAAATATTAACATATCTCAATCAAATACCCTAGCTGGTCCTTCTGAAATTTGACATCAAATCCTATAAGCATCATTTGAATCTCAGTAATGTCCAACCTTTAGAACATGATTTTGTTCCACCGTTTGTTATCATGGTGACCCAGAGATTTTTCTCTGGACTTAAGCACATTCTGTGTCCGAGATCAGATATAAAAGTTTGGTTATTTTTTCTCATGTCAGCTGTAATCTAAGACTCTCCACTTGTTTGCCACTTAACTGCTTAATGCCTCTTCCTTGATCTTCAGGAAAGCTGAGCTGGACCATCACGACAGCTTTAATCAAACAGGAAAACAGATTCTGGTCAGGTAAATAATGGACAAAAGAAACTGAGAGTCTTTGGCAAAGGAGATAAGACATTTCATATGATCCCAATGCTTCTGCAGAAAGCTCCTGACGTGCCCTGAAGCCCTCCCAAGTGCGAACTCTTCCATGCTTGCCTCTGCTTAGAGGATAAAATCAAAACTTCTTAACGTGAGATACAAACCTGATCTGGCCCCCGCATAAATCTCCAACCTCATCTCACACCACTTTCCTTCTCAATCTTACAAAATACTCCACCTCCCTTAGATTTTAAAGGCTTGGGCAAAACAGTTCTTTAAAGTAAAAGTCCTAAAGAACTAGAAGTAAAAAGAAAAAGGAAGATCAAAAAAAAGCAATAATCAATCTGAAGTCATAAGGGAAGGACACAGCAAAGAAAGGAAAAGGAAGCTCTTAAGATTATCAGATTACATGCTATTATGTTGTTCTAGATACGCCGGACCATATCTAAGAGGCAAATGAACTGGTGGTCTCCACTGCGACCACCCAAAATTTTAGCAGGAAGAATGAGGGAAGGAGGATCACAGCCGGAAACATCTCCTTCCTCTCTACCAAGAGGGAATGGACCTGGCTACGTACCACGCAATCCATCACAGACATCATCAAGTTTAAACATACTACAACCATGAATACTCCACATTGACCAAACTGTTCCATTTTATAGGTTTGTTTTTCCTTAGCCCTCTTCCTCTTCTCCTCTTCAATATGTAGCTTCTCCAACATGTAGATGCTTCAACCTCAGGGCAGTTGATAAATTGTGGATTATGCAACAAAACCCATGACCATTGATCACTTAATCCACCATCAGCCCAGGCCAGCCACCATGGGATGGAGAGTCGCTGAGACACACTCTATTACACCAACATCCCAGTGGAAACCTTGGAGCTGGACAGTTCTCTAAGCTCCTCCGTTAACTAAATTCTGCCTACTCAGTCCTCTCCCTCTTCTGTCGTTAACATGTCCCTCCAGGCCACCATGTCATCCTCTGTGTCCGTAACCCTTACTACAAATGGCTCTTACCCTTTACACAGACTCCTGCCTCCTGCTGTTTCTGCCCACACTTTCATCTCTATTTAAGTCTTCTGTCATCCACCCTCAGAGCCCGAGAGAGGGATGAGCACCTTCCTGGCTCTCCCACTGCTGCTTTTACATCACAGTTCCTCCACATTCATGAAAAAAACTCTCCTCTTCCGGAGTTAATGGAGCTCACTAATCCTTTCCCCCGTCTAGGCCTCCAAGTGGTACTCACATTTCAGAAGTCTGAAGCCTGACTTACACCTTTCTTACCAACATCCTTAAGGATTTCCCCTCAGTGTGTTTGATGTGTGTTCCAATAGGGCCTCACTGTTATTTTATCCCAGCTCATCTCCACCTTTCGGTCTTCATTCCCCTTCATCCGTCCAACTTTGCAATAACATTCCTCCAACTCAATTAAACTGCAGTTAAAATTGCAATGAAACCACAACTAAAATTCCTGCAACTCACCCTGAAACCTGAAACCGCCTTTCTCTGACAGACCATCGCTCCACCTCCCCTGCCTCATCACTCTACTCCGACTTCTTAGGCCCATGGTGACGTCTATTCTCCATCCCAATCTATCTTCCATGACCGTCACTCCCGTTATGAGTTCTCTTGCCTCTCCAGCTCTCTGGAAACCACAGCCTATCATTTCAACAACGGTTTCATCGTCACCCCAGGTGTTGTACCCTCCTGATTGCTTGCCATGTGTCTGTCAGCCTCCCAGGTTGAATCTCCCACATCTGCTTTCTCTCTTCCCATTCCTGGGTTCTTAAAACTTGCAGAGAGGTACCAAGGAGTGTTGGATATTTCCCCTACAAAGACAAGCTACCAAACAGCTAGTAAACCTTTGGCTACTTTCTGGCAATGTTTTCGCTCTCTTCTATCTCTATCTATCGCTTCTCTATCTGAACATCACTTGCACGAGGCTCTTCAAACACATGTTTTCTCATCCTTTCCCTTAACCAGTGCTCTTAAAGGGCTAGTCTACAATCACCCCATCCATTTCTTCACACTCCACTCACTCGTTAACAGAACCTATTGGCTCTCTTCCTACCACACTAATGAAATTTGAGGAAGTTCATCAATTGTATTGCTTTCTTTTTAGTTCCTCAAACTCCTTGACTCTAATAAACTACTGACATGGCCACACAGCCTGCTGACAAGAGTACAGACCTGACCAGATGACCCAAGCCTGGCTCAGCCATCCCTCTCATGCAGTAGAGACGAGTCGGGCACCAAAATTCCAAAACAGGCACCCACGTGGCAGCCAGCCCAGACCCACTGAGCCGACAAGCCCAGCTGTCACCAGCCAATCAGTAGCACTTGGGGACTTCCCTTTCCCAACAGAGGACAGAGACAATCCCTGGTCTTTCAGGTTGTAAGAAGCACCCCATTTCTCCTCCCCTGGACTAGATCCTCCAGAGCCTGGTCTCTGCACTGAATTCAGTTTCCTGTTTGGCAGGAAATTTTACCTCTCAGTACTCACCTCTCTTTAACAATACTTTTCACCTATATCTTCCAACAAAGTGCCTAAAAAGTGGTATCTGTATTGCAACATCCGTGATTTATATTTCAATATTGGTCAAAATTACTTCTCATGACTTTTCACGCCCTATATATTAACCTACCCAAAAGGTTTTGGAAACTCCTGACATCTGTGGCTTCTCTGAAGAGAACTCACTTGTTTAGCTGTCCTGTGGAACTTTCACCGAGTACCTCCCATTTTCTGTAAACGATAGGAACTGCTGATCTTACAAAATGAGTGCAATATAGTGCCTGACTTCAAAGAGTTCACATTCCGGGGGAGCAAAGAGGACAGCAAGAAAGGACTATAACCAGAAAGATAATGACTATGAGAGATGAGCGCACAAAGTCTTCTAAGAGAAGGGAGGAGGAGGATGGCTATCTCCTCTTGGCATAGTCAAGAAGCCTCCATTTATATTCCTAAATAGATTGGAATCCAACTCTTTTGTCACTATTTCTTTTTCTTTCTCTATGGGCCATTACCGTATTTGTAATGCAATCTAAACAGAATGTTTAATGACAGAAGGGCTCCTATTATTAACAGTTTTTTTAAAAAACTGGGATTATGCTTGGAGTACATTAACCTACACTCCCCTACTTCCGTGAACATGAGACCTAAATTTTATTTTCAGTGGGAAACTACACAGAATAATCACATGCTTTAAGTGTGTACACACAATACTATCAGTAGAACCCCAGCATCAGAAATATGATCACATACACATATGTGTATACTTTCCTGGGTGTACATATGCCCATGTGCACATATACCACCACTGTAAATTTCGTGTAACTTTCCTACTGTAGTCAGGCCACACAATAAATCTGAAAACTATGTCTGGAGTACTGGTAGCTGTTTTTTGCTCAGCATCTCTTCTCTAGAAACTCCTCTTCTTTGCAACACACACTCTCATCCACAAGGTGAAGCAAAAGATGTCGTGTCCCTATGATGTGCATTGTCTAGACACAGTGACCAGAGACAGTCACATGACTCAAACAAGGAAAATCAATACACTCCCTATGAGTTTGGAAATTCATCAAGGTCAGTTTCATTCTTGGGGCCTGCTTGGCAATAGGCAAAACCTGGGAACTTTTGGCAGCAACATTCCACCTTGTGAATCAAAGATCAGAGGAAGTCTGCCCACAGCGAGAGAGTGAAGCAAAGCAGACGAAGCACTGATGAGGACCTAAAATGGAATTCCCTAATTTCTCGCAGCGCTCCAAGCTTCAGGTCCATCCCTGACGTGGGATTCTTTGAGACACGCCAACATTTTTCTTGTACATTTCCCTTTTTGCTTAAGCTCAAATTGAGTTTGTGTAACTTGGTAATTTAAAAAGTGCTGACTAATGAAATTCTGTATAACCAGTTATAATAGGAGGAACAGATCACTCAAGCATTGTAGGCGGTGCATCCAGCAGACTGGCCAACAAAAATCAGAACTCTCACCGGCTGTGATAGGCAATTCAGAATACATAGTGAAGCTAAAAGACAGAAATCACAGAGCTGCTTTTACCTTAAACCTTAAAGTCATTCTTGCTCTTCTGTCTCCCCAGTGTTTACATTTTCTTATCTTTTGTCCCTCCCCAAGTCCTACCAATTCTTTAAAATATCTTTCATAAATATACTGTCTTATCCATTTTAATTACAACTACTCTATTGCAGAGTTTCTTAGGGTTTCTAGTCCAGGGGGAAATGGACCCCTGTTTCCAATCTTCTCATGTCCACACATTTTGCATGTTTTTCTTAGGCAGATTATAAAAATTATACATATCATGCTTCCAGTTCTTAAATTTCCAGTGGCTCTTGTTGTTAACTGAGTAATAATTTTAAAATTTAGCCAGGCATCGAGCCCTTTCACAATCCAGTTTCCATCTACCTCTCAAACTTACATACCCCTTCTTCTCCCTCTGACTTCTGAATATGTCATCAATGTAATTGTCATCATCAGACTGAGTACAATGGGTCAGGCACCACGCTTGTGATTCTGTAATCCCCATAATACTTGTAACAACTGTGGTGGTTTTCACACGAGTCCTCAAATCCTTTGATACTATGTCCCCTCTGCTAGAATCTAGACCAACCTAAGTTTGTAAGTAACAGAATGCACCAACAGTGACTGTTCAACTTCCTAGGCTAGGTCAGGAAGGGTAATACAGCCTCTGCCTTGCTAAAAGGAAAAGAAAAAATAAAAAGATGTGACTAACACAAACTACGTAACTATTTATAATGGAATTAACAGGCAGTGTCACTCTCTTGGTACCCTCAGCTTTGGAGGTCTGAATCACCAGTAACAAGTCTGAAAACATTAGGCCGCCATGCTGCAAGGAAGCTCAGGCCACAAGGGGAGACCACTCATAAATGTTCCCCAGAAAAGCCTCAACTGAGAGCCCAGACAACAGCCAACACCAAGGAAAGACAGTTAGTAAAGGCCTCTCCAGATGATTCTGGTACCCAGCGGTCAAGTCACTCCTAGCCGTCAAGCCTTCCCAGCTGAGACACTGAAGAGCAGCAATGAGTCACTCCCTGCTCTGTGCTGTCCATACTCCTGACCCACAGAATCCACTGGGCATTAAAAAAAAAAAAAATTTTTTTATTGTTACATTTTAGAGTGGTTTCTCATTCAGCAATACCACTTGGAACCTGGAAGTAGGGCACTGTCCTAACAAAAGCCTTAAAACATGTGACACTGGCGTTGGGACTGGACTGTTGATAAAAGCTGGAAGATCCCTGAGGGGTTCCTTTAGCAAAAGCTTCATGGCTGTTGAGGAAGCTGTTGGGGATGGCTTAAAGGATATTAAGGTAAATGGTATCAGAAGCTGAAGGAAAGGGGACCTTTGTTATTTAGTGGAAGAAAGTTTAGCAACACTGTTGCCTGCAGGACCATGGAAAATAAGAAATACAACTATTGAGCTATGTTTTCTAGCTAAGAGGATTTCCAGGCAGAATACTATCAGTGCCAACTGGCTGCTTCTCACTGGCCAAGAAAAATGCAAGATAGCAGAGATAAGCTGAAGAACATACTGTCCAGTATCCAAGCAAAGTTTAGAAGAAATAGAGAAGAACCAGGACTTGCTGAGCTTGAAATTAAAACTCTTTCTCCTTCTTAGCTTCTCCAGATGGCAAAAGATTCTCAAAGTAAGAAACAGCCTTGGGGAAAAAAATGCAGGTCACTGTCAGGAGCACAGAGATCTAAAGATGAAGCCAAGGATATGACTTTAGAAACTGTTAAGGCTTCAGACACTCTTAATGCGATGCCCCAGAGACCTCTTCCAAAATACAAAAGGTTTTCTAAGGATCTTAAGGGTGGGCCTCAAAAACCCTCTCTGTTAAATAATAGAGCATCTAAAAATGTTATGGGCATTATTTTGCAAAGCCTCAAGGTAGACAAAGGTTCTTCTTAAAGAGACCTGTATGCATAGCTTTGCCTAATGAAATGAATATAACTTGATACATAAAAAGCCAATAGTTTTTTACATAATTATAACCTGTTCAGACTTAAAGCAACAGAACCAATACAAAAGAAAAGCAGGCTTTTGGATCCCGAACTTTTTACTGGTAGGAAGCAAGCTGAGAAGGCTATTTAATTGCAGACACAAACTACTTTTTAACTGGAAAAGAAACGATGCCTCTGAAAGAAAAACTAAGAGCCCAAAGGGTGTGACCAAGTGCCAGGAAGAACACCCCTCAGGGAGCATCACTGAGCCATAATTAAGGAATGGCCAATATGTGCCCGCTTGAATTTCAGAACTGCTATGGGCCAGTGACTGCTGTATCCTCCCATTTTCTTCATTCTTGAATGGAAAAGCCTACTGCAGTAATCATAGTCCCATCTCGCCATTGTCTGTTATGGGGGAAAGAGAATAGATAATATATCTCTTTAGTCAGCAGATCTGCAGAGCAAGAGGAACCATGCCCAGGAAACCAAACCCAAGAAGTCTTGCCTGCGTCTGGACCTAAATTAGATAATGAGATCCTGAACCTCAAACTTCAGCCTAATGCTAAAATGAAATGACACCTACTGGTGACTGTATTTTGTACATGGAATGAGTGTGAGTAATGTGTGGCCAGAGAGAAGACTGAATTGATTTTAAAACAAGTCCACCAGTTCCTGGACACTCCCCATCAAGATCTATGCCCTCTTCTAGAAAGTCAGGGTCATCCTTAGTGACTCAGTTGTAACTATTATATAGAAGTGATGTTGTGTGACTTCTGAGGGTAAGTCACCAAAGGTCATACAGCTTCCACCTAGTTCTTTTAAGACACTCATCTTTGGAGCGCTGAACTGCCACGTAAGAAATCTAACCACCTTGAGGCCACTTCTGCTTTGAGCAAGCCCAGACAACATGAGAAGGCTGCATGTAGATGCTATAGTTAGCAGGCCCATTTGACATCCCAGAAGACTGACAGAACAATCAGCAGAAACATTAGGGAAGATGGTCCAGGTGGTTCTGACCTCCAGCTGTCAAGTCAAGCTCAATATCAAGTCTCCCCAGCTGAGGTCCCTGACACCACTGAGCAAAGACAGAGTCTCCATTGGGCCCTTTCACATTCCTGGCCCACTGAAACTTTGAATGTAATAAAAGGCTTGTTTTACACCACTAAACTCTGTGGTAGTTCCTTCGGCCATGATAGTAACCAGAACAATACTGTCATGGAAGAATTCATACTTTCTGTTTCCAAACAAGAAAACCAGGATGAAGAGTTTAAGTAATGAACCAAGATCACCAAGAAGCAGAGCAAACATTCTAAAACGGACCTTTCTGATTCTAAACTCATGTTTATAATGTTACACTATCTCCCAGAAACCCTTATCTCTTATCTTTTCTTACAAACATTCCCCCACCAAGGATTATATGCCCACATCATCTGCTTCTCTAAGACCAAACCATCATTCAGGACCACTTTAAATCCTATCTCCTCCATGAAGCACATCCCTAGAGTCCAACCCTTAGCAACTGCTTCCTCTTCTAAACTGTCTTAAACTTATTTTCTACAACTTTCATTTGACAAGGAGTGAACACTAGCATCACTCATTCACCATTAGTGAATTCATTGCTTTTCTGATGCACATTCCTTGGCTACCCTCTTGAATTATATCCCTGGACAAGGGCTGAAAACCCAAATGCCTTCAGAATGAAAGCAGGTGTATACAGTGGTGAAGTGGACTAGGTCAAAAGAACAGAAGTGGCCTGGGTTAGGTTACACTGGGAAGTGAATGTAAATGGTCCACATCATCCAGCTCCAACACACACATCTTCATAGCCATCACCACCTGACATTTCATATATTTATTTGTTTAATGTCACTCTCCTCATTAAAATATAAGTTTACTGAGAGCAGGAATCTGATCTGCTTTGTCCACTGCTATATCACCAGAGCCTAGAACAATACCTGACACTCAGTCAGTAAATACCTGTTGAGGGAATAAATGAACAAATATAGCCAAGTAGAAATGTGAGCCTGGTGTCCCAAGAGTTTCCAATTTTTCAAGAGAAGCCAGAAATAAATAATGCTATGTGCAGTTTCTCAATTTCTAAATGTTGACAACTAATTAGGAAAATGTTAAGCCATTTTTAGGGATGAGTAAACAAAACACATTTACAGGCTCGGAGTCCATCTGAAGGCGGCCCTGCGATTGCTATACTGGAGGGATCTTAGACTTTTTTTTAGTCTTCCTAATTACTCAGAATGGTGCCTTGAAAAGTATGCATAACTTGATAAGCAAATAATGATGCTTCAAATATGCACACTTGAGGCATTGCCTCCATCCAGCTGTGCATTATTAAGATGCTACTCAAGATTTTCTCTCATATCCCAAAGGAAACTGCTTTAGCTTCTGACCCAACATGACCACCTGGACTTCATATGACCATCCCACACCTCAGAATCTAAAGCTAAACTTCCACTTCTTCCAGCTGCTAAAAGTTCAGAATTGTCACTCCCACGTGTTCCCAGGAACAAAGAGGAACAGCAATAAAAAGCAAATAGATTAGAATTCCAAGGGGTGACAAAAAAAGAGAACCAGGCTTTAAACTTTAGTTCCACAGTATAAACAAGGGCTCCCAATAGCAGTTTTGTTTTCCTTTTTACTATTCTTAGGATTTTTAGATCATACAACAAAAATTTTATTTCAGTTGACCTTCTGACGTTCTCTGGTAGCATGTTTTTATCTTTCCCACATAAAAATTATTAAGTAGGAATTTTAAAATGTTTACTAATTACTGGAATTCTTAATTCTAATAAGAGTCACATCTAAATAATTAGTGTGTCTGGTTTTAAATAAGGATCACTTAGCAACAAGCATAACTGTGCAGAGCTGAGAACACTTTTAAGATGCTTTAAAGAAAACATACTAGGGAGAAACATTTCCAATGTACCCTATGCTGCTAATGAACCCACAGCGAGTCAGTCATCAACTTTTAAAGATGTTAAAGGAAAGATGTCTTAGTGTTCCTTTTCTGTGTATGGTCCAACATGTGCAGCCTTGAAGGTACCCATAGGAGACATCAACAAACATCAGAGGGACTCAACCTAGCAAATAAGTCCTAAAGAGCAAAAAAATGTCTTCCTCCTAGCCTCCTAGAGCCAGCATTTAGGGTATTATTTTAATGATTATGTGGATTCACTCACCATACACAGTTCTTTAATAGTGGCATTAATTTTGTATGCAGGCAGATTTTATTTTTTAAATAGGTTCTTCGGTGAATTCAATTGAAAGTAACAGTGAGAAAATTTTACTTAGCCAAATCCATTATTCAAAATTTACATTATTATAGAGCTATGAACTTCCTACAGAAGAAAAATACAGATTTTTATTCACTTCTTCTGTTATGGTTGAGCGGCACTGAATACGACAGCCACAGTTGGAGAGAGTCAGTACCTGAATTCTCACACAGACACCAAGATGAAACAGTGAAACACGACTCCTAAGGCACAGGGAGTCTAATGAGGATGAGGAGTCCCAAATTTGGGATCAGACCAATAGAAGTCAGTCCTGCAGTGCTAACACTTGCTTACTTTCTGACTCTGGTAAAGTTACTTAATCTCTTGAAATCTAAATTTACTTTATTCATCAGGAAAGATGAAATTATAATACCTTGCTTTATAGCTGATATGAAAACTAGAATAAATGCACATGTATTCTATAAGCCATTGAAATGAGGAGGAAGTTGTTAAGTCAGCATGGCCTGACTTAGCCTGACTAACGCAATACAGTAGCAAGTAAAAAGTGCCTCAAACACCATGGTGTCACAAAGAATCGTCATAAAGAATCCAACTGATTCTTGGTATAAATTTAATACAGAGAGTGAATTCTCTAGGCTGCCTATATATCGCCCTTCTCTGAGCACAGATTTCTCTACACTTGGGTGCTGTGGGCTAAAAGAGGCTTTGCACCTTACAGAAATTCTAGCACATTGGCAGAAGAACTTCTGCACAAAAAAAGTTCACTGAGCATTGTTGTTCATCATTGAAAATCAGAAAAATTTAAATGTTCATCTACAGGAGGGTGACCAATTTTGATGTATTCATTCAACGATTCTATTCAGATAAACCCCCAAACCATAACTTGAAGCAAAAAAATAAAATGAAATGAAATAAAAATAAGTTGCAGAATGGTACCTATACTATAAAACCACTTATATGTAATTTTAAAGCATGAAATGTATTGTAAATAGACTGATACATACTTAATAACTGAATGATAATATGCCTGGAAATGGCATCCTCCAGATTCGGGGCAGTAATCCTCTCTAAGGGAGGAGATGAGGCAGGGAGATCAGACAGGTGCACACAGAGGGCTTCAACTCTATCCAATGCGTATAAACAAAAACGGGCCATTTCCCGTAAGAGACAACAGCCTTTTCAGAGACACTCAGGAGACGAAGAGGGAGGGATGGCAGGGGTAGGGGAGGTGGTTAAAGTAACAAGAAGCCTGGGTATAGAAGAGACATTCCTCTCTGACTCTTCAAAACCAGGAAGATAATTTTCCTTCTAAGGATTAAAGAAAGAATTCAGTGACATAAGATGTGGAAAAGATAGAAACAATTCACTGTTAATCCAGAAAGCAGTGCACATCATCCAAAAACACCATCGAGCGCGAAATACTTACTGTAACCCCACTCTTGGTGGTAGTTTCTCTGTAGGTGAAGTTGCAAATTGCCCAGGCTAAATAGTATGTGGACATGAGAGGGGTCTGTGAGAAGTGGTCCGTAACCCATCCATCTTCCTCAAACACGGACGTTTCCACTGGCATATTGGATAAAGACAAGTAGGTCGCTTGATGTCTGATGCTGATTTTGAAAGTAGCCTTGTAAATGGGCTCATCAAAACACGGAAATGCCTTCCTGGCATGTGTGGGCGAAAACTGAGTAACACCAAGGAATCTGGAAGAAAGAAAATGGCATTCTCAATCACATGTATGGCTCGAGTTAAGCTATGGACACTTTAACATCAGCTTCTGCTGATGAAATAATATATGTTTACCAAATGACAGGATACTTTCTTTTGGAACCAAACTTAAGTGCATGAATAGCTTGAAAGCATAAATCATATGTATTTCCCCAACAATAAATATCTTTCGGGGAAGTTTTTGTCTCAATTAAATTCTCTAAATCCAGAGCTCTATGTATTAGACAAAACATGACACTTTATAGAAAAACAACCCATTGTCATCACGTTGGCAATTACTGGGACATCATGGTCCTCCTTTTTGGCATATCTCACTCTCCTCTCTGAACCTGTACAACCAAGTAAAGACAGTGAAGCCAAAATCCAAAACTTGCCATCAAATACATAGACCATCACTCAGAAACATTCGTGTCCTCAAACTTCAGCAAGACGTGGCCTGGTTTCGTTAAGGAAATGGACATTGAAACCTGACAAAACTTGCTCTGAATTCTGGCTCCGAAACAATTCTTAGCCGCACCATCTTGGAAGGTTACTAAATTTCCCTAAGGTGTAGATGTTTGCTGCTTACAGAGAAATAATCAAGCCTAACTTAAAAAGCATTGTAAAGCTTAGCAGAATAGAAAAGGGGGCTGTAAAGCACCTGTCACTGTGAACAGATAAACAGCGCCCAGCAGGCAGTTAATAGACGGCAGCACTGACTCACAGTATCTTCAGCCCTTCCTGGAGTGCTGTACCTTCCATTTACACAGAATGATCCAGAGACCGCCGATTTTTACTACTCACAATAGATATTTACTAAATAAATTATGCATTATTATGCTTGAATATAATAAAGTAAATTAACATAATAAATACCTGTAGAATAAAGAAGCTTGTCAATATGTGTGTGTGTGTGTGTGTGTGTGTATTTATAAAATATTTAATGCCCTCAAGTTTTCAGATCAAGCCACAAAGATGCATCTCATTAAAACTCTAACCAGAAGCATCCTCTCTACGTTCTTTCACTGTTACGGTTACCAATGAAAACACTCAAACTAAGTACTTTAAGAAGGACCCTATTTTATTTTATTTTATTTTATTTTATTTTATTTTATTTTATTTTATTTTATTATTTAGGCTATTATCATATGCTGTTTCTTTTTAAACAGAAATATAGCCAGTTACAATGTATCAATTTCTGCAGTACGGCACAGTCTTGCATATACATACATGTATTCATTTTCATACTCTTTTTCATTATAGGTTACTACAAGATGTTGAATATAATTCCCTGTGCTAGACAGAAGAAATTTGTTTTTTATCTATTTTATTTATAGCAGGGTCTATTTTATATTCTGTGTCAAAGTTAGATTATAAAATGCCACATTTATCTTATTGTCCTAGTCTCTTTGTCACACTTAACTACGGATTTCCATCTTTTAAGACAAACAGTTGTCAGTTCTCTTTTGCAATATTGTCTTTCGGGAGTTAATCAAGAAACTTCTGGGAAATATTTGGGGTTTGCCTCCAATCTGAGTGGAGATAAACTGAATTAAGAAGGACCTTCTTTTAACTTAAAAAGGGGGCCATTATTTGGGAAAACATTCATGACATAAGTTAATTAAACTTTTTTAATAATACCAGTTAAAACCTGAGATAAGGCAAGTCAATATTAGACCCTTTGTAAAACATGAGTGAGGGCTACAGTCATTTCTTTAAAAGGCTCCTTCCCCCATAAGTGGTGCTGCCCGCCCCCACCCCGCCGACTCTCCGTCCCTCAGAGTTCACTGTTAATCTCACATGGCACACTTTTCTGCTGAGCCCAAACTTGCCCTTAAAATCATTCTGAGCCCAGCACTTTAGGCAGTTACTACCAATCAATAGAGGTTGACATGTGTACGGAATTTAACTGGCTATGCCTGGCTCAAACCATGAAATGTAAATGTTTTTTAAAATTATGAAGCTTACATGTATCACTGAGGGTCTACTTTTTTAAAAACTTAGTTTTTTGGGGGGGAGCAATTAGGTTTATTTTTGCTTATTTATTTACTTCATGGAGGTACTGGGGATCAAACCCAGGACCTCATGCATGCTAAGCATGCACTCCATCACTGAGCTATGTCCTCCCCTCTCCAAAAGCTTAATTTTGAAATAGCAAAAAAAAAGACACTTTTAGGATTAATTGTATACTTCGTCTCAGAAAGAGGGGTTTTGAGAGTTATCTTGAAAACAATGCTGGGCTGCTACATACCAGGCTTGGGCAAATCACTTAACTGCCGAAGCCTATTTTTTCATTAGTAGAAGGAAAATAATAACATTTTTGGGGTCTCCCTTAACAAAACTGTCAAGATGATAAAATGAGATAATATATAGAAAAGAAGTTTTAACTATAAATCTTCTGAAAAATAGAAGGTTAAAGTCGGGAGCAATCTTAGAAACAAATTGTCTAGCTCTCGAAGATTGCTAAAATGAAAAACTAGTTCCGGGAGAGTTAAGTGATTTATCCAAAGTTACACAGGCAATTAGTGCAAAACTGAGTCTAGAATTCACATTTTCTGTGTCTGAGTAAAAGGTAACTGTATTTCAAAAACAATAAAATCTTTAGCCATAATTTATAAACAATGTTTTAATTTGACTATTGGGAATAAAGGTTCTTCTGTCCAAATTTGCTAACATCTTTGTAATATTTTTCCTCGTTGTTTTCTACTAATATATAGTTTTTGCTTAATGAAATATCAGTAACTTTTAGTTAAAATGCACCCATTTACAACTTTCTCTTCACGTGCTTTTGCCTTACATAATATTCCTGAATCTTACCTTCAATCTTATTAATTAAAATGTCCACTGAGTTTCATATTTCTCTACTGAGGCTATTTGAAAGGTCCTATGGAATTTAATCTATAAGAAAAAGTATTCCCTTTCAATATTCAAGTATCTGAGAACTCCGATTTCAGTCTTTGAACAAATAGATACCATCTGCAAATATGTGAGATTTTCACTACATTAGGTACGTGATAGGGTTTTGTAAAAGATATAACCAATTTTGTCCTTAAGGCCTTTGCAATCTACCTGAAAAAATAAAAATATATACATAAAAAAAAACTAATAATACTAGGGGAAAGTTCTGTAAGATTTCAACCAAGAGGTTGCAATGAGAATGTATTTAGTCATTAAGTAAAAACCAAAGGTGTCTTTGGTATTAAGTAATTAAAGGGTAGGGAATTTATTAGGTGCAGAAGATCTAAATACCTCTGGGCTAGAAAGAAATTAATAAACCAAATATTTATGCAGAAGAAGCATGTCGTGTTCAAGTCTCTTTTTGCCTCACGTTATAAGTAAATATGTTAGAAAGGCTTGCAATTTAAATCACTGATTCTCAGAGTTGAAAGGAACCATAAAGATCATCTAGTGACTTTTTCTGCAATTAATGTACTTAATGAATTCATGCACATGGTGTATATCTATGCACTGAGGGCCGGCATATATTCTGATAATGTCTAAATGAGGAAATACCAATTTCACAGTCTGGCACCTGAGGACGATTGCAATTGAATTTCAATTCAATATTTAGCAAATCAAAACAAGCCCCTTGGAAAAGAAAAGCAGTTGGGCTAGATTACATTTAGGGTCTTTTCCAAGCTTGAGATCCTGTAACTGAACGGAAATAAACTAGTCCCTGAATTTGACGAGATGTTTTTAAAATATTAAATTACACTACTGCTAAATAGCTTTTTACTACAAAAACTAGACTGTGTTTGCTTCTTTTAGTCATCATTTTTGAGTGTTCAGTAGCGTGGAGAAAAAGATAAATATATATGCTTCCTTCCCTCAAGGAGTTTATATTTTGATTAAATAAAACATACGTCTAAACAGGTATCGTACAAAAAGCCAGGACAACGAGGGAAAATATCTGAAGAAAGTACACTCCCCTAAAGCAAGGTAGCAAGTTTTCTCACCTTTGGCACTACTGATTCTGTTTTTTTCCCTTTGAAGTATAAGCATTGGTGATTCAGAATTCTCGACATTACTGACATTTTAAGATTGGATAATTCTTCCTTGTCCGGGGTCATGATGGGGCACTGTAGGAGGGTTAGCAGCATTCCTGGATTCTACCACTAGAGGCCAGTAGAACTCCCTCTGCCCAGTTGTAACCATCCAAGTGCCTCGACATTGCGAATGTCCCCTGCGAGGCCAAGATTACCCAGTTGGGAACCACCACTCTTAAGCACTGAAAGAATCATATGGTATCACTCATATGCGGAATCTAAAAGAGAAAGAAGGAAAGAAGGAAAGAAAGAGAGAAAGAGAGAAAGAGAGGAAGGAAGGAAGGAAGGAAGGAGAGGACACTAACAAACTCAACTACAAAACAAACAGACTCACAGACGTAGTAAACAATCTTATGGTTATGGGGGGAAAGGGGTGGGAAGGGACAAATTTGGGAGTTTGAGATTTGCAAATGTTAACCACTATATATAAAAATAGATTAAAAAACTAAATTCTTCTGTATAACACAGGGAACTATATTCAACATCTCGTAATATCCTTTAATGAAAACGAATATATGGCTATATATGCATGACTGGGACATGATGCTGTTCACCAGAAATTGACACATTGTAACTGACTATACTTCAATAAAAAAAAAAGAACTGAAGGAAGGCTTTATGGAGCAAGAAGTGTAAGAATTAGTCTTAAAGCCTAGGAAGTAATCCAAGGGTCAGAGACGGATGCAGTAGTGAACAAGTTGGCTACAGGTAGCATGGAAAGAAGCCTTTAAGAAAACTCTGACTCATGTATTAAGTTAACATCCCATTGCTCTCTTGCAGGTTTTGTCAGATCTCACAGTATTGCACATCTATCTCTAACACCTCTCTCTCCCTTGACACTCTCCTTTCTAACGAAGAGAGCCAGCTTCAGGCTCAGGGCCCTCAACAGGCAACAGTGTCTGTTGTGTTTCAAAAATACCATCTTGTCTTCGCTGCATCTATTTTATGGTTGCCTTCGACTGGTGGAAGTGAGACTTCTTTCCTGCTTACTGTCATTAAAAACATCAGAGACCTCCAGAGAAGGTGATTTGGAGTAGAAAATCGTGAGTTTGGTTTCTGAGTAAATTTGAGGTGGAGTTTGAGGTGGTGGCAGTACACCAGATAGGAAAAAGCACAAAAAATTAATTAAAAAGAAGGAATGTTTTAATATACAGTAAGGATACGATGTATGTATGTAAATACAGCAAGAAGTAAAATTAAACAGCAGGAGGCAGAAGGAAATGGGGGGAAAGTACTTTGTTGTCTGTTTTTCTCCTGCTTTCTTAAACCAAATCATTTTTTATCTTTTAATGAATCCCTTATTATCATAAAAAAAAATCCACTTCCAAAAGTGACATCCTGAAAGTGTTATTCTAAGAATGTCACTTTAGCATAACTAGAAAAATATGAATAAGATACATGTAGTTTAATTCTCTTCTATCGAAAATACATTACTTGATTTCTTAACAACTTGTCTATCTGACATTTTGGTCGAGCTCAGAAGGAGAGCCTAAATCTCTGCATTGCTTCTGAAGAATTGATTTCTTATTTCTGCGGAAGTTCACTAGGCAAGCTGCTTGTGTCATTATGGTAAGATTCAGCAGAAGTAATGCATAAACACTGGTTGATATTGCCAACAAATTACAGTATGTGATACAAACAATTTGTGTTCCATTATTTTCAGTTTGCCTTTCCAGAAAGTTAAAATATGCAGAGGAAACAAACATTTGCATTGTCACTGTTAGTATTCAGATTGAGTCATGACATTTCAGGGCAGAATCCACCAAAACCAAGAGAACCTCACAACTGGCAGGGAGTCTTTGAGAGGTTTCCGTTTTGGCAAAAAATCGACGCAGACCACACGTGCAGCACGGTGAAAAGTGATCTCTGAACTTGTGATTGCAAATAGAATTTGCCTAGCGTTGCAGCAGTTTCAGATCGCTAATAAAAACTCTCCAGATCTAAAGAAGTGACCCAGTGGATCACTTAGTAACTAAACAAAGCTACAAGGTCGTAGAAGTGACACATGTCCCGTTTAAAGTTAAGGTAGTTCATCAAAATGCAAATTACTACTCAATGACAAAACATTTTAAGCCAAAATGGGTCCTTGTTTAGGCTGTGTATTTTTATGTACCTCAATGAGTCATTAAAACTCTGCCATTTCAGAAGAGAAGTGCTCCTGCTAAATATTCAGTGCCATAAGCAAGCGTGTAGTCTTATTTTTTTAAATAACCATTCTAGTAAACTAAAAACATAATGCAATAATGCCAGCAATATGTATGTAGGAAGTGGTGCATATGTGAATAATCGTGTTATGAAAACAGAGCATAATATTCATAATTGTTTTCCTATTTATGCACTAAGTACTCTTATCAAAAATGAGTAACTTGATCACCACTGATGAAGAGTAGTAAGAATGCTCTAAAATTACTTTCCTGAGCCATAATATTAGGTTTTCATAAGAATAAATAAAGTAGTTTCTGAGATTCATTTGTTTAATATTGTAAAAAGTGTTATGTTCTATAAAGTTCTGCTACAGGTGGAACTCAAGTATAAAGTCCTGAGAACAGCATCTAATGACTGAGGTGCCTTTTCCTTGGGACTTGGGTTTTTCTATTTCCTGTACCGGCCTCCAGCGATAAGGAAGGCCCCTTCCCGGCCCTTGGGTCACTGATTTCTTCTTTTCTCAGTGCTGATAGACAGCAGTGCCATAAGCAGAGAGTTGTGAGTTCCTTTTGTTTCACATCCTCTTCCCGCCCCCCTCAACCCTCTCCATCTCACAGTGTCTGGACCAAGTGTGGGGTTTCCCTTCTCTCTCTTCTTCACTGTGGAAGGGCTCTGCCTCTCCCTCTCCCCGTCTTCTGAACTCTGCTCAGGGGACAAAACAAACAGTAGTGGAAGGAATGTCCACAGTGACCATTTCCCCCTGTCTTGCTAGTAAGGGGAAACCCAACATTGAGCCTAAACAACCTGATTCCAGCTCAAACAGTAGATGTCCAGCCGTGTAATCCTGCCTGCAATCATATTTCATACCCACAGATGTGCTGACCAGTTGTCAGACACTGTTCGAAGTGCTTTATTACTTAACGCACGTAATCCTCACAATTAACCCTATGAGATAGGAGATCATTAACCCTAGTTTCCAGATAAGGATGTCAGACACAGAACAACTAGGAAACTTGGCCAAGATCAGCAAGTGGCAGTGTCATGACAAAAACCAAAGCAATCTGGTTCCAGAGTCCTTGAACACACTGCGCGCACACACACTTTTCAATCCAGCAACACAATCAAAAGTGGCTCGATCCTATTGTTAAAAGAGTTATAGAGTAACCGACAGCAGTAATTTTAAAACTTCATTCTTTTTCCATCCTCTAATTTTTTTTTTGACTTGTGTAATCATGGGGAGAGATTCGAATAATTAAACTAAAACTTCTCCCTGCAAATCCACAAAGGTCTGCACAAGGAGGAATCAATTCACCCCTGTCCCTGTACAACTAGTGCCAGAGCTCCTTAAACCCCGGGGCCGCTCGCTTAGCAGAGACGGAGAAGGCACACCTGGGGGCAGGGAGGGCAGGAATGGGGAGCCTGGCCCCCTTTATCCCAATGCAGCCCCACCCAGTAAGATCGTGCCAACCTGACTCTACCCTCACAGCCCCACCACCGCCATCCAGCTGTGCCTGTTTGTGACTCATTGTGTATTGTCCAAAAAACTGGCAAGGGCAATGAGTGTTTTGCCTCTTTATAGTCCATCAAATTCTACGTAGCAAAATTCTGTCTGGTGGAGAGAGCATCCACTCTCTAGTGGCAAGAAGGAGGATTGCATGCGTCTTTGAAAATCTCGGGAGGAACCCAGCCACCATGGACAATCCAAAAGGATGTAAAGGACACGCAAAGGTGATGATCATTGCCGGTGGGTTGGAGGATGAGCCTGAGGAGTTGGAGGGACGCCCTTCCCTACAGGCTGGAAAACACTTACATATTCAAGGTAGACTATTTCTTCCTTACTCGTTCTTTAAAATCATGCTTAAAGAAGTGAACCCTATTCTCGTAATCATATCGTCCAAACATCATCACCATCCTCGAGCAAACCTAAATGGTTGCCCTGTACTTTCATGCCAAGCCCATCCACATACATGGTGGCAAAAACTGCTTGAGGAAATAAACATGTTATGCAAACCAAACACAGGAAAACCAGTTGCAGGTCTGTTTTTGCTTGAAAGCGATCTGGAGCAGATAGGCTCTGTTTAGAGTTGTTCATTTAACTCTTTCATGAATAAGGTATCCTTTATTATTATTACCCAGGGTGATCAAAAAACACAGCAAGACAAACACCAACTGTATGGATTTTCCTCCCTGAATGAGTCACTATTAAATCATCTAAACTTTTTTTTCCCAATACTTTCTAGATTTAGTCTACTGGTGTTATTTTGAATTGTGACCAAAATCCAGCACTGGACTCAGTTTGGCCATATGGTTATGTGTGCCTGACAGGAAAACAATGAGCTAAGTCCATTAAGAAATCATATTTAAAAAAAAAAAAGAAGTTTTCACAGAAACAAACAGTTCTCCCAGATTTTCAGTTCAGAGCCCTCTACAGAAGGGCAGAAAGCCAGGTACTCCAAACTGTTCATCCTAAGATGTCTTCTCCTCCACAGAATGAGTGGGAGGAATGAGGCTGCTTTCAACATAAAAACAATGTGGTGGATTTCTTATTCTTATTAAATATCATAATTATTCACTCATTCCAGAAAAAGTACAAGGCACCAGACTATGTACATTAATACCACAAATGATCTAATGCCTACTAATAAAATCCTCTACGCTCTTCATAAGATGCTTGCAAAGGAGTTTTTTTTTGCAATTCTCCTTGAGAACCACAATATTATCCTCCTATCCTACCTGAAAATCATGGTTTCTCTCTAAATAACCCTTGCTAGGAAAAGGCCTCCTATTTCATTCTGTCTTCTGTCACCGTGGCACATCACAGACCCAAACAACGTTTGTCAAAGAAAAACGTCTCCCTTTTGAAAGTGAATAAAATGTTCATTTACTTTGGGTAAATTTCTTCTCTCAATCCGACCATCTGGATCTAAATTAAGGTACCCTACTTTGAACATGGGTATGCTCACCATCTGGCTCCCGCAAAGCGGCGCTCAGTTCAGGTAAATGAAGACGCTACCGAGTTCTAGGCAAGCATGTGCCACCCTAGGGTGCCCCGGCGTGAACACACACGCTCTGTATCTGCCTGCTAGCCACCCACCTGAGGGAGAAGTGAGTACATCTTTTGCTTAATGGAGATAATTTACTGCTGTGTGTAAACATTTCAAATTTAAGAGAATTTATGTGTTTGCAATTTTCAACAAGTGGTGAATTTCCGTTTAGCCAAATGACCAGCTGAGAGTGGGGGATCTGACGGAAGTGGAGGAGCCTCGGGCTCTAATGGGGAGCCTGTCTTCTAACCTTTCTCTGCTGCAATAGGGGAACCCGGAGAGGTAAGTCTTCCCTGTAGGACAAAACCAGCCCCTCCAAAACCTCATGGAGGATGAAACCTTCCAGGCATTAAAGGTATAGCGCACAGAGTGAAGTCAAATTTTCCCGCCCTGACCTGACTCAAATTCTTTTCCTCATGCACTCTGGGGAATGAGTCAAAGAACCAGACTGACCAGGCATTAAGGAGTTGTTTCCACACAGACTACGTAAGGTGGACCGAATGGTGGTACTGCTCTTTTCAATTATTTCAAGTTGCTCAGTGTGATTCCCCATTGGCAGATTAAGTATTTATTTTCATTACAGAAATTTTCTGATAATTAAATTGGCAAAAATTATGACTAACTAAAGACCAAGATATTTAATCATCAATCAAATGAAAATGTAGAGTTTGCGTCTGTGTCCTTTTGGAAAGTGCATTCCAAAATGTCAATTTACGTTGCACCTGGGGGACAGAATCATCACCAATGAAAGTCCAACCCTGGCTGAGTTCCTGATAAAAAGTTTCTGTTTAAATGTCTCCAAGTAGCCAGATTAACAACAAACAAAAAGAAGTTTAATATATGTAGCGTTGGCATAATTGTAAAATGGTTGATTAAACTTCCTTTGCCTTATCAAACCCAGTAGGAACATCTCAGAAATTATCATATTCACTCTGGTATTGATGGTGGGGGGAAAAAGAGAGGAACAAAGACTTTCTCTGAGATGCTGTTTAGAAATAAAACCATCCTGGGATCTCCAGAAACACCAAATCCTGTGTTCCACATGTGCACTAGGTTAAACTCTGAACTAAGTTATTTACATCTTCGGGGAAAACTGAAGAAGAGAGTTTGAATACAAATATGCACCAGGCTACATGAAATCAGTTATGGGTCAAGTAGAACCATCTGGTCTTTTTAAGAGCCCTATTAATTTGAAAGCACTGACCAAAACAAGCTCAGTTCCACCAAATGTATTTTGGCATGGCTCAAAAAACAGGATTTGTTGGAGGTTATTTATTTCATCACAGCAAGATTTATCAGTAATGATATGCAACTCCCAGTACTGACACTTTGACATAACATGCAAATTTGCCTTTTTCCCCACAAATCTGATATGACTGTGGGTTTTTAAAATTCCTTTTAATCCGTATTTTTTAGAATCCGTCTGAGAAAGTGTTGGAAGGGGGTTTAAATTATCCACATCTGATCTTAGGAGTCTGAAAGTGAATAATTTATACATTCACTTATAGGAGGCTTGAACAACCACATAACGGCTAAAGCATTGGGCAATTTATTTCTATGAGGTTACTGCATCACACTCTATAAATAATAAAACTCCTGTGTTCTCCCAAAACACAGCAGAATTTCCCCCAGCTTCTTACACAGTATCAACTTCTGAGAGTTTCTAGACACAATGAGCCCTGGTCCAGGGATCAGAAAACCAAAGTTGAAGTCCCAGCTCTCCACTAACAAGCCTGCTGGCCTCAGCAGTTGACCTGGACTACTCTGATCCCAAGTTTTCTGCTGTTGTGAGAATCACCTGAGAGCAGAGGAGGCTCTCCCAGTGGCATCATTACTAATCGCCAAACTGCCTCCACTTCTAAGGTTGTCGATTTCATTTTTAAGTTCATTTTGGTTGTTCCCTGGTCCTATAGTCATTTAATTAATCAAAGTGATTTTAAATGCAATAGGCTGGGGCAGAAAGCACAAATCACTTGTTTACTCAATTCAACAATAAGCTTGAAGGCTTACTACCATGGGACACTCAGCACAGCTAACAAGTACGGTGGGCATTCTCTACACCAAGCACAGTTAAGTGCTTTTCTGCGCATTTACTCATGGACACCTGCAGCAATCCCATGAGGACAGTAGTAGTATTATCCCCAAATTAAAACTAAAAGTGTGGGTTCTGGAGCCAAGCTGCCTGAGTCTAGACCCTGCTTTGTAGGCTCACTATGTGACAAGTTACTTGACTTCTCAGTGCCTCCATTTCCCCATCTGTAAAACAGGGAGTGTTGAGAACACATATCCCATAGGATTCTTGTAAAATTGAGTTAATATAAGGTTCTCATTAAGCACTAGCGGTAGTCACTGTCAGAAACTGGTGAGTGAGTTCATTAGCTTTCTCAAACCTTCATCACAGGTAGAGCTGCAGCTGGAATTCGAACCCAGTTCTGTTGGACTCTAAACAAGTGGTGAAAAGCCCCACAGACTCTCAAAAAATAACAAACAGGAAACAGCCCAAATCTAAAAAGCATTAAAGGCACTCGCTAACAAGGCATTAGGGGCTGGCTGTTAGTTTTCCCCCCTTTCACCGTTGGAGTCACTTTCAGAGGCAGTAACTCAGGTCCAAACCCGAGTCACTGTGTGTTAGGACAGAGCTGGCAGCACTGGTAAAAACATTTCTCGCTGGCTTTGGCCAAAGGCAGCCGCCGCCATCAACTCCCCTTACTCTGTCACCAGGACTGGCTCTTACTGCTCAGTATCTCAACTTGCAGTTTTGGAAAACTTCAAGAAGCCAAAGCCTACCCTCTGCTCTGCCTGCCAGAAGCGGGCGTGGTGGGGGAGGGGAGGATTCTGCCCGGTTTACCCCGTCCTGACCTCTTAGCCGGTGCGTGGCTGCCCTGACCTCGCGCTCACGCATTTTCCCTCGACGGTAACTTGCCAACTTTTGATGTGACCCTGGCCTGGCATCGCTCATATTACACACTATCCTTTAAAAAAAAAAAAAAAAAAAAAAGAGCTGTGTGCCCCGGCTAGCTAAGGAACTTTGACAAAGCAGGGAGTCCCAGGCGAGAGGGGTGACATTTAGCACTGGTGAGTGAGTTTGTGAAGTTGGCGCAGTGAGAACCCAGGCATCTGGGAGACCCGGATAGTTCTGTGAGACGGTCCTACCCTGCCTTCCCTTCCTCCATCCCTCGCTTCCGGTTATCGGAACCTAACTGCGTCCCCGGGGTCGCCCGCTGCCCAGCGGTTTAGAGCAGCCTGGCTGGGTGGGGCGGTGCCGGGCACCGCCTCCCTCCGTACCTTCTCTCCCCGTGGAGCACGTAGGAGCTGCGGAAGAAGCCCAAGAGCTCGTTCTCGATCAGGGCGTTGTAGATGATCTTCAGATTGTAATTCCTCTGCGCATCCAGGGTCCTATTCAGCACCACCACCAAGACCTGGGTTTGCGGGTAGAGGAAAAAGCCGGCCACGGGGACCGCCCCGGCCACGCGGTCCTCGGCCAGCTGCACCTTCTCGACCGCAACTCGGGAGGCGTGCAGCACGACGTAGCGGGTGGCGTTCCGGCACGCGATCTCCACGTTGACCTCCCCGGAGAAGGTGAAGTTCTCCATGAAGGCGGTGAGCATCAGATTGTAATGCAGAGGCTTGAGGTGGCCCGACAGGCGCAGCTGCGTCCACGGCTGCCACTGCTCTCGCTCCTCCTCCGACGGCGGCTGAGCGGACGAGGTCTCAGGGGTGGCTTCCCCGCCTGCCTCGGGCTGCGAGGAGCCCCCGCCAGCGTGGTGGTTGCGCCGAGCCGACCCCGGAAGGCTCTCGTTGCTGCCGCGCCCCGGGAAGCCGGCAGGGTGGCTGTCGGCGCCGGGCGGTACGCTTGCCCCACACTCGTCGAAGCGCAAACTGAGCAGCACTGCGAGCATGGTGACCGCGAGCAGCGCCACGATGGACACGGCGAACGCCAGCACTAGCCGTTTGTGCACCGTGATGTGGCGCTCGGTGGTGCGGGGTCGCACCCCCACGGAGTCTGCCCATGGGTCCGAGAGCCCCCTGCCGCCGGCCCGGAGCGCGGCGTCGTTCTCCCCCATTGTGGCGGCGAAGGGTGAGCAGCTCTTCTGAGCCCCCTCCTCCTCCTCCTTCTTCTTCCTCTTCTTTTTCTTCTTCTTCTTTTTCTTCTCCTCCTCTTGTTCCCCCCGCTCGCCGTCCAGGGCCATCACACTGCCTCCTCCTCCTCCCCCGCCCCCTCCGGCACCCCCCGCGGGCGGGCCACCCGGGCCACCCCCAGCGCGAGCATCAGAGAGCGCACGCGGGCCGAGGGCGCGACGCCAGCTGGGACCCTGGGGAGACTGGCCCGGGTTCTTTTAAGACGGGCTCTGGCCGCAGGCGACAACAACCTCGGCGGTCCCCATCAGCCCCGCCTCTCTCCGGACACCGGCGGCCGAGGCGCGGGGCGGCGAGCTCTGGGACTCGCCCAACTTGGAAAGCGTCTCGTTCGCCCCAGCGCGCGCTACTTCTCCTGCGGGCGCCGGGCTCCCGGGCACATGCTGCCCCCGCCCCTGTGCGCCTGCGGCTCCCAGCTCTCCCTTCCCAGCGCGGAGCTAGCGCCGGGCTTTCCGCGGGAGGCTTCCAGCGGGTCCTCGGCTGGCAAGGACAGGGAGCGGTGGAGAGGGAAGTTAGGGCTGCCGCTCTCTCTCCCTACTCCAGCGGCGGCGTTCAGTCCTCTGGGTGGGATGTGCTCGCAGCAGCGGTGGCGGCGGCAGCGGCTTCCAAGCCATGCACCCTGCAGCCAGCCAGGGACGAGAGGATGGCCGGGGAGGAGGAGACCGGGATGAACCAGCCCGGTGAAGTCCCAGGGCCGCAGAGCTGCGCCGGGAATCTGTCCTGGAGAAGCCTTCTCCTCCAGCCTGGATACTTTAAGCAGTGGTGGCGGCAAACAGCGTGAGGTTGCAAACTGGACAGCGAGCCTCCCCCATGCCGACGTTGCTCTGACCTCCGGAGATGACACGTGAGCAAGAAGTGGCCAGCCGGGCCATCCCCTTCAGGTAGATGAAGCTCCGGGTTTGCTCCGTATCCCCGTGGGGAAAGCCGGAGTGCGTGTGTGCGAGTGAGTGTGCATGTGTGCGCGCGTGTGTGTGCGTGAGCGTGTATACACAGGCTCCAGGTCTAGCTTACCAAAGCTACTCTGGCTGCATTCGGGGACTGAAACTCCCAGCGCAAGGCAAAGGAGAGAGCGGGAGAGCGCGAGGAGGCAGGGCGGGCGCGAGGGAGGGGAGCGGCTGAGCGGCAGAGGCAGGCGCTGGGAGATTAGAGAGCTTTTCTCCGCTCTGTCACACCAGACACCCACAGCCACAGAGGGGGTTGTTGAGCCGCCCGCAAGAAGTACATTGTAAATCTTCAGCGCAACGAGCCCCGCAGTCACCCCTCATCCAGACTCTGTAGCCCCACCGCGCCTCCGCGGAGGGATCGTTGGAGCCTTCGGCTATTAACGCCGAGAGGCAAAGAAGATCTTGCTGGGGAGACTTAGCTGTCTCAGATTTCCCATCAAGCTCGCCAGAGGGTTTGGAGGACTGTTGGTAAATGGAAATGAATTCTCCAGAGCCTGACTACGTATATTAGACTGTGTGTGTCCAGGTGTGCGGTATGAAAATCAGGTTTAGCAAGAAAGCATTAGAAGGCTCCGGAAGCAACAGCTAAAGAAAAGAGATTTTTCCCCCCGTCGAGTAATTTTTTTTTAGATTGAGGCAATGATTAAAATATAATACCTAAAGTGTAATAATTTTCGGGACCCAAAACTTGAGGCTGAAAAAAAGCTGGAGACATGAGCCGCATTACTTTAGACTTAGAACGGTCAACAAGTATATTCTGTTATTGGTCAGTTTTTCACTTCGCCTGGCCGCAATTACTTTTTTTTTTTTTTGAGTTTTCAGTGTTATCATGAACGTTGTTTAAACTTTTTTTAGAACAGTTATCAATAGGAAGTGTTTGCTGACAGCAAGATCATCAAACCAGGTTCACTGACCATTGGCTGGTCATCGATGCTCGTCTAAGTTTGCAGAAGTCTTAAATTATAGTGCAGAGTTGTGTATGAGCATATGGGATACCTAAGCCATAGAATTTGTGTCAAGAACTCTAACTGGAACAGTATTCAGAAAACAGACACCCCAAAGGTAACAGCTCACAGGCAGGAGTCTCTAGTTTCTAATAAAACAAAGTGTGATGGGCTTCAGAGTCAATTTTTTTTAAGTGCAGAATAAAAAGAATGAAGTAATTCCTTTTCCCGTGTTTCTTTCACATTTCCAGATCCTGGAGGCATTTTAAAAAATCATGTCCATAATTATTTTTCCTACAAAAAGGAATGTTTAATACCACTCTAGCTTTTGTGTCCTGAAAATATACATTAAAATACTGTGTTTGGCTTTAAAAGCATGACCAAAGAGAAGAGCCCAAACACACATCAACTTCAACTTAAAAACTGCTGAAAACACAGCCCTATTCCTTGTAGCTCTTTGCCATTTATCCCCAGATGGGATACAATTCCAGTGCCATACATTCTAAATGTCCACGTGAATCCTTTTTAAAAGCGGATAAAAAAGAAGTGCCTAGATGGGGCTTTTTTTTTTTTTTTTTTTTTTGCGTGTTGTATGTGGGCCGTTAGCAACAGACCAAGGGAAATGCCACATTCTGTTCAAGTTACTTTTTTCTGCTCTGTTTTTAAATCTCTGTGCTCCTGCTGTCCATATGTATCTGCCTGTATGCATTTTAAGAGTTGAGGAGTCAGGGTGCCTTAGCTGGTTTTCACAGAATTGAGAAACGTACTACAGGCAGGCAGAAAGAGCTGTGTGACTCTTAGCAGCTCACCAAACTTCTCTGACCTTAGAGTCCTAATCTGGCAATTCAGGATTACTGATCTAAAATCCATGGCTTCAACACACTTGGATTATCAGAGGGACCTGGAACCACCCACCCCCCGCCCCCGAAGTCTAAGAACCACTACTTAAATGAAGAGGTTACCCACTAAAGGATCTTTAAGACCTTTCTCTAAAATGCTATCAGTCCAGAAAAGATTCAGAGAAGGCTTTTTCTGTTCTTCTTTGTATTTTATCCATGTACTTTTGAAAATTACTACAAGGCAACTCTCAAAGATTTCAGAATTAAAGAATATATTCACCAGTTAGTAAAGTCTCTCCTGACTGTGATTAAATTAGTGGATGGATTCTTTGGGGGACCTAAGTGGAGTGGACACAAGCTTATTAACCTGGAGTGAACACAACTCATTAAAATGCTGATTCCCCTAAAATGTAACTGGACCCAGTAAACTCAATATCATGGTCAAGTGGGTAAGTATTTCTTCCTCTCATATCCATGTTACAAAAAGTTCCCATGACTTCTTTTTTTAATTTCCGGAAGTATAAAACCTACTTCTGAGAAGCAAGCACTTTGGTAAAAATAACTTTTCAATTTTATTTTTTAGAGAATGTCTGTTCCACCCTCCTTAACCCCCCCCCAAAAGGCAAAATTTCACATTGTGTACCTAAGAAAAAATAAAGAGATGACTCACCAATATTCCTATGAAGATGTTGTTTTCAGTGCTGTAGATCACTAAATTGGAGATGGTTTGACTTCGCCAGTGCTAGGGACATGCAGTGGAATAAGACTTTCCAAAGTGCCTCAGAAACACATTTCTCATTGGGATAACTTACGATTATTTTCTTTAGCCGATAAATGTCTTTAAAGCCATTTTTTTGGCCATATCTGATTTAGGGGTGTGTACAATGATTAATATACAGAAGGCCAAACAGAAGTTATTAATTAAATCTACACCTGGGTCCTGTGAATAATCCAAATGAACTATTTTCAGTGAATGTGCTGGCTTCAGAGTCTTTACTCTTATTGTTTACACTTGAAGTGCTTTTTTTTTTTCCTTTCCCACTGGTTTGTATATAGAGGCACAATTTAAGTGCCATTATATACTCAGCCCCTTCAAATATGCTTAACACTTCACATCCAGAAGCAGCTTGGCTTAGGAGAAAGAACTAGATTCTGGTCTGCCCTCACCTGCCTACATTATCCTAACTCTGCTTAAGTGAGTCAGTTCCTTGACGTGTTAATGTCAGGAGTTAGATGCACCACGTAACTTCAAAGATCTCTTCCTGTTCTCAAATTCTGCAAAAGAAATTCCAAAGCTAATATAACCAGTCTCTTTATTTTCTCAAGGGGTTTTTAATTAGTATTCTCCACTGAGAAGCCAAAAATATCAATTAAAAACTAAAAGTTGAATGGGTAAAGAGACTCTACAAAAGTACACTGTACTAGCAAAAGTATATGGAGAATAGAACAGCCCCTGCTCCTCTGGCAGGGAAAACAGGACTGATCAATTTTATGAGAGGGGTGTGCCCCGAAGACCTCACAATTGGAGACCAATGCTGACAAGTGAGTGGCGGGAGTCTCTGTTCACCAGCTAAAGTGCTGCCTGGTGTGACACTAGAGGCAATTTGAAATTTGAGATTGTGAGAATTTGATGAAATTTTTAATGTGGGGAAACTCACAACACTGCAAACCTTACGAATACTTTTATAATGCATAATTTCAAAATACCATTTGGACCACTGCATCTACTGACACTGGTAAAGGGTTTCACATAAGAAATACCCTTCTGAATAGAAATTCTTCAAGGTTTTACAGATGGAAAGAGGAGGATTAAAATTAGCCATAATTGAGACAGTGCAATTTCATGTCTGTAGTTTGCCAACTACAGTTAACACCCTGATTTAACTGTTAGTTGTCTGGCTTCTATTTATTTGAAAAGATTAATTTGAATTGACATTATATCTAAATGCAATTGTGTCTTCTTTTCTCACATAAAAACCTGTGAAATTATAAAGTGGTTTTAAAAGGAAAACATACCCTACCCTATTAATATATGACTACATGTTATTTGGCCTAGAAAAGTCTCATGATTATGCTTACAACAAGACAGAACAAGTATTAGTGCATCATAAAGGCTTCTCTGGATGGCAAATGTAAGGAAAAGCATAAGTGACTATCCATAGTGTCATTCCCAATTCTAGAATTAAAAGTTATATCCAGGGAGGAGAGAGCTAGGATCTCAAAAAAGTTGTACTGTGATCTGGGGGTTCTAATGCTAGGTTAAAACTCTTCAGTGTTCACTGTGGGATCTTTGGTTTATGATCTCAGTAAGAAAGCTTCATAAAAAGGCAAAGAATGCATCATGGAAATGTTTACAGTTTATTCATGAAATCTGCAAACATAACATAAAGCAAATTCTAAAGGCAGAATAGAAATTGGGTAACTTCAGAGATGTTTCTCTTGAACTAGTCAATTTGTCTAGTAGTTCAAGAAATGGAAATAGTATGTATACCCATATAATATTTACCATATGTTTAAGTTGTTCAAATCCATGTTTCTGGATAAATATGGCAGTAATAAAATGATAATAATAATAATAATAACAGCTAAGATTTTTCTAGGGTTTGCCTTGTACCAAGTATTTGTCTAAGTGCTTTGTTATCTTATTTAATCATAAAAATAGCCCCATCAGGTCAATGCTGTTATTCGCTCCATTTGACAAATGAGGAAACTGAGACTCAGAGAGATGGAATACCTTGCTCAAAGTCATGTACTCAGTAGAGTCAGAATGCACAACTCTGTCATCTATATGCTTAACCATTATGTCATACTACATCCTGAAAAGTAAGCCAGAAAACTACCCAACTGCATAATTGATTTTTTATAAACTTTTTTTTTTTTGCTTGCATGGGGGGAGGTAATTAGGTTTATTCATTTAGTTAGTTTTTTGACGGAGGTACTGGGGAATTGAACCCAGGACCTCATGCATGCTAAGCCTGTGCTCTACCACTTGAGCTATACCCTCCCCCTCATAATTGATATTTGCTGCATAAATTATCAAGTCAGGGCCAGGCAGAGTGCTGGAGGTGTAACACTGAACCGAACAGTCATGGTTCTCTCTGGCATTGGAGAGTCAGCATGTGCTAAGTGCTGTATGAGTAGTTATTAAATGAAATGAATAGAGAAAATGTGCTAAGTGCTGTATGAGTAGTTATTAAATGAAATGAATAGAGAAAATGTAGTATGACCCTGAGCAGAATAATGATTGTAGTTTTATAAAGTAACGATAGAAAGAAAAAAGGAGAGCATTATTCATCCTTGATTGAGAACGCAGTAGCGGAAAGAGTTGAGTGTAGCTTATTTTCCTTCTGCAGAACAAGCAGTTTATATGCCTTAGAAATCTTACCTCTTCAAGGCATTAAGAATTGTATCTTTGACTCGGGCTTATGTGGCAATTCAAATTTACATGATTTGAATGTGCCTCACCTCTTTCAAACCATGAAAAGTATCTGCTTCAAATGTACACATATACAGCTATGAATGTAAAGTCACATAAAGACAGACTATCCTGTTGTATTTCTTCCATATGTATTTTCTAACCCACATGTTTTTTCCTGTTTGCCATTCATGTATTCACTCTTCTTCCATTTAATAATAAAACCTACTATCTCTTAAAACCTGCACTTACTACACATACAGATACACATTTGTTTGATACATAAATGTTTATCACTATAGCTCTTTAAGTGAGGTAATTACACAGTGTATTATATAACTAAGTTGAGATTAGATCTTAAATGTTCTCACCACAAAATGAAATGATAATTATGTGACATGATAAAGGTACTAGCTAACGCTACAGTGGTGATCATAGTACAATATATTAACGTATCAAATCAACACATTGTCCACCTTACACTTAGACAATGTTATGTGGCAATTATACCTCAATTTTAAAAATAAAATAAAATTACTTAACTAATAGGGTAATTACAAGATTTTCTTAAATTTGAATAGCAAATGCCCATTGTCCATGGGTTGATAAAGAAATTAGGATAAATATGGTGAAGTTTTTCTCTTTCAGATAATGAAGAATCTTGAGGTTGCATACTTGAAAGCTGATTTTGGTTTTTCCATGGTGCATTTTACTTTCAGTAATATAAAATACATAATACTTTTACTGTGTCGGTATTCTAATCAAAGATGCAGCGATTTCTGAGAGAGAAGCACATCTTCTGTTAGAAAATGTTTCACAAGCTATATAGCGTATACATAGAACACAATAAAGTAAAAAATAAATTGCGTTGTTTTCCAACTCATTGAATTCCTACTTTGAAACCAAGAAAACAAGTGAACAATAGTATTTCCCCTCCGGTTTTAGGCCTGTTTAGGAGTAATGTATCTCTTAATCATGAACTGAAGAATAGCCTCTTTTTGGGGTCTCTACCTTCTCCTTGCTCATAACCAGAGATGTTCGCTAGAGAAGACCCAGCTCCTTCCACCACGTGGCCCTGTAACTAAGGACCCACCTGCCTCTCCACTCTCAGGGTCATGTTCTAAGACAATGCCAATGTCACACCATTTTTACTTTCTCTATGCCTGGGTTTCTGAGAACAATTCCATTCACGTCCAGGAAGTATTCTCCAGGTGCCTTGAAAGTTAGGTGAAATATGTATTTGGGGATCCAAGAATTACTTTTGGAATTCAAACAGTTAGACTTGGGCTAAGAGGCCTTATTCTTGGTGGTTTAAAAAGTTGGTAATATGCTATTACTACAAAAACAAGCATACCTCAGAGATACTGCAGGCTCGGTTCCAGACCACCCCAATAAAGCAAATATTGCAGTATGGCAAATAACTTGTGGCTTCCCAGTGCATGCAAACGTTATATTTACACTATACTGTAATCTATTGTGTGCCATAGCATAATACCTAAAAAATACATACTTTAATTTTAAAATATTTAATTGCTAAAAATCGCTAACCATCATTTGAGCCTTCACTTTGATGTCACAGTAACATCAAAGACCACTGATCACAGATCATCATAACAAGTATAATAATAATAATGAAAATTTTGAAATATTGCGAGAATTACCAGAATGTAACACCGAAGCAAAAAAGGGAGCAAATGTTGTTAGAAAAATGACACCAGTATGTATAGGGCTGCCACAAACCTTCAATTTGTAAAAAAAAAAATGCACTGTCTGTGAAGCACAATAAAACAAGATGTGCCTGTATTAAGAGTCTAAATATATCATTTTACTATAAATAGCATACTGTTAAATAGGTCACTTTTTTACATTTATATTAAGAACATGAAGTGCTAGACACTATTAAAACATAAAAAACAAATGATCATAATTTATAACCATACAATGGTTGTGGAGTCTGGGGGAAAAAAAAACTTCCCTACGAAAAAACTACACAAAAATATTCAAACTACTAACTCTTTTGTAAATATAATCAGCGGCTTGATTAAATGAAACTTTATTTTTTTATTCCAGTGCCGTCTGTAGGAAAAAAGCAATGCACGTGATGTGAATTTTTTGCTTTATTAGCATATGAAGATTTGGATGATCATTTCATGAAATTGATTTAATTCTCATGATAGAATTGATTTAGTGTAAAAGTTGCCTGTGATCTTTACTTTTGTCACTTTTCTCTTTAGTGCCACCTTGTGGGTTAGCCAGTAACAATAAATACAGAGGGTTTTGAGTTGGGTTTTTTTTTCTTTCCCTATGCTGTGTTAAAGCTAGTCTTAGAAAGTAGTGTCATCAAACTCAGCTGTGAAGCAGTTTCTTTGTTTTCTCTGAGTAGCAGCCACTTCACTAGAAGATATTTGCCGTAATTCTGCAATTGGCCATTCCAGCTACCAGAACTATTTCTCAGTGATTGAAAATATTGGCGTCTACACAAAAATCGATGTTCATTTACAGGATAATCACCAAACTTATCTTGGATAACATCAGTGGTAGCCTCGAACTTGTGATTTTTTTCCATAAGAAAAATGTTTTCTTAACTCAGTATCATGATTTCTACAATAGTATCCCATGAGAATTAATTTTAGGTGATTCGAAACACTGCTTATTCCTGTTTAGGGAAAAAAAAAAAAGCCGTATCTGATTTAGTCGTGTTTGCGCTTACTACTAACACCAGACTGAATTTGCATCGAGTTACCTTACTCAGCTTATTTTTTAACAATGATGCTGCAGTTATAAGGAAAAAAGGAAAAAGTCAGTATAGTAGGTCGGAAGGTCTCTTTTATTGGAGACACACAGGAAATATGTTATATTTTCCCTAACACCCTCCATATATTAAAGATGCTATAATAATCTTTTGAATGCCTAAACAAAAAAGAATAGTTTCTCCTCTTAAAAACCTAAACATTGTAGTTTTTTGCTAAGTTTTTTTGTGGTATGATGAAGAAATAAATCTTTGAATTGCATTTATAGAGTCATTTCACAGCAAGTGAAAATGTGTAATCTGGTCACTTTAAAAGTATAAACGTCCGTATCTGAACTTCTCCTGCCCTATTAGGAGTTGAAGGTTGTACCATGTGTTATTCAAAAAGTAATTTTCCCTGGATGTGCAATAAGGCCTCAGATGTGACCTCTAACCTGCATGTTATAAGCTATCAGTTATGTATGCTGGAAGCACACCAACAAGAGAAGAAAACTTTAAGTGTTGTTATAGGCTTGCTAAAATCTTAACACCGAACCAAGCAGCCAAAAGCTATCAGTATGTAAGGCTGCAAAAACTTAGAATTTAACTCCCTCGTCATTTTTAACTTGAACAAGTCTTTTACCTTGGCCCTAAAAGTAGCAGGCTGTGTTTCCCAGCTGAGGAAATGCGTTTTAATTATTAACTTTTGTACCCTGTGATATTTTAATTTCTCCATGCTATTATGATAGATATCCAGTTTCCCAAGGATCCGGTACAGGAGCAAATTAAAAGATGCCTTAAAATGGCAACATTCAATCTATAGTCCTCCATGGAAACTTTCCATAGCTACCATTGTAACAGGTCAGTGTTCTTAGAGTTTAACCAAAAAAAAAAAAACAAAAACACACACTAGGGAAAGGGCTTTCTAATCTGGGGACCATGCAAAGTTGTGACCATTTTTCCACTTGGGCTTCACCTGCAGCTTATTAATAATAAAGGTGTGTCAATTTAACTACACTTCAAATAATAATAATAATAATAATAATAATAATAATAATAATAATAATAATAATAATAATAATAATGAATCTTCTTTCAGTTTAAGCTGAATAAACTACTGTGTAATGCCACCTACCAGATTCCCTGGACATGTGCTACTGTTGACCGTGCAGGGTTTGCACTACATTCAAATAAGTGGTACCTCCATTTGCCACACATTTTAACTCCAGGGATGAATTTTAACCTTTCCTCATTTTTATGATATCAATGTAAAATATATGGGGTCTTTAAAACGGGTTACAAAGCAGCAAAACACATTTCATATCTACTCCGTTACAGATTCCAAATTAAGCAGATCCTAATTAATTGGGTTACATTATTTAACAAGAGCCTTTCACTTTAACGTCAAAAGGCTTTTATGATGTCTGTTCAGTTCCTCTTAAAGTGAGACTGAG
Source organism: Camelus dromedarius (assembly GCF_036321535.1). Classification (NCBI taxonomy): domain Eukaryota; kingdom Metazoa; phylum Chordata; class Mammalia; order Artiodactyla; family Camelidae; genus Camelus; species Camelus dromedarius. Next base: position 14,733,634 of record NC_087446.1, on the reverse strand, counting down.
CAAAATATTTTCTTGACATTTCTGAGAATTTCATTTTCAGTCTCAAAGGATCATTTATTCCTTTAATCTTCTAATGCGAGAAAGTAATGAATATTTACTTTGTTTCCATTCATTTTTAGAAGCCCTCATCTTCAACTAGGTAAACTCAGGAAGTGATAACTATTAATGTTCTCTTTTGTCTTCTAGACAGAAAATCAAAGCTGTTATTTAAGGTCAAAGATGTGTTTAAAATCAACGTGTGTCCACAAGTTAACATTAATGTTGTCAAACACTTTCCATGATCACTATATTCAGTTTGGGTGGGTGGGTGTCTGCATCTATGTCTGTCTACCTATAAAGATATGGAGATGGATATAAATTGATGAGAGAGGTACACTGTGTTTCTACATGGTCTGAATAAGGGTGTGTGACTGTCGCCGTGCTAACCCGCAAGGTTATGAAGTGCACAGATAGTTCTCCGTGCCCCTCCTGCGTTTTCAGTGCAGGCTACCACGATAGCCAGATAAGCTGTGATATGATAGTCACCCAAATATATAATTCTAAAACCGTGATTTCAGGATCATTTCTTTACATCTATGCGATTTACCGATAGGAATTCTCTGTTTAACATTCAGAGCTCCATGGCGGTTCTCTCTTAAGTGTTCAGAGCAGGTGACTACCTTGCAGGTAGGATGCGCAAATAGTCAAGGTGCTAACGACACTGTAAAATACAGTCCGCATCATGAACTGAACAGAACGAGCCCTCAGATCTGATGGCCTAAGGCTCAAAATATGACACACCTCAGACCTCCCGGCAAGTTGAAATTGCTTGAAAAGAAGAGAGTGAACTGTGGTCCTCACCTTCGCATCGTTTCGCCAGCCTTCCTATCCCTGCCGGCCTGAGAGGGGAGCTTCTGCTCCATAGACAGACTGCCAACAGCAGAGCTTCACCTCCTGTCACTTTCTACAATTCCAGAACTGATCAGGCCTGAGGAATTTTATCTTCTAGTTGTTCCACTGTGAACCGACTTAATTAGATTTTTCCCAAAGTGCAACATTCTCCAATTCTTTCTCAGGAGGGCAGATTGAGGAGGCACAGAATCAGGTCCAAGCAAAGTGAATTTTTTTTTTAATTAATTCAAACAATGATGCCATGAAAAAGCACTTTGAATTTTTCAATTCCCAGGCAATTGGTTCTAACAAGAAAAACATTCTAAATGACCCACATGCCTTCATTTATTAGTCTAGAGCTCGTGCCCCAGCAATTATTTGCAGAGGTAATATATAGAACATCATGGTGATTTAGTTGCTATTCTAATACTTTTTTGCCCACAAACTATAGAACTGAAAGCGTGTCAGAAAAGAGAAGTGACTGTAAGAGAAGGCTTTCTGATAAACAAGAGAGTATGTAAAAGTAAAGGGGAAAAGAGCCAAAATCCACTTTATAAAAAAAAAAATCAAATTCTGCAGAAGGTGAACATCACAGACGTCATTGCTTACTTATTGATAACAACTTAAGAGTAACCTAGAATTTCTCCCTAATCTTCAAAATATATTTCTGCCCATCACAGAGTCTCCTGGGGAGAAGTGTCTCATGAAACCATCACCTGATTTTGTAAAGTCCAGGCAATGTTAAACAAAACTGGATACTCTTCATTCACCCAATAGCCATTCAAAAATGTTATAGATAATGAACAGTAAATAAAACAAGTTAACAGTGCTTCAACTGATAGATGATTTTCACATCCTTTGGAATCCAGTCCAGGACCACCAAGATCTAGAGAAATACAACAGCCACTAGGCATTTTTTTTTCCCTCGGAAAACCATCACCTACTTCCTTGGTAGTTATTCAATGACTCAGGAAGGGGAGGGAGGAACCTAAAATTCTTATGTAAATCCTTCTTAAATTTTGCCTTTCGACATACCGTATTGCATGAAATGGATCTTAAACGAGTAGTATATAGAAATTACTTTCCAACTTTATAAATTGATACCGACTTTATGGAAAGCAGTATTAGCAACAGCTATCAAAGTTCCCAAATCTAAAAACTGTCACCAGACTTCTGAGCTATCCTGTATTGTAACCGCTGGCACGACTCTCCCACTGGAACAAAAGCTTCTTCAGGGCAGGAAACATGTGTATTCATTTATATCCCTGCAAAGCAAGAATGTCTCTGGGATATACTGAGTTCTTAATAAGTTTACGGTGATGAGTGAATGGTCCGTTCAGTATTTGTCAGCAACTTCTTGGCCCTTATTTCTTCTTTCTCTGGTTCAGGACTTCTCCCGTCCTCCCTCCCCACCCAGCACTCCTTGGCCTCCATGACTGGTGGGGGTGCTCTTCAGCATGGCCTCCTATGGATGGCCCCTACTGGAGTTGGTCCTAGAACCAAGACCCTGCTCTTTCCTCCCCTGGCCTAGAACCATGGCATCTGAGTATTTGATGAAAGCCTTTTTATCTGCGTTTTTAGAGGGAATGAACTAACAAACGAAAACTACATCATTTCCCTGAATAAGCCAGTAGTAAGTAGGTAAGATCTAGAGTCAGCATCTGATCCTCTCAGCTTCAGTTTTGGAGACCAAAGTGACATGTCCTCCCAGAGGGAGAATTTGACTAGGTGTTGAGACAGTTTAGGCCTCAAGGCGTCATACTTTACCCAGGAGTGAGATTCTGCAGTTGGCTTACAAAGTCAGAAGCACCTGTGGTCAAATTCTCCCTTGGAAATTTCCCTAACCTGCCCACAAAAGGCAGTAAACTGTGGCTTGGGGTCCCATTTCCTATGCAGAGCAGTATGCACATAAAGATGTAAGTACAAAGCATGTGCAGAATATACAATATTCACTTACATTGAATTTGACTAAATCAAGCATCCATATGTGTTTTAATAACACTGTGTTTCTATGATGCCAAGATAGCCAGTTAATGCAGAAAGTTCCGTTAAAAATGATGGCAACGCCTGCCTGCCCTTCTTTGCAGCAGGCAGGTGGTGTTGGATCACTGAACCAGAATCGAAAGAGTAGATATAAACATATGGTTTTACAGGTATGGATTTACATATAGATATTTAAATGCAGGTGCATGTGTACACATATGTGTGTGTGTCTGTGTCCACTGAGGGCCCCTGAGTAGCAATGAGCAAACTTAACACCCAAGTCTTGGCTGCTAAATACATCTTTTCAGGGCTTACTGGAGATTCTAGAGGTGGGTCGAGGAAAGAATTAGATGAGCTTTGAACATGCTCGTGTGCCAGAAAATAAAGAAGTTCTCAAAAGAATGATGGGGACACGACCAAAGAACACATGAGCTGCCCTGAAGGAGCTCCCACTGACCAAATCTGGAACAATCTGAGCATCAAAATAAGTATTAAGGGTAATGGATTATAACCTACTGCGTAAAATGCAATCCATGAATGCATACTGATATAATAAGGAAGTAGATGAACAGATAGAAAGCAAACCTCTTTCTTAGATGAGAATTCCAACTAATAAATAGGAAAGGAATTCAGGCAAGATACATCAATGAATGCCAAAATTAGTGGGTGAAAGTAAGATGAGGAAGGATTTTACAGTCTCAAAGTCTCTTTCTATAAAATGTCTAATTACAAAGGAAAAGAAAAATTCACTTTACAGTGGAGACACCCTACCAGACACCCTCTGAATCAAGTGTTCAAAGACAAGAGCACCAGTAATGGGACAAATCAGTGTCATCTGCCACCTGGTAGGACACAGTGAGAACACAACATCGCTTCTCTAATATCTCAGCAAAAAAAGTATATATATTATATATATACTTTTTATATATATTTTTATATATATATATATATATATATATATATATAACCTGGTTATAATCAAGAGGAAATATTAAACATAGAGAAATGTAGAAAGTTTCCATACAATAACTGACCTTCCAAAATGTCAAGGTCATGAAAGTCAAGTGGACTGAGGGAGTCTTCTAGACTGAAGGAAGCTGGGGAGATATGACAGTTGAATACAGTGTATGGTTGTGAACTGGACCTTTTTTTCAGGAGGACGTCGGTGAATCTGGGAGAAGGGTACTCAGGAGTTTGTCATGCTAGTGATGCAACTTTCTTGAGAGTTGGAAATTATTTGAAAATAAAATGTTAAAAAAAAAAAAAACCACTCTCCACTCCCATTAGTACTCTTTTAAACTTCCAAAGCACAGCTCTAAAGTTATGTGGTTGAAAAACAGTAAGAGCATCAGGAAAGTGACAACAAAGAAGAACTAATCAGAGGATGTCAACCAACCCGTTTTTTTTCACAACCCTTTTGGGTTTTTATCCACTCTCCTGGTATCCTGGAGGCACCAGCTTTGCTTATTCACAACTTTCTCTTCACATTCTCCATGCACCCATTTTAAACACAGCAAAAGACCTTTTGAGAATACCGTCTACAACTACCTTTCTCTTTCTCTTTCATTTTCTTCCTCCCTTTCTTCTTTATTTATTTTAGGAGCAGCATCCATCCTACTGCGAGAAATGATTCTAAACATAAAATCCCTTGCTTTACCCTGCCCACGCCCATGGCACAGTAGCATCTGATGGAACAGAGGGAAAAAGAATCACTGCACACTTAGCATCGTCCCCCCTCCTCATCCCCCAGCAGGCTTCACACTCCTTCTTCATCACCCTTTTCCTTCTTTCTTCTCTGGACCAGGGATGTAAAACCGTTCTTGAAATTAATTAAACAGAAGTGGCTCTCCATCAATTGTGCTTGCCTTGTAATCTAAAGTACTCAAACCTCTCACTTAAAACATAAAAAAAAAAAAAGGGAAGGAAATCAGGACTGTAAACAACCCCCTTTTTAACTGTTTTTTTCACCTTTTAAACCATCTTCCCCTGCATCGAGTAAGAGCTGAGCAACAGTCTGCCACTCTAAACACACCTATCAGCAGTGTGAGAAATTGTTAAAAGAGAAGAAACTTTAGAAGATCTAGATTCAAATTACCTTGACTACAATTAAAAAATCAGAAGCATCTTAGAAACGATGGCCCCAAGTTATATTTGGAGAGATATTTTAGTTCTCTAGCCAGAATCTGCCTCACAGAAACTTGGGAAATACGCTGTTAGAAAGCCTGGTGCTTTCCTCCTTATAATCACTCTGATTCATGATAATAATGGTGATGGTGATGATGATGACGATGATGATGATGATGGTGATTATGATGACAATGGTGATGGTGGTGGTGATGGTGATGATGATGGTGGTGGTGATGACGATGACGATGGTGGTGGTGGTGGTGACGGTGGTGGGCAGTGGAGGTGGTGATGATAAAAACAAAGCAACTAGGCAGCACTATTTGTGGCATCATGAAAACCACTGCCCATACCTTCATGCCCTTTGAGATCTCTAAAGTCAAGAAGTATTGCAACTTGGACTGCATACCACGTTCTTGGTCATTTCACGTGATGCAATGTTCACACATAGTTGGTGTGAATGCTGTGACTTGACTGCATCCAGGGGAACCATTCTCAGGAAGCCACATCTCTGTGCAGATGAGGATCCTGAGTCTCTGTTCTTCTGACCCAGGATGTGCCCCACAGTTCTCAAAGGATTATAGCTCTTCTGAGATATTCTGGGTACCACAGGGAAGGGGCTGGGATATGTTCCCCAGACTTACAGCGATCTCTCCTCAGCATAGCCACTGGTGCAAGCATTAGATCACAAGGTTTCCTTTCTGAAACTTGCCCCAAAGTTATTAGCCTTGTTTTTTACGTATGTATTTATCTATTCACTTACTCAGCAAATATTTATTAAGAAACAGCTACGTGCAAGGTTCTGTTCTTGGTATAGTGAACAAGACTCATTAAAAATCTTGACCTCACAGGGTTCTTATTCTAATAGAAGAGAGAAGCAATGAAAAAAATTTTAAGTTAAAAAAAAAAGAGAAGAGAAGAGATAGAATGCTGGGCCCACAAAGATGAGTTACAATATTAAATACGGCAGGAAAGCCTCACATTTGAACAAAGCGAGATGTATAAATAACTGAGGGAGATGGAACCGCAAGAGCAAAGGCCCTGAGGCAGGAATGTGGCTGGTATGTCTCAGATGAAGCAGGAAGCCCTGTGTGGCTAGAGTGGAGTAAGTGAGGGAGAGAAGAAAAAGAGGTGGGATCGGAAATGTAATGTGGAAGCGAGATTGTATACAGTTTTGTGTGCTATTATTAAGATTTTAGCTTTTATTCTGAGAGTGATGGGAAAGCATTGGAAAGTTCTGAGCTGAGGCTTGACATAATCTGTTGTGAAAAAGATGACTGTGGCTTAGACCAGGATGGCAGCCGCAGAGGTGGTGAGGAGTGACTGGGTGCTGCTGAAGGATGGAACATGGGTACCCGTGAGCCACCTCAAGGTTGATGCCGTGATGCTTCATCTGAGAAACTAGAAGTTGGAATTAACATTGATTGACATCACAAAGGCTTGGGGAAATACAAGATCAAGATTTTTCTGTGTCTTGCTGATAGTCAAGAATATATGGTTCAAGAATTGGTCATTATATTTGGCAAGTATCACAGCCATTGGTGACCTTCACGTGAACAGGCTCAGGAGAGAGCCAGCAGCAAAAGCCTAATTCAAGAGCAGATGAGTTTCGAACTCTAATTTGAAAAGACACCTGCACCCCAATGTTCTCAGCAGCACAATTTACAACAGCCAAGACGCAGAAACAACCTGAATGCCCATTGATGGATGACTGGGTCAAGAAGTTGTGATACATTTACACAACAGAATACTACTCCACCATAAAAAAGAATAAAATAATGTCATTTGCAGCAACATAGATGGACCTGGCGATCGTCATTCTAAGTGAAGTAAGCCCGAAAGAGAAAGAAAAATACCATATGTGATCGCTCTTATGTGGAATCTGAAAAAAAAAAGACACAACTGAACTTATTTACAAAACAGAAACAGACTCACAGACATAGAAAACAAACTCAGGGGGAAAAGGAAGTGGGAAGGGATAAATTGGGAGCTCAAGATTTGCAGATATTAACTACTATATATAAAATAGACAAACAACAAGTTTCTGCCGGATAGCACAGGGGACTATCATCAATACTTCTAAGAGCCTATAATGAAAAAAAAAAAAAAAAAGCAAATAGGAAGAAAGCAGTGGGAAGTGGTGAATACAGGCAAATATTTCCAGTGTTCTTCTGTAAAAGGTGGTAGAGAATTGGGGCATCATCCAGAAGAGGTTATAGGATTAAGAAAAGGGGTTTTTTCCCAGGGAAGACAGGTTGGAGTGCATTATAGCATACTAACATGCTGATGGGAACGATCCAGTCAGAGAGAAAGTCTTCCTGCAGGAGAGAAAGGGAAGGGTTGCTGGAGTTTTGCCCTAGAATGGGTGTGGAGGGGTGGGTTCCAGGAGTAAAGGGGTGGGCCTCTGTTTGAGGACAGTTTATTTATAGGAACCAGCAGGAAGATGGTTAAGGGGGTACGTGTGTTAATAGGATGCTGGTGAAAATTTGCTCTCAATTGTTTCTATTTTCCCAGTGAAAACAGGAAGCAAGGTCATCGGCTGAGTAAAGATGGGTAAAAAGGTGTCAAAGGTTTCAGAAATAAATTTTTAAAAATATGCTATGAGAGGATGAATACATAGAAAACAGAAAATGGAAAAGTTGGGGCTTTGAGATTATTGGACCAAAGAGCCCACATGACATTACTGGACACAAATTTAAAGTTTTTTTGAAGCTCCTCTCTGCCATGTGGGTGCGAGCCTGGGGTTGTTGGAGGCTTGGATTTAATAGGATTCAGAGTCAGGCAACTGCAGTGGAGGCAGAGCGGGTCAAGGCGGACAAAGGGCATTGACAAGGGAGCAATTTTGAATACGGACCCTGGAATCACAGCTGGGAGGGAGGAAAATGAGGACATGAAGGCTAAGGGCAGCGAGAATCAGGTAGAATGAACAGATTGTAGGTCCCTGTGAAGTTGAAGAAAGATTACTGCTTAATGTTAATGATTGAAATGAAGGTACTGCACTAAAGGCACCGTGAATCCCAGACAGCAGTGGCTCTCACGTCTTAATAGGAAATTCATTCCCTTTGCTCCAGAACTCAAACATATATGCATCCTTTCCTATGCTGTCATTTGTAAAGAATTCATACGTATCATGGACTAGAACTCAGCAGTTTAAAACAATGAACTACTGACACACACACCAGGATGAATCTCCAGGGAATTATGCTGAGCGAAAAACTTGATCCCAAGAGGTTGCACGCTGTATGATTTCATGTCTGCAATGTGCATTAAACGATAAAATTATAGAGATGAAGAACTGATTCGTGGCTCCCAGGAGTCATGTGCAAGGGTAAGGGCAAGCAGGAGGGAGGTGGGCACAGATACGTAAGAGCAAATAAGGGATCTTTGTGCTGATGGGGCTGTTTTGTGTCTTGACGGGTGGCGGTCACGTGCATCTACACATGGAACAAAATCATATAGAACTAAATACACACACACACACACACACTCAGATGAGTGAGTGTAAAACGGGTGAAATCTGAACGAAGTAGATTGCACTCGGTGTCAGTTTTCCAGCTCTGGTAATACTACAGTTATCTAAAATGTTCATATTTGGGGAAACTGGGTGATAGCGATACTGGATCCTTCTGCATTGTTTTTGTATTACCGCACGTGAATCTCAATTATCTCAAAATAAAAAGGTAACTAAATAAGTTATAATGAGAGCGAGCGAGCGAGCGAGAGAGGCTTTCCTATGAAGAAGAGGTCATTTGAGCGATCTTATGCCTTAGAAAGGGAAGGCATGCAATAAAAATCAAACAATTTTAAGTCTGCAACTTATATTAAAAAGTCACAGACCATTTTGGGCAAAAGTGAAAGAAATAAAAACAGCAGCAAACATTTTTAGCTTTAACATTAATCTTTTAGACTATCTCTGGCCTTTTCTCTGGCTAAAAGGAAAAAAAATCTTCAGATCCACGCTGAAGCCTTTCTTAGACTGAGAAGCCTCTGATACCTTTTCAAAGCAGCTTAGTGTCACACATTCTTGGAGTTATCTTCTAAGAGTCTGTTTGCAACTTACTAGGGAAAAAAAAAATGTGTTGCCTTCTGACCATGCACAATGAATTCTCATTTTATCCAGCTCCAAATTACTCTCTGACCTTTAGCATAACAGAGAAAGATTTTTCAGACCCTTACAATCCATAAAAGCAAAATTTAGATGAGAGGAAACAACCTCAAAGCTCAATGATCTGACTACCCAGACCAGTGTGACCTTCCTACCGTCTTCCACTGCCTTTCGCAGAGCTGAGCCAGGACTGACATTTCTACATCCTAACCCGCAAGCCCCTAATGATCTCATTCATCTCTGAACTTTTATAACATTTGTTACGTATACTAATGTGTTTTTTTAATTGAGGCATACTTATATGCAATAAAAAGCCCTCGTTTTAAGTGTAAGTTTGATGCATGTTGAAAAATGAATTCACTCCTGTATAACCATCATAATTAAATTATAGAACATTTCCACCACCCCTAAGAAGTTCCCTTGGCCTCTTTCTCCAGCCCTCAGCCTCAGGTAATCATTCCTTTCCTTTGCATCCCTATAGATTAGTTTTGTCTTTTCTAAAATTTTACTGAAATAAAAGTGTGTATTCTTTTGTATCTGGCTTTAACTCAGCATGCTGTTTTTTGATATTTGTCTCTGCAATAGTGTGTATTTGTAATTATTTTTATTCTATTAAACATTTATAGTGTATCCACTCACCTGTGGACATTTGGATTATTTTTAGTTGTGGACTTTTACAAATAAATCTGCTGTGGATAGTCACGTCCAAGTCCTCTGCGTGCAGTCATATGCTTTTATTTCTCTTGGGTAGGTAAGTGGAAATGGAATGGCTCCTGGGATCAAACAGTAGATGTATATTTTACTGTATAAGGAACTGCCAGACTATTTCACATTCCCACCAGCAACATGTGAGAGTTCCAGTGTTCCATATTCTTACTAACACTTGCTTAGTCTTTTTAATTTTACTCATTCCAGTGGGCATATAGTGGTATGTCATGTGGTTCTAAGTCGCATTTCCCTGATAACGTATAGTGTTGAAATCTTTTTATGTCCTTATTAACCTTCATGTATCTTCTTTTATGAAGTGCCTGCTTAAATCTTTTTGCTCATTTTTTAAAATTGGATTGTTTGTCTTATTATCAGATTTATATATTCTGGATAAAAGCTTTTGTCAGGTGCACATATTGTAAATATTACCTCCCAATCCATGGCTTACTTTTTCATTTTACTTAAAGTGAAGTAAGGATCAGAAGTTTCTGATCTTTTGAAGATCAGAAGTTTCCATTTTAATAAGATCCAATTGATCATTTTAAAAATCTTATGATTGGTGCTTTTAGTGTCTTGCCTATGAAATGTTTGCCCACCTGAAGGGCACTAAGACTTCCTCCTATGTTTTTTTTCTAGACATTTTATAGTTTTATCTTTTCTATTTAAGTGGATAATGCCCACTAATTCTCTTTTGATTTAAAAACAATAATAAAAGCCAGAACCCAACTCCCTCTGTCTCCACTAATATTAAATTTATTTAAATTGAACTTATTGGTGATTTAGTGTTTTATTTTAAAACCCAACGAATTACCATCAATGTAATGAATAAGAATATCTATTAAAGAGGATTCCAAATATATCAACTGCTTAGTTTCTTAGCAGAACATCCGTATTTCACACGTACAAAGGTAAAAGCGTTAACTATAAGAATTTCCACCCTCATCATGCTCTTACCAAGAACTACATCTCTGGTTCTGTCTTTATTCTTGAAATGCCTGTAGCTCAATAGATCTTACAAAGAGAGGTGACCAAAGGAGAACCCAATAAGAATACTTGAAGAGCTGGGGGGAAATCATACAACTAGTAAATTCTAAAGCTGCTTTTACTCTTCTTCTTCCCTCCTAGTCTAATATATTTCCAGTGATTTATCCTCTGAAATGGATGGCCTCAGGAGACGTCAGAGGGAGCTTCATAAAGACTTAGGAAAAATATCTTATAATATTGATTCACTTTTTAATGTAAGCGATGTGAAAATACATATGAATAAGCATTTTACTCTGATTTAAATATTCAGTTCCATTAGTTTTACAATATATAGCCATGCCTAGATAGACAGACAGCCAGATAAATACCAGTGGTCTATACCTAATGAAAATGAGGTTCCAGAACACCATTCTGATATCTGCAATTCTGCAAAAGAGGTTCTTGAAATTGCTCTGGCCCATGTTTCGCACCAAATAACCCCAGTCTACACAATATGACCTAGTATTGAATTGTATTATTTAAATGTCTTTTAAATGGTTTTGTGCTTGCAGTGTTCTCCATATAATCCTAAAGTCGATTTTGAGTGTCTACAATGCAAAAGACACCATGTTGTGTTCTATAGCACTGATCCTGAACTCTGGCTGCATGATAAAACAACCTGGGAAGTTTTGATAAAATACCAATGGCCAGGCCTACCTCAAACTAACGGAATCAAAATCTTGGGCTGAGACTCAAGGGTAACCGAATGATTCTCGTGTTCAGCCAGATGGAGAGCCATTGTTCTAGAGCAAGGGTTTTCCAAATGTGGTCCGCGGACCACTGGAGGGCCCTGCAACCCCTTCATGGGATCTAGTAAGTCAAAAGTCAAAACTTCCCCCAAAGAATAAAACATTACCATGCAAAATGCACACTTTTGTAAAACTGGATTGAATTGAATTAATCACGATTTTGATCATCCAACTTAATACAGTGCTTCTGAACCAAGATATTTTTGGCAAAGAGTAAAAGAACTGACAATAAAACAGCAAATTTTTCTGTACCTTCAATTTTACTCAGAGGTTTGGAATAAGAAAACAAATCATTATTTCCAAGTTCACTCTTCTCTGCTTATAAAAGCAATTTGGTGGAAAAGTTTCAAAAAAAAAAAAAACACCACCTTAATATAAAGAAGAAAATAACTTTTCTATCACTTAATAACAAAGGTGTTAGAAACTAACCAAAAGCAGGGGGAGTGGAAATGGAAGGTGAGGTGATTATTCGTTTGGCCCTTCAGGGAGTGTCCCAGGTCTGTGTTCTTGCCGGAAGCAATCTAGCTATTTATGTTAAGCAAGTCGGCTGCTTGAGGTAAGAGCAAGCAGGCTTGAGGAGGACTTCTCTACTCAGTTTATCAAGAAAGATGAGGACAAAAATAGAAAAGAGGAAATGATCCAAAAGAGGAAACTGAAAAATATGTTTTTTAGGAGTCAGAGGGGAATCAAAAGCCATATCCAAATAATTCTGAGCAGATAAATACAGCCTGGGGGAGAAAGAACAAGGAATTTAACTCAAATTCAGTGCATGCCACTTTTCACAGAGTCATGCACTGGAAGTCAGAGAAATGCCAATTAAGATTTCCACAAGAAATCATTCTTTGCCTATTTGATTAGCAAAACATTATAAAAGTTGATTTTATGCCCTTCTATGAAGATAAAGGGAAATATGTTTCTTCATTGTTATCTGAATGTAAAATGGCACCATTTGGGGAGTTTAACATCCATTGAAAGTTAAAACGTGTAGTCTTTGATCAAGTAATCCCACTTAGAAGAACCTGTCCTTGAGAAATAATCATATATGGGCAAGAAAATATATTCACAAGAATGTTCTTCGCAACATTGCAACTGAGACCAAAGTTTGAAAACCTCTTTCATGATCATCAATATGGACATGATTAAATACACTGTGGTACTCTGTACTTTGTTGTAATTAGGAATGATGAGGTGGACCTACAGAATATTTACTGTGCCCCTAGTTGTATAAAAATACCTCAACAAAATATATGTACCTGTGTGTATGAATTTAAATACATAGAAAAAAATTTAAGTAATTTCCTATGATGGGGCATGAAATGTAGGGAAAAGATATTAAATACTGAATACATATAGATATGTAGATATATGGATAAATGGGCATATAGATATATGAATGGATACATAAATACACCCATATGAGTAAAAGCGAACCTTTTGAAGAGAATGCAATATCCTGCTGCTTCTTGTAGGGGTCAGAGAACGGAAAATTCCCACAAAAGAGACGAGAGACTTTTAGATGGACTACGAAATCTTGGGGAGAAAACTTAAGGATTTGTAGCTTTGTAGGACCATGTGATAGTGGAGTGCCTTCATTGCTTATTTTCTATGAAGGTTGGGATTTGGGAAGAAAAAAGAAGTATGTGAGTAATGAGTAGCTAAGTAGATGTTAATATAAAAATAGATATAAAATCAAAGAATGAGATTTAGATTTCTGAACTACAGATATGGTGAGTTAGGAATATATTTGGGTTGCACAATTGGTGAGATATTGGCCCACATACCATCTGACTTCTTCAAGAGGAATTTATATTGAATAAGATGAGTTGGGGGAAAAAATGCCCTGATAAAATTTGACAATTTTTACTCGAGAGCATCAATTTTTCCTGTACCCTATAAAATGCTTTTTTAATTACTGACATCCCTTTCACATTGTTGGATTAACATCTAAAAATTTTATTATACATATAAATGGTTACAAAGGAGATCACTTCTTGTGAATTTTAAATAATGTCATTTTAAAATAGAACTGTTCCATCATATGTTTAATGTGCATCAAATGAATCCAAACACCATAATAATTTAAAGAATGCATGAATAAGCTTTTCCTTGTCAGTCAGAAATCTTACTTTTTCTCCTTTTTCTCCTGAACTTACATTTTCTATTTTTTATTGAAGTGTAGTTGATTTACAGTGTTTCAGGTGTACAGCTAAGTGATTCAGTCATACATATATAATAAATAATCTACTATTGTCTGTAAATAATCTGATAATATATAATAATCTATTATATATAATCTGAAAAAGTATATACACATATTCTTTTTCAAATTCTTTTCCATTATAGGTTATTCCAAGATATTCAGTATAGTTCCCTGTGCTATACAGTAGGTCCTTGTTGTTTCTCTATTTTATATACAGTAGTGTGTATCTGTTAATCCCAAACTCCTAATTTATCCTTCTTCACCCTTCCCGCTTTGGTAACTATAAGTTTGTTTTCTATGTCTGTGAGTCTATTTCTGCTTTGTAAATAGTGAACTCACATTTTCATTCTTCAGACCCCAAAGAATTTGATCTTAATGTAATATATTGTTATGTTTGAAAGTCTTTTATTGATCAACCTGTCATATTCTCCTCAATCAAATATATGTGTAAATTATATTTCTAATTTTCAAAAATGTTATGGGACCATTAAGTATGGCTACCTTTCTCCTAGACTGAATTATCATTAAAATAAATTTTAGTATATTATCAATAGAAACAAATATACTAAAAATATTATACTTAGTAATAAATAAAAGTAAAATTTTATTGAAAATTCATCTCTGAAATTAGGGTGCTGTTTATTTTTTCAATTAGTTCTTGTATCCATGGATATTTATTACTTTTATCTATAGTGAGAGGCCAGTGGAAATTAACAACCAAAAGTAGAAATATATTAGATTTCATTAGGAACTAGACTTAGAAACAGTGTTGTCAAATTCAGCATTTACAACAGAATCTACACTGCACTTCTACTGAATTACCAACTCTAATACCATATCCTTTGGAAAATCTCATTTATCTCCAAGGTTATGTGTGTCCCAGTTTGAAATCATTGTTATATTGAGTATATTAGATGACATTAAATGATCAGTAACATCATAGTCTCATATATCCAAATACCAATGTGCAAATAATAGATAATAAAATATCTCTAATGACATAAGGTGATAAACAGAACCTCACCCTAAGCACCATAGCTTAGAAACTGATGTGAAATGGCACAAAACTATGATGTGTTCCAAAGGAACAAAGCTACTTGAAGGACAGCAGGGTAGGACTGTCTACCAAACATACCCTATTCACCTGACTATGCAGCATACTGAGAAGCACTTACAAAAATATCCCAGAAATCATGAATTGAAATGATACTATTATTAAAATATATTACAGGTGACAAGACCAGTTCGAGGAATTTGATGATGATTTTTGGCATAGACTGTGAATCTTGAAGAAGCCCCAGTAAATAGTATTTCTCTTTCCCACCATTGCTTCTAATAGTAACCCCTGAATTAGGAAGACAACGCAGGTTATTCACAGGCAATGATGGTTTTAAGGAGGCTTGCATCAGCTTACGGGCAGGATGAGCAAAGGAAAAAAGTTCTCTGTGGGCAGGCTCACTCCCAAGTGAAATAAGGGCAGCGTTGAGACAGACATGCCCATTTGCTTGGCCAAATTTACCAGTCCAAAACCTCCCAGCAGCAACGTGAGTGAATAGGGCAGAGAGAGGCCCACAGTTTACTTCAGCTCCCTCTACAGGAAAGAAAGATCAGAGAGGAAATAGATAGCCCCCATTGATATAGATTATAAAGCTGGCAGAAAGTCAAGAGAAGATATAAATTATGGAATGAACTCCCTCTCATTTGGCTGGAAGTGTTATTTTCCTCATAAGTAAATAGTTGGTAAGGTTCTTAACGGGACTTGCTAGTATTTTTCAAGCCCCAGGAAAAAAAAATGAAATAGTAGGAAAACTACTCTATCGTTATTACTCCTTTCTTTCTTTTTTAATTCAAAGTTTGAGTATAGAACAAAAGCGTATCCAAATTCAGATAAACTGTGAAAAGTAAATCTAGATAATCCTCAATAAGAGAGAGTGGGGCAATTTATTCAAAGGTATAGAGTGCGTCCACGTGCCAGGCAGTGATCTAGCTGCTGGAGATTCAGCCGTGAACACATCAGACAAAACCCCTGCCCTGATGGAGCTTACATCTGGGAGGAAAGTAGAAAATCAACAATGTATGATGGTAATAAGCACCATGGAGAAAAATGAAGACAGACGAGGGAGACAAGGTGTGCTGGAGATGGCCAGCAAAATCTCATGGACTTTCGGGTAGAGAGTCAAAGGAAGTGAGAGAGCAAACCCTATGGATATCGGGAAGAAGGGCATTCCAGGTAGGCAGATCATGAAGTGCAAAATTCCTACTGAGCTCACTGAACAAGTTAAAACCAGTGTGAAGTCCATGGACTGGAGTGAAGCGAATGAGGGAGAGAGTTGCAGAGAATAAGCCCAAGGAGGTGGCAGGGCCCAGAGTTTAACTTTTACTCTTGAGTAAGAAAGTACACCATTGGAATAGTGGCATAATCTTACTTCTTAAGAGGGTGGTTCTGGTTGATGTTTAAAGACAGTTGCAATAACACAGGGAATAGTTGAATTCAAGTGGAAATATGGAAGGCAGTGCAGTGGGTGGGTCTGGGTGATGAATAGTTCTTGAATGTTGAAACAATAGATACGAGATGTGAGAGAAAGAGGGAACCAAGGATAAATTTAAAGTTCTGACCCATGAAACTTGAGGGACTGAGTTGTCATTTACTAACACGAGAAAGACTACAGAAAAAGCATGTTTTAAGAAAACTTTATGAATTCGATTTTGGACATACTAAGTTTGCGACACCTATTAGACTTCCATGTAAAATTGTGAACGGGCAGTTGGATATCTGAGTCTGGGATTTAGTGCTATTTAATAGAAATACAATGCAAGTCATGAACGTAATTTAAAGTTTTCTAGTAGCCACATTTTATAAAGTTAAAGGAAACAACTGAAATTCATTTTAGCAGCATGTTTATAATGAAAATATCTCTGAAATATCATTTCAACATGTAAAAAATATAAAAATTAACGAGATATGTTATCTTCTAACAAAACACTAAATTGTCAAAAATCTGGCATATATTTTGCACTTTATAGTACATCTCAATTCAAAAAAGCCACATTTTAAGTGTTCAGTAGCCACATGTGACTGGTAGCTATCTTGCTGGACAGCACAGGTTTCAATAAAATAGATGACTACAGAGGCAACTCTTTGAAAAGTTCAGATCAAAAAAAAAAAAAAAAAAAACCTTGAACAAATTATAGAAAGAATAATACCAAGAGATACTTTTGGCAGCAAGTAAAAGCCTCAAACAAGCTTAAAGGAAAGTCTGTATCAGCCATTAGAGGAAGTCCTGAAGTGGGGCAGACTCATCATGTCATCAAAGACCCAGGTTCTTTTCATGTTTTCACACTGTCATCTGCGTGTTGCCTTTATCCCAAGGCTAGTAGCAAAACAGCGGTAGTGGTCCCAGGTGTCACATCGTGATACAACCGCATTCAGAAGTAAAATAAACAAAGCCTCTCTTCTTGTGTGTCTCTCTTACTAGTGAGAAAACTTCACTATGAGACTCCTACCCACACCCCGTGATAAGATTTGTTTCGTTTCTCATTGGCCAGAGTTGAGTTAAATGCTGTTCCATTAACCAGTCACTCTCAAGAAGTGGATGTGGGGAGTTCTAGTTGTGGACAAAATAAATAGCCACTGTCCAACCTGTCTCTCCCACTGAATGCAGTAATAAAACCACATAAATGAAACACACATTTGAGGACTCTTAGAAGTGAAACAGCGGCAGGCAGATTCAGAATAGGGATTCAAATCACCCCTGAACCAACAGTGCATTTATCTCTTTTTTTTCCCTCCAATATCCCACAGCCTGGTTTCAAGGCAGGCAAACAACCAGAAACAACACATTGGTGTGGATAGAGAGAGCTCAGGAAGAAGCCCTCTGGTTCAAGCTCAAGGAGCAAGAAAGTCGATTGGCAGCAACAGTCATAGCAGCAGGAGGCCACAGGCACCTGACATGCTGAGGAAGAGGAACTTTCCTCTCTGACCAGAGGAGCACTGGTCCTAAGAAAGTGCCAGGAACTTTGGTTGCTTTTTTTTCCGGTGTGTTCTCCAGATGCAAATAGATGACGACAGAGGGAACTCTCTGAAAAGCTGGCACAAGTTTCAGTTTGGTCCTCAAGCTAGGTACAGTTGCAGGAACTGTATGTCAGAACAGGGTAAATAAAACTCCAACTTTCCAGCCAGAGGACTATAAAAGGAAGCCATAAAATATTGAGGAAATAGAGGAGGGAGGGGGGCTTAAGAAACCAACACCATAAGATTATTTCTGAATTCCCAGGCTCATCCTGGAATTGTACATGTAAGGACCTGATTCTAAATAGCATATAAAAGACTTTGATAACTGAGAGATCCAGGTCCCAGACTGGCTACTGGATGTGGGACAAATGTGCATAGCTCAGCAAATGTTTTGAAACAAGACTGGTACCGAGACCACAACTCATAGAAAGATGACTGGAACTAATGGCTTGAACTCAATAGGTCAACTGGCTGCCATACAAAAATATCAATAACATTCATAAGATTTAAACAGGACTCAAAGTCTCATAACTTAATATTCAAAATGCCTAAGTTATAATCCAAAATTAATCAACATATGAAGAACCAGGAACATCTCAGCCCACATGGGAAAAGATAATTGATAGATGCCCATTCTGAGATGATACAAATTTTGACATTATCTGACAAGGATTTTAAGAAAACTACTATAAAAATGTCCAACAAATAAGGGTGAATACTGTTCAGATGAGTGGAAAGATAGAAAGTCTTAGCAAAGAAACAGAAGATGTAAGGAAGACCAAACAGAATCTTTAGAACAAAAAAATACAATAACCAAAATTTACAACTTACTGCATATTCTCAGCAGCTGAATGGAGGTGACAGGGGCAAGATTCAGTGAACTTAAAGACAACAGAAACCATCCAATCTAAGTAATAGAGAGAAAAACAATTGAAAACCTGACCAACTTACAGATTCCAGAAGCTTGGTGAATCCCAAGCAAGATTTAAAAACTTTTGGTATTCTTATATCCACGTTCATACACACTATACTCTCACTACTAAAAACTAAAGAGAAAATTTTGAAAGCAGTCAGAGAAAAAAATGACACATTATTTGTAACAGAACAACAATTAGAATGACTGTGGATTTCTCATCAAAACCCATAAAGGCCAGAAGGAAACGGAACAACATTTTTTAAGTACTGGAAGAAAAGATCTGTCAACCTAGAATTCTACATCCAATGAAAACATCCTTCAGGAATGCAGGTGAAATGAAGACACTCTCAGGTGAAGAAAAATTAAGAGAATTCATTGCCAGTAGACTTGCTGTAAAAGAATTGCTAAAGGAAGTTATTCAGACAGAAGCGAAGTGATAGCAAAGGAAACTTGGAACAATACTTGTAAAGAAAGAGGATCAGAAATAATAAAATGTTGCAAAATGTAATATACTATTTGTCTCTTGAGTTCTTTAAAATTATTGATAATTGAAAGCAAATATTATAACATTATCTATAGGTTTTCAGTAATGAGGTATACATAACAATTACATAACAAATGGATAGGATAAAGCCTCCTGTATTGTGGTAAGATTTATACACTCTGCTTGAAGTATTAATTCTAAATAAACTAGAAAAAGTCAAATTTGTATATTATAATGCCTAGAACATCATTAAAAAATAAGTCTAAACAAAGATATATATTTTTTAAATAATAGAAAAAATTTAATGGAATACTAAAACAATTTTCAAATAACCTAAATAGAGGCAGGAAACAGGAAAAAGAGGAATGTAAAACAAAGAAAACTAACAGAAAAAAGGTATTAATATTCAAATATATCAATAATTACATTAAATATTAATGATCTAAACATGTCAACTAAAAAATGAGACTGTCAGAATAGATTGAAAAACTATATGATCCAACTGTGTGCTGTCCATAAAAAATTCATCTAATATGTTATAGATTTAAAGTAAGAACAGAAACAAAAGATATATTATGCAAGCACTAGTCAAAAAATCTAGAATTCGTATGTTAATATTAGACAAATTAAACCTAGAGTAGAGAAAATTAACAGAGTAAAAGAGAAATATTATATAATGATAAAAGAGTGAACTCACTATGATACAACAAACCAGAAAGTGTGTGCATCTAACAAGAGAGATTCAAAATACAAGAAGAATAAAAACTGGAAGAACTGAAAGGGAAAACAGACAAATCCACAACTACAGATGGAAAGTTCAACACTCCTTTCTCAGAAATTGGCAGAATTAACAGACTGAAAATCAACAAGTATTTGGAAGAACTAAAAAACATCATTAACAAACTAGATTAATTGGCACTTATAAAACTCTCTACTCAACAACTTCAGAATACATGTTATTTCCAATCAGATGCGGAATATTGCCAAAATATATCATATCCAGGATAACAAAAAAAAACCTAAACAAATGTTAAAGAATTAAAATTAGACAAAGTATTTTTCCAATCATAATGACATTAAACTAGAAATCAATAAAAGACAGTAATGAAGTAATATACAGTGATATTGGCAAAGGAAAAGACACATAGGTCAATGGAACAGGATAGAGAACAGAAACGGAATCACACAAATATGGCCAACTGATTTTTTTACAAAGGTGAAAAGGCAATTTAATGGAGAAAGGATAGACTTTTCAAAAAATGGAACAAATAGATATTCATTTAAGAAAGAACTTTGACCTAAATCTCACACTTATTTCAAAAGTTAACTCAAAATGGATCAAAGATGTAAATATAAAACACAAAACTATGTAACTTCCAGAAGGAATCATAAGAGAAATTCTTCATGATCTGAGATTAGGCACAGAGGCCTTAGATATGACACACAAGTATAAATCCATTAAAAAAACTGATGAATTGGATTTTATTAAATTTTTAATTGCTTCATGAAAGACTTAAAATAATGAAAAGATAAGCTACAGACTCAGAAAAAAGATTTTAAATTATATATCTGACAATGGACTTGTATCCAGAATATATAAAGAAGAGACATAACTCAGCAGTAAAATAAGAAATGGGCAAAAGACTTGAACAGACGCTTCACCAAAGAGGTTATATGTACTATAAGCGCACAATAAAGGACAAGTGGGTGTAAGAGAATGGCTTAGATCCGTTAGAAATTGTGGCAATGGATAAATTCTAGACTGAATTGAAATGCGTGAAAAATCATGCAAAAATAAATTTGATTTTTAAAAAATTTTTGGAGCAAAACAAGGAGGCAATAAGCCCTCTGCTAAGGGCAGATAGTATAAGGTTAACTGACGACGGAGAGAACATGAAACTAATTGCTATTATGCTTCCACTTTATCTGTCAAGAAGACGACTTTATATTAGTGAAAATGGTGAGCTACAAAAACAGACTATACAATATAATTCCATTTCAGACAGACAGATAGATAGACAGACAGGCATCTATATGTGCATAGAAATAAGATGGAAAGGACATACACAAATGTCAACAGTTTCATTTCTAGGTGTAAGATTTTCGTGTTCTTTTTGCTCTGCATACTTATTTCATGAATATTCCATAATGCACAGTTATTGCCTGTAAAACAAAGGAGAACAAATAAGTGATTTTAAAATGTAAAAAGATGGTAAAAGAAACTTTGAGGAAACAGAAACTCCAGGTGAGGAGTTTCTAAATGCACATATAGATTTTATAAGAGTTACAGTTAAATACACCCCGGAGCACTGCTAGAACTTTTGTAGAAGAGAACATATACAAAAGTAGTTCCAATTTTCAGAAAAGAAATTTCAGCCTCTGAGAACTATAGCAAGATTCTACACCTAACTACTGGCAGAACAGGTCTGCAGAACTTAGAAAAGAAACACCACTAGGACCCCAGCTTGGACTCACTAAAAATAAGTCATGACAGACAAACCTCATTTCATTTTCTTCTAGAAGTGATGGCTGCTATGTCCTCACACTTGACCTGTTCAACACTTCTTTCTCTTTCTCATGACAATATTTTGGTTTTATTTTGGCTATTTAATAGACTTCCAAAACTTGCCATGTCCAATGGTTTCTTCATCTTTTCCCCTCAAACCTGATCCTTCTACTATCTTTCCCATCTCAGGAACTGGCAGCTGCAACCTTCCAGGGGCCAACCATCCTGGAGTCATCCTGATTCCTCTCTCTCACACTCCACCTTCAAACCCATCAGCAAGTACTGTTGGTTTTACCTTTAAAATACACCAAAGATCTGACCACTTTTACACCACTGCTGCTACCCCACCGCTACACTCACCATCTTTCCTCATCTGGGTTATTACAGCGGTCTCTGAGTGAAATCATTGCTTCTAATCTTGGCCACCTACACTCAACCATCCCTTTAAAAACACAAGTCAGGTCATGGCACTCCTATGATAAAACCCTCAAATGACTCTCCATCTCACTCCAAGTAAATGACCGTGGCCCTGAGGACCCCTCATGAAATGTTTTGCTTTCTGGTCTTCCTCCTTCTCCCTCCTTTGCTCATCCTGGCTCCAGACACAGTGGTATCCTTGCTGGACCTTGAACCAGCCATGCACTCTCTGGCCTCAGGGCCTTTGCACTTGCTCCTTCCTCTACCTGGAATCCTCTGCTTCCAGATCCCCACATAGCTGGAATGACTATACATCCTGGTTTGCCTGAGAGAGTCCCATTTGTGCCTGATATCCCAGCATAACACACACAATCTTAAAAGTGTCCACCTTTGGATGAAAAGTTGTAACAGGACTCAGAGCCTCATCTCTTTCAAGTCCGCTCAATCTCAACTTCTCACTGAGGACTCTCTGACACCTGATTTAAAATCATAGCCCCCCCCCCAGGACACTTAAATTCTTTCTTTGTTTTGTGGGGTTTACCCCCCAAGACTCTTTCCACCTTCTGATATACCATATTACCTTCTTATTTATTAAGATTATTGTCTGTAGTCTATCATTACGTATATAAACTCCTTGAAGGTAGATATCTTGCATGTTTTATTTTCAATATTGTAACCCTAGCACCTAGAACAGTGCCTAGCATAAAGCAGTTCTCCATAAATGCTTAATGATAAATGAATGCACAAATGAGTGCCTAGAAACTTGTTTACCCACAAGATATCAAAATAAAATAAAAATTTATATTTGGGGACCTTGAGGAAAAATAAATATTCTATAAAACATTCCTTAAAGTCACAGAATTCAACATGCCTTATTATCTAACTAAAAAGTATTATCCTTACATATCTGAAAAATAGTTCTACACCTTCTAATGAGGTGGTAGGTGACCTCTGTAAACACCTTAATAAACACATAGACTTTTTAGAGAATGTCTAGTCATTTTGGATTAGCATAAATATTAACAAGTTTGTACAGTTTGTGCACTGAGCACCAGAAGCTTTAAAAATGTGAAAATCTCTTGATTTATCTCAATTTTTCACAGGGGATTTTTTCATAAGAGAGAGAATGATGCCAATAAAGTTGTGCAGAACATTAAAAAAAAGTATTATCCTAGTCTTAAAAGATGTTGGAATTTTAATATGAATATTTTCCTGATTCAAATAAACCTACATAACTATATTGAATGAATGAATATTATATATATAATATACATATGCCAGGATTTCTTTATTCATTTGGTTGAAAGTGATAGAAATTTAACCTGAACTTCAGGAAGTAAGAAAAAAAACAGAGAGAGGAGATGTTTATTGCAAAGATACTGTGGAGTCACAGAAATTAAGGACCAAACTTTTGCACAGCAGCTTCTGGGATTTTAAAGCTTGAACAAAAGAATTCAAACACAAACAAGATTCTTTTCTCTTCTCTGCTCTTCCTGTATTTTGGCCTTATTCTCTCCTATTGCAGACTGATTGTGCAAGTATTTTTTCTCTCATCTCCCACCTGTACTTAAAAAAAAAAAAAAAAAGTCCCACGGATGGACTGACTCCTGTTGGCCGCAGCTTGAATCACATCCGCTAAGGAAAGAGGACGGAATACCGTGACGGCTCCTCCACCCGCTGGAGCAGTCACTACAGTCAGAAATGCATGTCCCTTTCACAAAATGACAACCACTCTTCCCATATGCACGGGAAGGAAGAAGGGAGAAATACTTCCTCAAAAGAAATCGAGTCCTTTTCCCAAAGGAAATGAGAGACGCTCAGAAAACAACAAAATAAAAATCTACTTCGATCCCTTTTTATATAGTTTAAGTGTTACACAAAGCTACAGCGTATTCTGGAGATTAATAAACACTAACATGTTGTTCGCTCATAAATGTGTAAGATTTCTTCTTCTGATTCAGCACTTTGATAAACCCTTTGCAATTTTACATCCAGTAGCCAATTTACTTGGCTTTAATAAGACACATTACCAAAATAGTGCACCTCGCCCAGTCATAGATGTTCTCTCTTTTTTCACTACGTTAAATAATGATATACATTTTCAATTTATCTATGGTGAATGTTAGAATGTGACAGCTGTATTTGTTTTTCACGATGTAAAGTGAATGATAATATCTCACAAGCTGATTTATTTCCTTCCTTTCTATCCACAATGATCTGACTGTGCTATTTCAGCTTAAAAATATGGATGCTGATGCACCAGCTGCTTTAACGCTAGAGAACAGTTATTTCTCATGAACCAACAATTTTACTTAAAGGAGGAGACAGAAAATAAAGGAAATTTTCTCAGGAACACCTAAACCAAACAAACAGCAATACAAAAAAAAAAAAAACCACCTAAGTTTTGACAACATTGCAAGTTTCCTTTTGTTAAGGTACAAGATACAGAATTTCCCAGAACAACAAAATCAATTAAAGCCTGAATTCTCATAATTAGAGTTGTCGTTGTTATTATCACGTTATCGCCACAAAAATGCCTCATCTGCATTCCCAATTAAACTTGCTGTATAACTTGTGCAAAATGCTATAAATTGAACTAAAATACTGTGGATGATACGTGGCAGATGATTTTTTTCTTCCATTTTGTTTTGTTTTATGGGTTTTTCCACTTTAAAGGAATCGAACAGACTACCTCCTTTAGAAAATCGTGCAGGCAGGGACTGAAGCAGTGATTTATGCTGTGACATAATATGCTTTTGACACAAAAAGTACTTGTCACAAATGCAAGATACAAAAGCAACTATTCCAAGTGTTTTAAGGGAAGCAAGGAAAAGCTGGCTTTCTTCGGTCAATAATACATCTGACACACATAATGATTGAAAACTGACAGCTACAAGATGTGATTTAGATGCTTAGAATTCCTCACAATGAAAAGGAAAGAAATATCAATTGTGTATTTCATACTAATTTTGCTGCAATGCAACTGAACTTCTACTGATGGCATCAAGTCTTATAATAATTGTATTAGTAATTGGTGAGTCATATGATGAATAACATCTTTAATTGAATACTTGTTTTCACAGTATAGCTACAGCTCTGCCTCAAAATTGAGTTCGATTTGGCACTCTAGGAGAATGGATTTAATCTTTCATCCTCCACCAGTCTTATATGAGTAATTTTATTTTTAAAGGAAAAGAAGAGAAAAACCATGAGGTTAAGTAATGATGGTGAGTTTTAATTGGCCGTGGTCCTCAGAAACAGTGAAGAGGAATTTGGGAAGATGTGACTTATCTCAAACCCTGCCGAATATCAGTGCACTTTCATAAAACCAAAGAGAAATGTCTGTCCTGAATGGCTTCAGGAAAATTCGTGCCATCACAAAACGTTTTCTTCCAAAGACTCATTCTCTGCTTTGAGACTTCAAGACTTTCCGTTTGTACACACTGACTGCTTCATTCTGGTGCAGACTCTGGCTTTCAGACTCCAAGCTCATTTTTACAGGTCAAGATATAGGTAGGAATCCGCAGAGATGGTGTCCTCCCTTCACGTGACCACTCTGCCCACCCAGTCCCCCAGAAAGCCACTATTTCATTTCATTATCAAAAAGCTATGACTTTATGCTAAAATTTTATCCTGATTTTAAAAACAGATTAAGTATATCCAAACCCTCATCGTTTGGGCTATATTATGAACACAAAGCACAAGTTCAAATACCCATGTTTTCTTGTAAACTCAATTGGATGGCTTTGTCTTTTCAAAAGTACTTAGCCGTCCATGACAATGACTAGTGAGTTGTTCTTGCCAAATCCATGCATCCTTCTTTCCAAGTTCACAGCTCTAGTTCATGGAGTTAGGAGTGGCCATGTGACTGAGTTCTAGCCAATGGAATATAGAGAAAAAATGAATACAGCTTCCAGGTTTCAGCCTTAATGAGCTTTCCTACCCAGTCCACCATGTCTCTTCTGCAACTGCAGGCTGAATGGAGAGGTCTCTGAGGTTGTAGAGGAAGATACAGGCAGATGCTTTAGGACCTGGTTGAATTCATAAATGAATGTGTGGAACACGGTCCGAATGCCGTGCACGTGAAAAATAACCTATTACTGTGTTAAGACTATTGAGATTTGAGGATTTATCTAATTTAGTAGCTAGAGTAACCTTCACTAGTACCCCCTCGACTCCTAAATCTGATTGAGTGGTGACCAGGTTAGAGAGTGACCATTTGGTTGCTATTCAGGAAACACTCATGAGCCTCTCCCTCTCATGCTGGGAAGACTATACTTCCTGCGTCCCTGATGTTGTGTGTGGACCCCACTGGCTGTGGCCAACGGCGTGCTAACAGGTGTGATGTAAACAGGCCTTTAAGTACTTGTGGCTACTGATCTGCCTGAGAAAAGCATGCCCTGGGGAGCTACTCCTCTTCATCCTAAGCCCCTCAAGGAACACATATGTAGCAGACCTGAACCCAACCTCCTGGAGCAAAGGCCATCTGGGCCACAGGTGGAAGCAGAGCCATCCAGTTGAGCCCTCCGTAGATCAGACCTGATTAACCTGATGATCTGTGAACAAGAAAAGTAATAAGCTTGTTGCAAACCACTAAGTTTGGGGGTGGTTTGTTACAGCAATAGCTGATGGTACAGACAGGCAGCCTGAGTGTCGTGTGGTTAAGAGCACAGCCTGTGAGGCCAGATTCTTCGTGTCAAACCTCCATCGCTTACATTTCCCCGTGCAAGTTATTTAAACCAGCTTTCTCATTTATAAAATGGGATAATAGTACCTAATAACAATAGTAGTAATAGTACCAATCTCATACAGTTAGTATTTATAAAGTGCTTGGAACAGTGCCTGGCACGGAGGAGCCACTGTAACAGTGTCTGTGAGATAAATAAAACAAACCCCATTAACCTATGAATATGTCAGCAAAGTACCCCCATCAAGAATACGGTGATTTCTGTATTGGTTTTCCTGCCAGAGGATGCTCGAATTCCCCAGGGACATTCTTCCCTGTAATCAGAACGTTAAGAGTTCCATCTGTTGAAGTTTCCTTCCGATGAGGCAAATGACCTGGATTTGAAATCTTGTTCCACCGTCTAAGACCTTGGGCACTGTGCCGGACACTGGGTCTCAATTCTCTCATCAGTAACCAGGGGCCTGAACAGTCCTTAGCTCTAGAGAAAACATTTTAGCACAATAAATAATTCTTATAAACACTTAATAAATGTTAATTGCTCTTAATTTGGCCAAACAGTTTTAAGGGCAATCAGGTCACCTTTAGCTTGTTAAGAAGTAGATTGTAACTTCAAAGTATTTTTTCTCTAAATTCACCAAACGATAACCTTTTCTGATCTATTTAAGGCAGAGTATATTTTTAAGAAGAGCACTCAAAACCAACAAAAATAAACCTGCAGCAATTTCTCTCCTCTTCTACCACAAATCTCTTTAGCTTTTATTTTCATTTTGTTCTGATATGTCAGTATAATATAAATCATGAAAATCATAAAGTGATCCCTGATACTATGTCTGTGTTATCTCCTCTTTATTTTTATGTAAATAATGTTGTCTCTACCTTCTATTTACTAACAATATTTCTGGTATTAATCAAAAACAGCCCTCAGATCACATTTAACTCAACAGCAATTTAATTTAAAAGGTAAGAGATGTGGATTACACGCGATACTCAGCCACAATGTGTATATCTTTTTACATGAAAATAACCTTAATTTGCCTGCTTGACTGAGAAAAGAAATAAAAAGAATGATTGCTATAAATCAGGAAAAATTCATAACTTGCTGGAGGTGTAACAGCTGCTGATTTAAGGTTTGCATCTTTGATAACATGATGCTGCTGGGATGATAACATCTTTTGACAAAGCTGTGAACATAAAAATTACAAGGCTTTATTCAACATTTAAATATTTTCTCAGTAGCACTTACAGAAAAAAATATTTCTTTTATCCACTTATACTAAAATGTGCTTAAAGTATACCGTATCTCATCGGCAAGCTGTGTAATAAAATCTCACGTTTCCTTGTCCCATAGGTATACAGTGGAGGTGGACTTGTCCACCATAAATAAAAATTACTTAAGTTATCCCCGGTTTAGAGAAATGGTCTGCTATTATTATTCCTACCACTGGTAACACCAGCACTGAATCGAGCCTCCACTTGGGATATTACTCATTTCTTTTATTACCAGCTAGAAGTAGGTGACTGAAAATTTAGGTGACGAAACAAAGCAAGTATTGCGTTGACTGGGGAAAAGTATCTGCAAAGCGGAATCTCGAAAACGTGTAAGAGAGAATAACTTTGCCACGCAGTTAGGAACAATAGCGGTGTTTTGATTTATCTAAAGGCTGCTGCATTGTTGCAAAGGTTCTTGCACTGTTGACTGGCAAACTGTGAAGTTTCATGCTGAGGTTTTGTGCTCCTTAGGTATCAGTGAAACG
Organism: Camelus dromedarius; assembly: GCF_036321535.1. Classification (NCBI taxonomy): domain Eukaryota; kingdom Metazoa; phylum Chordata; class Mammalia; order Artiodactyla; family Camelidae; genus Camelus; species Camelus dromedarius. The sequence goes on along the minus strand of NC_087446.1, from coordinate 14,705,096 downwards.
CAGATCATCAGGGAAGTGCCAAGAATGACGCTAGTCATGGCCTTGTCGCTCTTTTGTTACTCTTCAACAAAACTCCATCTGCTTCCTTTCTCCTATGAATTGCACTGAGAAAGTCAGATTTGCTTCTTATTTTTTAATATTTTTTTCTTTAAATGCTTCTTTTACCTAAGACTATCTTGCATTGTCATTGTAACCCATGTGTAACCCCAACCCTGCAGTCATCAGAGTCACTTTTTCATCTGAATATTCGGATAAAAGGATCTGATTGCCCATGTCCCACGCTGGGGGAGGTCCAGAGCCTTCTTTGCCCCCCTGAGAACTGGGGTAGAGTTGCTTACAGTTCTGCTGGCTGACTCTCACTCTTCTATTTTACTTGGAATTCTTGCTTTTGCTTCATTCTTGATCCTACCAGCAGTTTCTCCTCCTGGAGCAACTATCGTCTCTCTCTACCATTTCATCCCAAGTTGGACACCACTCCTGGTTCCTTGTCCAAAGCATCATTACTCAAGGTTGTGTGTACAACAGGGTGTTATTGGAGGCTTCAGGAGAACATAAAGCAGCTTTAAGTTGAACGTGGAACATCACAGCTCATTCATTTACTTATTTGTTCAATTAAGATTTAGTAAATACCTACCAGGTGCAGGCACAATTCAAGATCATGGAGATACAGTAGTGAACAAAATATTTTTAAAAATATCTTGCTTTTATAGAACTTACATTCTAGTTACCAGAGAGAGAAAGAAACAAAATGAACAGGTGAAATGTATGTCCTAGAATGGTGTTGTCAAGAAAAATAAAGTAGGGGAGGTAGAGGGACCTTTGGGAAGGGAGCGATTTTAAGTAGGGTGGTAGAGGACTTACTGTAACAGTGTTACTTAGGTAAAGATAGGAAAGAAATAAGGGAAGAAGCCATGGAGATAAGTTTGGAAAGAGTGCTTTACGTAAAGAGAACAGCAAGTGCAAAGGCCCTGAGATGGGAGCTTCCCTGGAACATAGTAGAATTCCAGCAAAGAGGATACTGAGGCTAAGTTCTTACATTTCTCACTCCCTAGACCCTTCTCCTCATTCCAGAGTCCTATATGAAATGCATTTCTTTATTTCTTGTATTCTTGAAGCTCTGGCATCTGGAGCCTCCCTGACTGGAGAGAGACTGCCTTCCGGCACTGGCCAGTTCTTACAGATAGTAAATTACTCTTCTCAAAGAGGACTTTTTGCACGAAAATTAGCCAATCCAGAGCCCAAACTCAGGACCATCACCTCTACCTGACTTTTACACTCCAAAAGGCCAGGTGCTAGACAACGAGGGATTACCTATAGTCCAGAGCCCATCCAGTTATTCAAACGCTCCCATCCCAAACCCACTCAGCTGCTTATCCTGTCCCACCCACTCCTTCCTCGGAAAACCCCAGTAGAGGCTTTTGCCCATGCCTTCCCCTTCCTTCTGCTCCCGCCTGGCCCCGGTGCTTACTCACGTGGCCCTGCACAGCACGATTTCCCCTCTTCTCTTGGGAACTGGAACAAACTATCTATCAATGGCAATCATCTCCTGATCTGTTGGCCACACTATACCTGGATAAATCCCAAATCCCAGGTATATTTTAAGAGAAGTCCCTACCCAGCAGCCTGCAGACACCTCACAGAATCTTTTTAGCCCTCAGTAGAGGAACAGTGGCCATCTTCTCTCCAGTAACAGCTCCTGTTCAGACCAGGTCTTGAGGTCTACCTTGGTCTAACTAAGAGGCACCTTAATTAGCTTTCCTACACAGAATTCAAGTCTTCCTATGGCACAAAAATTCTACTCCACTTCTGATTATATGATCAGTCCTTCCTGCCATCACTCCGTGGCCTCATTCCAATCATCCCAGCCATTGAACCCCTTAATATACATGGTGCCTCCTGAGTCAGGAGTAATCCACCACCTTAGCTGTGAGCAGTGTGTTCACTAAGGAAGTGACCAAACCCAAGCCAAATATATCCTGTCCAGAAGATTTTGTGGCCCAAGAAAAAATGTGCAGTTTTTTCAGAGGTAACTGTCTAAGACCATATACAAGTTGGTTTCCCTGGAGGCTCCAGGTTGTGCATTGTCTGGGCTCTAAGAAAAACAATTGTCTGGTTTGATAAGACAGAGGCATCTACGGCAGGAATGGAGTCACGGGCCACCCTTACCTCTGGTTGTGAACTTAATAACGAGTTGGTTTTCCCAGCTATTGTACAAAAGAACTCTCATCAAACTTGATTTTCCTCTAAAAGTGGACGAGGTGAGGGGCTTCTTGGAGAATTTAAATTTTGTAAATACTGCATAACATACCACCTCCACAACCTTAGTGATTGTGCACATCAGAATACGGTAACTGTAATTTGAATGAAGAAAAAAAAAGGAAATAAATGCTAGAGCCAGTAAAAACCTGATCTCAAATATTGTGAGCATCTCAATGACTCAATGAAATGTGGACTGTTTTGTGTTTTGATGTTTACTTGTTAATTTTCATGCTTGTTCTTGGTTGTCAAATAGACATATATTATTATGTGCTTTTAATTTCTGTTTTCTCAAAGAACAGTTAAAACTCTTAATAAGCTAAAATTCTGTCTGGTATTTGAACTAATTATTTGGCAATGACAGATTTCTGACTTTCAAGTGTTGACAAATGTCCATATTCCAAAAATGACAATATTATTTCTGTTACCCATTTTCTTCTCGCATGTTATGTTAATTCTTGGTCCTAAAATAACCCCAGTGTGTTATTTTTCAATTACATTTCTATAGAGTGATAAAAACAGAATCATGATTCATAGTAACAATATGTTTGCCTTAAAAAGACTTTTGTGCTACTGAAGGGAAAAGACTGCATATCTGTTTAATCCATTACCATATTTTCTGGTTTATAAGCTTCGGCAGTTTATAAGGCATAGTCAACTTTAAGCATATGCTGGGGGTTGGGGAGAAGTTTATGGCAAGCAGAACAGAGGGAAAACACATCTTCCCACCCTGACAAGGCCCATAGGTCTTTCCACTAGGATGCTCTGAGAGCTTTTGCAGTCAGCCACTCTGGGGAAAGCTCCGGGCTCTGCGTGGGAAGCTCTGGAATTTGTTAGGATTATCTCTGTAGTCAAGTACCATAGGTTTTCACCATCTGGTGGCACCTACCAAAAATTATAGCCAGTTACCCTCCGTGAGATGCACTTTGTGTGTTTTGCTAAATAATTGACTCTTACATACAGATTTTATTTGACAGTGTGAATTTTCATATTCTGAATTGGATGTAATGAGATTGATCGATTAGAAAACAAGTTTTAGAAAACACGGATTATCGGTTATATCAGGATCATGCCCGGATGCCAACCCATTCGTGTAAGAAAAAGCAGCTGTTGCAACAGCTGCTCCGTTAATCAAAATAGGGGTAATAAGGATGGTAAGAATGCATGGAAGCCCTGTGCTAATGGCAGGGTTAACGGTAACGAGAACACAAAGACTAGTATTCATGATCAAAACCTACAGGGGTCTGGGACAAGATTCATTAAACTTTCTGAAATATTTCATGATTGCAGTTTTTAAACTCTTTAGGACCTGAAGCCCTTATTTTCACTGACACCGCAGCTTTCATAACACAACTTTTGACAGCTAAAAATTTTCTAGGGACAAAACTATCAGGTGGTGGCTGACCAGGGACGCTCTTGCTAAGCACATCTACAAGCTGACAACATTGGCATGGTTTCGTCTATTGCAAAAAAATATCCATTTTTTCCCAGATCCCTTAAAATGAATATTGAGAAGTCCATCCCACTCTGTAACTCCATATTAGCACCTCATCTTTCTACTCTTTTAAATAGTTCTCATTGCCCTTATGGACCAAGTGTTTCTCCGGTGCCCATTCTGAAGCTTTCCACCTCCCTCCTCTTCAACTCATATATATGGCTGTTAGATATCATCTCCCTTTTTTTTTTAATTTATGAGTTTATTTCAGGCTATGTGTTAGTGTAAATAGTTAAGCTAATTTTAATTAAAAATCTAAGTAAGCTTTCATAAGGCATGAACCAAATGATTTAGTAAAGTCCAGATATATTGCATCTACTGAATTCCTTCCATCCTTTCATCCACTTTGTAATTTGATCAAAGGAATGCAATTGAATATGCCTGGCATGATCCGTTCTGTATAAGGCCAGGGTGATTATCATCCAGGCATCCACTGCCCGCTTGATACATACATATAATACTTTTTTTTCTGTTATTTTATTAAGAATTTAAGATAATAATGGCCAGGAAGGCTTCTTTCTTTCATTCTTTCTTTCTGAAGTCTTTTTAACTTGGTTCCCATTGTTTTTGAAATGCTTTGGTTGCCCCAATCCCAAGAAATATTTCCCAATGGAAACATAAACGCAGCGGGTAATTTTCCTGGCAAGAAAGAGTGCTTTATTTAAACCAAACGTGCTTAATTGCTGTGTTCCATGTGTTCATTTAGCCTATCGAGTTCAAATAGCTTATTGATGTTATCATTAATCTTAGGTACCATTCTCATCTTTTCAGCTAATTATTTCTTGATAGAATTATAAGAAAAATCTGTAGTCTCTGAATCATATGCCAATTCAGTCAGGGGTTATGTTTGTCGTCCATTTTACAGCAGTTTTAAATAGTTTATAACAACTCCATGACAAATTCGATTGTGCCAGCCTCAGCATATTTAAATGATGATTCTATTTGTCACTTGGGTACATTCTTTACAATGGTAAGTCAAACCATTACTGGCTGGTCTCTGGAAATTCACAAATCAGCAATGAGGTTTACAGTTTATTTATTTTACATGATAAGTTGCAGTTGCAATCTGAATTTCTACTAATTAGAAGTAATTTCTATTTAATTTATATAATAATTCATTAATAGAACTGTCACTTCAAATGCATTGCTGTTAAAAAATCAATTGGCCCTTTTAAAGAGTTTTCACAAAATAAAAGGACTGTTTCCATGCTTTTGTACATATAGGAGTCACAATAAGGATGTGAACAGCAAGGAAGAACGCTAACTTCTTTAGAACCCCTCGGGAGTGAAGTGTGCGAGCTAACGTAACCAGCTGCCCCTCATACTCAAAGAGCTAGGAAGTGTCACCATTCCTTATTACATCAAAGTAAATCTACCTCTGGACCCTCACTTGCCATGGTCAGCAGTGTCGGTCATTTTTAACAGCTCCCATTCCCCTCTTAGGAGGAAAACCCCTGAGCTTACATAATCCTGAGGAAATAAAGGAAAGATCCTGGTCACCGTCGAGATGCTCATCGTGCCCACTCACTTGCCAAGGTGGACAGCTCTGCAGGTGGTACCCACAGCATCAGCACCCATCTCAGTTTTGCTTGCCTCTCTGACAACCCATAACGCACCCTCTCTGGGAGTTACAGCACCTCTTAGAAGACTTTGCGGAGAGACTCTGGTCTCCATCACCTAAGGAGCAGGCAGCCTCTGGTCCCTTCTTCTCTGAGGAACTCTCCCACCCCCTCAAAGTTCAAGCCTTAAATTTCCCAGCCTCTGGGGGAAAAAAAATCGCCTTTTTTTCTCTGGTCCTAGTTTTGTGGCACATCATGAAGCACTGGGCAATCAGACAGCCAAGGGCCAAGTCTCAAGACCACAAAAGAAACTTAATTTTCGTGGTTTCTTTAGGAAGGCAATAACAGATCTCCCACCACCCACAGAGGAATGGCATGCTTCTGATAAATAGGAAAAAAGAAGCAGTACAGTTGAGTTTTCATACATCACTACCTTAAATGCTTAGTAACCCAGCTTTTACACACGGAAACCAACACAATCGGGTTTTTTTTCCCAAACCGGGACAAAAAGTTTTTGAATGAATTTCAGTGTCTATGTTTAAAGCTAACTTACATTTCAATACCATTACCCATTCCCATTTCCTGGCTTTCTTCTTTTTCCCTAACTCCCAAGACAGCTGGAGACAAATTACCACTGTGCGGAAAGCAGTTGGTATCAGGCTTCTAATAAACACAGATTATTATATGTAATGATAATTAATATTACACAAGCAATTCACTTGGTTAGAGGATGTGATACTCATGGGGCTAAGGTTACACATTCATTCCTTACCTGAGCCAATTAACTTCATGGAGAGAAAATTCTTTCTCCAGCAAGACTGCCCCCCTAAGTACAGCCAGCAGAGTAATTCAGATTTCAGAGAACATTTCCTGACAGTTGGTCAATTGTATCATTTTACTATATGACAGACAGCCTACTATTATATTATTATTCACTGGGAAGAGGTGTATTTCTCTGCAGAACTTCTTGCAGGAATTTTATCAACAGGAGTAGGAAAGTTGACTTAGGTTCAGTGCAAATTATTAGCATCAAAGTAAACCTAAAATTACTCATCTCTAGTATTAATACACAATATAGAAGAAACATTAGAATTAAATGCTGAAACGCTGAGTGTGCTTACGGGATTTTTTAAAAGAAGAATGAAGATGATTAGAATGTAACCATTACATGTAGTTTCACTAGAGGAGAGATTCTGGCTAATAGCCACACCATTAAGAGTGTTTATAACCCACCTTAATATTTTAATAATTGAATATTGCTGCAGAACACTCGTTAGTATGAAGCTGTATTTTATCAGTGAATTTTGCTGGGACTGAAGTAAAGTTTATTGACTGCTGTCTTTGTCTGAGTACCGCATGATGACAACCTAGGGGAACCATCAGTGTGATAAAAATCTACAGAGAACCCCACTCTTTCTTAAGAACACAGAACCTACTACTGCACCAAAACAGTAACCTCTCCCCACAACCTTCCACTGGGCAACCACGCGGCCTTGACGTTCCAACACCAAATTCCAAGCAAAAATAAAATTTTGCATTCACCAAAGTCCAGTTGGTGATACATAGCAAACTGGTGTGGGACATGAGATGACACTGAAAGATCCATCTGGCCAGGAGTGCTGGCCTCCCCATAGCATCATGGCCATTATCACTGGGCTCCACGTCATATGGTCGTTTCTTGAGTAGACATCACCTACAAAGATCCCAAGCTTTTTAGTGGCTTCTGTCATCACAGCTGCCGGTCCACCCAAGGTGCATTTTTTTATTTGCAACCACAGTTATGAATATACATAGTTCTAGGGATTTGGTGCAAAGAGGGATGAATTATAGCACGTGCTTGGACTGCAGTCTTAAAACTGAGAGCCTTGAGTTATTTTGTCCCAATGGGGAAAAAATATGTATTTTAAAAACAGATACATTCATGAAGTGATAAAAGCAAAAAAGGAAAGAGGGTAGAAAATAAGTTAAAAATTAAGAATGATGTTAGTACATACAAGGCATTCTATGCCATCCCATCAGCTTGCTGGCCATAGGTCAGAAATTTGACTCTAAGCTTTCATTTGCCCAACACAAAAGGGAAAACATGATGAGATGCATGACTCAAAGTGAGTAGTACTCAAGAGAAACTGAAGCATCCCAGTATTGACTCAGAAATAAATGCATGTCATTAGTCTGCATAGAAGACCCTCTGTGATGTGAGTAGCTTCCTCAATACTACGTTTGTAGAAAATGAAAATGCAGTGTCGAGTTTCAGGACAGCCCAGTGGCGCCGTACTAAAGCTTAATTCAGCAAAAGTGGTTCTTACTGGGATGCATCAATGAGGTAGTCTGGCTTAATTAAAATAAGGGAAAAAGATTTTCAGACATGTCTCCCGTAAGGGAGGAACTACCCGCTAGAGAGCTTTTTGGAAACTTTGAGAGGTTGGGAGTTTTTTGGTTGTTTTTGCAATGTCTGTGGGGCACTTTAGGCATTTGGTGGGAAAAAGCCAGAGGTGCCAGACATTCTCAATGCATGGGAGAATCCCAGCCAGTGAAGATTTTTTTCACGTCACCATACTTTTAACATGTCTTCCCGACATTCAACTACTGAATACACGCTTGGATGTTTGGTGGCATTCAAGATGGGAAATATGTTTTCTGTGTTATTTCATCACTGACCCATCTATGTCACATAAAAGAAATTATTTTTATATTACAGTTATAACTAAGAGCTCCTTTACTAATTCTTCATTTTCTCCATTTCAACAGTTTGTAATTTGCTATGGCATTCTTATCCATACCTTGTCAAAGGCTTTCTTTTTTTTCTTTTCATTTACATATAAGTCAGCTTATTATTACTCATTATTCCACTAGTTTTAATTAGGGTTCCCTCGCTTCTCTGCCCTTTCATTTTCCTTTCCATATACAGAATGGCTTCTGACATTTTATCTAAAATCCAAGTATTCATCATAAGTAGCTGCAAGCATCTAACTATGTCATTATGTTTTCTCATATAAAAATGCCTGAGCACTTACATATTAATATATATTACACATTATTTTATTATACACTACATAATATATGTATATATATTTTTCTTTTTCCTTTATTTTATAGCTAAAGCATATTGCTCTTTTTAAATCATATTCTTTTTCAAATTAAAATACGTTCTTTTATGATACTTTATTATCTCTGAATTTCATTTCATGATAAAAGAAAAAGGGAGAAATACAATTTGTTATGAAAAGAGACCTTTGAGTATGATAAGGTCCACTTGTAGGGATAGGAAATTCTTGCAAGGAAGACAGACCAGCATCACAATTCTCGATTGCATACCTACTTAAGCAGCTCATGAGCTGATCTGCACGCTCGCCAAAGCAGACAAGGGCAAAGGCATCCGAGTGAAGTAGAGTGAAGTTGGGGAGCGGGGTCACTGGACTAGCCTGCAGCTCTGCATTTGAAGTGGCAGGGACTTAAGGATGCTTGCATTTTCAGTGGGAGGGAACACCAAAGGAGGTAACGGAAGGGGCTGTCTGACAAACAAGGGAGCCCCGGCAGCAAGAGGCTCTAGGCCAGACCACTGGGGTCCAAGGCTGATGGGGCTCGGGAGAGGCCTTTCAGGAGCCCATCCCCCATGTCAGGGATGATGCCGTGGAGACTTTCCCTGAGGCCCTTGAAGAACAAACACATACATCCTATGGGGAGCCAGGCTTTGGGTGCCTGTGACACAGAAGCCATCAACTGTAAAGGGAGGACCACAGCAGTGCTATTTAATTTCCACTCTCCCCATCCTTCTTGCCAGACGGGAACACCCCCAAAGGATACAAAGGCCCAGAAAAGAGGGGAAGGCAGAAGATAGGTTCCTCCCCCTCCCTTAGCAAGTCTCCCTCCCTGGTCAAGGGCAAGTTAGAGAAGAGGCAGTGCTTTGAACTGGATGTAAGATAGAATCTTTCAAGTGAACTTTGTATCCCTGGAAGAGACTAGAAGGAAAAAAAATGGGATCTGTCCAATCATAGGTAGGGGATAAAAAAAGGGCAATTCAACTGAATATGTCAAAAGTCAATTATTGGAGAAAAATTAAGATATTTTATATCTATATCTTACTGAGTTCATACTGCTGACTATACTAAGATAGATAGATAGATAGATAGATAGATAGATAGATAGATAGATAGTTAGATAGATAGACAGACAGACAGGCAGGCAGGCAGGCAGATAGGCAGACAGACAGGCAGACAGGCAGATAGGTAGAAGATACATTTCTATTAAGATAATGGCTCTATGACTTGAGGTTAAAAATTATTCATCCTTATTTAAAAAGTTGAACCACTTTTTATCTAGTCCAACTAGACAGGACTATAACCCTAGATTAATACAGACAAGGATCAGAGCCTAACATTCAAAGTTGTCCTTGAACAGTCATGGGAAAAGATGCTCCTCTCTGCCTGCTTTATTTGGTTTGAGTGTTTAAGTCAACTGTGCATAAGCTTTACTGGCTGGAGAATCCAGATTGCTACAAAATGCAGAGTTGTTAACCTTGGGTTGCAAAACCAGGGAAAATAAATCTGCAGATGTCTGCTGAATGCTGAGCTTCCACAAAATCATCACCAAATTCAGGAGACTGTCTCATACAATCTCACCTCATTTTCTGATTTTACAGCTAAACTGAGGCTTTCCCACGTGGATTAATTATACTCGAAATTTTTAAGCCATGAAAGGAGATGATAAGAATATTTCAATTTGATGAGATCCCAATTGCCTCTTTTAATTTGTTTCTCACATTGGCTCCTGAGGCAGAAATTTTTTCAAGTGGTCAGAAAACAACAGATTATCTCCTGTGGGAAAAGAAGAGGTAAAAGTGTCATTATATGCTGATGACATGTTACTATATATAGAAAACCCTAAAAGGTCCACACAAAAGCTACTAGAGCCGATTGAAGAATTCAGCAAGGTAGCAGGTTACAAAATTAATGTTCAAAAATCAGTTGCATTTCTTTACACTAACGATAAATCAACAGAAGAAGAATGTAAGGAAACAATCCCCTTTAAAAGAGCACCCAAAGTAATAAAATATCTGGGAATAAATCTAACCAAGGAGGTGAAAGAATTATACACAGAAAACTATAAACCATTGATGAAGGAATTTAAAGAAGACTTTAAAAAATGGAAAGATATTCCATGCTCTTGGATTGGAAGAATCAATATTGTTAAAATGGTCACACTGCCCAAGGCAATCTACAGATTTAATGCAATCCCTATCCAATTACCCAGGACATATTTCACAGAACTAGAACAAATCATAATAAAATTTATATGGAACCATCAAAGACCTAGAATTGCCAAAGCATTACTGAAGAGAAAGAAAGAGGCTGGAGGAATAACTCTCCCAGACTTCAGACAATACTATAGAGCTACAGTCATCAAGACAGCATGGTATTGGTACCAAAACAGACATATAGACCAATGGAACAGAACAGAGAGCCCAGAAATGAACCCACAAACTTTTGGTCAACTCATCTTCGACAAAGGAGGCAAGAATATACAATGGAATAAAGACAGTCTCTTCAGCAAATGGTGTTGGGAAAACTGGACAGCAGCATGTAAAACAATGAAGCTAGAACACTCCCTTACACCATATACAAAAATCAACTCAAAATGGATTAAAGACTTAAACATAAGACAAGATACAATAAACCTCCTAGAGGAAAACATAGGCAAAACATTATCTGACATACATCTCAAAAATTTTCTCCTAGAAGAACTAAAAGCAAGAATAAACAAATGGGACCTAATGAAACTTACAAGCTTCTGCACAGCAAAGGAAACCAGAAGTAAAACAAGAAGAAAACCTACGGAATGGGAGAAAATTTTTGCAAGTGAAACCGACAAAGGCTTGATCTCCAGAATATATAAGCAGCTCATACGACTCAATAAGAAAAAAATAAACAACCCAATCCAAAAATGGGCAGAAGACCTAAACAAGAAATTCTCCAAGGAAGACATACAAATGATCAAAAAGCACATGAAAAAAATGCTCAATATCACTAATTATCAGAGAAATGCAAATCAAAACTACAATGAGGTATCACCTCACACCAGTCAGAATGGCCATCATTCAAAAATCCACAAATGACAAATGCTGGAGAGGCTGTGGAGAAAGGGGAACCCTCCTACACTGCTGGTGGGAATGCAGTTTGGTGCAGCCACTATGGAAAACAGTGTGGAGATTCCTCAAAAGACTAGGAATAGACTTACCATATGACCCAGGAATCCCACTCCTGGGCTTGTATCCAGAAGGAAATCTACTTCAGGATGACACCTGCACCCCAATGTTCATAGCAGCACTATTTACAATAGCCAAAACATGGAAACAGCCTAAATGTCCATCAACAGGTGACTGAATAAAGAAGATGTGGTGTATTTATACAATGGAATACTACTCAGCCATAAAAACCGACAACATAATGCCATTTGCAGCAACATGGATGCTCCTGGAGAATGTCATTCTAAGTGAAGTAAGCCAGAAAGAGAAAGAAAAATACCATATGAGATTGCTCATATGTGGAATCTAAAAAACAAAAACAAACAAACAAAAACAAAGCGTAAATACAGGACAGAAATAGACTCACAGACAGAGAATACAGACTTGTGGTTACCGGGGGGTGGAGGGTGGGAAGGGATAGCCTGGGATTTCAAAATTGTAGAATAGACTACACTGTATAGCACAGGGAAATATACACAAAATGTTATGATAACTCACAGAGAAAAAAATGTGACAATGAGTGTGTATATGTCCATGAATGACTGAAAAATTGTGCTGAACACTGGAATTTGACACATTGTAAAATGATTATAAATCAATAAAAAATGTTAAAAAAAAAAAAAAACAGATTATCTCCTGTGATATTCCTTTCCACCACAAACTCACGTACACCTGCCACTCCAAAGGGGAGGGGCACAGCCCAGCCCACTGAGATTCACAAAGACTGAAAATCCCTCTCACTTTCGTCAGCCTTCTAATTTCCCTAGGCCAACCATGAATGCAGATGGGGTCTAGAATAACTCTGAAGAGCGATCCAATACATGGAGGAAAAAATTGCTTTAACATGACCCATAATACCCACCTGAAGGATAATGGTAGCAAAGAAAAAATGCTATGATCTAGAACAGCTGTTCTCTAAATGGGGTCCTCACACCAGTGTCACCAGCATCACTTTGGAATTTATGAGACATTTAAATTCTCATCTTCCTACCTCTAGACATAATGAATCAGAAACTCTGGGGTGGGATCCCGAAATCTGTCTTAAGAAGCCCTCCAGGTGATTCTGACGCACGCTGAAGTTTGAAAACCATGGATCTATGATTTTGGCTATCAGAGTAGAGAGATGGGAAAACTTTCCCCCAGATTATTCCATGAGGTTCCAATCAGCAATATGTGACCGTACGTGGCAGACTGTATTTTCTTAAAGATGGCTGGGACAATGTCTCCCATCCCACATGCTCCTCTTACAATGATGTTGGCAGTCTTCCCATCAGGAAAGTAGGTCTCTGGCCCCGACTTTGGAATCTGGATGGGCTGGTCTTTCAGTGTTTACCAACAGAATGTGGCAGAAGTGATACCGGGTGACCTCCATAGCTCAGTCTCAGAAGGCAACTCCACTTCTGTGTCACTTGCTGTAATACTTGCTCTTCAGGACTTCAACCAATGTGGCAACAGTCTGAACGTAGTCTAATAACTTTTACAGCACTGGGAAACAGAAAACAGAAATGCCTTCACATCTAGAGCCTTTGGAACATTTTTTCTTTGCTCCACAATTAAAGGAAAAGATCATTTCTTTTAAAATAATTATCGGGGTACTATTTTGTTTTTAGACTGATAAGCTACATACTTTCATATTTAAGAAAATATTCCCATTCATCTTTTTAACCTAAAGCACAATTCTAAATATTTTTAAGGAATCCAATGTAACCAATTATTAATCTTAATAAACCAGAGATATAGAAGAAAATCTCCAGTCACTTACTTACATGTCAGTATGGTTTGAACAGTGGGGGTCAGGGGTGAGCATTACATGCAGACCCTTAAGGTTAAAAGTATGTTCCCAGAGCATGCAAAAATCTATGTCACCTGTCACTATAGCAGTATAAAATTCTATAATCATTTGAAATTTCAGTTTAACCTCAACAGTGTGAAAAGACCCTCACACTGATATATAAAATTTTAGTGTCAATAAATAACTCTTTATGCCGAGAAAGTAACCAAACTTAAATGCAAGCAACCTAAGTGTCCATCAACAAATGAATGGATAAAGACGATGTGGTATATAAATACAATGGAACATTACTCAGCCGTAAAAAAAGAATGAAAATTTGCCATCGGCAGCAACATGGATGGACTTGGAGGGCATTATGCCAAGTGAAATAAGACAGAGAAAGACAAATATAGTATTATATCACTTACATGTGGGATCCAGAAAATACAACAAACTAGTGAATATTACAAAAAAGAAACAGACTCACAAATACAGAGAACAAACTAGTGGTTACCAGTGGGAAGACGGAAGTGGGGAGGGGCATTATAGGGGTAGGGGACTAAGAAGTATAAACTATTAGGTATAAAATAAGTTACAAGGGTATTTGTACAACACGGAATACAGCCAATATTTAATAATAACTATAAATGAAATATAACCTTTAACAATTATGAATCACGATGTCATAACACCTATAACATATAATCTTGTACCTCAACTATACTTCAATTAAAAAAAGGAAGCAATCTTAGCCCCTGACGCTTCCATGCTTTGAGGAAGCCCGAACCAGCCCAAAAGAAGAAACCACATGGAGAGGCACTGAGACTGGGGATGCTTGGCCAGAGCCCAGTTGCTTAAACACTCAGCTGTTCCAGCTCCAAGCACCACCATTTGACTGCAACTATATGAGAAAACCTGGGCCAGACCCACTCGTCTGCATCCTTCCCAAATTTCTGACCCACTTAAACTGTGAGAGACAGTCAAGCGGCTGTCATTGTTTTAAGCCACTAATATTTAGAAGATAACGGAACATATGATGTGCTGAGGCTCCAACCTCAATTTTTCCCAAAGTTAGCCAGTCGTCCAGCCATGTATGAAATAATTCACCTTTTCTTTGTTCACTGTAAGAGCCACAGTTACTACATTAAATGCTTTTATTTTCTTGGGTCCATTTCTGGATTTTTTCCTTTGAACTATTAATCTGCATTCCTATCCCTGTCTCTTTTCTGTGCTATTTAAAATGTAGCCATGTAACATATGTTAATGGTGAGCAGGACCATCGCCATCCTGAATGGCCTTTTTCAAAAGTCTCTAGCCTCCTGGATACATTATAGAACCATTTTCAAGGTCTATTGAAAAAGAAATAACAAAAGACCATTGAAATTGCACTTGTGTTTTCTTAAATTGGTAGATTAGCTTGTTTCACAATATTAAGATGTCCCAAAGAACCTGATATCTATTTCCACTTATTTAAGTTTTCTTCCACATTATTCAGTAATCCTTGTGTTGTTTCCATCTCATAGTCCTAAATGTTTCTTGGTAATTTCTTCTCAAGCATTTTCTATTTCTGTTGCTGGTGCTATTAGATTTCATTGTCCTCTCCCCAAACACACAAATATACATATTTTCGCTAAAAGTATTGTCTTTTCATGACCATCTTACTTAAATTTTCTAAATAATCCCAACAGTTTTTCAGTTTATTCTCACAAATAAACCAGATTGACTATTCCCAGTTAGATAATCATATCTCCTTCAAATCATTATAATTTTGCTGCCTCCTTTCCAATGCTCCTTGCTCATTTTATTTTCTTGTCTTGGTACATTAAAGACTTGGGGGGGGTGGAATTAATCAATAACTACACATTTTCAATTTTTTAAAAAAATAGAAGCTGTATTTTAATAAAGTTTAGATATCTTTATGACCTCTGAGAGACAGTCCTACCCATAACTGGCTTTTACAATAAGGAAAGGCCACCAGAAGACCCACATCAAAAATGCCCAGGAACATTCCTTGACAGAAGAGAAAGCAGATCCAAAAAAATAAACCAATTAGAGCCAAGCTGATGTAGAATATGCCATGTGCATAAATAACTATAGTATAAGACTCCATGTTAAATGTCGTCAAAGAAGTTCAAGCAAAATGTTATGAGAAGAAAAGAGAAACAATTTTTGACTAAGGGAAATGGGGGTGACCTTTGAGTGGGAGTTTGAAGTATGACTAAGGTTCTAACCCATGAAGATAATACAGAAAGTCAATCAAAGGTGGAAAGAAACAAGATCTACTTGGGGAACAGTGCGTCGCCTGGTTGGACAAAGTGGAAAATGATAGAAAAAATCTGGAATAGCCTGGAGAGTGCAGGAATACCAGGCTAACGACACGCACGAGTAATTAACCACAAGCAAGAGAAATCTACATGAAATGGACACGTGTCACGTGCCCAGCACTGCCTCACGTGCTTCCCTGGTATTAACTCTAAAACACAGCTACAAACTTGAACTATATGTTTTAGGTCATAGATGTCTATGTTAGCTTTTCAGCAGGACAATGGCATGAGCAAAGCAAACTTTAAGAAGAATAACTTAATAACAACCTTCAGGACGGAAAAAGGGAGACTCTGGAGGCTGCAGAGACATTTAAGAGGCTTGCTAAAAGATGCAGTCCAAGTCATGTAAAGCTTCTACTCTGCAACCTCTAGCCTCACTTTGCACTCTCCCCACCAACACATCCTTTTTCTCAACCACCTTAAAGAGCAAACATGTGGTACCCTTTCAAACGCCCATGCCTTTTTACATCTCATTTATTATCTATGCCTGTAAGTCCCCCTCCACAGTTATCCTTTTCTCTGTAAATCTTAACCTATTCCAACCTTGGTTGGTTATTTCTTCATCTCTGTAAATGGTTCTTTTCCCATCCCCTCGTGAAGGTAGTTACCCTGTTATATTTTAATTAAATGTTTAAAATCATTCTTGCCACAAGTTATTTGTGTTCTGTTTATACTTAAATCCCCAGCATCAAGCATAATATCTCAGCAAGTCCCCAATGCATGCATGCACAAAATCAATACCAAAATGGACCAAAAGACCACAGACTATCAGAGTAGACCTGAGACTAAATCCCATGAATCTGCCGTGCACAAAAACAAATTTTACGATGCCCTTTACCAATGCTCAATGTCCCAATAGCAGAGGATTAAACAGTATCTTCTATTTTTATCTACACCTCCTGCTAGCAATAGGCCTATGGTGTGAAGCTGAGTGCTTGTCATGTGACCCAACCTGGGTCAGTCATAGTCACAGTGATTGATTCAAGTGTGGGCAAGGCACATAATCCAGGCTGAGCCAACTGGGACCCTTCCCTGAAAATGAGGAATCAGTTTAGGAGCTGTATTACATTAGTACAGTCGTTACCAAAACGTGACACACCCCTGCCCCACGAAAAAATGTTAAAACAATTGCATTTTAACATCACATTTTAACCAGAAGAAACTAGGAACGAGTAATCTCCGAACAAAAGGCCATTGTCTATATTTAATTCATTTGACTTTATGAAGAATTCACTTCATTGTCATTGATTCTCTAATTTCTCTGCTAGCTGGTAAAACTTAGGTTAGACTTGAACCGATTTATGGAACTAGGGCATTAGGGAGGGTAATGGGTTGAACAGTGTTTCTCAGAAAGATTTGTTCCAGTCCTGGCACCACCACCGCCCCACTACTTGTGACTGTCACCTTCTTATTTGGAAAAGGAGTCTTTGCAGATATAATTATACTAAAGGTCTCAAAATGAGGTCATCCTAGAGCCTAAATCCAACAATGGGAATCCTTATAAGCAAAAGGGAGAGGGAGATTTGAGACACAGAGACACGGATAAGAAAGACATCTGAAGACAGAGCCAGAGATTGAAGTTATGCAGCCATAAGAAACACCCCGGATTGCTAGGAGCCAAGCATGGAATAGATTCTTCCTTAGAGCCTCCAGAAAGTATAAATCCTGCCGACACATTGATTTCAGGCTTCTGGCTTCCCAAACTGTGAGAGAATAAATCTCTGTTATCTTGAACCACTCCGTTCGTGGTAATTTGTTATGGCAGCTCTAAGAAACTAATACAGGAAATTATTCAAATTGGAGAGGGACCAAAAAACGGCATTATGAAAAATGTAAGAAAGTGGAAGACTCTGTAGCCTAAGAAACACCATTGTATTTGGTCTTTTATGCTGAAGAAAGAACATCAAAGTGATAGCACTCCCAACTTGTGCTTCCTGTAGTTGAGAGCTGATAATTTTATACAGCTATAAAGGGTGTATGTTGATCAAACTTGTTTGACCAAATTTATAAGTGATCCAGAAGCCACAGCGATACCATTTTTCATTATTTGCTTTTAGAATAAATTTCACTGACATAAAATCATGATAATATAGAAAGTAACATCACATTTTTTCTATCCCTATATTGTTGATAGCTCACATTGGTACCTTTATTTGAATACATATGTAATATCACTTTATTACTGATCTATGAATGAAAGAAAAATTCAGGGCTCCTGATGTAGCAGCCTACCTTTCTTTGCCATCGCTAAATCATGAACTGAGCTATATCACGGTTCGTAATCATATATACACATTCTTTGTCGTAGACAGAGGAAATTAAAACTTAAAACTGATTTTAAAGTTTATTTTAAGAATATGCCAAAAAAACGAATAATGAATATATTTGACTCTAGGTTCCTGAGAGATAAGTTCAATATTTGGTTCTAACATTTTCCCATCAAACATAGTAAAAAAAATAAAATAAAATAAAGTTGAGTTGTTCTGCAATCTGACATTTAGGCTTATGTTTTTAAAATTTTTATGTTTCTCATGTATCTGATTCATTATATTGTGCAATGAAAGCATCTCTGTTTCAGTTAGCATTCTGTTGAATCTGCGGAGATCTTGCTACATGAAATGTATATGCACTTCTTCCAGCATAAAAATCAGCTATTAAGTTGGAATGATGGAGCAGCAATTTCTGGCTTTCACTGAGATGAGCAAGGCTTACTTCCTCCTACAGAGACTACCTAACTGACATGCTGTACATTGGTGACCAAGTAAGAAATTGACAGATGCAAGGAATTCTCATGTCCTGTCAGACAGATACTGGATTTTTCCAAACATAGTCAATGATCTTTGGCTTTTTAAGAATCTGTTGAAGAATGCTACTACCCAGCAATTGCTCAAGGCACTAGGGAAAGTCCTTAACAAAGATGTGGATAGATAGTTACTTAGAAAACCAAAAGCTAGAAAGAGAGCTATTTAGTATTAATAAGGTTACAGAGCAATTTGATTCATTCCAGCTACAGGCTAAAACTGAAGGGAACAATCAAAGTTCATTACCAGGTCTCATTTCCTGAGAGGGAAATGTTAGAGATACGTTGTATATGACTACCTTGCCTATGCCTTCATTTGAGCACTTTATTTTTCCAATTTTTTTTTTATCAGTAAACATTATCCTCTTCCTGTTTTCTTCTCTTAACATAGCAAAGCACATCAACAGATATTCCAAAAGAAATCATTTATGGCACGTGCAATGAAATCAGAAAACTATAATTGCTCATAGAAACAATTCCCTTAATGCAATCTTAAAAAAAAACTGACATTACCTTAAAATCTTTTCAATGAGAAAAATGCAAAAAAAAAAAAAAAAAAATATATATATATATATATATATCCAGCTAGGTTGCTGTTTACTTTACTTGGCCAATATCATTCAAAGAAAATGCCAAAATTCAATTTATGTACTTTTTTTTAGTTAAATTATTTAGAATAGAAAATTCTCTCACCTTTCTGAAGTGAAATAAATGAAAATTTAAATCATTAGATGACTTGGTATAAAACATTAGAGGAAACGCAAACGGTAACTGTAAATATAGAAATGATATTTGTCTTGGTGACACGACAAATCAATCAGCATAAATTGTTAAGCTTAGAAAAATAACACTAAACTATATTCTGCATTGTCCATTAAAAGGCATGCTTTTGCTGTCTAAGACACACACTGCACAAGGGAATAAGAGAAGTAGGAATTGTGGGTTCAAGTTGACCTGAATGCCACAAACCTTACAGCACTCTCAAGTCCCCAGCTCTCAGGAGAGACCCCTAATGAAGACAGAAGATCTGGCCTTTCTCCTGGCTTTTCCACCTGACACTCCTATGACTTCGACTAAGTTCTGTGACCTTTCTGAGCATCAGTCCTCTCGTCTGTATCAAATGAGGTTTAAACAGTGGACATATAAAGTGCCAGTCATGCCCCTTCCACAAAAATTTCCTAAGAATCGAATGAAATAATGGGTTGAAAATGCTTGGGAAGTGATACAACGCTGGAGAGCTGGCAGGCCTCAGTAGCTACACCTGAGTCCCCGGCTGCCGGCCTGGAAGTCTCTCTCATAGAATCCAGTACAAAATCTACCCAAGCAGCCTCTCCTTGACTGTCCTTATTCACTGGATTTCTGGGAAGTACGAAGCCTACTGGTCTTTGTTGAGCTCTGTTATCTTGACCTTTAATAGCCTAATTTAATCCCTGTGATAATTCGAGGAAACGAGTTTAGCTCTTCACATTTTACAAAGAAAGAAAGAGATTCACGTGACCACTAACTTGCCTGATCCCACTGAGGACCGACAGCAGAGATGAAACACGAACCCAGCTAAGTCTGGTGGCAAGGCCCAGACTTCGTTCCACCCAGCTCTGCAGCCCATCCAGGTTTCTCCTCCCAGCTAAAGCGCAACTGGAGTGGAAGAGTCAGGTGTGAACTACAGGCACGGCCACCACCCTCTCCCGCGTTCCAGCGCTGCTCTGCTTGGCGTCCAGACTGTCAGTCCCCAGTCACTTCTGGGGACTTCAGGTGTCACTGCCACCGTCCAAATGAATTCCGGGCCACGGCTGGGCCATGTGCCATTTTCACATGTCCTTTTCAACTCTTCCTGAAGTCACAAAACAAAGCTGCCTCGTGAGCCCAGATTTATCTAAATCTTCATGGGCCCTGAGAATCTGGCTGATTCAGAGTACACAATTCAGGGATCTCAGACTACCCAATTGTCACGGCAACTTGGGAAGGGCCATAGAAGATGGACAAACAATTGCTGAATTGCGTGGCAGATACAATGAATTTAGGAACCTGAGCTGGTTCTAACCCCTCCATTACTAGCTCTGTGACCTTAAGCAGTTATCAGATCTCTGTGAGCCTCATTTTTCTGATATAAAGATTAAAACAGCACCTGAAAGCATTAGGAGATACATGAGGTCACGTCCTGGAAGCACCTAACACAAAGAAGGCACTCTATAAATGAGAGTTTGGTGGGATTAAAAAGTCAAAAGACACAACTCTTCCCCACTAAGATGTCTAGAAAGCTTTCAGAGATTCCAGACAATTGCCACAATGGATGAACAGCCCAGGAGACTATATATGAAGAAAAATAAAATTGTTTCTTTGGCCAGGGGTAGGATGAAGACAAATTATCTGAAGGGAGAAAACGTAGAGTCATATGATTTCAATCACAATTTAAATTTTGTCTCACAGAGTCCATTTTTCTTTCCTTCGAGAAAACGCCAGTACATTCAGCATCAGGTAAACATGATGCGTCACTGATTTGTCAGTTTGCTTTCATTGTCTTATACTGTAGTCATGGGATCATTTGGTTTAAAATGTTTTGTAAATACCCAGTTCAAATGTAAAATACGGAACCATTTATTACAAAGTCACTGAAACCTTATCATTAGCTTTGCTTGTTACTCCGCCATTGAGTGAAGCAGCACTTTAAAACATCCAGAAAACCCAATTCATGACCTCAGAAAAAGCAATAATTGTTTTGCAGATTAAAATCCTTTTCCCCACTCCAGCCAGTAACTTAATCTTCGGATGTAAATGTGGTGTGCAGAGTAAGTAACCCGAAGGAGGAATCACGCATCATTTTGCCTCCGCGCCAGCAAAATATCTCCAGTTGACAGTTATTAATTTCTAGTCAAATTATCCTGGAAAAGGGTCAAAGAGAACTAATGGTTTTATTTTACATTCCAGGAAGTGTTGTGCTTCAGTATTCAGAATGCAGTGCTCCGTAAAGGGAGCTGCAGCAGAAATCAGGAGACACGCACGCCCTCTCCAAAAAAATATTAGATTGTTAAGTGCATTAACCCTTCATCAGGTCTCAGGCACTTTCCCGCAAACTGTATTAAAACGATCAAAGCTGCTCATATATTCGTCATCTGCACTGAGTGAAACGTATGAAGTTTTAACCTACTTTGAAATATAAATGTCTGTTTTATACAAATGAGTGACCAAGGATTAAAAGGGCTATTTTTGTTTTCATTCACTTTTCTGTTTGTCTTTGATTTTGGAATTTTGGCTTCGTACATACGCATAAAGAAATAAAGACGGTCTAAGGGGTATTCGTTACATAAAGTTCCACCTGCCCCTCAGTTCCTAGTTAGATGGTCCGTGTCATGTGGGTTACATCATGACAAAATCGTTTTTATTCAGCTTACATGTAATTCTTTCAACTGACTCACAGACATTTAAGCAAATTCAATTTTATGGTGACAGCCTCTGGTATGAAGGTGATTAAGGACCCAGTATTCAAGGCGTGCCACACCCGAGGTAGAGTTCCTACACTATGAATGGGGGCTGGATGGGGTAAGGGCAACCTGGCCTTCTTGGAAGTTACCTGCCTGGAATAGAGCTGGGACTGGTGGGGAGGGAGGGCTGGGAAACTCCAGCAGCCTGCCCCCTGGGGACAGAACTGCAGCCCTAGACGGGAGCTGGGGATAAAGAAGCTTTCATCTCCTTGGCCACACCTGTCCAGATTAGAGCACACCTAGAAGATTTTCATAACACGGGGGTAGTGATGGAGCAGACTGTGGCTGCAATACCATAAACTCTAGCTGGTCCTCCCAAGATTCAGTAGATTTTCTAAAATGTATGTTTCTCCTTTGGATGTATACCCTCAGGACAATTTACAGAGACTTTAAATGACTGGGTTGTTTTTTTATATATATGATTTTCACCATTTAAATTGTTGTTTCCAGTCCACTGATCTCCTTAGGCTACCATTTCCATTTTGATTTTTTTAAGTGTTACTGAAATTTCTATCAGGGGAAACTTTCAGGGCAAAAAGCATTACAAGCTCAGAAACATCCCCTCAGAGGATTTCAGAATTCTTGTTTCATAGGAAAAGAATTGAAGAGAGGGGGAAAAAGGAGCCCAGAGGCAAAGGCCTAAGGATGCTGATGCCTTCGGGCGGTACCAGAAGAGCTGAGGTCCTGAAGGATCACAGTCAGAGTTTCAGATTGTGCTGATAATGTTTTCAGGACTGCTGTGATTGGAAGTCGCCCAGGGGCAGGGCTACCCTCAGATCCGTTTCTCAGGTGGACCTTCAAGGTTCATGGGGAGCAGCCAACAAGATTGTTTCTTTCTTGCATTTTTTTAAACAGAAACCATATTAAAATAAAAGCCAAGGCAACTGAGTTTTGTGACCTAGAACCCATAGACATTGGTGCCTATCCTCTGCCTAGCACCTGGGGAAAGGCTACGTTTTTAGAGGGATGAAGAGTTGGAAGGTGAAGAGGGGGAAATGGAGGAGAACAAGGGAGGAGGGTATGGGGCTGGCAGGCAAAGCTGTCCCTGGAAGCAGGGAGGAGGGGGAGGGTGCCCATTTCCATGGTATTCCTTTAAGTGGGAGGGAACAATTGCCTTGGGGTTGGGGGCCGGCAGGGAGGTGACATCAGTGGATTGGCATCAATGGTTGGGTCAGCCAGCTTCAAAGTTTTCACAATTTCATTAATTTTGGAGTAAAGCAATACTCCTTTTGAAATTTTTGGCCCTACTGATGTTACGATGGGATTTAGGTATCATATTAGTTGTCTAGCGCCACCTGGACAAAATGCCACAGACGGGGTGGCTCAAACAACAGGACATATTTTCTCGCAGTTCTGGAAGCTGGAAGTCCATGATCAAGGTGTCAGCAGGTTTAGTTCTTTCCCTGGCTTGCAGATGGCCACCTTCTTCTGTGTCCTCACCTGGCCTTTCCTTTGTGTGCAGGAGAACCTGGTGTCGCTTCTTCTTCTTCTTATAAGAATATTAGTCACATTGGATTAGGGCCCTGCCCTTATGACTTCATTTAACTATAATTACCTCTTTCAGGGCCCTATCTCAAAATACAGTCACATCAGGGGTTGAACACATTAATTTTGGGGGGACACAATTCAGTTCATAATAGGTATTTATGTATACAAATGTCAGGAAAAATTGTGAATAACTTCAAAATAATTTTTTTTAAAAAGAAAGAAATTGGTGTTGGGCCTAGCTCAATCATTAGGGTTTTCTCCACCTTTGGTTACCTTTGATTAGTCTATTTAGAAAACTGATCATAATGGGAAAAGTGTCCTGCTTCTCGTTAACGCGAATGAATCCTCTCCACACAAAGGCAAAGAGATTTTGTCCAGTAAAGAATGTGAATCTCTGTTAAGTTAAACTCTTTAACCAGTTGTAGCATCGTACTGGTTCCCTCATTAAAAAAAAAAGTTAAATAAAATCTTTGACACATGTTCATTTTATATTTGAATGAAAATCATGATTTTACCTTTTCAAAAATACAATCTTCCAAAATACTGAGGACTATTTGGGCAATATGATAGCTGCTGCCCTGGCTTTTCAGCCTTTTATTGGTTTCCCTCTCTTTCCTAACATTTTTTTTTTTTTTTTTTACTCTTCACTGAACTTAATCTCCAGGGTTAAAAATGAAAAATAGGAGGCACAATAAACACTGATGATGAGCAAGGAAACAAATGATGGAGACCAACATCAGAATCTCATCATGTTTCAACAAGGAGCCGTGTTACTGAGAAGAATGTTACTGAAACTTTTAATGTCATAGATTAATGGTACACACATCCATAAAATAGGTATGACACTCTATCAGAAAAAAATATATATGTACATTTAAATTTACCTTCTAAAATTTAGACTTTCTATGGTTCTAGATATTCCAAAATTCATATTTAGATATTAAGATCAAAATTTTATTAAATAGTTGAGATTTCTTAATTAACTGGAAAAAGTCCATAAGTTAATTCCTTTGCAGTTGCTATAAGTTTCTTAACCAGTCTTAAATAATATCATATTATTTTTATTCTTTTTAAACCTAAAAAATGTCTATGCCTTGGTCTTGGAACATTTTCCCTTGATTTCCTTAACCAACAATTCAGTGATCATAAGCATTCAAGCAACATGAAGGGTTTAATCAACACTTGCATAAACGCATCAGAAAACACTGTATAAGCAGAGATAACTTTAAGCAAATATGTACTTTCTTCTAAGCCGTAATTTGTTTCAAAGTAGGTTAGTTCCAGAATATTGTGTAAAGTAGTTTTAACCTTAGGTGACAAACTTGCCAACATCTCTGACCAAGGTGAACCCGTACCCAACGTATCTTAACATAATAAACATGTTTGCCACAATTTTAACATAGCAGGAATCTTCACAAAGGGAAATCAGATAGCCAAAGTAAATAATCTCATACAATGCATTAGATTATCCAAAGTCATCTCCATTCTTTTCCAATGGTAAAAACAAATTAATTTGCTTTCTTGCCTCGGCATTTATGAATGCTGATTTAATCACGTAAATTTAGGCTTCCTGTGAGAGAACTTGAAACCACATTGTGAACATGACTTTCACATAAGGCTTGTTCCTTTTTCCTGAATTAGAAAGTAAAATTTCTTAAATCCAATGCTTGTATTAGACCCTAGGCAAAATCAGTATGGCCCTGCCATCTCCCATTAAGTTGATTCAGGACTCTGGGGAACCATGTCACCATCTGGACTGGAGTGCATGTGGTCAGAAGAAGGCCTGGGAGAATGTCCTCAAAAAGACCCCAGCTGGCTGAGCAGCCACCTGTTACCAAGATGAGCGAGGGCGCAACATATCATATTCATCATAATCCATCTGTTTCTAGGCTCCAAGTAGCCGATCCACTCATGGCAGGGCACCACTGACAACAGGCGAGGCCAGACTCAGAGAGGCCAAGACTACAAGTCCAGTGAAGCAAAAGACATCTCGGAGTTACTCATGAGGAGAGATGGACAAGGCGCCTGATTTGGAAAGGTCAAGGAAGGCAGAGGTATCAGGCTTGGAGGAGCAGAAAGCCAGGAATTATCTAGAGCCCAGGAGATCAGATCATTCAGAGAAGCCTTAAGAGCAGCCTCAGCGAGCTGAGGACTTAGATTCTGAGCAGAATAGGTTGTTTTAATGGCCTGCTGAACACACGGGTCTCTAAGAGACTTCGATTATGGCCTCAAAATAGACAGATCCACGTACATTAATTTAACTCCCAATTAAGGCAAAGATACAGAATCTAGAATTAATGTATAACCTCAGTGGCAAATAATAAAATTAACAATACCCAAAACTTATATAATGCTTAATAAGTACTTTGCATATTTTAACTAATTCAAGCCTCAACATAACCCTGCAAGTAGATACTATGATTATTCCCAATTTGGAAACAAGGAAAATTAGGTGCAGAGGATTTTCGAGACTTTCCCCAAGTCACACAAGTGGAAGAGCTGGCCTGGAAACCCAGCCTTCTGCTCTCTTCACCACACTGTGTAGCCCTTTCACTCCCTTTCATCTTCCAAGAAGCGGGAACGGCTGAGGTCTTCTCTTCTCTTCTTAGTTTATACCCCCCTTTCCCTGTTCAATCCCTTTCACTCTGATTTCCCGTTTCCGTAGTATTGTGAATATCCAGTTGGATAGTCACGGTGGAACCAGAGCAGATGACTGCAAATATACAGGCTGTGCCCTCTTCCTCCTCCTCCCAATCCATCTGCTTCAGTTGAAATGAGGAAGGACTCAAGTCTTTCGGCTGGAGAGGTTTGGCTTTTGAGTGCCTGAACCATATGAAGGTCGCAAGAGGGGTGTGTGTGTGTGTATGCGTGTAAAGGGCAGGGGGTAGGATATAGAAGGTGGAGGTTGGAGAAAAGCTGAAGGTTGAAGGTGGGAGCTGGAGGAGGCTGTGTTTAGAAGGAACTCCTTGAGCCTTGTGATTTACACAGGCTGAGCGGAGCCCAAGTGATAAAACATGGAACAGTTGGAGAAAGGGCAACAGAGGGACTGAGATGCTCAGAACAGCACCAGCAAGCAACAGTGGTGAGATGCTCTCCCTGGTGACTCACAGGCAGCAGGCGTCAGAGAGACAAGAGCAGATTAATGGCCCTGTTCTTCAGACCTTCTGAGAACTTTCCCAGAGATGCTTAGAAATACACAGGGGAGATTTTGAAAAGGAGCAGGAAAGAGTTGTGGCCCCAGAGTTGCGCAGGTGAACAACATGCAGGTATTTATGTTCATGTGACCTCACTGCTTGCGGAGACCAGGGGGGGCCTGGGGGGACATCCTAGCTTGCTGGATCCTCAGGAACAGAGAAGAGAAAGAACAATGCACTGCAAGCCAGCCCCTGCAGTCATGCCGAGCCCAGCTGCCAACTTATTCTACTAAGAAAGGGCAACACAAACATGGTGCCAGAATAGTTCATACTCTATCCAGGCCTTTTCGGTTGGGGTTTTATTTTTGTAGTCGTTTTCATACATGTTGAGTTTTACCTATACATTAAAGTCGTTGTCCTTTTTGTCATGGAATTCTGTCCCACGATGTACAAATTTCGGTGCATTTCTCCCACCAGCACCGACACTTGGTACTCAAGCTTGTCCCTCAAGATATGGCTCAATTCAAGTCCGAAGAAACTTCACTGTGACCTTTTCACTATGTCACTGAGCTTGTGGTTAGTTTGCCTAAAGTCAAATTCCAAGGACCAGGTGACATAAGGGTGAAAAATAGAATAAGCACTTTTGATCTAAGTCAATGTGACTGGACCGTATGTAATAGCCCTGCTGTCCTTCTGTTTCCTATTTTGTACACATCTTTTTCGGTCATCAGCTGTAGCAGGCAATTTTGGGGGAGGGAGGGAAAGCCCGTCAAAAATTCTCAAAAGGATGAAATATGAGCAGATGTCCAAGAGGAAGACAAAATAACATTGCAAGTAAAATGTAAAGATTTATTGATACACTTTAGCAAGCTGTAATAGAAAATGTCGAGAACCTCAGAGTACAACACTAAAAGAGAAAAGGTAAAAAGTCTTATTTTCATCCCATTGAGTTCAATAAATCACGTAGTTCCAGTTGCTTTCAAGATGGTTGTCCGCTGAGTTGTGAGTTGTCATTAGTTAATTTTAATTTAGCATACGTAAAATACTTTCTCCTATATATATAATTATGTATAAACACAGTACATATAAGTAAGCATTTAGGTATTAATTTACAGCATATGAAAACTACCTTAAAGTAAAGCTATTATTTTATTATGATGATATAATTATGCTTATTTCTTCTAAAAAATCTTTATTTTGAAAAAATAAGAAAACTACACCAAGTTAATCAAATTCCATAGGAAAAGGAGTAATATTAAAACATAGTTTATGTTCTTCGATTGAAAAAAATAGAGGATGTGGTGAGTGTTAGAAAGATCAACTCTTTCTGTACATGCTGGCAAAGGTATAATCGATAAGATGTAGAATATTATTTACCTGCTAAGAGAAATTAACTTAGTAAGTATGCATTGAGCATCTACTAGGAACTAGGCACTATGAGGTTACTATTAGTAGGCAGTGCTTACTCTATGGTTAGTGAAGCAGCAGACATAGAAACAACTAATTAAAGTGCAAGATAGAATGAAACAGTAGTCAGTGCTTTGGCACAATGAGATACTACATCACAGCCCTTAGGGTGATCACTATTAAAAATAATAATAATAATAAATGTTGGTGAGGATGTGGAGAAATCAGAACTTGTATAAATTGTTGGCAGGACTGGTGCAGCCATTATGGAAATGGTGCAGCCACTATGAGAAAAACAGTACAGAGGCTCCTCAAAAAATTAAAAACAGAACTACCAGCAGTCCCACTCCTGGGTATTTATCCAAAAGAATTGAAAACAGAATCTCAAAGAGGTGTATGCACACCCATGTTCATTGCAGCATTATTCACAATAGCCGAGATGTGGAAGCAACATAAATGCCCATCAAAGGATGAATGGATAAAGAAGATGTGGTACACGATGTGTATTACTCATCCTTAAAAAATAAGGAACTCTTGTCATGCGCTACAAGATGAATGCACTTTGAGGACAATAAGCAAAGTGAAATAAGCCAATGACGTAAAGAAAAAATACTCCATGATTGCACTTACATGAGTGTCTAGAGTCATCAAACTCATAGAAACAGAAGGTAGAACGGTGGTTGTCAGGGACTCGGGGAGAGGGAATGGGGAGTTGTTGTTCAGTGGATATAGAAATACAATCATGCAAGATAAAAAAGTCCTAGACATCTGTGTACGACAATGTGCATACACTTAACAATACTAAAATGTATACTTAAAATTGTTAAGAGGAAAAATTTATGTGTTTTTCTAACCACAATTTTTTAAAAAGTCCAAAAAAAAAAAAAATCAGTGCTTTGGTAGCATAAAAGGAGTAACTTTCCTAAATCAGAGGGTCATAGCTTCAGAGTAGGGGCAACATTTGCCTTGAGTTTTGAAGAGTAGGTACAATTCAGACATATAAGAAGGTATGGAAAAGCATTAAGAAAGACCCAGATGAGTGAAATTCCATAGACTGGTTGAGTAGCAAGTAATCTGGGTGGCTAGCATTTAAGCCATAAAGGATCAGCTCAGAGCACTCACCAAACAAGTTCCTTTAAAAGACAGTAACATCTTTTCTATTATCTATAATAATTTACAGCTGTTTTACCAGGATAGAATGTTATTTGATGTCCTCATTGTAAACGTCCTGTACATCATGGCTTATCTAGCACCCCTCCTAGAAAGTGAAAAGAACTGAAGACTGTGATCCCACTAAATCTTGACCTCTTTGCCTTTAAATTTTAAACAGCAGTTTTTCATGACCTGACATAGGGCAAAGCAATTCAATCCAAGAAACAAGAGACACTGAAAACGCCATTGAAGAAAAAAAGTGTCTAAGAAGCTCACTATTTCGTTTATAATTCTGATATAAATAAGAATACATTTTGGTGTCGTCAAGGTCTTTTATTCTAAGATAGTTATTGACCTTAATGGCCAAAACTTATTCCTGTCGAATTTGACAAAGATATTGATGATTAAAATAAAAAGTGGGTATGTCTGAGGTGCCTTAGAGACATCCAGGTGAAAATGTTGAATAATCAATTACAACTGGAGGTTAGAGTTCAGGAAAGAGGTTGGCTAGCATGAAACCCATGCATATATAGTCAACTGATTTTGACAAGGATGCCAAGAACATGCAATGAGGAAAGGATAGTCTTTTATCCACTGGTTATCCACAAGCAAAAATAATGAAACAGTACCCCTATCTTACACTACTCACGTAAATTAACTTGAAATGAATAAAAGGCTTAAATGTAAGATCTGAAACTGTAAAACTCCAAAAAGGAAACACAGGGGAAGAAATCCTTAACATGGATCTTGGCAATGACTTCCCTGATAAGACTTCAAAAGCACGGGCAACAAAAGCTGAAATAAACAAGTGGGACTACATCAAACTAAAGAGCTTCTGAATAGCAGAGGAAATAATCAGTAAACTGAAAAGGCAACCTACGGAATGGGAGAAGATACTTGCAAACCATGTATCTGATAAGGAGTTAATAGTCAAATTGTATAAACAACTCATACAGCTCAATAGCAAAAAAAAGTAAATAATTCAATTTTTTTAATGGGCCAACGGCCTGAATAGACATTTTTTCAAAGCAGGCTTACAAATAGCCAATTGATTTCTGAAAAGATGATCAGCACCACTAATCATCAGAGAAATACCGATCAAAGTCACAGTGAGATACCATCACCTTACACCTGTTAGTATGGCTATTTTCAAAAAAAAAACAAGAGGTAACAGATATTGCCAAGGATGTGGAGAAAAGGAAACCCTTATACACTGAGGGTGGAAATGTTATTTGGTACAGCCAAGACAACCGTACGGTGGTTCCTCAAAAAATTCAAAATTTAACTACTCCACAAAAAAAGAAGGAAATCCTGCCGTTTGCGACAACATGGATGAACCCCGAGGGCATTATGCTAAGTGAAACAAGTCCAACGGGGAAAGACAAACACTGTAGGTATATCAATCATATGTGGAATCTAAAATAAGTAAGACCAGTTTCAGAGAAACAGAGAAAGAATGGTGGTTGCCTGCAGAGTGGGGAGATATAAGTCAAAGGGTACAAATTTTCAGTTTTAAGAAGAGTAAGTTCTGAGGATCTAATGTACAGCGTGATGAGTATAGTTAATAATAAGGTATTATATGCTTGAACGTTGCTGAGAGTAGATCTCAAACATTCTCACTCTACACACACAAAAAGAGTTAACTCTGTGAGGTTCTGAGAGACGTGCTAATTATCTTGATCTTGGTAATCTTTCCACAGTGGATATATATGTATATCAAATAACCACATGGTACACTTCAAACATATACAGTTATATTTGTCCAAAAAAAGCTATAAAATAAATTTTTAAAAATCGATAAAAAATTTAAAATCTTACTAAACTAGTTTAGGATCTGATACACAAGTGAGGAGGAAAGAATGCACCTGGCCTGTGTGTTGTGGGGAGTTTTGCCACTGAGATCCTCTTGCAAACCCAGGGCCCTCAAAGCACTGTAAGCACAATTAAAGGGTGGGCAAGAAAAAATGCACCCATTAGCACAGGAAGATAGTGATGGAGCTTGTTTGGCCCTTACTGAGATCTAAGCGGGTGAACAGTCAAGAAAGTTCTTTTGGGAAATCAAAATAGCAGGCCTATGTAGGTATATGGTGTTCAGAACCCCAAAGTCAAGAGGGTAACATAAAATGAGTCTGAGACTTTTGAAGTTTCTGGGGCTCCTGGCAGAATCACATGCTTTCCAGGCACTCTCCCACAATCTCCACAAAGCCATTCTCTCTCTCTTTAAGTAGACATCAAATATTTATAAAAATTCACCATGTGCGAGGCCACAAGGCGAATCTCAACACAAAATAGACTCATACAGACCACCTTCTGTAACTGAAATGCAATAAAATTAGAAATGAGTAACAAAAATGCAATTCCAAAAGACTTGTATATTTGAAATATTCAAAATAGACTGCTACACAATTCGTGGATTAAAAATAATTCATAAAGGATATCAGAAAATATTTAGAAGAGAAGATAATGAATCATTTCTTAATATTCATGAATTTAGCTATAGGAGCATTTATAAGGGAAAAAAAACTACAGCCTTAAACATGTATACTAACAAAGGAGAAAGATTTAAATTAAATTCGAGGGAGTAGTAAACAAAAAGTTCTATTTTGGACTTGCGGAGTTGGAGGTAAGTATGCAATGTTCAGTACAGACGCCAAATAGCAAATTAAGTATAGAAGCCTGGAGCTTAAGGAAAGGTTCAGGTCTCAGGAAATAAAAGTCTCTGCATAGAGGCTACTTAGTCAAGGCAATGGGTTCCATGACCCAGAGGAAGAGTCTATATGAAAAAAGATAGGCAAGGACAGAGCCTTGGAGCACTTCAATATCTAGAAGAAAAATCTCATCTAGAAGATGAGAAGCCATCGAAGGAGACTGAAAAGAAGCAGATAACGAAGGAGAAAGAAAACCAGGAAAATGAACTGAAAAGGAAGGCAAGAAAAACAGTGTTTAGAGAATCAACTGACTCAAATGCTCCTAGGAGACAATGTAAGATGGATGCTGAGAATCAACCATTTTGTAAGACGGAAGTCGTTGTTTCAAAGGACCGCGGGGAGGGGAAAGTCCGGATCCACCACTCCACTCGCTGGGGAAGGGGTTAGCTTTGCTGAAGAGTAGGGCTCTAGCTCCATCTGTGACTGGAGAAGGACAAGGACAGGGAAAGAGACAGGTAAAGGCATAACTGAAAAAGACCTAAATAGAAGATAGACACTGAAGCTAAGTTGAAGGTAGCAGACTGCAGGAGGTACTTAGAAGGAAAGTGGTATATTCAGAGCTGCGTGTTACGTTGGCTCTGCCTGAAACAGGACTGGAGACAGAGCGGCAGTCCAACCAAGAGATGGCAATGGTTCTACGTATGGAATAGTCAGGGCTCCCACAGGAAGTGGATGGCATCCTTACATTAAGATAATTCCAGGAGGGTTGATTTAAAAAGAAATTCATTTTCACCCTCTGAGTGGGGATAGGGAATCACAAGGGATGGCAGAAATCTGAAACTAGAAGCAGTGAAGCTAAAACCCACCTCCTCCTTAGACTCAAAGGAAGATGGAAAAGGACAGAGCACAAAGTCCAGAAGGAGAGTTGGGGAAAGCAGGCTGCCTTGAAAGATTCACTCCTCACAGGAGACAGAGAGAAATACTATTTGACTTCTTAATCAATTATTCTTTAAAAACAAAAATTAATAAAAGAAGTTCGTTGAGAAATTACATGTGCCAGGGACTGTACTAAGTTTACATTATTTATATGCTTCAATGACTCTGTGATGTAGATACTCCCTGAAGAAATCAAAGGAATAAATACCATGACCCCACAATTCTTTCCTTAGGACTTCTGTCAACACTCCCCACTGGCCAGAACCAACAGTCCCTGGACAAGGAATCACACTGATAGAAAAAGGAGACCCTTAGCAAAACCTGGGCACATCTGAGATCTAAGTCTGCCATGGAGATCAATGCAAATTAAATTCCAAATCTTTAGTTTTTTAAGGAATTTCCATACTGTCCTCCATAGTGGCTGCAAAAATTTACATTCCCACCAACAGTGTAGGAGGGTTCCTTTTTCTCCACACTGTCTCCAGTATTTACTTTTTGTAGACCTTTTTGATGATGGCCTTTCTGACTGGTGTGAGGTGATACCTCATTGTAGTTTTGATATGCATTTCTCTGATAACTAGTGATATTGAGCATCTTTTCATGTGCCTATTCATCATCTGTATATCTTCTTTGGAGAAATGTCTGTTTAGGCCTTCTGTCCATTTTTTTATTGGGTTGCTGGGGTTTTTCTGGGGGGGTTGTTTTTGTTTTTGTTTTTTTGATATTAAGCTGTGTGAGCTGTTTGTATATTTTGGAAATTAGTCCCTTATCAGTCGCATCATTTGCAAATATTTTCTCCCATTCTGTAGGTTGTCTTTTCATTTTGGCAGTGGTATCCTCAGCTGTGCAAAAGCTTTTAAACTTATTTCAGTCCCATACATTTATTTTTGCTTTTATTTCCATTAGTCTAGGAGTTAGTTCAAAAAAATATTGCTGCAATTTATGTCAAAGAGTACTCTGCTTATATTTTCCTCTAGGAGTTTTATAGTATCTGATCTCACATTTAGGTCTTTAATCCATTTTGAGTTTATTTTTGCATATGGTGTTAGAGAGTGTTCTAACTTCATTCTTTTACATGTAGCTGTCCAGTTTTCCCAGCACAGCTTACTAAAAGAGACTGTCCTTTCTTCGTCATATATTCTTGCCTCCTTTGTCATTTAATTGACCATATGATCCAACAATCCCACTCCTGGCCATATATCTGGAGAAAACTATAATTTGAAAAGACATACACACCCCAGTGTTCACAGCAGCACCATTTACAATAGCCAGGACATGGAAACAACCTAAATATCCATCAGCAGAAAAATGAATAAAGAAGATATGATAGCTAGCTAGCTAGACAGACAGACAGACAGATGGTGAAATATTACTCAGCCATGAAAAAGAATGCCATCTGCAGCAACATGGGTGGACCTAGAGATTATCACATTATGTGATGTAAATCAGACAGAGAAAGACAAATATCATATGATGTCACTTATATGTGGAATCCAAAAAAGAAAAAAAGATACAAATTTTATTTACAAACCAGAAATAGACTCACAGACATAGAAAACAAACTGTGGTTACCAGAGGGAACAGAGGGGAGGGATGGATTAGGAGTTTGGGATTAATAGATACACATTACTATACATAAAATGGATAAACAACAAGAACCTACTGTATAGCACAGGGAATTATATTTGATTTCTTGTAATGAGCTGCAATGGAAAAGAAACTGAAAATATATATATATTACATATATATGCATATGTAAAACTGAATTGCTTTGCTGTATACCTGAAACTAACATTGTAAATCAACTACACCTCAATAAAAAATAAGAATTAAAACAATAAACCTTTAGATGACAGAATTCTGGGGGGGAAAAAATAATGAATTCCAAATCCGATTTCATTATTTAAATTTCTTGACAACTTCATGATGTAGATACTACCTGAGGAATCTAAGGAAATAAATATCATGACCCCAACTCTTCTTCCCTCAGAACTGCTGTCAGTGTTCCCCACTGGCCACAACCAACAGTCAGAGCACAAGACCTCACACTGATAGAGTCTCAGAAGAATCCGGGCACATCTGAGACCTAAGTCTTCCATGGAGATGGATGCAAATTAAATTCCAAATCTGGTTCAGCAACCATCATAATTAATTGGCTTCCCATATAGGTTGCTTGCAGAAAGAGGCAACACTGTTGAGGTGAATGCAAATACTGCTCCACTTAGCATTTTATATTCTCACTCAAAATTAATAAGACAGTGTTCTGGAGTTATTAAAAATGGAAACTTTATGAACTGCTGGTTATTTCTTAGTGAAAATTCATAATAGCTGGCATAGTTTTATGACTAACAATACAAGTGATAGGAGATAGCTGTGATATAGCAAAGGCATGGACCAGGGGAAATTTTAGTTAGTTGTCAATATTTTACAAAACAAAAGATGTGGAAACAGCAGGGCAAGATTGCCCTGTGGCCATAATCAGCTGGAACTGAGTAGCTGCTTCTCCCTTTAACTGGGGGTGCTGATCCCAGTTTGTTCCATCTCAGTTGCGGCACTCCGTTAGGTTAACCACCCCATTCCTACAAGGACTTGAGGTGGTCCCTTTTGTAATCCACCTGAAAATCATCTCAGAGGGCCTGGAGCCTAGAGGGGTCCCCAGAGCCATCCCTCGTGTTTCCAAATTCTCTACTGCTAGAGGTAGTACATGGAATTAACCACGAGTTCAACAGTTAGACTAAACTGGGGGAGAAAGTAACATCAAAATCTTACCCCACTGTTTATTCTTACTTTTGCTTCTGTTACTCTAGGAGGCAGATTCAAAAAAATATTGTTGCAATTTATGTCAAAGAGTAAGTTTTATAGTACCCAGTCCTATATTTAGGTCTTTAATCCATTTTGAGTTTATTTTTGTATATGGTGTTAAAGAATGTTCTAGTTTCATTCTTTTATATCCAGTTTTCCCAGCACCACATTTTTTTTTTAATTGAAGTACAGTCAATTACAATGTATCAATTTCTGGTGTACAGCACAATGTCCCAGTCCCACAGCATGACTTATTAAAGAGACTGTCTTTTCTCCATTGTATATTCTTGCCTCCTTTGTCATAGATTAATTGGCCATAAGTGTGTGGGTTTATTTCTGGGCTCTCTATCTTGTTCCATTGATCTAGTTGTCTGTTTTTCTACCAGTACTAGGCTGTTTTGATTACTACAGCTTTGTAGTATAGACAAATAAACAAATGGGACCTAATTAAGCTTAAAACCTTTTGCAAAGCAAACTATAAGCAAAAAGGAAAAACAACCCATGAAATAGGAGAAAATATTTGAAAGCAATACAACTTATAATAGCTAATTTCCAAAATAGACAAACAGCTTATACAGCTCAATATCAAAAACTAAACAACCCAATCAAAAAAATGGGCAGAAGATAAACAGACATTTCTCCAAAAAAGACATACAGATGGCTAACAGACACATGAAAAGACGTTCAACATTGCCAATTATTAGAGAAATGCAAATCGAAACTGCAATGAGGTACCACCTCACACTGGTCAGAATGGCCACCATCAAAAAGCTTATGAATAAGAAATGTTAGAGGAGGTATGGAGAAAGGAGAACCCTCCTACACTGTTGGTGGGGATGTAAATTGGTGCAGCCACTACAAAGGACAGTATGGAGGTTCCTTAAAAAATTAAAAATTGAGTTACCATATGATCCAGTCCTGGGCATATATCCAGAAAAGACAAAAACTCTAATTTGAAAAGATACATGCATCCCAATGTTCATAGCAGCACAATTTACAACAGCCAAGACATTGAAGCATCCTCAAGTGTCCATGGATGGATGAATGGATAAAGAAGATGTGGTGTGTATATATATATATATACACACACACACACAATGGAATAATACTCAGCCATAAAAATAAATGAAATAATGCTGTGTGCAGCAACATGAATAGACCTAGATATTATCATACTAAGTGAAGTAAGTCAGACAAAGAATTATTATATGATATCACTTATATGTGAAATCTTTAAAAAATGATACAAATGAACTTATTTACAAAACAGAAACAGACTCACAGACATACAAAGCAAACATGGTTACCAAAGGGAAAAAGGGGGAAGCATAAATTGGGAATCTGAGTTTAACAGATACACACTATCATGTATAAAATAAACAAAAAGGTCCTACTGTATAGTACAAGGAACTATATTCAAAATCTTGTAATAACCTATAATGGAAAAGAATCTGAAAAAGAATATATACATATATACACAACTGAATCACTCTGCTATACACCCGAAACTTTGTAAATCAGCTATACTTCAAAAAAAAAAAAACTTAGCCCAAAATATGGAGAGCTCTCTTTATTCCACTTTTTCACTTCATTCTTTTGATCTTTCTCTGCTCTCTTAAAATTGTTTTCTAAAAACATTTATTGTTGAGCACCAAGCTCCTGGATTTGGATTTTACAACTCTTTTTTTGTTGCTGTTTACAGCTATAGAATTTCCTTTTTCCCCTTTAATTATTTCCATTTCACTGACTAAGATCGCTTAACCTTTCTGAGACCTTCACGATCTGAACCCTGCTTACTACTCCAGCTGCATCTTTTTCTCTTCTTCTGTCATTCCACTCCCACACTGACCTCCTCCACAGTGAGAGAGGAAGAGAGAGAGAGAATCTCCAGGAATACTAACATAATGTAGGTAATGACATATGCACAGGAAGTCTTCCTTCATCACTGTCCTACTCCAGACTCCCTACTAATACTCAGTTTAGCTCACAGCCACCCCCAAATGCTCCCACACCCACAGGGTTGGGATAGGTGCCCCACCTTTGTACGCTTAAAAATAGCCCATGCAGTTAGCCCCTATCTGTAATATAGGCATTTGTTTATTTCTTTGTCTTTTCCACTAGACAACCAGACCCTTGCCAGCAGGATAAGTCACACACTGACTGAATTAATCAATATCTAAAGTTTAATCCAGACGGCTAATTCAGACAACTACATCTTCACTGTTGTCCTAGGTGTTCAAAACACAACTTGGACCCTAAACGTGATTTCTCCATCTTTATCTCCTTTTTTATCCCCTCCACTTCTCAATTCCATCCTCAAAATGAGCTTTCTGAGTACCATTTTAATTTTTTCCCCAGTAGTCAATACCCTCCACATAGGCTCAGGGAATGCATTTTTGATTTCATAATAAATGATATAAACCATTGTCACAAGTGATACGTCTATAGGAAATGTAACTCAAAATGATTCTCCAGTTTTCTGAGGCATCAGGTGTTTGTTCTAACACGTGTCTGGGACCGCTCACTAAAGGGAGCCCTCTTACCACCGAGTTCAAGCTCCTTCAACCCACTGGGGTTTCAACAACTGCTTTGCAGTCTTCCCTCCTCACTTCTCCTTCTACCCTACTTTTCCTCTCCTCAACACATACACAAATCCACAAGCAGTCTCCACCACACAGACCTGTTTGGCTTTCAATTACAAGAGATGTCAGCCTAATGGATTGGGGGTGACACTGTTCCAATTCCGTTCAAGGAGCACAGTCAATAAGAAATAAATCTTCATCCATCAATATGCTGGAGATCAGAGGGCTTCTCAGGTCACCTGTTACTCACCTCGGAGGACTCTGGAACTCAGTAAAACCACTCAGCGGTACCCTCTCTCCAGCTGAGAGACACACCTGCCCCTCCTCACCAGAAAAGATACACACAAATGGCCGCTGAAGGGACTGTAGTTCAAGCTTAATTCCACCACAATGAATCACATCCAGCACAAAAAAGGACTCTCAAAAGGCTAGTTCTTTAGAATTCATACTAGGATCTGAACACCAAAATTGTATGAGCTCCCTAATCAGGAGGCACTGGTGTGGCCTCATTCAATCAGTTAAAGACCTGAATTGAGGGGAGGAGGTCTGAGTAAAAGGGAACTTCCCCGGCCTGCCTGCAGCCCAGCTTTGCTTGAGCTGGGACATGGGTCTCCTGCCGTAGGGTTGGAACATATACCATCGCCTGGTTCTCAGGTCTTCTGACCCAGACAGACTGGAACTACACAACCAGCTCTCCGTGTCTGCAGCCTGCCAACTGCAACACCAGCAGAATAGGAAGACCTTACTGTGGCATGATATGTAAGCAAAGACTTGAAAGAAACGAGGAAACGAGACATGAGTGTTTATGGGGGAGCCTAAGGAGGAGCTGCCAGGGTGGTAGGAGAAAAATTGGAAATTTGATGGCCCAGAAGTCTAGTGAGGACTGTTTCAAGGAGTAAGGAATAATCAGTTATGCCAAATGCTGCCTACAGCTCAGTTAAGACAAGGGTGAAGGATTGGCTGTTGAATTTTGCAATGTGGAGGTCATTGGTGAACTCTGATAAAAAGCATGTCAGTAGGGGGATGGTGAGTATTGGCCTGATTGGAAGGCATTCAGAGAGAACGGGGGAACTGGAGGAAACAAGCATATATTACTAGGTGGGGGGGGGGGGGTGTCTGTAAATGGGAGCAAGGAAATGGGGCAAATGAAGAGAGCAGGGTTGGGCAGATAGTCTCATAAAAATGACCAAATGAGGAGGGTAAAGTGATAATGCTAGAGAGAGCACGGGGAATGTCTGGGGTGCTTTTTTAGTAAATGAAAGGAGATGGCATCTTATCCCCAAGTGGAGGGTTGGCTTTGAATGGGAGAATAAAGGGTCCATCCAAACATATAAGAGGAAAAGGAGGTTGCAGTGACAGATACTGGGAGGTGGATAGATGTGGGGCTGGGAGCCTGCAGATATAATCAAAGCTAAGTTTCAAAAGTTAATTCTGCCTGCTCCACGGGCAATAGGACAACTGTGAAGGCAGGGAGCCCAGAAAGAAAACTGGTGTAATTGCACAGACATGAGATTTCAGTGGCTTGGACTAAGGCAGTGGCAATGCCAGTGAATTTTTATATTATAATTAAACTAGCATGTGTGTAATCTGATTTCTATGTAGCATCACCAATAATCTTTCTATGCAAGTATTTATTTATACATTGATTTTGCAACTAAACTCAAACTTCTAAATTATATCTAAGTATCATTAAAGACAAAAGAAAATGTTAAAAGAAATGTTTTATCACAAGTATGGCTAGAAAATAACGTTCCCATACATTTTTGTATTCTGTTTGGTGTTTATCAACTTCTTTAATCTTATTTCCACATGATATTCTGTAATCAGGAAAAAAACATGCAAATAATAGATGACAACATTTCCTATCACTCTTGTCTCCCCACACTTTCACCTGTTCCTACAATAGTAGATACATGATAGAAATAGTTTCCATGTTTTTCAAGAGAAGTTACTATATGTCATTGAAATTAGAAGCTAGCTGAGGGGAACGGAGGTGTGGCTCTGTTCATAAACTTTAAAAGAATTATTAGTCAATGCAGAAGATTTCCATAGAATTGAAACTGAAAAAATATAGCACCTGTTTTGATTTTCTACATATTCTTAATCATTTTTAACCCCACCATGATACGCATTCATTTTTTTTTTTTTTTGGTCTCTTTTAAAGCTTCAGCAAGAAATGTATTTGTAACCATTTTGCTTTTTTATTTAGTCACCTGATGTGAAACCATCTAACACGCACAATATATAAGATTCAACCCCACACTTCCCAGTGAGATTTGAAACGTGCCTAGACTCTCCAGCAGAAAATAGGTAATTCCCAGGGAGGGAAAATGTTATGCTGTAAATAGCTGCCTCTTGCATTAATCCACAGTCTTTACTATTTGCTCCATTTTCTTTCATAAGATTAACATTTAAAAGCCTCTTTGTCACGGACTGAAATTGAATTGTGAAATGTTCTCCTGAATAAATAATTTCTTCCTGAATGTTAATTACATAGGCAATTATCCTCGAGTGTAATTTTACATAAATACAGTGTTAGAAGTTTTACAGATATGAACAATTGCATAAATGCCTCCTCGATTAGGGGAAAAAAAAAGTTTCTGAGGTTGAAATGAAAGTGTCTGACATGCTGGATAAATATGGAACATTTGATGTATTGAATATTAATCTGTATGTTTATAGAACTCATTACACAGCTTTAGGGCAACTACAATAGCTAAATATTCATAAAGACAAAACATACATACTTTATTTTCCTTATATAGTCCTAACAATGACAAAAATAAGTATATTGGTACTTCAAGATCTAAGCCAAAAGTTATCAATGAGACAACCTCCAATTACAAGTAATCTGACAATGAAGTTTATCCAATTTTGATATGTGGAATTTTTCTTCCAGGTAAGGTACTTTGTATGAAATTATCAGCTTCTTATTTGATAATAACATGATGACACGCTGATGATGGTGACAGACTAGATTTTACAAGGCAACCTCGTTAACTGCTTTAGCCAATAGATTCTTAGTTAAGGATCTCTACTCCACTAAGAGTCACAAAGACATTGGATCTAGAATCATTTGCTCACTGAAGATAATAACTCATAAAGCAGGCACTATTTATTGAGCATTTTCTATGTGCAGGTGCTCTACTAAACATCTTACCCACATTGTCCCTTTTAACCTCACTGCGACTCTATGACACTATGACAGCCACTGGGGAAACCAAGCTTAGGAATTTTTTTAACTTGCCAAGTTCTTACAACAATACTAAAGGTAGATCCAAAATCCAAACCCAGGTTTTGCTTAACCCTGGAGTCCACACTATTAGGTAGAAAATAGAAGGGTTTGGAACGTAGGAAGAAAAAAAAAAAAAGCCTTGGAATTAGCCCAGAGTTGAAAATCTACCAGTATTTTAAATCACTGCCTTAAATCCTCTCCCCTTTTTCTTCTTCTATAAGTATTTAGCCTGAATTGACACTGGGATTGAGTCAAGTGTAGCAGCCAAGAAATCTGTCTGAATTCAAAGAAGGAATCAATCCAATTATTCGCTGTTAATTTTTTTCATTGATTGAGATTTTAATTTAGCTTATAAATCCTTCTTACTCAGTGTGATCTGCAGACCAAAACCAACATCGACCTCACCCAGAACCTTGTTAGAAATGCAGAAACTCAGGCCCCTCCCTGCCCCGCCAAGCAAGTTCCCAGTTCAAGAAGCACTGCCATTAGTAATAGACCATCCAGATTCACACAGATCCAGAACTAATCTCCTATAAAATTCTGAAAAAATACAGTGAAGTTTCAAAGGTGTCCTTTGCAGGTCTACACCATAAACTTCTAGTGCTTGATGATAATGATGAGAAAAGGAGGTCAACAGATACACCAGGTGAATTTCAGGAAGTGCTTTCATCGGGTTTTGAAATTCCCCTAAACTTTCCAACCTATAAAACTAACCCAGAAAAGCTTCTATTTAGAGGCTTGTGGGCAGACAGCTTCTACTACTGCTGGATTTCAGTGGGAGGATTCTGCTTTCAGAAAGTAGTTCAGTCACTGATTTTAAAAAATAATGAATAGATATGATTTTCACATTATATTAAGGCTTGTTTACACTATTCCGTAGCTCCCTGTTAGGAATCACAAAATACCACATTAACATCTCCAATAGTTTGATGACATGTTTAAGGGAACAAATTGCTATTCTGAATTTACAAAATATTCAGTGACTTGTCCACATGGTTACATAAGACATAAACATCATTATTATCGCTAGTTTAACTTTGCATTTTTTACTTAAACTCCAAAGAATTCACACCAATACTCTTTTTCACATTCCCAACTTTGCTTGGTATTAAGACAATGATGAAATATTTGCAGGGTACCTTATAATCAGCTATTGAAACCTTCTCAAAATGCTACAGGCTGACTCCATGCACAGGCTAAACTCGTCTTTACCTGTGCATGGAGACAGCAGTCCACGTAGTTTTAGGTACCAGGGAGAGACTTTCCTGCCTGTTTCAGACA
This sequence comes from Camelus dromedarius, assembly GCF_036321535.1. Taxonomy (NCBI): domain Eukaryota; kingdom Metazoa; phylum Chordata; class Mammalia; order Artiodactyla; family Camelidae; genus Camelus; species Camelus dromedarius. Next base: position 14,662,506 of record NC_087446.1, on the reverse strand, counting down.
ACATTCGGGTGTAGAACATAGAATCCATTCTAGTTAACTGAAGCGGTATGTTACACAGGATATTAAGTAACTTAGTCTTTAGGCGGGCTGCGGAAACTGAAGGTAGGTTGGGATTCATGGAGTGACTCCCAAAGTCACATCGCAGAACTCGGACACTAAGGAAGCTTCTGACAGAATCAGTCAACTGTAGAATGAAGAAGCTGCCCATTGAGTCAGGAAGAACTGTAACAGCTACTAGCTCCAGAATCACACCTCTTCTGTATGAGCCACACCAACCAGTCTTCAACTGAGCCCATGAAGCATCTCATAAAGATGCAGTCAAAGAGATCAAGAAAATGTGATGTAAATATATATACAGTGGAATATTATTTAGCCTTAAAAAAGAAGGAAATCCTATCATTTGCAACAACATATGCTAAGTGAAACAAGCCAGAGAAAGACAAATACTGCATGGTATCACTTATATGTAGAATCTTAAAAAAAAAAAAAAAAAGTTTGAAAAAAAAGGTCAAACAAATAGCCATAGCTTGTAAAAGTAGAAAAGTGGTATTATCCTGTGGGGTGAGGGAAATAGGGAGAGGTTAGTAAAAGGGTACAAACTCACTTAAAATATAGAATAAGGTCTGAGAATTTAATGTATAACACAGTGACTATAGTTGATAACACTGTATTCTATAATTGAAATTTGCAAAGAGAGAAGAATTTAAATGTTCTCACAAAAAAAAGTTAAAAATATGAGGTGATTGATGTGTTAATTAACTTGATGGGGGGAACCCTTTCACAATGTATATGTGTATCAAACCATCACGTTATACACTTTAAATATATTACAATTTCATCTCTCAGTTACACCTCAGTAAAGCTGAAAAAAAGCCATCTGTCTGTGAGTAATGGAACACATGTTAAGACCAGTGTATTCCATGAAAATCCACCCCACTGTCTTTATTTTGTACGTAACATTAGGCAGAGACAATGCTCTATAACTGAAGTTAAGGCATTCAGCAAGCCCACTGATTATAGAGCTTGCAAAAAGATGGAAAAAGGGAAGGCAAAATAAAATGCAGAATAAATAATCATTTCAGTGAGAACAAGGTTCTACCCCTTCTAAAACAGAAAAGATCTGATCTAATTGACCCGCCATGATGTGGCTTCCAAGTTTCCATTAAGGACGGTGCCGACTGGACACAGTATAACCAGATCAGATTTAGAGAAGGGGATTCTATGTTCTGGAGTCCATACATTACTGTCATCCTTGCCAACATCGTCACTGGTTTGTTAGCCCATTGTTCAAGCACTGAGGTGGCTAGTGGGAAAACTATGGGGGAAATTATCTTGTCCACATAGCTGTTGAAAAAAATTTTTTTACAGAATGGGCATTAATGTGAATATTCACATGACAGAAACAATATTACATTCTGAGTCCATACTTGGAGGTCTATCCAGATATATTTACCTCAAACCTTGTCACCAATCTTCCAATTATGATCTTTCTAAATTCCTGAATATCCAGCCAAACCATTAGCCTCTGCCCATGAATTGGGATAGATCCATGATTCTGACCATGTCTCCTTCCACACAAAGTGGAAAATCAGTTTACCATCCAAATTTCTGCCCACTGGAAGGATTTCTCTTCCTTGTGGTCCTTCAGGTCCACGCCCTCTGTGGGGTTATATTGCTGTAGGGGGTCACTTGTGCAATGCTGTATTATAAGGCAGAGCCGTCTGCAAACCAGAATTGAACTTTTTCTTCCACAGGTGGTGAGTTAGAGAAAACTCGACGTGAGGCATCAGTGAGTTAATAGAGAGGAGACACTGCAACACGACCAAGTACATTGGAAATGTGAGCCATTAGCTCTTGAAACTTATTAGTGCCTACAGAACATGAGTAGGCTGATCTCATATATGCCATTTCCACCTGATGGAACAGACTTAGCATTGGTCGGAGAAGCAGAGAACACGTAGGTCACCACTGGAGGCTAAGTTCACGTGGTCGGACTTTCACTATCTAACAACGTCCAGTAGCAAGTCAAGAGTAGTTTCTCAACAGTAGAATATTTATTTGCTTCCAAATCCTACAGGTTTGCTTTGACTATGATGCTTCTATAAAGGTTTTCTAGAGACTACACAGGGCATCCCAAAGTTCCACGGACGTCTTAAGCATCCCTGGAGCTGCTGGCTCACAAAGACTAAAAGACGAAATCTTGCACTGAAGGTTGGACCAGCTGCAGTGGCTTCTCTGACACTCAGCCTCACTCATACCTAGTAACTTCAGGGGCTCCCTCAGTAAACAGATTCTAAATGTGGGCGAGGTTGCCTCCAACGTTCAAAGGGACCCACAATGCATTGTGCCTCCTTCTTAAAAGTATTTCAGAGGGGATATCCCAGATGTAAAATCTCCAAGAAACTTTGCCAGAGTGACTGGCCTTAAATTCTCTTTGGATTTGTTTTTTCCCTACTCTCAGATCACATATTTCCTTCCAGGGCATCTCGAGTGCCTGCCTGTTTGCTAGGTCCAGCCATCATGAGGAGGCCGCCACTGAAACAGACCAGAATGTTTTCCTTTGAGATGGTGAAATAATAAAGATCCTGCATAAAGGTAGCTACAGTGAAGATCGGTTTTATAATCCCCACTTCAGATAGGAGAAAAATTGAGTCAGAATAGCAGTAAGTTCCTTGAATGGCAGGTCTGTCCGTCTCTGAAGGCTTTTCTCTTGACCTTTATGGGACGAAATGTGCAGCTAGTAGCACAGACAACGGAATGTACTCTGGGCGAGATAGATGGGGATGGATACCAAGGCCACGGCAGTGCCCAACAGTCTGTGCACTCCTGGCCCATCTCCCTCATTTAAGTAGCCTATGTGCTCTTATAAGCAATTAAATTTACTATTACTGCTCCAGCTCTATTAGGTGCAGGGATGGGGAAGTGGGGAAGAGTAGGGCATGAATATTCAAAGATAGATCCTGAGAGCTGAGACACACAAACACTATTTTCTGATTTGATGATGCCAGTTATTTGAGATCCATTTTCACAATGGCTTTAACTATTTAAACAAAGTGAAACTAGTCTAGTTTGATCCCAAACGTCAATGCGATTGAATGAGTGTACTTACAACTATAATGAATTTCATTTTGCTCAAGACATTTAACTACCGACCACTGAAGTTTTGTCCCTAAAATCGTAATTCTGTTCATTTACTCAGTCTCCACATTTGTTTTAGCAATTCCTCTGAATCATATACTCAACAATATATGTCACTGTGTGACATAAATACACGTTTTTGTGGAAGAGTAGTATCAGGAGCCATTAGTGTTGATTAAATTTATTAAAGAGCACACCGTCTGTTGGCCAGAGTTTTCTGTCCTCCTATTTTTTGTATTGATTATTTTCAATCACTTCCTTGGTTTTATGTGTATACTACAGCTCTAAAAAGTTTATTAGCTTAAACTTGAGAACTAGCCATTAACATATATCCTTAGCTACATTTAGTCTGGTAATACAGTCCACAGGAGTCAAAAGCATTATGTACCTTAATTACAGTGTGAATCCCAGTTCAGCCTCTCAGAAGCTGGGTGACCTCAACCAAGTTACTTCAGCTTTCTGAGCTCTAATTATCTGTAAAATGAAGTAACAAATTCTATCTCACAACATAATCACAAGGGTCAAATGAAATAATTATAGTGAAAACACTTTGCAAACCATTACAGGCACACCTCGTTTTATTGTTCTTTGCAGATACTGCATTTTTTTTTTTCACAAATTGAAGGTTCGTTGCGGCCCTGCATGGAACCAGCCTATCACTGCCATTTTTCTAACAGCATTTGCTCATGCTGTGTCTCTGCATCACATTTTGGTAATTCTCACAATACTTCTAACTTTTTCATACTTTTTATCCCCCCATACTTCATTTTATTGTGCTTCACTTTGTCGTGCTTTGCAGACACTGTGCTTTTTGCAAATTGAAAATTTGTGGCAACCCTACAGTGTCAGATGATGGTTAGCATTTTTTTATCAATAAAGTAATTTTTAATTAAGTTACGTATTTTTTTTCCAACGTAATGTTATTGCATACTTAATAGACTACAGTATAAACATAACTTTTATATGCATTGAGAAACCAAAAAAAAATGTGACCTGCTTTATTGTGATATTTACTTTATTGCGGTGATCTGGCACCAGACCTGCAATATCTCTGTGCTATGCCTGCATAATTGATATCATCCATTATTTGTCCTTCTCTGTCTGGGCTATTTCACTTAGCATAATGTCCTCTACATTCTTCCATGCTATCACAAATAGCAGGATTTCCTTCTTTTTTATGACTGAATAATATTCCAGCACGTATACTCCTATATGGACTTTAAAATTGTCCCAGTGTCAAGAATGTCTTGTACTGAAGAACTAAATTCAGTTTCCTGGCTTATATACTCCTTAGTACAAGATGATATAAATGTCTGCAACCATAGATTTCCATTTAGACTGAGTTTTTTTAAGAGCTGGTCCTATAGCTTACTCTTTTCAGTATCACCCTGCCAAATACATTTCCTATAGTGTAAGTGGTGCTAACAAAGTTCTCCATGCTACTTCTATCATCCAGGAGATTTAGAATCTATTGGCATTTAACTTGCACGGGTGCCACCCCTCCAGACTGGTAAAGGAGAGCCACTGACAACTGCAATAGTGAAAAAAGAGGAAAGAGAGAAAGAGAGAGTGAGAAGGAAAGAAAGAAGGAGAAAGAAAGGAAGAAAAGAAGGAAGGAAGAAAGGAAGGAAGGAGGGAGGGGAGGGAGGGAGAAGGGAGGGAGGGAGGAAGGAGGGAGGAAGAGAAAGAAAGACTCAAAAAATAGTCAATATCTTTGTAGTAAAATAATCCTACTTGGTGACATTGTTGATTTGCAATAGACAAGGTCACATCATGCTAATAAGCTAATAGAAGAGTTATACTTTATTCATTTAAGATAATACTGTATCTGTTTATTAAAAAATCATTCTTACCTTGCTTTGTAGGTAAATTTACTGAGGAAATCAATCACACCACTTGTGGAAGGCAGCCTGAACTAAAATTGAAGGATCTTATTTCTCCCCCAATCATGGAACAGAAGGACATCCTTCTACCTCCAGACTGGATACAGCCAAATACATCTAAGCCTGAAGTCCTCAAGACACAAGGATGGACATGGAAACTCCATCTTTTTGGAGGAAGTGGAGAAAAAGATGGGGAACTTAGAAAAGCTCACTGCAAAATATCAAGGAAAGAGAAGTCAGTCGAGAGAGGATTTCTTCTGAAGGCTTAATTAAAGGGTGGTTCTTCCCTTCTATAGTACAAGAGGGAAAGGAGGTGACATAAACTCTTCATCTCTGCTCTTCCTGTCCACTTCTGGTATGTTGAAACCTATGAGACCCTTTATCAGGAAACTTGAGGAACCTCCACCATAATGAGATTTGCGCTTGTGCTGGGAAAGAAGAGAAGGCAGGAGGTACCGAAGGTAGAAAGGTAACTTCTCTGGGAACGTCATGCTCAGGCTTCAGGGGAGAAGGAGCAGGAGGGGACACTGCCCCTGGCAATGGATTACAAGGTGGAGCAGTGACTGTTTATCAAAGGAGACAGACAGGAGATGGCAGCAGAGAAGACCCCAGGCACTGAGGACCTTCATCCCCTAAGGGTAGCAAGAAATACCCTTTGGAGCTTCACAAGCCACTGCCTGAATAAATGAAAAACAGAGAATGAAGAACGAATGGCCTGTAGGCCTTTGACTTTGCCTGCTCGCCTACTTCATGTCATACTGCTTCCAGGCATCTTGTGTGCCCTGGGGCGGTTCCTGACCATTTGGATTTTTACAGAATAATACAATACAAAAACAGTTGTGAAGGCTGATAAGCACTTGCCACTCTTTTTTTTTTTCCAAGTAAGTAAATTTGAGAAGAACCAGTTACTACCATATCATTTTACAAAAGAAAAATAAGTTTCACCCTCCAAAATCCTGTAACCTCAGGACTTTTAAATTGAAGAAATTTAATTTTTTTTAATTCCTCACACTGTTATTGTATCTTTCATTTTGCACATATAAGTTTCAACTTAATTCTGAATTGGGGTTTGTGAACCATTTCCCTGGATCTTAGTCTAGACCAGTACCTAGACAGCTCTCCAAATAAAGAGACCCATCATCCTTTAGATAAAGGACTAGGATTAACACTATGATGGTGTATAATGAGGCTGACTCAAAGGCAATTGCCTATATTTGACCATTTTCACCTATACCAAAAAAAAATTTTTTTACATGGTTCAACCTACCATGATCTTTTCATTTGCACTTGACCATTTTATAATGTCAAATAAATGTTAGAACTATTACAAATGTATTCACAGCAATTCTGTGGAATTACATCTTTCCTGAAGAAAGCTTCTAATAATTCTGCACACATGAACATAGGGGGGTTTTGTGTGTGTGTGAGGGGGCTGGTTCTTAAGGGCTACTTACCATATTCTGCACAGTTTCTGGAAATCTATACTGGTGCAAAAGGAGCTGTTAAAAAGCTAAATCTTTAAAATATTAAATCTTTAATTACTTAATCTTCATTTACATCCACTATAGCAAATCGGCCTTCCATCCAATTAACTAAAGATGGTCAGGTACGTACTACAGAGCGTCACACATAACAAACTTTCTAAAACCACGGAAGAGTCATTAGTGTCTTGGGAATGGTTTGGTTCAAATGAGAGGCAAGCTCTCAAACCAAGTTAAGTGACAGGGGTTTGTTATATGGAGTCGGAAGTCCCTCAGAGAACCCATACCAAGAAGAGGCCAGTATCATGGGAGTAGAAATGTCAGGCAGCTACTTTCCGCACGTTTTCTGTCAGCTGTATGACCTCCCCCTCTCCTGCTCTTATTTTTAACTCTCTCTCTGCAGACTCCACATTCCTACTCCCCATAACACTGGCTTACAACACGGTCCCAAGGTCTTACTGGGGAAATAAGTCTCCCCCACTCTCCAGACTCAAGCCTTGGCCTATAAAACTGGGAATTTTTCCTGCTTAGAGAATATCAGACAGGAAGTACACCTTGCTCCCCACCTCTCTCATTCCTTTCCCTGGGAGTGGCTTCTTTGATTGGTGAAGCTGAGAAAAGGGTCATTCTGTGCAAAGAACCCAGGATTCTCTTAATCATCTTTCTTTGGGGGCTTGTCCTGTCTGCAAGTCTTCGATGTTCTCTCTCCTCCATGGATGTGTCATCTCTGCACAAAATGCACATCCAGGCAGTCCTTGCCTCCAGGGATGGGAGGCTAAAGAATTCTAGCTGCTCTTTCTGCTACTGGAAGGAAATTTCAACCATAAGAAATTAGGAATAGGGAGCCAGCCCATTTGGGTCGTGGGTCCGGTGATATTTTCCAGCACAGCTTTGCTAAGAGCAGAGCCGATACTGGGGTACCAATCTAAGTCTTGAGTCTCTTTCCTAGCATGATTACTTGACCCATTTATTCCCTAACAACAAACAGCTCTGGCACCTCCAACAGCCTCCTTCCGTCTCTAGAGCTCTTAGTTCAAGCAAAAGAGAGTGAGATGGTTTGACTGGTTCATTTAAATAAGTTGTCTAACCCTGTTATGGACAGTCAGTCCAGTTATAGGCAAAAGGGTACAGGTAAATTGAACCTCTTCAGCAGAAACCATGGGAAAAATTCCAAAGAAGAGTGATTAAGCTGGGCAGACGCACCGGGAGTCAAAAGTCTCTGAGTTCCAACATTCCAGGACTCTGAAACAGTATTCACTCCCAAAGCTGTTACTATTTAACGGGACTTACATAATGAATTCAGTAATAGCATGGCTCTCAACTGGACAGATATAACATCTTTCCATCCAAATTCCACATTTAAAAGATTTCAGGTGTTCTCCACTTTCATTGCAATGTGTTCCGGGAAATTGTGCCATAAAGTAGGCTGGCGTTAAGCAAATCATAAAAACAATAGTACAAGTGAGGGTTGTATGCCATCAAGTACATTACAGCCATGTACGGCTCCTCAAAGGTCAAATGGACTGGCTTCCTTGTCTCCATCCCCCAAGTCAAAGTTACCTGCACAGTAGCAAGCAGAGCAGCTGGGAACTTCCAAGTCCCTCCCCACAGAAACCTGCCCTGATACATACTTCAAAGACAATGATAATGGAAACTAGTCTCTGGCCAATTTAAATTACGCTTCCAATCTTATAAATGGGTATGATGCTCTCCACACAACGATTATTCTAAGACCAGTATATTCTTAGCACATAAATATATAATTCTAAGCCATGCTGTACATAAATAATTAATTTCATGGCCCTAAAATTTGACAAAAACTAATCTGAAAACTATAATAAACATTAAATACTTAATTTGAATTAATTTTGCTTGTAACCTAATAATTCAGAAAGACTTAAGTGAAATGATTTGGCTAGCCCAGGGCTCTCAGAGAAGCTGCACATGTAAGTCAAAACAGGGTTTGTTTGTTTTCTTTTTCTCTCAACAAATTTCAATAAATCTAGCAGAGAAATTCAAAATCATTCTACTGACTTTGGAGATGACCTCAAAGCACTACACCAGGTGCTCAGTAAAGCTTTGTAACGACGCTAATGGTAAGGCTTCTCTAGGTAGAAAGCATTTGAAAAGTCAGGAACGACCCACCATTTCTCTCCCTCACTCCTTTGTGCTACTAAATTTTATCTACAAGCCCTTGAATATCAGGCATTCAGAACCAACAGCAGCACTGGGGAAGATGACTCATTCATTCACATCCTTCCACTGACTACTTGACATTTGTTTCCGAGGACCAGCTGCCGTGAACAATTACCAGATCATCAGGGTGCTGGATTATCTAGGGTGGGCTAACCACCGACACAAAGAGACCTAAATGAATGAAGTTTTACCAGAGCAATTGAGTCCTTCTTCTGGGCTACTTCAAACCATCCACCTACATATGACTCCAACAGCTGTATGGTAAAAGGCTAGAATTCACAGTAGAATTCTGAGAAAAGTGTCATTATATTTTTCAATCTCTCGCATTTAAAGCTTAGAAAGTTTAAATTAAAAAAAAAAAAAACGGAAAGAAAGAAAAGAAAAAAACCAAAGAGGTGTATTTCTTGCTCACAGAACAATCAGGGCCATACAGTCCAGTTGGTCAGTTCTTCCACAGGGTCACTGAAGGACCCAGGCTCTTGCAATTTTGTGGCTCTGCCAACTCATAGGACCTTAGGTTCATCTGCATCCAGGTCTCAGAAGAAAGTGGAGAAGTCCACGTGCAAAGTTGGCATGGAGCGGGCTGGGAAGTGGTACATCTTACTTCCACTTCATTCATTGGCTAAACTCAATCGCATCACCACACTAACTGCAAAGCAAGCTGGGAAAAGCAGTCTAGCTCCATGCCCGGGACAAAGAAATCAACTTTAATGAACAGCTAGTAGTTTGTGCCACGCCCTGTGTTTTCAAAAGAATCTTTAAAATAGGAGTCATGAACTCAGAGGCCAAAAATGGCCCGAAAAAGACCGTGAGTGAGTGATAGGAACCTGGTGGGAACTGTCCAAAACTGGAAAGCATTCCATGTCCCCATATTCAAATCCCAGAGATTACTGCTCTGAAAAAATGGGGACAGAGTATTGTCAGATTTAATTTTTCAAGAAAAGCCAAAATCCTAGTGTGTTTTTTTTTCAAATGTGAATTCGTCCAATATTAAAATGTTGGCAATTATTTAATGCGTTAAAAACATAATACGCAGGTCACACAAATGTTTCGGCATGCCTTATTTGACCGAAAAGTAGGTAAACTGCTTTAAAATTTTAACTGGGCTCCAAAAACAAAACTAACTTTTCAAAAAAAGATGCCACTTATTATCCTGATGCACGTTTGCACAAAAGAACAAACAAACTTCAGAATGAAGGCATGAGTCTTAGGTAGTATTAATGCACCACCATGAGCTACATGCAAGGAAATAAATGGCAGAGACAGCCCATACCTTGACAAATCCTAAAAATAACTAGAAGAATTAAGAGTAGACGCAATGACAATTCTTAATCTATTAATTTGTAAATTAGACCATGATTTGTGTAATCATTTAACAAATGTTTACAATATGTACAAGATATTGTTAGCCACTGCAGACAGTATAGGAACGATTCATATTAAATTCTTCCCTTGAGGAATATATATTTTAATAAGGAAATAGTATAAGGACATAGCAAGCTATCACATGAGGTCAAAAGCAAAAGAGCCATAAGTGAGTTATGACTGTACAGCTTAGACAAGGAAGAGATTATATGTTCATATAATGGATGGTTAGAAGTGGCTTCATGGAGTTTTCTCCATGAAGAAAAGGCATGAGAGGGTAAGATGTGGATCTAGAGAGGGTAAGAAACGGGGAGATAGAGATTCCATAAAAATTAGAGAGCATTAGCAAAGACACGGAACAGGGAAAAGCAAAAGTGTGAGGGAGGGTGGTGGGTTGGCCAGAAAACGAGGTACCTAAACACAAAGTCTATAATAGCTTAATTATTTACTCCTTGATAATTAATAACATCCTTGAAGCTTGTCAACGGAGATGCTTCCTTCTCAATAAGACAAATCTTCTATAACAAAATTGATGTCCATCATTTATAAAAAGTATGTAAATTTTTATCAATCTAAATTTTAGTGACTTCATTGCCTTGTTATTTAAAACTGTTATTTGTTTTCAAGTCTTATTAAATCCAGCATTTGTCTGATTTACTTGTGATCTATCCTGCACCAGCTCCAAGTATTGTTATGAACGCCATGTACCAGAAATCTGCAGTAAGTCAGGACCTAGCTTTCTGGTTACAAACTGCTTTTATTACATCAGTCACCTGCTGTTCAGATCTCCAATAGGTGACATTTGCATGGTTCTATCTGTCTAATTTATCTCTTCTCAAGGCCATATTGTTTCAGCAACATTTGGGAACCTTCTAAATTGTGGCTTCTATATATCTTAAGTTGGTAGAAATTACATCTGTGGTCAATTTCCCATTTCAAGATATTTCTTTTGTTTATTCTAAAGAAACATTTTTATCTTTCTTGCCCTGGATTTATAATTTATCTTTGTTTTTGCAGTTCAGATATATCTTTTCTCAAGTCAATTTAATAGTACTGACCAAATGCATTATTATATCTTCTACTGGGGTTAGAAATACCTTGATGTGTAACAAGTAGCTGGACGTAGTCACTTTTTAAACTGATGTTGAAGTGTGATCTGTTTTCCAGGGTAAGGTTTCTCATGAGCCATTATGAAACTACTCCACTCAGCAAGATAACTATTTGTATTTTGATATTCCTCTATTTCCATCTCTCATCAAATCCTGTGTCAAACCCACAGACTACACTAATTTTGTTCCCCTCTGTTTCTGAGAAGTTTCTATTTAGAACAATTATGAGAATAAGATCCTTTATATTATTAGCTTGATGTGCCTGATCAATTGGGCAAGATTTTTTAAATCACTTTTTATAGTTCAAATCCAGCATATTAATTGTCATTATTTCTTTTGGCATTTCAAATCTTGGGGTTGATATTCTCAGTCCTGTTGCTGTTATGTTATTGCAAATGTTAGTATTTATGACAGCAATATATTACCTGGTGATTCAATATCTAACCTGAATTTCCTGATACACAGTGCAGTATTCTACTTACAGCACCATCCAGCTAAACCAAGTCAAAACAAATACCTACAGCAGAAGCTATTTAATCCAAAAAGCTTCTGCATCAAGTCAGTGGGGCAAATTTATCAAAATAAGGGCACAAACATTCCAATTAATGGTGCCTGACATCATACAAATTGCTCACTTTCTGAAATGTACGTTAACAATGATCTTCAAAAAACTAACACTTTTCATTTAGATATTTGGCGATTATAGCCCCCCAGACTTCTCTCTTAAAAGCATCTTTGATTTTTGCTTCACAAAAGAAGGCAATGGGGCCTTTTTCCCCAGCAATGACTGGAGTATGTGTCTTGAAGCTAACTTTGATAAAATTCAACATGGAGTTAAGGTTAGAACACAGTTTTAAGTCTTCATTTTATTTTATTTCCCTTTCATAGATCTAGAATTAATGATTGTTGGTTAATACACACATATAGATGCTAATAATAGTTAATCATTTTACGTATTTTAGGCATAGCACAACTGACATTTCAGGCAGTTATGCGATGTAAAATATAAAATACTCATTTTTTAAAAGAGAAAAAGTATTTCCATTGTCTAAACCCATACCTCATTGTGGCACCCTATGAACCTAATTTTATAGAAAACATTCTGGCATTTAGTCTTTATTACACATGTATAGAATTAATAATGTATATTTATGATAATATTTATAGAACTTCATAATTTTCTTCTTATTGGTCATAGTCTTGCTAGACTGGTTTGGAGCATTTTTATTGTAGCGATGTATTTCATTTTCTAAGGGCCTGTGCTTTGTGTACATTTCTAGATAAATGCTACTGAATGACCTGAATCGATCAGACCTCTTGGTATCAGGTTTCCAGGCTCCATGTGTATTTGCCAAACTGTATTTTTAAAATCAAGTCTCAAAAGTACCTTGTCTCATATTTTTTTAAGCTAACATACAATATTGTGGAATTGTTGCAAGTGGAAACCTTCCATGTTTGGTACTTTTGAAAGAACTATAAATATAAGAAATCCAATTTAGCAATGATAAATCCTGCCTTCCAAATTCCAATCATACCTGTCCTTAGTTATAGCAATTTCCAATAAAAAAAAAAACCTGGATGATGCTCAGACACATATCATTTTTAAGACCTGGAAATAAAGACCTGGACTCAGGCCAGTCACTTGAATTGTGGGGAAATCCATTCCAAGAGTATCTTTTATTGTTATCACCACTCACTTGTCGCCATGATGTATTGGACTGTCCAAGCTTCCTTACCACTGGGGGAAAAAAAACCTCCTTATTTTCCATCACTTATCTTGTATTTCTTGCATGCTTTCTGCCTCTCTGTAAGGTATTCTTCAACTTGTTCTGTTAAATAAATCCACAAGAACCTTGGTATCAGAATACCAAAATGAGTAACTCTTCTGAAAGTAAAGTTTTCAAAGTTCCTTCATATTCTATGAAATAAATGGAATGGGACAGGAAATTTTCAAACAAGTGAATGACCGCTTTTCATTTAATGACTCATTCTCAGTTGCTGTATTTTTTCCATTCTAAGATGACGTTGGCTGAGCATGCGTCATAAATTTAATAACAGCTCTTTAGGAAAAAAAAACATACCACTGCATTGATGCACACAATCAGTTTTAACTAACTGAGGACAGTTTATGTTTCCTCGTAGAAATACGCATCACTCGCTTTTTGAGTGTCTTGGTGTGGTAGACGCAAAGATGGACCGTCCAGAAGGACTCGCTGCCCAGGTAAGGGGAGCGTGGTCCAGCAGACAGCCCCCGACCATCAGCTCCTTTAGGGTCTGCCCCAACCGCAGGGAGTCACTCAGCCTGAGGTCACACCCTTCTTAGGCCAGCCATGTCTAGACTACGGAGGGTGACGGTACAGAGGGCCAGTCATTTTGGCTACACCAAGGACACTCAGATACACAATACTCTGTTGCTTCACACCCTCAGAAGCTTCCTGGGTAAAATCTGAAACTGGTCGCTGTGCATCAAGGCCAAGGAGAGACCAAACAAAGAGGTTATATCTCTCTAGACTGGTAGGTGGCAGGTCTAACAAACAAAGGTACTTACACACGAGTCTCGTCTTGGATGATCGCAAGATAAGTAGACCCCTGCACCTGTCTACCAGCATCTTAAAATTTGGTACAGAGGTCTTAATTGGGTTCAGTCACATATACTGTCCAGATGGTCTCAACAGCACATTACTCTCTTAAGGCTGCGTCCTTGAACATGGCTCTCACTGGAGAACGGTGAGCAAAACATACATTCCAAGGGCAGGGGAGGGGGTGAGGACCCTTCGCCTGCTTGAGTCCAGCTTGTAGGTCAACCAGCAGTCGCATCCCCTCCATGACCTCCTTCAGCACTCCGCCCCTCAAAGCCATCTCTCAGAACGTTATAAGCCCCCTCTTCCACAACGTGCCCCGAGCAGGCAGCAGGGGCTTCCCTGGCATGGAAGTGGCCCCTTTGGCAGCTGTCTAACTGCACTGGAGGCAGGGGCCACAGTAACAATGCAGGCACGTGCAAGAGAAAACCCAGATTAAGATCATGATTCCTGACATAAGTGGCAATTTTTTTCCACCAAGAGCCACTGATTTATTAAGTCCCTTAGATTGGAGGTTGGATTGTTCAGGGTGTTCACTTATGTCCTCCTGTGATTTTACTAAAGATGCTCCATTAGCAGATTCACCGGATATGACCACACAGTGATCTGTTTGGTTAATGGCACAGGTGCCTCCTGGGAAGGCAGTAATAATATCCCAGGCCTGTGCTATCTTGGAGGACAGCTTCTCTCGATAGAGACACTCCTGTGTTCAGTAAAGACAGGTTTGGCCAGCTTGCTGGGTGAATACAGTTAAGGGTTTCTCTGCGCTATAACATCCTCCAGGCCAACTGAGGGGACAAAGACAGTGGTCAAATGATCGTATGAGTGAGAAACAGCACGTGCCCACCTGGCCTTGAGAAAAAGGGAGGCTGACAATGTTACTGTGGGGCAGATTCTCCCCTGCGCCCAGGAAAAACTCAGGGTGCAGCGGCCCAACCGCCCAGGTGGAAGATTTGCACTACATAACCATGGAGTCCCACTCAGGTCTACCCAAGGAACACCTAGACGGTGCAACCAGTCAGCGCCAAACCAGTCACTCTCCTTTAATGACTAGTTCCAGTGATATCCACCCTACATTCCTGGCACAATTTATTTGGTTCTTTTGGGAGGGATTTTTCTGTTTCCAGCATAGGGCTACCTATGTGCTCAAATGTCCATAACCTGGTGTGAGTCACGTGAACCCATCCCACATCTGAGCACAGCCACCCATGGCTCTAATGGGGGTATTTTCAGGACCCTTCTGGTCAGGAGTTTGATGGGCTGCCTGTGTAGTTTCACTGACAGAAAGAGAATAGCCATGCCCAGTGTTACTGCTAGTGTGTGCCACAGGCCAGGTTTCTGGATCAGTACTGGTAATAACCAGGCGAACTGAGAGTCCTGGTGCTAACTTGTTCTTCCTTAATGTAACACTTTAGAGACTTCCAATCCCTTCCCTGCAGTGATGATGTCTAGTAATAGCAAAGGGAAATGTGGTAACATTACAGCAGAGAAACTTGGTGGACACCATCTTAATGAAACATCAAAGTTAACGTAACCAGTAATGGGACAAACTAACATTCTGTACCTCCTGATATGAAGCACCAAGAAGGACACAAGCTCATTTATACAGTATTCTTGCAAAGAAAAAAAAAGCATTCCTTTAATTTACTTTAATCATAAGGAAATAACACACAAACTCAAACTGAAAAACATTCTTTAAAACAACTGCTCTGTACTCATCAAAAAAGTCTGCCATTTAAAAAAAAAAGGCTAAGAAAGAGTTTCAGATTAAAGAAAATTATAGACACATGGCATTGAGTGTGTAAGTTTCCTGCATATTTTGGATATTAACCTTTTACCGGATACGGTTTGCAAATATTTTCTCCCACTTTGTACGTTACCTTTTCATTTTGTTGATAGTTTCCTGTGCTCTACAGAAGCTTTTTAGTTTCACATAATCCCAGTTGTCTATGTTTGCTTTTGTTACCTGTGATTTTGAGGTCATATCCAAGAAACCATTGCCAAGATGAATGTTCAGGAGCTTTTCTAGGAGTCATACAGTTTCAAGTCTTACATTTAAATATTTAACTCATTTTGAGTTGATTTTCATAGATGGGTTAAGCTAAGGCTCCAATTCCATTTTTCTGCATGTGGATATTCAGTTTTCTCAACACCATTTACATAAGAGACTATCCTTTCCCCATGGTGTATTCTTGGCACCCT
This sequence comes from Camelus dromedarius, assembly GCF_036321535.1. NCBI lineage: Eukaryota > Metazoa > Chordata > Mammalia > Artiodactyla > Camelidae > Camelus > Camelus dromedarius. The sequence continues at coordinate 14,646,553 of NC_087446.1, read as the reverse complement.
TGTCAAAAATCAGTTAACCTTATAAGTGAGTTTATCTGGAGGCTCTGTTATTCGGTTCCCTTGGTATATATGTCTGTTTTTTATGCCAATACCATACTATTTTGATTAGTGTAGCTTTGTAATATATTTTGAAATCAGAAAGTATGAAAATCCAATTTAAAAAAATGACTCAAGGAACTGAATAGACATTTTCTCCAAAGAAGTCATACAAATAGCCAACAAGCATATGAAAAGGAGCTCGGTATCACAAATCATTAGTGAAAATATCAACCAAAACCACAATAAGATATCACCTTACACTTGTTAGGGTAGCTATTATCAAAAACAGTATGGGTGTTCCTCAGAAAAGCACAAATAGAACTAGCACAGAACCCAGCAACCCTACTTCAGGGTATGTATCCAAAGGAATTGAAGTCAGGATCTCAAAGAGACATCTGCTCTCCCATATTCACTGCAATTTTATTTACCACAGCAAAGACATGGAAGCCACATAAATGACCACCAGTGGAGGACAGAAAATGTGGCTTATACATTCAATGGAATAATATTCACCCTTGAAAAAGGAAATCCTGCCATTTGCAACAACATAGATGAACATAGAGGACGTTAGACTAAGTGAAATAAGCCAGACACAGAAGAACAAATACTACATAATACCGCTTCTATGATGAATCTAAAATCATCAAATTTACAGAAGAAAAGAGTGGAAAGGTGGTTGCCAGGAGCTGAGGGGAGGGGAAAATGAAAGCATTTGTCGGAGTACGAAGTTTTGGTTATACAAGATGAATAAATCCTAAAGATCTACTGTACAACATAGTGCCTATAGTTAGCAATTCTGGATTGTATACTTTAAATTTTCCTAAGAGCGTAGATTACATGTGTTCTTATCACAATAATAATAATAAGTAAGAGGGCAGGAGAAATTTTGGAGGTGATACACAGGTTTAGGGCATAGATTGTGGTGATGGCCTCACAGGCGTACGCTTATCTCCAAACTCATCAAGTTACATACATTAATTATGGACAGATTTTTGCATGTCAAAAAATGATAATAAAATATCACGAAAGTTAAAAAAGAGAGACATGACAGCTAATTGCGGTCGAATATGGATTAGATACTAATAGTCTATTGTTTTTAAATTTCCTGGTTTTGATCGCTTTACTCTGCTGTGCCACAAACCACCCTAAAACTTAATAGCTTAAAACTACATTTATTTCCTTCTCATGGTCCTGTGGGTTGGCTGGGCTAATTCCTGTGGTCTGAGCTGGTTCCACAATCTGCATGGTCTAGGTAGTCCTAGTCACATTAATGGCACTTGGTTTGATGTCAGCCAAAGTGACAGCTGCATGTCCCTCACCCTCTAGTGGCCTGGCCCCGGCAGAAACGTTCCCAGCATCAGGACAGGGCAAGCCCCACAACACAAGCACTTTTCAAGCCTCTGCTTGCATCCGTGTTCAATATCCTGTGTCCAAGTCAAGTCACATGGCTAAGTCCAGATTTAAGGAGTGAAGAAATAGACTCCCTCTCTGGATGGGAGGAGCATCAGAGTCAAACTACAAAAGGAGGTGTATATAGTTACAGGAGGAATATTTGACCATCTGCAATGCACCCTATTATAATTAAGAACGTCCTTGTTCTTCAAAAGTACACACTGAAGTATGAAGGATGAAGGTGTATAAAGCCTGCAACTTACAGCTAGTTCACAGAAAAGAATCATCAGTGTACATGAGCACAGAGGGAGAAGTAAATGCAGCAAAAAGGTAACAATTGTCGAATCTGCACGATCGGTATAAAGGACATATGGGAGTTTTTGTTCTATTCTTGCAAGTCTTTAATTTTACAGTTATTTTATAATAAAAAGTTACCTTAATCTCATTGAAGTATTGGATCACCTCAGTTTGACCCCAGGGTTATAGTAAAATGACAGCACGTACAGGAACATCATGGGTGGGATGAGAGGCAGGTCCTTAAAGGAAAGTGCTGGAGAGACTACAGCAAGAGTGCCCTGTGTTCTGGCTTCTGCGTACCTTCCTGTTTAGTTAAACGCATCTTTGCATTTTTCTCCTCACATGAATTCTGCGTCGCAGGAAGTAGTACCATTTTTCTTTGATGTCAGTTGAAACGTTTAGTTCAGCACCTGAATGATAAGCCTTTCTACCCACCATCAGGTCACACCAACCTCTTACAGCTTTATTTCAGTCTCAGGTCTATGTGGCTACAAAGTCATACCATTTCCAACTTCCCTTCTTTGGCCCAACTGTAGCACCAGAATGACGATGACAAACGGCCCTGGGATCCCTGGACGTGTATTTCTAATTATTAATACCTGACAATATTATTTAATTATTTAATTAAGCATTATGGAGACAATAAAAGAAGCAGTTAAAATAACATAGCTCACGAGTCAGGAGCCTAAACGCAAATTTGAAATGACGATTTTAAATGCCACACAATAACACAAGCTAATACTCTGATACAACCTGAGTGTGTTGCAGAAGGTGACAGCTAATCTCATTCCGCTCGGCCAAGTAGCCTGCTCTGGGGAATTTGCTGTTCCACATAAAAGAGATCTGCAGACAAATATGTTTGAAAAATGTTGGGTAAAACCAACATTAAACAGGTTCTGGTAATAAGTTAATTTACACTGTGTGTATCTTAAAGCAGCTCCAGCTTCTGCAACACCCAAGAAGTCTACTTGACAATGGAGCCCTTTCATTTTAAATTGAAATGCAGTTGATTTACAATCTTGTGTTAGTTTCTGGTGTACAGCACAGTGGTGATTCAGTTATATATTCCTTTCACATTCTTTTCCATTATGGTTTATTACAAGATATTAAATATAGTACCCCATGCTATACAGTAGGACCTTGTTGTTTATCTATTTTATACACAGTAGTTTGTATCTGCTAATCCCAAACTCCTAATTTATCCCTCCCCCACCCCCTTTCCCCTTTGGTAACCATAAGTTTGTTTTCTAAATCTATGAGTCTGTTTCTGTTTTGTAAATAAGTTCATTTGTATCGCATTTTAGATTCCACAAATAAGTGACATCACATGGTATCTGTCTTCCTCTTTCTGACACTCCACTTAGTATGATAATCTCTAATTCCATTCACGTTGCTGCAAATGGCGTGATTTCATTCTTTTTATTCCACTGTATATACATGCCACAACTTTTTATCCAGTCATCTGTCATTGGCCATTTAGGTTGTTTCCACGTCTTGGCTATTGTACATAGTGCTGCTATGAACATCGGGGTGCATGTGCCTTTTTGAATTAGAGTTTCTCTGGATGAAACTCATGTGTGTGTGTGTGACGTTTCTTGTGGGACTGGTATTGTTGGGATACTGATGAGAACATCGGCTGCGAGCGGCCATGGTATGATGTCGAGTTTGGTTCTACTTCTGTCTTTTCATCATCTGGACTTGTAACCTCCTCTGACCTGCTCCCACCTCCCTCTATGTCCCCCTCTCGTGGATCTTGGTCATACCCTTGAATCTACTGGAATACAAAAGTGCGTAACTCTATGGTGCAGGTCAGTGTAATCCTGTGCGCTGGCGTCAGGCAGACCAGAAGCCTGATTCCACCAGTTCCCAACTGTGTGACCTTACGTGGGTGGGTTACCTGATTTAAACCTCACTTCCTCCATATTTAAGATGAGAAAATTAAAATACATACCTGATGGGGTTGCTGGAAACTTTAATGAGATGACACTTGTAAAAGGCTCAGCATTGTGTAACAAGCGTGTTCAACAGATGTTCACCCTCATGAAGTGTTGTCAGTCTCTATGTCTGCAATCATGCAAAGGTCACGACATTACCTGTACTTCATTGGACCAGGTATTTCTATCCTCTTTGCTACCACATCGATGAATGAAATGCCAAGACGCTGACAAGGAGGCTCTCTGTGTGTAACACAGATATCCCCTCTTCTCTGGTGCCTTTTTTAGAAAAGATCGATGAGCCCCGGCTTCCTCCAATGGTAGAGATACTGTGTGTCCTTCCCTTTCGCTACCAAAGGTCCAGAGCCCTCTTGTGGCTTAAGAGTGTTAATGGGCGTGGCGGGGAGCATCCTCGCGTGGCTGTGACTACAGATTCACACAGGATATCATTCCTACTCATTTCATGACTCTGAATATGGGCAGCCCATGGTCTCACATATTCAACAACGAGGAAATTGGTAAACAAGTCGTCAGACATGCGCAGGGTGAAGTGTGACTCACCCAGGACTCAGACGCAGAGCCATCAGTAGGCGAGATCTTGGAAGGCACAATCCGTATAATGCTTAGTCACTCTGGACACCCTCCTGTGGTGAGCTGTCCCAAGGCAGTGGGTTCGTGTTGGTTCTCTGGAGCTGCTCAGCTCTGGGGCATGAGAGAGGTCCCTCTCTTTGGTCTTCCTCTCAGACCATTCACTTGGCAACTCCTGAGCAGCAAAACGAGGGTGAGAGCACTTCCAGATGGGGGCCTGGGCGTCTGCACCGTCACAGCAGATTCCACTCTTCCCTGGTTTTGTCTCACCTACATTCCCTAACATGAGATTCTGTTGGGTGCCTGCCAGCCCACATGGAGACTTTCTGAAAGTTAGGGAGAGGCCCTTTCTTCATGATACTGTCCTGTCATCTAGCAGAAAACTATCCAAGTAGCGTTTTAAATCTAAGCTACATTAGAACAGCCCTTGCATCCGCACAAAGCAGACCGGCTCATTTGTGAGCAGACGCCCTGGGTCTTGTCTCCTCTTCTTTAAACTCTTAGATCCACAGAATGAATCCCATTCTTTTTCACCTTGGACATTTGGATAAGGCCTTTCTTCTCCCCAAAGATGCCTTCCCTAAATCCCTAAACTTCCCTTTGAGGGGAACCTACCTTTGATGGTTTAGAGGCAAAAAGCGGGGCTGGGGCAAAGCAAACACAAGTTAACTTGTATCAAGTAACTCTGATAATATGCACTCTGAACGATGCCTGTAAACCCTGCTAGAACAGGCGGCCATTGTGGGGAGGGAAGAGGTTCTCTTGACCTCCCCAGCTTCAGGGCGAGATGATAACCTCTTGGTTGAGTTTCTCTGGAGGATTCTCTCCCATTACTCAGAAGCTCTTAGGATGGAGTTAGCTTCCCGAGCATCTTATAGCATCCTGTCTCCCATTATCAAAAATTACTCTCCTGCTTTCTCTGAGTTTTGCTATTTAGCTATTTATCATTAGCTATTTAAAATGTGACAATGAATATATGTATATTCATGCATAACTGAAAAATTGTGCTCTACACTGGAATTTGACACAACATTGTAAAATGACTATAACTCAATAAAAAATGTTAAAAATAAAATAAAATAAAAATATTATTAGCTATTTATGAAAGAGAAAGAAATTACAGAGGCAAGCACACACATATGATGGAGATTTACGTTTTACAGTGTTGACATGGAAGATAAAACAGCTACCACATACAAACAGGATCGGTGATTCTCAAAGTGGTCTCTAAACTAGCAGCACCAGGATCCCCTGAAAACTTGTTACAAGTGCAAATTCCTGGGCTCCGCCCCAGACCTGTTGTATCAGAAACTCTGGGCATGAGGCTAAACGATCTACGTTTGAACAAACACTCCAGGTGATGTTTGCTCAGGTTTGAGAACCACTGTTCTAGACACCAGACCAATGAAGGCCGTACCAAAGATCGTTCCTCACTCCCCCAACAAGTGGGATTGAGCAACAGGCAGCTGTTCCTACATCACTCAACCACGGGGGTTGATTTCGTCTTTTTCAGGCTCTCTCTCACCTCCCTATATGTGCCCTGGCTTGGCTCTTGAGGACTCAAGACTTACTTTCCAATTTTCATACAAGGTTGAGAACTTTGTCCTGAAAGTCAGTTCACAGGACCACACATCCATTTCCTACTGCTCCCGTCACTGACGCTGGACTCTGATTCTCAGATTCTTGTTACTAACTTCAGGATTCATGACTTTAAGAACTCTAGCGCTAGACGAGTCTCAGGATTGTGACCTGCTCTGGGATATAATGTCTTAAACGCCTTATGCCAGTTTGCATTGCAGCCGTACTCAGACTAAAGGTTCTGCTTGACTAGCTCCACCCCCAGCCCACACCTTTCCCCATTTAGTGCTGTTTCTGTCCATTTCCCCAACAGAAGTAGCCAGGTGGCCACATACACTGCTTTTTTAATGTCCTAAAATCCAGCCCCCATGACCAAATGATTCCACTAAACCAGTGGTTCTGAACCATCACTGCTCTAGAATGCAATGTGTCCCCGCAAAGTGTATGGGTTGGAGCTCTAACACCCACTGCAACTGGATTTGGAGACAGACCTTTGAGGAAGTAATTAAGGTTAAGCAAAGTCACAGGGGTGAGGCCCTAATCCCATTGAACTGGGAGATGCCAGAAACTTTCTCTCCTCAAGTGCACAGAAGAAGGTGGAGGGAAGATGCAGTGAGAGAGTGGCCATCTGCAGCCCAGAACAAGAGGCCTCACTGGAAACCAACCCTGCCGGCGCCTGGCTCTCGGACTTTTGGCTTCCAGAATTATGAGAAAATAAATTCCTGCTGCATAAGCCACTTGTTCTGAGGTATTTTGTAATAGCAGCCAGAGCAGACTAATCCAGTCACCTGGGGTAGGTTTTTAAAAACGCACACCCCTAAAAGAATGATTCGGTGTCTCAGGTAAGGTCCTTGCGTTAACACTTTCTAGAATCCTCCCAGATTAAGCTGTGTGCAGCCAAGGTTGAGAACCACTGGGACTGTCCCTGGTCTATAAAAGTGAACCCTTAGCCCTTTTTTTTTTTTTCTAAGTCTGCCCCAGTGACATAATTTGAGATGCTATCTTTAGATTTAGACATATCTGTTCTCCTATTGAAGGAATCCCCAACTGGATAAGGAAGACCTGATTATAGTTTGCCAGCTTGGACAACAGAATGGAAACTGAGCTTGAAATTGAGATAACTTTAGGATAAATCAGTTCCAGATTTTGAATATAACGTATTATTAAAGATCTATGTTTTCTGTTGGAAATAGCTTGAAAAGAAAGAAAAAACAAAATGACTCAAGAAACCTTTTAACAATCCTGTAAACAGGACAGTATCCTAACCTGAGTGCAGAATGCTTGAGAAACATGGTCTAAATTTGAACTAAATTAAAAGACGATGCCAGAAATCTACATAATTCACCTTCTCAAGAGCATAGCACGGCACGGTTGAAGGAAAGCGGAAATTTTTCTGGGGAGAAAAAAAAAAAGAACTCACTAATATCTCCAAACTGGAAGGAAGTATATTCTACAGGGTTCAACTGCAGAAAATAAAATCCACTTGATTTTACTTGAAGCGGAACAGGATTTGATGAAGGAAATTAAGTGCTTACAAAATTGTTGGACGATCAGGAGGAAAGGCTTGAATCTGCTCGGCTCTGCTGTGATCGGGAAAGCTGCTTCTGCGGGAAACTGCTGAATCAGGCGGCCACATCCTGAGTTAAGAAGCTTTAACAGATGACCCCAGACCCCTGCGACCTCTGTCGTCCTCGAGCCTAGAAGCATTTTGTCTATAAGCAAAACTGATGCCCAGCATCCTGCCTCTCTACCCGGGTGACTCAATTACTAATCAACGTATCATAAAAATGCTTTTGATTGATGTAGTCTAAATCATGTCCAGAACCCTACCTGCAGGGGAGGCTGGGAAATGTGGTTTTTCAGTTTTTCAGCCTTTGATTCTAGAAGCAGGTAGCTTCTAAAGCTACTTTCTAGGTACTTAGCATCCATATACAACCTACTTTCCATACTTGTATTTCCAGACAACAAAATAACCCCCACAACATGTCTAGCTGTTACAGTTTTCTAGCTGTAGACTAGTCCTCATGAGGTGGCACTCAAGAGGCATAACTAGTGTCCCAGGCACACGCATCTTTCCATTTCCCCCTTGATAATTAGGATTAATTATGGCAGCTAAAACAAGATTAGCCTCCTTTTCCTAAAATGGCCAGTTGATAGCATCCTCTTCCAATTAAATTCTTGTTCCCTGCTGGCGGATGCAACCCTCTCTTAGATTCTAAGAGCTCTAACCTAGCAGAGCCCACAATTTCAGCAAAAAGAAGCAAAATTTTATAAGTACGCCATTTGGTATTACATTGGTGTAATAGCAAGAGACACTATTCCCCAGTCTCTTTGTCTTCAGACCCTACGTATTCCAGCAATGGGAGAAATGTGTTGGTCGGTGGTTCAGAGTAAATACTACATCTCTAGGCAGCATTCCAAGGCACAGCCAGGTATTATTTCTTAGATGCTTCCATAACCGAGTCTTCAGTGGTCCATTCCACCATTTTCATAAGGGCAACTGTTTCTCCAGTTAGTTTCCTAAGTATGTACCTGACGCCTTATTTTATTCGCTATAAAAATTACTTATTTAATCAGAAAAAGCATTGTGCACAATACTATGAATAAGCGATTTAGTAAGTCCTCAGATGTTTGCTGGCAGAAACACAGTGAGCAGAGAAAGCAAATCCAGATCCAGATTGAGTAACCTGTTTCCAGTGAGGAAACCCAATCATCTCTCCCTGATGGAGGCGGCTTAATACATTCTCATGACCACTAAGCAAACCCCCTGGCAGCCTTGATAGTTTGCATACGTAGGTGATACGGAGCCATATCAGGTGTGCTGGAAGAAAATTCATGTCACTGAGCTGGTGTAGAGCCTCACCGTGTGCCACCAAAGCCACCTTGCTCTTTAACCCCGTGAGCAAACATTGGAGTGGCTGGAGAAAGATTTTTCTCTTTCATCTACTGAGGGACCATCATGTCCACTAGACTTTGAGAACCTCCTCTCTGAAGTGGGATCCTTGGGAGAGCAGTCATAAAGAACACATGCCGTGGCCTCTGGGGCCATCTGAAAGGTCCATCTACTTACTTCTTCCTCCAACTTTCTTGTTCAGAATTCTCCAGTCTTCGGTTTCACAACCCATTAGCCATTAGCTGCTACTCACAAACCAAAATGTACACATGCGCTCAGCCATCTTTCCTTCTAGACAAGGTACACCACTAGACCATTTCACTACGAAGTCTGACCACTGGGAGGATCTCCCTCCTCCCTTGTCTTTCTATAACACCCTTGTGCCAAGCCATCGTGTTTCAGCAGTCAGCCCACTTCCAGATCACACCACGTATCTTGAGGAACCACCTATACACAGACTCGAATGTTTCTTCCTTTCTCAGGTTATATGGAACTTCTCACTGAGGTACTAGGGGGTGGGTGGAGGGAAGAATGGAGCATAAAGTCTCCCACATGCCTTACATCATATACTATACTTCCAGGTGCTGACGGAGTCCTGCTGGACATGCCCCAGTTCATGACTTAGCAAATCAGACACCACTCAGTTCATGAAAAGCAGCTCTGTCTGTGTGTATATCTGAGTTCTGCAGTTACATATCCAGTCTCTGCTACATCCTCATAGCACACCAAGAGCTGTTTCTCAAAAGGAGAAGAATTACTTGCCAAAGAGCAGGGCATGTGTGATTTCTGCTAGTTTTTAGTATAACATTTAGATGTGTATATATTTATATATATATATTTAAACAAATTCTACATTCAGTAATTGGAAAAATAACCATAGTATATATACATGGACCTACCAAAAATATTCTGCAGTGGAAATTGGCGAAAGCTCCATTTTTTACTAGAATCCGTAAGTCCCCACTCTGATCAGTAAACCATAGTGATGACTGGATCCCTGTGGATCAGTGTTATCTCAGAACCAGTATCAATAATCACTGAAAGGTCTGGCAGCATTCTTGACCCCACACATTATTACTTTGTTATCAGCCATGGGAGGAAGAGTCACAGTGTGTACTTGTGATGTTTGGGTTGTCTTTTTTTTTTCAAGGATATCGGTCATCATTTGAAAATTTGGATTTAATGGTAGCCCAGGATGAATAAAGTAAAGATGCCAGAAAGTTCTTGTTGTAATGAAGAAGGAGGAATCCAAAGTTACAGGGAGGGGGAACAGTGATGCCTTATCCCTTAAGAGGCTCTGGATCTATGTACTGACTTAGGTCCAGGAACTGAGAAGGAGGCCACGATCATCACGATGTCTCAGGTCAGGCCTCTGCTCCCAGACCTTGAGTTTTTAATGAGCTGCCCATCCACTTCATTCCTTGGGCCCCAAGATCAGTAAGTCACCACTAAAACTTTCCGCCATTAAACACTTCTGCCTACTGAGATCACTACGCTCAGCCTTTCTGGTGTGGTCAGCACCCCACGTGGCCTCTGCTACATAAAATTCCATCAGTCCCACGGAAGCTGGGATTCTGCTGGAATGGTGGCATGCTCTCTCTTCACTGTCCACCTGCAGAGAACAGCCATGGCTGTCCCTCATCAAAGTGTCTATCAACGGTCTAAGTGACCTTGAGAGACATAGTCACAGGGCTGTTGAGTTGATCACACGTGTTAAATCCATTCCAGCATTCCTAACTCCCTAAGACTTGAATTTTCCTCTTTTCCATGATACTAAAGAATTTCTGGCATCTCAGTGTTATTTCGCCTATGCCACCATTAAGCCTAGAACTCAGTCAGCCATCAGACCACACAGATTACACGCTGAACCCCAAATCTCTAGTAAAAGTGTCCATACTAATAAATTCACCCCATCAAAGCATTGGTCTAGTATCTTCAAAATCCATTTCTCATTCATAATCCCCAGCTTTTGGCTGTTACACATATATTAGCAAAATCATTTAACTCCTTTTGTTTATAAGCCTTTTCCTCTAAGACACGATGTTGCAACAGTTTCACACGACATGCCGGGATACGATCTGGCTATAAGTGTGGAAGCAGTAAGGGTAGTGAGGATTCTATCAGAGGAGACTGACTTTTTTTTTGCAAGAGACCTGCCTTAGAAAAGGCTGTTACAGGGTCTTCAAGTAAAGCAAGGTCAATACCATCAGGCATTGGAGGAGCCGTTTCTGCTGGCAAAGGAAACTTGGTGAAGTTTGGGTTACAGATTATGCAGATTTATCCAAGTCCTCCTAAATAATATCATTTCAATGATGGGGTCTAACTTTTTCTGAGTCAATGTTTTCAAGTTTGTGAAAAATAAATGGAAAAACTGTAAATTCCACCTACCTTATAATTCAACAACCGGCAGCATCAGACTTTCCATCTGATTTCCATCTAAATTAGTCTTGCGGCTACAAAAGATGAGAGATCCTTTAAGGATAGTTGCAAAACATTCTTTGATTCTCAGATGGTTTCTAGAGCTGAGAATTTAAAATATTGAGCCTAGCTTTTTCTTTCTTATAGCTCACCAGCACAATTTAGAAAAAAACAACCCACTCCCAGTCCTTTCCTTCTTCATGTCCCCCATGGTGGTCTCTCACAGCTGATGACCAGAGGTGATAACTTAAGTAACTGCTCCTTCTGGGTTGCAACTGCCTTTAGACAAAATCAAGTCCATTTCTTTGATGTTTTATTGTCCATAACCACTTCTGGTACCAGTTACATTATCACTCAGCTCTCAGTTGTACATGACAGAATCCACTTGCACTGGTTTAAGCAGAAAGCTTTTATATAGGGAATTACCACAGGGCACATGGACACCCTGGGAACTCTGTGGCACCACCTCGTGTTATAAAAGCAGCTGATAGGGCAACCATCTGCCACGTTAGGGGGTCACCGTTTCACATGCTGGTTCCAGAATCGTGTCACCTCTCCCACAACCCGTGCCCCCACACTCTGCCTCTCTTGCCTGTGTTCACTTTTTTAATCAAAGTCTCATGCAACAGCATCTGACTGATGAAACCATAAATTACATCTAAAACTCTGCCTTGCGGAGATCTGGGAACGTAGTGTTAGCACGCCAGGAAGGGCTTAGGGTGGATGCTGAGTTAGCCATTATCGCTTGTAGTTTCCCTTTTCATTGCATATCAGAAAAACTTCAATATCACAATGGTAGGACTTGAAAAGTCACCACATTATGGCTTATTTTTTCTCTGCCCCATGAATGGTGGGAAGACAGGTAAAATTTACAAAGAGCCATAGTTAGAACCAATGATCCACATCCACAAACCATACTATAAGGCAAACTATATTGACAGGTCTGCAGAAATTCACAGGGCTTTTTCAACAGCTTTACTGAGATGTAATTAATATACAGCATACTACACAGAGTATACAATGTGATGAGTTTTGATACGTGTATATACTCATGGAAACATCAACACATCAGGATAATGAACCATCCATCATTATCCATCAGCCTCAAAGTTTTCGCAGGTCCCTATATAATCCACCCCTATGCAGGGCCTTTTAATTTCACATTGCATCAACTAGCCAATTTATTCTTAAATAGAGGAACAAATCAACTCCCCCCCCCAATAAAGCAAGATATTGTCTTAAATCCAAAAAAAGCTAAACTTTCAGTACAAAAATTCAAATGCATTCATAGATAATCCAGAAAAAAAGAGCCCAGCACATTGGAGCACAGCCCTAGTTCTCACTTTACTCATCACAAAAATCAATATCACTAGACAGATAAGGTGAACCATTGGCTCTTAAATGTGTATAACAGAATACCAGTGCATAGCTAGTACCACAATGTCTTTCCACATTTGGATCAGTGTGAAAAAAAATTTTATTTCCTACCAAGGAGAACACATACTATTGATAACAGTGTCTATCAGCCGCTGAGACGAGCAGGTTATACAGCACAATTTGCAGCCAACAAGACATAAAAGGTCTGATAAATGAGAGATGAGAGAGCAAAAAAGATTTTGTATTTACTAAAACAAACCAAAAAATGTCTGATGTTAGGTATATGAGAAAGAATGCCAGGGTACTAAACAGTTCTATTCCAAAAGCAATATAATATTAAACACTACCAAGGGAACAGTGTAATGCATCTCAAATATATTGTCCCCAAATTGTAGTATTTAGAAATGTGACATAAACATACATAGAGTGGGAACAACTGGGAGGAAAAAAGACATATCTGAATCAGTGGCTCTCAGAGTTTATGTGCTTCAGAGTCACCTGGGCAGATTACTGGATGCCACCCCAGGGATTCTGACTCAAGAGTCTGGGATGGGCGTCCAAGAATTTGCGTATCTGGTAAGTTCCCAGATCGTGCTGATTGCTGCTGGTTTGTGGACCAGACTAAGAGAGCCAGTTTAAACTTCCAGTTTAATTCCTAGAAGAAGTTTTCAAATGGGAGTCAGAGAAGCAGGGAGGATAGCCAATAAGCCTTGGCCAACGACATGATCGTGCAACATAACCAGAGAGAACGTCCCAGAACTGAGGAATAGACGGCAAAGAAAAGAGAAAACAAATAGCGAATTTATGCAAAAATCCTTTCCCCCCAAAGAAGGGAAAATAAAAACATGGCATAAAAATGATGAAACACAATTGGGAAGAGATTATTCAAGGAAGGAAAGAACTTCACATTATTAAATCGAACAGTCAGTTCTTCGTCCTCTTACTACTTGACTCCCCAACAGCATTTGACACTGTTGATCTTGACTCCTTCCTCACATACTTTATTCATTTAGTTTTTGAGACACCACAAATTCCTGGCCTTCCTCCTGCCTCAGGCCGTCCCTACTAGCTCTCCTCTCCTTGTGATCTCTAAAGGTCAGAGTTCCCCAGGCTGTTTCCCAGACATGTTCTCTTCTCTCTGTTTACTCACTCCCTACCCGGTTTCATCTATTCCTACAGCTTTAAATATCATCCAAATGTTAATATGTCCAAACTTATGTCTCCCAATCTGACCTCTGCCCTGAAACCAAGCTTTGTATATTCAATTGTCAACTCAACATCGCCACATAGAACTTAGAGAGATAGAGATAACAGTTTGGATTTGCTTGTTTCAATGAACATGTGTTATCTATTTATAAAGCTTTTATTGTGAAGGGGGGAACACACAAGCATTATTCTCCATGAACATACAACACAACTCAAATCATCTTGCTTTAAAACAACATACATATGACCCAGAAATCCCACTCCTGGGCTTATATCCAGAAGGAACCCTACTTCAGGATGACACCTGCACCCCAATGTTCATAGCAGCACTATTTACAACAGCCAAGACATAGAAACAGCCTAAATGTCCATCAACAGGTGACTGGATAAAGAAGATGTGGTGTATTTATACAATGGAATACTACTCAGCCATAAAAACCGACAACATAACGCCATTTTCAGCAACATGGATGCTCCTAGAATGTCATTCTAAGCGAAGTAAGCCAGAAAGAGAAAGAAAAATACCATATGAGATCGCTCATATGAGGAATCTAAAACAAACAAACAAACAAACAAACAAACAAACGAAGCATAAATACAGAACAGAAATAGACTCATAGACATAGAATACAGACTTGTGGTTGCCAAGGGGGTGAGGGGTGGGAAAAGATAGACTGGGATTTCAAAATTGTAGGATAGATAAACAAGATTATACTGTATAGCACAGGGAAATATATACAAGATCTTATGGTAGCTCACAGAGAAAGGAATGTGACAATGAATATATATATGTTCATGTATAATTGAAAAATTGTGCTCTACACTGGAATTTGACACAACGTTGCAAAATGATTATAAATCAATAAAAAATGTTTAAAAAAAAACATACAAATGCCAAGCTGGGTGACTTTGATTTGGGGGAGTAGAGAAGCAGCAGTGGAGATGTCTTAAACATAAACCATTTCCTATTTGAAACTATATTAGTTTCAAAATTAAACAGTTACTGGATGGCTCTTGTACGGTGCCCTCTTCCTAATCTATTCTGACTGAAGAGCTGAATAGACTATTTCGTAATAACTAAGTATTCTTCCCTCTCAGTTTTGCCAAATGGAACACTGGACTGTAAGAGCTTACCACCGATCTCGATTTTTCGTACTTAGTACACATCACACTTCTTATCTCATACAGTACACTCCAAATTACATGATAGAGAAAATTACATTTGGTCACCTGACTCTTTTCAGCCAGGTCTGTAGTCTAGTCTGAACTCAGAGAGGTTTTATTTTATTATTTGTTTATTTCTTGCAGTTGTCAAGCCAGAAAAAATTCATGTCTGTATTCGCCAAAAAAAAGAAGGCACAAAGTAATCAAAGACGGCTTTTATTCAAACTTTCAATAATAACCATGTAATTATGGAAGCATTTAAAATAATCTCAGGAGATTCAAATAAAACCATTCTTGTAAACAGGCGTTGGTGCATATCCACGATCATGCACGGCGTTGTCTGTTCATGGGAGCAGACTCACAGCCGTTCCTATAAATCATCCTGACACACTTTGTTCTCGTCCAGCTTGCGAGATAGCTGTTTTCGCGACATCCCAAAAATCACAAAACGAGGAGCAGGATATAGTCAAATTACTTTTCGGACAAACAAACCAGAAAGAAGAAAACTTGCAAGGATGAATTCATATGAGATTGAAACGTGCTCAGAAGACCAAGAACTGAGAGCTCACTGTGATTCCTGCGGGCGCCGTGAAATGCCAAAATTGTTTTATGACACTCAGCCGTAATTGCCGCTAACCACACTGCTGGGGCTCTTTCCTTGGCAGGATCAGAGCCTATGAATATGCGTGTGTATTTGTGTGTGTGTATAAATTAATTTCCTTGTGAAGATGTGATTGCTTCACCTGTTACCGTCTGTCTCCATCTTAAATTTTCATCAAGTGTTGCCAATTAGTTCACAAAACAGAACTGAAGAGTGAAAATTGAGGTGCAGAATGTCTGACTTATGGACAAAATTGGTTATGCCCCATGATTTCTGTGGCTGCTTTAAACATTCTGTTATTGAACAGATTAAATAATTAAAGCTGCTACAGACATGTCAGATGGAATTTCACATCAAATTTCAACTGGGGCCTTGGAAATGTCATGTATGTTCGAATGCTGTGGGATTTGTGACATTTCTGGAAAGTCACCTGAGGTTCTCACCATCATACGAGAGACGGTTGTGGCAGGATGAAAGACTTTTCTCCTAGGAGTCAGATGTACTGGATTCTGTCATCTATCAGCACCGTGACCCTGAGCAAGTAAACTCACCTCCCCGAGATCTTTCTGTCGTATCTAAGAAACGGAAATAAGATTTGTTCTGCCCATCTCATAGGATTCTTTAAAAGATTAAATAAAGTCAGCCTGTGTCATTTGAAATGCAGTTTGAAAATTGTAAAGTGCAAAACACATTCAATAGCATTATTATTTAAGAGAAGTCACTGGATCAGGAAGTAGTTTGAAGCAATCATAAAAGAGCTGATACTCAGCACAACTGATCTCACTCAACATCTATTGAGTACCTGCTCTTTGGAAAGCACTTCAAGTGTCCAGAGATGACAAAAGCCCTGTCTTCCCAGTGAAGATGACTTAACACAACTAAAGCTATAAAAACACATGGCAATAGGTAAGTGCCAAGTGACGGACATCAATGGATTTGTCGGGAGATGAGAAGTGAAACATTTCACCATGACCTTTCAGGGTGAGAGACGTGCTGAGCCTTGATGGACAGACGTTTTATATGTTTTTTTCTATTTTTAATGGCTTTTTGGGGTTTAGATAGTGAGATTTTTAAACTGATAAATAATCATTTTCCTTTCCTACTCCAAATTTCAAGCCAACTGATAAGCAGGTGCTATTATCAGAGAGAAGCATATATATATATATATATATATTTTTTTTTAAACCAGCTTTATTACAGATAAGATTAAATTATAAAATGCAGTTTGGCCTCTTGTCAACCTACATTCCTTTAAGTAGACTTAGCACTCAGGTCCGGCCGATTTGCACGCCTGCAGGACTTCCTCAGCAGCAGCAGGGAGAACAGAACTTGTATGTCCCCAAACGGGAGCTCTCCACAAATAGGACAAGCCCGAGAGGAGCCCCAAAGGAGGCGAATGGAGCCTGGTTATTCCTTCCCCCAGATTCCTCAGTCAGGTAAGCCACACCTTCCTCGACGGGGAGGAGTGAGTGGGGCTGACCAAAAGAGGCCAGGAGAATAAATCCTCTCGTGGAAACATGAGTCTTGACCAGTAGGGGTTTCTTGCTAACGAAAGGATGAGGTCAAATTATAGCTTTCCTTTTTTTTCCAAATGAGTGAGTAGTCATGTAAATAATCCAGCTTTTTCCCATTTAATTTGAAAGCCACTTCTTCATATATAAAATTTTCTATGTACTTACATCTACTGCTTACCTCTGGCCTCTGTCCTACTGATTTAGACCTACCTCATCTTAAATATATTGACATCTGGGGGGAGGGCAGAGCTCAGTGGTAGAGAGCGTGCTTAGCAGGCACGTGGTCCTGGGTTCAATCTCCAATATCAATCAATCAATCAATAATAAATTTAATTGCCTCCCCCACCAAAAAAAAATTTTTAATAAAAAGTATATATGTATATTCATCTCTGGAAAGGTTAGCTTCCCCGTATTATTATGTTATGCCTTGAAAGATAATTAGGAGTAACAGATGGAAATAGATTATGGAGGCCATGCAGGTGGGGGAGGTGGGAAAGCAGGAACAAAAGGTGAGGCTGGACATCTCATACTCAGGGAAAACAAATGGACCACACTAGCTGGGGAAGAGACTTTCTGCAAGGGAGCTGGAAACAATAAACTTAGAGCCGTGTCTGAATTGTAACATACAGAATGAGTAATGTTACCCTGTAGACACTAAAGGGTTTTGAATGGGGGGCCAACATGATAACACGACCATCGTGAAGATTATTGCTACAGTATTATTCCTCCAATAATTTAGAAATCAAAAGAGAATGCAGCTTATTAAAATAGTTCATGTGTAAGAAAATGAGAACAAGGGTTACAGCTGAATACGTATGTTTTCTTCAGTGTTTAGACAAGACAAGGAATTTGGTTTTTCAATCTGATCTAGCCATTTATACAACCAAGGCAGAAATACACTTCACTCCTAGACACATTTAATAGCACACAGTCCTTATTGCAAACTGTTTCCTTATTATTATGGCACATTTCTAGTAGTGATAAATACCTAGTGAGAAGAGATAAGAATTTTCAAATATGATTAGCACTAGGAAGGTCCTAAATTTTAAGTGTTTACTTTTAGGAGTCGTCACTTCACCTCCCAAAACCTATGAAGAAACAATTCTTACTTTTGATGGAAATCATGCGTTTTCAGATTTTTGCTTAAGATATTTGGGTACTACTTGATTGGGGGAAGAGCTGAGAAAAAAGAATCAAAGAGAAATCCTAGAACTAGAAGGAATTAGTTATCAGGACTAGAGAAGTCTAATCACCTGCTGACTTCAAAATTCAACTTGGCTACCCAGTGAGCTTCTGAAGACTGAAAGAGGCTTTCATAAAGGAAACAGAATGAAATGGATCATACAGAAGGGACTGGGGTCTTTGAAACAGGAGAAGCCAACAGGTCTTCTTTTGGCTGATATATAAAATTAATAATGTAAAAACAGAATATAAAGAAAAAAAGGGTATTTACCATCAAGCTCTTGTGGACCATCAGGAAGAATCAAGTCAGGTGCTGGCTTAGAACCATTTATGAAACTTCAATGGACTAATCCTAAGAAAATAATTCCAGATTTGCGCAAAGATCAAGCCACACGGATGACCACCGCAGGATTCTTATGAATTTTGTCTTTAAAATACCCCAAAAAAAAAAGAGAGCCTGAATAAATTACGGTTCTTCCTCAAGACAGAATCCATGGCATTTTTCAAAAATGGATGTAAAAGAGAAACACTTCCGAACGGTGGTGTGAGAATCTCTCAGGACCTTCTCCCCAGCGAAACAACCACAACTAGAGAAACTTGTGTTTAAAAACAACAACAATTTAAAGTCTGTGGAAATTGTCCTAAGGGCATACAGCAAGTGGAGAAACATTTATTCATGGAATAAATGGAAATCCAATAAATCTTGGTAAGAACGGCTCAGTGTCATGGAAGCTCTACCCCAGGCTGATAAGAACCAAGGAGACAGGGCTCCTTTTTCCCCTGCTCCTTTCTGGGAAGGAGAGTCTGTCAGCATTTAGCACACCTGTCCCCTGCCACCCACCCCCACCCCGATCAGTGCTGAAGAAACTCTACCCCAAGAACGAGCCGTACAGGGGCCCGGGATTCTCTTCCTCCACCAGCACCTACTTGGAGGGCAGCAGCTCCACAGCGGACGTGGCGGGTGGAGAACCCCCGCCTCCAGAACAGCTGGGTGGGCATCTTCCCCAGAGAGAGGCAGGCCATTAGAACAGAGAGCTCAGGAGCTCTCTCGAAGGGGACTGACTGTATTTGCCACAGAAATGTGAATTCAAGCCTGGGGGCGTTATCAAACACAATGGAAATCTTGGAGGGGAACAATTAAGAGGCCAGTGCCTCCTCGACAGCCACAGGTAAAACACTAGACTGGCTCAAAGTTTAACAGAGAACTGGGGAAAGAAAAAGCTAAGGAGAGCCCTCCTGGGGCCAGACAAGGCCTGGAAGACTCCCGAGGCAAAGAGGCCTGACTTTAATCGGATCAGACTGTGGAGGAAGTTGTGCCCAGGGCATTGTCAAAAACAATAGAGCAATCAGGCAGCAAATAACAGAAGCTAATAGCAATAGAGACAGACCATCCAGAATCTTAACAGGGCGATCAGAGAAGGACGAAGTCTGCATCAAAGAGAGCCTGACAAAACCACCGTCTTCCCACTGAGTCCTGCCAGGGGCCCTTTGGAAATGAATGCCCGCTCTCCCCAGCATCTCACCTGGCTGCTCCAGATACTTGGCTTCGAGGTCTGATGAGATGCCACAGGCCGAGACTTTATAGGAAGATACGAAGCTTCCTATAAGGGACCGGGTCAAGGGAAATGGCTACAGGCTGGGTCCTTAAAAACAGTGTTAATCTGTCCAATATCTAGTTTCAAAAGTGGGTGATCAGTAAAAGTATCAGCAAATTCATCAAAAGGAACACAATGTGTCAACCTAGTCACTGAACATAGTGGCAGCCAGGAAACCAGTGAAAACACTTGAAAAGTACCCGGGATGCAGTGCTGGGTTTCTCAATACTATGCTGGCATTAGGATGCAATCAGGAATTCAGGATAGGATCCTAACTCACTCCTGAACCTCTCCCCATACACACATACACACCATCACCACCACCACCATGACGACCAAGGAGGGACTAGCAGGATGATACCACTCCTGCCATAGGAGTTAGCACGACACTCTGGTCCCCGTGAAAACTGCCAAGAACGCTGAAGGGAGAACTGAGGCAGAGGCCCAGTCTGTCCATTTAACATGAGGATGGTGGCGAAAACGTCTCAGCACGACAAAGACATCCACAGAACTATCTCCTGTTAGTCTAGAGTCACCTCTCAACACCCTGTACCCCCAACCGAATGGCACCTTTGATCTCAGCCTAAGCCACTGCTTATAACTCTCTGAACATCCGGTCTTCTCTGCTTTTCGTTTTCCTGCATGTGCTAATCTCTGCTTAGGAGCCGCCCCCCCCCCATTCCCACTCCCCTCACCTGGCCAGTTCCTAACGATCATTTCAACTCTATGAAAACATCACCTTCTCCAAAAGTCTTCGCAAGACCCTCACTCTGAATATGCAGCTCACAAATTCCCATGTCATCCAGAAACGACGTCTCTCATGGCCCCTACGTTATAGCGGAGTTATCTGTTTTGGGTGGTTTTGACTGTAAACTTATTAAGACCAGAACTGTTACTCAACAGTCCCCTTATGCATAATACTCAGCACCCAGCCAGGCACACAGGGGCTCAACAAAGCTGTGGTAGGTGAGTGAGTGACTGTAGCTGCCAGGGTGCAAAACTGCCAAAAAGATGCCAAGGCACCCCAAAAGTTGAGACCATAACCACAAAAATAATTCCAGAACCCACTGTTGGTCATTCTAAGACTGCAAACAAACTGTCTGCCTTCATCGGGACTCATAAATGAATGGATGGTGTTAAGCCTATAGGTCACAATAGACTTACTTTATAGCTATTGGAAGGTATAGAATAGAGGGGATTCACAATATGAGCTCTGGGTAAACCAAGATAAAATAACGTGATAATGTGTGACACATCTGCATTTAAACAAAGACATCTTGGATATTATGCCGTAACTCATGGAGATGGTTTGAGAGTGGCATTTCAGGCAAAAAGACAGAATGTGGGAGAATGTATGTTACACGGAGAAACCTTCTTTGGGGCCACGCTCAAGTCTTACTTCATAGGTGACCAGTATTTAGGGTCACCAGATAAAATTTAAAATACAAATGCCTTCCATTTTAGTATAAGTATGCCCCAAATATATAAATATATATGTATATCCCAGCTATTGCATGGGATAGACTTACACTTAAAAAAATTGTTTATCTGAAATTCAAACTTAAGTGGGCATTCTATTAGTTTCATTTGGTAAAAACAAAAAACATACAACCCCCTAGCCCCAAAAAAAACTTTTAAAAAAGCATACTATTACACTATAGGACTTTTTCTGGTTCATTTAAGCTGCATCTCTTTTTTTTATTTTTATTTATTTATTTTTTTATTTTATTGAGTTATAGTCAGTTTACAATGTTGTGTCAATTGCCAATGTAGATCACAATTTAAGCTTAATCTTTTCCATCGAGAGTTAATACCCCTTCCTCATGCTCTCCCCAGTTTAATTAAAAGTTTATATTTTAATTAAACTTTTAATTAAAAATGTACCTTTTAAATTCTGCACCATACTCATGACTGTTTTTGCCAAAACTCCGTGATATTCATTGAAATGACTGCCCTAGCGTGGAGCTGAGAAAAAAACCCCGGCTTGTGGAGAGGAGGCAGCAGAGAATTCCCAGCCTAATTACCCAGCCAGCCAGCTCCTTAACACACTCTGTCACTCGTCGTATGGTTGTTACTAGTCACAATAAAAATAATTATATTCTCATTAAATAAGACTATTTCTCATAATAGCCTAATTTGATCTCCAGTAAGGACCTGGTCCAGCAGTGTTATGGAAAGCACACTGCTGTTGATCTCAATGGCAGCTCCCTTGGCACAAGGAACAGAGAATTATGTTTTCCTGTTCGGCACCACCACCACCTGTGAAATTCCTAAGGTTTCGTCTTCATGGAAATTAAATCTCCTGCTCAGGCTGAAAACATTTCTATTTATAATGTTTGCGCATGGACACAGAGAGGGATTCAATAATCCCCAACTTCCCTTCGCAAGGTTTTCATGTCTTCCTTCAGATGTGTTTTGTATAAAACACACATCTTGATATTTTATCAATTACAATCACGCAAGCATGACTATTAACATCTTTATGAACTTTTTAGCACTATAAATTATTCAAAAACCTAAACGTCTGCAAAAAAAAAAAAAACTGTCTTTTGAATTTACCCTCAAAAGCCAGTTACCACATTAAAAATAAAAAATCAGTTCAACCATTTTAAAGTTTGGTGACGAAAGTAGAAACATTGCCAGCATCTTCATTTGCGTTTCTTCCTTTCCCGCTCAATTCTGCTGTCATTTATAATTTTAAATGTTCTTTTAAAAAGAATGCCTTAACTCCACCCACCTGGAGAGCCAAGGCCTAACATACGTCCAGGTGTATCAAGCACTGTTTCAAAGTCACCATGGTAACCACTAATTGGGGGAAGAAATGCAAGTCAAAGGCGGTGCTCACACACTTCATTCTTTCTAAGATACACCTAGTGCTCATCATTTGATTTTGTTGAGATACCCTCCCTTCCTATAACAAGAGTGACTTTCAACATGGTCTGGCCATGCCTCCTCCAAGCTCAAGTGCTGCACTTTGTACAACTTCATCCAACCTCCAGGCTTTCCTCAAGGGCACGTTTTTCCTGTTTCAGGTCCATTGAAAATGGAAATGTCCACCAGGGAAGTTGGACAGGACTCAGCAACGTCTGGGCACAAGTGAGTGCCACTTCTGCTGGTCAACTCGGGATGACCTACCTGGACTGGACCAAGGGCTGTCCTCCCCAGAGAGTGAGGACAACGGCTCACGCGACTCCTCAGAGAGCCACCTACTCAAACGGTGGCATTGTCGACCTGTGGCTGTTGCCTCGACTCCTGCACAGCTACCAGATTTTAGCAGAAGGTGGGGTTGGATAGTTCTCCAAATTGAACCTGATCCTCTCCAGACCTCCTCTCCTGGTCTCAATCCCCAAACACCTCCTCCAAGTGCCCACATTACCCTGTCCCGGGTCAGAAAGCTCTTGGCTTTGCCCAGTTTTACTTGTTCTCAACTCTGGCTTCAAATTAGAAAAATCCAGAGAGTACTGTTTGGTTGGTTGGTTGGTTGGTTGACTGGTTGGTTTTGTTTATATCCCCATGTCCAGTGACCACCCTGAGAGATTCTGACTCAACTGGCCTGGGGCAAGACCTTGTGAAAAACATTTTAATAGCCTCCCCAGATGATCCTACAGTTCAGCCAGGATTCAGAGCACTGCTTTTTTCGGTTTCTCATCCATTGTTCTGTAAACTATATGTCAGGCTTCCTTCAGGGTCTTCTCTTTGCAACCTCAAGATGTGTTCTTTTGCAGAAGTTGGCTCTTGAGAATAGAAAGCTTTGAGTTTTAAAACTACCATCTCTCAGGTGGGCTCCGAGGATTTGTTTCAGAAGTCACAAACAGTGGCTGTTTCTTCCTCTCTGCCTTCCTGCTACCACAGTCCTCATTCTCCTGAAGGAGGAAAGCTCTGACTGGTCAGGAAATGGCCATACAGTCTGAACAGCAGCAAAGCAGAGCACAAAGAGGAATATTTCCAGATACAAACCACATCATGTTCACTCCCTTACTTCATTTCCCCTTTCCCTTAAGCACCCTCCTGTTGAGGGACGATTCCTTCATTGATATTCCTCCGAACCCTCATGACAAGGTTAGGAGGGTACTCATGGTTCTCTGTCAAGGACAGAGGGAAATGACCAGAGCCACAGGAGGCTCTCAGCCTCAGCCTGGTCCTACAAGGACCCCTGAGAAAGAAAATGAAGGCATTTTCACTAGCATACAAGGAATTGGGCCTAACCCATAATCAATCTTATTTATCTATGCAGTGACCCAAGGTGAGCACAGTTACTACTGAGACCCTATCCCATAAACGAAATCATCCAAAATGTCTTGCCTCACATGCTTGGGGTTTAAATCAAGCCACTTCTCATGGGCCGGGAAGAGAATGAAAAACGCCATATGATATCACTTATATATGGTATCAAAAAACAAAATAATAATAAGGACACAAATGAACCATTTATTATTTGTAACTCAGATGACTGATTTCTTAAATATGCGTAAGCACATCTGACTGTCCTTTATGATTGGATTACCGCATTCTGTTGATTTTTATTTTGTGGTTGGCTTTATTCCTTTGATAACCGTGTAAGTTTAAAAAGCTAAAGCTCTAATCTGTTCTTAGAAACAATGATCAGTGCACATATGTAAACTAAAAAAAAATCTGCAGTATATTGTATATGTGTACATACATGCAATATAATGTATATATGCAGTCAAACTATGATAATTCTACCTAATAAAAGCGGGAAAAAAATCAAGTCACTTCTAGAATATGCGATTTGAATGACTAACACCCTCAGCTTGCTACCTCGAGAATGCCTTCCTGTGATAAGCCCAGAACCTTTGGACTTACCCTTCCTAAAGAGCCCCCAGAAAGAAACTTGCAAATCTGTTCTCTGTTTCATTGACTGTGGCTGTTGCTGCGGCCCTGACGTCCCAGGGGAGCCAGGTGGTCCAGAAACCCGTTGCAGGGACCGAGGCCCACCCAGCCGTCCCAGGCACAGCGGTGTTGGCTCAGGCTACAGGAGCAGGAGGCTTCTCCCCACAAATGTTACGATCAGCTGGCACCCAGGCCTGAGAGCCCTGTAGCAGGTATGGGTTGGGAACCACCGTGAGCGAAAAACAGGAGCCAGGAGCCTTCTCCTCCATGTAACTACTGCCCGCAGCTATGGAGGAACCATGAGGGGCTTGTCAGCATGACGACCTGGTGGTGACGCAGCGCTCCCAACTGAGACACACAGGAAGCCGTTTTCCTTGGGACACACCCTCCCAACAAGATACCTGGTGGAAAGGAGTTTTGAGCATCTTGTCACATCCACGTCCAGACCAGCCTCCCCACAACCTCAGAGAGGGATCGCTGTTACCCTTGGGGCCAAAGGGCCCATCAAGGTTTCTCTCTGGACCATCCCATAGGGCTGGATCCAAGGCGTGCTCCTTGGATAGCAAAGGAGTCCCTTCCATGATTGACGTCCAAGGGAGGAAAAGGTAAGAACGCTGAAGAGTCGGTGGTGGCCTTCACTCCAAGTCTGTCTTCAGGGACCCTGCTCCTCCCCGGGCCCCACCTCAACTCTCTTCCTGGCCAGTATCCCCAACCCCAGGCCCCAGAGCCAAAAGGGGCCTCCCCCTTCCTTCCACCCAGTCACCCTCACCTCAGAATGACAGAAACTGTGTAAGACTGCTGCTTTCTGCCCTAGCACTCAACAGACAATCACATGATAGTCTGAAGTCGACTGTTTTCCCAAGACCCAGACCAGTAAGTTCTGCCCACTGTCACCTTATTACATGACACAGGAGCGACAGAATAAAAAGTAGATGAAAATATTCATTTAGGTCCCCTCCACTAAGGTATAAACGAGAAAACTGAAGCCCTCGGGATGCTGTCAGAGTGAGCACAAAGTCACTAGACTAAACCAGCCATTCCGCGTGCAAAAATATCACTGCCTGTCTGTGAGGAAACTCCCCTTCAACGATATAATCCCTCGATATGGAGCTCACTCGTGCCTACAAAACACCTTACTGCTTTGTGCAAACTGCACTGGGGTGCCTAGAATTTTACCACTGAAAACTTTACACAAACCCAAAGCGTGATTAACACATATCATTTGAACCATGACCAACCATACACTGGTGGGACAATTCACTAAGTTTTCTTTGTCTCTGTTTTGGTTTTGCCCTCCTATAGGTCAATGGGAAAGTCGAAGTCTTCATTTAAATTTCCCGTTACTTCGGGTGCACATGTCTCTGCTTCACACCGTTTCACTGTAGCCTATTTCATCGTAAATTACGGGTCCTATGAAGAGAGCTTTATTGCATTTCCCATTTGCTGTTGTTTGCACTTTGCTATCAATATTTTCCCACCAATATGCAATCCAGAGGCTGTTACGCTGACACTAATGCTAATGGGTTATATTACGCTTCTGTTCCACTACAGCGCACATTTTTTATAAAACATAAAGAGCCCATTTTGCAGATGTTCGTACAGCCTCACAGCACAGACCTGCTTGTGTTCCCCACTGAAAAATAAGCCTCGACGTCCTCCCTCCCCCAGCCAGCTGCAATTCAGAAATTTCAAAAATACCTAAATTAATTGCATCCTGAGCCTTTCACTACAAATTCCTGGTCCAAATGCAGGACAGGCATCAGTAGCCTTGTCGATGCAAATGAACAGCCTGCTCACAGCAACATCAAACCGAGCAGCAAAAGCAGAAGAGCAGATGTCTCCAGAAGGAACGAGCCCCAAGATTACCATCACTGAACCGTCCAGTGCCGTGATGTCAGGACTGATTGCAAAAAGGAGCTGTAAATGGTCCAAGCCACGGGGGCAGCACATCTGTGCCAGCTGTGGAACTCCGCCCGAGCCCTGGCTGGGAGCACAGCACGACAGCTTGCTTCTAAAGGGAGGAGAATCCTCAGTGAAGGCAGAACAAACTCAGTCTCCCCTGGGTTCAGCAGGAAGTCTAGAGAACACTGCTTATTGATTTCATCCCACAAGACACTTGTGTTTTATCACCAGTAAACAGTCCTTGTGAGTCTTCTCGAGAACTCGAGGCAGCTCAGATAAGAACACATTTTCCCCTGGTCCTTTTATTTAAAAATAACTTGTGGGTTAAAACACAAACACACACACACACACACACACACACACACACACACAATGGATGCCCCAGCTGTCAGGCACAGGGCTGGGAAGTCTACCTAGCGCGGCTGAGCTCTGTTCTAGGTATTGATTGAATGTGAGACCTAAGGCAAGCTTCCTCATCTCTCCCTGTCTCCACGTCACCAGCAGGAAGACCAGGCTGATAAAGCTGCCAGGATTCCTCACAGGGACTGCACACAACTCCGTAATGAGCAGAAATGTGCTTCCACCGAGAGGACTGTGCTGACATGCTTGGAAACAACAAGGCGAATTAACAATAAACAGAAGAGAACTGACAACACCGATGAGACCAAGGAGACTTGGTCATTCCGATTACGCGTCTGGAAAATGACACTTCGGTGCCAATTCTGAGTGGCTGAGCTTGATTCCAAAACTCCACCAGTGCTAGGCTTATTGCCAGTTCTCATCTGCTTTTATGTTGGAACTTAATGCCTTTTTACATTCACGCTCACATCCTTGTCTTTCTTTTTGCCTTTTTTCTTTCTTTCCTTTTTTTTTTTTTTTTTCAAACAGTGCTTTGCATGTTGTGGTGACCAATTTTAAAACTTATGTTGTATGTCCAAAACACAGCAAGCATCAAGAAAGACTCTAAGGTCAGATGACATATTTTGTTGGCTTGAAATAATTAAAGCAGTATCACAATAATTGAGTCACTGCTTTCATCATTCTTTTTTCTGGAATTATGTAAAAAACAGTACCAAACCAGCTGGCTGAAACCTCTCTCTTACCCCATCCTCTCCACCAACCCCCAAACTTTCCAGCTTTCAAAATAGGTGCATTTAGAACTGTAGGAGGATGGGGCCAGATAAAGTTAACATGCAGCCTATGTAGAGTACAAATCTCAGGATTTTCTCTTTGTCTTCTTTTTCTAGGGCCAGAAATTGGGCAGATCCGGGTTTTTATGGAACCTATAGATTACACAGGTTAGTGGCACTCTTTGAGAATGAGAAAACACAAAGCTTTTCAAAACTATATATCCATAACAACACATTGCTAGGGCCCCTCTCAGGAACTTGGAAGGGTCTCATGCAGGTGAGGGGCCTTGAAGCTTAAAATAAATCTGCCTCTAGCTCGACGTAACCCTCTCCCACTGTTTCCCCACAATCCTTTCCCTCCTACTACATTTTTCCTGGTGCCTGGGCACTAGATGGAGTCTGCAGGAATGTCAAAACATTCCGTATTTGTAGGATGAAACCTAACAGACCAGCTCTCTTTCCAGAAACTTCCAAGAAACGACCTTAAAAGGAAAAAGAAAAAGACCAAGGGCAATGAAATTATTTTTTTGATTTGAATTTTAAAACTACGCTGACTTTTCTGGCCCAAATCCTAGAGGCAAGAAAATCAGAGATCAGCTGATGCCAGTGACTGAAAGAAGCAGGTCCCTTCCATCACAAGCTCTTCATGTTGATTCTTAGGGAAAATCTGACCAGGGACCTGGCACATTCTAATTTTAATTAGAGCAAGGAGTGAATTAACAACTTTAGCTGCCAGCACAAACAAAAGCCTGGAGAAGCCAGTTTGCTCCCCTCCTTGCAGTCAGCATCACCTGTCTCCTGCGCTTGCTATCTCTCTGCATTTAGAACAGCCACCCCGGGAAAAGCCGAGGAGGAGGTGGAAAGAGATGCAGCTGTTGTCAAAAAAAAAAAAAAGGGCTGTTGCAGCTTTTGTAGTCCCAGCAGTGTACTTAGCTCAGGACCAACCAGGACAGCCAGTCACTTAAACACGTCACAGAGAACCCAGTGCTCATTATAGCGTAGGTCAGCAGATGGGCCACCTTTTGGGTGGATGCACCCAGGGACACCGAGTGGCCCAGCTGTGGACCTCTGAATCGGCATCTACACCACAAGTTCAATATCAACATTATAATGACAATATAGTATTCATCCACCCTGAAATTCAACCAACAGATGGAAAGATACACTAAGATATTGCAAAACTGTTGGAGCGCTTAATGTTCTAGCCCAGGCAGCCCATGATAGGACTGCGGGGGTACTGAGATGGTCCTCCCAGCATCCGTGCCTCTCCTCCGAGCCGCCTCTTCTTGGGACCTCTCCCTGTCCTACCCAAGGCAGCAAGCTCAGCCACCGCTGGTCCCTCCCCCCTCACGCCCCACATCCAAACTGTTTCAGACCCTGAAGTTTCATCTCTGATACATCCCTTGAATCTGCCCCCTTCCTTTCTATTTCCACCGCATCTGCTTTCATTCGGACTCGTATAAATTTTTTTTTCTGGATTGTGACATTAGCCTCCTACTGGTTTCCCAATTTTCAAACTCTTTTATTTCTCTCATTTACCCTCAAATTGTCAATCGCTTTTTTCTGAAGCAAAGATTTCTGTACTTTGCTCTGTGTGTATATTTACAAACCTTCTGTGGTTCCCCATTGCCTACAGATTAAATCCACTGTTGGTCACGACCACGGTCTACCTCTGCAGACTCACCTCCTACCGCCTGTCCCTTGCCCTCTCTGCTTTGGCCACGTGGGCTTTTTCTGTTTTCTTTTTCCTTTTCAACTCCATGCTTCTCCTATCTTTCTGCTGGGAAAACTTCTCCCTTCTCTTCATCAAAATCCAGCTTAAACGTCGTTTTTTCCTATGAGTCTCCATCTGACCCCTCCTCCTCCTAGCTGGGTTAACACGCCCTTCCTCTGGCCTCCCCTGTAGTATCTACCAGTCTACCTTAAGAGATAAATACCTGTGTTCATGTTCTTGGTGGACAGGTTCTATTCACCTCTCTGTCCCCAGCACCCAGCACAGAGCTGGCATGTGAAAGCACTCTATAAATACTTACTGAAACAAACAATCTCACCCAAATAACCAGGACTGATGTGTGGAGCAGATTTAGAGGAAGATTGTGCTAATTTTTCATGACACTACTTCTGGAGTGTCGGAGTGTGAGTGCAAGGGTGATGGGAGGAGGTCAGTCACTCGTATCAAAAGAACTTTATTAATCAGAAGAGGTTGAAGGACTGGGAAGAGGAGCTGCTTGTATTTTGAGGCTATGTTCTTTTTCATTTTTAAATCCTGTACCCTTGACTTTCTGCTCTGGTTGCTATTGGTCACCAAAGTTTTCCCAAAGCAATGCTCCCTGAAAGGCTAAGAATGCTAGGGTCTCTTAAAATTGACTTACACCCTTTTAGCTCTCAAAGCTCTCCTTGAAACCCCAGTTCCTTTCCCCAGTTGCTATTAGCTGCCAGCAGTATACACAGTCCACCAGCTAGCCTCACCAGTCTCCAGTAGGCAAACCAGCAAGCTTCCCACATTTCCTGCTTCAATTAAACCATCTAAGTTAGCGGCACACTGCCACCTCCAAAGGTTAGAGCAGGATCCTTCCCCAGGAACGGTCCTTATTGTTCAAATATCCTTCTCCAAGACACTCCTATTCCATTGTCACCCTGATGCAAAGTTCAGATAAGATTTGAATTTTTAAATTAATTATCTGCAAACAAGCTCTATAGTAGGCTGTACTCTAGTTCCCAGTCATTCATTACTCCCTATCGGTGACAGGATTATCCATTCCCACACACTGCCACGCGACTTCCTGAGCAGACCTAAACTGGAGTGTGTTTCCTTGCCTTCCTCTGGCTAATAATAGATGAACACACACACCAGATGCCAGTTCAGAGCAGAAGCATTCAAAACCCGTATTTATCTCCACCAGTTTTCCTGATTTTTACCCTCCACCGCACAAAAAAAAAGGTATGTTCCAGAGCAAGGCTGCTCCCTGGGAGCCTAGCTGATGAGCACATGTGGAAAAGAAACTGGCAAATCCCAGAAGAGCTGTCACCAGCCAGCTGCCAATGTAGACTTGATATTTTTAGGGTCATTTATAACTGTAGCACAGTTGATAGATACAACAGAGCAAAATGTTTTTATGCAAATACATCAAAATAAAAAATACTTTTTATATGAAAGCTCATATGAATCAATAAGAGGAAAACATCAAGTTCCCAAAAGATAAATGGGTAAAGGAGACAGATAATTTCCAAATGAGAAACTCTTATTAACAGATTGTAAAATATTCAGTGTTTTTGCTATTAATTTTAAAGTTAAAGGAACAATATGACTTTTTGTAAAAATTAAAATTCATATACATTAAGGCAGTACAACGGATACAGTAACAGACATCAGAAGGCATAGTACTTTGGGGGAAAAAACTGGCAATATGTACAAAAAGCCCTCAATTCTTATTTCTGCCACTTTGCTTTTCAAAATGACATCTCAATTTATAAGCCCACCGGGAGCACCTAAAGTCTAGTTTTCCTTTTTCTTCACCAGCAATTAATATTACCTTGCTTTTTCATTTTTGCATAGTGGCATTACATGGTTTGTCGTTACATTGATTCGCATTTTTCTGATTAATTAGTGGGCTTGAGACTTCTTCATATACTTCCTAGCCATTTCCTTTGCCCATTTTCCAACTGCACTTCTTCAGCTTTTCCTGGTACCTTACAAATGTTTTTCTGTCGCCCGATGGTTAGCCTTCTTGTGCTCTTTGATGGACAGAGATCTTTCATTTTCCTGTAGGCAAATTCACTGATATCATCCCTAAAGGTTTTCGTTTGTTTGGTCTCATATAGCAAATCCTTCCACATCCCAAGGCCACAAAGATGCTTGAAACATTTGCTTCTGCTTGGTTTCTTCGTTTGTTTGGAGACTTTAAATCACCTATCCTTCCCCACATACACCAAGTTGCTGTTGGTCTATTTGTGGGGCCACGAGCAGTACCATACTGTTGTTTTACTACGGCTTTGAATTATGTCTTACTGTCTAGTAAGGCAAACCTGAGTAGCTGTCCTTTTTCAATACTATCTTAGCACTGAATTTATAATCTAAAGTATGGGGGGAGAGTATAGCACAGTGGTAGAGTGCCTGCCTAGCATGTACAAGGTCCTGGGTTCAATCCCCAGAACCTCCACTGAGAATAAATAGATAAACCTAATTACCCCTAAAGCAAACAAAATTTTTTTTAAAAATCCTATAATCTGAAGTAAAACTTCAATCTTTAAAATAATAACTTATTCCAACTATGAGTATATCTTTTCATTTAATATTATTTTATGTCCATTAATAGACATGTTTAATATTTTTCTACTAGGGTCTTGCACATTCTTTATTAGGTGATTTACTAAGTACTTTACAGTTCTTGTTCTATTGAAAATGGCATCTATTACATTTTAAATTGATCTCTACTGATATAGGGAAATACTAATTAATTTTGCATCCAGCAGTCTTACTGACCTCTGTTGGGTTGTCTATGAAGTAATTATTTGATCTGTCATTTCAAATAAAAGAGTTACTTACTTTTTTTTATTTATTATGGTATCTAGGACCTGTAGGCAGTAGCAAAGTGGTCTCCTTGTCTTTCCTCAACACTAAGAGGAATAGATCTAAAGTTTCTCTGTTAAATAGATCAATTCTTAGTAAAGAGCTTTTGTCTTCTAGAAGTTTCTAATTCTCACTTTCCAGGAAGTATATATCCTAGGGAGATCCTACATGGACTCACAAGAGAACGCGAGGTCTATCACAGATGCCAGAGTGTCAGGGAAGCATTAGAGGTGACCAGGCATCTGTCACTGTAGGAATAAGTAAACGTGGCTCAACGACATTTAAATAAAAAGAGAAACCTCACAATTTACCCATGATACAATTTCCAGCGCCCTTTATTTCTCTGTACATCCCTATCTGGAATCACTTTCTTCTGCCTGAAGAACTTGCTTTAACATTTCACTTAGTTCGGGTCAGCTGATAATACATTGTTTAGCTTCTGCATGTCTGGAATCGTCTTTGCTTTTCCTCTGTTTTCAAAAGACACATTTGCTGGGTACAGAGTTCTAAGTGGACTTTTTTGCCTTTCAATGCCTTCAAGATGTTACACTTTAAAGAGAGGTCTGCTGTCATCCTTACCTTTTTTTCTCTGTACACATGTGACATTTCCTCTGACTGCTCTCAGTATTTCCTATTTAACACTGGTTTTGAGCAATTTGACCATGACATGCATCTCCCTTCTTTTGTCAGAGTTCTTTGAGCTTCTTAAACCTGTGGTTTATAGTCTGCCTCAAATCTGGAAACTTTCCAGCCATTTTCTTCTGTCTCCTCTCCCCACTTAGAGACTCCAATTACATGTTTATTAGGTTTCTTTAAGTTGTCTTACAGCTGATACTATTTTCTCTCTTTTCGGTCCCTTTTTCTCTGTGTATTTCCTTTTGGAGAATTTCTGTAAAATGCCTTCAAATTCATCCGTCTTTTTCTCTGCAATGTCTCACCTGCTGTTAATCTCATACAGTGAATTTCTCATCTCACACATTTTAGTTTTACTCGCTAAAAGCTCAGTGTAGTCTTTTTTATATCCTGTGTCTCTACTTAACTTTTGAATGGGTAACATAGTTTTAATAACTGCTCTGATGCTCTTGTCTGGAAGTTTTAACATCTGCGTCAATTCTCGTTCAGTTTCAGTTGGTCGATTACGAATCACATTGTCCCACTTCTTTGCATGTCTGAAAATTCTGACTAGATGCCAGGTATCCAATTTTATCTTGTCACATACTGGATTTATTAGATTTCCTATAATTGTTGTTGAGCTTTGCTCTGGGATGCAGTTAAGTTACAGACACTTCGATTATTTCAGGTCTTGCTTTTAAGATTTGTCAGGCAGGACGGGGGCAGTGATTATTCTAGGGCTAAATTATTTTCCACTACTGAGGCAAGACCCTTCTGCGTACTCTACTCGATGTCTCACGAGCTGTGAGGTTTCTCAGACTAGACGTGGGAACAGATGCTGTTTCTGGCCCTATGTGAATATAAGTTAAGAGTTATCTTCAATTCTGTCTCATGATTCTTTCTCTGGCCTCATACACACACCGATCAGGACTCTACTGAATACTCCAGGGGCACCCTCTGCCGATATCTGGGGTTCTGTTTCTGTGTAGCTTGCTCCTGTCTAGGACTCTGTCCTGCAAACACAAGCCACCTTGGTCTCTGCAGATTCTCAGTGTCATCTGTTTAACTCAGGGAGTCTTCCAGGAGCCACCTGGGCTATCCCACCCCTGCATCATGGTCTGGAAACTCTTTCAAGGATCTTTTATAGGGATCACTTTTGTTTCTCATTTCTCAGGGAATCACTCTTTCATTGTCTCGTCCAGTGCCTTGCAAACCTTTGACTAAAATAGTTTGGTATTTGTTTTGTTTTGTTTGTTTAAGAGTGTTACCCCTATTACTTCATCTTGGCCAGTAATTATTTATGTAAAATTTAAAAGCATATAAAAGACTATATGTTTTTCAAGAATAAATGTATATAAATGTCTGAACAATTGAATGGAAGGGCATGTATTAAATACATAGGAGTGGATGTGGGAGAGACAAGGGCGGGCTGGTGACGGTAAATGAAGGGAACAGCAAAACAATTAAATGAGCGAAGTTCTTGCCTGGTGAAAATCACTTGTCTTGATTCCAGAAATATGACTCTATTATGCACACCTGAGGTCCAATTTTTGTTTAAATGAGTTAAGCATTCAGTTCAAGTAACTAGGAAAACAACTGAAAGAAAATCTAAGTAAAAGAAAAATTTTAAATAGATATAAACAATCTGAAAGGACTCTCTCCCACCATAAGGATTCAGAACAGAGAATTTATAGGTAACTTCTGTCACACTCTCAAAGGAACAAAACTCCCTACCCAAAACTATTTCCAAGAGTAGAAAAACAGAGGAGAAGCTACCCATTTATTTCAAGACAGAGTAACCTTAACACCAGTACTGGAAAAAAATAGCACTAGAAACCAAATCATGGGTCAGCTTTTTGTTTTTTAGTAGATATAAAGTCTTAATTTTAAAATTTGAATCTAACAAGTGAATCTAACAATGTTTTAAGAAAATATTGATTCTTATTTTGTAGTTGGCTTTATCCCTTTGATAACTGTAAGTTTAAAAAGCTAAAGACCCAAGTTGTTCTTAGAAACAATAATTATTACATATATGAAAACTAAAAAAAACATACTGTATATATGTATTTACACGCAATATAATGTGTATGTGCAGTCAAACTGTAATAATTCTACATAATAAAACTGAAAAAGGGAAACTAAAGAATACATGACAAGTTTCATTCCCTTCTCCATATGTCATGATATTCCTTTCATTAAACAGATGATTTAAAGTTAAAAAAAAAAGAATAATATATAATACCTAAGGGAGATTTAATCTAAGGAATACAATAATGATTCAACACTTAAAAACCTGAAAAAGTAAAAGAAAAAAGTTTATGTCTTCAGTTACAATAATTGTACTTCTTCCAAATCTATCCTAGGTAAACAACAGACAGTTCAAAAGCTTTATTCACAATAATGTCCACAGACAGTGTATACAGCAGTGAAAACCACAACAGTCTAGTCTAAATGTTCAACTATAGCTCTAATTAAGCAAATTATGGTATAACCACTCAAATGAATATTATAAAATTATTACAAAGAATTACATAGAAATGCTGTGATAAATAGATCCCTGACTTTGTTGGATTTTAAAACTGAGACCTCACTAAAGGCTTACTCTGACCACTCTATTAAATCTTACAACCCACTTCTATTCACCAAACACTCCTGGTACTCCCAGTCTGCCTTACCCAGCTCTATTTTCTTTTTTATGTAAAACTTATCAACTTCTAACAAACTGGATGATTCACATGTTTATATTTACTACTTATTAGAAATAGAATCTCCTCTATTTTCCTCTTGTTGCTGGTGATTAGGTTCTTGTTTCCTCACAGAGAGAATTCAGAGATGAGACGTAGAGGCTAAGAAAGTAAAGTGAGGATTTATTAAGGGACAGACTGTACACTCTCAAGGGGAGAGCAGGCAGCTCAGGCGAGCAGCTGCCCTGACTTCCTTTGGTAAGTTGGTTACACAGAGTGTAAAAATGAACGGGCAGAATATTCACTGGGGAGGGAAGGGTTTGGGGTGGTATTCCCTGGTTTTTATCCCAACTCCACCTTCCCAAAGGGAGGAAGGAGTTTTGTCCTTATTGAGTCTGGATGGGAAGTGTCATGGCGTCAGTGCACGATGGGTACTTCTAATCTACAAGGCTAATTTTATTGAAATGATGGCATAATGAGCAAAAAGTTACATTCGGACATTGGAGATTCCTGCCTTTTCCCGTTTCTTTGTCAGCCTCCAGGACACTTGTCACCCCAAAATTTGTGATTTTTTTTAATCAGCCCACAGTTTCCTGCTTTTCTTTGTCCAGGGACCCCTGTTGTTTACATGACGTAGGGTTCCTACATTTGGCCCGGGCCCCTCCTTTTCTTGCCCAATTCCTGCCATTTGGCCTGCGTCCCCCTTTCTCTGCTCATATCTAGCTATCTGCCTGCTCTAACACTATTACAGTATGATCTCAACAAAGGAAAAGTTCTTTGTTTGGTTTTCTGATGTATCTCAAGCACCAAGAAATACCTAGCAAATTTACATTTTCAAATTTACTTGAATGAATGAATGAATAAATGGGAGAATGAATTTAACACTAGGAATTTTGATCACTTGTAAGTGACCTCAAATTCTACGACTTCTGAAAACAGACGATCGTGTTGAGGGATGAATTTAATTCACAGGCTCTGTGAATCAAATGTAGACAGAAGGTGCCTGGCATCTGAATCTCACTGAGGTGTTGTTGTTCTCTGCACATTTTATGGAGAAAATGACATGCTATACAACAGCATACCACTCAGTGATAAAAAGGAACAAACAACTGATACATGTAATAACACGGATGAGTCCCAGATGCATTAGGCTGAATGATGGAAGCCAGACAGAAAAACAGTGTATCCTGTAGGATTCCTTTCATATAAAATTCTAGAAAATGCACACAACGGTGGAAAATAGATCAGTGGTTGCCTGGGGAGGGATCATTGTAATGGGGTGTGATAAAACCTTTGGGGGTGATGGAAATTCTGTACATGTTGATTGTGATGGTAGTTTCATGGGTCCATATATCTGCCATATCTCATCAAATTGCTTACTTTATGTATGAGAAATGTATTCTACAAAATTCTACCTTAATAAACCTGTAAAAAAGAAAGGTAAAAATATATGCTCGAATGGTATTAATAAATGTAAACATTATCAAAACTTTCAATATAAACTTTGCTGTATGCCTGAAATTAACATTGTAAATTAACTATACTTCAATAAAAAAATTTTTTAAACCTTTTAATATGAATCTGATAAATGTCAAGGGTATTCAACAATGTTAAATGAAAAAAATCAGGATAAAAATCATACACATTGTGATTACAACTATGTAATCATAAATAGAGAAAAAAATTAGAAGAAAAGATACCAAAATACTAACGTTGTTTGGGATTCAACAGTGATGATTTATGGCGCTTTATTTCCTTGTTTTTACTTGTGTGAGTTTTTTAATTTCCTCTAATAAGAATATATTACTTTTGCAATAGAAAAAGATTTTAAAACCTATTTAATTACTCTTGTACTCAAGCATTATTTTTAACCCATCTTTCATGTCTCCGCAGGATTAATCATCCTAAAATATCGCTGCTCAGGAACCTACAGGGTTGATAAGTGCAGAGATCTTAAAATGTTCTTACCACAAATAAAAAATGGTGGTTATGTGAGGTGATGAATGCGTTACATAACCTTACTGTGGTCAACATTTTGCAATATAGACGTGCATCAAATCAACACGTTGTATACCTTAAACTTACACAATGTTAGATGTCAATTATATCTCAAGAAAGATGGGGAGGTAGAGGGGGAAGGGTACAGTGAGGGGTAAGTGGTAAAGCACGTGCTTAGTATGCACAAGGCCCTGGGTTCAATCCTCAGTACCTCCTCTAAGAAAAGTAAATGAATAAATAAACCTAATTATCTCCCCCCACAAAAAAAAAGATGGGGAGACAGAGCCTAGAGAGGCTTCCCACTGCCCAACACATCAGTTCCTGCTGGTGTATGTAGCCCTAGGATAACTTGTTTCCATTAGGTCTGAAGTAAACAGGACCAGACACTACACATTAAACTTCAATTTAAAAAAATTTTTTTAGCCTCAGATACATAAATGTTGGGTTATTTACCAGCATACCGGTGGCCACGAGACATTAAAATGGAATATTTTCCTCTTTCAGAAGTATGATCCAGGACTGTATTGGCTTTTTGCTGCCTTTCACTTTTTTGCCCCTCACAGTATTCTTTAAGGTAAGAAATACTGGGCAGCTGTATTTTAAAAGGTTGTTCATTATATATCTAAATATATTCCTAAACAATATTTAGGTTTGAAATTCCATCTGAATAAAAGGAAAAAAAAGATATAATTAGGGTCAGAAATTTCCACCTTCATGTAAAAGACCTATTTGGGGATTAGATAGTAGATGTCATAACTTCTAAAGCCATGTGCATATAAAACTCTCAAATATCCAAAGACATGACTTCCTTTCACATGTCACTGTACGATGCTCCAACTACGTGTTTTGAGTTTGGCTAACAGTGAAAACAAAATCGCCTTCTTTAATAAAGCAATTAAAATATAAACATTATCACCATGAAAAAAGGACTCCCTGGAAATTCTTTTTTACAAAGTCACTTTCTTGGACACGATGTTCTACTACAGGAAAACATTTCTTCAAATATGGAAATTTTATCAGCAAAGAAATTGCTGCTACAGATTTGCTAAGACGGGCCAGTCTGTTTATCCCCGTCTAAAATTCCTCTGTGGTGCAAAATGTTAATGTTGTAACTAATCAATGAATAAATTAGACCAATGGATGAGCACTGATTTCATAAGAAGCTGGATCAGCTAGGGCTCAGGCAGAGAAGCAGAGCCACAGTGAATGGTACGGAATAAGGAATGGCTTATAGAAATCAAAACCTAGGCAACTGTGGGAGCTGCTGCTTCTACCTCGGAGGTACCTGTGGGACCCGAAGTCAGTAGGGAGGGCTGGCAGTAGGCACAGAAGGAAATATGGGCGTGAAGTGGGGGAGAGTGAAAACAAGATGGAAACTGTGAGAACAAAATGAAACTTACAAGGACAAACTGGTACCCTCATTTCTTTCATCACCTCCATCGTGGATGCTGTTAAGTGACAGGCTGGTTAACTGACATCCTTCACCACAGAGCCTAGGATAGGATTCCGAGAATCTGAAGGATGCAGATGAGGGACAGCAGGGGAGGCAGGAGGGGAGGTGTGCAGAGGAGGAAGGAAACATAGAGCTGACCTTGCTGCCCCAAGTGCCAACCAGGTAAGCAGATCAGGCAACAGCATCTGACCCTACACTGACACCTGGCCGCTGCACTTCCACCTTCCAAATCTCTGTCAAATTTCTCTTGTGGTTAACCCTAACCCTGCCGGAACTGTGTCGGGAGAAGGGTTCTGGGGAACACAGTTCCAGCTTAGTTAGGCTAACAGGGAAAAAGCCATCACAGAAACAAAGTCCTGGACCAGTTTTCTTTCCCCTTGCTCCTTACAAATTCTTTACTCTCCCCTCATCCTGCACTACCTGTGGGTCCCCAGATTAAACCTACAAGCCACCTTCCTTCTCACCTCCAAGTCACTGCATATACTTTTGGCATGCTCTTGAGGGGACCAGGAAATATTTAGGGAGGAAAGTTTGACAGGGAGTTTGATACTGGAGTATAGAACTGAAGGAAAATGCATTAGAGGTGAAGATTTTGGCGTTAATCTGCATAGATGACCTCCTCTTCCACAGACACAGACAATAAGCCATCTAGGAAGAGCAAGCACCCGTGGAAAGAACAGTGGTGACGTCTTCGAGAACACCATCACATGGGCACACAGGGGTTCAGGAAAGGGGAAACACTTCCGTTCACTTCTGTTGCGCGGGATAGTCTGCCATGTCTATCTGTGGGAGTAAATTCAATAAATTTTAGTGAGTGTTTTCTAATATTTGAACTTCATCACAACTCTGTGAGGCAGACCCAAACTATTCCTCATACTTTGCAGACATGAGTCAACGACGTCAAATAGCCTGCAGCTAATAACCGACAACTTCCTTTGGTTCTTTCCCCAGTCACGTGAAGGCTATGGAAAGTCAGTAAGCTCCCCAGTGTATCCCTCTATTTTACTTTATCTTCCAAAATGACAGTTCCAGGAGCCCGTGGCATAAAGCCAAGCTTCTCAGACGTCAGAGGGTATCACTCTTGGCCCCTAATTTCCCTCAATACAAGACCTGCAGCCGTAGCTGGTCTGGAAAAATCAACCACATGGAGACAGGAAGGGCCAATGAAGATCCCGGTCAAAGAATCCTAAGGTAAGACCTTAGCACGTAACTATCTGACTTAGAATAGAAGCTCCCAGAGGGCAAGGAACAGGCTGTACACCACATTCTAAGCGGCAGCTAAGTGCTCTGATGGATAAGGAAAGAGAGCCCACGCCCTACAGAAAGTTGATGCCGTCTTTCAAGGCAATAGCTAGTTTATTCCTCCCAAAGCCATGACATCAGTCACTGTAACATCCCACCTGGAAGAGAAGTTCAAGCCCATCGTCATCTTTCCTCTGAGTCACTCTATTTTCATCAGCAAATGCGTGTCACGCCAAGATCTCTTTTGACTCTTTTGAGTGCGAAGACCGGGAACCCACTTCAGTCACCTCGTGAAATAAAAGGGTGTGTGATGAAAGAGACGCACCGATGGAAGAAGACGTTGTCACAATGACTCTCCATTTCTTCCTCGGAGACCTTCAGCCATACGTGATGTCTCAGCATCTCTGTACATTTGTTCCCGTCTCCTCCCCACCAAGCAGCTTTCTCACTTGGCTCTGTCAGAGTCATCACATGGTTTTGGCTTGCTACAGCCAGCTCTTAACTCACGCCCTCGTTCCATTGGCAGTTTCCCTAGTAGCTGGAAAATCTCCCCCACCCACGTTCCTGATTTCAGATTCTTAAGGGAAAATCACCTAATTCAACTCCTCTTTGGAAACAGGTCACGTATACAGGGCGAACATCACTGGCCAGCCCATGCAAGGGCTCCCCTGGGGCGATATGCCTACTTCTGAAGTCCAGCTAAGCCCAGGAAGCTGACTCGAGAAGCAACTAAATGGAAAAGAATCAAATCATTGAAAGCATGGCTTGACTGGCAAGAGAGTCTCTGAAACAGACAGTTTCCCAGTGAACAGTGTGTAAGCAGGGCAGGTCTTGGAAATGTAATCCATCTAGAAGTGTTAGTAACGTCTTGCCAAAGAGAAATCGAAGATCTCAGGATGATGAATTTTTTACATTAAATTCCTTCTGACATTTACAATATCAAATTAAGCCCAGTATACCATCATTAAGATTTTTTTTAAAAAGTTGATATCAGCAAAAGTGCATTGAAAAGTATTAACACCACATAAGTGTAAGGGCTGTTACCATTAGGAATTCTAAGCTTTCATTCCCTCATTTAATAGACGGTGCCTACTACGTGCCAAGCACTGCTCTATTTACTGGGGAAAATCAGCCATCGCTTTTCAAATTTCAAGTACGCCAAGGCTGTGAATGTACATGTTTTTTAAAAAGCCATTAAATGACTTTCTTTTCAGATGAAATCTGAATGGCTAATCACAGTTACTTCTCAGCTCCTAAAACCTAAATAGCAGAAGTGGCCAGTCCTTGAGTGAGACCTCTCAGGAAAACACAGCATGCTACAGGAAGTACATTGCTAATTCAGTGAAGTGGCGTACGTTGCTTTGTGTCCATGCTGAATGGATGCCCCAGTGCAGCATCGGGAAACCCTGCTGCTGACAACACCACATTTCAAAGGTACCTGAAAACTGACTTCACAGTCCCCTCGTGGTACCCAGATACTCCACGGCTCATATATGAGAAACAGGAATAGGTATATGCTGAGAAAACCCTTTTCTGTATATACACATTCCTGCCTTCCAGATTCTTCCTAGAGTATTAACATTGGGTTTTCACTTTGGGATTTTTTTTCTTTTCTTTTCCTTTTTTTTTTTTTCACTTTATACCCCTCGAACCCTATGTAGCTTTGCTGGATAATACTGAACAGCTGCAAAGTGCTACCCAGTGGGACCGCTGAAATTTTTGGCAATTGCTGAAATGACTCTATGTGTAGACACATGTGGAGATAGAAAAATTGTTTAAGAACCAGGGGACCTATCAGAATGAAAGATGCCAGCTAAGTGCTAAACATTATGATTTCATCTGAAAGGAGAAGGAGGCAGAGAAAAATAATATTGGTAAGGCTCAAAATGCCTCGGAAATACTGTGTTAATTATTATTAAGCTCATCAGGAGCCCCCAAGCCCAGCAAACTTGACCAGAAATCCATTTCCCTTCCCTCTGTCTTTCAGCCTGTACTAGACTAGCATTCTTGCTCCTAATGACTTCAATTAAAAGTGCTTTCTCATAAAACGTTGCCATTTCTCTTCCTTAGAACTATGGAGATAATTGTCAAATTGTTCTTTCACACTCCCAAATGAGATTTCTCTTCTCATTACAGTGAACTCTTTCATTGTGCTTTGTACGCATAAGGACTCAGAAAAATAAGTGGCCTTTCTGAATTACTGAGGGAAGGCTTTGTATGTTTGCTTGTTAAAACAGTATGAGAAACTGAGCTGAAACAGTTAATACACAGATAGATTCCTCTTCTGTGTGCAGCCCTGTATCGCCAGGGGCTGTCAAACATGCCCGCACTCAGTATCTGGAGTAAGTCATCAGGATGCAGAAATCAGGTCATCAGAGAACCAGTCCCCCCGCGCTCTGAGACGGACTACTTCATCGTCTCAATCACATCTGTAACATGAGTTAATGTTCAGCAGCAAGAAAACATTTGTTCTCTCGAAGAGGGACTCCACTAACTGAAGTGTGCCCCCGATTCCTTGCAGAAAACGTGAAATAGCTGGTAATGACAAGCGCTGACGGTGGCGAAGTTGACTTGGTCAATTACCCTCGGCTGAACTGCAGTCTATATGAAGCGTCTCACAAACAGAGATTGCTTGGGAGTGACAGGA
This sequence comes from Camelus dromedarius, assembly GCF_036321535.1. NCBI lineage: Eukaryota > Metazoa > Chordata > Mammalia > Artiodactyla > Camelidae > Camelus > Camelus dromedarius. The sequence continues at coordinate 14,603,686 of NC_087446.1, read as the reverse complement.
AAAGAGACACTCCTGCACTTGCCAACTTGCTAGGATAGGACATGGTTCTCCTTTGAGTAAATTGGGATTTCCCTCTCTCTCCCATCATTTCCTCTCATTAAAACAATAACATTAGCCATTTAGATGTGTTTACAAGGCAGTGGTTTCTACTGGGGTTGTAGATCGCTATTTCTTCCCTCTTCTCGTGCTGAAACAACGCTGCTCAATGTAAAATCTCCTACCGGTGGTTCACTTAAAATCAATCACCGAAGGACAGCAACGGTGGCATCACCTAGAATCCGAATATTAATTGCCTGTATCCTATCAAAAGAATCTAGTGTTACTTAATCTGGGATATCTGATAGGTGAAATTTCCAATTTTTCTCCCAATATGTTTGTCATCTTGCTAAACTACAGATGTTATACAGAAATTAGCATTGAATAATAAGGAAATTCACAACAGACAGAAAACAGTAAATCACATCCTCAGTTTCAAATGGTCTACCCCAAGCTTTGAGAGGAAATGTGGTACGATGGGGGATTAAAAGGACTCTGGTTTAGGCCTGGGTGGTTTGGAATCCCTGCATGTTATTAATGTCTCTGTACCTCATCTTCCTCACCAAAGATGTCAGCGGATAGCTTTGGCAGCCATAGTGTTACAGTTAGGGAGACATCATGATTATAGAGACAATGGACCATCAGGAAGAGGAGAAGCCTGGACTGCTGGTGATACCGTGGACCTACTACACTAACTCTGGAATTTCCTGCATATTATGGGAGATCAGTAAACCACACATATACACTTCCCATCAGGTATTCTGTTCTTTGCAGCCAAGCATGCCCTAATTTACAGACATTCTATTATTTTGCTATCCTTATGGACCTCAGGAGAAATCACCAAGACAAAAAGTCTAAGGGATTGAGAACTGAAATAGCATTTTTAATCCTTCCAAGATGAAGAAAAGCCAAGATTATAGCTCTGGATCTAACAGAAGTTTTCCCTGCCTTTAAGGTGGGGCCAGATCGATCTCAGTTTTACAAATGACTGGAAAATCTCTGTGACGGCGGGAACCTCGTCTTATTTGTATCTTTATCACCTGGCTTATTGCCGGGCACATCATAGGCAATGGAGAAGCCTTTGTGGAGTGAGCGTCGTGGAGTGATTCATCTCCTCTGCCGCAGCTTCCTAATGCTCTGGACTGGGGGCATCTGCGGTGCCCTCTGCAACAATTTGATGTGGAAAATATAGCCAGAAAACAAGAATGGCTTTCTGTGCTCCATCTTTCGGTTGCAAATGGCTCTCGACTGCAGACCCTCAACATAAACGCTTAGCCTCCCCAGTGCCCCCAATAAAGCTGCAATTTTCTTGATTCTGTATTTTTAAAAAGCCCAAGACCATCAGTGTGTTTGTGTTCCTCTGTGTTGACTGTAGGTTCTGATGCTGTTGCCAGTTTCCTTCTCACACTGTCAAATTTTATGTTCCCTTATTCTTCCAGCCATTTCAGGGGGGGAAATGCTAATTACCACGGGCTTAATAGCAGTTCTGAACGGCACCAGAACACACAGGTCTCACAAGTACCTGTCACCGGCGAAGTTTCCAATTACCATAATTCCATTCCTAATTCAAATTACCGTAATTGCTCTCCATTAATGCAACTTTCTTAAAGCTGAAACATCAAAGAAGAAGCTGGCACTCATGTTAGCTCAGTTGACGACTTGCAAAAATAAAGTGTCCATTTTGCAAAGAGGATGATGTTGGTCTGAAAAAATAAATGTATCAGTGCTCTGAGCTCATGAGACCCATCGTATTATATTTTGACTCTTCTGTCAACATTTGTAAAAACTGAAACCATCCATATCTTCCTTCCTCTCTCTTCTGTTCTGGACAAAGGGTAAGAAATGGTCTTTTGGTTTCAGCGTTTACCATGAGAAAATTCAGCCTGTCAGCTCCTCAACTAACTTTGCTCTTACAAATCCATCTATTTGGATAAAAAGTGGTTTCACCATCCTGCAGTCATCAGTTCCACTGTTAATGATCCTTGTTTTTCTGAATAAGTCCTGCTTGTTTTTCTCACATACTGGAAAGGGGCTAGTCCACTTCCCAGAGTTGGAGTGGTTGAATATCTGTGCTACACCATCAGTGGACTGTTCCTGGCATTTTACCAGGAAGCCATTAATTTTGTAATTTGAAATACAGGTAATTCTTCATACTGGAACTCCAAGAAACTGCCAGAGGTGAGCAAGAAGAGCCAAAGGTCACTGTATCAGCTGGACTCTTAAGAGTATCTGGTTCCCAAGGAAGCGAACGTACCGTCCTTTAATTCAACAAGTGAAACATTCAGTAAGTTTACCTAAATCAATTCATTAAATGATACGTTTCTCAAAAACGTCTAAGCAAGGACGACAATAAGTTTGTTTAAAATTCTCAGCAAATGATCAAAGCCATTGATGCTTCGCTGTCCTGAAGAATCTCTGCAGTAGTCGGCAGATCGGTCCAATATTTAGTAGCTTTGAAGGCTGAAAATTCTGCATCTCCAAATGCCACAGGCACCTTTAGGATTAGCTCCAGGCTGCACCAATGTAGAACTCTCCACTGAAGATAGGAAACAGGATTGTTCCATTGGAAACTCTGAAGGGTTCAAAAAGAGGGAGTCCACCTAATGACTTATATCCAGTCAACAAAAGGCTCCAGGGATGGAGTCACGGGGTCACAGCTACACCCTGGAAGCTTCTCTCACACCCTGTGCTCCCAAGCATTTTTGACATATATTTAGGTTATTGTTGCATTCTGCTCCACAAAGTTAGGTAGAAAATAAACTTCATTTGCACCAACAACTTTCTCATAGATTTCTATCAACAAGAGGCAGTCTTGGGATAACTGGAGATGAAAAAACAAATAAAACAAAACCTAAAAACGTATTAAAGGAAATTTGTGGGGACAGTATGTGTTAGATTATATATATATATATATATACACACACACACTTTTTTTTTTTTTGCCTTTTAGACCATCATATTTTTGAAGGATGATACCAAAATTTACTCTTGCCTTCATTTTTTTCTGGCAAAAAAAGCAACTCAGTTCATGGGTGCCTTGGACCATGACAGAATGAATTATAACAGATATGACATTATTACCATTTTAGCCAAAACTTAACTGTGCGAGTAGGAAATATGCAAATAGGAGATCCATTCCAACACCTGGCTTGATTCTTTTCTAATATCAGTGATATTTCTCTGGTCAGATCTCTAGAAGTTCAAGTCCCACACTTCAGGCTTAAATCTCACATTCCTCATCTGTCAGTTGGAAAACATGGTACCCTCGGGGTTGCTGATGACATAACAGAGCAGGAAGTATTCGGTAGAGGGCTACACACCTGAAGTTTCCTCTCTGATGGACTGAAAGTTCTACGAGCACCAGGACCACCTACAATAGCATGGGGCAAATGGGAGATGTCTGTGGAATGAATGGATTGAGTGAGTGAATGAATGGGGTGAATAAATAAATTATCAGTGCTTTTAAAATGTAGAAATGTCTACTGTATTGGCTCCTTCAGCCTGTCATATGAAGAGTAGGATTTATAAATACTCAAGGATGCAAACAAGATCTCTGAGGAATCAACACTATAAAAGTCATTTACTTGGAACATTGCAGGCCAAAATGTATCTAAAAATGTACTGAAAAAATATGTATATAATTGTACACTGTGCAAATATCAGGCATTCTATATAAACTATAGTAAGCACATGTGTGTGTGTGAGTGTGTGTGCCAGGCTGTGTGCTAGTTTCATTCACATATATAATCTCAGTTATCCTGTCTTGCTCACGTGCCTTTCCCTCTCTGTTATTCTCCCAGTGTATGTTTCCTTGTAACTCACCTCTTTCTCTTCACTTTTCTTTTATTGGCCTTTTTCTTGCATTAAGATGAATTAGAAATAGAAGAATTTTTTTAGTATTTCTCACAGTCATTAAATTAAAACTCAGATATGCAATGTTTATTTTTCAGAGGAGGCAATTTCAATATTTTAAATGACTTTTTTTCAGTGAAAATCTGCATACAAATAGTTTTGCTTTTTCAAGAAATCAGAAGACAGACATTGAGTTTACATTTTTTTCATAATTTTTTTATTGAGGTATAAACATTGAGCTTAATTTTTTTTAATTACAAAATTCCCTCCTTCTGATTTGGAAGGTAAACAGAATTACTGTAACTCAGACTCTTATCACCTCTCCCTTCGACATCCCCAACAGCCTCCTGAATCATCTGTACACCCCTGGGTCCTCCCCAAGCCCGCATTACAATGTCATCCACCAGCAATACATCAATGTTCAGGCAACGAGGCGAAGAAACCAACCAGACTCAGGAGCTCTGAACTCTAGTCTGAGTCCAGTCACTTTCCAGCAATGAAAATTTAGAGAGATTGCTTGGGATGAGAGAAGTGTTTTTTAATGGTCTCAAAAATAAAATAGGGATAGAAATAAATACCCATTCTACTGAATTCACAGGATTGTAATGGAACCCAAACAAATTAATGTAAATAAAAGTGTTTCATCGTCTGTAAAATACTATACCAATATCAGGTGTATTATTAAGCTTTAAGCTTAAGATGGGTTGCCTTTAAATAGCAGAGCCCCTGGAGAGGGTGTGGGGAAAGGGGAGCCCTCCTCCACTATTGGTGGGAATGTAGTTTGGTGCAGTTGTTACAGAAAATAGTATGGAGGTTTCTTTAAAAACTAACTATAGATGTATCACATAATCCAGCAACCCCACTCCTGGGCATGTATCTGGAGTGAACTCTATTCGAAAAGATACATGCACCCCAAAGTTCATAACAGCACTATTTACAATCAATAGCCAAGACATGGAAACAACCTAAATGTGTATCAACAGATAACTGGATAAAGAAGTTGTGGTATACACACACACACACACACACACACATGCATACACACACATACAAGGGAACACTACTCACCCATAAAAAAGAATAACATAATGCCATCTGTAGCAACATGGATGGACCTAGAGATCATCATTCTAAGTGAAGTAAGCCAGAAAGAGAAAGAAAAATACCATACATATATTCACTTATAGTCATTTATATGTGGTATCTAAAAAAAAAAAAAAAGACACAAATGAACTTATCTACAAAACAGAAACAGACTCACAGACACAGAAAACAAACATGGTTACCAGAGGGGAAACAGAGGTGGGAAGGAGCAAACTGGGAGTTCGAGATTTGCAGATACTAACTACTATATATAAAATGATAAGCAACAAGTTTCTGTTGTAGAGCACAGGGAACTGTATTCAACATCTTACAGTAACCTATAAAGAAAAAGAATATGAAAACAAATATATGCATGCATGTGTATGACTGAAACATTATGCTGTACACCAGAAATTCACACAACATGTAAAGTGACTATACTTCAATTTAAAAAAATAAATAAAAGCAATAAATAAATAAATAGACAGACACACAGTAGAGCACAGCAGTGAACGCTCTGGCTTTGGAGCCAGACTGCCACTCATTAGCTATGTGACCTTGACCATAGAAGATGTGTGCCTCAGTTTCCTCCTCTGCAAAAAGAGAAGAATAATTGTCCTTGCAGGGTTATTGTGAGGACGAAATAACTTCATATTATATAAAGCACTTAAAATCATCCCTGACCCAGAGTGAGTGCTATGTAAATATTTGCTATTATTACCATTACTTTTATCATATTCCTCTCTAGCTCAGAATTCTATTGTGCTTTTCCGGCCTAACATTCATAGCTGTTCTTCTCTCCTACATTTTTCCCTTCTTCTCCCAAGCACAGACCAGCTCGGCTTCGGCTACACCAGTCTCCCCCGTGCCCTGCATTCGATCCTGAGCCATGCCCTATTCACTTAGCATCACTTATGGAAAACGCCCTTCGCTCTCCTATCTACCCATTAATCAACTTCCAGTTCAAGTCCCACCTCCCCAACCACCTGAACGCCCTCCTCCCTTTCTCTGAATTGCAGTGGCAGTTTTAATCCAGACTGTTCACCTCGACCTTCAATCACATACTTCCTTGTAGGGCTACTTACACTATACAGTCTACGATCTTGTTCACCCCACCCACACGGCCACCTCTCCCTTCTTCGCAGGAGGCTCTACAGACTGAGGTCCCCTTCCTTGGCCACATGACTCTCATGGCCAGTGAGTCGTGCCTTGAAGTCCTTCAAGCTTTGAGTGGGGAAGAAGAGCCTTCTCCTTCCTGGCACAGAGGTGTTAATTATGAGCCCAAACCTACCAACAGCCATGGCCCCAAACCCTTGTAAAAGATAATGTGAATGAATGAAAGACACACAGAGGGAGGCAGAGATGAGAGATGGAAGCTGGGGATCCAGACGGTGTTGCACTTCCTGGTTCCAAATGCCCCGAAGCTCACTCTCCCTGTCCCCTGTACCTTGGTTACTGGGTTACATACATCAGTGACGTTCCCTCCTATGCTTTAGCTCGTTTAACTTTTAAAAGCTTGGTATGGATACTGGCAAACACAATATCTCTTCCTATTGATGGGCCACTGTCCCCCAGCCGGGCTATTTTCAGCTTTCATTATATGACTTGTCCTTGTTCATTATCCGTATACCGCTGAAGAGTAACCCAAGTAAGTGATTCATTGCTGACACATGGCATTTCTTGAGCAGCCATTAATTAGCAAAATAGCACTCGAACATAAATTGTCAAGGAGTGTCAGCAAATAAAGCTGCAATCAGAACTTTTTCTCCCTCCCTTCTCGTGTATGCACCTTTGTGAATCGCACTAGGCAATTTCTAGCTTTAATTTAAAGCTTATCAGGGAAACCGAGTATTACATTAATCTCTAAGAACCGGGTCTGAGTGTGCTTGGCTCTCTCTGGCCTCTCTTTCAGGCACAAGAGATGACCTGAGCCAAGCAGATTCATTCTCCCCAGCCTGCTGGGAGTCTCAGACCCCAGTATCCAAGGACCACAAAGCCAAGCCTGGTCTCATGTTTAAGAAATAAAAAGAACAATAACTGATCACACACTGTGTACCAGGCACAGGACATGACAGGGGAAACGTGAGAACGAATAATGTAGTCCATGCCTGGACAGCTGTTGTCAGTTCCCGCCCCCCACCCACCCACCCATATAGTTCAAACGTCACTAATTTGGTTTTTCAACTTGCATCACTAATATGTACGCCTCTGAGTCTGAGAAATTCTTCTAGAAAGATATTCTTCAGTAGCACAGCAAGCCGGAAGTGCCAGGAAATGAACACCTCCTCACGTCTCTTCAACGTCTCATACCCCCACCCCCGCTCCCCCACCCCCGCTCCCCAGCTGCCCTCAGCCTCTGAGTAACAGAAGGGATGTAAATGCTCAGCTCCCTTGACACTTGGAGCGAAAAGGCCGAGACACATGAGTGGCCAGCTAAAACCAACTGAACAGTGGACTTCTGATTGGCCTCCTCTCCTTTGTTTCATTACTTTTCCACTTCTGGTCAGTGTCCCCTGTATCTTCCTCTGGGTCGGGGGGAGATATGCCTACTTGCATTCAAATCTTATTTTGGGGGGGGAGGGGTTAGTAATTTTTTTTTTTTTATTTACCTTTAGTGGAGGTACCAGGGATTGAACCCAGGACCTCATGCGTGCTAAGCATGCACTCTACTACTTGAGCTATACCCTGCCCCTTGCATTCAAATCTTTATTTCCTGTTCTTCTTGGGGGCAACTCAAACTAAGCCAACGCCCTTAAAGAACTTCCCCTCTAGTAGAAAAGATCCCCTGCAAATAGTGTCCCTTTCATAAAGGAGTAAGAACTGTGAAAACAGAAAATAGAGGCTTCTGCTCCTTGTGACTCCACGAGATGCTTCTGCAAACACAGGAGTCACCGTCACTGGAAGTCCTAGGACAGAGCTTTGAGCAGGGGATGCTCTAAGCCTTGACTTTCACTCCTACTGTTATGAAGGCCTCGCTCCCTTCTGCTGCGCTGGTCTCCTTTCGCTGTGACCAGGTTGCAACCTCCTAAACCCTATCCCCTAAAGGGGTCTGTTTCAGTGGCAGGCCTTCCCATGAATTCAGTGAAAAAGATAGCTATCTAGTGATAGTCTAATACAATACATCCCTAAGATAAAATACTCAAAAAAAAAAAAATTGACCTGACGTAGGTAAGTGCCAAAGGATCTGTGAGCAAAGAACTTTAATCTCTGCCCTCTTTACCTTTCAAATCGGGGTGTTTTCATTCTTCTTCACTAAACCATAGCTGCATTTTTGACTGAACCCAAAATATCCATATTTTTGGCTCCGGTCAGGCTCTCCAAGAGGCTGACTCTGAGATGGAATTTACTATGCAGACAGTACTTGTGGGAAGGGGGAGAAAAAAGCAGGGCAGTGCCAGAGGGGGATATGAAGCTAGAAAAGACAGGCAACATTGTCCTGTGCTGGGCCAGCATGTCCGAGTCCTTATACCCCTGCCCAGGTCAGTCATTTGATACGGGCTGCCCCTGATGGAGGCCCGGGGTGAGACAGTTTGTCCTCTGGTGCTGAGAAGGCCATCAGTGCTAAGCACTCCTACCAGCTCGGGCAAGGATTCCTGCCTTGAAGGGGGTGTCCAGACAACACATCCCACTATTCATCATGCATTGGGATCTACCTAATTTCTCAGTCTAAGCTCATGGCCACCTCCACCAGAGCATCTTCTAAAAGTTGTAGGTTGGAGAGTCCCACAGTGTCTGTGACTCCCCTTAAATTTGCAAAACTTTCACCAACACCCTCCATCTCCAAACACATTTTCTGGAATCCCATGAGCTCCCTCTTATCAGTTGAACTAGCTAAGGTTCCAAGACTGGGACTGAATGGCATAAATAATCAAAGTTAGGGGAGGGTTAGTGTTAGGCTGGGACACAGAATCAGATGGCCCCGCGGACTCAGGTCTCACGATCAGGTTTGGTTCATTTAAGACAGTCAGGCTATTTAAGTATTCAGTGGACCCATCCAATTACTGGCATTTCTCTGTGTCCTGAGAGGCAGACCCTTCCATTGCATTTAGGAAGGTGGATGACTGAGCCAGTCCGGCTCTAGAGAAAGCCCCAGAGGTGACTGTGAGTTTAGGTTCATCACTGTATCGCTCTCCTAATTTCTTACCCAAAGCCCTGCTAGTGACTAAGGGGAGCGGGGGATACCCAAACTGCCCCGCATCTGGGCTGGGAGTTAAGCCTGTCAGATACCTAAATATACCCGAAAGCTAGGAAAGCATAATTTGCACCAAGTCTTTAAGCTCCCTGTTGTGTTCATTCTGCTTGATTTCTGCTTTATAAAGATTCCTTCTCTTCCATCATGGAGGTCCTTGCTTTAAGCAGAGATTGACACAAGAGAAGAGATGAAAAGAAAGAATCTGTGCATTTAGCGACACACTTAGAAATTTAAAGTGATCTAAACAAAACAGGCTGTCATTATAACTAATTATGTTTTTCATTTGGGAACGGACTTTGACTCTAATTCAAAGTAAAAAAATTACGTACGCATTTATCATTTTCTAGGGTATTCACCCTGCACCACTTCAAATTCCACATTTTTCTCAGTCTGTTCTCTCTTCTCCAAAACAGTCAGACAAAACAAACATAAAGATAATAGCACAATAACAAAGGGACATGAGTAATTGGAATGTCTCTTCCGTCAAAAGTATTTTTGCTTCTACTAAAGGATTACACTGTGATAAATATTATTACCCTCGAGATCAATGGAATGAAGGATCTGCCAAATCTAACTCAATGCCAGGAAAATCTATATCGTATTTACAGATTCCAGATGGAAAAATCCAGCATTTGTAGCACAAAGCATTTGTATTCCTTTTTTCCTCCACTCTCCTCTCCAATTCCTTCTAGAAACAAAACTATTTGCAAGACTTATTGGCAGAAAGCTCCCTGTTCATAAAGATGACTCTGTACTGACCAAACAGGAAACTCTGAGAATTGTGCATTAAGCATCCTTCAAACGTGGACCCAAAGCTGACACTCGTCCTGTGTCTAGTGCTCCATTTGCTTCATGCTCTTCTCCCTGGAAGAGCTAAGTTGTTGTTGAAATATAATCACCCCACCCATACCGTGGGCAGGCAAACTGAGTAGATCAAATGGATTTGTAAACATTCATTGGCTGTTTCAGTAAAGCTGTGCAATATAATCATGGACACTGAACTCTGCCTTCATTAGCCATGCAAAATTCCCCAGGTCAGTATTTACATTTTAGCAGCTTATTAAGCTTCTAGGTGCCGTGACTCAATCAGCTTCACAGAATCCACTTTAGTACGGCTATGCTGACATAGAAATGATGAAGGGCAAATAGATTCAAATTAGTCCGAAGGCAGTCGCATCAGCATACCGCTTTACCTTTCATTTAATCTTCTGAATTTGGATACATCCCGCGCAGCTCTGTTTGCATCCAGAAGATGCAGAATGTACCTGCCTTGTGATGAATTTAGTGGCCAAAATGAACCATGGATATTCAGAGGAAAGGATGAGGACTGTTAAGAACTGAGCTGTCATCAGTTCCCAGATTCTTGCAACCTTACCACGTACGTTTGTGGTGGGCTGGGGTTGGTCAGTGACCCAGCCAGTAATTCAATAAATGGAAACAAGCCTCGCACTTTGGTGGAATGACTGGGTCATGATCACAATACATCTTGGAGAAGTTAAGTACAGCCAGGAGAAAGAGAGGTCATCTCCGCTTCAAGGGGACCATTCTTCACCTGATCCCAAAGGGATCGAGAGGCAGCAATTTTCAGAAACCTTTATTTATCTACTCCCGCAGGGAACCTATAAGGGATATCCAGGGGAAATAAATAACTATGACAACAACGAACACAACGTGGTGATCCAGTTTGACTTGTGGAGTTTCTCCCACGCTACACACTGCTGACCTCACTGTAAACATCTATTAACAATCTAAATATAACAATCTAAAGCCAAAAACAAGTCATTAGCTTTGTGTTAAATGCTCAGAGTCCTAATATTATATGAAGCTAGGATTAAGTTCCTATTAGTGGTCAAAGAGAGAATAAAGACTGATGATGGTAGTAATCAGAGGAGAAGTAAAAGAAGATGCAGTATTAAGCAACATTTTGAGTAGTTACTATGTGGTAGGGATTTTGCATTTTCCCATTAAATCTTCACAACACGCCTGAGATAGGTATTATCATCATCTCTGTTTCCTAGATCTAGGAACTGAGGCACAAAGGGATTAAGAAAACTGCCTAAGACCCTACACTCTGTAAGTGACAGAATTAGATTTTAAACCTGGGAGTCTTAACTCCAAAGACTGATTCCTTAACCGCTATGTAAAGAGATACCTACTTACTGGTGTATAAGATTAACCTTTAACACATTTAAAAGAGAAATGGTATAGAGTCAGTACACAGAAACTCATTCATATGTTCACTATCTGTGGAGATATCTATACATCCAGAAACTTTCTTGGGATTTCTGAAATAATGTATCCTTTCACACTACATCTAGTTAAAGATTTATCATGGCTGTTAACATTAGGATCAATACACAAATAAAAGTAATAGGAGATGAATGTTCTTCAGAAAAAATAAAAGAGTCTTCAAATTGTCTTCTTGAGCCTGAGCTCTGGATTTCAGTACTTACAATATGGTAACGTAGATTTTTCTATGGAAACATTTCTTTGGCTAGATTTGAATCTACAAAAATATTAACCTAAGAAAGGAGGTTGGGGTCCGTATCTACATGAAACCATTAAGTTGCTTTGTCACATACCACTAAAAATTCTGCATGCTAATAAAAGAGAGGGATGAAGTAAGGCTAGTATTCGTCAGACTTTCCTGATCTCTGAGTAGAAACGTGATAAGATGAAAGCAACTGGCAGGTAATGTATTTAAGGGAAAAGAAGATTCAAACTCCACATCGTTGATCCTCATCTGTTAGTTGCCACATCACAATCCAAGAACAAAATCTGAGTCTTTATACCTTAAGATTCTCAATGTGAGGGGCTGCTGTCTCAGCGACCCCCTGCTCTGTAACAAACATTCCAAAAAATGAAAGCAACCGCGATTTATTATTTCTCACAATCATGTGGGCTTTGCCTGGGCAGGTCCTCTGCTTTCTTAGGTTAATATTTATGTAGACTCAAATCTAGCCAAAGAAATGTTTCTGTAGAAAAATCTACATTACCATATTATAAGTATCAAAACCCAGAGTTCAGCTCACGGGTTAGGGTTAGGGCCCACTGGGGCTGACTCATGCGTGCAACAAGATGGCCACATTCACGTATCTGGCAGCTGGTTCTCTAGCTGTTAGCTGGGGCCCCTCAGTTTGCTTCCTCCTACTCTATTATCCCCTGATAGACAGGCCATATTCTTCAAATGGAGGGAGTCTCCAAAAAAATGTATCAAGAGAGAAGGTAGAAGGTGAGAGATCTTTTGAGGCCAAGGCTCTAGGGCTCACACAACGTAACTTCTACCACATTCTGTTGATCAAAGGAAAACCAGTCTGGCCCAAATTCAAAGGGATGGAAAAAGAGACTTTACCTCTGGAGCATAGGAATAGCAGAGTCATCTTGCAAAAGAGTATATCAGATGGGAATATATATATATATATATATATATATATATATATATATATATATATATTGTGGCCATGAAACAGTTTACCACAGATACACACACACACACACACACACACGCATGCATGCACAGAAAAAGGTCAGCCAGATTGCATCAATGTCAACATCTCAATATCCCAGTCATGATATTCTACTGTGATTTCACAACATGTTGCCACTAGGGGAAACAGGGTAATGAGTACATGAGAGCTCTCTGCATTACTTTTACAACTACATGTGAACCTACAATTATCTCAAAATAAAAAGTTTAATTTAAAAAAAAAAGTCAACTGGAAAGAATGTCATCATGAAAAGCTTGGTAAACACAACAGAATTTATTACCATGACATTTACCAATCCACGGTGAGGCCAGATATAAGATAATATACAGAATCCATCAGACCACTCATTCAGCAAAGGTTCTTTGAGCGCCTGTCATGGGCCTGGTACTCTTCTAGGCACTGGGTATGCGACAATGCACCAAGGACTAACTAAACCCCTTTCCTTGTGGAGGGTACCTCCTAGTGTTTCACTCTGAATATTATGGCAAACTACAGAAAAGAAGGGAGGGCCCAGGAGCTGATAACAAAGTAATCAATGAAAAGGTGACAATGTAACGTAAGAAGATAGGAAATACATTCAAAATCTCTATTCTAGAACTTTCAAATCTTCCAGGAAAGTATAATTAGTTTCTAAAACACGTAGGAGGCTCTCTAGCTTAGCCTCCTCTCACTACTTCCAGACCCCAAATATCCAGAACCACATGGCAGTCCACAGGCACCTGGATAGTATATTGAATGTACAGAAGTATAAATGCACATATATAATGTATACATTTATCAGATCATCACATTGTACACTTTAAGCACATTTCAATTTTGTCAGTTATCTCTTAATAAAGTTGAAAAAATAAGTAATATTTTACAAGATTAAAAAAATTGAACCATTCCAGACTGAGCTTCTTGGTTCAACTCTCCACTGTCTGTCACCCACCTGCAAGACACAGCCTGATCGACCAGACTTGACAAAGATGCTGGCGTGTATTCCATTACATTTGTTTCCCTGGCATCGATTCCCCCTTTTCCATTGTGAAAACTGCCTCTTCCTTGTTATTTGTACATATAGGTGGGTTGAGGTCAGCCCTAACTTAAGTATCAAGATGACCATGTGATCCAGGAGTAAGCTAACCAGCATATTCAGGGATAGACGTATGACCTAACTGGCTAATGAGAGTCAGGCCCAGGACTTTTGTTAGAACGCTTGGGATTCACTCTTTTCTCCTGTGGTGTTAACGCGAACAGGATGTGAGCTAGGAGCTACCGACCGCATCCTGCCAATACTAAGGAAAATGCAGCCTGAAAATGGCACCAATATGTAGGAAAGCCAAGCAGAGAGGTGGGGAGAGACAGAGTCTTCATGACAATATCTGAAGCTCTGAACCCACCTACCCTAGAACGCCCCTCAAGTGTTTTCTGTTACATAAGCAAATAAAATTCTCTGTCGGCTTAAGCTGGTTTAAGTCAGGTTAGTATCACTCGTGACTGAAGGTGTCCTAACCAATACAAAGAAAGAGGATGCAGAGGATCTGGGAGTGTCTTGGGAAAGCAGGATGGAGTACTGGACAGGAGAACTAACAATTTTTCAGAGGAAGAATGAAAGCTAAGTTGCTATGTGCTGGCTTTCTTGCTTTCTTGGACACCTGAGCCCAAAACCTGCCTCACCCTTCAACAGGTGGAGCCAGCATCACTGGTCTCAGAATTTGATGAAGAAACAGCAGGATTTTACTAAGAAATGACCTCCATTCCTGGGGAAGAAACAGGAACATGATTTTTTTTTTAATTTTTCTTTTAGCACCAAAATAAAAGAGAAGCATCTGTGTGTTTACAGAGCATTAGAGAGAGGTGATAGCACATGATGACCCAAGACATTAGACAGGGTGCACTGAGTACTAATATTTAAGGTCCAAATGCTAGATTATAAATGTTTCACTGAGTGTATTAGTCAGAGTTCTCCAGAGTAACAGAACAGAGAGGATGTGTGTATATGGAAGAGAAGAGACTTAGATTTATTTTAAGGAACTGGCTCACCCAGTTATAGAGGCTGGCAAGTTCAAAATCTGCAGGATGAGCTTTCACATTGGAGACCCATGAGGAGCCAATATTGCAGTTCAAGTCTGAAGGCTGTCTGCTGACAAAATTCTGTCTTACTGGGCAGAGGTCAGTCTTTCGTTTTATTTGGACCTTCAACTGATTGGACGAGGCCCACCCACGTTATGAAGGGCAATCTGCTTTACTCAGAGTTTACCTATTTAAATGTTAAGCTCCATAACACCCTCACACAAACACCAGAATAATGCTTGGCCACATATCTGGCACAATGCCCAGCCAAGTTAACACATGAAATTAACCATCACATTAAATATAGGAAAACAAGTCTTAGTAAATTTCTCCATGTCATCAACTAAGTTTTTTTCTGGCTTGCAAAATCCAGATCTACAGAAAAATACCCTCCCAATAGGCTATCATTGACTTCCAAGTCTGAAGTACACAGGCAACATAGTTGGATATGATATGAAGCATTTCCCCAGGAGTCAGAAGAGCTGAGTTCTAGTCACCAGCCTGGTGCAATTTAACCAAGTCCTTTCACCAAGATGGATCTCAATTTCCTTACCTCTAAGGTGATGGGTTTAGACCTGTGATCTCCAAAATACCTTCTCACATTCAACTATGCCATGCTTCTGATCTCCTCTCTCATTGAGGACCACCAACCTCACCCCTTGCTACAACCTCTACAGTCTATGTTTATAACACCTGCTTCAAATGCCAGATTGGATATTGTTCTCTTTTTCAGCTCCAATCTTTATGCTATTTAAATAAAAGTAGGACGTGCACTGCTGAGAATAGCAATGACGAGGGTCCGTGGGTGTTGGCAGCAGCCTGGCCAAGGTGACAAGTGAACTGTTAGAGGCAGCCCACGCTAAAAGGTTTTCTCAGCTGTATCAGGAGAAAGTTTTGCTTTTTCAATGGAAAACAAATTGGATCCAAAAGACAGAAATGATGACAAAAGCATCTAGCCCTTCCCTTAGTGCTGGTGTGTCCTTGAGAAATTTCTCCTCAGAGGGAAAAGATATTTCAAGATGATCAAGAAAGGTTTGAAAGCTTACCTGAGGAAAGAGGATTTGAGTTAAAGCCAAGAGGTAACCCACTTCAAATAGCATTTTCACTATTCCTGGCAACCCAGAAACGCTCTTTTATCCCCTATAATTCCTTTAACAGCATATTTATGTTCAGCACCTAAGATGTGATAAAAAAAAAAAAGTAAAATAAAATAAAATAGGAGAGTTACACAGTTGATGAGAATGCAAAATGGTGCAGCTGCCTTGCAAGACAGTGTGAAGATTCCTCAAGATATTAAAAATGGAACTACTGGGTATTTTAATAATCTCATTTCTGGGTGTTTATTTATCCAAGAGAATTGAAATCAGGACCTTGAAGAGATATTAGCACCCCAGTGTTCACTGTCGCACTACATGTAACAGCCAAGGTATGGAAACAACCTAAACGTCTATCAGTGGATGAACGGATAATGGAAATGTGGTACACACCTACAATGGAGTTTCTTCAGCCTTAAAAGAGAAGGAATTCCTGCAACATGCAGCAACACAGGTGAACCTGGAAGACATTATGCTAAGAAAAATGAGCCAGTCACAGAAGGACAAATACTGCATTATTCCACTTATACAGGGCATCTTAAACAATTAAACTCCACAATCAGAGAGTAGAATGGTGGTTACCAGGGACTGGGGAGAGGGGGAAACCGGAAATTGCTAATCAAGGTTTCACGTATATATACACATACATACATACAATGGGATACTACTCAGCCATAAAAAAGAATAAAATAATACCATTTGCAGCAACATAGATGGACATGGAGATCGTCATACTAAGTGAAGTAAGCGAGAAAGAGAAAGAAAAATACCATATGATATCATTTATATGTGGAATCTAAGAAAAAACAAGAAGACACAAATACACTTATTTACAAAACAGAGACAGACTCACAGACATAGAAAACAAACTTAAGGTTAAAAAAGGAAAGGTTGGAGAGGGATCAATTAGGAGTTTGGGATTTGTACATACTAACTGCTACATATAAAACAGATAAACAATAAGTTCCCACCAGGAATGCAGCACAGGGAACTGTATTTAATACCTTGTAATGGCCTATAATGAAAAAGAATGTGAAAAGGAATATATATATGTGTATATATATATATATATGAATCTCTATGCTATACACCAGAAATTAATACAACGCTGTAAATCGACTATGCTTCAATTTTAAAAATTTTAAAATAAATGTAATGATGATCTAAAGATATTCACAGGCTTAAGAGGTCACAAAATTTTACATACAAAGACTTTGTTCAGAAGAATTCTTGAAAAATAGACTCCAACATAGTAAGTAAGTAATGAATTCAGGGGAAGGCAGTAAGGTGTGAGAAGTAAGGATGAGGCAAAACTTAAATTTATTTTCATCTAATAAGCAGTAACCAGAAATGTATATGTATGAAAACCTAGAATGAAAATTCTGAACAATAATAATAGTTTAATGAAGTTTGAGGGAAGATACCAGAGGAAAATGAGAGAAATTAGAATGTACTCACGTTCTTGTCTTGTTCAGTAGAAAAACATAGCTATTAATAAGTTTTCAAAGTACTTGATACAGAAAAATGAGCACAATTATAAATCTTACTAAGTTGGGAGTAAACACCACAAATATAAAAATAAAATGTATATTTTCAAAATAGAAGAAAACATTTTTTCACCTACCTAATGGAATATATATAAAAGGAGGGGAAAATGGTAAGAAAACAAAAAATAATCTGACAGAAATAAGTCTTAATAAAAGGAATTACAATAAAGATAAATGGATCAAACTCACCAATCAAAAGACAGACAAGCCCAGGGTGAATAAATATTAAAGGGGGAGAAAATCAAGTACAGAAAGTATACAAAATAGTGATAATAATAGAAGGGAAAAATATACCAGGAAAATAAGAAATAACATAAAGCAGGTTATACAGGGTGAAAAATGTCTAAGGGAAAAAGAGGAACATCATGCATTGGGGAAAAAGAAAGTCATTATATCAAGAAGATACAACAATCATGAATATATATATATACACACACACACACACACACACATATATATATACACATACATACATATATAGCCCTGAAATGTACATATTTTTAAATCACTGAAAAATTAGGAAAGATAAATAGCTAAATCAACAATTATAGGTGAAGATTTTAACACATTCATCTCAGAAATTGCTAGATCAACAAACAAAAATCAGCCAAATGGAAACTATATAGACCCCAAGTAACACAGACTGCATATAATTTTAAGCCCATAGGAGCACTCACAAGAATTCATATTTTAGTACGTTTTTCAAAATGTAGTAATATATTTACCAGGTTGGCCATTTTGTCTATAATTCAATGTTGCAGACACCCCTTGAGAATTTCATAACCTCTTTTTAAGAGATGGCCCTTAAGAATGCAGGCTACAAGTCGACACTTGCTTACCTGCTGTTTTCCAGTTTATTTGTCTTACTTCTTATTCCTTCTATTTTACTTAAATTAGGAAATAACTCATATGAGTAAACTATATTTCTGTAGGTATGACCTCTGCCTCCCTTGGAATGATTTTACAATCTGAAACACATGCTTTTGAAAACCTCTGATGGTGGTAAATTATTATCGTTGTTGTTAACAGTTATTCAGTGTCAAATCCGGTGAAGGTAGACGTTTTGAGCCTAAATGTGACTTTAGAAGAGTCATACTGACTGTAGAATGACTATCTGCGGTTTCCTTTTGTCCTTCTTCCAACAACAGCCTATTTGATTCCATCGCCTCCCTCACTTTTAGTTCACGCATATTGGATAAAATTAACATTCCACGGAGGAGCACATGCCCCAGAACTAAAGCAAAAGCCACAAGCCACAAAAGCCCTTGGCCTCACAGACAGCTTCACTATGGGCGTGCAGTCTGTCTCAGAAGTTACCTAGGAGCTACCAGAAATGATGCTCTCTGCTTCCAATGGATTTTAGCCTGAAAAGATGCTACAGGTCACTTTTGCCATAACACAGGAAAACCCTGCCTGAGAATGGAGCCAACACAAAGGAAGCAGGGCCCAAGGGACAAGGAGACAAATAAAACCCTGATGACATTATTTGAGGTTCTTTGTTCATCTGTATTTGAAGACAGAGCTCTCCCCTAAAGTTTCCAGTTACATGGACCAATACATTCCTTTTTTACTTAATTTATTTGGATGGGGTTTTCTGAAACTTTCAACCAGAAGTTCTGATGGCGTGACCTGCTTCATCACAATATAATTGAAATGAAATCCCCCAAAGTAATGACACTGGAAAAGAAACATTCAGATGCACAGAGTCTTACATATTTGGTAAAATGTCAGTCTCTGCTTAATTTTCTCTCATGCTTTAGCTCTTCTCAAGTTACGTATTCTTCTTGCTGCAACCTGGGTCATATGTCCCTCCTTGTAACCAGGTGATGGAGCAATGTGACCAGAAAAAAGGACTTAAATGGGTGCTGGGCAGATAAAAGCAACAGATACGAATTCACCATATCTGAACAAGTGTGAGCAGTATAGGAAAACCTTTTAATTTTTCATCAGTTATCAGATCTTAAAAATTTTTAAAGGGGCTTATGCCTCAAGGATTTTAATCTAGAATCTACAGACTATCATAGGATTCAGATTATCCATAAAACCCCTGATAATATGCAAAATGTGTGTGCATGACCATATAGAGATTTAAGGGAAGGGAATCTATAGCTTTTATTAGATTCTCAGAAGAGTCGATAATGCAAGAAAGGGTTAGCAATCACTACCTTGAGACAGTAAGGTGGTTTTGACACCTAATGAACAAATCCTAAGGGAAATATATCTGCCTCTTGAAATGACATAAGATAGAACACACACCACATACCAATAGGCTAACAGTGGTTATCTCTGGTGATGAAGTAAGAGCTAATTTTTCTTCTTTGAATCTTTTCTGCATTTCCAACATTGTCTATGATGAATATAAATGATGTCAGTCACATAAAAGGTTAATTTAAGGGGAAAAAAAAACACGTGCCTCGATCCCTGGGTGTACCATCAAACTCCCAGGTCCAACATAGCAATAAGCCATTTCAATATTTAAATGAATGGGCAGCACAAGAACAAAGCATCAACATTCAAAAGGCATAAAAACTCACTCAAAGTAATCAGAAAATCCCATCTTCTCCAAACTAAAATTTTGCAGTTCTCTCTTAAGCTCACTAATTGCCCAAACATTCAAGACACATTTTTTTAAAAAAAGAAAAAGTAAGGGAAATGTGAACAACCACTCCGAAATCAATCCTGCTATCAAATTCTATTCTTATTCAAATGCTCCCCCAAGAGTTTTAAAACCTCACTGGTGAAGAGCGTCCTCCAGTAAAGTGTACCGTTGTGCTTTGTGCCAAAAGATTAATAAAATTTAACAAAGATGATGACTTGAAAGTAGTCTCCATTGGGTGAGTCAGGGTGGGAAAAGACACATTCTGGCTAGTGGTAATTATCCCTGGGTAAATTATTTCTTAACTATGCTTCCCCAAAGGTGACTTCTTCCAGACAGCTCTTCCAGAGGAACCACTAGCCTGCTAGGGTTTATTCTAAGGTCAAAATCCACTTGCCAGACTATGTCAACCTAACAGTCTTCCTCGTTAGGCTTCTTTTTTTTTTTTTTAAACCTTTCTAGAATGTATTCTTCATTCCTCTCCCCCAACTTAAAAATAATGACAATAATGACAGGTAGCATTAACCCAGGAATCCCGCTCCTGGGCATATATCCAGAAGGAACCCTACTTTCGGATGACACCTGCACCCCAACGTTCATAGCAGCACTATTTACAATAGCCAAGAGATGG
The DNA here is from genome assembly GCF_036321535.1 of Camelus dromedarius. Lineage (NCBI taxonomy): Eukaryota > Metazoa > Chordata > Mammalia > Artiodactyla > Camelidae > Camelus > Camelus dromedarius. The sequence goes on along the minus strand of NC_087446.1, from coordinate 14,583,112 downwards.
AAACAGCATAAATGTCCACCAACAGATGACTGGATAGAGATGTGGTATATTTATACAATGGAATACTACTCAGCCATAAAAACTGACTGCGTAATGCCATTTGCAGCAACATGGATGCTCCTGGAGAATGTCATTCTAAGTGAAGTAAGCCAGAAAGAGAAAGAAAAATACCATGAGATTGCTCATATGTGGAATCTAAAAAAAAAAAAAAGCATAAATACAAAACAGAAATAGACTCACAGACATAGAATATAAACTTGTGGTTGCCAAGGGGGCGGGGGGTGGGAAGAGATAGACTGGGATTTCAAAATTGTAGAATAGATAAAAAAGATTATACTGTATAGCACAGGGAAATATATACAAGATCTTATGGTAGCTCACAGAGAAAAAAATGTGACAATAAATATACATATGTTCATGTATGACTGAAAAATTGTGCTCCATATTAGAATTTGACACAACATTGTAAAATGACTATAAATCAATAAAAAAATGTTAAAAAAATGACAGGTAGCATTAATGGGGTACTTAGGATAATGTCCAGTACATAGAAAGGGCTTTATAGTCAAACATTCATTTATTCATTCTTTCAGTCATTGAACGAATATTTACTGAGAACCCACCACTTGCCAAGCGCCCTATTAGGTTCTTAGTACCGTTTAATGACGAAAGCAGATAAAGACCATGCTCATATGGAGTTTTCATTGCACAGGGAGATGAGCAATAAAGAATAAACATAGTAAGTAAATTAAATGGTAGGTAAGGAGGTGATAATAAAAAGTAGGGCAGGGTTAGGAGATGAGGAGATGCCACAGGGAGACTGGTACACGGTGCATCGCTCCTGGTAAGATGTGAACAAAGATTTAAAGGTAAGGAAGTTAGCCAAGGACACACCTGGTGGAAGAGCATTCCAAGCAGAGAAATTATGAGCACAAGGCTGTAGAGTGAGAGCATAGGTGACCAGTACAAGGGACAAGGAGACCTTCGACTGTGGCAGGGAGGGAATGGGTAGAGCAGTAGGGGATGAGGCCAGAGAGGGGAGGGGAGGGCAGATTGTGGACAGCCTTGCAGACCTTTGTAAGGATGTCAGTTTTCAGAGAGATGAGTCCACCAGACAGCACTGTGACCTGACTTAACATTTTAAACTTCTCTCTAGCAAGCTCAGGCTTCTGAGAAAAGACCGTAGAGGACACTGCTAGAAATGGAGTAGGAGATGAATTCAGAGCAGGGAGGGTAGCAGCAGAAGCCACGACAAGCGGCTGCATCCCGGAGAGTCTTTGTAGGCACAGGCAAGTGGATGTGGGGCTTGGGAGAGAGAAACGAGGATGACTTCAAAGGTTTTGGTTTTAGCACCTGGAGAGAGTGGCCATCAGTGAGATGGGGAAGTCTGTAGGTGAGCAAGTGTGAGGGGGAAGTTCAGGCTTTCTGTTCTGGATGTGTCACACTTGGTGGAGATGTCTAATAAGCCAGTGGTTACATGGGTCTGGAGTCTGGGAGAAAGGTCTGTGTTAAAGATAAAAATTTAGGAGTCATCAGCAGATGGATGGTATTTAAAACCATTAGGCTGTCTGAGCCCGGCAGGGGAGGAGGGGAGAAAACAAAGCAGAACAAGGTCTGATCCAACATTAAAAGCCCAGGGAAATAAGAAAAAAAAAAAAAGAAGAAGAAGAAGAAGAACCGAGGATAAGAGATCTGTGATGTAGAAGAGAAACATCATAACATTTAATCCACGCAGTAACCCAGGTACTATTATTACTCCCACTTTACAGGTGAGAACATTGAGACTTAGCAAAGTTATGCTGCCCAGGGTCACACAGCTCTATCATCTCGATTTGACTCAGGTTTGTCTGATTCCATCATCTGGAATGCTAAGCTGCTACCTATCTGACCTTCAAGGCATGTCTCTCCCTTAAAAATATTGCTTTCTTTATATATCTCTCAAATGCTCACTCTCCCACAGTACATGAACTTCAAGGCTAAAATATTTGGATATCACTCTCCATTCTCTCACTGTTTCTTGCAGAACTTTGCTCTTTCCATCTTCAGTTTTGTTTTTGTTTTTTTTAATGTGCCTTTGCTTCTTCAAGACATGTTTGATTTCCCTATAGCCCCTTTTAGCCTTTCTTGCTAATATCATCTATGGACTTCCCCATCACTTCTCAAGATCTCAAGATCCAACCCTGGAAGATGAGATAATTCAGTATCAGTGTGATTATCCAACAGCTCCTTTTCCGCTGCTCGGATGTGACTCCCCCTAAGCACGCAAGAGTCTGATACTCTGTTCTACAAACAGAGCCTCCCAGACTTCCACACAGCCCTCATTCCCACCAAATTTAGTGATCAGCTTTAAGCCTTCCAGTTCTTGACCCCCCAGTTTCCTTCTTCTCTTTTGGACACCCTCTTGACTTGTCTCAATTCCCTACTGAGCTGCAGCTTACCAGACAGCCCAGCCCTGGAGCTACCCTGCAGTCTGACCTCTTTTCCCCTCCTCCACCTCTGTGGCTAAGGACCGCTCAGGGAATCACACCACTGCACAGTTGGCTATAATGTTATGGTTTCCAATCTCACGTGGACTTTCAGTGTTGCTGGGCAGTATTTTTTTATTCTTGTTCTTGTTCTATTTTCTCTCCCCTTCCCTGAGTGGCTATTCCAAGGCTTCATCACTAATCAGTCCTCACCCACCCCACCCCCACTGCACACACCATTCCCTTCCAAATCAGAGAATCTTATCTCCTTCTTATTTCAAAGAGAAAACAGAAGCCAGCAGCCACAGACTCTGTACCCCTCAAAATTAATTCATCTGCCTCTCCTTTTTTTATCTTAGAGGAATAGATGTCACTTTTCTTACCTAAGACTAACCCTGCTGAAAGCTGGACAGCCACATGTAAATCAATGAAGTTAGAACACACCCTCATGCCACACACAAAAATTAACTCAGAATGGCTTAACGACTTAAACATAAGGCATGACACCATAAAACCCTAGAAGAAAACATAGGCAAAACATTCTCTGACATAAATCATACCAGTGTTCTCTTAGGTCAGTCTCCCAAGGCAATAGAAATAAAAGCAAAAATAAACAAATAAGGACCTAATTAAACCTGTAAGCTTTTTCACAGCAAAGGAAACCATAAACAAAACAAAAAGACAACCTACAGACTGGGAGAAAATATTTGCAAATGATGCAGCCGACAAGGGCTTAATTTCCAGAATATACAAACAGCTCATACAACTCAGTAACAAAACAAACAAACAAACAAACAACTAAATTTTTAAAAATGGGCAGAAGACCTAAACAGACATTTCTCCAAAGACATACAAATGGCCAATAGGCACATAAAAAATACTTAATTTCACTAATTATCAGAGAAATGTCAAGCAAAACTTCAATGAGGTATCACCTCGCACCAATCAGAATGGCCATCATTAAAAAGTCCACAAATGATAAATGCTGGAGAGGGTGTGGAGAAAAGGCAGCCCTCCTATACTGTTGTAGGAATGTAGTTTGGTGTAGCCATTATGGCAAACAGTATGGAGATTCCTTAAAACACTAAAAATAGACTCACCATATAATCCAGCAATCCCACTCCTGGGCATATACCCAGAGGAAACCTTAATTCAAAAAGATACACGCACCCCAATGTTCAAAGCAGCACTATTTACAACAGCCAAAACATGGAAACCTAAATGTCCATTGACACATGACTGGATAAAGAAGTTGTGGTATATTTATACAATGGAATACTACTCAGCCATAAAAAGAATAAAATAATGCCATTTGCAGCAACATGGATGGACCTGGAGATCATCACTCTAAGTGAAGCAAGTCAGAAAGAGAAATAGAAAGAAAAATACCTTATGATATTACTTATCTGTGGAATCTAAAAAAAAAGACACAAATGAACTTATTTACAAAACAGAAACAGACTCACAGACACAGAAAACAAACTTACAGTTACTGGGGGAAAGGAAGTGAAAAGGGATAAGTGGGGAGTTCTAGATTTGCAGATAGTAACTATTATATATAAAATATATAAATAACAAGTTTCTACTGTATAGCAGCAGGAACTATACTCAATATCTTGTTGTAACCTATGATGAAAAGGAATGTGTGTTTATATAGATATGTATAACTGAATCACTTTGCTGTACACCAGATATTAACACAATGTTGTAAATCAACTATATTTTAATTAAAAAAACAAGACTAACCCCTCTACCTGCACTCTGGATCTCATCACCTCTTACCTCTTCCCCTCCGGCTCCTGTGCCTTCAGCCTCTCTCTCTCCCCTGGTTCCTACCTGCAGCAAATAAACCTACTCTGGTGTAACAAGACAAGCTAGTGCACAAGGACTCTTCTTCTGACATTCTTTGGATCAGGATTGTCTTCTTTCCTCTCCCTCCACTAGAAATTCTACTGTTCTTTACAAGCTTGGCTCAACAATTCCCTTGGTTCTATGATCACCTCTAACTGGAACATATCTGAATTTCCACAGCATTCTGGGGGTACCATTCTTAGATCACCTATCCTATAATATAGTTGATGCTTCCTTTCTTTGTGTATGTCTTTCTTTCAACAAATATTTTCATGTAGAAAAGCTTACCATGTCCTAGACACTCCTGTAAACACATTTTAAAATACTAACTCATTTAATAAAACCAACAATTACAGTATTTGCTCAGTCAAATATCTGTATATACTTTGCTATATTACATTATGTTTTATCACATAATATCACATATATATCATATCATAGAAGTCCCTGGAGGCAAAATTCAGAGTGATGTATCTTGGCCTCTCTCTATTATGCTCTCTCAGACTGTGTGGGCACCTTGCCCATGATAGGCATTCAATGTTTTCCAAATGCAAAAGGCATGGAAATAATTTGGACATCATATGATCTTTATACCAGTGCCAAAAACCCCATATCCTGCCTTGTTGTATAAAATGAAGACACATCTTACATAGTCTTTTAGTTACAATGGAAAAAAATGTATATAGTCAGATTTACCTTTGAAAAATCTCTTAGAAAGTTGTCATACGGTTGAAGTCTTTCAAGTTATCCTTCCGTAACTCTAGAAAACCTGGCGTTCCCTCCAGAGTCGCAAGAGATATGAATCTGTTTACTGAGTGCCAAGTAAGGTCATTGGTTTGCATCTTGTAAGAGTGATGTAACTTTAAATCCTAGAATTACTTTCAGCTGGTGAAATGTTCACACAATGAGAGGCAGGTGAAAACTGGACTCAACAGCCGGAACTACAGATTTCTATTTCATCACCCACAATCACACACAACAGGTGCTTATCACATGTAATGGCAGGTACCCTCAAACTTGCCCACATTTCTCAGACTAACCATATTTCACTGAATCTCAACACATTTAACCATAAGACTCGTAATAAGAAAATGGAAATGCTGCTAATTAACTATGTCATGCCATCAACTCTAAGAAGACTCCCAGTGTTAGAAATGTTAAAAATCTTAGAATCAGTACAGTATTAACATTTTTTAAACCAAACTGTAAGATCCTTGAAAGCAACAAAATTAATTTCGTGTACCCTACAGAGCCTTGCAGATGGAAGACAATAATGTTTTATTGGATCTAATCAAATATATGTAGAAGCTAGTTGAAATTTTCCCAGGGAGGTAGGGACCATTTCTCAATCGACGAAGAGTCATAATGAATCAGGATCTTATCATGTCACTAGAATAAAATAAGTTCCAAGGAAATTCCAATCAAGCACTGTTAGGATGCACCGTCGGCCTGCCAACCTTACGATTATCAGCCGCAAGGCTGAAGAAAGAGTCCAGAGACAGTGAGAGAGACATCAGTGGTTTATTGGACAGAGAAACTCACATGTCAGAAGCAAAGCCCTGGAGCAACACCCCACTGTGTCAGGCACATAGGACAGGGTAGCACTCTTCTCGGGGGCGAGAAGGAGGCTACCATTTATAAAGGGAACTGACGTCAGGTTGGCTCATCAGTTACCAAGGAAACCAGCAGCTGGGGCAGGGGGTAAGCACGTAGGCAGTCACTGATTAAGCCCTATGATTAAGAGGATTATCCAGTCGTGTGAGTAGGGTGCAGGTAAAGCAGGGACTGGTCAAGCAGGGTCGAGCGGAGCAAGAAAATAGCCATCTTGAGTGGCCTAAGCATACAAGCACATAAGCAGATTCCTCTTTATTAGACCATAAAACCCAAAGCCTAAAGCATTTTGATCCCCAATATCTATTCCTAAACAAGTGCACTCCCATCAAGACAAATCCTAAAAACAGTCTGGAAAACAGGCAACAGGCTCCCTGAGAGCTGCAAGTAGAGCCAAGAAAGTGAGCAGTCAACCAAATTCGTCATCTTTCCTGTTCATGTACGAACTGCTGGGGCTGGGGGCATTTCTGCCTTTCTCCTTGGGTTTCGACTCTGCCCACAGGGGTAACTTCTGCTTCCACCACTGTCCACGCCCTTATTAGCTGAATTCCACCCCCACGCCATCCTCCAGAGCCCAGCTAAGGAATAAAATGATACAGCTGAGTCAGAGGCTGAGCCAGACCCTGGATCCACCGCACACAGGACAAGATCACTGAAGTGAAGTCAGACACGTCAATTCCCAGTGTGTGGCTGGGTGAGTCAGACTGCGTCTGCCACGCAGGTCAGCTATCAGGTGAGAAGGAATTGGGGATCTGCTTTTAAGTTTCCCAACCTAGCTCTCAGACAGGACCATCAGGCAACTACTCAGATACTATTTTCCATTTAAATAGAGTCCTTAGTGTCTGTGCTCCCTCTTTTGGAAGCCCTAGGAAAGAAAATGATACATGATAGCTTCTAGCAACAACACTGCACTCCAAACCCTCCCAGTGAACCTCCTCCCCCCACCCCCACAGCTACCCCTATGCTTTTGGGCTGCCATGTGGTCCTAACCATCTGGGTCCACAGACACTTAATCTTGGTCCCCCAGCTCACTTCTTTGCCCCTCACACCCACATGCCATGCAAGGGAACACTGGGAACCATTCCCTAGGCTTGTTATAACACGGGAACAGCCTTGACCCTCATGCACAGAAAATAAGTGAGAAACGAGCCTCATGCATCTAAGCCATTTAATGACCTTGAAAGAAATTTGATAGATTGATAGATAGACATAAATTTTTGGTGAAACACGGATTTTTAAGATTTTTTTTAAAAAGAAGAAAACTTAGAGAACTATTCAGAAAGTTATGTCCTCATCTTCCGTGAGTAAAAATTTGTCAAATATTATTGTTCTAAGTCTTGTATTTTCTTGGCAGTTTTACTATATATCATTCGCTCTACATCATCTGCTACGACAAAATTTAAACAGGTCATGTTACAGCAATTTATAGACATATGCAAAACTCCACTGTTCCTAGGATAATGGGTTTCCACATATAAAAAGGGCATGAATGACCATTAAATCCATTCCAAATATTCACAGATGAAGAAATGAAGGTGGAAGGATTATCTGTGCTGCATTTAGCGACTGATTAATATTTAATGCATCAACTACACTTTTGCTAAAGAGTCCCAGCCACAGAGCCTGACCAGAGTTAAGAAACAGAATGAGAAAGAGAATTTTCATTCTTTCACTATTTGTATGAGGGGAGGGTGTTTTGGGGAAGAATGAAAGAAAAGCATAGAATACAGACAAATGGGATGCTAGCAGGGACTCTTGAAATACTGCCCAAAGAAACATTCCAGGAGATGGGGAGGTCCACATAGTTATTGTTTAATAAAACCAGCTTGCTATTTCAATACAAAAGCAAGAATGGCGGAAAAGTGAGGAAGCATCTCATTAAATCCACTCAAATTCCACTTTCAGGCCTCATCAGAATATCAAAGGAAACAGCACTTTTTTTCTTCATTTAGAAACTACCAGATACTCTTTTACAGTCATCCCAGTTCTATTCTGAAAAGTCTCTATATCTTCTCAGTGCAATTTATCAGATATGTATCCATATTCTGCATCTTTACGTGCATACATCCAAATATGTATATAAATGTACAAACGACTGTTGCAATTTTGTGTTACAAAAACTGAATAGACTATGAAGCAAGTTTGAGTGTCTTTTTTCAAAGGCTGCTGTATTTCTATGGACAGCTACACAAAGAACATGAGCTTATCTTTCTGGGGGAAAAAAAAAAAGACGTTTTAATCCCTCAGGTACTCTCCTCTTAACAGAATCAACTTAATTTCATTTGACATTGTCCTTTCCAGAACCGCAAATTCAATGAACACAGCAGGTCCTGATCTTGGTTTTTAACAGATGGCCTCAACAATATGACAGTAATAGCATCTGACATGTGTTGTTTCAATGATCTCTTTTAGTCTTGGGAAAGTATGGAAGCGTTAGATCCCGTGTGTTCCTTCAGATTGTTATTTCTGGCACGCTCCTCTTGGCATATGTTATGATGAACCATTCATAACAAATTAAATTTTCATTAAGGTAAAAAAAAAAAAATCTTTACAATCCATAAGCCTACAATTTGTATTGGTTCCCAAGGTAACACATTCTGTGCAAAGGGGCCAGTTCTACAAATAATCGAGTATACGGCTGGTTTATATACATTTTTTTTTAAAGTATTAGCAGTTTTGCTAAAGGGGAGGGCAAATGGGAAAAGCTTAGAATCCCACAAATGGAAAAAAAAAAAAAAAAAGATGATCTGAGAGATTCGTGGCCTTGGTCGCAAAGTGCTTTTGCAGGGACACAAAAATCCTGGGATCCCAGGAAATACATCAGAAGAGGCTAAGCCACAGATAAGACACGAATGGCACCACATGGGCTGGCTATAAAGACCAGCTGGAGCAGGCGGAGGCCCTGTACCTTTAAGGTAGAGCTTCAGAGCTGATTGTAGCTGTAATTAACAGCTTCCTCTAACTGTGCAGTAGAATTTTCCTGAAGGACTCTGTGGTTTTACTCACTGGCGGGTTTAGTAAAATGGGATTTCAGGCAGCGCACTGCTTTCAACTCAAAGTAGCTAAATCTAGTTAAAGCAGAAACATCAATGATTTTCAGTGAGTGTGCATCATAGAAATGTCTAGCATCGTAAACCACTGCTGATTGCTTCTTTCAGAAGCAAGCTGCAACTTAAATGGGGACCAGAGGAGGCAAGAAAGCTAGCCCAGAAAGCTAGCTCTCTTCCTGAGCTGGCATTTAAATCCCATATAATTTTTTTTCTGATAATAATATACTCAAGCCTACTTAGTAAGTGGTAGACTACTTTATTTTCAGTATACGCTAGAAATACTGGCTACCATTTGGGAAAGGATTTGAATTGAATTCGCTACCTTGCCTCACCTTTAGCACAAGCTTCACTTGGGTGATATTTCAGAAACTGCATAAGACAGAATCTCTTCCTACATGAGCTTGTGGCTAGAATGCATTTCATTAGACGCTTCTCAGTATTTTCTTTCTATTGAAAATTGGGTTCAACTATTCACAAAGAGAATAGACAAACGTGTAAGCTGAAATCCAAAAGAGTATAAGAAAAAAAAACAAACAGGCTTCTTGTTGACTATCTTATTACAATGAGTATAAAAATATCACCTGTGCTTATGAAATAAACACCTTAGACTTTCCCAAGTAGTTTCATATAGGAAACTAGGAGAAAAGAAAACTGAAAAAAAAAAAAAAAAAAAACAGGTGAACACAATGAGAAACAGGAGCTTGGCCAGAGTTTTCTCTGCTCATCTGCTTACTGAAAAGAAGAGAAAAGAGGCCAAAGGAGCCGATTAAAAGTGGCAGAAATAAGGCTTCTCTATTGCAGAGCAGCTGCAAAATATTTCTCTAGAAAGGGACGTTCCAAGGAGTGTATGAGCAGGAGATTCAATACTTTGGGGATGCTATTAAAAAACTCGCAGAAATGAGGGTCTGTGAAAGCAAGAGGAGATGCGAGCATCTGAGGGAATCAAAACAAGCGCACACTTAGAAGCATCTGTGTCGGAAGGAGCAGCACGTCCTGGAACCAGCAGACTGAGCAGGGCTGGGAACGGAGTCCTGGGCTGGGAGCGTGTCCTGGAGACTAACTCTTCAGCCCTTAGGAGAGGTCAAACCTCTTTGGACAAGGTCCAAAACGAAACCCCCTTGGTCAAAGTCAGGTCTGCGGTAAATGGCTCTGTAGCAAATGTTCACTGCACTGAAAACTCCTATGTGAAAAATGGTATGTCCTAACCTCATGAGATTAATTTCATATTAGGCGTTTTCACTGACAGAGCAAATCAACCATTAGTTTAAATAGAACAATAATTTGTTCTTGAAGTAGATCTGGGGAAGAAACTCTAATTGGCCTTCTGAGATGTTGAAGCCTTAGTTAAATAAAATTGAGATAAAATATGTACTTTTTTTTCCAAAAGAACCAATTTTATAGGACATTTTAAGGAAAATCTCAGTTTATAAAAGCAGGTTTTGAACAGACTCCCTTTTCTAACCACAGTGCAATAAAAGAAGTTGACAACAAAGCCAAAACCACTTACATATTTTAAAATATTCTCCTGAACAAGTTTGGATCAGAAAGCAAATAAAAAATATGATAGATCATTGAAGGAAAACCACCAAAAAATAAGAATGTCCATCTTCACAGGGTCAAGTAGAGATGCTATCAATGGGAAAAGAAATAATAAGAAAACTAAGCATTCAATGTAAGAAATTAGAGAAAGAGCTTATCCAAAATAGAGTTCTGATTCTACCTGGAACTTAATCCCCACCCCCTTCACCATCTCAGTGGGTGGCACTACCATCGACCCTGCTTCAGCCCCAAATCTATGTGGCATCCTCAGTTCTGCTTTTTCCTTGCTGCTTGTAATTCAAATTCTTCTACTTCCATTGCTACCTCCACATAGCAAGACCCACCATCTCTCACTTGGACAAAAGCCATGACCTTCTTTTACTCCTGCCCACCTAGAAGCCACTCCACACAGTGGCCAGGAGGCTCTTTAGAAAAGTAAATTAGATTATATCACTGTTATTAAACCTATTATATATATATATACATACACACACATTTATAACTGAATTACTGTGCTGTACACCAGCCACTAACACAACATTGTAAATCAACTCTACTTCAATAAAAATTTTTAAAAACTATTCAATAATGTTCCATTGCACGCTATCAAAGTCCAAATTTCTCACCAAGATCTTACCTCAAACACCATAGGCGGAAATCCGTGAACAGAATTTGATGCACAGACATGTTTTGTCTGCCCTAAAGAGTGCTTCCAAACATTTTTTAATTCATTATATTATTTGAAAAAGAGGATGTTGCACATTAAAAGTGAGAATTTCTGAATTTTCTTGAAATTTTGAAAAATATGTCTAAACTGGACCCAGGTTTCCACATGGTGAGTAACAACTCCAGTTCCCACCACCCCATCATGTCCCCAGTCCCGAGTCTGGGTACCAGTAGTTCATCATCAAGCATGCACAGTCTCTTCGTCACGTAATAGTCATGAATAGTTTTCTCTATGTATGTATATTTCACCACAAGAGAAAATGAAATGTGGACTGAGAGAACCACCTGTTTCTTATCCCTGGGGCATTTTGTTTGTTTATGACACCTGCTTCAAAACTGGATTGAAATGGAATGTCTGCATGTTTTTCAATCATACACCAATTGGACTCTTCCAAGTCCCCAGATGTTTAAGACCATTCGGATATTTGACACCACATAGAAAAAGAAAACCTCTGTGATAAAAATTTTTACTTCTCAGCTCAGCCAATAAATGCCTAAGACGAAGGAAGGAAGGAAGGAAGGAAGGAAGGAAGGAAGGAAGGAAGGAAGGAAGGGAGGAAGGGAAGAAGGAAGGAAGGAAGGAAGAAAGGAAGGAAGGAAGGAAGGAAGGAAGGAAGGAAGGAAGGAAGGAAGGAAGGAAGGAAAGGAGGTGCATAGGCAGGAAGGGGGAGAAAGGATACAGCATGACATAGAGAACAAGAAAACTCAGGACTAATGCAAGGGTGCTTAACACAATATAACAATGCAGTGACATCTCTAGATATTATATACATACTGATGTGCATTCATTTCCATTCCTAAATGTAGCCACTGTGGGAGAAAATGGTCTGTGACCTACAGATTTCAAGCTCTTGAAGGATGGGGTACATTGTATCCCTGACCCACCCGATCCTTTTGTGGCATCTTTCAAAGTCTCCCTAGACACAAAGCAGAAAGAAATGGGAATAATAGTACATTGTCTTTAGATAAGGATTCTATGTGAAAGAGTGGAAAGAATCTTGCAACAAAAATTACACGTACTCTTTTGTCTCCACAAGGTAGGTAGACAAAAAGCTTTTATCTGTGATTCAGACAGAATGAATAAAGGTATTAAGCGACTCGTCCATGCTATGTTTCTGGCTAAATTTCAGGTGACTCTCTGTAATTATTTCGCTTTTCAGGTGGCTTTGGAGATTTCTCCTCCTCTGTCCCAGCAGAGCGCTTCCATTGTCTCCCCCACTTCTGCCGCAGGGCTAATAGGTCTGTAATCGTTGGCTGCAAGGGTGTCATTAGCCTCTCCCCAGTCCATCAGCTCACCTCTCATCCAAAAAGAGCTTCAGAACAGTTGGCTAGAAGTTCCCAATTTAATTTTGTCCTTTTTTTTTTTTTCTTTTTTCTTTACCTGCTCTGCTTTTCCTGTCCTAAGGCTGAACATGGAAAATCCAACCAGAACCCGAAGATACAATTTGTTCCACTGAAGCATCCCTCTGTATTTGATGCCATCTGGGGCACAAGTCCAATTTTCAACAATCCTCAAATACAGGAAACCAGTGCTTCCAGTGTAAATTATCAATCAACCCATGTTTTCAGCTCAAGTGAGATAGGAGAGGTATTGAAATTTAAATTCTCTGCTTTTCAATCAATCAATGGAAACAAAATTATAGTCATTTCTGCCATATTGGAAATCGGAGAAGCCTACAAGTCAAGAGGGCTGAATTTTAGACCCCACTCTGCCGTAACTCGCTGTGTGATGAAGTGGAAATAGCACTGATGGTGCTGTCGGACACAGAAGTTACTTAACTTCTCTGACCCATGTGTGAAATAAAAGTAATACTATTTAATTCACAGGGTGGTTACGAGGATCAGAGGGATTCGTTCATAAAAAGAAATTAACGGGTGGTGTTCAATAATACTAGTCGCCTTTCCTATGAAATGAAGGAGTTGAACTTGGTGAGCTGTAAGATCCCTTCTGGTGCTAACATTTGATGTTTCTATTATTTTTTTTCCTAGGTACTTATAAATTGTGTATCAGCCAAGTTCTCTCTCCTAGCCTTGAAATAGCTCCAGGCTCTGAGACTTAGGATCGAACCTCCACGTTGAATCCTCTTTTTCAGAACTGGATCGCCTCCTGATTTCCTGCCTTGTACCATATTCCTCTGGGACTTTAATTGCATCTTTTCCCTCCCATCCCTCTCGTGACAGAGAGGCCACCCCCGAGCCCTATTACCACGGCATGCTCAGTGCTACCTGCTAGAAGTCCTCCCGCGTTGACCACCTGCCTGCTTGGACACTGACTGCCTGCCTGCTGCCAGTTTGAGAGCCCTGAGCCACCAGCCAGGACATCTGTCCGCAGACCACTGCCAGGCCTCCCAGATACCAGCTCCCCACCTGCCGACCTGCTCACAGTGCTCGCTGTGTGAAAGCCAGGCCTGTTCTCCCCTGCGCAGCTGAGCTAGCCCACCTGTGGGTCCTGCACTGTCAGCCAAAACCTGGACCAAACACGGACACAGACATGGACACGGATATTAACACAAGGATATAGTATTACTTATTATTTTGGAAAAGAAGGCATGTTCTTTAGACATGTGAGATAAGCGATCTCAATCTCTATCTTTAGTATAATTTGTAACCTCCTTTTTATTATCTAATGTGTTCATTAATTTGCATTTTTATGGAGGTAAGACATATATTCAGAAAAGTGCACAAAACACACGTGCATAGCTCAATGTATTATCACAAAGCACACGTGCCCACATAACCAACTACCAGGTCGTGAAATAAAACACCAGCCCTCCAGAAGTCTCCCTCACGCCCCGTTCCCATCGCTGCTCTTCACTCCTCAACCAGGACAACTACTATCCCAACTTGTAACCCACAGGTCAGTTTTGCCTGTTTCTGAATTTCATATAAGCAGAATAAGACACTGCATAGTCTCCTGAGTCCGCCTTCTTTTGCTCAACTTTCTAAAATTAATCCATGTTTATCTGTGTGACTGTGGTTCATTCATTTTTATTTTTATTAAAAATTCCATTGTGCAGTAGGTACGAACCTACTGTATTTCATATATTCATTCTACTCCTAATGGTTATTTGGGGGTTTTTCCTGGCTTGAGCTGTAATTAACAATACGACTTTGAAGCTCCTTTGGCATGTCATTTACAGGCATGTCATTTACAGCACATGGGCTTGCTTGGGTTGCTGTTGGGACGATGCTCATTTATAGGGTATTCAGATCTTCAACTTTAGCTGACAAATACCAAACTGTTTTTCAAAGTGGCTGAACTAATGTGCACGCCTACCAGCAGCGTGTGAGGATTCCTGTCGCTCCATGTCATCACCGACCCTTGATTTTTTTTTAAGTGCTTTGAATTTTAATATGAGTACCATTCTCTCCTGGTTGAATTTGTATTTCTCTGATTATTAATCGCGTTAAGCACCTTTCTACATGTTCACTGCTCATTCACATGCCCTCCTTTCAATGTACCTGAGCAAGTCTCCTGCAAATACTTCTAACATTACCTCCCTGTTTGTTCTCTTTCTCTTCTTTATAGGAATCCTTTACGTTCTCTGAACAAGACAGACGGTTTTCCATAGTGAAAATACCTTCTCCCTCTCTGTGCTTTCACTTTCCATCATCTCGCTAGTGTCTTTTGATGAACAAAAATTATTAATTTAATGTAGTCCAATTTATGATATTTCCCTTTTTAGTTGCGAATTTTATATCGCTTCTTGGCCTTTTGGCTAAGATCAAGTGTAGTTGCTCATTTTGCTGTCCTGTTTAAGAAATCTTTCCTTATCTCAAAGTTATAAAAAAAGACAATCTCCCATCATATACTCAAGAACTGTACTGTGCATTACCGTAGACACTTGCTACATGTGGCATTTACATTTATATCAACTAAATTTTTTAAGAAATAAGACTTCAGTTTCTCATGAACACTAGCAACATTTCAATGGTTCAAAGGGCACACGTGTCTAGTGGCTACTATAACGGACAGCACAGTCGTAGAATATTTCTGTCATCACAGGAGGTCCTTTTGTTTTAGAATTTTGCTTTTTTTTTTCCTACCTTTATTGGGGGGAAGGGAAGTAGTTAGGTTTATTTATTTATTTTTAGAGGAGGTACTGGGGATTGAACCTAGGACCTGGCGCATGCTAAGCATGCAGCTCTGTCACTTGAGCTATACCCTCCCCCCTAGAAACTGCCATTGAATAGACCTCTTCTAGAAGTTTTATTGTTCATTGTTTTACTTTCTCATATTCATGCCTATAACTCAACTGGAAGGATTCCTGTGAGATCCAGGATATTGTTTTCCAGAGGGATAAACAACTGACTCAGCCTGTTAACTGAGAAGACTATCATTACTAGCACTGTAATGAAATTGTTGTCACAAATAAAAATATATACGTATATATACATACATGTATGCAAAAATATATTTACATTAAAATATTTTTACATAGCTTTAGTCTTTATTTGTGACAAGTATTGAATAAAATGAGTCATCTTGTCTTTCAAAGACGTCTTGGCTATTTTTGGTCCTTGGCATTTCCATATAAATTTTAAAATCATCTTATTACGTCCTACTAAAAAAGAATTTTAATTATAATTGATATTCCATTGACTCTATAAATCGATTTGAAAAGAGTTTTCATATTTATTATACTGAGTCTTCCAATCCATGAATATTGCAGACTCATCAAAATATTTAGGTCTTCTTTAATTTCTCTCAATAATATTTTATCTTTTTCTGTAAAGAGTTTTACACATCTATGAGATTTACTCTAGGTTCCTTAATTCTATTTGATGCCACTGGATTTTCCTATACTCTGTTACTGTTATATAGAAACGTGGTCAATTTGAAAAATTTTGATGATACACCTCGCAACCTCGCTAAACTTATTTTTTTTAATTCTACACACTTGATCATATGCAAATAATTCTTATATCCCTTATTACTTTTCCATAACTTATTGAATTGGTTAGTATCTATAATGCATGAATCTGTAGGGGGGTCTCCAAGGGTACCTGCAGGTTTTATGACTCATCAGAAGGACTCACAGTTTCCAGCATTTAGTCACATTGAATTATTACAGCAAAAGGTTACAGCGAAAATTCAACAAAGGAAGAAAGTGCAAAGAGCTAAGTGTGGAGGAAACCAGGAGCAAGTTTCCAAGAGTCCTTTCCCAGCGGCGTCAGACAAGACGTGCTTAACTCCTCCAGCACTAACTGTGACCATGTGAAAGTGTTGTCCACCAGGGAAGCTCCTTGGAGATTCAGTGCCCAGGGTTTCTATCTGGGTTTTTATAGGTACTCTCTGCCTAGCACATACTAAAATTCCAGATTTCGAGAAGGAAAACATAAACCACGTTGTTTGTACAAACAGTACAGGGCCTGTGAGTCACCCATCAGCTTGGGAAAGGGTGGAAATACTCTGGAAATCCAGATGCCAGCCAAGAGCCAACCTTGCAAGCCGGCCTTTCTAAGGACAGCATCTCAGGTCTGCTACGTTAACTCTTTTGTACAATGACTGAGAGTAACCAATAATATCTCTCTCTCTTTTTTTTTTTTTTGTTTGGAATATGCTTTTCAGGATCTATTATGGTTTCACTCACTTCATAAAACAAATGGAAAGTATTCTCTCCTTTTCTTTTATTTGAAAGAGTTTGGGTAAGAGTGACAGTATTTCTTATTATTTTCTGGAATAAACTAGTAAAGTCACCCAAGCTGGAGTTTAATTTGTGGGAGAGTTTTTAATTACTGATTCAACTTATTTCATAGTTAATGAGATTATGCAGATTTTATATTTCTTGCTATGTTGGTTTTAATAAGATTTGTTCTAGGATTAGGGGCATTATCATCATCATCCCATTTACAGATGAATAAAATGAGGAAGATAATTTATCCAAAATTGCATAGCCAGTAAGTGGTGTCACTGGGATTTCTGCCTATAAATTCTGTCTCTAGAGGACATGTACAAAACCATTATACTGCGCAGCTTCTTACTTAAAAGCATGTTTCATACATCAGAGCTTCATTAAAAAATAAATAAATAAAATAAATAAACTTTTTAAAAAACATAAACTCTAAGTTTAAAGAATCAGAATCTCCTAGGGCCTGGTGTTCCATAGAGAAAAGTCTGATGTGTTTGATTTTATGACATCATGTTAGGTCACTAGGAAATAGTCTAAAATCAGTACTTTTCATAGTTGGCAGAGCATTCAAGATATTGTGCCAAAAATACATATTACAGGGCTCCAGCCCTGCACTACTAAATCAAAATCTCTGGAGGTAGAATCCAAGAATCTGCGATTTTAAAAATTCTCCCAGTCATTGTCACATATGCAGCCAGACTTGTAACACATTGCTGCAGAGCTAAGGAACCTAGAAATCGTGACTGCTTAGTTCATGTGCTCGGACTATTAGCTAAAGTAAACGTTGTTCCTCTTTCATGTCCATGGACAATACCGCTATCCCTGGCCAGTGTGTCTCCCCAAATGCTTGCTAATTCTCACATGAAAAAGCAAGTAAGAGTGGAGTTTACTCCATCCTAACTCATCACCAATAAACGTCTGTCTCTCTTCCTAGTCTTATAAGAGGACCAGCCCTATCAGATAAGGGCCCCACCCTTATGACCTCATTTAACCTCAATTACCCCCTAAACCCCCATCTCAAAACACAGTCACGCTGAGGGGCTAACACTTCAACATGTGAATTTGGGAGAGGACACAATTCAGTCCGAAGCAGGTGTAATAAAAGCATCAATTACACAAAAATAACAATGGCAAACCTTTATTTTATGGTTTATATATGCCAGCGCTTAATGCTTTCTTTGCCCTATTCTTTTAATCCTCTGGCATCCTGTCAGGTATCTACCAGGACTGGCCACTTTTTACACGTAAGAAAAAGAGCCCCCCATAGATTAAATAATAAAAATCACAACATGCGTTTCTCCTAATTAAAAGTTTCCAATGACTTCATATAATTCTTAAAATTATATCCAAACTCTACCATGGCGTACAAGGCCCTCCTTATCAGTTCTCTCTATAATGTTCTTCGCACAAATCCCTGCATGTTTGGAGGCTTTGGGATTTAAGTCTTAAATGAAATACATCTTTTCAGACCTGACTCTTCCAATTACCTGCCAACAAAATGGCCAGTTTTTACTTTCTTTACAACACCATCACAAAGTATTCCATTTTATTATTTTGTTATATTTTTGTTTGTCTATCATGTCTTATTAAAATGTAAGCATCATATGGATAAAGGCCTTGCCTTTCTTCTTCACCTCTTTATCCCCCAGTACCTAAAACCCGGCATATAATAGCACTAAATTACCCTGGATAAATGCACAAATAGATGAATGCAGGAATGACCTGTCCATAATCACACAGTTAAGTAAATGATAAAACCTGAATGCTAAACTGATCATTCTCATTTCAAACCCCACAAAGTACTGTCTAAAAGGATGTATTCTAAAATTATACACCAAACTTAAAAACAAGGACTAGATTAATTCCTAGAAGAATTTGATTCAATAATGATTATACCTATCATTTATTAAGGACTTATTCTATGTCATATACTCTACAAAGTGCTCTCCAAGGATCATATATTTAACCATCAAAAACACCATATAGAATCACTGCTATGATCTTCCTTTTGCACTAAGGAAATTAAGGCTCATAGAGGTTGAGTCATTTACCCAAGTCACACCTAACAGGTCACTGAGATCGGACAGAACCCAGGTCTCTCTCTCTGTCTCTAGAATTTGAACTCTCATCCTCCATCCCATAAAGTTTGAGTTGTTTTAAAATAATGTGTCACTGTGTATATATATTATATATATCCTGATCTAAATATGTATTTACTTGATTCTTTCAAAATAAATTTAGAACAATGTGTGTCCAAAAATAATAGGTAAATTGTATTATCACTCCTGACATTGTTTTTGTCTTCAGTCTTTCCCCTCTGCTAGAGAAACAAGATGTTATTTGATGGGGAAATTTTCCCAGCACTAAAATCAAATATGTTACATAGAAGGGCAGTTCCACTAGATAGAGGTTATAGATGGCAGATGTCCAGAGCTAATTCACTGCCTTTTAAATGAAATCGCAAAAATGTCTTTGAAGGGACATTTATACCACTTAATAAGTAACCTCCCAAAGTGCAGTGTGCTAGCGATCATTGACTAGCACAAACCGCCGAGGCTAATGAATAAGGCTTATCTGAATCTGTTTGCATAAACGCCTTCCACTCAGGATATTTTTCCCCCTGGTTTTCTCCTGAAATGGCTATTTACAAACTAAAGCAGGAATCAGAGCCTTGCAAAGAGTTACCAGACATCTCCATTTTAAACATCTCTGGATGCAGAATGCTGATCTAAACGTTGGAATGACACATCATGGAGACAGTCTCTTGAATGTTTTGTATCCAAGACCCTGTCTCTCGCAGGCCTGGAAAACCAACTTTCCACAGAAGCAGATGAGTTATGATCTGTTAGCTTAAAGAATCCTACAGGGGAAAGGACACATGAAAAACATCCACAACTGAAACAATCCAAACAACGCAGAAATGATGGCAAGAAAGTAAGTCCGTGTAAATTGCTAAACTGGGTAATATTCTGAAGCAAGTGAACCAAGCAAAGATGAATTACTTTAAAAAGGTATCTGGGAGAGGAGTTTAAGAATTTCCCACCAACAGCTGAGGCTAGCACCCCGCGCAGCCCCAGCACACAAACCTACTGCTCCGGATTTCAAGAACATCAGAACATCGAGTGGCACCATCGGGGTGGACTTGTCTTCACATAGATCAATTTTTCTAAACCAAAACTAACATTTACCACCCTGCCCAGAGCTTTCGCTTTTCTCCTGTAAATGTCTGGTAACAAAAGGATCAAATTCAGGAATAGAAGACTCCTTCGGGATCTGCAGAAGCAATCTTCAGCCTAGATCCAAACACCTCCTGACTATTTTCCTCGAAAGCGCACGCAGCGTAAACAAATCCACCTTTATCACAGACGAGAGATTACAGAGCACTTTTCCCCATCTTCACCTTCATTTGTACCTGTTGAATGAATTCCTAGATGGACGAGCTTGCTCCCAAGACTCTGGTCAGTTCCCCATAGCTACCCACCAGGCCTGCTACTCACAAAGTTTATTCCTCCTTTATCTCAGATACGAGCATATCTCTTGACTGCCCCAAACCTCCGATGATCCTATGTTTGGCAGAGAAAAGTTCAAAATATCCAGCCTGGCCCTCAGATCCTCTCCAGTTTGGCAATTTCCCCTCTCTTCAAACATGTGCCCAGTACACCAAACCATGTTTCAATCACATAATTACACTCAGTTCCCTAAATGGACTCCAACACTACATATGTATCTAGGCCAGCATTTCTCAAAAACCAACGCTCCTGTGGGCTTCCCAGAAACAGCTGAGGAAAGAACACTCTGGCCTTGATCCAGGCAGACCCCTCTGCCTGAAACACCTTCTTTCTCCAAGTCACAAAAGTCCCAGCCTTCTGGGAAGGGCCCCATCAGAGTCCATCTCCAAGAAAACAAGTGACTCTCTTTCCCCGACACGTACAGAGAATATGGACTTTTTTTTTAAATCAAGTTATCGCTTTATAAATGAACATCTATGCAACGTATTACAGCTTACAAAAAACTTTTGCCAATGTTACCTCCTTACATTTTCACAAAAGTCTTGTGTTTTGCAGTATTATTTTCTTGGGGGAAGAGGAAGACATTTTCAGAATCTCAAACAAGTTACTTTTATCTGAACCTCATTTTTTTTTAGGAAAGTTTTTTCTTTTTTTTAACTTTTTATTGATTTATAATCATCTTACAATGTTGTGTCAATGAACCTCATTTTTATCTGTAAAAATTGAAATGATGATAACAATTAAGGGATCATTGAGTATATTGTTATGATTATAAAACAAGCTACTTATTCCCAAGGACCTTCCACAGTTCTTTCACAAACAATACAAAGTGACGGGGGACTGTAAACAAATTTAACTGGCACATATATTGAGTTGGTATGATATTTCTTTAATGGTGCCAACATTTAAAGATTAGGAGTTCACATAAAATCCAGATCAGCTTATCTCTCATTCTTAAAAAGAAGAGGAACAGAAGGTGCAGGAGGAGGTGTAATGCCCTGGAGTTGAGAAGCTGGTCTCTCCTTTGAAGAGGTATTTCCCTCCGTGGTGCCACAGTCCCCCTCACTTCCTATTGCCTCCTTGATGCTGAAGACAACTGTTCGTCTCCGTTTATCAGTATATATGGTTGTCTTTCTCATAGGAGAGAAATAGATCTCAAATGTGTCTCTATCAAAATTGGGAAAGGGAAGGATGAGCCAAGAGGAGCTCATGTTTCAAGAAAATCAGGAAACAGCACAAACTGCAGCAGTGAAAACTATTTCTAAACATTTAAAGAAACATCAAAGAAAGTGAATCCGTGTCTCATACCTGGTGCTATGGTCTTAATGTTTGTGTCCCTCTAAGATTTGTATGTTGAAATCCTAAGCCCCAAGGAAAATACTAGGAGTTGGGACATTTGGGACTAGGTCATGAGGGTGTGTCCCTCATGAATGGGATTTTTAGCGCCCTTAAAAGGGGTTCCAGAGAGCTTGCCTGCCCCTTCAGCCAAGTGAGGTTACAATAAGAAGACAGCTGTCAATGAGGTGCTGGCTCCCACTGGACACCAAATCTGCCAGCACCTTGATCTTGGACCTCCCAGCCTCCAGAACTGTGAGAAATAAATGTTTCTTATTCACAAGCCACCAAGTCTATGGTGTTTTATTACAGCAGCCCAAGTGGGTGAAGACACCTGAGCTACGTCACTCACATTACCCGCCTGGTCTCTGAAGTCATTTGGATTTGCAACCCCAGATCGAGACTGTGAACTCCATGGAGAGAGACAGACAGACAGACAGACAATATTTTGTCATTGTTGTTACTTCTTGCCATACCTTCCATGCCTAGAACAATGCCTGGCACAAAGTAGAACCTCAATGAGTGTGTGCTGAATAAAACACAGTCTAACAGTAAGGAAGACAGCTATTTAAAAGTAACTGCAATTCCACAGTGACAAGGGCTACAAAAGAAGGATATACTGGATACAATGGAAACACAGCAGACTTTGCCACTTCATCCAGCAGAACATATAAGAAAGGTCAGCAAAAACGAGTCTGTCTCCTTGGCCACTCTCCACACCAGTCCCCACACTAAATGTTAGCTTTGAGAGCGGGGTCGGTAAACATTTTCTGTAAAGGGCCAGATAGCAAACATTTGAGGCTTTTTGACCCCTGCCACCTCTGCCACAACCATTCCACGCTGCCACTGTAGCACAAAAGCAGCCACAGCCAATATGGGAAAAAAATGAACATGGCTGTGTCCCAATAAAACTTTATTTACAGGCAGTGAGCCAAGCTGGGCCCACAGGCCAGAGTTCGCTGAATCTTGTTCTGGAGGACAGAAACGACTTTTCCTTCTTTGTAGTTTGTTGAGTTGAACTATTTGGACTCTGATCTTCACTGATACATTATTTTTCATTCCCTCGAAAGTAACTGACAATAACCACCTCCAGAAAAAAATGCTATTGCAGAAATAGTAACAGCATTTTTGGGGGGTGGCTTCCTAATGGAAACAAAAATCTTTGGACTTTCACAATTAAAGTCCTGACCGCAGTACAACTCCTTGGTCTTAAAAAAGATCCGAGGGAGTATCTGTTTAGAAACCTAAACCCTTGTTATGATGTAGAGAAAACTGACCTTAATTTCTCCGCTGAGAACTCGAGGAAAGGTGTTTACTGAGATTATGTTGGTTCCCTAAATTACAGTTTAGATATCTGGGATAGGAAAAAAAAAAAGGACATCATATGATACATATGCGATATTCTCTTAACAAGAAAATAAAGCTGTTCATCAGATGAAAGGCAAGAAAATGTCTCCATGTAAAAATTAACAATCTCTTTGGTCCTGATTGTCTCCAGTGGATCTGGGGACTAACAATTCTATAACAGGAAATTGGGGAAAGTACAGAGAAAAGAGGCAGAGAAAATGGAGAGATAGAAAGAGTAAATAATAAGGAAAAGAACAGACTGAGAGGGGGTTGCGGGAGGCGGATAGTAAGGAAAACAGAGGAAGTGATCGGTGAGCCTGTGGTGGCAGGTGGCACGTTGCCAGGTGTTCCTTCAAGGTCACATCACTATCCCAGGGCCATGGATGGCCAAATCCTGGCTCACCATTTTACTTCATTTTGTTTTTTGTTGTTGTTGTTGTTGTTGTTTTTTAAAACCTGGTACACAGTATTTTACAGAAGTAAAGGTAATTGGCTCATTTCAGTTCTGTGTATTGGCTTGTAAATGTGCCCCTGTACACGGAGGGCAAGGAGAGACCGAAGAAAGAGACCACTCCGGACTGGTAAGTGGCAGGTTTTCTAAGCAAGAGAACTTACTTATAAGGCTTAATAAGCAAGAAAACTTACTTACGAGGCTTGTCTTGGGAATCTCCACACCGGCCCGCCAGAATTCTAAAAGTTTATATAGACGCTTTGACTGGGTTCAGTCACGTGTTGAGTTCAGATGATCCCAACATCACCGGACTCGCTCAGGGCTGCACCCTTGGAACAGCTCCGGCCGTGGACTGTTGGGCAGAGTGTCAATTCCAAGGAAAGGGTGAGGCTCAGGAGCCTCCAACTGCCCCGGTCCAGACAGCGGTCAAACAGCAGTCACGTCCTCTCTGTGACCTCCCCCAACATTAGGAAACAAACATCTATTTTACACTCGGACCAAATATTGATTGATGTTACCGTGGGGTGTCTGGGTCCCTGGGATGTGCATTGCACTTCCACCCACTGAGAACTCTGTTGCGGGCAGAATCATGCCGTATTTGCGGATGAAAGATAATTCACGGGCCATAAAATAGGTCTGAAATGACTAAAACTGCAGTGACTGTCATTTAACGTGACTTTTGGATTTCAGTGACCGACTGAGAAGAGGATTCTTACGAGTGTGAAAGAACTCTATGAGGAACTCCAGAGAAACGAAACTCCCAGGTTCCACGCTCTGGAAACAATGTTGAAACTGGGATGGTGAGATTCATGTGTTTTCCTTTTCCTATAATTTTCCCTCCCTGTTACAAGATGACCACCAGGTCTTGATGTTTTCTCCTTAGCGGAGCTCCTGTTGCAAGACCCAAGCAGAAGGTACCCAAAGATTATGCATCTTCCTGGATGTCTTTTTTTTTTTCTTGGTCCCTAAAAGTCTAAACTCATGTAGGAAGTTATACTACATCTGCAAGGCAAGAAAAGGAAATAAGGTGAATACTTGGAGGGAGAGCGTCTCCCAATACTAGGAAAGGAACTGAGATCTGTGGGTTCTACAGCAAGGTTCCACAAAATGAGGAGGTGTCAGGACCCCTGAAAGGCATGAGGGCTTGGTGTATGTAGGGAGACTGGACAGTTGGTGCCCAGGCACCCAGGCTCACAAAGACCCAGGCTCCAGCTTGTAACAAAAGCAGCAGAGAAAGACAAATACTGAGCGGTATCACTGATATGTGAACTCTTCAAAAAAAAAAAAACAAAACTAGAACTCTTAGAAACAGAGAATAGAATGGAAATTCCCAGGGGCTGGAGGTGGGGAAATGAGATGTAGATCAAAGGGTACAAACTTTCAGTTCTAAGATAAGTAAGTTCTGAAGATCTAACATCCAGTACGGTGACTACAGTCAATAATACTGTCATGTATATTTGAAAGTTGCTTAGAGAGTAGATCTTAAAAGTTCTCATCACAAGGAAAAAAATTGTAACTATGTGTAGTGTTGGATGTTAACTTGAATTATTGTGGTGATCATTTCACAATACATATGTAATATTGAGTCATTATGTTGTATGCCTGAACCTAATATAATAATATGTATCAATTACATCTCCTTTTTGTAAAAATGCTGTATTGTATACCTGAAATTTCAAAGAGATTAGAACTTACAGCTTCATACCACCAAAAAAACCTAAAAAACAAAAGGTAACTATGTGAGGTGATGGCTGTGTTAATTTACTTGAGAGTGATAATCATTTCACTAAATATATCAAAGCATCATGTTATACACTTCAAATATGTACAGTTTTATTTGTCCATTTTACCTCAGTAAATCTGGGGATAAAAATCAATAGAACCTCTTCCCATCAAGGAGTGATGTGCGCTTGGGCAGATCTATTTGAACCAAAGACGAGAATCATCCCCGAATATTCTCTCTGTAGGATTCACCTTCCACCTATCCCAGCCTCACCAGCACCTTTGCCCAATCTAAAGACAGAGAAAACTCCAGTAACTAGTGAGCCATTATTTTCAGCTCAGCCAACAGAATGAGATAATAGACTCAGATCAGATTACATTAGATTTAGAGAAGCAAGAGAAATTTCTTACACCTAAATCTAGGGGGAGAATAAAATTCATTGCTGTTGTAGCACTTTTTAATGAGTCACTTTAATCTTGTACCGTTCAGTCACATCTCACATTAAATGCAAAGTAGTCTCATTCTTATTCTCAGCCTCCACACTTGACTGCAACTCTGTGAGGAAGATACCATCATTGTCCCCATATCACAGATGAGGAAACTGAGGTACAGAGTGGTTAGATAACTTACTAAGCTTGTGAGCAAGAGAACTGGGGCTTAAAGGCAAGCAATCTGACTACAGAGGCCACAGTCTCCATCAGCCAGGTGCTATCTGGCTCTTCAGGCTGGGTCCCCCCGCCTCCCCTTCAGACATAAGCAGTTTAAATTGTGCAGAACAAGAAGTTCCATGTGCCCTCCACGTCCTGGTGTAGCCACATGATCGCAGATGTGAAAACTCTGAACATTAAAACAAAATACGCCTCAGTGAATAGCTGTTGATGAACTGAATGTTTTCCTTGACAAGCTCCAAATGCAGAAACTTAAAAGTCTTTTTCTAACAGTAAAGCCAATTCTAGTCCTTTTAAGTTTTAAGAACAGTGTCCTGAAGTCCAACCAGTCCCTTTTTGTAGATTTCCAGAGAAATAGAGAGTCTTACCAGCACCTCTCTACCCAAAGCCCCCACCTCCTACCCATGTCCCCCCCAACCCCCCCAAACCACCCTTCTCATGCTTTCTTTCCCTCCTGGTGCATCAGTACATGTGGCGTGTGGCTCCAGCAAGAGGTCAACTGGGCCAGTAGACTGTCACATGGTGGGAACTGAGAGGGCAAGTGTGTTCCCTACCCTGTCTCTGAAGTGTCACGCTCCCACCACTCTAGACCCGAGAAGACCCCAGCTTGCCTGATACTTGGGGAGGCAGGTTGAGGGGCATGTATAAAAAAGAGCAAAGATCTGATTAAAATCCCACAGCATATTCTCAGTCTAATCTCTTTTTTCTCCCTTTCCAACACAATTTCAGCAAGTATGTTTATCATTTAAATGCCTCCTCTCGTTCATAGCTTTGATGATTCTCACATGAGTTGTAGACTGTTTACTCTAATTGTGTTCTTATTAACATTCCCATTTTAAATGCCTAAAAATAAGACTCTGACCTTCCAAAGTGAATGCCTAATTACTGCCCTTCCTCCAGGAGAAATTAACTTGGGAAATGTCTGCAAAGTATGTCTAGGGCGATATGTCCATTCATTTTTTTTTTTCCTTCCTATTTGTTTCTTTAAGGTAGAGTCTCCTACTTCCTCTCTGGAAGAGACGTGGGGTAAAGGATCCCTCGGGCCCCGAAGAAAACACCCCAAGATACTAGGAGTCCATGGAAAAGGTTTCCATAGGAGAGTGCTAAAGCAACTAGTCTTTCTCACAGACTCACTGATCTAATGCTTTTGATTTCAGGAAAGAGAGCAAATAATGAATGAGAAGTATTTTTCTTAATGTATACCAGCAGGTAAAAATGGTTCAGCAATTCAGTTGAAACATTTAAGTTCCATTTTCTCACGCACAGTAAAACAACCAGGGGTAGGAGGCGGGGGCAGGGTAGGATATAGTTCATGTGGTTCAAGGTCCCGGGTTCAATCCCCAGTATTTCCTCTAAAAATAAATAAACCTAATTACCTGCCCTCCACCCCATCAAAATAAAATAATTAAATAATAAATATTTTAAAATATTCAGAAAAACTGTCATTTGATTATTTCAGGGAGAAAAATAAGATTATCCATCCCTACCCCACCTCAAAAAAAAAAAAAAAAACAAACTTCCACAGGAATGTGAAATATGAAGAAATAGGATAGAGATTTTTTTCTCTATACAAAATTGAAGTTTAAAAAATACGAGTTTAAAAACCGTTTTTAAATGAATTAAAACAATCAAAGATCAAGAGAGCTATTTGTAAAGAGTTGGAAAACCTAACCCAGCTTCCCCTGTGCCTTTATAAATGTGTGTGATAAGTGGTAAGTGTCAGTGCCAAATAATAATTCTATACGTTTTATTGATAATTGTCTTCAGCCTGACATATGGAAGGAAACATCATAGTTGCAGGGAATTGCAGCCATATATTTAGTTCCTTTAAACCTCTACTTCAATCACCTTTCATAAAGTAAAAGAAATGAAAGGAACTTTGTAAGATATACAAAGGAAACTAAACTTATTGATATATGCCAGGAGACCCAAACCAATTCCTTTCATCCAGACACACATAATTCTTACTGCAGACCAGGCTCTATTTTTTGGCTGAGCAGTCACTCCCTCCCATTAGAGCCGGGGAAGAATGACTACCTCTGATCGTGTGTCTCTATCATTAATACTAAGGAAATATGCCCACCTACCCCTTGCATAGGAAAGGGAAGAAAAGTAAAAAATCATCATCATCAGCTTCCAAGCACTGACATTTATATCTTTTACAGGGATCCATGAATCTTCCGAAATTAATGACAATGGATAAGCTTCCTCTAAGATTTTACAGGATGCTGCTGGCTCATTTCTGCAAGGTGAAGCGATTTACTTTGCCCTCAGAGGAGGGAAAAGAAAAGGGAGGACTTAGAAAAATAAACTAGCTTGAACGTAAAATTATAAAGCTGAAGAAATAACATATGAAAGAAACTTCCTACCTATTCTCGGTTTTAATCATCTCAAAACCTAAAGGAGAATTCAACTTATTTATTTCCCCAACTGAGGCCATTTTTGCTGAAATTGCAAAACTAGTCATTTTGCAAAAGAAAAAGCGCAAATAATAAAGATTTTGTGCTGTCCAGAGTAAACACTATGGATTAAAGAAGAAGAAGAAGAAAGATGGAAATGGAGCTCAGTTGAAAGAAATCATTTCAATGAACACTTTCTCTCCTATGTACTTTAATAATAATTAGTCAACATCCAAATTATAAATTTTTTTTGACAAAATAATTTCTAAATCCATAGCTGACTTCAGGAAACTATAAATAATCAACAGTATTTTGAAAGTTAAACATCCCTGAGATATTTACCGGTAATTATTCACAATTAAACAAAGGAATGATCTTTCCACCAGTTATGAACTAAATATTGATGAAATAGTAAAATTCATTCAATTATTCCTTCATTCCAAACAAAAATATTTATTGAAGCTTTACTATGCACCAAGTATTCTTCTAGGCATTGAAGGTACAACAGTGAACAAGACGGGGAAGAACTTTAGCTAGAAGGCTTTAAGAATAGAGCTTTCATTCCAGTAAAGACAATAAATAAATAAATTATACGTATGTTTGAGGGTGATAAGGACTACGGAGAAACAAGGCAGGAAAGGATGATGGGAAAGTACTGGGGGTGGCAAGATTTGGGGAGAGGTTAGGGGGTTGGAGAAAACTGAATAATTAAGGCTTTTCTGAGAAGGGAGAATTTGTACAAAGACCTGTACGATGTAAGAGTGCAATTCATGTTGATGTCTAGAGTGTTGATATCTAGAGCAAAAGCGTTTCAGACAGCGGGAACAGCAAGTGCAAAGGCCCTGAGGCAGAGGTGCAGTTGATATTTTCAAGAAACATCAAGGAGTGCATTATTTCTGGAGCTACCTGAGGCAGGAGGAAGTCAAGATGATATCACAGAGGTAAGAGGACAGGAGCAAAATTGTGTACATTCTTTTAGACCATCATAAGCACTCAGGCTTTTTCTCAGAGTTGGGAAGCATTTGGAAGGATTTGAAAAGAATGACAAGATCTGACATATTTTTTAAAAGATCACTCCGGTTTTTATGTTGAAGAGGACCATTAAGAGAAAGGGCCAGCATCAGGGAGACAGGATAGAAGGAGATGTGGTTCCCCGAATAAGACACGATGGTGGTTGGGACCTGAGTGGTAGCAGTGATGGTGATGAGAAGTAATCAGACTTGGCATGTATTTTCAAGGCAGAGTCAACAGGATTTACGGATTAGATGGTGGGAGCTAGTGTGAGGATGAGGAGTCAAGGATGACACAGAGGATTTTGGCTGAATGTTGAATTACTGACCCTAATTCTTCATTCAACCCTGTCCTTCTCAAGATCTCATTGTGGGCAGTGTCTATTTTCCCACGACTTGACCAAAGGGCTCAATCACAGACTTAACTTTGGCCAGAGACATGAGGGTGGAAGTGACTGCTGCTGGCTCTGAGCCTAGGCCTTAAGACACCTTACACATTGCTTCCTGCCCACTTACACCTCTGCCATCAGCATGAGAAGAATATTTGCTGCCTATCCTGCTTGTTCCAGGAAGATAAGGAAGAAGTGGAGCAGAGCTTCTCAGGTGACCAACAGAACTGCAGAGGGAAGCAGAGCTGCCTTAGCTCTGAAGCCCAAAGCAGAGGTGCCTGGCATGGCCGGTCTAGATCAGCTAACTACAAATCAACTTTTAGACAGATGAATAATGACAAAGGATTCTTGTTTTAAGTCTTTGAGAGTAGGATGGTTTGTTATGAAGCAATAGCTAACTGATACACTGAACCACTTAATGGATAGAGTTATATTTACTAAAATAAGGACATCTGCGGGAGAAGCAAGTTTGGGGAAGAAAATCAAGATCTTAGTCTTCGGCATATGAAGTTTGAGTTTCTCATTCGACTTTAAACTGGAAATTGAATAGAAGTTGTACATACTGGGGAAGAGCTTTAGGCTAAAATAGAAATGTAAGAGCCATAGGTGTCGAGATAGTATTTAAAGCCATTAAATTAGTTAAGGTCTCCAAGGAAGTGAGTGTAGGTAAAGAAGAGATGAAATCTAAGCCTTGGAATACTTCAGTGTGAAGGGGTTGAAGAAATAAGGAAGACCCAACAAAGGAGACCGAGTCGGGGCCATCAGTGGAATAGGAGATAGCCCAGAAGAGGAGGGTGCCTGGAAGGCTGGGGAATAAAGTGATCCAGATGCAGAGGAAGCGATCTTTGCACCCAATGCTGGACTGATCAGTGAAGTAAGATGAAGACGGAAACATTATCATTAGGTCCTGCTGTGTGAAGTTCTGGTGACTTTGCTAGATTTTGGTGGCATGCTGGGGGAAAAGCTTGACTGGAATGAGGTCAAGAGAGTGGGAGGAAAGGAGAGGCTTAGTAGGTATAGACTGATTTGCTACGTAGAGAAGCAGAGAAATAAATGGGAAGTATGGTGAGAGAAATGAGATTCAAAGAGGAGCTTTTTTTTAATAGGAGGGGAAATGGCTTTTTTTTTTTTTTTTTTTTTGCACATACTGATGACAGGCATCAGCAGAAGAGGAAAACTTGGTGAAGACAGCACATGTAGGAACTAACACTAGCTAGAAGAGGGGCAGTTCTGGGTGGGAGCTTATGGCAAGTCTCTTTTAATTGCTTGTATTTTCTCAGTGGAATAGGAAGCAAGGTTGGCTAAGAGAGAAGATGGAGTAGGAGGTACGAGAGTTTAAAGAGAGAGGGGGAAGTGTGAAAGAACCAGCTGGGAGAGCGGGAACGTAAGTGGACTACGTAAGACCTGGCTGCATAACGCCCACTTGAGGGGGGCGATCACACATTTACAGGGAGACCAGTCACGCAGCTGTGTGTCTGTCTGCAACCACGCTCTGTTACATGGGTGTAGATACAGAGTAGGATGAGACCTAGCTTTATCCAGGGTTGGGGTGTTCCCAAACAAAGAGAGTGCATCAGGGGAGTTGAGGGTGTATGCAAGGGAGTGATAATGATTGCCCGTGGAATTTAAGCTGCAGAAGAAGAGATGTGTACAAGAAGCAGCTCAGGGAAGGTAGGCAAACTGGGCTGAAGGACTTGTAGGGTTGAGGTTACTGAAGGAAGCTGCAAAGCACTAGTGGTGGTGACAGGATGTGGCTGTTTCCAACAGAGCTGATTGCGACGTTGCGGTTATTGACAACCACAAAGTTGGGATGTGATTTGAGAAAGAAGAGCTGCAGGCAGGTGGAAGACCAGACACTTATCTGGGCTCCAAAACTGCGAAGAATTATGTCAAGATGAGTGTTAGAAATCAACTATAAAAAGAAATTAAAAAACAAAAAGATGAGTGTTTTAGACAAGGTAAAATCTTCCAGAAACTCAAATTAAAAGGTTTTGGGTTTCTGCAAAATATTTATTTCATACCTTAACCGAACGCATAGTGAGTAGCATTTAAATTTCGCTCCAAGACATTTCACAGGGGTCTCAGAAGGACGTAGAACTCGCCTCACTCACCTGCACTGAACCAATTTACCAGATTCCCCGCAGCCCCCCTCCCCATCTCCCTATAAAGCTTTTTCTGTTGAAACCCAGAGCAGAGACCACTCAGGAAATCCACTCACTCAGTTCTACTCCCGTCAGTTGAGCTGGATGCTTGCCAAGACTCAGTTGTTTGTTCCCAACCCTGTTTATGTTTCTTAAACTTGTTTTTGTAACTGCATAATTGCCTGATTTAATGAACTATCATGGAAGGCAGTGATATGTGAATGCAAAAAGAGAGTCGCGGCTTCTTCGAAAACCATGGTGAATGCTTGAGAAAGATTTTATAAAGGTGAGTCACTAAAACATATGATTTTTGAAAAGCCGTAAAAACGTAGAGGATGCCAGCACCCGGGTGGCTGTGCCCACGTCCTAAGTTACTGCTCCACTTAAAGAAGTCGAACCAGAACTCACCATGAATTACAAGTGTGGCTGGTGTAAGGAAGACGATGCAGGACTCCAACCCGGCCACCTGTACTCAAAATGAAGACAGTGGGTCTACACCAAAGTATTGGTGAATGAGTCTCAATTTATCTGTTCTTAAGGTAAGTAAAATCTCTAAGGCAGGTCTTTTCAAAATAATTCCCTGCTTCAACCAACTTCTTCAATTACCCATTTTAACTACAGCCTTGACGTCATTAGATTAAAGGGCTTCTGATGTTACTTTAAACTAGACTGTAATTTAGACAATCAAACCAGAGAGATCAAATGATTCATTCCTAAAGTAAGCCTTTTATAAACGCAGAAAAAAAAAACGGCCTGGTTGAACTGGGCAGTGACTGATTTTCGTTATTTTTGCACTCTTATCATTATTAAAATGGGAACAATGTTACAAAAGCATTGAGGCCACATGCTTGCCTTTAAGGCAGGCTGTTCCTGAATTCCTGAATAAATGAGACTCTTTGCATTGAAGTTTCCCTTTGATTCCCTACATATCAGAATAAGAGTTTTGATGTAATAAATTATGTTGTAACTTTGCATTCATCATTCACTAGGGTAGGCTGCATGAATGTGGTTATGAAGCAGGTAAATAATTAAACTGACCTGCTGTGGTCCAGAAGGATCTATAACCATCTGACAGAGGACAGAGAACAGTGATTATGCTGCTGTAGAGGTTGACCCAGAATTTCTGCCTGAATCCAGAATGTGAGATGAAACTGTCATAACCAGGCAATTCACCAAACAGAGAGAGACTTTGCCGAGGACCCTAAAAACAGGGCGACCATTGCTCAGGGAGTCGGGACCAGATGAGAAGTAGTCGGCATGGTAGAAGCGGGAAGCAGTCTCTTTTGAAGACGAAGATGAACTCTTTGTTCTAAGAAGCAGAAGGAAACTGAAAATTTGCTGCAAATAGTAAGAAATGTCCTGTTCAAAGGAAGCAGCCTTTTAATGTGGGACAAGAACATCAGGAGACACACAGAAAAGGACTTGCAATATTTGGATGGCACAGGAGAGGAAACTGGAGCCAAAAGCATTCCTCTTGGCCATATTTAGCTAAAGTTTGTCCTCATTCCTCAGTGAGGATGAACTGAAATTCTAGTCTTACTACCATCATTTAAAGTTTTTACCTACGATGATACTTTGGTTATATGAGTCAAAGTAAGTCATGCAACTTCTAGTTTGTCTCCTACTTCAAAGATAAGCTCGATGGTAGAGCACGTGCTTAGCATGCATGAGGTCCTGAGTTCCATCCCCAGTACCACCATTAAAATAAATGAGTTAATTAATTAATTAACCTAATTACCCCCAAAATAAGTTAATTATTAATTAAAATTCTTCATAAAAATTAACAGTGCCCTCCAAAATATGCCCTTGTTTTAATTTGCAGAATATGCGAATATTTTAGGTTCCATAACAGAGAACTAAGGCTGCAGATGGAATGAAGGCTGATAACCAGCTGGCCTCAGAATATGGAGATTAACCTGGATTATCCAGGTGGACCGAACATGTTCACGATGGCCATTAACAGTGGGAGGGTCAGAGAGGCAGGTGTGATCACAGAAGCGTGGTCAGAGTGACGTCATGTAAGGCTTCAACCTGCTGTTGTTGGCTCTGAAGAGAGACGAAGGGGCAACAAGCCACAAATGCCGCCGTCTCTGGAAGCTGGAGAAAGCACAGGAGGAGGTGCTCCCCTAGAGCCCAGACAGGACGCAGCCCTGTGGGCACCTCGCTTTTAGCTCAGCGAGAGTGCTGTCAGACTTCCAACCCAGAGGACCGAAGACAAGAAGATTGTGGTGTTTTAGCCACTGAGCTTGTGATGGTAGGTTATAGCAGCGATAGAAAAAGAATGTGCTATTAACATGAGAGAGCTGCTTGTGGACTCGGGTAGATAAGAAAGCAAAACTTTAAAAGAGACTGAGATGAAAGAACACCTGTCTGCCTCTGAGGCTCAAACCGGGCTGCGGAAGGGTCTCCTGACAGTGATTAGAGGGAGCTGCACCTAGTGACTGAGATGCAGAAGGGAAAGGACTGATATGATACAGTGGCAGGACCCTGAGAAGTGTTCGATACACGTTCTGGCAGATTAATCAGTTCTGAAGACCTTGAGTAACCACATGAGAGAGGGGTAGATAGGTTTTGTAAAATCTGGGGGAAATCTGCCCTATAGATCTTGGTCCATATCACAGAGTCATATGTTAAATGAATTTTGTAACTGGAAGTAGTATTACAAATCATATAATCCAATCCATCTTTTTTCCTATTTATTTTTATTTTTTAACAACTTCATGGAGGTATAATCGAGATACAAAAAAACCTGCACGTACTTAATATATATAATTTTTTAAACATTTTTTATTGAGTTATCATCATTTTACAATGTTGTGTCAAATTCCAATGTAGAGCACAATTTTTTAGTTATACATGAACATACATATATATTCATTGTCACATTTTTTTCTCTGTGAGCTAACATAAGATCTTATATATATTTCCCTGTGCTATACAGTATAATCTTGTTTATCTGTTCTACATTTTGAAATCCCAGTCTGTCCCTTCCCACCCCCTGCCACCTTGGCAACCACAAGTTTATATTCTATGTCTATGAGTCTGTTTCTGTTTTGTATTTATGTTTTGTTTCTTTTTTTTTTTTTTTTAGATTCCACATATGAGCAATCTCATATGGTATTTTTCTTTCTCTTTCTGGCTTAATTCACTTAGAATGACATTCTCCAGGAGCATCCATGTTGCTGCAAATGGCGTTATGTTGTCGGTTTTTATGGCTGAATAGTACTCCATTGTATAAATATACCACCTCTTCTTTATCCAGTCATCTATACAATTTGATGAGCTTGTACACAGGCAAATACCTATGAAACCATCACCACAATCATGGTAATAAAGATACCTGTCACCTCCAAAAGCTTCCTCATGCCCCTTTGTTTGGGGTTTTTTTCTTTCTGGTAAGAACACTTAATTTGAGATCTACTCTCTTAAATTTTTAAGTGCACAATACAATGTTGTTAAATACAGGCAGTGTGTTATACAGCAGATTTTTAGAAGTTGTTCACTTCACATAACTGAAACCTTAAACCCACTGACCTACTTCCTATTTCCCCCTCCCCCTCCAGCCCCTGGCAACTGTCATTCTGCTCTCTGCTTCTGTAACTTTGATTATTTTAGATACCTCATATAAGTGCAATCATGTAGTATTTGTCTTTCTGCCAATGGTTTCACTTACCATAGTCCTCCAGGTTCAACCCTATTGTTGCATATGGCAAGATCTCCTTCCTTTTTTAATGCTGAAGAATACTCCATTGCATGCATACGCCACATTTGCTTTATCCACTCATCCATCAGTGGACATTTAGTTTGTTTCCATACCTTGGCTATTGTGAATAATGCTGCAACGAACATAGGGGTGCAAATATCCCTTTGATATCCTGATTTCAATTCTTTTGACTATAAAAGTCCCAGAAGCAGGACTGCTAGATCATATGGTAGTTCTATTTCTAATTTTTTGAGGAAACTCAGACTGTTTTCCATATGTATGGAAATATTTCAATAACTACTACAATAAATATGTTAAGTGAATACATTCAACAAACATAAGTCATTACATAAAGGAGAGAAAATCTCTAAGTCTGCTAGATCTATCTGCATTTGAAGAATACTGACTGTTTTTTAAGCTTTCAACCTGACTCAGGAAGAAGAACCAGGAGAATTAGTCTATAAAATAAAAGAGAGACACTTTTAATTTTTTTTGCACGTGTGCCTTTGAAAAATAGGGAGTGGTAATGTCATGTTCAGACGAATCCACCATTATGTTCTCTTTGATTTCATTTTAGGTACAGTAATTGTACTAAAAAATAATGGATATTAAATTAATCCCGACAAAACAAGCTAATTAATAATCATGTGCAGTTATCTAATTTTCCCTGGAGTGAGATAGGTAATTCTAAGTGATAAACTATGAGTAGCTGGTGAAACGCTATTTCATATTAAAAATACATTACACATCTCAAAAGAAAGAGAGGGAAGCTGTATCGTTCAAAATCGAGTGCGTTCATTCAAAGACAACATTTTTAGTGAAAATAAAGGCTTACACTTTGACGCATTAGTGAAGCTGTCAGCTTCTTTCTACTACTGAAGGAGGCATTTGACACTGCATAGACCTCTTAGGTTCTTGACCCTCTGCCCTTATTTTTCTGAGTTTTACCACAAATCATCACAGGTCACAATATGCCAAGATAAAAAGAAATCCTGGAAAAGTTTGAGACAGAAAAAAGGGAGCAGATCCAAATTTTCCCATCGTAGGTATCACAACCTCTCACACATGTGTCATCTCAGTAGTCAAAGGGCATTCGATGCACTGTGTCAGCCGGCCCTTCAGATGGTATCTTGGCAGAAACTGGGCCACAATAAAATTTACTTCGCTTTTATCAAAGAAAGAAACTTACCAAAGAAAGAGAAAGACCACTCTCAGAATGAGGCAGGGATACCAGTAGCAACATACGGTCCATGTGCGTGGAACCTGTCTGGCTTTACCCGTGATTAAGTCTAGGGCACAAGAGCTCCATCCATGCCTGGAGGACTGGGGGGTGGACGGGGCTGGAAGCTCAGCCCTTTGGAGTCCACAGCTCCTCAACCTTTAAAGCTCTTCTTCTTTCGCCCCTGAAACCACACATTCCTGATCCTTCTTTCTCCCTTGACGCTCTGCCTCTGTTCCCGCTGCCTCTCCTCCTCTCTGCCCACCACTTCCCTGTACGAGACCCCCAAGGGCCTCTCCAGCCTGTGTGTGAGATGATGTCAGTTCCGGAGCAGAGAGATGGGGAGAATGGACTGACCAAAAGTGATGTTTACCACTAGCATGAGTGCACTTCATGCACTCCACAAACTGGGATGTTCAGATGGGCAGACAAGTCCAAGTAAGAGTGATAAAAATGAAACAGAGTGGGTGGGGGCCCACCCCAAGTCTGGCCATTTAGGATCCAAGGACAAGCTCCATCAGGCACAGTGATGTTCTAGATGGCTCAACAGTTGTCATCCGGACTACCATTCGGATTCCTGCCTGGCCTGTTTCCTCCCAGAACTGCCTCTCACCGACAGAACAGGGTATCTGCAGCCACATTTAAACCACCCTACTCTTCCTCTCTGACCACAGTCGACTGACCAGGAGCAAACAGCTGACCCACACTGGATCCATCAGACACTCTTTCCCAAGAATTTGAAATCCGAGTTCAGAGGCAGTGAGTCGGTCTTTGGCTAAAACCATCACATGTAAAACTGAAAAGTTTTAGAGTCACCATATTCCACCACGCAGATGGGTAAGTAGAAAAATCCCACCTGCAGAGAAAAAGGAAGAATAAAACAGAGTCCCAGAGAGTGGAATGAAACAGACGTGCAGAGGTGAAGGCAGAAACTTCGGAGGTCTTTCCAGTCACCAGCCCTAGTCTCTTTGGAAAGTCTGCTACATCTCTGCCTTGGGTTCCATGAGACCTTTGGAATGAAGCTCCCAAGTGAACCCAAATTATACAAACAATACAAAAATAAAAGTCAACAAAGTAATGTTTACAGATGGAAAATAAAGCTAATAGTTGATCGCCCTTTGACTATTTTCCTTACTGAAATGAGAGTGGTTGTCACATGTGAGTTCTCCTCACACCTAACCTAGAGCTTCATGCAGAGGCAGGACACGAGGGTAGCAGCTCCGTGCCTAGGCTGGTCGTTAGAACCAGCACTCCATTCAGAGCTGTTTAATTTACAACAAAGACCAAAAAGGAGGCAAGAATGAAGCTCAAAGTGAAACTGAATCCAGCTACTGTTCCCCTCCCCATATTAGAATCTCTCTACAAAAGCGAATTCTCCAGAGAAGAGGACGTCACAAAGAAAACAGATGGTCATTTTAAGGCAAGTAAGAGACACTCCACATTGCCTTCCCCTCACTCCTTCCTTTAACAGGAAGGATTTAAGCAGTTATGGCTATTCCTCACATACATTTCAGCCATCCTGTTTATGGGATGCAATAGATAGGCAGACGATTGTACGAGTACACTACAAAACAAGCAGCTGAATGTGGAACGGGGCTCAGAAATGGAAACCCTGTCAGTTAGTTAGTGAATTATCACATGAAACAAATTGTTCACTTTCTGTTCAGTCCATTAGCCGCAGGGATGAAAGGAACTGCTCGCCCAACACATAATATTCCAATTTCCTATTTTCACTTAGCATTTCCTTTTCCTGCTCTGCAAATAAAATGCATTTATATGATGGATGTAATTTGTTCCCTTTGACCAGGATTTTATTTTCATCAGAGACAACCTTAAGCTCAACTGCTCTCTGAAATGGAGTCTCGGGGATGCCGAACCTCTTACGTGGAGTGGGTTGGTGGGGCTTGCCTTTTAGTAGCTGGACTGGTGCCTGGAACATAGACCCACCAACCACTTTGCCTTCCACTTCAGCTTTTCTGAGATGGACAGTTGTGGAATGGCTCTGAGTCAACTTGCCACAACTCAGTGAACTATGAATAATAGTTCAATTTGCTCAGTGTCGTTCTTCCAGAAAGTTCCAGCCTTTATACTGTTTCATTAATTTGAACAGGTTTTTATATTTTTTATTCCCATTTCATAGATATAAATTTTGATGTCCAGAGAGAAATGCAAAACATCTCTGAGGTTACTGAATCGGTTAGTATCCATTGCTTTTGACTTTCCAGGTAATGATTTAAGGCCATCATGCAAATGACCATAAGCCTACAGATTCACATCTCAATGAGATTCAGTCAGTTCTACTAAAATCTGGTCAAATAAAAGTATGAAAAGTCACAGAAATAAGAACAATGGCCCATAACACTGGTAAAGCACTTCTCTGGGCCATTAAAGTACGATGATTTTATCATTTAAAAGGGTGGGGAAAGTGGGAGACATTTAAGGGCATTTAGATTTAAAAAACAAGAAGAGAAAAAAATTACCATTTGGTAAGTAATTTTTATGGTTAGGCATATGTATAAAATTTAAGTTTCATGATAATTATGTAAATGAGGTGTGTTCAATCCCATTTTACAGAAAATAAAACGAAAGCCCTGAAAATGTCAGTAAGTCTATAGAGATCATCCAGTTTGTCGGCAGAAAAAAAGAATTTGTAAAATTGTTTACCTAATTTCAAAGCCCACATTCTCTTTTCTGTACTCTGAGAGAGACTTGTAGTTTAAAAGTGCCCAATTCTACTGAAACCCATATCCTCCTAATGCTAGTTACAGTAAAAAGCTGGACCAGAAAAAGTTTTATCTGGTTGCCTTAAGTTTAATCTGTCTCGGTATTCTTTTCCCACGGACCAATGGGTGGCCCAGAGACTGAATTTCAGGTCGTCACCTGGAACCCACAGGAACACTTCTGCCCAGCAGTGTTGCTGGGCACAGCTCAGGGGAAGAAGTCACACCGTCACCAGCACTAGCGGAGGATGGAGAGTCCAGGCGCCCCCCATCTCTGTGGCACAGACCAAGCTCAAAGGACATGAACAGTGCTTCTTCAGGAAGGTGCAACTTCCAACACCAGGAGGAAAAATGTGAACAACGCAAATACAAAATCCCCTGCCTCTCCCCTTGTGCTTTTGTCCTGGGTATCAGCACTTTTTTGGTGCCAGTGACAGTGGAGGAAAAGTATCAGCAGGGGAGGAGGGGCCAATAAAAGTCCAAAGATACACTCAGCTTCAGGTACAGCTCAATCCACGAGTTTGACGACAATTAAGATCATTGTCCCATCTCTTACTCTTGGCCCTCCGTTCCCTACACGGCCGCCCCCGGAAGTTCTAGATTCACATGCCACCACTTTCCAGTCACAGAAGAGAGCAGCCCACCCCTTTCCCAGTAGCTCCAGGGAAGTCCAGGGTTTGACCTCCATTGACCCATCTCAGAGCATGGCCCAGCCCTACATCAGTCGTTTAGGGCAGGGGTGTAAGCGAGCAGGACCCTCTTGTCATCAGTGACCGTATGGTATTTGTTAACTGCTTAACTGTGTAATAGTTCAAATGGCTTTTCTCATGCTTTTGCTGACCATGATTGTGCTAGAAAGAGGGGGGAGCTCAGGTGACCTGCCCGTCCCCCTCGTTGTGCTCACAACACCTCAGAGACAGCAGGTGGGTGTTCGTGCATCTTACTGTTCATGACTCACCCCAACTGCGCGTGTCTGCAATTATTGTTAACCCCTTATGGTTTCTTTGTAGTCTGTTGTCCCAGCCTGTACAAATACCACAGCAAGAGGTCTCAGGCCTCAGCCTGCCTAAAGTGCCAGAAGCATTTTATATATCAATCTGACTTTTTTTTTAAATTGAAGTAAAGGCAATTTACAATGTTGTGTCAATTTCTGGTGTACAGCATCATGTTTCAGTCATACATGTACGTACGTATATTAATTTTCATATTCTTTTTCACCATAAGTTACTACAAGATATTGAAGATGGTTCCCTATGCTATATAGAAGACACTTACTTATTTTATATATAGTAGTTAGAATCTGCAAATCTCGAACTCCCAATTTATCCCTTCCCACCCCATTTCTCCCCTGGTAGCCATAAGTTTGTTTTCTATGTCTTGTGAGTCTGTTTCTGTTTTGTAAATAAGTTCATTTCTGTCTCTTTTTTATATTCTACATGAGTGATAGCATATGGTATTTTTCTTTCTCTTTCTACTTATTTCACTTAGAATGATGATCTCCAGGTCCGTCCATGTTGCTGCAAATGGCATCATTTTAATATTTTTTATGGCTGAGTAGTATTCTAGTGTATAAAAATACCACAACTTCTTTATCCAGTCATCTGTCAATCGAAATTTAGGTTCTTTCCATGTCTTGGCTATTGT
Source organism: Camelus dromedarius (assembly GCF_036321535.1). Classification (NCBI taxonomy): domain Eukaryota; kingdom Metazoa; phylum Chordata; class Mammalia; order Artiodactyla; family Camelidae; genus Camelus; species Camelus dromedarius. Next base: position 14,541,979 of record NC_087446.1, on the reverse strand, counting down.
AAACTGCTATGAACATTGGGGTCCATGTATCTTTTCAAATTAGAGTTCCCTCTGGATATATGCCCAGGAGTCTAACTTTAAACTGCACAAGTTTTTCTCTAGAGCACTTTTCCCCAGGCCCCTTTCCTAAGCACCTTTGTTCTAGGCACAAGGATATTAGAAGAGTCCCCAAGCCAGAGGGAACATCATATACTCAGCAGAAGAAACAAGGCCATTGTATCTAAAAAAACAAGGACAACTTTGTAACAAGTTGTTACCCTGTATGTGATCTCTATGGAAATCAGTGTCACCCCTTGAACTCTTACTATGAAACCTCCCTACCTTCTCTCCCCAGGAGGCTCACACTCTTAGAGGCATTAAGCCACCGGTGACCTCCTCTGCCTGGCAAAAAAATAAATCTGCCTTTTCTACTTCATCCAAAACTCTGTCCTTGAGTCTCAATTTGGTAAGTGGGGTACAGAGGCCGAGTTTTGGCAGGAGGGGGATAAAATAGCTCACTGAAGCCTTGGTCAGAAGCCCAAGCCCTGGAACTAGGAGGTGGCGTCAGCCACAGCCCGGACATGGACTGAGAGTAGGAGAGTGTTCACAAAAGAAAAGAGGGGGTGCAGCTACTGGACAAAAAAAAATGTATGGATGCTGGGCCAACAAGAGCTGGCAGCGTGAGCGGAGTGACAACCACCCTCCAAGGCATAGTTCCAACATCCAACAGCTACCTCCGTCCACGCTAGGTAGGAGTCATGGTGACTTTTCCCTCTGTTCCCAGGCAGGAGCTCAAGAGGCCGACTCAGCCTGGCAATTAGCTGTCAGCTGATCACCAATTCAAATGTGCAGGAGTGGGCCGTGCTGATGATCTGTACTTGCAGTAATCACTTGGCTGGGTGAATCAAATTATACTTTCCAATGCCACTTCAAATCAGGATTGCTCTGTCTGCACTCATCTTCAGCAGTAAGTATTACCTTGCAAGTTATTTTCTTTGATACTGACGATATGCGGGCAAGGGAGGGATTTAGGCTTCTTTTAAGTTCTGTTCAACAGGAAAGACCAAAAAGTTTTAGAGGTTTGTAAGGAGGCTAATTAGGACCTATTCCAACTTAATGGCTAGGCTTCCACACTGAAATGAATAGGGGAACGTGTTCCGCCCTTGCAAGGCAGAGATTTTTTCCTTCCAAGTAACTGTCTGATTGGGGGGACCTCATTCTTTCATAATGCCACGTGCGGTGATCAATCCAATGTAACGATCAAAAGGAAGTTTGCCTTAATCAACCCCGATAAACAAATAACTACTATAGTGGCAAACCTCACATGCTCTTCACTTCAAATTCACTTGCCAATAATCGGCCTCATTAACGTCTGTAAAGTTAGCTGCTCGCTAAAACTGGGCAAGCTGTACATTAGATGTGTTCAGTGGTTTGCAAACCTTTGGGGATAATAGACCTACTGAATCAGCATCTTGCTAGTTTCACGAAAATTTGCAAGCTAAAAAGTCAGAAGACTGCAAGGGATCTGGAGTGAAGGAGACACCAGGAAATTCCTACCACCTTCCTATGATTAATATTCTCTAGCTCAGCCTATTAAAGGAGGGCTGGCTTTGCATCTTTTATAAGATCTGATTTTAACAGAAAATGAACTTGATTTCTTTGTGCCACTAGCTTTCAAATTACCATGCCCACATCTGTCAGATATTTCTGTTGTTCAATTATAAAAACTGTACCCAGACTGGATTATGAGAATGCCGTTTGCAGGCACCATAACAACAGATGCCCTTGGGTTGAACATCAGCTTCACTATGATCCTCTCAAAGAAGGACAAACACTTCCAGCTGCTGCACCAGACCCATCCTTCTTGGAGGGAGGAAGAAATCATAGCAAATGAACCTTTCTGGGGTACCTAAAATATACATCTGGGGAGATGGACGGCAGCAAGAAGAGAGGAAATAGACTTCACTGATTCACTTCCATTTTTATGGCTGAATCCTACAGACATGGCCAGAGGGACAGTGAACCCAACTATTCAGTTTGCTTGGAGATAAGGGAGCTTTTTTGTCCTCAATTACCCTGCATGTCAGCACCACCAACATTCACCAATAATGCCCCACTCTCCACACTCCATTTTGCTTATGCAGTGAGTATCTGTGAATCACAAGAAAAATTTTTGCATTTGCTTTCTGGCCTGGCTTTTTATCCTTAAAAGCTGTCCAGGGCAAGTTTAACACAGTATCACTGGCTGTCTGCTTCTCCAGCCAAATGGTAATCAATTCAGATACTGCTTATTCCAGCTTCCCCCGGTGTTTCCTCTGGCAGTTCTAACTCACCTTCTTAACTATTTAATTACAACTTTTTTTTTTACAGTTTAAAAATCTTACAGTTTTATTTGTCAATTATACCTCAATAAAGCTGAAAAAAACATAGGGAGTGAAAGACAGTGAATGATCATATGAACGGAATTAAAATGCTGACAAGATTCTTGCCTTTTCTGAATGTTTCAAACCATATAAGGAGAACATTTTTCACTGCTAAAACTAACATGTGTATTTTTTAACACCTTTATTGTGGTATGGTTCCTGTACAGTAAACTACACGTATTTCAGATGTACAATTTAATGAATTTTGACAGATGGATACACCCTGAAACCACCACCACAATCAAGATAGCTAACATTCCCATCACTCCACAAGAGGTGCAAATTCCAAATTCCCAATTTATCCCTTCCCACCCTTTTTACCCCCAGTAACCATAAGTTTGTTCTCTATGTCTGTGAGTCTAATTAAAACTGTATTTAATAATGTCCACCATGGCGGGAGCGGGGGGTGTTTAGCTCAAGTGGTAGAGTGCATGTTTAGCATGCAGGAGGTCCTGGGTTCAATCCCCAGTACATCCATTAAAAATAAATAAGTAAATAAGCCAAATTACCTCCCCTCTCCAAAAAAAATTAATCACTCTTCAAAAAAATTTTATAAATAATAATAATGTCCACCATGATCCAGTAAGATATTGACTCTGTAGATCCCCAGTATTGCAATGGTCTCCTAATTGGTTTCACCCCACCCTCCAATCGCCCTACAACTCGTTTCCACACAGCAGCTTGGGTAACCTCTTAAGAATGTAAATCAGGTCTTGTCTACAGTCCCCCAGTGACTCCGCTGCATTTAGAGTGCACTTGACCCCTGTGGAACCTTGTAGTATCTCACTGTTGCCTCGCATGCTGCCATCTTATCTTTCTACTCCAGTCCACTGGCAATCTGTCTTACTCAAACACATCGATTTCTGCCGCAGACCCTTTGGTCTTGCTGCCACCCTTTTCCAGAAACATCCTTTCCATTGCCCTCTTCATGCCTGGCTTCTTCTCATCCCATGGTTCTCCATCAAATGCCATCTGTTCAGACAGGCTTTTCCTGACAACCTTACACCCTCCTCTCCACTGCTCTTAATCATATTCTCCCAACTATTTTCTTCATAAAATTTGCTACAATCTCACACGATCTGGTTCTTTGCCTGTGTCTCTCTCTGTAATAGAAAAGAACAAATCTGACTCCACATTAGACCTGTTCCTTTGGCTCTAACCCTGTGCTCTGTTTCCTGGGCTTAGTCCTGCCGGTTCTGCATCTTTTGTAAAAGAATGTTGCCTACAGCCTGAAACAGACAGGACAGCCTATTCTCAAGGCTCTGACCTTCAAGGGTACTAACTCTTTCCTATTCATATAAAAACAAAAAGTTGCAGAATAGAAAATAACATTTGTCTTGTTGAAGGTTTACAGGGACACCATGACCTGACCTACGTGGACAGCTGCAAGAACAAAGGATTCAGACACTAAGAAGTCTGCAATCAACCAACCACTACCCACACCCCCATTTTAGTATAAAAGGAGCCTGAATTCTGACTTGGGGAAGACGGTTCTCCAGGACGTTAGTCTGCCATCTTCTTGGTCTGCTGGCTTTCCGAATAAAGTCATTATTTCTTGCCCCAAAACCTCATTTCCCGATTTATTGGCCTGTCGTGAAGTGAGCAGAATGAGTTTGGACTTGATAGCATCTCTACTAGAATGTAAGTTCGAAGTGGGCATCAACCTCCTCTGCCTTATTCACCACTATGTCCTCAGTGCCTAGAACCGTGCCTGATACAGCCCCAGATATGATTTAAGCCATTGAATGAATGTTTTGAGACCTCAAGTCATATCATAAAGAATCACCATTCCATATTTCAGAACTGGTTTATTTTGAAAACATGCAAATACTAGAAGAAGCAGTATGTCACTATTAATTCCTTTGCCTCTTCCCAGAACATGGCAATCTGCATAAGAATCATCTCCCCAAATAAGAGAATGTCTTTGGAAATTGAAGGGAGGAAAAAGCAAACAAACAAACAAACCTCAGATACACAAGAAAACCATGGGCTGCTTTCTTTTTCATTATAAGTACGACAAGGTTCATGAGAGTGAGCATCAGCAGCTTGATTTTCTAGAAGTTGAAAATTAGATCAAATGAATTGGAGGACAACTACATCTTGTGTTAATGTTTTCTTCCTCAAATGAAGAAAATGAGATGATGTGAGCCATGACTCCATTTGAAAATGAAACTTTGTATTTCCATTTGCTTCCACGTTAAAGCACACTGTTTTTCATTTTAGAACTTTTCGTGTGGGTAAATGTTGCAATACATTACATTCATTAGGCTCAGGCCCATTTACCATGTGCAAGCAAGACAGATACATCATCCCCATAAAGCATCATTTCTAAATTACACAGTAAATAAATGAGACTAAGCCAGACACCCAAGTTTCACAACCCTTACCACTAATGTAAAAAAAAAAAAAAAATCGTTTAATCACCTTGGGACAGAGTTCCCTACTCTTAAAAGATGCAATTTATAAACAATTTATTATGCCAAATAAACTGAATACACTGGACGCCTGACCCTAACTCAAAACAGACAAAAAAATGCTTCAAGAAAAAAAAAAAAAACTGGACTAATGTGGCTGTTTTTTTTTTTTGCAAAGTATGATCCGTAAGAAACCTGGTCTTGCTAGGAACCTGGGGTTGATTTCTGATTAGCTGATTACAGAAGACAGCAGCAAAGCCAAAATAAAGTAGTGATTCACAGCATGATGACAGTGAGCAAGTGTCTTTAAATTTATAATTGCCCTTGGATCTATTTAATTTAGCTTTAAGTCAGGAGGCATAATTGAGACAAATGGTTACACTGAGCAGGTATCGGATATGACGAGAAGCTGGCTGTGACTATTTTGTTGCGCTACTTCCGTTTCCATCTGCCAACACTTCTTCCTATGCTGGCTATTAAATTTTACAGGACTTTCCCCACTATTCGTCGTAATGGCATTTGCATGTTAAACATTCACAACAAACGAAAACCATGATTCCATTGTTTCACATGGTGAAAACCATGCTTACTGCTATTCCAAATGGAGAATAAATCTAAAAAGAATCAAGTAATTCCTCCTCCTTGTATGATCTCTAAATAAGCTCTGCAGAAAAGCCTATTCACTTTGCAACTCTTCTATTTTTGAAACAACATAGATTTTTGCACATGTAAGAAAAGTGAAGATGCCGCTGTAACCAATCCGAAGATCGCTCAAACATTAATTTTGTTGAGGGAATCTGTCTACAATTAAATATAGTTTTTCCTTCAGTACATTTAGCTAAGACGCTCCCCTTCTATCAAGGCTAGAAGGGAAAAGTTTGATGGCTACTTACAGGTTTTTTTAGTCATGTCTAAAGCAACACCAAATCATGGGAACAACACAGAAAGCAGATGTTAAGAGGTTCTTAGCCAATTTTCTCCTTTGAGAAAATTCAGCAACTAGGTCTGGCAATTTCTAAATTATTGTTCTTAGTCTCTTGTTATTTATTGGAAATTTCTGGATTCGTTGTTCTGGGTTATTATTCTAGATTAGTTAGTATTTGTAAGTAACCAATTACTTGGGGTCATCTACATCGAGCAAAGCCAGATATAAGAAACGATGGATATATAGATTTATAAAACAATTGACATTTACAACTAATTGATCATTCTAGATCCTTTTATCGGGTTCAGCTCGCTCATCATTTCTCAACCACCAATAATTTTCCAAGGCACTAAATCTTTCACCTAAAATAGCATTTAAAGTACATGACTCTCATTCTGTCCACCAAATCCCTTCTCAAAAACTCATCCTGAGAATCCTTCAGAAATGAAAGATCCTCAGTAGTTAAGATGACTAACATTCAAACCTCTGATTATTCGTTGTAATTTTACCTCTCTCTGATGAATATTTTAACTCCGTCTCATGTTCTTCCTGAATATATTTAGTCTAAAATTTTTGACTCGTACAAGAGTACAAGTCAAACTGGCCATACAAGAGTATGAATTAGTTCGAAATGATATGTAATTTCTTATTTAAAGAACACCCTTGGAAATTGCTCAAGGAAATATTTTAGAATTGCTCACTTAAAAGTCATTTCGTCATCTTATCCTTCTCTGCTTTTTCTTGCCCACTCCTTCCTCCACCCCAGTATTCTGTGCTGCCAAAGCAGAGTTAGAAGAACAGTGGTTGCATTTGTTGAGGGAATCAGAAGATGCTAAAATTCATTCACTCATTCTGCAATTTTTTATTTGTTCACTTAATCACCTGATTAAATCACTCTGCCTCTTAGGGCAGAGATGACCAGAAATTCGTGGTGTATCACTACTGTTTGCCTAAACTTGCTCAAACTTTGGGCAAGTAGACAAGACTCCCAGAGAGCCAGCTTGGTCTGGGGCTGTGAGAGGAAACATCAAGTCCTATTTAGTGATAGTTTTGTGGTTAGGTTTGAAAAGCATTAGTTTCCCTTCTCTGACTACACATAAATGCATGCATACACCACACTGAACGTCTTAGCAATCCAAAAATGAGATGCAATGGGCTGTCAATGTTGGCGCACGACAAACTGTGCTACTTTGGACAAATTACTTAACCTCTCTGAGCCTCAATTTCTGTATCACTGAAATCACTGAAAGCTCTATGATATTATTGTTCTCCAGGAGAAATGGGTTAAACACCTCAGCATGATAATTCACTTTATTCCAGCATAAAATTCATAGTCCCAAGATTTATTCCCCACTGTTCAGTCGTTCTTAATGTCCTTTCTGTAAGTGTTTTCTTCCAAAATACTTTGGGAAGCATGCCACAACTCAGTTTCTATAAAGCCAGTACAACTTACATATTCTACTTCTAAAAGCTTTTTTTTTTTTCACATTGTATAAATAATCAACCTAAAAGCCATTCCCCCTAAAGTGTTCACTACTTCCAATTTTTGAAACAGAATACTGAATCTTTTGTTAATGTGATGGGAAGTTTCATACAATTCTGGGTTTATCTCAAATAATGCTGTGAGAACACTGATACGAGCGAAAATAGAAACAGTTTCACTGCTATTTTCATTTTATCTAATGAACACAGAAGAAAGGCTCAGCTCTGAAAAAGAAAAGGTCACACGCTAGAATCATAAGAGGGCTATTTGTTACCAATTTTAAATAGCTGCGGTTTGGTTGAGGACACTGAGCAAGAATGTCAAATCTACTTAAGACATTTAAATGTATTACGATCTTTCATACAATGAGTAGTTATCTGTCATCAAGTTTTTTATGGTGTCTTTTCACACACTGACACAGTAAGTTACAAGTAGGTAGAAATATACAGAATTGCACGCTTACTACCCCAGCCATGACACAGAAAGCTATTGGCATTAAATGACATTGACTGAAATGCTGCTAAGCCCCCAGAAGATCACACTGGCAACGACACTGGTCCCAGGCATCAGATCCCCAGATACTGGTTCATTTTGTTCAAGGCATCACACACTGTGTTCAAATCGCTGCGGAGGTCCTGCACCACGTTTTCAATACTCCTGGTGTCTTTCAGAATTTCAATGCTCTGGGTGTAGGGATTGAAGTAGACTGAGAAGGGACGGGTAATTGACTTTGCAAAGTCCCTGCAAAATTACCAGAAAGATATGCAATCAAGCCATTTTGGTTCAAGAGCTGGAGAGAAGGAAGGAACAGAGCCAGAAAAAAAAAAAAATGTTTAAAGTTATTTTCTCTGGATGGAAGGAAAATACAGTTACCTCATCTTTTCTTTGGCTTCTTCAAAACTTTCTGAAACAAAGTAGGCTTCCTGGAAGGTGGTGATAAGGCATTCCTGTAAGCAAGTGGTCTTTGGGTCAAAGGCTTTCACACACGCCTGGTCAGAAAGCGCATGCTGCAAAACACACCGCAAAACCCGTTAAACCCCACAATGAGGCTTCCAGTGTGTCACGATGTCACACGGCTACAACACAGCTCCGTCGTTTGATGGAACTGCTCGGTTACTAATCTACCATGAAATAAGGAACTCTCCCGTATGCAGGGTAAATTGACTGTTAAGGGGTTTTGTTTGTTTGTTTGTTTGTTTGTTTGTTTTTAAGTCTGTTAGCTGCAGAGGAGGAAAAAATGAGATTACAGTATTATGTTATTTATTATCAGCCAAATTCATGCTGAAGGACACTTCACAGCTGTATCCCCACAGAAATGGAATTTTAAATCTCCGCTACGAATAGAAGCAGGAAAGCATAAATAGGGTCCTAAATATGAGCAACGGACTGAAATTTCCCTCAAACGGCAGAAGTAATAATTACCTGCGTGGAGAGGTAATTGGGACTCTGACCGAACTATTTGTGAACTCACTACGAGACATTTTGAGGCCAGGTACTGTGTATCAACAGAGGCTGGAGTGGGCCTGCATAAGAGGGTACCTGCAAAGCGTTCATTTACCTTTCACCAAGCACAGTAGAGCAATATACAGCAGATAAATATTGCCAGGTGGGAAAAAAAGAGCTAATATTAATAGTTATAGTTATGCCCGGAGCAGGTATTAGGGAAACAGGAAAACTAATGTAATTACTCTTTGAACTATCATTAGCCCTGTTCAGATCACTCCATGACTGGCACTGCAAACAGCAAGGAACCGTGGATGACTGTTCCCTCCAGATAAACTCAGTGATGCTAAAAATTAGCGCTCGTTCCTGCCACGTGCCACCTGCCTATTTATAGCCCCTGGATGGTGGTGTGCACACAGAATATGCCTAAGAATCACTGAGGAGTTTGTGAAACATGCAGACAGTCAGACCTCAATTTTATTTGGTAAATCTGGATGAATCCCCAAACTCTGCAGGTTAAAGGCGTCCAAAGTGACTCAGACTCAGGCAGCTGTGAACTAGAGTCTCTCTTTCTTCATTTAAAGAGTAAATCCGTTGGGAGAGCGAGGCAGAGAGAGGAAGGGGTAGCAGAAACGGCCTTCAACTGAGTTAGAAAACTCGGGGTCCGGTCCAGGTGTTCTGATAACTGGATAACCTTGGCAAATGATTTCACCTCCTTGGGCCTCTGTTTCCTCAAGTGTAAATGAGAGGTTTGGGCCAGGTGACTTCGGAAGACACTCTCTTCCAGCCTCTGGATTCCACCCAAAGCACTCTTCACATCTCTGACTGCTAAGGTTTCCTGGAGAAACACTGAAAAACCTTTCCTATTCAGTATTCTTTGTGCATTCCCCCAACAGTTTCAGAATGCGTGGAATGATCTGCAGTCTCCACGAAGGAGGTGGTGGTTTCCTAAGTCTGAAAATACAGCTGTGAACCCAAGGACTGACGGGCGAGAGAGGAGAGCACAGGGTCCTGTCCCGTGGGTGAGTTGATTTCCTGCAAAGTTCCGTTGTCCAGATCAAAGCACGTGTGAGTAAGGGAATGCAGAGGGCTTCTCAGAGTGAACTTTTTTTTTTGGCCCACAGAACAACTTCATTATAAGCAGAATATCACAACACCAGCAGATGCATTTGTGCTAGATTCAATGCAGTGCAGGGGACTTGGGGTTCCATGTGACTAATAATTCTGTCCACATTCTTAAAACAACTTCACAGTTTCAAGAAACAAAATGCATTTTGATGAGAGCCGTCGCCTCCCCCGCAAAGAATCAGGCTCCTATTGGCTCGCCACGCTTTTTAGAATTACAAGTGGCTTTCTTTGCAGCCATGTGCTCTTGGTGCGTTTTATTTAGTACGGGGCTCTAACTGCCCCTTTATCCATCAGGACCCGTGAAAAGGAGGACAGTGGCTGACTCAGCGTCCTTGAGGTTTGCACGCTCTCATCCCCGCATTCAGGGCCCTGGGCAGAGGGGTAGTGGAACGGGCTATATGCATATTTAAGCCATGGGTCCCTCAGGGCTTCCCTGCTGCACCAAAGACTTCACTGGGTCAAGGACAAGCACAGAAGAGGATGAAACATATCCACTTTGGTCTGCAACGCTGTGATAAGACATTAGCAGCCTCAGCAGTCACCATGGGTAGAGGATGTCTCTGGAAGGTGTGCACCCAGTAACGGAGGCTGAAATCAGTATTGTTTTAGAAAAATGTACTAAATACTAGGATGAGCTCATTTTGTCATTTTAACAGGTAAAGGGGGAGACAGCAGACCAAGGAAACTCCCAGAGGGCAAGGTGCTCTGCCCCAGACTTCAAGAAAAGTCAGTGGATTCACAGCATATAATTTGAGGCAAAGACCATTAGGCAGTGTAATCTCACACTTGCCTAATGTAATAATCAAAGGGAAAACTGGAAGCTGATTTTCTAAGCTTTCAACAGTGCAGTCTATCTTCAGGATCCTGATGTGTCCAACATGCTGGTTACCTGCTGGGGTCCCCTCCATCCATGGAGTATGGGACCAGTTCTGTTCCTTGGTTGTTACAAATATGAGGATGATAATGGTACCCAAAGATTCGCCCGGAGAATGCAAAGAGCCCAGAGTCGGGGGAGCAGCCACTGAGTGAGGCCAACAAATGAGGTAGCGATCATACCTGTAAGTGCTCTCATTTACTGCGGGGGAGCTCTCCTGTGTGATGACTACCAGGAGCATCCAGGCAGCCCCTAAGGTCCCCTGTTTCTGAACACTAAGGCGTGGCACAAGGGCTATAAAATAACATTCGTGTCTCCATTGATTCCAAAGCCCACTGCGCAGTAGAGCTGCCCAGTTTGCTTCTCAAGTCCGATCCACATCTCTCTAAGCCACTTTGGTTTCAGGAAGCAGCTGCGATGCCCTCTCTTCTACGTCCAGAGTTGATTCTCTGTAAACATAGAGTCAAACTGCCTGATGCCTCCAGGGAACTCTGTGGAATCCTTCCCAAAGTGTGAACGGCCTGATATCCTGAAGTCTGCAAGAATTCATCCAATTTCCCGCAGAGAGAGGCTTCTTAATGCTCAGAGAATCTGGCTGACAGTCTTTTACTCTCAAGCCATTTTAAAAGTGCAGGAACATTTGAGAATCACCTCCTCCAATCTAAATGCCCTCTAAGAGGGCTGTTTTGGATTTACCCATAGTGTGAAAGACAAGAACATGGGACCTGGAGCCGGGAGACCTGGATTCTTAAGGTAGCTGACCAAAAGAGTGAAAATTCCCCACATTAGGATGCAGTTTCCTCTTTGATCAACTGAAAAGATCTTATCCACAAGAATTCTAAAGCTCCTCTTGCCATACAGCTATCACAGGGCCTGCAAATACACAGCCCTCTCACCACCATCCCCCACCTCCAGCCCAGCCAGCACCAACTGACCAGAGCAGCCCTTCCCACTCTTTCCAACCGAGACAGCCGTTACCAATTAATAAGCTTTAGTGCACAAATTACAACTTACTTACCAGTCCAGCCTTTTATATAAAAAAAAAGTCTTTTCAACATCAGCAATTTGCCAGAACCCAATTAGTTCCTACATGACTGGGGGCAAGTTATTTCATCTCTGTAAGCCTATTCCAGTGTGCATCTGGAAAATGGGGATACGTACAGTATCTATAACTTAGGAAGGTGGGAAGAATTAAACGGGGTTAACTCATTCAAAGTGCCTGGCCGGTGGGAAGTGCTCCATAAATCTCGCTGTCATTGCCACTTCAGCCTCCAGATGACGCTTGGGGTACAGAGGCACCTGTACCTTCCGACATCAGTGCAGCTCCTCGGAGCCCACAGAGAAAGGAACGTGGTCCTAGCTCTGGGGCTGCTGGGTCCTGGACCGCAACAGCACCCACCCTGAGCTCATCAGTTTAAAATCTTCCTTCCTCCCAGCCACCTGCCTTTGCAATAACACAGAGTTATGATCTCAACTCTTCTAGATATAAACTTGTGATCCTCACCCTCTATATTAGGACTGGTTACAGTTGGGAAAAAAGCTTAAGTGTGAAGTCTAGGTAGTCTGGACCCTAGACTCTGAGTAAAAATTGGCAAACACCTCACCACTCACACTACAATCATCTCTTCCCACTTTCGAACAACAAACATACAGATTTGTATATGTACGTAGGTATGTAACATTTTTGAACCTCCCTCAAATGCTCTCCCTGCTAACCAAACACAGCGGGGTAGCGACGTCCCTCTTGCCAAACCGGCTGAGGATGGCACTGCATTTTATTTTATCAGTGATGTTGAAAGCTTCAGCAGTTTGAATCAGCCGCAGAGGGGAGGGAACAAACTCCCTCTTCAAGTAACCCCTCCATAGAAACCAAAGACCCTCTCCAGTTCCTGGAGTCCTGTACTTGCTTGGTCGTGACTAACAGCGCTGCTTCAGGAAAGCAAAGGACAGAGGAAGGGAGGGGCGAGCCACCCGTATACATGGTAAAGGCATGAGAGTTCAGATGCTCTCTGAGTCCCAGCTCCGGCCACCCCGCTGACCTACTGGACGACCTCAGGGAACCCACGGACGCCTCGGGCCTCTTCTCTGCCACCCGGCAGTGATTCTGACCTCCTCGCAGAGTTGCGGCAAGTGGTAGTCAATATGAACAACTGCAATAAATATAAAGCTGTCCTATGAATGCTGATGAACAGCTATATAAAAGCAATGCAATAAGTTCACTGTGCAAGGGTATCCTAAAACTAAAACCAAAATAATAATAGCAGTTAAAATGTTTAAAACCATCAGCTTCGTCAAAACTGAAAAGCAGAACTGATGTGTTCGTATGCAATATTCCGTTGACTCCTGTGGGGTAGGTGCTAAAGCCATTTACAGAAAAAAATCTAATCTCTGCCCTTAAGGAAACAAAGAACTAGACTTCACTCTTACCCATGAAAAAGAAGGGGAAATTGCCTTTTGCTTTTGAGATGGATTAACTTTTTGAGATAAGACTCAGCCCATTCATCAATTGGCAATCAGTTCCTTACCACCTAATGTGAACCAACTTCACTGTTGCTTCTCAGAGAGAATGAGATTCAACAAGACCTATAATCATCACTTTCTTAGCTCTTCTCTTCCAGAGACTTCAAGTTCCTTGAAATCTGAGACTCAATTTTGAGTTCGCTGAATAAAATAAGTGAATGAGTGAATACTAATTTTTTAAATGAGAAACTTATATATTTAGGGCAACTCTGAGATAGAAAAGATGCAAAAGGAAACACATGCCAGAGCATGGGTGAACAGCAAGCAATTATCCTATTTTCAACCTTTTCTAAAAGGCAGTTTTCCAGGTGATCTAACTCATTATTAACCGCTTCCCACAGTGATGAAGATATGAAAAGGCCCTTCCCAAATACACTTTGGGGATTCCTGAAAGTACATCACAGAACAAATAATTCGAATGAGAGAGCAATCATTGCTGAGATTAAGAAAAGTTTTTATAGTCATCAGATTTACATTAGCTTTTACAATCATTTCTATATTTATTTCATTTCTGTCTTCAAAGATTAAAAAAAAAAAAAGCATTGTCCAAAAATAAGCCATTACTGTCCCAAAAAACTAGAGGGAAAAATGAAAGTTATCCTCCGAACTACAGATACACCACTCGGAAGTACCTGGCCAGCTGTGAAGTGTGACATTTACATCCTGGAAAATTTAGCCTCTTAAAGCACACATTTTAAAACGTGTTCCATTCAAGGAAAGTGGAGGAATTGTGGATAGTTATGTAAAAGTTATAAAGACTACATCAAAACCTCCAACAACTTACCAGGGACCTAGCGTATGGGCTGCAGCTGGAACAGCAGAAATGTTTTACCGCAAAAGGTGACTGCGTTCAAAACTGTAAGTGCGTCTGCACAGGAATTATTATAATGCTGTTAATAATGTCATCCCACCTGGGCCCAGGACTAGCCTTTGTTCATTCAAATAAATGTCGGACAGACGTCTTCATGAGCACAGTGAGAGGGTTCTGGACGCTCACACCGAGTGGGGCAGGGATGGGCTGAGGGGAGGGCTGCTAAGGAAAGGTCTCATGTTCTGTATTCTCTGTGAACAATCAGAAGACATTTCTTATAGAAATAATTTCTGAGTTGTAAAAATGGTCCAAAGGAGCAATCGTGGGGATGCTGGAGTGTTGAAATTTGGGAATGGAAGAATGCTAATGACCAGAGTTGATGGACCAGAACGAGAAGACTCACGGCAGACAATGCCCTTCAGTGTCCACGTTTCTGGCTGATTTCCATTTCCAGATGACTCGGTCCGCACCAACAGGAACAAAAACAACAGATTCACCCCACTGCTGCCTACACATGCCTCATTAGCCAGACCAGAGGACCCTGTCGGAAGTTGGGACCATGAGAGAGATTTTGCTTCTTTTGTTTCTGGTGTAGTTTATAAGCCCTCTGAGGAGAATGTAAATAGATGTAGCTCAGGAGAATTTTCTGCCTAATTCTTTTTTCAGGGAAATCAAGAAACACTCTCCAGAAGGCATGAGTCTTACATCATGCTATTGCTGTGGGCTTTGGCCAGGGCACTGAGATGAATCCCAAATGAACTTTTTTGTTGTGTAGAACTTACTGGGGGAAGAAAAAAAACTGTACCACATTACATTGGGTTTTTGTTATATCAAACATTATCATCTATTCCAAGGCAGGCAGGACCTCGGACAGCTCCCATAATAGGCCAGGCTTTGAGTGGCGGGCGCACACTGCTGTCTGCGGACTGATTCCACACCTCACCCTCCCCTTATCCATCCTTCCCACTCCCCCAAAATCAGCGTGCACGGCAGGACCCTCGTCAGGAAGCCTTCCCAGGTGTGGTCCAAAACGTCCCAGGCACAACTCACACTGTGATTATGTATCATCTTGCTGGTTTACCTCCTGCACTAGAGTGTAAGCACCTTGAAAACAGGGACCCCAGGCAATACTCTAATGGTCCAGGCTCAGATCCTGGAGCCTGGACTTGGGACCACCTCCGACACTCATCAGCTGTGTGACCTGGAACAAGATCCTTAATGTCTTTATGCCTCAGTTTTCTCATCTGTGAGAATGATGTTACTTATCCCGTTGGGTTGTTACGAGAATTAAGTGGGTGACTATGTTTAAAGCACTGAAAACACTAAGGTCTATTTAAGTATCCCTTGAGGAAGTTATCTTCTTTTTTTTCTTGTTTAATGTTTATTTAGCAACTGTTCTATTTTGGGGGGAGGCGGGATAATTAGGTTTGTTTGTTTGTTTATTTATTTATATAATGGAGGTACTGGGGATTGAACCCAGGACCTCACGCATGCTAAACATGTGCTCTACCACTGAGCTACACCCTCCCTCCCTGTTATCTTCTTTGTATTCTTGTTCTTCACCATTATTATTTGTCTTTGTACCCTCACTGCCTGGCACAGTACATGCACGTAGTAGGTGCTCAGCCAAACGTCTGCAGAATGAATGAATGAAGGAATGATGCCATAAAGTGAGTGGACTCAATGCAACTACAGTTCAACCGCACCCTTCAAAAGTACAAACATCCAAACATCCAATAATCATATATATCCAGTTATCTTACGTAAGGATAATCAATCCTCAAAATAAAAACCTAGGATAGTCTATAATCTCGATCTTAGTCTGAATAGTCAAAGAAAGGTTAAATTATTTTCAGGACCATTTCCAGATCATACATCACAATGCATTCTAAATTCATCAGAATTTGCCATCCCCCAATGGTATAGATAGTCATTCTTAAGTAACCAGAATATTTAAATGATCAGAATGCCCCTGATACCAATATTTCTGAAAAAAATGATCATTTTACTGTATTTTAAGGCAAAAAAAATTATCATCGCTTAGGCATCGCTACATGTATTAGATACGTGTCTGACCACATGTTTCTTTAGGTGGGTTTTTTTTTAATTGCATATGCCCATAAATGTTTTAATTTACATTAATTTTTGAAGAAGCTAAAATAACCTCAAATTCCCCTTTGGGAAGGAGACGCTGGGGAACCCAAGGGTGCCATGAGGGTGACAGAAAAGAGAGTAGCCAAGCCACCCTCACGAGGGAATTTCCATCAGTAGCTCAGGGCGAGCTCAGTGCCCGCTCCTCGGTGCTACATGTAGGCCAGTCATTTGTCCCCCAGCACTGGAGCATACATTCGTCATCCCTGCTGATCTGTGCACACGGCTGCTCATCCGTCTGAGTCACACCCCACACCCAGCAAAGGCAGGACCCATTTTCGGAAGTGCAAAAAGTCAGGTCAGCACTCACACAGGAGGTGCCAGATCCTCTGCACTAAATATTTATGGGGCCTCTGCGAGTAGAAAGGCTCTGACAGACAAATCAATACTTTCCATGACCTTGAACCAGTCTGCCCGGGAAGGATATTTTCGTTCACAGCATCATACCTTCAATTCTCCAATGGAGGAGAGCAGGCCGGCTCCGTATGCCCGCAGCTGCCCTTCTTGCTTGCAAAGGCCAAACTCAATCGTGAAGAAATAGCACTGAGAACAAAAGAAAAAAAAAAAGGACACACATCCAGTGAACTGGGCAACAAGTTCTTCTGTAGGATAAAGTGACACTTGAAATAAAATGGTGCACCGTGCATAATTTCTTCAGCACTGTCAGTTTAAATACATTTGAATCAAGAACATTTACTGTCATTATTCTTTTGCTTAATAATCCCTCCCTAGGTTACAGGTATATGGGAAAAGTATTAACTACTAAGAGTCTGATGCTTCCTGGATTCTGAAACCCTATGCATCAAATCTTATCCCCTGCAAT
This sequence comes from Camelus dromedarius, assembly GCF_036321535.1. Taxonomy (NCBI): domain Eukaryota; kingdom Metazoa; phylum Chordata; class Mammalia; order Artiodactyla; family Camelidae; genus Camelus; species Camelus dromedarius. Next base: position 14,525,005 of record NC_087446.1, on the reverse strand, counting down.
GATTTTCAAAATTTTTAAAAAGCACAGATTTAGAAACAAATGAATATGTCACAGTGATAACACCATAAGAATATGCTACTATATTTACTAAGCCGTGGTTCAGTAACATAAATAAGTCCATGTAAATGTGGGAAAATGGCTTGGAATTCAGTAATACCAAACGGATTTTTTGCCGTTTGTTTATTCACTCAACAAACATTTGTTGAGTTCCTACTATGTGCCAATGTGTGCTGAAGAAAGAAAGAGAGATCAAGAAAGCAAGTATATGCCTACCAAATTACCATTTCCTTAGCAAAATTTTGAATGTATATCTCTGTATGCACCTACATATATATATAATTACATGCAGATATAAATACATATAGTAAGACCATTTCATTTGCCTGAGTTTTACCAGCTTCCCCAAGATATTAAAATCTACAATTGCTTCTATTGGGTTCCTAGGAAATCAGCCTAGACAGAGAGAAATCTCTGTACAACCAAAAAACTCACCATGCTTTTGAGAGGGGCTGAAAGCATACTATCTGTGCTCTGAGAGGAAAATGAGAAACTGACAATAAGCAATAAAAATGACACCAAATTGGAGGAGGGTACAGTTCAGTAGTAGGGCACATGCCTAGCATGCACAAGGGCATGGGTTCAATTTGAAAAAAAAATTACATCAAATTAACACTGTCCTGCATTACTGATGATGTAGCAATGAAGGTGTTGAGAAAGAAGAGAATTTAAACACCCCTGAAAGGGGACAGAAAAGAAGAATTATTTCTAGCCTGTGGCAGTTTGCTCTATTTTTATTTGGAGGCTCAGATGTTGCCTGGTTCTGGAGGGTTTTATGCTTTTTTAAATGTGAGGATGCTCTCTGAAGTTAAGTGGTCAGTGATCTACAGTGGTCTGGACCCAAAGGACTGGCCATTTCAGGTCACGGAGCTGAACCTCCAGAGGCCAAATTTCCTTTCCCAATTCATGTCCCAAAGAGGCTAAAATTACAGCCCTTCCCACTGTCGTCACCATCCAGAGCCCCCGCCAGCACTCCTCTTTACTCTGTTCTGACTTGTCTGTCTTTCCCATCACACCACTGTTTTGACATAGTCTCTACTTTATGTGTGGCATGTGCTATTTGTCATCTGTCCCCCCCGACTAGACTGTCATCTCCATGAGGGCAGTATCCCTGTCTGTCCATCTGGAACAGTTTCCCAGTCTCAGCAGTACCGACACGTTAGGCTGGATAACTCCTGGCTGGGGTGGGGGTGTCCTGTACATTACAGGATGTTTAGCAGTATCCCTGGCCTCGGTCCACTAGATGCCAGGAGCAACCCCCACCCCAGTTTTAACCGCCAATAATGTCTCCAGACATTGAAAAATGTCCCCAGAGGGGCGACATCACTCCTGGCTGAGAACAACTGATAAAGGATAGTGTCAGAAACATCGTAAGAACTCAATAAATATTTGGTGAATAGATAAATAGCAAATGAATTACTTCTAAGTTAGGTTTGTTGTGTGGCTACAGGACTTGGAGGATAGAAACACACTGAGGCTGAGTTCCAGTCTCATCCCTGCTTCCAATTAACTATGTGACCACAACCTCTCTGGGCTTAGTTTTCTGGCCTACGACATTCATTCATTCATTCACTTTTTCTACAAACACTCCTACAAACCTACTATACACCTGACCCTGCCCTAACAGAGAACAAGGCAATGAAGTTCCCGTCCCACCCAGCATGCTACTGGGATGGGACAGCCAACAACAATAACAACAGCAAAAATCAGCAATATAGGATAATTCCAGGTGAAATCTGCTGTACACATAAGAAAATCGTGTGACATGTTAGCTATCAAGCAGACAAAATGGCTGTTTTAGATGGAGGGGTTGGGGAAGGTCTCTCTGTCAGAGTGATATTTAAGCTGCAACCTGCTTGAAAATCAGTCTTTTGTTAAAGAAATAGAAAAGCCACTTGTGTCAAGTTCTAGAGCAAAGAGTGTTCCCAGCAAAGGAAAAAGCAAATGCAAAGGCCCAGGGGCAGGGACAGACTTGTATTTCCTAGGGCAATGGGGAGCCATTGGAAGGTTTTGGGCAGGAGGGAGATGGGTTCTGACTTTATTTTCGAAAGATCACACTGGTGCTGGGTAACGAGCAGACTGTAGGGGATGAAGAGTGGGAGCAGACAGACCCATTCGAAGGTGGTGGTAGCCAAGAGACAAGGGTAGTGAGCGACTTAGACTGTGACTTGGGCTGGGGTAGCAGGGGGTTGGGAGAAATCAGGATCACAGAGGCCTCAGGAGAAGAACCAAAATAAGGGACGTGAATGTGTGTTTAAGAGGATGTAATGTGCAGCACAGGGAATACGGTCAATAGCATTGTAACAAGTCTGTATGCAGACAGACCATAACCAGACTTATCATGGTGATCATTTTGTAATGCACAGAAACATCGAATCACTACGTGCTACGCCGGAAACTAACATCATATTATAAGTCACATATACTTCAGTTACAGAAAAGAAAGAAGAGTTAAAATACAGCCCTCAAGCCTGTCCTCCAAAAAATTTTGCACAATTGTGGGCACGATGGAACGAGGTGATCATACAGTCATACAACAAGCGGCCTGGAAGCTCAGTCTCTTATTTTACCAAAATGAAAACGCAGGTTTAAGGAGAGGAAGTGATTTACCCGGGACCAGTCTAGATGGTGACACTTAAGAGATCTAGAGATCAGCGTTTTAGGAGCTCAACATCTGTCACTTTTTAAGGTTTCCAGGTAAAAGACTAACTGATGCACAATTTCCCTTGCCACCAAAAAATGGGGAAATTATAGTCTAAGTCAGGAAAACTAGAATCTCGTGGCATCTTCTTAGTGTGTCTCCGGCTGATTTCTTTCATTTGTATTGCATTTATATAGCACAGGATGTGGAATCCTTGCAGCCTTAATGTTGAATATAGAAGAGTTTGTGAAAAAAAAAACGTGCTGTCATGTTCAAAAGCCTCCAGAATAGTGCAGATATGGAGCCAGCTACAGGAGCATGTAGGTCAGCCTATGATGTGCGTAATTAATACATAATGCATGGCTCTGGTTATGATACAAATCAAAGCCAGCTGAGAGAGCCCCTGAAAAAATCTGGGAACCACACATGCGGTCTTCACGTAGATCTGGCATCCTGTCCTGGTTTGAGGCAGGAATGTAAAGGTCTGCGTCAACTCAACTAAAGATTCCAAGCTAAATCCATCAGTGTATCCTTGGTCCTTGTGCTTCTAGAATCAGAGCAACCTCAGAGGAGAGAGCCACCGGGTGCTTCCTTCCCGTTGCTTAGAACGCTCTCTGGCCCCATCCCTCACCTGGGAATCCTTCCAGAGACTCTGACCCTACACAGCTCCATCTGCTCTTTGCCTGTCTGCCTTTCCCTCTGGTTCCCCGCTGTCCTCAACTGAGGAATGAGCCTAGAGGATGTTTCTACAGCCGCCTCTTCCCAGAAAATTAGACCTTTTGCCTCCAGACAGCTTTCCATTTGCAGCTCCAGGTGTGGCTCACAGTTAGAGAGAAATGGTAAAATGTTCCCGAACCTCAGGTGTTGGCAAAATTTGAATTATGGACTTGCTCGGGATAATTTTTCTCATTCTGTTTTTAATGCCAGTGGAGAACTCAAAATGCAAAAAGATCCTGGGTGTGATCATTAGTGGGGGGCAGGGGGCAACTGCACGTGACTTCTGTCTGGTTTTAAATCCAAAGCCTACAAATAAAATCAAACAAAATAATGTTAAATTAAGTAAAAAAGATAATAGTGTAGAAGCTGTAAACCTTGCCATTTAACTGAGGGTAAAGTTCTCAGTGATTGTGCACATGTGCACTCTGCTTTAGTAAAACACTGTCCAAGCCACAAATAAATAAATGCAAAGCCTGCTTAAAGCTGGACTGAATGACCCCTTGGAGACCCTGCAGAATTCAAGGGTAACTAATTGCTCCTTGAAATTTTAAGAAAATAAAATTTGTTTTCCTCATAGCACTCTCCAGATGTGAATCTGTAATATACTCCCTACAGATTTACCAAATAAATATCTTACCTATTATCCAAAAAAAAAAAAAAAAAAAACCCAAAAAACAAAACAAAAAAAAACCCTAAACCTTTTAAGAACTCCCGTAAAAGAAAACAGCAGTCTTGGGCCACTAAGGTCTTTTAAACAGAAACGGACAATAATCCAAAGACTAACACCTCTCAAATTGAAGGGTACCTTTCATCAAAGCTGAGCTCATGAATTCCAAGTTTTACATACCACTAATTATATGTAATTATTTATAAATATTTTATTTGAATATAATTACATGTAATCATTCACTGAAAACCAAAACAGGAAATGATAGATCGGACCTCTTTTCTGAGAGGAAAGCAGAGTCATTTACATACAAACAGTCATTAAGCAGAAGAAGGTCTGAGTGACAATGCGAAATCCAAACAGGGCGGTGGGGCAGAGCCAGGATGAGCTAGCAGGTGGGCGCGTAGGAAAATGAGATAGGTCGCCCAATGCTGCCATCTTCAGGTCACTGCTGATAGTACACCACTCTGCGCCGGTTCTGGTCTAGCCAAACGCGCAGCAAGTGCGTGCAGGAAGGAACTCAGTCCAGGGCCACTGAGCACACCAACAAAATCCACCTGGTCCCTGCTGAGTTATAAAGGACAGGCTAGACATCCTTCTTATGTCTGGTGTTAGGTGCCTGAAGCTCTTGCTAAGTCACGTACTCCAACTAAAGAGATGTACACGTTTTTCAATCTCTTTTCAACTTTTTGTTTGAGGGGGTGGAGGTAACTACGTTCATTTACTTATTTATTTTTAATGGAGGTACTGGGGATTCAACCCAGGACCTCGTGCATGCTAAGCACACGCTGTACCACTGAGCTATACCCACCCCCCGCCCCTCACCACCACTTCGTCATGATCTAGAAAATAAACTCCCAATACTTATGAAGCTGGGGCCTTCAGGACCCTGCCCCACACAAGTGTAATGAACGTCTCCTCTGTTTGGTACCCATGTCACAACGAAAGGCTCAGTCCCAGAAAGGAAGAATGCCACGCAAAGATGTCCCGACACCAAGGGTCTGCACCTCCCATAGATGCAGATAAAAATGCAGACAACAACACAGAGAAAGGGCCCTGGGTCTCACAGCCTTGCTTTCTCTTACATCTTTCTATCGAACAACTAGCATGTCAAAGAATACAACTGAAAAAATGTTGAGAACGTGAAGTGGGTCCAAGGTTCCCACCCACTCACCCCTCTATCACTCAGCCCCAGCTGAGTTTTAGCTGCATCAAATTTCAGTTTACAGGCAGCAAGTACCTTCTCACCTTTGGCCAAAATTCCCTTAACCTTGAAACTGCAAATGATAACAGGACTGGAACAGGAATGAGGCTTGAGAGCTAAGCAGGAAGCTTTGGGATAGAAACAATCCACATCCGGAGACAACAGTGACAACGGAGGCTGCCTTGCTTAAGCCACGGAGGTCTCACTGCCCCCAAAAAGCCTCCCAATCACCACTTAATTGTCACAAGGTAGGAGACTTCCCACCAGACAGCAATTTGCTCATTGTTTCTTTGACCATTTAAACTGCCAGCACTCCCAAGAGTCGCACATAAAACCAAATTTGCAGTGATTACCCCCAGACTTTGTTTGCAGAGCGAGGGTTCCTGACTAGGGACACACTCTCTGGGGCTGGGCCTCAAAAGATAGCAGAGGGGGATTCCTCCTGCTTCATTGGTTTACCCAGGGCTAGTCCCGTGTAAAATACAAGTGTAAGAAATGCTGGAAACTTAGAGCTGGAAGACATTGGTCTCCTGCAGTCTGGGGGCTTCAGCCGCTCCGTTACCACCGGCTGTTCACACCATGTCTCAAAGCCACCCCTTGGCAAAAGGAAGCCACCTGCCATGTGCTCACAGAACTGGGGGCCAGTCACCGCCTAGATCCTAGGTATCGCTGTCCAGATGCCTTGCAGGCGCAGCTACACTTAGCTATCCGCACACTCCTATTTTACTATGAGCCTCTAAATGAAAATCACTGTAGCTCTCGGCAGATCACAACTTAATACATTTTTTTAAAATTTATATTTGTTAAATCCTACCGCTCTGAGCTCTAGTTGAGATTATAAAAGTAGCTGAAGATATGGTCCCTATGCTTGAGAAAGAGACAATACGCATGGGGAGACAGGACGAATATAATAATAATGCTATCATTTTATCCCACCACAAACTTCTGTCTTAAAATTGCAGTGTGCTTGCCTGTCTCCGAAGACAGGGATCTGAAGCTTGTGTCAGACTTTGAAGGATAAATGGGATCTTAGACGAGTCCCGGGAAGAGAGGCCATTACTGGGAAGGGTACCGCTGAGGGGCTGGGGGAGTGGGGTGATTGATGGGAGCCCAAAATGCGAATCATAGGAAGATAGAGGTAAGTCAGATTATGGAATGTACCAGACCACAGGCTCCACTTGCCCCGGCAGAGACCGCCTAGTTCACCAGTGGTTCTCCTCCCACCAAGACAGACAAAAACAAGTCGAGAAAAAGAAGACAGTTGGGATCTGAGTAACGTCTTGTCAGCCAGGAAAAAACCAATGACCCTGAATTGTGAAAACAGCAATACATTGTCCTAGGTTAAGAACAGCCCTGGAATGAATTAAAATGTAAAAACCTAAGCTCTGAGGAAACATTATGGTAAACCTTGTGGAAAATTAATCATTAAATGTAAGAGGCACATCCGTAGGGAAAAAAAAAAGCATCAGCAGAAAACGTTTTTGAAGAATCCATTGACACAGGCGATTTTTAGCAGCACTGTTTCAGTCGGGGCTTTCCTGTGTGTTTCTTAACTACCCTTTCCTGTATCTTTTTGGCGGCTTTCAAGTACAAATGGATGATTTGTCTACGTGACCTCTGGCCATTTCAGTTTTACTGCCCCTTCTTCAGCATATCTGAGAGCCTTTCCAACTTCGAAGGAGGCCACCTGACTTATTATCATTTAACACTTACTAGTTTTTATACCAGGCTTGAATGGTACTTTTTAATTAGAAAAATAAAAAAGAAGCATCTCACCCTCTGCCTCCTGCTCATGGACTAACAGGAACGACAAGCCTCCACTAAACATCAGTGCTGCCCAAGCTGTTGGTCCAGCCCGAAAACGCCAACAAAACCCACTCCAAGACACTCCGTCCCCAGGGCTCGACGTCAGGTCACAACGGCCATGTGGTGGCCTAGTTACAGGCTTTCACAGACCCCACCATCCCAGAGTGCAGGTCCAGACATCTTCACATGGCAGAAAAGACCCGCCGGGACCTCACCCCTGCCTCCTCCAGCCTCATCTTTCAGCCCTTTCGTCCCGATTGCCCACCCCTCAAGGGACTCTGCGTGCTGCAGACCAGCGGGCTCTCCAGTTTCCCGTCCAGCCTTTGCACACGGCTGTCCCCTGCCCAGGATGCTCCGGTCACAGCTCAGCCCCTCGGCCTAATTCCTGCCAGCCTGCCAGCCCGCCAGGTCAGGGGGTCCTCCTCTACCCTCAGTGTAGCACGTACGGATCCAGACAGAAACTTCCAGTCTTCTTGCCTGTTCCCTCCACCATACCCTGAGGTCCAGGACAGGGTCTGACTTGATGCTGTTGCTTCAAGGCTGGTCTCTGACACCCTACATGACAGGGAGCAGGGACTCTGCAGATATGGAAGGAAGGGGAGAAATGGCTAAGCAAGAAAGGATTTCCCAGTGGGCCCATCTGGAAGATTCCATGCCAATCTTCCAGATCAGTAACTCCTACCCTCAGCACAGCTTCCAATATTATAGACTTTTTGAAAAGATGAAAATCCCTCCACTGTGGCCATCAAATCATGTTTTACTTTCAGCTTCAGAGGCAGACTGGTCCCTTGACCTCTGTCTATGTCCCACGTGACACCAGCCCGTGGGCCTCGGAGCCCGCGAGGAAGGGACGAGCCAGCCTCCCTGCGGGCCCTCGGGAGCCGGGATGACGTCTGATGGGCAGGTCTCTCGGGCAGAGGCTCAGCAATCTTGTGGTTTCGTGGCTCCTGGCCTCCATTAGCAACCCTGAACACCCAGGGATTCTGACATCTGGATCCTCATCCGATCGTGTCGGGGGAGGGGGATGGTTTTCAGTTTGCCGTTTCTGAAGATTGCACCATCCAAGAAAAATGCCCACTGCGCTTGGCCAGGGTGGGAGGAGTGGGGCTGTGATCCATGCAGCCCCTGAAGTGCCCCACAGCCCAGATGGTTCAGAATGAGCAGCCCTGCCTGGACCTTCCTGCATCAGACCACAGCACGTGAGAGATGCTGCTGCCTCCTGGAGATGAACTTATGCGATGACCAGCCGTCCGATTCTGTTTGCCACAAAAGTCTGTGGCTCTTTCAAAAGGATACTAGGAGCACAAACAGGCTACTTTCTAATGCCTCCTGAACCTGCCGGTATTTGGGTTTCACAAATCAAAGGCTTGTTTTATATTCAGTTTTTTTCCCAGGACCCTAGATGTTGTGCATGAGTCTCAGCGCACCGACGCCCTGACCAAGCGATTCACAAGTGTGGCTCTTCTTTTACAGAAATCCCATCTATTTACAAACGACCCTTTGCTGAACTTACTTTACAACTAGCTACCTTGAAATGGCTAAACTTCACTCTGAGGACTCACACACACACACACACACACACCCATCATTTTCGTACCAGGTGCATGGATCAGCGTTCCATTTATATAGAAGTTTCATCTGCTTTGCACAGAAGAGCTACTTAAGCAAATGCTGTAGGTTTGGCAGTGCCCAAGAACTGACTTTTATAACCTAAGCAATGCTGAGCACCTTGAAGGAGAAGAAAACTGATGAGGACTCTCTCAGCCGTTCATCGCGTGGCCTGCCCTAAAACGTTCTGCATCAAATCACACATTCTCCCCAGATGTGGTGATTTTAAAGGTCAGCTCTCCAAGGCGCGTATGAAAAACGAGGTTTTTACCGACTCCCAAGTGAGCCGCGGGTAGTCACCACCGCCTTTAGAGGGCCGTTTTATTTTTATTCCTGCACTACGGAAAGCAACACCCTCCCAGACATCAGGACTAAAAAGCCGGCACTTTCTCGGCTATTTCTTTCCAGGCAAGACCAAAACTCTTGGGAAATGATTATACGTCTGAAAACTGGAGAGAAAGGTGCATTTAGTAGGGCGAGCCACTCTCGCCGCTCCATTGCACTGAGCTGTCCTCTGTATTAGGTTTTTGTTCATGAAGTCATGTTTCTTTTCCAGTCACTAACCATCACCAGTACCATCATCATCTCTCACACCCAGAGCCGACACTCACCATCTGTACGTGCAAATGAGGTTGAAAAGATTTCCCTATGAATTGGGGTCCCTGTCACAATGGGGGCCTGTAGGTAATTGAAACTCTAGATGGAATTTCAGCTCAGTTGAGCTGCCCTGGCTTTACTAATAATCACTGCCAGTGCCTGAAGCCTCCACTCTGCCACCGAGCGAAACCCCTCACAGCGTGATCACAACAGCCGCCAGAGGCAGAAACTGTGAAGGTAACGTAACATGGTGGATTAGAGCATCGGCCTTGGAGCGAAAGGCCAAGGTTCAAGGGCAGGTTCGCCTCTTTTTTGACCTTAGGAAAGTTAGCCTTTCTGAGTCTCAGGTTCCTTGTCTGTAAGATGGAGAAAATAAAATGAATAACTAACATTTACTGAATTCTTCCTACATGTCAGTGCTACGCGCACACACACACACCCCATTTTACAGATGGGGAAACTGTGACTTAGATCAAATAACTTAGGAAAGTTTAGGGGCGAAAGTGTTGGATTGGAACCAATTGTGCCTGACCCCCAACATCCCTGTTTTTGTACCGGATCACACTGCCCACCTCTGTTCTCGGTGACTGAGCGCTGCAGGACCTAGGACTTGATATTTATGCCACTTTCTTGATAATTGAGCTGGGTGTGTGCTGGGAGAGATGGGGGCCTGTCTAGCTTGCCTACAGTCATCCTTCCCTGGCTTGCCCTGGGGGAGATGCCTTCAGTCTCCCTTGTGGCCCCTGGACCAGTCACATGGCACATCACAGGTCTGTCACACTAGAAACTAGCCATGACAGGAAGCCAAGTCTTCCGAGTCTTGCCAGTGAAAAACAGCACTGCCACTAGCCCAGCTCAGGAGAGCTGAGACTGGGATCGATAAACTGGGTTGGAAATGAAACACATCCTGTTTATGTTAAAAAGTCATATTAAAAAGCACAAAACTAAATACTGCGTTGTATTGCTTTAAACTACAGCAATCTGCCTACATTGGATACAGATGCATTATCTGACAGGCATAAAATAGACCTGGTAAAGGACAGCAAGAATTTGTGAGACAGTAAAGAATGGTACGATCTGAAATATTTTGGTGCTTCATGACAAGCTATTTTGCCAAACTGGTTCCGGCTCTGGCTACCAAGAGAAACTGGGTGTTTGCTGCTGCCTGGAATGCCAGCCTCTCTGTTCCGTCTCCCTTCTCCTCACCAGCAGAGTCTCCTAGTCAGTAAAGGGGGAAAGGCAGATATCTGAAGATGAAATTTCACTTCCCAATTCAGTATCATATGTCCCATCTAATGGGAACAGCAACTCAGCTCTGGCCAAGTGCGTCTCAGGTAAAGGCAGACTGTTAGAGAGGCTGGTCTTTTCAGGAGAAACTGGGAGTCTGGGCCTTTACATGAGAACCTCTGATGTGGATGTGCTGGCCATTCTTTACATTTAAGCAAGACATGAGCTAAATATATAATTTTTTTTTCTTCCACAGACATTAGCCGGAACCCCCAGGACAACATGATTTAAAAACCCTAAATCTAGCTTTGTAGCAATAACTTGCCTCCGGGACTCCCCAAGTGTCTGTCTCTGCTGCCTCGCCTGCTTTTACACCTTGCCCTGACATCCTGAACTCCTGAGAAGTGGTCTGGTGCACCAGATCAGGACACAGAAAACCCAGATGCCCAGCCTCTGCCCTTATTTTACTGTACGACCTCAGACAAGTCATTTCACTTGTCTGAGCCTCCCTTTATGCATCTCTAAAATGGGGATTCCTTTCCTTGCCAAGTGTTTACTGGGCACCAATTGTGTATATAGCACCATGCGGATAGCAGGGAGTGTGCTTGGGGGTAATGAGTCCTGCCCATCCTCCAGGGCCACTGCGGGACTCTAATGAATACATACATGCCAAATGCTAAATCAATGCAAGACGGCTCTGATTCTACAGACTCCCCTTCCTGAGAGGCGTGGGCTTCATCACAGGTCAGCAGTTCCTGAATCCCAGCGGGAAGAGCTTTGCAACATGAAGACAGCCCATTGGGATACAAAGGTTTCCTGAAGTATTTGCATCTATTCTCTCAGCAAGCATATATATGATAGCAAATTAAAAATTACCAATTTGACTGCTGAGAAAGTCTTGCCCTAGGAACCACCTTTGATTCCTCTCCCCGAAACTGACCTAAACACCCTCCTTTCCCTATCTCTGCACTCAAGTTATACTTAACTGCTTATCTGCAGCCTTCACTAGACTGTAAGTCCCCAAGAAGCGGAACCATGTCCACCTGTCTCACAGTTGAATTCCCGATGCCTCCCACATAGTGGATGCTCAGTAAATATTCACTGAACGCTTTCAGAGCTCTGGAAAAGATCGGTAGTAGGAATCCAACAAGGTCATGCCTTTGCTAAACTTCTTTGCAAAGAAGCAGAATCCAATGGCTCTTTTCAAGCTGACGATAACCTTGACTTTTACCTTGGAAGAACTCTTCTTAATTATATCTGAGAGACAAAAAGGTGAACAGCCCCAAAAAAGTTTTGTGAGAGCTATACATTTACATGTTTCTAAAGTATGTCATATTAAAGTATCTCCCCTTGTTTTATTTCAGAGAACTTTTAAGCCTTGCTAGTTCATAGGACGTCTGCGTATATACATGGAGACACATCCAAAATGCCTCAGAACTTGAGCAAGCAACATCTTTGGGAATTCTTCCAGTAGTTTCTTTGCATACTTTTATGTTAATGCAACCATTTTACAGCCAAACTGTGAATACCTGGCTTAAATTCTCAGAAGGAGGAGCAGCCAAGATTTGAAACCCCAAATTTACGGCTTTCTGGGGTTCCTAAGGGAGTGTTGCCTGTACCAACGAACAGCATTACTCCTCACCTGCTTGAAAAGCACAGACAGTATCTGTACATTTGTTTTCCCCACCTGCTTCCTGCAACTTGCCTCACTCCACGTTCACTCAGGGGAGGCCTCCTCCCCCTCCAGGGAGAAGTTTGACATCATTTAGGGGAGGCCTTACCTTGATCATTTATGGTTAAAACACTTCATGTTGCAAAGCAGCCTGCTGTCTCCAGCGAAAACCCCTTTGTAATAGAAACTGCACAGTCTGCATTTCTGAAAGGAAAACCTGAGTTGTTGAAAGTCAGAGAATTAACCAAGGGCACACTAAGAGCAGAAATTCTCTCCAGGGGCCTCTCCTGCAGTTGAGTCTTACCAGCATGGTCACCTAGATACTTAAGAATGAGGTCATGTCAAACACACTAGCCGGTTTTTACTGAACACTTAGCACTGGGCTGAGCAGAATTACAATGTATTATCTCATGAATCCTCAACAGTTCTACAAGGCTGGATAGCATTATCCTTCTCATTTTAAAGATGAAGAAACTAGGGCACTGAGAGGTTAACTAACTTATCCAAGGCTGCCCAGCCGGTAAGTGATGGACCCGGCTGCGAATCCAGGTAATCTGACCCTAAAGCCTGCACTCTGGACACCCAAGACATACTGCCTTGCTAGTCGGTCCCTAAAGTGCACAGGCTTAAGGAAAACCACATGGTGTCGTATATATAGTAGGGTTCACTATATTTCATCCCAGCTTTCCCTTTTCCTCCCTACTGGTATGATTACCTGAGATCAAGTGCTGTGGGAAAGGGCGTTTATGATCTTACTCAAAAAAAGAACAGCAGGAGGGGTGAACATTGATTAAAGCAGCACTCACTAATGGGGACAAGAACAATGCAAAATTTGAAGACCAAAGATGGAAATACATAGGAAAACCAAGTTTTTTTCAATTTTAAAAAGTGCTATCCGCTCATTTTTTTCTCCAAAAAAAAAAGGAAAAGCAAACGAAACTCATTAGCTACATCTGATGTTTCCTAAAACACTTTGCAACTTAACCTGAGTGAAAAGTTGTAAGTCCGTAAGTCTAGAGTGCTTCCAATTTCTTCTTCCTTCTGTTGATGTAAAAGATAGTCTCTCCTGACGGCACAAGTGTCCGATAAATGGATGAACATTCCTACTGCTCCTTCTTCCAGAGCCAGGACTCCCTTTTACTATGTTTTTATTTGACGTGGTAAAATGACTTTTCAGAAAAACTAGGAGGCTATACACCAAAATGCTAACGCTGGTTATCACGGCTGTGTTGTTACAAATGATCTTTACATTCTTTTCCTTGCTTATTCATTTTAAAAAATTTTTTTCTACAATGAATGTATGTCACTTTTGTAATAAGGAAGAGAAACGAAGGTTTTTGCAAAGACTTCTCGTAACGGAAGCCCTAAATCACCCTGCCTTCCCTCCACTGCCGAGGGAATGGGGACTTTTTCCCGGTTTTACTGAGATATAATCGACACCCCTGACTGCATGAATTTAAGGTGCACAGCATAATGGTTTGATGTACGTACACTGAGGAATGGTTACCGCAAGGAGTTTAGTGAGCATCTATTATCTCGTATAGAAAAAGCGGGAGAAAAAAGTGTTTCTGTGATGAGAACTCTTAGGATTTACTCTCTTCACAATTTTCAGGATTTTGTGTGGACGCTAGAAAGGACAGGCTTTCAGACTGATGTGGCCCCCCAGGCGATTCAGTCCTCCCAGTCCTCTCAGCATTTCTTCCTTACACCTTCTCTAGACCAAAGCCCTCCCATGACAGCATTTCCATTTTCTGGGAAACCTCTTCCCAGTATGAAATCCACCCATCAGAAACAGTCCAGAAATGCCCATCCTGACCGTGACAAGCATATAAAACTCGAAGCAAACTGCAGTACATCTACAAAGGGAGCAAAGAGATTTTTAATCGCTGTGTGTTCCATCCCATGTCGTGTTTCTCATTATGCTCCCATTCATTGTGGCTCGTAATGTACAGTAATACATTTTACATCTACTAAATGTGTTCTGGGTTTTTATATCACAGTTCAGAAGAATAGCTTTGGAAATCCTTTTGACTCCTTTATTTGAAAACTACATTTGTAGAATGAGGTAATTAAATTCCTATAGTTCGATATAACATTATCTCCACTATTCTAGCTCATAAAAAAAAAAAAATCCCAACCATCTTCTCTCTGCTTTTGCTAGACATGGAATTACAACACAAATATTTCTGTTAATACAAGTCTAAGATTTTGAAAGCTGACTTTATTGTAGTTAAACCAGAAAATTCCTTCTTTATGGAAATTAAAATGACTGCACAAATCTTCTGTGCTTGAAGAATGCATTCTAGCTTACTTTGAGAAGAGAAAGTAAGTAGGACTCAATGTCAGGGCTTCTGAATCACAGGGAGGCGTTAGCTCTGGATGAAGAACTCGAGAATTTAGGGGCGTGAAATTAGTCAATAATATGACTAACTCCTCTGGTGCAGTTAGGGTTTGGGGGGGTAAGGATGAGATCAAGTGGTGTCAAACATGGGGATGATGTAGGTAACTGCACAGCCTACATCACAATATTTCATTCCATTTGCTCCTCATCCAGCATCAAGGGGTAGACGAACATCTCCACTTCAGAGAAGATATTTGAGGCACAAATAGGGAATGCAATTTGTCCCTGAGTAGAAGGTTAAGAAGTAACAAAGCCGGCACTCGTGTCCTCAAAAAGACCAGAGATCACAGGTGTTGGAAAGGATGTGGAGAGAAAAGAACCCTCGTGCACTGTTGGTAGGACTGTAAACTGGTGCAGCCACTGTGGAAAACAGGATGGAGGTTCCACAAAAAATTAAATATAGAGCTACCCTGTGATCCAGCAGTTCCACTTCTGGTTATAGAAACAAAGGAATGAAAATAAGATTTCCAAGAGATATCTGCACTCCCAGGTTTATTGCAGCTTTATTCAAAATAGCCAAAATAAGAAAACAACCTAAGTGTCCGTCAATGGATGGATGGATAAAAATGTGGTATGTTTGTGTGTGTGTGTGTGTGTGTGTATATATATATATATATAACTATATAAAACAGAATAGTATTCAGCTATGAGAAAGAAAGAAGTCCTGCCATTTGCTACAATGGATGGACCTTGAGAATATTATACTGAGTTAACAACTGTCAGACAGACAAATACTATTATATCACTTTATGTGGAATCTAAAAAAAGCTGAATTCATAGAAACACAAATTAGAATGGTGGTTACCTGAAGATGGGGATGAGGGGAAATGTTGGTCAAAGGATGGAAACCTCCAGTTATAAGACGAATATGTTCTGGGGAGCTAATGTACAGCATGATGGTTATAGTTAATAATATTGTATAATATACTTGAAAGTTGCTAAGAGAGTAGATCTTAACTGTTCTCATCACAAAAGAGAAATGGTAATTATGTGAAGTGATGCAGGTGTTAGCTAAAACTATGGTGGTGATCATTCTGCAACAGATAAGTGTATCAAATCAACACACTGTACACCTTAAACTCACCAGTGTCGTAAGTCAATTATATCTCAATAAAGCTAGAAAAAGCAAAGCGGGCACTCAAACCCACTTCAGGTTCAGACCCTTCACCCCACATCACACCACACCACCTACTGCCCATCCACACATCCCGAATTCCATCTTTATCAAGTGCTGAGAGACTCCAGCTGCGGACTTGTGGTGCTACTGTGCAGTAAAATTAAGTCGGTACAGAGCTTAGCACAAGAACAGAGAATGAATGGGTACCAAAGCAGCTCTATTTTTTTGCATTTCCCAATATCTAAGATAGGTTATTGAGGTTTTTTTTTTTCCTCATCTGCAATTGTATGATGGTTCCCTGAGGACCCTAGGAAATAGTTACAAATGATGAAGATTTGAGTTGCAAAAATGCACAAGTATTCCAGACTGCAAATAGATTTGTGTCTAAACAGAGTGAGCAACATACAGCTAATTTTTTAAATTTCAGATAGCAGCAGTGGTCTCATCATAAGATAAACAGATGACAAACACCTACCACGGCAACAATGAATTTGTAAATGAAACATATACAGACAGAGCCAAGTAATCTGAGCTCCAGTATCAAAGTTCTCAGAAGAGAGTATAGTCAGAAGGGAGTGTGGCCTTGGAGCATCCAGGCAGAAAAAAACCTAAGGAGGGGCTGATGAAAACAATGACAGAGGACAGGACTGAAGCCTATGGGGCTGGTTAAAGAAATATAGTGCTCCATGCAAGGCGAGACAACTGTCCTATATTCGCAGAAGACATAAAAGGGAAAGTAATGAGTTGGAATAGATATTATTAACTTTTAATTAAGTTACTCTTAGAAATAACACACAAACTAATCATCCATCCAAACATCTCAATTAAAAATGCGTAAGACGGAATTCCTTCCAGCCTTTTGTCAGCTTTGTATCAAATGATCCAAACAGCCCCACTAGTTCAAAGACTCTACATGGAATAAATAAGCCTGGGGCTTATTTCCAGCTTTCTGTAGAGATACTAAAATGGTCATTTTTAATGTCATCCCTCTGCAGAAAGAAGTAGAGCTGGGCATGTCTTTTAAAAGCCGGTAAGTTCCCCACCCCAGACAGGTAAGCAAAGTCATGAGAGACCAGGGAAACAAGCTAATTCTTCCACAAGCAGGAAAAAATTAATTAGCAAATGTAGCCAACTAAGGTTAGTCTTACAATTACACTTCTAATGTGAATTATAGTCAATTATTAGTTTAAGGCTGACTGTACAGTTCATTACTGCTCACAGCATGAGAAAGTCCTGCTTATACCTGGAAATTCAAACACACTTGATTTATGGCCATCCAAAGCCCCAAACAATGCAAACTTTTTATTTGGGACAAATAAATTATTTGTTTTGATAAACTACAAACAGAACCCTATAATATTAATTTTTGACAACCCTTTCCTACCAAAAAAAAAAAAAAAAAAGAAATTAGCTGGTGATCAGGTCTCTGCTTACAGTGAATTTCACCTTTTCAAAAACATTCTAGATTTGTATCTCCCACACTGTGCTCCTTGGAATATTAATAGCTTGGGATGCTAATATGTGTCCCATAAAAAGAGACTTTTGCAACCATATAACGTACTTTCTTAATTTTCAAGTTCCCTTTTTCACATTTTAACATTTCTAAAATGGAGCTTCCTACAGCCAACGTCAAAATTTTTGCCGTCTTTTCCCCCCTGAAAAATAAAAGCCACTAAATTAAGGGTATTTTCTACAACCGACGGCATCTGAAATGGAAGAAACACGGTCAGTTTGGAAAAATTATTTTTTTTACCACTTGTGGAGATACGCTCTGCACATTGTCTTAGTAAAGGCCTGGAAAAGTCTTTAAAAACGAAGCTGTTTATGTAACCCAGTGTTTCCCAAATATTCTAGGAGAGAATATTCCATTCTATCAGAGACCCCATAGTAACATTTCATGAGCCTCAACGTCCTGGGAACACATCCTGGGAAAGACTGGCCCTTTATCCCCCTTGGCCAAGACTCTTCTCTCATCAGCTTTACCAAGACCCAGTGACAGAAGCCCTTCATCAGGACGTGAAGGTAAACATGTTTCCTGGTTGAACTGAATACAGGACCTAACTAAAACTCTCTGTAGAGCGAAAATTCCAACTGGGCCAGAGGCCGATTTATTCTGCTTGGGAAACATCTGTGGTGTGTTCCTGCTGACTGCTTTATCCAACAAGTGATGCACAGCTTTGTCTGTTTCAAATGCCTTTATGATGTAAGAAATGAATGGACCAAACTGACGCCACCTGCATCGCAGGAGGCGTTGCACTGTTTGGGGAGAGGCGTCAAAACAGCAAATGACCTGGCGCTCAAAGACGCAAGGGTCCATTTTCAGGCCCCAAATAAGTGCTAAATAAACTCACGTTGTAATAGGGAAGAACAAATCTGACTCCATATTAGACCTGTCCTTTGGCTCTAACCCTGTGCTCTGTTTCCTGGACTTAGTCCTAATGGTTCTGCACCTTTTGTAAAAGAATGCTGCCTACAGCCTGAAATAGACAGGACAGCCCATTCTCAACGTTCTGACCTTCAAGGGTATAACATTTTCCCATTCCTAGGAAGATAAAAAGTTGCAGAACAGAAAATAACATTTGCCTTGGTGGAGGTTTACAGGGACATCGTGGCCTGACCCATGTGGACAGCTGTGAGAACAAAGGATTCCGACACCAGGAACTTTGCAACAGCCAACTACACCACCGTCTCCCCTTTTTAGTATAAAAGGAGCCTGAATTCTGACTTGGGGAAGATGGTTCTCCAGGGTATTAGTCTGCCATCCTCTTGGTCTGTCGGCTTTCCGATAAAGTCATTATTCCTTGCCCCAGCACCTTGTCTCCCGATTTACTGGCTTATCGTGCAGCGAGCAGTAGGAGTTTGGACTCGGTAACAGTGTCACAGCACACCACATTGATCTGGCAATACCCTGTTAACCAAATTCTTAGAAAAAGTATTGAATATGTAAATAAGGCTAAGGGATCACCTGGTGTCTTTTGAAAGACAGACTCAAGCACTGTCTGAAAGGCCAACCTGTCTAACAGGTCACCTGCTTCTCTTGGACAAGAAGCATCAGCATGACCTGGGATCTTGTCAGTAATGTCAAGGCTTCCTTCCAGACCTACCTGAACAGAATCTGCCTTATAACAGGATGCCTACGTTATTTTATACACATTACCATTGGAAAAGCACTGATCTAGGGAATAGATCCTTTGTCTGACTTCCTATTTACTATTGATTGAGGCTCAGATGCTGTGAAGTTAGGTGTTAATTCTGTGAAGACTGATGAGCTGCAAGTCATCTTTGTCCAGGCGACATGCAAATGATTTCTGCCAGGTAGAAAAGATAACGTTAAGGTCACAGGGTTTGCCTTGTAGAACATAAAGTCTTGTGCACCTTGTTCCAGGATTCTTTCTTTCAGTGACTGTATCTTCTCGGTCTCTCGAATCCTCCTCTGAGCTAGATTTACCATCCTGCTTTCCCCTCATGAAGGAGTTAAATAAATCTCTGACACATACTCAGCACACATGTATGACAGTCATGCTCATAACTGTTTAAAGTTCTAATTCAAAACCAGTCACCTCTCAATAGCAGTAAGATATTTCAAGTGAACACAGTAATCGCTGTCTTTTCTTGGGAAAAATAGTCAGTGTCCAGCAAGCAGTAACTGAGAACGTCCAATATGATGTAAAGATAAATCTAGCAACGGCCTGGTCCCTCAACATGCTACCTGGTCTAATGTACAATCCAACTTTAAATACGAGGGTTGACAACTAAGAGCCTGTGGTTCTGTTTCAACGTGCAGACATGATTTGTAGCCAAAGAACATTTTGTTTTGTTTTAATTTTTGAATTTGAAGGCCTTTAGATACAATGCATATTCTCCAGTTCTCCACAGGCTCAAATTTTCCTTATTATCCTCCATCAGGCTCTTTTGCACATGTCTGCTACCTGTCTAGTCCCTGACGGCATTTAAGTTTACTGTCCTTAAAGAGGACACTAATCTACCAAACCCACCAAAGCCAGCATGACAGGGGTAAGTGGCTGGTCTGACAATTACAGCACATGCTAAGCAGCCCTCACTGGGATTATTTTTGCATATCTATCATGCACAGACCCCGGACAGCTATGATGAGGATGAAAAGCGTGTGGCTGCCAAATCCAGTCGCCTTATTCATTATCCACCAGAGGGCAAATTATTTACGTGGAAAACAATGCACTTCAAATACATTCGCCAAGCACCATCATCAATTCCTTCAGATACAAAAGAGTTCCGTTTAAATGGGTCTCAGGGAGTAGAAACCATTGCCCACATAAAACAGCGAAGATAGCTCCATTCTCAAAAAATGAGCATTATTAAAATGTCAAAATAAATACCATGCAGAAATGCAGCAAGAAGAGGCAGCAGCTATAGGCAAGAGACTAGTGCCTCCAACATCAGAGCCACAAGTTCAAAAGCAGCTTTGGACAAAACAAGAGTTTGGCGGCACCCAGCACGTCTAGGGGAGGCTGTTTTCTCCCTTAGATGGATTTGTCTGCAGCACATCACAGAAAGTTATTAAGTGTCTACTTTCCCAAGGCACGACTCTCTTCTTCGTAAGTGCTTAAATTCACTAAACCAGGAAAACCAGGCACTATATAAACAGAGTCATTAATAATATAAATCTCACCTAGAGTAAAAGAATGATACGGGCTGTCTCATTGTTCTGTATAAATAGTGCTTTCTGTGGTTTTCCATCTGTCCTCTCTATGGATTTTTCTCCTTTGGTACATCTCATCTCATTTTATTCTAGTACTTTTTCAGGGGACTTAATGGGAACAACGTAGAGGAAATCAGCTAATAATGCCTCCATTTTTCATCAGGACAGCTGAGGCCTCAACCAACCCCACTCTCTCCCCACCACTGGGCTTTCTACGCCTCCCAGCCAGGCCTTACTTCAATCTCTTAGTCCTTGTAACTGGGTCATTAAGGTGGGGAGCCCCATGAAAAGACCAGCAGGACCCACAGGCAGGGCCACTACTTTCCCACCGGCGCCATCCGGTTCCCTGGCCTGGTGACATTATCTCACTTTTGTGCTTCTGTAAAATGGCTTGCTTCTAGGAAAATGAAACTTACCCCTAAGATTCTATTGGTCCATTTCTAACACCTCATTTGCATATGTGCAAACCTAGCTCGCTCCTGATTGGTCCATTTCTAACACCTAATTTGCATATTGTGGGGGGAAAAAATGAAAACCTAAAACTATATAAAAGCCTGTGTAAACCTACAGACAGGGTCCAGAGCTTAAAGCATTAACTCCTCTGGCCCCGCTGGTGTAATTAACCTGAGTTCTCCAACCCTCCGAGTGTCGCTTGGTATCTCACCAGGATTCAGGTTGTTGTAACAAGTACATGGCTTGAGGGTCATTCATATGCATGTCATCCCGTAGGTCACTTATTCCCAGGTTTACTTTGAAATTGCCTGACTGGAATCTGTGTTTTCTCTCAAGACTATCTTCCAGCAGTTTTCCATTCACTCTGTTTTTAACTGCGGGATGGGATGTGGTTCTAGAAGTCAATGGCAGTTAGAGCATCATTTCAGAGAAAAAAATATCTCCCTAGCCTCCCACACCTCGAGTCTACCTTCCTCTATATTCTCCACATCACACGGAAAAAGCTTCCCAAATTTCTTCTTTCAAAGTAAGTGGGCAGTCCCTAAAACTGGAAAGAATTAGAACTACAAGGTTTGTGAGAGACAGAAAAACAAAGAGAGTTGAGGTGGGGGCTCATGCCATATCAGGAAAGAAATGAGCAGACCAGGGAAAACCATGGTGAGGAAGCTGCCCAAACTGTCCATCGCATTGAGAAGAGGCCCCAAGTCTTTTGCGTTACAGTCATTTGCAAGTTTACACTCTGGTTTTTGTAACTGTCAAAGCCACTGCGAGGTTCCAGATGTGTGGGCTCCCTCGGGAGGCACGTGATGCTCCCCAACCTGTCACCAGTTATTTCCAGTCAGAGAAGAGCCTCTCTGCTGGCCCCTGCTCCATTCTGAGTCACAGTCTCTGACACTGGACTCAGAACCCACACACACTTAGAAGACTCCCCTTAAATTCACCTCTAAGTATCTGCTTGTGTATATGAATAAAAACTAACACTGACCCTGAGTTTTCCAAATTTTTATGTACTAGATCATGAGTCCCTTGAAGCAAGTACTGCCTCCCTGTCTTTTCCCTATTCCTACTTCATGGTACTAAGATTCTTTAGCCACTTAAAGAGTATCTGTTGACTTAAATTGGCTTTTGCAGACAAGCAGGTACATTCTAGGGAAAGAACAATGAAAGAAGAGGAAGAGAGAGAGAGAAATATGACTGATGATCTAATGATCTCTCAGAGATGGAAATGGTTTTGGATGCTGGAGCTAGGGCAATCCATGGCCAAGGATGTTGGAATCATGCTAAAGAGTGTAAGTTCCAAAAGGAAACTTACATCCTAGGAAATTTATTGGCCCTAGTAAAACAGGTCTCAAGGTCAAGTACTAATTTTTTCTTGCAAGTGCAAAAATAGGAACAAAGAATAATGGCGCCCTAAAGATGCCCTCGCCCTAATCTCCAGAACTTTTGAATATGTTATTTTGGTAGATATGACTAAGGGTATGGCCCTTGAGGTGGGGAGAGTATTGTGAATTATCCAGGGGGACCCAATCTAATCACCCAAGTCCTTAAAAGCAAGAGACCTTTCCCAGCTATTATCAGTGAGAGAGAGACATGACAACAGAAGGAAGGTCAGAGGGATGCAATGTTGCTGGCTCTGAAGACGGAGGAAGGGGACCACAAGACAAGGAACACAGGCAGCCTTGAGCAGCTGGAAAAGCAAGGGAAGGGATTCTTCCCCAGAGCCCCAGAGAGGAACACACCCCTGCTGACACCTTAAGTTTAGCCCAGTGAGAACTGTGCCAGATGTCTGACTTGATGAAACTATAAGACAACAAATCTGCATTGTTTTAAGCCATGCTTAATTTGTTTATGGGAACAACAGAACGTGAACACAAAAGGCCACCCTTGGCTCCACAGGTCCCTCTGAACTAACGAGCAGGCCCTCCCTGTGCAGCCCCCAAACCAGAGAGATCTCCTGCCCTGGGCTGAACCTGCCCCTCTCCCAACCCTCTCCCACAGCCCCACCACCTGGCCGAGTTCTCATCTTTCTAGACTCAGCACCAAGTTTCTCTCTTCTGACAAATCTTAGTTTTATCTATATAAGCTATGAATTTCTGAAAAGTGAGGACCCCCTGTCATATTCTTTGTAAATGTTAGTGTGAGTGATGAATTAATTAATCATCATTAATGGTGTGTAAAAATAAGGGACAATGAAACTGCTTTCTTGTCATTGCTTTTCAGAAAGAAATAAAGATCACTCACTGGGACCCACCTACATTCACATCCATGAAGTCCTACCTTATTCCTTCTCCTCCTCTCTTGGGACACACACAGTCACACAGTCACACAGTCACACACTCACACACTCACACAGCCTGGCAGAGTTGAATCCCAGTCTGTAGCTGTTCAGAGTATGACAACTAAGTAATATATTCATCTCTGATCAAGAATATAAGCTGTCAGATGACTGAACAAAGAAGTTGTGGTATATTTATACAATGGAATACTACTCAGTCATAAAAAAGAATAAAATAATGTCATTTGCAGCAACATGGATGGAACTAGAGATCCATCATTCTAAGAGAAGTAAGCCAGAAAGAGAAAGAGAAATACCATATGATATCACTCATATATGGAATCTAAACAAACAAACAAAAAGAACACTATGAACTCATCTACAAAACAGAAACAAACTCTCAGACATAATAAACAATCTTAGGGTTACCGGGAAAGTAGGTGGGAAAGGATAAATTTGGGAGTTTGAGATTTACAAATTTACAAAAGCCACTACAGATTTTAAAAAAGTTTCTTCTGTAGAACACAGGGAACTATGTTCAATATCTTGTAATAACCTTTAGTGAAAAAAAAAATGAAAACAAATATATGTACATATCTACATGACTGGGACATTGTGCTGTACACCAGAAATTGATACACTGTAATTGACTGTACTTCAAGTAAAAAATAAATTAAAAAAAAAAAGAGTACAAGCTGTCAGGGGTCAAAGGCTGAAACCAGAAAATTTCAAAGGAAACTTGAAAGGCACAGAAAAGTTCCAAAACATGGAGTTTAAAGCCAAGGCTAAGATGTGAGAATCAAATAACAGAACTTCTCGTGTGGTGGTTTTAAAATACGTCTACAAACACTTTGACGCTGCTTTCTCCCAGTGGTGGAGACTAATTCTCCTTCCCTTGAGTGTGGGCTGGAGTGAGTCCTTTCTAATGACGAGAATACAGCGGACGTGATCAGAGAGTATCATCAGGTCACAAAAGGCATTACAACTTCCTCCCCTCAGTATCTCTCTCTCTGCTCACTCTGGAGAAAGTCAGAGAAGATTCCAAATTTGCAGACATCTTACAGGCCCCGCCCACATCTTAATGGCAACCTCAAGACAGCCCCTGAGCCAGAACCACTCAGCTAAGCTGCTTCTGAATCTCCAAACACAGAAACCGTGAGCTAATAAATGTGCGTTGTTCTAAGCCACTAAATTTTAGAGTTATTTGTTACACAGTAATAGACGGCCAGTCTACATGAGACACCACCCCTAGGGCGCTGGTGACAAATTGGAAGTTACGATCCTACAAATATATTTTCCTCAGCTCATAAGTAGATTTTTTTATGAGCTGAAATTTTCAAATCATTAAATTTTATTAAAAAAAAAAAAAAAACAACTAGATTTCCAGGCTGTCTCAAAATTTTGGAGACCCAGCAACACAAAGGCCTACATTCCCATCCTGCCACTGTCTGCTGTAGAGGAGGTGTGAGGATGCTTGCCTGTGTTCACCGTGGTCCCCACTGACCCCTACACATCACCTTACTGACGACAACAGCATGGCTTTTACACCGCTATTTCTCTTTTAGTAGAAAAATATTTCTCAATTCCTGTATTTCTGTCAAAAGTAGAAAACAGAAGATATACTGAAAGGGTTTTGTGTCTTAAGAAATCTCAGAGAAAACTTATTTCTTGGTGGGAAGAAAGAATATTCCCGCATGACTAATACGCCATCGGTGTGCATCTGGGTCAAACACACACAATTTAAGAGTCTCTTTTTTCTTCTGCTAATAGCTTTGCTCATTAAGGCTCACAGACTGGCCCCTGTAGGTGAGTTTGCTAAACTTGCTCTTACTTACTCTGGGTTCTTTGAAATGGGACTAAGATAAGGCATTTGAGCTGACTAGATATAGTTCTTCAGTAGATTAAAGGCAGCCACCAACATTACGCATTTCCTTTCATACCACTTAATTTGAGAAGATCCTTGCTATTCAAATTATGTCTGACCACATCCATGTTGACTAGTCAAAGATAATCCCAAATACAACCCCTACTTTACCATAAATACACACTCTTACTAGTACTAATGTTTCTAGGAAATAAACATCGAACCAGAACAAGAGTCAGCAAATTGCAGCATACAGACCAAATCCAGCCCACCGCCAGCTTTTATAAATAAAGTTTTATTGGAACACGGCCACGCTTAATGATGTATTGTCTGTCGCTGCTTCTGCACCACGCTGGCTGAGCTAAGTAGTTATGACAGAACCCTCACGACCTGCAAGCCTAAAAGATTTACTATCCAGCCAATCCCTGAACAAGAAGGATAAAATACAAAGATTGTGACAGTTAATAAGCCAAGAACACATGGTGCTTCAAAGGAACACAATGTGAGAAAAGTCAAGTCGCCTCCAGAATGTCTGCCTTCTCAGTTACACTCACTGACTCGAATGCGTTCCTCACCTTACAAGTGGACCGAAAGAGAACGGTTTTTTAGGTTGAAAAGGAACTCACCGTGGCTAGTTTCTGAACATCTTCATCTGATGCTCCCAGAGACGCCAGGCCTATTTCTTGTGAAAACTGAGCAAATTTAGGATCTGCAAGTAGTGGCACGTGTCCCAGGAGTTCATGACATGTGTCCCTGACAAGAAAAACATCACAGAGAAATGTCACACGCGTGCAACTATGACCCGCAGAACGAGACTTAAAATTCGAAATATAACCTGGTTACTATAATTAATTACTGCTACCAAATTTCACCAATGCTGACTTTTTAATCACATGTTAGCATCTCTGAAATCCAGAGGCATCTTACACTCAATGGCACCTTGAATCATATGATATACATTATTTTTAACAAAAGAATAGCGACTGCTGTTTTCAAGGGCTTATATGCCAAGCATGTGGTAAGTGTTTTACTACCCACATTACCTCTTTTCATACTCAAGAGAAACTTAGAGAATTAAAATAACTTATTAGTGCAACATTCTACAGATCAGGGGTGGGCAAACCACAGCTGCAGGCCACATCCGGCCTCCTGCCCGTGTCTGCAAATAAAGTTTTATCGGAACACAGCCATGCACATTCACCGATGTGTTGTCTACAGCTCCTTTTGGCTAAAACGGCAGAGTTGAGTAGCTATGACTGAGACCACATGGCTTGCAAAGCCTAAAATATTTACTAGCTGGCCCTTCACTGAAAATGTTTGCTGACTCTTGCTATAGACAGTGATAAAAGCCAAAATTTGAATCCAGTTTATCATGATTTCTAACCTCTTGTTCTCAATTCTTAAATTACACTGCATCTCATGTTACACTTTGCAGGCCCTGGGAAACATCAGAGAGTCACATAACTAGCTCCATCACGAACTAGCTCTTCCCATAGACAATGTTTCTGTCCATAACACAATGTTTCTGCCCATGACACCAGCAGTCCCCTGGAGCCTGCACACTGGAAGACCCTCCCAGTCCTCTGCTTTGACTAGCCCGAACTAGGTAAGAACAGAAGTTTATATTCTCTCATTTGCCTGAGTTTCCTCTTGGAGCCAGATGACCAGGCAAAGGCAGGTATGTGTCACAATGAAGCAAGGCAGACGCCCTCCTGAATCACTGCCGTGAATCACAAACTATTTCCTGATACCGGGCTATGTTGGAATGAGTTCCCCTATCACTCTCTGGGAATGGGTCAAGAGGCAGGAATATTTTATCTTCTTGACAACTAATTAGCCAGGTGGTAATTGAAAGATGTTTCCTGGTTTCACCTGGGCTCCTCTGAAGCATATCAAAGAGATGCAGTAACATAAAAGCCAGGTACTGCCACCGTTAGGACAAGTATAAAGTAAGCTGCATGGTCATATAGTTGAAGCAAGGGTAGAAAGTGGACGCCAACACAAAACAGAGGGTGTTGCTCAGTCAAAAAATCTTGTTTCCACAACTCACACCACATGGCCAACCCTGGACAGCCACTTCACAGATACATCACATTGAAAAGGTGACCAAAAGAGAATGTGTGGACATGATACTAAAAGAAACTCCAAGTTCATTCCCCATCAACTGTGGGCCAATAGCCTCCTCTTTTCCGCTGAAACTGAATTTGTGGGAAAGATTACGTAATGGTTACTCTCCAATCACATTGCTTAAGGTGGAGAATCAGACCCATTGGATTTTAGGGCATAAGGGGAATTTAAAAGTTACCAGAGCCTCTCATTTCACCTCTGGAGAAATTAAATACAGAAGGAGAAAAAAAAGAAAGCTAACAGTCACCAAGCTCCTATTGTGTGCTGGGCACTGTGCTAAATGTTTTCAAATCCCTTTTAGTAATTTCATCTTTGCTTACAAGAACTCTTTATTATCCCCACTTGATAAATGGGGAAACTAAAGTTCAGTACATTTAAGCATCTTTTCCAAGGACACACTGTTAGTAAGACACAGAGACGGGTGGGGGTATAGCTCAGTGGTAGAGTGTGTGCTTAGCATGCATGAGGTCCTGGGTTCAATCCCCAGTGCCTCCATTAATAAGTAAGTAAATAAATAGACAAACCCAATTACACCCCCGCCACCACCAAAAGAGACAGAGACAAGATTTGAGATCAAATTCCTCTGACTCAAAGCTATGTGTTTTTCACTCTGCTGGTGGAGTAAATGAGAAGGGGGTGTGTGGCGCACAGCCTCAGTTGTGGGGAGAGAGTTTAACCAAGCTGCTTAGCACAAGTGAAAGTGTAGTCAGTGCGTCCCAAGTCTCCTTTCCCACCACTCAGTCCTTAACCCTCCAGATTACCTGAGGAGCCTTTTAAAAAATGTCAGTGACTGGGTGCTACAGACAACCAATCAGGACTGTCGACGATGGACCTGAGCATCTGTATTGTTTTAGAAGCTCCCAGAGAAATCGTAAGACACAGCCGGGGTGGAGACCCACTGTCGTATCGGAGGATGCTCGAGCTCTCCTAGCAGGCTTCAAGCAACTAGTACTTACAACTAAAGCTAAATGCGATGATGGAATTTTGAGCTGCCCGTGTTTAATGCCACTAAAACTACATCAGACGGACATCCATGTACTGAGGAATAATGAACGGTGGGTGAACTTTCATGACTCCGCCACATGCATCCAGTTCCATTCAAGGTCTGATACTTCTCTGCTGAGAATGGACCCTGTAGACTCTTCTGCGACCAGTTTTTTTTTAAAGCTCATGCAGTCGGCACTGATATTGGACTCGAGGGGCCCATCATGGATAAATCGGAACATCCCCACTGCAGCCTACATACTAAAGCACCTCTACGGATCCAGACAGAAAACATGACAACAATAATTCCAAAATCAGACTAGGTGTCAAACTCCAGGGAAATACGAAAGATGGTGAGTCTTAGCTCATAGTACGAATAAACAAAGTAAGCAGAAACTAAAATAACAACTCTAGTGGCCAACACATCGTCTTGAATGCTATGGGCCAGGCACTGTGCTGGGTGCTTTATAAAGTGAGAATGAGATGTGTCATGGCTACTGTGGTGTTGGATTCTTGGTGCAAAACTGGATTTACTTTTGAGCTTGTTAAATACTTGAAGGAGACAGTGTTCTACCTCCCTAGCTTTTAGTGGAGTCCAAATGCTTATAGGTAGACAAGAAAGTAAAAAGTTGTCAGTTAAAAAGGAAAGAAGAAGGAAAATACCAGAGATCCAAAAACATTAAGGAATCAATTCTTTGTGGTAGAAAAGGAACTATCGCCTGGGTTTTAAGTTAAAGTGTCATTATCAGAAACCTGCAACTTACCAACATAAAACCTTTATTAGCATTACAACGACAAGGTAATCTGACCATACACAGGAGAGAAGAAATTATAAATTTGAAAGAAAAAAATCATACAATATAGCAGAATAAGTTATATTGTCTCATTAAGAGTGAAAGCCTGAAGCAAGAAGTCTAACAGAATTCCTAATGGGACGTCAGGGATTTCTAAGTGGAAGTGATCACGCTGTACTTCGCTGGTTTGCACCCTCTTCGCTGCTCGGTCACCTGGCAGAGACGCTGAGAAGGACCCACTGTTCAGATCCCTGAGCGAGTGGAGATGCAGTATGCACAGTAACCCCACGTCTCACTGAGCCTAGGCTCTGAGCACCTGTATTTCAGGTCCAGAAACAAGATTATTAACTTTTGTGGAACATTCTCAGAAATAAACGCCGGATTGTTCTCATCCCAGTGTCTCTGGCTAAGGCATATGGTGTAGACAAAGGAAACCGAAGTCCCTGGACACTCTTCAAACAGCAAAGAAAGATGTTTCATGTTGCTAATTAAAGTGATGAATTAATTCTGAAAAGTTGACATTATCTTTAGTTTCTATGAGACGGGAGGACTTAAAGGCTGGGCTGACAATGACTCGGGGGCTGAAAGAGGTTTCAGGCTATCGGGAGTCTGAGGGAGAAGGCTGAGCCTTCTCTTCAAACTTTGTTACCAATTAAATTCTGTTGGGCTGGAATCACGCTATTTCACACTGTTTCACAAAGTGCAATAGCCATTAAGTCCTGCATGTAAAGAAGCTCGCGATCCGCACGCAGGCTGTGTCATCCACAGCTGGACCCCTGAGCATCTAATTATGAACAGGTTTCCAGTGTGAGTTCACAACCATCGCCTTATCTCACCAGATCTCTCTTAAAAGATTCAATTATTTAGCCATAATTGCACCTGTCAGCACATGCAGCCTCCAATCTCCACATCGGCAAACTTTTTCTCTTTTTAACTCATCCCTTTGATGCATTTTCGCCTGAATAGTGCTTTTCAGAGCCCTTTTCACAAAAGCGCTCTGTTCGCTGGAAATGTAGGACCTTTCAAAACGGTTAGCACTGCAAAACATCATGTCTCCTTCTGAAAAAAAAAAAAAGAAGAAGAAGAAGAAAAAAATAGAAAAGCTAGAGCTGGTATCAGACACTACACTTTGGCTGCTCTAAATTGGAATCTTCTCTGATAAGCCCTGTTTAGGAGGATTCTAAAGCTTACAAAGGGACCTGGGCAAAATGCCTCCAGAGAATTCTTAAATCATTCTGAGAATGTGGTGATCACTTTGCTGCTGGGAAAGAAGGGTGCCAGTGGTTAAGTTCAAATTCAGAATGAGTCTGGCATTCTTCCCCCTTTATCAGTCTTCAAAGCTGATGCCTCGTGCTTCGTGTTGAACAACTTTTTTATTTTTGCTGTAAATTAAAGCTTTTGAGAAGCAATGAGTGTGAACTCAACGTTTGCCTCCCATCCCAAATCAGCACATCGGTCTTTGAAGCCCGATTTCCATGGATTTTGTTTGTTCTGCGTGACACAGAAGCCAACACTTCAGCTAAACCAAGAAGAGAAGGCAAGGAAGGTGGGGCGGGGGCGGGGTGGGGAGTTTGCATTGATGAAAAGAAGCAGGAGGGTGAGCTGGGAGCCAAAATAGGGTTTGGGGTTTTTTTGTGTGTAGGGGGGTAGGTTTCCAGCTTTTATGCAACATTTTATGGGTAAGTGCAAGTTATCTGGGATGACACATCAGGACACATTGAAAAGGGGGTGACTTGGTTTGTTCTCACTGCACTAAGGATGCAATAATGGGAATTAATTTGGTATTGAGGGAAGTTTTGGGTTTTTTTTTTTTTTTTGAGTGCTCGCTTTGGAGCCATATACAGAGTTTCTTTAGATTGAAAATAGCATACTGTAAAATCTGGCCCAGGTAAGACTGTAGGCAGCTCTTATGATCACTCCCTCTTATGTCCCTGTAAGAGTATAGAGAAATACCTGTGTGGCCCTCTTTTTATGAAGCCGTGCACCTGGACCCTACCCTGGTGGAAACCTTCCCTTTTTCCCCCTGGGGATCATAAGGAAGGCCACCAGTGTTACTCTTCCTCGCTGCAATTCTTTTGAGACCAGCAGAAGACATGACCGTTATTTTTTTTGAAATTTAGTTTAAGAAGCACTGATTGTGTACCCATTAAGTACAAGTGCTATGTTAGGACCTGAGGCTTAAAAGCAAGTAAGACATAATCCTAGAATAACTCTTAGCAAAAGTCACCTCATGGTTCCATCAGAGGGCAAACAGCAAGTACTAACTTTCCTGATCCAGGGAAAGAAACGGTTTCCAGTTCTCACAAGTATCAGTAAAGGGCTACATGGGAAACTGTCCTCGGGTCCCTAGTTCCTCATCATCTCAGACAGTTCTTATTTCTTAAAGAAACAGGAGATTTTTAGCTCTTTCCCTGTCTGCCCCACAACCACTAAATTCTCACTAGATCTTGAGGAAGCAATGTAACATAATGGTTCTAAGTATGTAGTCTGGAGTCAGACCTAAGTCCGTGTCCCACGTTCCTGTGTAATCAAGGCACTTAGAGCAGTGCCGTGCAACAGGGCTTCCTGCAGTGATGGACATATTTTGTATCTGCGTCGTCCAACGTGGTAGCCACTTGGTACAGGAGTTCTTTTTTCTTTTTTTAAACATTTTTTTAATTGAGTTATAGTCATTTTACAATGTTGTGTCAAACTCCAGTGTAGAGCACAATTTTTCAATTACACTATCTCATGGAGTTCTTAAACAACATCATAAGATCATGCATTGGAAATACAAGTTCCAAACAAGTAATATATCATCACACAGTAAATCATACTGACACTAAGTCTATTGGACTTCATGAAGCGTTGCCCTTTTGGAAGATATTTTATCACTTAAACAAGCAGCAGTAAGTTTCTCTAGAACGGAGGCCATGCCATGTTCCTCTTTGGGTTCCTGGTGCTTAGACAATCCTGACACACAACAGATGTTTAATAACTGCTTTGTGAACTCAACAGAATAAAGCAGAGGTGGTGGGGCCCTCTTGCACCAGACAGAGGTAAACCCAAGTGAATCCCAAGCGTGGTTTTCCTAATTTCCAGTGTAGCATCAGGGCTCTGGACTAGATCTTGGTTTTGCTGTCTTCTAGTTGTATGACCATTGGGAAATGCCCTGACTTCTTTGAACTCTAGGATTGCCATTGGTTAAAAAAAAAAAAAAAAAAAAAAAAACCTGCTGACCTCACAGACATGACGGAATGACACCAGACAGACAGACCAGGCGTGGGGAACGTCAGAGCCTTTTCCCTCCTCTCTCGTGGTGGCATCTGTACCTGTCAACCAATGTCATTCTCTACACAGCAGTGAAGACGCACAACCATTGGTGACTTCTTCCTTGCCTAAAATTCAGTCACTCTGAACTTCTTCTGAACTTGTCATTTAAAAGGCAAATATTCCTTAAAAAAATTTTTTTCCCGGTCATCTCCATTTTTCACACCTGAAGGTATCTACATGAGCTTCTCCCTGACAACGCAGCACCCAGGGGATACAAACTGTGATTCGGGGGTGGGTGCTTATGAATGCCGATGCTGGATTACAGGCACCGCACAGGGAAGGCAACGCTTGTGGGAGTGAGTCAGTGGGAAAAAAGGAATTGTGCTTTGAATTTGTTAAAATATATGTATATGTGTGTATGTGTGTGTGTGTGTATACACACACACATACACATGTACACATTCACCCAGCTGAAAGCATTATCTTGAGTCATTCCTGTTAACAGCCTAAGAGAACAACAGGGCTCTAGCAGGCACTTAGGTACATATTTGGTTTCAAAATGCACAGGTTTTAAATACTGTATAGGGTTGTGTGTAGGGTTTTTTCTATAGGATGTCTATTGTTAAGAGCGCTCAAAGCTTTTGAGACAAAAAGCTCAGTTTACAGTCTTTGGGATTATTTTTGCTTTGAGGCATCTCACAAAACCAGATACAATATTGTGATTGGACACCTGGGAGACCAGGTCTGGGAACGTGGCCTTGTAACTGAGGATGCGCTGGGACGTGCCGAGGCGTATCAGCCTATTTGGTATTTATATAAAACTTCTCCTCTGCAAAGATCAAAGCGTATTTCATCACCCCTCACACAGGGAGGTTAAGTGGTTTGCCAACAGTCACACTGAGAGCTGAGAGTGGGGCCTGGACATCGGGCCCACGGTCCTCAGGGCCTTCTGCCCGAGGACACGGAGACAGCAGCCTCCCATCTGCGTCACTGCTCTACAGTGAGGCGCTTGCCCCTTCTTTTTCCCACTGAAATAAAAGATGCCTCCTCTTGATAAATGGGGCAGGCTAACCGCGGCCCTGGGAAGATCAAAGAAGAAAGCGGGCCTCTGACCAGGCCTGGTAATTGGACCAAACATGGGATGAGACAGCACAGAGCCAGACCATCTAACAGGCACACCCAGTCCTTGGGGTTCTGGCAAAGCAGGGCCATCAAATTAAAGTAAGAAAGTGTCACTCTCAACTATCTTATACAAAACTGGTAATTAGAAAACCAAGAAAGAAGCAATTCAACTTCAGCACACATACAAGTTTTGAGTTTTCCTGTTTAGCGTTACTGTTACCTATAGAAGAGTGGATGACTGCACAGACGCTGGCACAGCTCCCTGAGTTCAAATCCTGACTCCCCCACTTACCAGCTGTGTGACCTTGAGCAACTAACTTAACATTTCTGTGCCTCAATGTCCTCACCCACAAATCCAGAATAATAATAGTAACTCACAACTCTGAGGGTTATGAGTATTAAGTGAATTCATCCACATACAACACTTAAAGTAGTACCCGGCATGCAAAAGCTGAACTACACGATTGCTATTAATACGTAAAAAAAAAAAAAAAAAAGTAGTATTGCTTCTGCTATTGTTATTGTTGTTGAAATTACCTATGTTGCAGACGGAAGGGATGAAAATACTCTCAGGTCTTAGAGCCTCTAACGTCTGAACTGACCCTGGGTGTCAAACCCAATTTTCTGAGGGAGAAGATGGCTGCTAAGCTTGGAGTGTGAATTCCGGGTTAAAGCTCAGGAAAGGGAGGCCAGATGGGATCGGCTTTCTGAGAACATGCCATTTTCTGAGAATCGCCGGTATGATGCTGCTCTGCTGTCCGGAACAGCAAAAATGATGGCAGCCCTGCGGAGGAAGCCAGTTGGCCAGGCAGGAAGCTTGGCACCATGCTTGGCAGGGATCAGGGTGATCTGTGGGAAAGAGTAATTTTAAGCTACACAAGAGCTCATAGGAATGAGGTTCAACTCTATAAAGTTCTGGCTTATCTCCCCTGCTCTGCAGTAAGACCCTGCTCAGACTTGACTTCAGTAAAGCCCAATGACTGTCAGGGCTTACTTACATCAGACAAATTTCCAGACCCAGAATCTCTCAGATGGCAGCAAGGAGGGAAAGTTGGGAAAGAAATGGCCTATCTTCCGTCTCATTACAGATCGAGAGAAAGGCATCTGTTCGAGAGAGGGGGCAGCCAACTTTTCTTATAAATTTAAAAGCCTGTGTCTTCACCTGCTGATATGGATTACTTAACAAATGAGGATGAATGTCAGAGCCACAAGAAAAGGAAATAAATGTCATCGCCAGTTTTTGAGAGGGTTCTGTCCTAACAAGCAAAGGTTAAGCATAAAATTCAGTTACTTAACTTCAAAACATGAAAAATAACATCAGAAATAATTCACTTTGATTTTTCTTGTAAAATTGAATCACAGCAGCAACTCTAAGGAAAAAATCACCTGACTGCAAAAACCTTTTT
The DNA here is from genome assembly GCF_036321535.1 of Camelus dromedarius. Lineage (NCBI taxonomy): Eukaryota > Metazoa > Chordata > Mammalia > Artiodactyla > Camelidae > Camelus > Camelus dromedarius. Next base: position 14,490,336 of record NC_087446.1, on the reverse strand, counting down.
TTAAACTTTAAAACAGTTATATTTTAAAATAACATTAATTGCCCTTAAACTGTTCAATTGTGACAAGAAAGATTTTCCTTCACGCAAATGCATTCAGTTGTATTATGGCAATAAATGCTGCAAGATGAGTCAGTGGTGCCATGAATTATTTCCTAATGGTGAAAGTTTGCTCTTTGGTTTGAAAAGTGACACAGCAGGAAAGAGCAGAAGACAGATCCACAACCATACGTGCTGAATCATCAACCATCCCAATGCAGCCCTGAATCTGGAACTCCCTGACTGATTAAGCTTATACTATGTTGCACCAAGGACATTTTTGTTACTAGCATTATCAAGCGTAACATCGGAAAAATAAAGTAGAAAGAATATTTTTAAACATTCTTATTAAAACATTTTTCAAAAGGGATTTCTGGTGCACAACTACACTATTACTTTGGCAACAGCTCTTCTGGAAAGACAGATACTGCACTGGCTTGACGTCCAAGAAATGATGTTGAAGGCTGTATGTTTATATTGAAAATTCCTGGTTTTGTCTCCCTGAGCAACGCACAGTGGGTAAGAGGGTTGTGCTACTGATAAGTATTTCAACACTGCCCCGGGTGATGTTTTATGTTCCAAAGGTACAGAACCATGAGGGGTCTGGCCACCTCTGCTCTCCATCCAGAAATCTAGCTGGGGCGGGGGAAGTGGGGAGGGGCGGTGGTGGCGGCCTGTTCTGGAGAGAACAAGACTGGATTATAATACCTTAGAAAATAGGTTTTCCTGGCCTTACCCTCCTTCATTTCCAAGACTTCAGTCTGTGCACACAGCTTCTGAAGAAAAAGCATGCGATTTGGCCCCAGGAGAATCTGGTTTTATTAAACTGTATTTCTTGTTAAAGAGCTCTGCCTTTATAAGCTACCACTGGCCTTCGGGACTGCAGATAAAATGGAAAATCGTATACACGGGTACACGCGCACATGCAAATTCAGTTAGCAAGTATTCAACATGCACCTTGCACAAAACACACTCAACAGGTCTGTGGGAAATACAAAGAATAGACACAACAGATCCCCTAGAAGGAAATGCCCAGAGAAGAAAAGCCAAACCAACTAAAGCAAAACTAGGGGGAGTGGGATAAATATGAGAAATACGACAGCTGAAAATCCAAAGCACCTTCGGAAAACCGGAAGGCTGACGTCAGAGATCAGACCAGGCCAATCGAGACTAGAGAGTGAGGGAGAGATAGCTCCTCCAACTCGCTTATCTTCCCAGTGTGCCAGGGGTTTCCTTCCTAAACTGGATCTCCACCGCGCCTCTGCAGCAAGAATCTTCTAGAGACAAATCCAGAGATGTTCCTGCGTCTCTGATCTACTCTCCTCCCTCGGGGAGGAGGACCCACTCACTTCAGGACAGTCTGCAAGGACCTCCACCTGTACTTTCCAAGCTCGTGGTGTATCTTTGTCTCTTTTTTTAATTGAAGTATACTCAGCAAGATGTATCTTCTTAACGTCATATTTCAGTAGCTCAGGTATAACTTAGAACACATCACAGACTGACATTGCTTTTAAGAGAGGGCAATGGGCTTTCCTGCCTTTAGAGTAAGACAATATTCGGGGTTTATTACCCAAAGCAGGGGGAAATGTTTTTTCAGCCCCAAGTGAAGTGCTCTTGGGTCTCTCTCTTTTTCTTTCTGTCCCTCACTCTCTCCTTCTCTTTCTCTCATTTTAATAAGGAGGAGGTGCGGACAACTTTCACATTTCCTTTCCCTCCTCTCTTTCAGGTCCACAGTGAACAATCCCTTTTTTTTTTTTTTTTTTTTGAAATGATCTTCATCCCCAAAGCAAAACAGATGAACAGAATAGGTTGCCCCTCCTGGGTGTGATGTGAAGAGAAGACTATTCTGGTCCAACTGACCCGTCCTCAGGGTTTTAGCTCATGTCTGAAAATTCCACCATTAATGGTTAATGATTTTGCCTGAAGACATTAAATATATAAAAATTGTTTATTACAAAGAAGTTGTGGGAGCAGAGTATAGCTCAAGCAGTAGAGTGCATGCTTAGCATGCACAAGGTCCTGGGTTCAATTCCCACTACCTCCATTAAAAATAAAAAAATAAATAAACCTAATTAACCCCCCAAAAAAATTCTTAAAAAAAAAATTTTAATTAAAAAAAGAAGTTGTGGAATGTATATACAATGGAATACTACTCAGCCATAAAAAAGAATAAAATAATGCCACTTGCAGCAACATGGATGGACCTAGAAACTGTCAGACTAAACTAAGTAAGCCAGAAAGAAAGAAAAATACCAATGATGTCATTCACATGTGGAATCTTTAAAAAATGACGCAAATGGACTTATTTTCAAAACAGAAACAGACTCAGACATAGAAAACAAACATATGGTTACCAATAGGGGAAAGAGGAGGGATAAGTTGGGAGTTCAAGATTTGCAGACACACACTACTGTATATGAAATAGATAAACAAGTTTCTACTGTAGAGCACAGGGAACTATATTCAGTATCTTGTAGTAACCTATAATGAAAAAGAAGATGAAAAGGAATATTTCCACATATATATAGGACTAAAACATTATGCTGTATACCAGAAATTGACATAAAATTATACACCAACGATACTTCAATAAAAAAGATAATAAAAATTAAAATGCCTCTTCTATGGAGGGGTGTCCAGTATCAGTTCCTGAAATCGGAGTAAAGCTGTGGGAGGGAGTGGAGGGCACTCACCAGTACGGGGCTGCAGCCCTGCAGGAGGAGGCACTAACACCACACAGCGGGTAGCCAGGACTTGCCCTGTGCTCCCTCACTCCCCCGACCTCAGACTGAGGCTCGGGCTCTAAGTACGTCTCAAACCTGGCACCTCCCGGAGGCAGTGGCGCTCATGGCTTCAGCCCACTTTGGACTCAGTTTTCACTTTCTAAGCCAGGTTTGGAGATCCACTCCAACCTCAGTCTGGATATTCCTGTTCCTGTTTTCCCTTTGCCAGCTGGCCTTGAGTTAATCACAGTCCTATGAAGGAGACTGACACATGAACAAATAAACCACACAGTGTCCTAAGCGCTAAAATAGAAGTAAGGCAAGGTGCTACAGCAACGTCTTGCTCTGCCTGGACTGGACTTTAATCCTGAGACTTAAAATGATTTCACAAGAGTCAGTCCGGGCCAAATGAACCACCCGTGCAGAAGGATGGAGGCCTGAAGCAGCAGGCTCATGGGGGTGGTGAGAAGTCCAGTGTGGCTTCAGCAGAAGGCTTTGGACGGGCAGGGAGGCAGAACCCATGATTTGATGAGATCAGACATTTTTCCCAATAGGAAAGAGGGAACCAATAGAAGCTAAACAGGGGAACACTACACTGGTTCAGAAAGGAAGCCAAGTCTACAGGTTGCTTCTAAAAGGAAGGGGTACAATAACTGGCAGACAGAGCAGCGATGTTAACGTGACCTGTCAAGTTTCATCTTCTCAAACAGTGGCTCTCACTGGGGGAGATGGCCCCCCCCCCGGGGACACTTGGCAACGTCTGGTGACATCTTTGGTTATCACATCTGGCAGGGGTGGGAGCGTCCTCTTGACATCTAGCGGGTAGAGGCCAGGGCTGTTGCTAAACGCCTTACAGTGCACAGGAGAGCCTCCCACAACGAGGAGTTATCTGACTCAAAATATCAATAGTGCAAGGTTGAGAAACCCTGTTCTAAAAGATGAGGTGGCCAGAGGGCGCAGGAGCCACACCAGCCTTCTCAGAGAGTAAAGAGGAGAGCAGGAGATGGTGGGGCCTCTCATACTGCTTTTCTGCCACCATCCACATACAGGGCGATGCTCACACACCCACGTAATTTGGAGCATTGCTTCTTTCCCTCTCATTCCACGGAGTGACAGGGATGCTATTACTGGAATAACCTTGGGTTTGACCCACTGATTTTTTTAAAGGAAATCATTTGCAAACTTCAATACTCGATTAGCGACAAAGTTGCTTGCGATCACAGCTAATCAAAGTATGTAGCTATGGGGCAAGGAAGAGCGGCATGGCTACCTGGGGCAGTGCTCGGGCAGAGGGAGACAGAGCAGGAATATGGCCTCACTTAGAGCAGAATCAGTGACCTTTCAATCCAGGTAGAAACACACGGAAAAGCAACTCTTTCCACCAGGAAAATCAGGAGTCACTGATTCTCCAGGAATTCCCCTACTGTCCTCCAGGCCAGAAAACTCCCCAGGAAACCAACCCAATCTACTTTTTAAATTCAAGTCCCATTACCTGGCCAGTTTAGAGAAGCCAGAGTTTTAAAACATAAACTGTAGAAACAAGTCAGGTTTAAAATCCAGCACGTATTGCGAGCTGTGAGAGCAAAATATGTTCTACCCAAACAGAAAAGGGAAATCAAATTCTTTTTTCAGATAATGTATTTTTGCTGCTTTCACTCTCATTTCTACCTGAGTCTTCAGGGCTCACCTTTGTCTCATTAGCCCTGCCTCCCTGACAACAGTTCAGCAATTGGAGGTGGTTATGTGGAAACAGAGGACAAGTACCAAGCACAGGAGCCAAGGTGAACTTCACAAATTGGAGAAGCTGCCTTCTGGTTGGTTCTCAATTGAGGAAATGGAATTGCATTTCAAAGACAATGCCTGTGAAAGTGCTCGGGCGGGAAACAGCACCCCTGGTCTAATGTTTCATAGCTTCAAACTACAGCGTGTGGCTGGGAAGGGACTTAGGACTTTGCAATACATAAGCAGTAGAAGGATCTTTATAAAAAATTGTCTCTGCACAGTGTATTCTGGAAGGATACGGTGGACACTGGGAGCAGTGGTGGCCCCTGGGGAGGATGTAGTAGGTGCTGAGGGAACAGAAGAGGCTGGAAAAGTATGCCCTTCTGTAAGCTCTGGATGCTGCATCATGTACTTCTATTACCAACTCATAAAAGCACAACAATAATCTAAAAAACAAATGAATGATGTAAAACCCACCCAAAAAAGAGCCTAGAAAAACAACCCCAAGTTAGCAAACCCCAAGTTTCCTGGGAAACTCGCTCTGACGTAGCTTCCTCTTGTCTGTATTGTCAGAGGAACACAGAAGAAGAAAACACTCAAATCTATAGCAGGAACTGTAGTTCACTCCTGACCTCTCAGCCCTTATTTCTAACTACCAAGGGCTTCTCAACCTCAGGAGGTCCCATCCATGGGCACCTCCAAGACAAGACGCTCCCAACCCAAATCCTCTTTTCTCCCTCTCTACTTCCCTCTTCCCTCCAAGCCTAGTCTCCCTCCAGTGTTTTCAATTATTATTAGAAAAGGCTACCCACTTAGGCCCCTCAGTCTAAAAACCTTAGCATTGCCTCAGAGACCCTCTGGTCTCCCCATCCTTGTGATAGTCACCAAATATTGTTAATTCCACCTTGGTGATGTTTTGCACAGAGGTGACCTCTTGTCCTATCCCACTAACCTTTTCCAGTTCAATGCCTTATAAACTACACTCCTTCACTGGAATGGGAGCCCCTGCTGGCTTTCTAGCTAGTTCATTCTTCACACTTCCCCAGCCCCCAGCCCCCACCCCATCATCTTTGTCTCAGACATAATTACCCGATCATGCTTAAGCACCTTGGATAGCTCCCTGCTCCCCACAGAATTACACCCAAATGTCCTGTTTTGACAAAAGACTATTTACACTGTGGACAGAAGAATCATTTCACCCCTAACACATACCTGTGCTCTGGCCACTCTCATGTAACAAGCCTTGCTCATTTATGCCGCTTTCGTGCCTCACATCTTTACTCTGGTTTTTTTTTTTTTTTTTTTTTTTGACTTCTTTGACTTGAAAGCTTTTCCTTCCCTCCCCACCTTGATTTATCCAAAAAAAAAAAAAAAAAATTCCTATCCACTCTTCTAGACCCCCACTCATTTTATACACTCTCTGAAAAGCCTTTGGGGACTGCTCCCTCCCTTTGCTCCCCTAACCCTCTGTACACACCCCCATGACAGCCCTAACCACGCTCTTTCATAATTATTTATGTTCCTATCTCCCCTGCCAGGATGTGAATGGCTTTATATAAAAAAAAAAAAAAAGACAGCTGCTATATTTTATTCATCTCTGAATCCACTGCACCTCCCTGCTAGCATTGCACATAAATGTTTGCTGAATGAATTGGCTGAAAGTACTTTGGTAAAAATGTAACACATTATCCCCCAAATTTTATAGACTTCTGTGGCTAAAATCTCATTTCTTTGCCCTCTCTCTCTCTCTGCATACCTGTTGGCATGCTAGTGCAGGTCTCAGGAGGGCCAGTTATTCAAAGGGAACTAACAAAGTGCCTGCTATTTGTAAATAGGGCCATTTGTACACTCTCTGTGCCAGATTTAGAGATTGCCTTTCTCTCTCTGACAACGCTCCTCTGAGCACTCACTCCACTTTAAGAAGCATTTCTTTTCCAAATGTCTGGAGTCCTGTAAGTAACCTTTGTTTACCCTGAAAACACTCTCCGGGAAGCTGAAAGGAGCGAAAAAAACAATGTAGTGACCCTGCAGGGACCTACCTGGTCCATGAGCCTCATGTCCTCATGGGAAGAGGAGGGGGCTTCAGGGACTCGGCTCTAATCCCTGCCCACTTCCGCTGCCAGCAGCTGCTTTAACTGCCTGAACCTCCACGGGCTCTCTGCTCCCCAGTGAGGACCTTGGCAGCCCATTACTCACAAGACTATCCAGGCAAAACAGCATCCTAAGCGCAGGGATAACCTCAGTGGAGTTTAGGGTTCCTGGGCCCAATTTACTTTCAAGTAAAGTGAGCTCTGACCGCTTCCCAGGGTGGTGGTCCCTGCCCAGCCCCCGTTTCCAGTGTGGGTACTCACGGTTCCGGGGTGTAGAGGGGGTCCGAGCCATGGCGGACGTACTGAGTACAGTGGAACACTCTGTAGGCCAGTCCTGCCAGAAAGTCTCGAGGACTCAGGTATCCAGCCACCGGCCTCACTGTAAAGCCAGACCTTTCTAAAGAGGCAACAGAAAGAGCCAGCTAAATATTAACCCAATAGGACTTGACGGCCCAAGCAGGGCTTCCTGTTATGTAAAAGGATGTCCCAGAGGCAAAGTAACCAAGGTCCTAAAACTCTTGACAATTGAATGAAATATACTGTTAACAGCTATCACGTCTGTGGCTTCTGATGACGAATATACAGTCACGAATGATGGTTTCCAGGGGAACAAGACACGTTCATTAAAATGGAAAGAAAGGTGAAAAAAATTTTAAGGATTTAAATTCAGAAGCCAAATTAGGATAGGAAAGCTCAAATATGCAGAAGATTGTAATCCAAAGTGATGCTAATTACATTTTTGGCGGTGAGCTTGCTGTAGTATGCACAGAAGTAGAAATACAGATTGTACACATGGAACTTATATAATGTTCTAAACTAATGTTGCATCAATAAAAAAATAAATTAAAAAGAAGATGTCAGATGCAAAAGACCACATATTTTATGATTCTGTGTACATGAAATGTTCAGATAAGGAAAATCTATAGACAGAAAGCAGATTGGTGGTTGCCCAGGGTTAGGGGTGGGAGCAACGGTTGATTATAAAGAGGACAAAAAAAAAAAACTTTCTGCAGTGATGGAAATGTCATAAAACTGGATTTTGGTGATGGTTACACAACTCTATAAATTTGCTAGTATCACTCAATTGTACAATTGCAGTGGGTAGATTTTATATTATGTAAACTATACCTCAAGGATGCTGCTAAAAATATAGATAAATAAATAAAGTGATGCCTACCACATATTACAGAATCAGTTCACACTAAAGCTTGCTATTGTCAATACCATCCAATCCTTCATCTCATCTTGTTGTTTTCTGTGATATTATGAAAACAATTATACTAATTACCGCAATTTGAAGAGGTACACTAAAGCAGTACATCTTCTATTGGTTTGTGGAAAGAGGAAAAACCAAAATAAGCAGAATGCAATAAAATCTATGGAATCCCCCTATAGTGCTAACCCCATTAAGGGCTGCCTACGAAGGCCCAGAAAATTTACAACAGGAGGGTTTTTCTTCTCTCTGACACCAGTATCGTAAAGGCTCCCATCCTGAAAACCTCAGCTCATTAGGGGAGCACCTCAGAATGGTTAGAAATGATTTTTAAAGACAAAAACCAATTGAACATATAAAACAAGTCCATCCTGGGATTTTTGGTACCTGGATGGAAATAGCCCTGTTCTCAGGCCTCCTCAGACTTGTCATTCTAACAGTCCCTGGCACACAATTTATACTTAAAAATAGGGATTTGATTAACTGACTGACTCCCCCAGAGGGAAGTCACCAGCGTTCAACATGATCCATGATATTTCTTCATCCAGTCCCTAACTTTTAACAAAGCAAATAAAAAGTCATCTTTGAGGTCATTCCATACCTAGGTGGCCCAGCAGAGTCGTTCCTGCATCAGAAAAAAGCTGCTCGAAGTTGGGCTTGCCAATATCCTTTGGGGTTCGCCATATAAAACAGCCTATCAGAAAGACCTCACCAAGGCCTCGGCCAGGCAAACAGCCGGGTCTGTCTCCCCTCTGCTTCCTGCAGGGGCCCAGGTAACTGATGGTGCACTGCGCCTCTGCTTAAGTCAAAGGGAGTTCTTCCTTATTTGGAAAAAGAGCAATTACTGCCCCGTGTGTCCTGGGAAGGCCCCTAAGGATGTCGGCTAGAAAGAGACAGCCCATGGGAAGCTTACCTTTCAGAAAAGCTGAGACGTCTTCCAGCTGGGGCACGTTGTCTTCCCTGTAGCCACAGAATTTAGTCAGCAAAGGGAAGTTTTTCAAATACTCCCGGCAAGCGTGAGTTGGGTAGAGTTTGGAGAGCTCGCGGAATACAACGCCCCAAGTTTTCGTTTCTTCCTCCGTGTACTCCACCCTGGGGATGGGCTGACCACTAGACAGGAAAGAAGAGAAATGAATGAATCTAGCTTTGGGTCGCTGAGTTGAGTGTTTTCTCATCTTCATACCTATGCAAATCAGATTCCTGGAAAGCGGGACGCCTGAGTGTCCAAAAGGATGATCCCGGTAAGTGTTACTTCTTATGGTAAATGCTAACCTTTTAGTTTTGCATGTGTGTCACTTTAAACTTTTGTGTAAATGATGTAAGTTACAGCTTCACATAGCCTTATGGACATTTGACAAGATTTATGTTCTGAAGATGAGATCAGTAACAAGTGGAGAGTTCGGAGTTGGACGGAATTGGTTTAGATACAAAGCTGTGCTCTGAGACCCTTTTCTGCAATCAACAATAATAAATGGATGTTGTCTCTTGAAAATAAAATAGGCTGTGGGTCCCTCTTTGTCCCTTGTGGGGAACTCACCCTAATCGCCAAATGGAATTTTCAGATTATTTGTTCGTTGAGCAAAATGTCTGGAAAATGCTGGAAGACTATGCTAAATTTAAAAGTGAAAATTTTGCAAACTGTAAAATAGGAGCATTTAATGCACATCATGCTGAGAGGTGCACACATTAAGCCCTCGAAGTTTAGGAGAGAGGTCAGCGAACTTTTTCTCTAGAAGGCCAAAAAGTAAATATTTTAGGCTCAGTCTCTATCAAAACAGCTCACTTCTGCCACTGGATCTTGAAAACGGCCATAGGCAATACGTAAATGCATGAGCGTAGCTACATTCTAATAAAATTTGGATTGCAAAAACAGGCCATGGGCCCACAGGCAGCAGAGAGCTGGCGCCTGGTTTAGGCTATTGAGAGGCGACCCTAGACTGGGGTAATCAGGGAGAGCTTCCTGGAGGAGGCACAACTTAAGCTGAGCCTTGCTGGCCAGGTAGAATCTGCAGGTTTCCTGACAGAAAGAAAGGTGAGTTTAAAAACATACATGTATGATTGAAATATTATGCTGTACACCAGAAATTGACACAACATTGTAACCTGATTATACTTCAAACAAACAATTTTTTAAAAATGCTTTTAACAGCAACCAGCAACCATGAGCAGGGACCAGAGCCCCTGATACCATGTGGGGCCAGTAGAAAGTGCAAAACAAGGACATGTGCTTTTGCAAGCTATCGCTTAAGGAGCCAGAATCCCAACTTGGATTCTGATTAAGATACGTATTCTGAAAGTGAAATCGGGGTTTCAGAAAACTTCTCATGACATGCTCGGCAGTTACATGTAGCACTGCCCCACTGCCCTCCCCGGCCACTCGCCACAAGTTCTGCCCCTGCAGTCAGCAAAGACACATGATACATACACAGAAAGCTGGTGCTCTGCCCCGCAGTCTACATAATCCATCCTTCACCTCAGCCAGCCCAGGAGCTGGTGCACAGGCAGCAGCTGCCCCTCGGGGCTGTGGCAGCTACAGAAGTGGGGGGCTTTCAGAAATGCCCCCCAGGGAGTAAAAGCGGGAAATAAGGCAGTAACAAGAGCAGGCTCACAAGCGGATCCCCACCCCCTAACCCTCTGCTTACTTCCATGTGCTCTTACCAGAATGCTTTCTGGTTAAGCTTCAGGTCCAAATGTGGTTCCTACTACCCCAAATTATCTGTAGTTTTTTTTTTTTTTAATTAATTGTAGTACATAAAGCATAAGGAAATAACATACACTGAAAAATAAAACCCCAGAAATTAACATTTGTTTTCTCTAAGTACCAAGACTAGGGCTTATGATAAACCAAATTAGAACAAGATTAGCCTTGTTTAAATTTGACTGTTGATAACAAAAAATTACAACCCTTTCAAATATTTGCTGAGTAGATCAAGACTGCTAAGACTTAGCATATGTGATGAATTTGGGAGAAAGCTGAAAATGGGAAGATTAAAAATAGAAAGGATGCAAGGAAATAAAAACATACACGGTCTGCCTCTGGTTCCAGAAAATTCAATGAAATCAAATTGAGTTGATGAAGCCAATAGAGCTAATAAGGGCTGAGCGCCGTCAGAAGGTAGAAAGCAATGAGGCTGAAACAATACATGAAATATTGAGAAGCCATTTGAAAAGAATCGTTAGGTCAAACTTTTCTGTTCAATATCAATCTGCAAATGTGCAGCATTTCAAAGGGGAGCCAAACGTAGCCAGCAGGAAGCAGCAGAAAAAAGACAAGCGTGCGTTCAGGTGGGAAAAAGATTTACACAAATCTTCCTCCACTTACAGTGGGCTTACCTCCCGGTAAACCTACCGTCAGTTGAAAATGCCTTTAATACACCTAGCCTCCCGAACATCATGGCTTAGCCTAGCCTACCTTAAATGTGCTCGGCACACTCACAGTTGGTCAAAAATCATCTAAAACAAAGTCTATTCTGTAATAATGTTGAGTAGCTCATGTAATTTATGGACTGCTGAACTGAAAGTGAAAAACAGAACGGCTGTATGCCTATACAATGATCATAGGTCCATTGGTTGTCCCTGGCAATCGGGTGGCTGGCTGGGAGCTGCGGCTTCCTGCCCCTGCGCAGTGTCATGAGAGAAAATGAGACAGCCTATCACACTAGCTTGAAAAAAAAGATTAGAGTTCAAAGTGCGGTTTCTGCAGAATGCATTCCACTTTCACACCATCATGAAGTCGAATCATCGTTAAGCTGAGGACCATCCATAACTACCTGTTACTTAATAATGAATCTCCAGCATCACAAATGGTCATGTGTAGACTCATTTGTTCCCACTTGTCTGTCCTGCCTGAGCAGCCCACTAGCCTGCTCTGTGAGTTAACGGCCAGTGCAGTGCACTGGGGCTCCCTGAACACGTTAAGTCTGACTCCGATCACATCCAGAGATTTCTCACACTGCTCTGACCCCCATAACCTGGGTAACCATTTAAGGTAAAAATGCAGTTGAATTTTTAAAAGGCTAGTAAAGGCTAGTTTTATCCATTTAATTTCTATTAAAAATATCCCAAATACAGAAAAAATAAGACATTTCCCATTTTTCTATGTAGTTAATACAGGTATATAGTAATCACTCATCTCTGAGAACTTACTGTGTGCCAGAAACTTTTTTAAAGTTAAGTATTTTTATATAACTTAACCCATTTGATTCTCACAACAGCTCCAGGTGGTAGATCCCCATTTTACAGGCGAGAACATTAAGGCTCAAGGAAATTAAGCTATTTGCCTAAAATCATGGTGCCATGCTTGAAACCCAGTCAGTCTGGCTCAAGACTGGCTATAGTCTTAATGATTAATACACACCAATGAAGTAAAAAATTTCTTCCAGACACCAGCTTCATTTCACATACCAAATTAAAGGAAGGCTTGTAGGTGTGTGTACTTACACGTAGGAAATCTCATATACAATCATGGAATCATGATACTAGCATGTATTTGTAGACCACATAAAGTGCTTTTCATATTTGTTCTCTCATTTAACCTTCTCGGGAAGACTGGGAGGCAGTGCGCGGGGCACCAGCAGTGCAGGGGCACCCACTTATTTTTTTGAAATGTGGCATTTGGAAAAATTGGAAAAATTAAAACGGCAGTCACGGGAAAAGTTGAAAGGTGTTACCCTCCGCTGTACTTATAATGGGTTATGGGCTTTTTGTGAACGGTGTACAGAAGAATGCAGAGGGGTGTCCTGATCCTTTTAGGGCCCAGGACATACACCCGCATATCTTTACATGTCCATCTAAGGGTACATGTCATAACACGGATGTAGCAGGCATCACATCCCAGCATCCTAAAACTCTGCTCTGGCTCACACCTGATGTCACGTGAGTACTCTGCACCCCAGAGAAAGCTCCCAGCAGTTGCTGCCAGCATCTCCCTGCAGGGCTTGCCAGGAGGCAACAGAAATGGCTCTACCACCAACAGACTCATCTAGTACCACCCTTCCCACCCTACTCCCAAACCTCACCCGCAGTCTAACTGGGAGTCAGATGTGCAGGTTTTGGGGGGAGGACAGTGTTTGAGGGGAAGGGAAGGTTCTTCCTCCTTCCCTAAGGGAGGAGAGCAGTTTGAGCCACAAGAATCATTGATAAGGACTGCAGGCACCTGTGAGAAGTAGGGTCTGGCATCACCATTCCCATCTGGACACTTGCTGAGCGGCGGGACCATCTGCCTCCCTGGCGCTGCCACCGGAGTGGAGCAGTAGAGACGTGGTCCCTGGGAAAGCGTCCAGGAGCCCAGGAGTATGGCGTGCTATGGGGGACCCAGGGGACCCTTGACAGGTGTCCTCTGGAACTTGAGGTTCATGAGAACATGGAGCCTGATGCCCAGTGAAATCTAGAAATTTCCAAGGGACATGATATGGTGTGCCAGGTAGGAAGATGGAGAAGCCCCACCCTGTCCAGTTCTGGTTAGTTTTCAGGAGACAGAAGAACAGTCCAGGGGCTCCTATCGCCCCTGATGAGGAAGCACTAAAGGGCAGGTGCGTGAGGGCTGCCCATAGCCTGATGTGCCCCACCTGGAGGAAAGGATGATGCTGTGAGCACTGACAAGGCCGTGGAAAGGCAGGAAGCATTATCTGCAGGGGTGAAGGTGGAGGAAATGGTCCTTCCTGGAGAAAACTACACATAACAGTATGCAGAGAACATTCCAACAGAGACCACCCCATCAGAAAGGTGAGAGTGGCCTGAGGCCAGCCCACCCCAGACATTCTAACAGTCCTGTAAAAAGCCCTCAGCCTCCTGCCTGCTTCCCCTCAGCCCCCAACTCCAGAGAAGCGAGGTCCTACAAGAGAGAAGGAAAGGTTTCTCAGAACCAGAGCACTTGTGGGAGCGCATGCGTGATGCCCGCACGCGTGTGCGCGCACGCGCGCGCGCGCGCACGCACACACACACACACACACACACACACACACACTCACTCTCACACTCTCTCTCCAAAGAACTGAGGAGGAGGGAGAATACACTTTGAATCAAGTTTGAGATTAATCTTTTTTTTAAATGAGCAAGACTAGGTCTTAAATACCCCAATGAGACTATACGAATAATTGAAAATGACAGGAAATTAGATGTTGCTACGGAACTCGCTTCCCCGCAGGAAAGTAGGATTCAACAGAATACAGTTGAGAGCAGGGAGTGGGGGAAATAAGACCATTTTATGTTGGTATAAACCCCAACAAGAGGAGACGCCTCGACAAACTAATTACAAGTGAATATTGTAATTAGGTCTCCAGGGAGTCCCCTCCACGTATGTGGAATTCGTTGGGATTCCAGAATTCTTAACAACCACCAAAATTGGCATTCACAGATTCCTAACTCACTGGAGAAAAACAGATGCAACTTTCAGTAGTTTCTCCTCATTGCAGATTCTGCCCTCTTGCCAAAGAAGGGCAAACAAAGAGTTTCTAAGCATGATAGGGAAACATCGCTCAGCAACGAACAGAACAGGGAAAGGACTAAAACGTTCACAGCCGGGATTTAGCTAGACCCTAGGAAAAGCTTTCTGGTGCAAAACGTCACTCAGAAATGACTAGGAACTCTCTTCGGAAATACTGAAGGCTGTTAGGTTAAATCCCACTCTTCCTAGAGGCAGGGCAATGATTCTGAAAAACCTGCCTATTCTCTGCAGAGAGGAGAAAGGAGAAAGTGCGTAGACAGAGCTAATAGGGGCAGGTTCGGACAGAGTTATTCTACGTACGTTCTGAGCTTATTAGAGCAAGGCTATTTTGGGGGGAAGAGGGGGAAGGTAATTAGGTTTATTTGTTTATATTTTTTAATGGAGGTACTGGGGATTGAAACCAGGACCTCATGCATGCTAAGCACACACTCTACCACTGAGCTTACCCTCCCCACCAGAGCAACACTGTTTAACAAACACATTCTTACACTGAAATCCAGGGACGTGTACCCCGCTGAGGTTGAAATTATAGGAGTTCTCTCTATGGCCAGATGAATAAGCACTAATGCGTTTGTTTTATTTAACTATTTGATCTTCTCCTCCAGCAGGTCCAACAGCAAGCTCCTTTTCTTATAGATTTTTTTTAATTTGAGGAATTGGAAAGCATTTGATTATCCTGGTCCATGCTGGCTACCTCCTGGAGTCCTCGCTGCTAGAAATCCTCAGGTGAGACGCAGTTTCTCTGCCTGTGTTATCTTTACAGGAACTCCAGTGTTGGGAAGTAATTCCCCTGCTCAGTGGAGGAGGATGTGAGGACCTGCAATTGATGGGATTTACATCAGGATGGCAAGACTGGCTGAAACACAACCCAGACTGTGTTCTTTGAAAACAGCTGGATTTCCTCAGTGGCAAGGACTAAGCAGAGCAGAAGGGAAACGAAGAACTGGTTAACGGGACTGGTGAATCTGATAGAAACAGGAATGAAATCATTTTCCGTTTTATTTCATTACATGTTCCTCGGGGCAGGAAATACCTCACTTATTCAAGAGCTATTTTTCTCCCTGGCATAAACTCTCTGCCTCATCTTTTCTTTCCTTCCTTACCCTAGGCATTTTTCTCTTGATTGACATTTCCACCTAAGGGTATAGAAGGGAAATGAAAAGAGGTGGTATGTAAAAACTCCATCAACTTTGCAACTCATTAGCAATCAGCGGCTCTTCTATGGGTTTGGACAAAGACTTCGGAGAAAAATTACTCTGGAACACGACGGTAGGAGGTCTCTGTTCCTCCCCGAATTATGACACGTGTACTGCACTCCTCCATGGACATACCCTGGATTCTACATCACTTCCAGGGAGCCATCTGTCTGCAATTTTTCCTCCCCTCATCCAAGAAAGCACAGAAGAATATGAAAAAGTGAGACTGACATTATTCTAACATTATTCTAAGAATAATCTTGATTTTTATCTAATGTAATTTTAAAACATTCATCATTCACAAAATTTACTATTAATTATCACCCAATGTTTATGATATGCCTGACACCTGAGATCACACATCAATGTGTAGAAATTTCTATCAGTACTGGCTGACTCCCACCCACAGCCAGTGACCTCGGACTATGCTGGTTGGTACCACCTCCATGAAGAGTATCACCTGCAGCCAAGTGTCCCCAGAGTAGAGCTATATAGTTAATAAATGTTCCACTAGAAGTGGAGTCTTTGAATCTGGGGAAAATACTGCTACCAGCCAGGAAAAAAAAAAAAAACAGCCTTAGTAAAGTGGATGAATTCCATTAAAGTTTAACCCGAAAGCAAATGCCATTTTTATCTACTGATTTTTAAGAGTCCATGAGAAAAGTCTAAGGCGCTCGAATTTGATAGAACCACACTTTAGAATTCAGACCATAAAGGACACTCAATAACTTTGTGATAAAATACTATCGGTAATACACAGGAGAAAAAAGAAAAATATCCAAAAATATGACTCTGCTAAATCTATCTCCCCATCACAATGTACACACCTTGAAGACAGGGATTTTTGTTTGCTTTGTTCATTTTTATATCCCTGCCACCCAGAAGGAAGCCTGGAACATATAGGCGTTCAATAAATAATGTTTGTTCAGTAAGTAAATCTACCAATTGTACCAAAACAAGCTCCACATCTAAAGCTTGAGAAAAAGTAAAATCGTTTGTCAGAGAGTCTGGCAGATGGATATTTGTCTTAACCTCGTGTATTTTTATTGTTATGGAAAACAAAACTCCAAAGATTGGGAGATGTTAATAAGTTTTCTGGTAACTTCCAATTTTCCCTAGGTACTGCTTACTATTCATGTAGGGTTTTTTTTTTTTTTTTTCCTAATTTTCTCAGTTCACGTTTCCCAGGCACTGTCACCCATCACACTTGTAGACAAAATTCTCATCAGGAAAGAGAGCAACAGATACAAACCCAAAGGGACAGAAAGACCAAACAGCTAAGCACAGAGATGTTTCCTTGACTGGACATCTTAATGAATGAAGCTTCAACGATCTTTTTGAAGCCCCAGGCACAATGATGAAATGCTATTTTTCAAAAAGGAAACTCAAAACTCAGCCCAATGACTTAACAACCAAGTCTTGAGTTGTATACCAAGATTTGAAACCATTCAAGTCATCTGACATTAAGTGGCTGAACGAGAGCTCGTTTGATGAGAAGACCGGGTGGCCTGGGACCACTGAACTGCACCAGAGAGAAAACTGCAAGGGCCCGAGCTCATTTTCAGCTAGTCCCCTAGGCCAGGCAGGTAAAGAGCATTCGTGATCACATATTTTATTTGCTTTTGCAAATGAGTTTCGCGCACATGAATTTTCGTAAATGAGTCTATGGGCCCTAAGGAACTTTCAGATACGGTAGCAAACATAAAAATGTTAGCTTGTTTCGCTCACATGGTTGATGCTGGTGCTGCCTTTATAAGAGACATAATGAAAATAAACCACTGCACCTAGGGAGCCTGAGGGAGAGGGAAGATTTAACTCTTGGAAATGATTTGTTTTTATTTGTCTTGTGCACCCCAGGATAGGGCTTCCCACCATTTCCCCACGTCGCAGAAAGCCCTCATTGCCTTCTAGAGGAGTGATTTCCTTCTGCCAAAACGACCATGAAATTAAGTATCAACAATAGCAACAGTGGGTCCGACCTCCACTGACACGTGCCTGCTCGACACACACCAGGAAGGGGGACTCAGAGAACGCAATCCAGACAGGAGCTGAAAGTCAACGGCAGCCAGTGATCTCAGGCCACTGGGATGAAAAGACCGAGGCCAGGCTCTCCCTGAACTCCAAGTTCAATCCCATATATCTTACATCTTGATCAACAGGGACCAAACGTTGCTGAGTGCTGGGCCCCGACCTCTCTCAGCAGCAGGTGAGGGAATGCAGTTACCCTGCAGTTCATGGCTCTAATGATAGTGTCCATCCATCCATCCATCCATTTAACTGTGACCATAACAATAATAGAATAGCACACGAGATGGATTGTGTCACATAATGCTACCTTATGTGGTGATTGAGGACTCTGAGTACCCCCATTTTATGGTTGAGGAGACTGATGCTTATAGACATAGCAGTCTGTCCAAGATCAAATAGCCAGTAAGTGGCATCGCAGGTGCTCAGATTCAGAAAGGCCAGCTCCGGAGACCCCACTCTTAATCAGCACACCTCAGTGCAAGGCACTGAGTCCCCAACATGTATCTTGCATTGAGTTTGGTCTCCGTTTCCTCATCGAAACTGAGGGAAGACAGACAACCGCCCAACACAGAGGATCAAACAAAATGTCAGCTGCCAGTGACAGGGGGCCAAAGCCTGGCACCCAACACCTCCTCAACGTACCTTGTTCCCTTCCTCCAGGGGGACAGAAATGAATACAATTTCATCACTTCCCTGCAGGGTCGGGAATGGGTCTGGAGATGAAAAACTGCCCTCTTTCGTAAATCCATTCACCTCTCCGACAGTACTTGTGGAAGTAATTTTAATCCTTCATGTTCGTGGAGAGTGACAATACTCGTACCTCATTCCCCGTGGAAGAGTTAGACTGCGGTGCAACTTCTGTCCTCGGCAGTGAGGGCTCCCGGCCAGCCTGTGCTAGTGTCTCCCACCGCTGTGGGAACCATGCTATTATCACACGCCATCTTACTGAGGCGTTGGTGCACATCTAAAAAAACCCACCAAGCCCTGAAAATGAAACAGAGAAACCCTTGCTAAATCAGTTTTCCTTTTCTGTCTGTCTTTGAGAACTTCAGGCTCCCTTCCTCTGAGCCATTGAGTTGAACCTCAGGTAGAGAGAAACATTCGGCATGAAGATGATTTGCCCATAAGGGTTGATGTCTTTTAAATGCTTACAGGAACTGTGCATTTCAAATATACTGAGAATTCTGCACAGAGCAGAATCGCTCTTCAAAAACCCATGTCCTTCACTTCTGTTGCTCTTGTTTTCAGCTTGTGGATGAGACCACCTGTGTCAAATGGAAGCAGCTATGCAGGTTTAAAAAGAAAAGAAAAGAAAAAGAAAAAAGAGTGTGGCCTTTGGGGCAAAGAAAAGTATTTAAATTCTACAAGAGAAGGGCTCTTGAAATCCCTAATGTGACCTTCCCCAGAAACTGTTCAAGTCATCTGGGAAATGATCCCAGTACGACAAATATTTGGTTTTGTTCTACTTTTCAATTTACCGCTCCATTTCAAAGAAATTAAAGTATCAACAACTGGTGTTTACGCAGGAATCACAAAGTACCCAAACAGCCACATATATCTCAGTTTCATTCAAAACCTGGGAAAGCAAATCAATGGCAGATAATGGAATGGGATAAAATTAGCTCAGGCGGGGAGAAAACATATTTGCCTTCTCAGGTGCCTCTTCTCCAAAAGGCAGAGAAGGGGGAAAAAAATTAAAGCTTGGTCCCACCTCACAACAGAGCCCACAATTCATTAAGGTGACCATCTGCCAATGAAACTGATGAGGAAAATGTTACTAAGGATTAAAACTTGCAAACCCCTCCCCCAGTTAAGTTTTCTTCTCCCCTGTTAAGAAAGCATAATTTTTCCCTCTCATTCTTCCTCCCCCTTCTACTTGTGGTATTTCCAGTTAAGATTCTCCTATCTAAAAACAGGTAATGTGGCACTTGCGACTCCTGTTAGTAATGTACTCCTTTAAGCTGCATTCTGAAACTAAGTGGCATCCATAAATCATGCCTCTTCTCGCATGAAATGAGAAATGCTACGGTCAAGTGAAATTTCTGGAAGGGTGGAGAGGTGGAGCCACCCGTTATTTTTCTGCAAGTTGCAGTCATTGCGAATCCCTCCTAGGAAAAACTCAGCACCAGTAATCCTCCAGCCCAGACATAAGCCAAATCGTCACAGCTACCTGTGAGCAGGGAAACCCCAGTAGGCGCAGGATGGGGCATCCGGAGGAAAGAGGCAGGGCAGCAAACAGCGCCACCCTGTATCTATCTGGAGCCTTTGTCTCTGATCATCCACCTCCCTTCTGTTCTTTGCAAGCCTGTGGCTGACTCCTGCTGAGTCATCTAGTGAAAGGGAAAAAGCGAGGAGACCTCCTGAGAAGTGAGATGCTGGCTTCCAAGCCTAATATGGTTATTACAAGCAAATCCATTCCATAATTGTGGATCTATTTGGCATCTTAGAATGCAAGGCATATTGTTGAATCTCAGCCGCAGAGGGTTTCATTTTGACAACACGTGGTACTTGGGGCTGTGGATGGGAGGAAGGAAGGTGGCTCAAAAATGCCCTTCTCTGCTTTGATGGGGAGAGGAACCTAGAATCACCACCACCCCATGCTGAATGAGAGAACTCTCTCTCACTCTCACTCTCTCTCTCTCTCTCTCTCTCTATCTCTCTGATGGCGCTGAGTAGAAATATTCACAAATTCACTCAAATTGAATGAGCCTGCTGGGCTGGGTGATTGCACTTTTCAAATCTGCTAGTCCCCATTTGGGGCTATTTTGTTTTAGAGTCTCTGTTTAGCTGTGTACTTACACTCTCGGAGCAAATGAATCACAAAGGGTGCAATTTTGTAAATCAAAAAATCAAGAAGTAAATAGGCTAGCAGCTAGAAAAAAGCAGAGAGGGACAAATCCCTGGTAATTGTTTTTCAGGCCTCAGCTCAGCTGTGTTTATTTCCAGCTGTTATATATCCCACAAGGGTCGGGCTTTGGGTAGGAGAAAAGCACAGGCCTGAGAGAGCAGAGCAGAATCCACCATGTGGGGCAGGGACGGACAGATGTCCCGAGCGCCCTGGGAGAGACAGCAGTCTTGAAGTCAGACAGGGCTGGTTTGAGGCTTGGCTCCATAAAGTCTTAAATGTATTAAGTACGTGCAAGAACTATGTGCATTTCAGATATGCTGAGAATTCTGTAAAGAGAAGAACGACTTTTTAAAATGCCAAGTCCCTTCGTTCTTGTCACTGTTACTTTCAACTTGTGTGTGAGCCGCCTATGTCAGTGTAGGGCTACAGCCACTTCCAGACCAAAAAAAAAAAGGAGAAGAAGAAAAAGAAGAGAAAGATGTGGCTTCCTGAGCAAAGAAAGACATGCAGATTCTCTAAGAGAGCCACATTTGACAGTGACCTTCCTCAGAAACTATGCAGTCATCTGGGAAGTAAACCTAGACTTCAGAGATTTGCTTTAACTCTACTCTTCAATTTACTGCCCAACTTCAGAGAAATTAGAGCATCAATAACTGGTATTTATTCAGTGAGAGTCTGTTGTGTCACCTTTAGTATGTTTCTTAATGTCTCTGAACCTCAGCTTCCTCGTCTTCAAAATGAGTACAATGACTAATCTATTGTGAATCATTAGACTCACATGAAAGAACATAAGCGATATGTTTAACATGGTGTCCAGCTCATGGCAGGAATTTAACAAAAAAGAAGCTAAAACTGCCTAATCATGACAGCCGAGAGGTCCAGCTTCCGTGAACATTTCTACCACCATCAGCCATTCAGGGATGAGTCCAGCAGAGCCCAGCCCCAACCTGCCCTCTCTAACCTTACTGGAGACTCACTGGCCTGGGAAGGCATTGGAGAAGGTCAGTTTTTCAGATTGAAGTTCAAGCTGTGTGCATGAGTTACATGAAACTGTAATCTACACACACATATACGTTTTTGAAAAGCTCCTTTATCCCAGTCCATTGTGGAACCTGGAATTCTTTAATTCATTCACTCCTTAAGGTCCTATGTTCATTGTAAGTGAGCTTAACAGATGATTACCTGGAATCAAGGAACCATCAGGTACTTAACACAGGATAATAATAATTGTATCTAGCAGAGATTCAACACCAGTTAGTACCAACTGGTATCTGTAATGACTGATAATCCTCTGAACAATATGCGGCAGACATGGTGCCCATTTTAAGACGAGGGCGCTGAGACCCAGAGAGGCTGGGTCAGCGCTCAAGGCCACAGAGCTTGTAAGTGATGGAGCAGGAATTCAAGCCCAATTCTGTCTCGCTCCAAAGCCTATACATCTGCCACCTGTTCTGCTAACTCTGCTTTCACAAAAATTAGTTTGGCAGATAATGCAGGAACCCACTGTGGGAAAGCAGTTAGGGAGGGTCTTAAAGAAATAAAATTGAGTACAAGTTAGATGCATGTAGTAGCCAGCCTCCAAGACAGTTCTGAATGAACCCCACCTCCTGGTATTCAGGGCTATGTGTAGTCCCCTCCCACAGTGTGTCAGAGTTGCGCTATGAAACCAATAGAACATATCAGGAGTGATGGAAAGTCCCTTCAGAAGCTAGGTTATAAAAAGCACAGAGGCTCAGGTTGCAAGAAGCTGTGGCCTCCTGCCAACTGCCATGTGGGTGACTATACTGGAAGCAGATCCTCCAGCCACAGTCAAGCCTTCAGATGACTGCTGCTTTGGTCAACGCTTTGACTCCAGCTTCATGAGAGACCCTGATCCAGAATCACCCAGCTAAGCTGCTCCTTCATTCCTGCCCCTCAGAAATGTTGTGAGAAAATAATTGTTGTTTTAAGCTGCCCAGTTTGGGGGTCATTTGTTACACAGAAATGAATAACTAATGCAGTGTAAAAATCAGGTGGAAGTCAGGGCTTAAAGAAAGTCTTAGCTGAGGGGAATAAAGAAATGTGTTCCCCAAAAGGTAATAGAAAGATTTGGTGCATGAGGGTAGACAAAAAGGAAAGATCAGTTCAAGTAAGAAAAATACTGTTAACAATATTAGCAAATACTTATATAGCAGTTCCTCTGTAGTTCCAAAGTGCTGTTCATACACTAGCTCGTTTAATCCTTACAGCAATCCCATAAGCAGTAGGAGAGTTACCCCATTTTACAGATAAGGAAACTGAGGCCCAGAAGACAAATATTTCACAGAGGTCTCTCAGCTGGGAAGTAGTAAAGCTGGAATTCACCTCGGGCAGTGCAGCTCTAATTTCTGCCCTCTTAACCACTGCACACACTGCCTCTCAGATCAAAAAAGAAACTAGAGAAAGCAACCCTCCAAGTGGGTCGGGAGTCTGAGGAACCTCAGGCTTTTGGTCTAGATTCTTTCATTATTGTTTTGATTAAGCTAATAATACAGTACATTGTGTAGCAACAATCCATTGATTTTGCTTAATCCCTAAAGCACTTCCAGCAGACAAGAGGAAGAGATACTATTATCTCCATTTTACAGAGGAGAAAACTGAGGCTAAGAGATGTTAAGGAATCACCTGGACCCCTGAATTTGAAATCAAATAAGTTCTCTTGGCAAATTAGGGGATTTTTCAACTTTAAGCAAATTCTGGCGTGTTGAAACTCCCTTATTTACCTTACCTATGGATATTTGCATTTCCCTGTTACATGGACTAAAAAAAATAAATCAATCAAAGAGGAAGCAGCCCCATGAGAAGACCATGAAATTCATGTACCACTTGAATTTCAACCAGGAGAAAGTACAGTCATAACACACCATCACGGTAATATTCAGAATCAATTTAGGCAAACAAGAGCGGCATAATTAAAGTCAGGGCTCGGGGCCTCTTTCCAAGAGAGCAAGATGGATCGAAATAACTACCGCTACCCCCACCAAAAACATAATTAAATTAAATATGCATGCCTACTACTGAGGAATAATCACTGTAATAGCCCCCAAAGAAAAACGTGCTTCTTTCTAGTGGATTGGAAAAAAATGTATTACTGATTCTTCTTCCCCAACCATACAGCAATTGTTTAACCCACAGACACACAGCAAAGCTAATGCCAGGGTTAAAATATGATGGAAAACTGGATTGTTTCAGCCAGACCTAACCGCCACGCTATCACAGTCCTGATTTTCTCTTCCTCCACACGCCATCTGCCCCCCCCCACACCTCCTTTTCCTCCTAACTGCACGTCTACACACACTGCCCATCATCTAATCACGGGGTGCTTCTTCTTCTGTTTATACTAGGATTTCTTTTATTTGGGTGGCGGAAGATGGGGATGTGATCCGCATGCTGTCTCAAGGATGATTTTGGAAGCAGCGCCCTCCTCGTTCACTGCCTTCCTTCTCGGGTCATCCATGGAGAATGATGTTTGCACTGATGAATGTTTCTCTACTGTTACTGGTGAGGCAGTTAGGCCTCCCCAGTGCTCAGGCAGGTCTGCGGGTGGAGGACCTCTGGGTAATCAATCCTGTTTCTCAGCAGCGCTGTCAATCAGCATCTCCCCTGAGTGACACCTACCAAGGGTCTCAGCATGTGACATGGCCCCACTCCCTCTCCTCTTCCCGTTTCATGGTAACACGGACTTTGAGCCTGCTGTTTTTCATCGTCAAGTAGAATTTTTTTTATTTTTCTCTGCTTGGGTTGATTTTTTCCCCCTGCTTTATCCCTTCAAGACTATCACAGAAAAATACAGTATTCAACACAAATTCCTTAAAGTGTTTCGATATCCATTATTCTGGATTTCACATCTTCTTCTTCCCCTTACCTATCGACACCTCAGTCTCCATCCTGCCTATCGCTACACCACCACCAAAATATCTGCACTCCATCTTCATCGACATTTCTGACCATATATTTGACTTCTTAGTGCTCATAAAGCCTGAATGAATTATCAACAGGGAATGAAAGTCTTCTCCCAGTATCCAAGTGGTCCCTAATTTTATTATTAACAAACTATATTTGAAGAGACCTCACATGCCGGATTTTTCAGGACCACCCCAATTTCAAATAATCTGCTCCACAGACCAGTGGTTCCAAGCTTTGGTTTGGAAAATCAGATTGAATCACGAGTTTGTTTTAAGCAATTATTGTATTGACATTTTTTTCCTTTGCTCAGTCGGAAAGCCATCAGCTCTAGAAAAACACCTATGTCAATTAGCAATTGCATCTTTATTTTCTGTGAAACCCAAAGGAAATCTTCCTTACGGCATGGCGAACTGGAGACCATGGCCCAGGCCGACCTGGGATTTGGGAGCACCTGTGCCCCATCCCACCAGCACTGTTGCACGAGCTTGCATACACACACACATACACACTGGCTAAGTCTTATGTATCCTCATATTTACACTCAGAGAAGCCACAGCAGTGATGGTGCGAGGGGCACTAAGGAGCAATCCTTTTCTCCCTACTAGGTTCTGCTAGTCCTAGATTTGTGTCTTCCAGGGTTAACCACTCCTGGCAGGCACTTGGCTCACACTGTCCACTTACAAGAAGCACCCAAGGCCAACTGGCGATCTATCATCAGTATATTGGAGGCTTCCCCACACACCCAAATGGGTCTAGGATTGCTTCCTACGAGATCTCTCCATAAAGAGGGAGGTTGGGCAGCACAAAAAGTGTCAGTTCATGAGCAGCCTTTAAATGAGAAACTAGGGACCCTAGGGAGCTACAGTATTTGCTAAGATGGCACATTAACAGTGGCATTAACCTAGCTAAAGAATGAAACAGTGGATCACCTGAGAACTGAAGCCAGCCTGAGGAAAGGGAGGAGGAGGATGTAATAACCATAACTGACATTGATGATCACAAATCCTGGACCATCTCCGTGCTCAGCACAGCACCTGCATCCTCTTTCACAATCCTGACTACATCCCAGAGGTGGGTCCCGTTGTTAGACCCACTTCCAGATAAAGAACCCGAGAGGCACAGTGAGGTTTGATAGAGTGGCTAGAAAGAGTGAAGCCAGGACTCGAACCCCACATCGTCTGACTCCAAAGCCCCAGGTTTTAATCACTTTGTTATTCTATGTCATCAGCGTCGTCCAGGGCAGAGGGATACAATGCCCTGGATTTCAAACTCTCTTAGTTAAACACCCTGTCCTCTGACTCTGTATCCATCAGATAACATAATACAGCCTCTCTGGTATCATGACAACTGGGAGAGTCGTAGGAGTCCTGGGACAGGAGTTTCTCCCTGTGTAATGATGACTCGGCAGTTTCCTGCCTCCCTCAGCCTCTTGGGCATTCAGTTACAAAAAGTCAGGCCCCTGCAAACGCGGACCAGATCCTGGACTGCTCCAGCTGCGTGCAGCCCTCCTGTGTGTAAAACCTCCACTGTGTCCAGCCTCCCGTGTTCCCTAGACACCACACCTCCATTTCACTCTTGAGCTAAGAGAAAATGGCAAATGCAAACTCTTGTTACCACTTTGAGAGCCTCCCCACTGTCATTTTAACTCCATGCTCTTTTCCTCTCTTCTCCATATAAATAGGTTTTCTTTAAAAGCGTAAGACTCATCCTTATCAATGCTCCTTGAAACTGGTCCACTCATATATATACACCAGTTCTACCAGTGTCACCACACTGTCAGCCTGTCTGTCCAGTTTCTGGGCTCAAGAATGAAGAAATAATATTTGAGGTAATCCCTTGATCACTGTACTAACACAATCCTTTATACATATATATACACACAAACATGTGTTGTCCCTTTGTATATAATACAGTACATACAGCATGTATGTATTAAATACATTTCTCTCTCTCTGTTTTAGCTCAAGAAAAAGGCTCTGCCAAGCTCTGAGCTTTTACCATGTCCGGGACAGGTCATGCCCCAAAGGCCCATCCTGCCCACACGCCTTGTAAGGACCCATCTAAGCCGACATGACCTGATTCCACAGGGAGCGACCGCAAACCAGAGGGAGGCAGTCTTCAGGCTCATAACCACTTCTCAGGGCCTGATGTGAAAAAGGGAATTTGGCCCATCAGTCCTCGCTTGGCATTTAATTAGGAAACACTGGGTGACAGGGCTAGTGATCGGTCATGCTGAGGGTCCAAAAGGAGTGTGAGGTTTGGCCCGAGCCCAGATAAGCCGTGAGCACTGATGATGTGAGGGGGTGGGGGGGTCTAAAGAGGGTCGAGAGGCTGCTTGGAACAGAGGAGGAGGGACTGGAATAGACACACATGGAAAAGCGAATGCCAAAGAGTCCTGGTTGTCCTGATTACAAATGTGGTGGAGAAAGGATGAAGGATGCCTGGGGCCTGGGAGGAGGAAGGGAAGGGAAGAATGCCAAAGCATCAAGGGAAGTTAGAAACGAGCAAAGGACTGTCAATCAGAGGTGTGATGGGGAAACCTCTCACTTTGCTTTAAGCACCTGTGCGTCAGAGTCCTTAAAAACAAAAAGAAAGAAAGAGAGGGAGGGAAGGAGGGAGGGAGGAAGGAAGGGACGAAAGGAGGGAGGGAGGAAGGAAGGGACGAAAGAAGGAAGGAAGGAAGGAAGGAAGGAAGGAAGGAAGGAAAGAAGGAAGGAAGGAAGGAAGGAAGGAAGAAAAACACACGGGTACCCTCTATAACACACATAATGTCCTAAATTCTCACCAAGAAACTTGCCCCACGGGACAGTCAACCTTCTCACCAGTCTCAACTAGGGTAAGAAAGCCTCTTTCCTACCAGGTGCAGATTTGCATTTTGCTCTGATGACAAGATTCATGTAGCTGATCACATACCAAAGGACAGATAGCGACAGCCCTGCGACGGTCTGTAAGTTTCACTAGCGTGAGCAGAATTAACCGAGGCCTCGCGTCCACGCCATCTTCCTAGACACAGCCTGCGGTCTCCGCACTGCGTGGCTGCCGGTGACAATACACTCAGCACGGTCCTCGGCCCAGTCCTGAGGTCTCCAGTCTCATCCCCACCCTGACCCCGGACTGGGGATGAAACTCTACCATAAACCCTCCAGTGTACAGGGAGCTCCCCTTTCCCTGTGAAGCAAAAGCATTTCTGTTTTATTTCGGCTGCCCTTTCGCCATTCTTGCTGAATCCTCAACTTTCACTGGCGAAGCTGGACATGGAAGGGGTTACTAAAAAGTCGAGTCGAAAGTCAAATTAAAACATTTTCTGGGCCCCACAGAGTGAACAAAAAAAAATGGCTCCTTGCCTTAACTGAGCCACGAGTGCGCCGGTGAAAATGGAGCGCTGGGCATGTGGCCCGCGGCTCTCATTATCTTACAATTATTCCCTGGATGTCAAACATCTGTGTTGGCATTTAAAGCCTGCAGAGTTGGTGAGTGTTTAAAATGGTTCATGCCTGCTTTCTGCAAAAGTCAAAGTGAAGAGAAGACAGGTCTGTTTAACACAGCGTGGGTTTTTTCCTAACTCACCAGCAACAAGTCACAAGAAAGATTTACACAGGTACTTACTATTTATAACCCATGGCGACATCCACAAAATACTTTCTTCTCTGTCGATACACATTGTCTTTAAATCCCTTAAAGAGAAAGGAGATTAAGTTATTCAACAGAGTGCCAGAAAATTAGCTGCAGAAAGCCTAAAAGAAAATCGCTGTGAGGAAATATTCAATACCTCATAATGGCCTGTAATGAGAAAGAATATGAAAAGGAATATATACACAAATCACTATGCTGTACACCCCGAATTAGCACAACATTGTAATACTTCAATAAAAAAGTAATAAAAATATTAAGTATTCCAATCCAAAAAAAAAATCGCTGTGAGAAAAAAAGAAAGAAAACCACTATGATGTTTAGTGAGTGTCCAAGTCAAATGTAAATTTTATCCTTGGATGGCCATCTTCGTGACAAAGGCAGACGCGAATTGTGCTTACTGTGAAACCTCATTAAATTCAGGCTGCCCTCTTTTGGGATGTGTGGGAATTCAGACTCAGGTTTATCCTTCCACAAAGTAGGCAGACTGGCTTAGTTAAGCCAGTTGTTACTGTGAATAATATTCTTTGGTTTTCCAGTATCATTTACGTGTAATTGATCTTACTTACAAATTAATCTTATTTGTTCATTAAAACAGGTCCCTTTAACATGGCTATTCAGTGAGTTAAGCTAACTTTAATTGCTTTGTGTAACTGACCAATAAATGTACATGTATTAAAATCCTATCTTTCAGAATAATCATCAAATCCCCAAATGGGATGAATTAGAGAGGTTTTGCTGTGTGTTATGAGTATAGCCACACAACACAAATCGATTACAAGAGACTTGTGCACAGGATAGCAGGTTAGCTCCCTCCCCGGCTGGGTTCTATGATTCTGACCAGTCTTCAGCCAGCCTCAAGGTTTTACCCGTCACCATGCACTTGGGAATTTAAACATACTGTCTGTCACTCTTCAGTCTAGTGGAATCCTTCTGAAAGGCCTCCTGGTTTACCCAAGAACCTCTCCTCTTGTCAACAGGTGTTCCATTTTCCTTTCCTTCAGGTACTTTCAGACACTCAATGCTTTCCAGGGTTATTTCTTGCAACTGCTGCAAACCCAGCAGGAATTGTTGCCATTTAACTTCTTACGGCTGCAAACCCCTGCAACCCCAGAGGGAAAGCAGGGAGCGGCGGCCGGTCTAAGGAGTGGGGCCAGGCCAGGGGCCAGGCTGCTGGGATGAGAGGGCCCTGAGAGGAGGGCTGGGACAGCCCCACAGAGATCTGCACGGCCTCTGCTCACTCAGTGTCAACTCAGACACTTATGCAAGGGGGCCTGTTCAAGAGGAAACCCGAACTTGGAGAAAATCCTTTCTGTTCCCTCTTCTGGCTGAAGGAGGACTGGCCTTGAGATCCTTCACAGGACTGTGTACCGAACAGACATGAAGAACTTCCGTTGCCAACAGCCTTTCTCTCGGGGATGCCAAGAGGGTCATGAGCAGAGGGAGGGAGGGAGTGCCCTGCGGAAATGAAGCACCCCCACCCCAAAGCTAGTGCTTTCTTTCTTCCGTTAGGAGTTGGGAGTTTTTAAACTGGAGCTCCTAGGCAGGCTTGCGAAGCCTTCAAATGTGTGTATACAAAATTTTGTGACCATAGTTACCACATTCATAAATGGGTCTGTGACCTAAGAAAAGGTCTCATGCTATAAAGGATAGACACAGTCACACTGGAAAGTATGGGTTTCAACACTCACTAGTCACCACAAGAGACCTGGGATGGGAAGACGGAAGGGTTCAAGCATCCTTACCACTCAGAAAGCGAGCAGGCTGTGAATAAAGGGGAAGAGCTTTGTGAAGAACACAGCCTGTGTTCCCTGGTTCCTGCCAAACCAGGCACCGTGGAAGCAGCATCGTAATCTGCTGGGCTTCCTGAAGCATCTCCACCCACTTCTCAGCAAACACCTGCATCTTTTCTAGGCACCCTCGAGAATGATTTACTCATCACGCCTCATCAGCTGAGTGTGGCGGTGATCATGCAAGTGTTATGGGCGATCCAGAGCTTCCTGGATGGGACCTCAGACCGATGAAACAAAACAGGGATGCTAGTAGCTACACCAGCCATCACAGAGACACAGCATGCCTTGGCCATCTGCTCTAAACTGAAGCCAGGGATAAGGTTACTGGATAAAATACAGGAC
Organism: Camelus dromedarius; assembly: GCF_036321535.1. Taxonomy (NCBI): domain Eukaryota; kingdom Metazoa; phylum Chordata; class Mammalia; order Artiodactyla; family Camelidae; genus Camelus; species Camelus dromedarius. Next base: position 14,460,346 of record NC_087446.1, on the reverse strand, counting down.
ACCGGTGCAATACGTGGTGCATAACTTACACTAAAAAAAAAAAAAAAAACTGCTTATTATATAAAATGCAAATTTAATTCGGCATCCTATATTTTTATTTGGTAAATTGGCAACCCTAGCGCTCAGAAAGTATTGGCTGTGCACCACCCTTCCTCTCTCAGTTTATATCAAGGGTTGCAGAGACCCGGTCCACAGCGGAAGGTGCTCAGCTGTGTGTACGTTGGCACGCATAGCCGTCCCAAAGAGGTCAACCCCACTGGAATACTGGGGTCATCCAGGGGGCTCTGACTCCTACTCCAAACCTGGACACGTTCCCAGAAGTTCTGATTCAAGCATTCTGAGCTGAGACCCTGGCAGTCAAATATTTTTTAATTCCCCACAGATTACTTGAATGGAAAGCTATTGCCGTGAATCAGGGGGCTAAGATGTCCGTTCTCAAACTTTAGAGCTCATTGGGGGCTCCTGCAAATCCTTTTAAATGAAGATTCCAGGGTCCCTCCCTGGAAGTTCTGATTCAGTAGGCTTCAGGGGAGCCTCAAGGTACTGCATTTTTAACCAGCACTTATGGGGGGAACTTGAATCACACTTTGAAAGATTCTCCCTGTCTAGACTCTGGCTGCTCAAAGTGTGCTCCCCAGACCTCTAGGGTAGGCCTCAGCTGGGAGCTTGCTAACCTCAGCCCCACCTCCCTGCATGTTGAAAAGATCCTCCAGGTGATTCGTTTGTCCATTAAAGTTTAAGATGGACTGGCCTACATATTTAACCCTTTCTAGGGAGCCCAGCAACCCGACCCACATTCCAAGCCCCTTCTGAGCCTTCCTAGCACTAGAATGTCATCCTAACACAACAATCCCTGCCTCAGGGGATCTTCTATCTTCATCACACAATAACTTACCAAAAAAAAAAGCCAAAACACCCAGCTTACCAACATCAAATTTCGCATAATGAATATTGGGTATGCTTATGGAAGAAATATGCATGGTTAAAAAAAAATGAGTGAGGTAGGAGATTGCTAAGTAATTATTTCAAGTGGCTGCATAGAAAGTAAGATTTCATAAGGTGGGTATAATTAGGAGGAATGGATCAAAATTAAGCACAGGAAAATTGATGCGGGGCATTGGGTTTTTTGGGTGTTTTTTAACAGCAAGGTCAGTGGTTCCTATGGTTGTTCCGTTAAAATGTCTGACCCCCTTTCTCCAGGTTGAGTAATTTTCAAATTAGACTACGGGGAGCATTTGGAAATAGGAAGTTAGCAAGAAATCCTTTACTGTCCAGGCGTTGATCTGGATGATTTAAAACAGTATTTCCACTCCTGGAATTAAGCATTCACCCTTGTCAAAATGCTTTCCAGTTGTTTGATTAACTAGGCTCTTCAAACACCCCTCTGAGGTCAATAAGAATTTTATTTCCACCTCCTACATAAAAAATTTGAGTTGCAAAAATACACGGACTTGCCCAAGGTCACCCTGCCAATTAACAGCTGGTGTCTGGGCTATCCTGTTACTTGCTAATCTCTTAAATCAGGCTTCGGTGCTAATTCTGATTCCTCCAAGGCAGGGAAAGAGAAGATAAACAAATAGATGATAATTAAAGGCAATTTTGAGAATTTTTCTAAAGTTCAGGAGCCTTCCATGTGAACTACTATGAATTATACTGAAAGTTTAGGTCATATTGGCAAATGTAATACATTGTCTTTGAGCAATTTCAGCTTTTTAAAAGTCATACAATTAAATTAGGTTTGTTTGGTATGCTATGAATTGACTTGAATTTGTATATTATGCCAAATGACTGATTTCATTGAAAAATTCCCTCTTGTCGAAGTTGTCACAGTTTCCTTTAAAACAGTGGTTCTCAAACTGAAGTGTGTGCTTGCTAGAACCAGCCCCCAGGTGAGGCCGATGTGGCTGGTCCTGGGGCCACTCTTAGGACCTCTGCATGTAGTCTCACTATCAGATTTCCTCCATTTAAATAAAATGAGTATCTGAAAACCATTACCCTCAGACCAGAAAAGGCTCCTATAAGCATGACTAGTCCACTTGGGTTTCACCCTTTAACCTGCCCATTTTTAGGCAAAGGGCGCCGGGGGGAAAAACGGCTTGTAAAGAATGAGTACATTGCTTGCTTCTCCCAGATGATTAACTGTACTTCACTCCGACCATAAAGAAGTTCCAGGCCTCTTGTGTTAAATAAAAACTGATGTGAAGGGGGAGACAGGGAACAGTGGGAAGTGCTCACTACATATCATATTTCTTTACATGTGGTCATTTTATTGGCGTGGAGGAGAGATGGTAGTAAATAGATTCAGAGTAGATGGGGGGAAGGATGTGTCTTCCACGACAGCCTTATTCTATAACCAACCCTCTGCCTTCCCACAGAGACTGGAGTCCAGCACATTACTCCACACCTAACTACCTCCAGTCAAGGGAAGCGGCAAGGGGGATTTTAGTCTCTCACTGAGCCCTGTAATGCCTAGTCCCCCTTGGTTTCCCAAAGCGGTGATCCATTTCAGCTCATCGTTTTTCCAAGGGTCACCATCTGCAAGTATATTTCAGGCTGTCTAATTCCACGGAAATATTCTCCAAGGTTTATACTCTCCTCCTCTACCCAATCCTTTAAAAACATAATAAATAAATGCTAGGTAGAAATGCTTCCAGCCAGACATATGGGCAGGGAAGCTTCAACACTTAGAAGTTTGCTCTCAGTTAGGGGGAATAAATAGTAAGTTGCTGTACAGGAAAGCATTACGGCACAGACTGGTACCCTGGCTGGCAGACGGGAGGAGCTGAAGAGCCACGAGGAATGGATTTTACGGGACACTTACTGGGTGGTCGGCATCCAGTTCAGAGCCATACATGAGGACTCTTTGAGAGCATCTGTCTAACTCAGAGATCTTCCGGGGGAACCAGGGCACATCCTCCAGCTCTGTTGAAAACACAGCGTGGGTTCAGAAATATTAGCTCACAGATTGTGTTTTCCCCTTTGCAACATTTGCCTTATTGCAAAATCCCCCGACAAGCAAAAACTGGCCTTGCCTTCTTCCTCTGTCCAAATGTTCTCTGGCGGATTCAGCGTCACGATTGTGGTTTGAAATTTCAGTGACTGAATGAGCTCGCTGAATTCTGTTTTGCCGCACTCACAGTCCACGAAAATTTCAACCTCCGAGCTTCTTCGCCGGGATTTCCTGGACTCGATGTGAACCATGTTGACATGTTTTTCCTGTGGAAATAGAAGCAACAGCTCTAACTCACCTTCAGGACACGGTAAAAGGGACGCCATGGGCCGTTCTTGTTCAACTCATGAGCAAAAAGGTGCCACGCGCCCACCAAAGAGGAAAAGGCAATCATCTCACTCTCTGTTGACTAAAACATGGAAATACTTGCCAACCATTATCTCTGTTAATAAGAATAGTGACTGCATGTAGGTTTTCCCATCTCATTTTTTAAAAGGGGGACATTAAGGTATGTAAAGGACCCAAAAAATGTATGATAATTATGAACATTGTCACTTCTCGGGGATGTCCACATCCCACTGGTGGTGCACATGATTATTTGGGGGGGGGGGTTAGTTTATCATGTTGTCCTCTAATCCCCAGATTTATTTATTTGCTTTATATATTTTCCCCAAAAAATCTAACTAAAACTCAAACCCCTGATTTCATAGTTCTAAAACATTTCTTTTTGAAATAGAGCTTAAAAATAAGATAATCTTTGGGAAACTAATTAATAATCCAAATAGCGGACAGATGAGGCAGAAGTGGGAAGGTGATGCGAAAATGACTGAAGTTTGGGAAACACTGGCCAAAGTGTGGTCCACATTGTAGGGGAAAAAAAAAAGAAACAAGGAAAGTAGCCAAGAAGGGATCTCTACAGAGAAAAAGAAGGAGGAAGAGAAGGAGGAGGGAAGAGGGAGATGAGGGGGAGGGAGGGGGAGGGGATGGGGAAGAGAGGGGAAGCCCTAAACGGAACCATTTGGTAACTGGTTTCTTTCAGCAACCTCCAGGCTGGCCTTATCCAGGGATGTGTTGCTACAACTATCCTGATGCGTATCAGAAGTAAAATCTTACACTAAGTTACTCGAGGACAGCAATTTAATACTTAATCCTCAGGTTTAAATTTCCCCAGCGATATAGTCTTCCTTTGGCCTGAGTTAACGGAAGACTGAGTTCTTCTCTCCACCCTAACCCACCCTCATATAAGTAGATCCCTCCCTATCAGTCCACGGTAGACTCTGATCATCAGCGCAACTCATAATGCAATCCTGGATGCCCTCCGAATTTTCAGCACAGGCAAGGTATTGTCCGGCGCCAGACTAAGGTAAAATCAGACAGCATCCTTCTCTGTATAAAGAAACTAATTCTGTGACCAGGACACTAAATGCTCTATTTCTGTGTTGATTAACTTTCGCAATAAGGCCATATTTTCTAAATTGGCAGATAGTAAAGGTGAGACTAATATTAAAGTTCAAAATTCAAGAGTCTTCACACACGTTGTGTCACTTTGGGCTTTTAGTATCCTTTGGTTGAAGCAGAGTCGATATTTTCAGACAAGGAAGCTGAGGTCCACATGGGTTCAGTGATGTAACTAAGGCCCCATGACTAGCTGATGGTTGAGCGAAGACTCAGGGCCACTGACTCCTTCTTCCGGGACTTTTCCACCGCCCCCAGCTGTCTAATTGAATTGGCCTGTGGGCACCGTACGGAGACAGCACTGGATGATACAATTACATGTAAAATATTTCCCCAGATTTCCATTACCACGGTTTATGCTGCCTGAGCTCTCTTCAAGGTCAAAAGAGAACAAGGAGATATTTGCCAAATCAGGCTGCTAATTCCCCCTCTCCAGTCATCGAAGAGGCATCACAGTAATGCCTCCTCTCTGGACCCTTTACAAAGCACTTCCACCCATATTATTTCATCACAACAACCTCGTTAGGCAGGAATTATTATCGCTATTTTACAAATGAAGAAATTGAGCCTAGGAAGCAGCTAGAGATGAGCCAAGCCAGGAGAACACAGGTCTGCACCCTCTGACTGCAGTTCCAACCATCTTCCCCCCGCAGCAGCCCGAGGCACTGGCAGAGCTCGGCTCCCTGTCTTGCAACTCTCATCACCATCAGGGCCCCCAGAAAAACTGCACTGGGCAAGGAGGGGCTTGCTGAGGGGCAGGGGAGCCATCAGGGGCACCCCCGCAAGAAGACAATTGTTTTTCTGGGCTTCTCTGTCCTCCCTCTCAAAGAGCCTCTGAAAAGGCTACTGCACTTCTGTAAGATAAAGAGAGAGCTAGCCCTAGCTTGTAAACCAGAGTGACTCATCTTTACAAAAGACACATTAAGTTCATGAAACAGTGAGGCTCCGGGGAATACCAGGTGCCCAGCCTCATGTGTGTCATTTTATGCAATAAACATGCTCTAGGACACGTGAGTGATTCAAATGCCAACAAATCGAATCAGGCTGCAGTCTCTTGATATTTAAAGGTCTCTCTGGCTCTGTTTGTATTTGCATTTCCAGGTGGGAAACTCACATTTTTTAATTACTGACTTCCTCACCTGGCAACAGTCTGCGGAATCCCTAATAGGCTGACTCTGAATTAATAAAACCTGATTCCCACGAATTGGCTTAGTTGCTTGTTTGACAGACCAACTCCACTCGTAAAGTCTCACAAAGTTTGTTTGATGCCTTTGAACCTTTCAACACGTTACCCAGAAATAGATTCAGGTTTGCAACCCAGCACATAGGCACTTCTGAAGTGAGGTGATATTTGACATTCACCTGGAAGAGTTTCAGCGCGTTGACCAATCCGCCAACTTCATTTTTCAGGGAGAATATGACCGCAGTCTTGCCGCTCTCTGTAGCAGTGTCAGTTTTGCTGTTTCCTTTGGCGCCTTTTTTGTCATCACTTTTGCCAGAGTTAGCTTTATTTAGCTTCAAGAAGGTAGAAACACAGACACACAAATATTAGTCAGGATTCCAGAGTTTTCTATGGCTGCGTTTTCTTCCCCCCCAGATAACCCATTCATACGCTGGAAGCCCTAGAAATCATATAAACTCGAGGAGAAGTTTTCAAGTCACTGATAACTTTCAGTCATGATACTGGTGTAATGTACTCGAGGACACTACTTTCTAATGCTCAAAGATACTATCCAGTGGTTGAAATTAAAGGGGACTCAGACTTGCTTCACTTTAATAGCAACAAAAACCTCACCATCATAAAGTATAAAGTCTCATGTGTGAATCATTCCTGCCTTTCTTTCTAGATTTATGTTACAGCATGAAATTTGGTCTGTTAGCCTAGTTAAGTCGTATGGAAGCTATCTTCATTACCAAACATAACAAGAATAAGACCAAACATATATTTTTCACAAGAGTAATTTTTGTGCTGATTAAATCTTAAAAACAAAATATTCATTTCATTCTGATATATGTCAGGACATGCACTAAAATTGATAATCTTCTGTTCTGCAATTAGATCCACGCTGTCAATGTGAATCTATCTGGAGACGTTCAGCACAAAGGGATGTACTCAGCTAAGGCCATCTGTGTCAGCAGTTGGTGTCTGAAAAGTGGCTATTAAAATACAGCCACACACACACAAAAAGACAAGGGAAAGAGAGAGAAAGAGGAAGGAAGGAAGGAAGGAAGGAAGGAAGGAAGGAAGGAAGGAAGGAAGAACTAAGTCAACATTAGAAGCCAAGAGTAGAATCTGAGACGCTGGAAAAGATGAACACGGCATTGCTCGTTTCAGATGCTGTAATACATGACTAAGTAGTGACTATTAGCCCTGCTGGCTAAAAACAAAAATGACAGATTCCAGAAACTCGGATCACATAGTCAGAAATACATAACTTAAAAAAAACTGGAAACTTTTATTTGACAGACTGTGCAAACTAAGATGTAATTGGGGGGTTATTTACATGCATATGAAGAATTGGGCAAACATCGAAACTTCTCCCTGGCAGACAGTGACGTAGTGCTGTCACATCGATCTATTTCTTCCTCAGGAAACAGAGAAATGTACATTTGATACAGGGCTTTGCCATTATCTTCCTCTGATTTCTCTACTGGCTTTATTTTCACATGTTAGTATTGTCTCACTCACTAGATTTATATATCATAGAAATAAATAATTTTGTAATTTATGACTTGAGGGAGAGAAGGCGTTTATACAGGCATTGGCATTTGACAGTGTGTTTAGTCATTAAAAGCTCAAACGTCGTAGTACTCTCAACATCTGCCATATATTTAAGTAGCATTTTCTAATACAAAAGGGTTATTAGACATTAACCATAACTCTGAGTTTTCTTTGTTTTCCTTCTGGCAGTTCATTATGGCTCCAGAATGCCTTAATGTACTATCTCATTCAAATATTCATGATATTTAAATGTTAGGAAATCTATTTACATTTTTAGACTCATTTTTGCAAATTGATTTAAACAGTTCTCCAAAACTTGCCTTGCTTACTTTTCAACATTTTTAGCCAGTGGTAATATACCAGTACAATACAACCCTCTGGCACATATTTGGAGCTACAATATTAAAACAGATTTTTCTATGATACAGACTGAATTGTAGTTGGTTGATAAACTCTGGTAGTACAGTAATGAAATATTTAATATTTTAATAACTAGAAATCTGAATACATTTTTTTCACTGTCTTTTTTTATTAAACTACGTGACTATTGCCCCAAACCCCAAATCACGATCTAAAGTCCTGCAAAATATTACTTTTTTATTCCGTTATTATTTAAATACAAAAACTGCCTTAAATGCTGAAACAAATGATGTACTGCTTTCATTACCCCATGAATTAAACTGGAAAAAAAAAAACCCTAGTAATGAGGAACACGGGAAAACTTTTGAAAGGAATCAGATCTTTTTTATTCCAATAATGAGCACCTATGGACAAAAATAGAAAATATTACTCCTGTGTTTAAAGACTAGGCTTTGTAGATGGAAGCGGGTATAGAAGACACAATAATCTTGCAGGAACCATAGAAATCTATTTAATTTCTTCTCCCTGTTCCTACTCATAATAAATGGCCTTTCAAAATTCTACACACTTTGGATAGATGTAAGACTGGTTCACACAATCTCTCATTCTTAATGTTCAGGAACCTCTTTATTTTCAACTTATAAACTTTAAGGGAAGGAAGTTCAGCACGTATCGATCAGCACACCGGCTTTACTTTATGGAGAGAGAAGGAAGGCTGAAGGCGGACAGGAGGGAGGCAGAGCAGACAGATAAGAGGAAGGAGTTGAGGTGTGTGGGTTTACAACAGGTGTCCGTCTGGCAAGGATACGGCGATCGCTACGCTAGAAAACTCTCCGCTGAAGAGAGCCAGCTACTCAGTACTCACTGTTAAGCTGCCAAGTTGCTGATGCTCTTCGGGCACTGCTGAATCCAGAGAAAAGCCTCTCCTTGCCCAGTATTTACTGGAAAACATCATCATTGCCGGCTGCATGGATCCCGATGTAGTTTTCTTTCTCTGCAGCAGGGGGCAGTAGAGGGGCGGCAGCAGCGGCGCCGGAGGAGACAGAGACGCGGCGTGCGAGCCGCGGGCGTCTCGCGGCACTGTCCAGAACCCTGGTGCTGAAGAAGGAGCAATGCGAAACCTCCCCTCCCCGGGCTCCTTTATATGAGTGACTGGAGACTGATGGAAGACTGATTAGAAAGAAACTCATTTCTGGCTGCCGATGGCCACGGTCAGATTACAGACCTGAAGCCTGAGGTTATCTGTGTTCCTCGTGCTATTTGTTTCCTAGGTCGAGTAGCGGTTTGGGCGTGGGTGGTGGAGAACAATACATAACAGGGTGTTATTTGCAAAAGAAAACATCTGTCCCCTGACATTAGCTCTCATCTCTCAAACCTGCTACTGGCAAGTTAACCTCGGCCTTTAAGTGACTATGAATTCAATGTGTTTCAAAAGGAGGGAAATAATTTTAGAAAGAGCAACACTGCAGAACCCCTAAGCCATTTTATTTTGTTAATAAGCTTTTGCTGATCTGATGTGTTGTGACTGTGTGCATGAGTGTGTGTGTGTGCGTTTTTGTGTGTGATGGCGTTCATAAAAGGAACTGCTTTCCCAATCGTGTGATGCCACTATGCAATAATGTTCAGGAGACTGTATTGCAAAGGAAATGTGAGGTTGTGATTTAGCCACTTACAGACATAGTTGAGACCCTAACCCTAGAATCTTCCACACTTAGTGGAAGGAAAAAGAAACTAAATGCCTATATATCAGTCATTCCTTTGATGATTTAAAACTAGAACAAGTCCAACCATTTGAAATGCATAGATCAATTAATGTACTTACTAGATAAATTTTAGTAAGTCATAAAATTACTGTGTTACAGGAAAATATTTCCAACCTCCTGAGGGATGGAAGACTCTTGATCAAATGAACTTGTCTGACTGCGAAACTAAACAAAACCTAAGGCCGGCGCTGCTTGTCTATATAGAAAACAAGATGAAAAATTTTCAAAGCAGGAATGGATGAGCAAAAATTAACTAGACTGTAATTGTTTCTGGAGTTTTGAGGGGACGATTATTATGTGATATAATCTTGAAATATTATTTGGCATGCATTTCCTCTAAAAATCAGCTTTGGTAACCTAATAAGAAAGTGAAGTTTAAATACATTGATTGAAGTAATGCTAATAATAATAGTTAATATCACCAAGTACTTAGTATTTGCCAGTTCCTATTCTAAGCAGTTTTTTGGGTAAAAACATGATTCATCATCACAACAACACTTACAATACAGTAACTATGGAGAAACTGAGGCACAAAGAATTTAGGTAGTTTGCAAAAGGTTTACACAATTAAAGAGTGGCTGAGACAGAATTTAAGTTTAGGCAGTCTGGCTCCAAAATTCATGCTCTCAACTATTATATTATACAGCCCCTTGAGTATTCTAAAAAAAAAAAAGAAAGAAAGAAACAAAAGTAGGCTCAAAAAACCATATATCGATTATCTCAGCTAGATCAGGGTTTGAGAAGATGTGTAAATTCAGTAAAGATTTGTTAAGCCCTCATTTTACATTAGGCATTGAAACTGAGACCTGGGGATGCAAAGATAAATGAGATACAGTGCCTCCCCTCAAGCAAGTCACAGAACAGCAGAAAGAAACACATGCAAATAAATAAGTAAACAAAGTACACTGACTTGTCTACAGAAGACGTTAGAAGCACAGGGACAGAGTGCTCAACGCTACCTTAGGGGAGCCAAGGGAGGCCTCCAGGAGGTGTTGCCTGAGCTGAATATTTAAAAGCGAGTTTGTGTTTGTTATTGGAATGGATGGGAGATAGTGAGGAGGTGATTCCAGGTAGAGAGAGCAATACAAGAAAATAGAGAGAGAACCGTTGTTGCTCAGCAGTGGTGGAGTAGGGGTGCCCAGTGAAAGATAAGGCTAAAGAAGAAAGCAGGGTTCAAATGCTGATAAACCTTGAGTGGCAATCAATGGGCTTTTCATTTCATCACCTTATCCTGCAGGTGAGAGGTCAGTTGGAAGGCTTTACACAAGACAATAGCATAACCGTGCAGGTGTTTCAGGAAAGGAGCAGCTTGGAGGAGGACCTTGAGACTGAAGGCGTAAGCCACTTAGGACTTGAAATACTGTAGTCAGGAGATGATGACCTGGATTAAGACAATAGCATTAAGCATACAATGAAAAGAACGAGAGATGTTAAGGGGTGAAATCCACTGGACAGCATCACTACTTGGGTGTGGGAGCAGATGAACAGGTGCCAGAATAGCTCAAGTCTCTGACTTGGGGGTCTGGGTAAATTATAGTGTCATTTGTTGAACTAGAACACACATAAATAATGCAACTGAAGAAAAAAAACTCTTGAAAGTTAGATCTTATACATATTGCATGGCCAAGTGAAGCTGTCCAGGAAACATTTGAACATATGGGTTTAAAACTTGAAATGAGGCCAAAGCTGTCAGTCCAACAATGAAATTGGACCCCTACCTTACATCATACACAAACATTAACTCAAAGTGGATCATTGACCTAAATTTAAGAGCTAAAATTATAAAACTCAGAAGAAAACATAGGAGTATATCTTCATGGCATTGGATTAGGCAATTTTTTTTCTTAGATATGATAACAAAAGCATAAGCCACCAAAGAAAAGATAGATAAATATGATTTCATCAAAATTAGAAACTTTGTGCTTCAAGGGACACCATCGAGAAAATGGAAAGACAACCAACCCACTGTATAGGAGAAAATATTTATAAGTCATGAGTCTCATAGGAGACAGTATCCAGAAAATATAAGGAACCCTTACAACTCAACAATGAAAAAAAAAATAAACCAATTTTTAAATGGACAAAGGATTTTAGTAGACATTTCTCCAAACAATATATATAAGCACATGAAAAGATGCTCAACATCACTAATTAGAGAAATGCAAATCAAAACACAGTGATATTACTTTATAAAACACTAGGATGGCTAAAATAAAAAAGACAAGTATTGTAAGGAAGTGGGAAAATTGGAAACCTCATACACTGTTGGTAGCACAGCCACTTTGGAAAACTTTGGTAGTCCTTCAACATGTTAGAAATAAAATTACCATACAACCCCGTAATTTTACTCCTAGGTGTATGTTAAAATGGCAGAGTCACTTTGGAAAAATGTTTGGCAGTTCCTCAAAAAGTTAAACCTAGACCCAGCTACTCCACTCTTAGGTATATACCTAAGAAAAATGAAACCGTATGTTCACACAAAAACTTGTATATACATATTCATAGGGCCATTATTCATAATAACCCAAAGTGGAAAGAACTCAAATATCAACTAATGAAAAGACAAAACAGAACATGATGTGTCCATAAATGGTATAAAGGAAAGAAGTACTGAAAGGTGCTAGGAACATAAATGAACCTTGAAAACATTATACTAAGGGAAAGAAGCCAGTTACAAAAGACCACATATTGTATGATTCCATTTATGTGAAATGTCTAGAAGAGGCAAAAAGAAACCAAAAAAAGAAGAAAAAAGAGGGAGAGAGAAGAAGAGAGACAGACAGACAGAAAGTAAGTAGATAAGTGGTTGCCAGGGGCTGGAGGGGGCGGGGAAGTAGGGATGACCACTCATGGGTACAGAGCTTCCTTGGAGGGCGATGAAAATATTCTAAAATTAGATATTGGAATAGTTGTGCAACTCTGTAAATATATTAAAATTCAATGAATTGTACACTTTAAAAGAGTGAATTTTATGGCACATGAATGATAACAAAACTGTTATTTTTGTAAAGGCTGTTCTACATAGACGAGCCACTCCCTGGCTCCCCCAGGTGGATGAATGGAGCTTACTTCCTGGAGAAGGTGCAGCAGAGGACTGCAGGGCACCAGACATCACTGAGAACAACATCGTCCTGAAAGAAAAGTGATTAAATGAATGCATGCACTGGATACTGAGACTCAATCCGCAGGAGGCTGAGAACCAGGCGTTTACCCTCTGGCCAGGGAATGGGAAAAGCTGGGAGACTCTGACCAGGAAAAGAGGAAACCGCTAAAACTACACTGAGCGCTCTGAACAAAACGGAGCAATCGGATCATCCTACAGTGAAGCCCCGTTGACAAGCCCCAGTTAAATGTCTGGCAGAGATTGTGGGGCTGGACTGGTGATGATCATATATAAAGTCAGCCAATGAAAAATCTTGATAAGAATCAGCTCCCAAAGGAAAACGATTTAAGTCAGGGCCTAAGACACTTCTCAGCTAAGAATTTCATTGACCTAACTTGACATGATATCAACTCTATTAGAAAATGGGACAATAAAGAAGGGTGTATGTGTGTATAGCGGGAACTGAAGGGAGGAAAGCGGCATCTCCACCTTCGAAGATGGGGAGTCAGGAGACAACGCCTCAAGCTGAAAACGAAAGTGTCTGCAGCGCAAGCCCATCACAGCACTGGGCTCATGGAAGTAAACGCCGGAAGAATCAGCTACAAGCTGGAAGTCTCGCCAGCGGGAGGAGGAATTGGAGGGAGAAGAAGAGGGGAAAAAAAATTCTCATAACAACAAATCTTGCGGAAACCACGTGCATGTGTGACATCGATTACAAAAATTAAAACTTTAAAAACTAAACTACACTGCATAGAAGAATGGCATTGGTTTTGGATAAAGCTGAGTTTAAATCTTAGCTCTGACACCTCACTGTATTTGAGGACAGGCTATGTCATATTTCTCAGGCTTCATTTCTGTAATACGGGGTGATAATATCTGTATCTTATAGGGCTGTCATGCTGATTAAATTGGTTGTGGATAAAGTGTTTATCACGGTGCCTGGCAGATATTAAATGATCAAAGTGTTAGTTATCTCCTTATCCTTCATTGATTCTGAAACCAAAGTGATATAAATGCGGGCATTGGTTTGGAATCTTTGGCAGAAATTAAAGAAATGTGGATACCTGGGTTTTGATGGGGTGACTGTCCTCCTAGTCCATGATAACTGGGCAGCCAGCAGTCATAAGATGAGCCAACCGAATTGGTTTGGACAAAGAAGCTGAAGAGCCCAAGGGTCAGAAAGTGGGATAGTATAAAAAGCAAGATATTGCCAGATAAGGAGACCTTTGAATACACGACCTTACAAATGAAGAGGGCCATGTCATCATGAATGGCCAGACGAAGAGCTAAGAGATGAGACCGGATCCACAGAATTAGGGAAGTTTTATGTTAAGGACGTCAGTGAGTCCTGCACATAGGTATGTGTCCTCACTGAGGACCATTGTAAAAACAAGAGAGAAATAATATGTCAGCCCCTCAATCACCTGGAAAAAGGAAGGGGATCCTCGAAGGCTGGGACAAAGATATGGGAAAGGTGATATAAATGATAAACAAAGGGGTATCCAGGGTCCACTGGATATTGGAACAGACCCATCTTCCCCCCACTTTCAAATTCTCCCTCTACACACACATACTTCCACTTGTAGGCAAAATATGAGAGACCCTGAGGGTTCCTTACTCCTCCCTCCCTCCCCCTGCTCTCTCACCACTCACCCCCACCACTCTGGCCAAATAAAGATCCAGCTGGGAATACAATGTCATCAAAGGAAAGCTAAGCTTCAGAGATGTAAAGACATGTGTTTGGGGGAAAGAATAAAAGGAAATAAACCAGAGGAAAGAAAGAATTCTCCTGGTCAGTCCCCAGGGTGGACAGAGAAAGCAGGTAAAGCTATTAGAGGATAGATGTGAAATGTAAGAAGACGGAGATATTTGCAAAGAGAATCAACAGTGATTATTTGGAGATTGGGAAGCAACAAAAAAATCTGATCTCTTTCCCTTAAATAATCGTGTCTTTTTGGTTTTAAGTCATCATTCCAGTCTATCAAATTTGTGTCACAGGCAAGTTTGATAAGTATGCCTTCTATGCTTAAACCACATTGAATAAGGCAAGAGAAAGGCTGATTTTGTGCTATAAAGTTCAGCCTAACAATCTTTGGCTGGATTTCTCTCCCCAATTGTCGTTTGGCTCCTAGAGCTTACAGGGTACATTTTAGTGTCTGTGGCAGGAATTGTCCACTGTTACTACCATCCACTCCTAATTCCTCCAGCTTAACCACGTGAATACCACACCAGAATAAACTTATGCCCAGTCTATTTCCTTGATTTGGTAGTATAGTAAATCATCAATAAAAGGAAATGCAATGAACCTACCATGACTAACTTTTAAGAAATGCAAGCAGGCTTTCTACATAACACTGTTTCCTTTCCAACAAACTCACAAACCATTGTCATGCACATAGCTCATGAAGTAGTCATCTATCCTGTTACTTTAAGGATCTACAAAGAGGTTTTTTTAGATACTAAGGCAGTGGTATGGGGAAAAAGTCTTAGGTTCACCTGAGACCTTAGAAGGTCCCACTCTGACTTCAAATCAGAGAAGTCTTCATAAAATTGATTATGTCATGATAGTCAATAAAATGCTCATGATAGTCAATATGGGGGTGCCCTTGTGCTTAAGTGAAGAAAACTTCCAAACTACACCATATTCAAGTCGCCTCCACTTCAACTCATACTACAGCAAATGAAGGTGTTCATGACACAATGGAAATGTATTTATTCCTGCTGACTGCACCTAAATATCTTGGAAACTATCATTTTGAGGGGGAAAAATAGAAACGAAGATAAAAGATGGATTAAACTTTGCAAGGAGGTTGTGTCAACAAGCCAGAAATCAAGCCAATAGAATCTGAAATTAAGTCACAAAGGGCGATTTGGTATCAGAGCCTGATGGAACTGACCTAATGCAGAAGAGTAACCAGAAACGTTTGCCACAAATTTAGGCATCAATCTGTTTCCTGATAAAATGTTCATTGACACTGTAATTTCCCGTACTACTCAAAATGCTTAGTGCGGACATGCCTTGTGATTTTTATTTTTTATGATTATTTGCTATATTGTCCAAGAGGGTTGACTTGAGAATGATTTATTAGTAAGCAAATATGAAATCTCTTACATTTATGTTCTCATTATCGTGTTTTTATGACAACTTTCATAAAGGGAGACACAAAAGGCAAGCACATTTAAGCCAATTTGAAGAGCATTAAACTAAAGCACAAAGGAGACAGTGATTTTCTTCTGGGGTCAGTGAGGCAAAGGCTCAGATGAAACCGGAACACACAGTTCAGTTTGACCTCAGCCGATGGAAAACAAACCAAATGGTGCCCCAAGGCACCATGTTTTTGTGAGTAAAAGTAGACTGCGTAGCTCTAAGAACAAAAATGGTCTGTGGTGGTGTATTTTTGCTTGCTGTCAGATAATAATGATAGAGTTCATTAACGCTTAATCATGCCAGGCACTGTAATAAACATTTTACGTGTATTCCATTTACTCCTCGCGACTGGGGTAGGTATTATCCACCTACAGGTGTGAAACTGAGGGCTCTTAGAGAATCATCATGGTCACAAAACCAAGAAACAACTGGGCGTCAGGTCTCAAATCCGCGACTACCTGACTCCAAAACCTGGGCTTTTACCCAAATAGTTTACCTCTTCTGTTTTACGTTCGTGAATGCAGTGGACGTCTTCTAGTATGAACAATCCAGTGTGAATTTTCCCTGACATGTGTCTCCCAGAGTTTTGCAGGATAAACTCCATGTCCGTGGCAAGAACAGAAAGCACGTCACAAGGTGATCCAAGTACCTACACCCCCGCAAGCCACCCTGAACTCCTTGAGAAAACCAATGCCTCAAGCAAGCTGTACGATTTGTCCAGAAGCACCAATCAAAACAACTCCTATTATTCGTGTTTACATATTATGTAACTCTAAATTGTGACCAAGAAACTAAGTCAGTAGTAGCAGATAAATAAGAAAACAAGAAGAAAAAAGAAGGCACACAAAACTTCCAAGGTTTTTGTTTGGGGGGTGGTAATTAGGTTTATTTATTTTTAGAGGAGGTACTGAGGATCGAACCCAGGACCTCGTGTACGCTAAGCATGTGCTCTACCACCAGACTTCCAAGGTTTTTAAAAGCAAGTTTAACAAAGATTGTGTGTATATATATATGTTTTTTTTTTTTTAATCCATAGTGATGCTCTCAGACCACGTGAGTCCTTAAGGGAAACCTAGGAAACTTAGGAAAGCAGTTAAAATAAGAGGGACCCCTTAAACCAAGGCCAGGCCTGTCATAGGTCCCCTCCACACTGTGAAGCGAACAAATAAAATGCTCATAATTACCCAGCCCTCTCACAGAATAAAATCCCACTCTTCTAAACATACCTTTTTCTGTCTAATTCTGAACTACAGTTTCAGATACAGAAAACTCAGCAAACCCAGACATATGAAAAGCATCGCAAAGTCACATTGGGAGAGTAACCAAAAGTAAATGAGAATTTCTGTGGCAAAGAATTTCCTCCTCTACAAGTATTAAAGGAAAAAAAATAAAGAGGAGGCGGGGGGTGAGTTCTCATGGCTGGAATGATTCAGTTACAGTCCTGTTAGGAACAGAGGAATAGATCAGGAAAAACGATTCTGGGCTGTGGCTCCAGGGTTCTGCCACCTGCATTCAGTCCACTGGACCTCAGCTGATACGTTCTTATTCCTTAAATTCCTTCCCTAAGAAAAGATATGTCTCTTTCAAGACTAACCCATCCATTCTGTAAGCTGGAGTTTACGAAGCCAGGGTTTGTCACTCTTCTTAGACACGAAACAATGAAAGTGATTATTTTCCCCTCAATCTTCACAATCAATGAAACTTTGGGACAAGTCATACTAAGCAGAAACTTAAAAGGCTTGTTTGGGAAACAACAGGATGTGAAGGAAGCTAGTGAGAACCTGATGGTTCTGATGACTGGGTTCCCCCTCATTTGGGCTGTCCACTGGCCTACATACAGAATCCTTCAAAGCTCTGTAAACCAAAGAGAACAGTCATTTGTCCCAAAGTTATTCAGAGATCGCATCTAGTCTACGGCCACACCCCACTGAATGCACCCGCTCTCGTCAGAAGCTGCATTTAAATTGAGGAATTTAACAGAAGTGGTTTTAGAGTTAACTTCTTTACACCCACAAGCGGGGAAGGAGGGGACAGGAGCATCTGTGCACCTGTAATAGCTTAACTCCTATTAAGAGTATAAAAAAATGAAAGAACTTAATTTCACTCAGAAAAGTTAACGATTTAGTCTTTACATCGTCTATTTGGGTTAGATGCTGTTAACTGCTAACGACTTCCTAGTCAGCACTCTATTTGGCTCATTTAACCCTTGACTCAGTTAACAGAAAGCATGTGACCCAAATTTGCTTTGGATGTTTCCTGCAAACTGTGCCAGACAGGGACAGGGGCACGCAGTGTAAATGCTAAGCGCTCACAAGTACCTTGACAGCTTCTCCACTGGAGAACAATTTGCTTTGCAAAGTGAGCCTGTGGCACCTATGGGACAGAGATGTACAATCAGGCCACACAACATCGAAAGCAACCTGTAAACAGCTCTAGTGGTGTTTTTCAAGCAGTCTGCTAACCCACTGGGTCTTGTGCCTCCAGACTAGTGTGGTGTTGGAGATACCTACTATTGGCTCACAACAAAAACCCATCTCTGCAGTTAATAAGTCTTCTTAATTAAAACGGCTGAAAGACAACGGGGCTGCTCATTGATCACAGCCAAGCTTACTGGAATTTGTACTTTTCATTTTGTCTACTTTTCCACATAGAGATGCAAGGAGCAACATACCGTGTAGGTATTTGAGGATGCATGTTTAACAGCTGACCTACTGTTCTAACATTCCAATTCTAACTCAGGGATTGAACATGAGGAAAACAGGGTATTTCTGATTCCCGACAGCTCTTAGAAAGAAACTTTGATCGCAGTTTTTCTTTACAGTGAGTTTGTTAACAACACAGGTTCCCATGGGCTAAAAGACTGCACGGATATCCAAAAAGTCACAGGGTACGGCCAGTCTCACTGTCCTACTCCGCCCCACCTTTGCATCTGAGGACAACACCCTGTTTTTCTCTAAGATGGATAGCCTGAAAAACAGGAGTCTACTTACATGACACCGAGAAAAATATTTATAATCAGAATAACCCTCAAAAATCTACAACTTAAAACCCCCATATTAAAGGACCCAAGGGGAGAACAGGCAAATACACTGCATCATTCAAATGGCAGTGTGCACATTACAAGTTCAGATGTTTATGATCTAGTAACAACATTAGATACTGATGGAAACCGTTCAGGTTCATTTCAAAGTTAATCCTGTTTCATATTCAGAAATAAAATGACACTGAAAGTTTGTCTTCAAAATCTAAGAACGGAGGGAGAAACCTACAATAAAATATGCTAAGAGGACTGTCATCACTTTTTATAAAAAATGGTGACCAGAACTAGGGCAAATCCAGCTTAGAACATCAAGGAACTACATTTTAAAAACTTAGGGACTTGTCTACCTGACCATAAGTCAACATGGTAAGCCATGAACTCAATATACAAGGCCAGTTCTCTGACTTCAGAGAGGCTCAGGATCCACCTGGGTGCCTGTAGAACAGAGTCCTTGACCTCATTTCCAAAAATTCTGATTCTGTAGATCTGAAGTAGAGCCTGGACATGTATTTTGACAATACAAATCAAGAAGTGGAAATGAGCACTCTGAAGATACTTTAATTAACGGAGTTATGCACATAAAACCACTAGCATGGGTCAAATTACATTATTATCCTCACATTATATAATTTGTAACAATTATTCTCCACTTTTGGGGAAAATCAGAGAAGCTTTTGAAAAACTATATGATCTCTCCACCAGATACACATGTATGCACACAAGACTTCAAACACAGTAAGAGGTTCATGCATCTTCTGAAACCCCAAGCTGGAATAACGTTACCTTATCACATAATTGCACACTAAGGTGAAGTTCTGGGTTCTTCAATAAACATTTTGGGTTACTTTATACAAGCTATCATTAATAATGGGCATAATTATATCAAGTTCCCCTAGGAATTAGTTGGCATTCATAAAAACCTTTGGAAATGTCAGGTTTAGCAAGAATCACTATCTATCCCAAAAGGCTGTTTTCCTCACTCAAAAAAGCTTTAGTCGTTACCGACACGAAAGTTTCTAACATTATAAAGAGATGAAGAATCCTAGACACACGAAACAATCAAAACAGAGATGATTCTTCAATACAGAAAGGTTTCCTGTGGACTCCTAACAGAACTGAAAATACTTTCTACAACCAAATTACTTGAATTTTAACTTTAAATTATCACATACTATAGCACGTAATATTTTACATTTGTGAAGAACTGAAATAAACAAATCTTTAAAAAGTTAGACTAAGACATTTACCTGAACCTACTGTAGCAATATCAACAGATCAAGTTTACACGGTCTTTGCTAACTGAATTTTGCAAGAGTCTGCAATAACTCTGATTAAGTGAAGACTTTCCCTACCACTATATTATTATCACTTCCATATAAAAAACAGGCTAAAAAGAAATTCAAGACTGTTTGGTAAAAACATTTTAACAGTAGCTTTAATAATGAAACTTGACAAAAGTTCAACTTACTAAATGTATTAAGATTCTTTTAAAACTCTAAAGTAGATATTATATGTTACATAGTAGAAAAACTCCCAAAAAACCCTGTCCAGGAAGGACAAGAAAGACATCAAGATGTTCTCAGCAATTTCCTGAACAGCAGGAAATGAAAGGCTGGAGATGCCGAGTTTTTGATCAGTTCACTTTTTTTCTTTTTCTCTGAATAGGCTTACTCATTATTAACTGATGAAAGATAACATACATATGATATTAAAAGCTACAATCTAATGGTTCTACTGCCATGATTGTCAGTTAATGCTCAAGCAAGAAAAAAAGTTCATTTGGTTCTCTAGCTTTCTGGAAAAAAAAAAAAAAGTCTATCTACCAGACCATTTGAGAACTACGTAACTTTTATTTTACATTATCAACATCAATTGTAGGAAGCTGCTTTACTGATTCAGGTAATTACATCCTCCAAGGATAACACCACGCCCAATTTCACGCTAATGAAACATGTTCTTCAGTTATATGAAGGGTCATGTTTTTTGCTCATTTCCCCAACTCATTCACAAATGGTTGTTTCACTCACCTAAAAATGTAAGACTGGGGTCCATACTGGATTTTTTTTCTTCTGATGAAGAACTAGCAGATTATTTCTAAGTGTAATTTAACTGAAAACATTACATCAACTTCAAATTTATTTTAATGATATGTACAGAAGTTAACAAATCACAATTAAAACGGAATCAGTTCTGTTAATTCCACATAACTTAAAATCATGCAACACTGCATGGTAAAGACAACTGCTTCGTTCATATACAAAAAAGCGTTACTTTGAGACTCGTGATAGTATACTGAAATATTTGACATAAGCTTTTTGTAAAGAGTATTTTATAAAAATTTAAAGACCTGATTAATCAGTTAATGCATCATTAAGAAAGATAATAAACATTATTAGCAAAGTGAGGCTACAAGCAGTTAACTTGAAAATTACACCAGGTACAGGGTTGAATGTAGTCTCATGAAATAATGTTTCGTTAAGAAAATAGTTTTGAAAAAGATCTCATATTGAAGCTATGTATTAACTTTGTGAAATCAGGTTATATAAATCAATAGTCAAGTTTATTCAGTTAAAGAAAATATGCCTATCCTTTCTTATACTCATAAATAAGTACTTATACAGTCTTTATATACAAGTGAAGGAAAGTTCAATGTAAAAAATATACTGCCAATCCACTTATTATGGTTGAAATAGCTCCTTATCTACACATTAAATTGCATTGATGAAAATGTCCAAATCACATTCCACCAGCATAAATATTTAAGCTGAGTACTGTTGTAAACATTTGTCACTGGGTAACAATCTACTTCTCAGCTTAGAATGGTATAGAAGGCCCAAACATTTAATTTAATCAAATCCAAACCCATTAAACTTGGAGTAAA
The DNA here is from genome assembly GCF_036321535.1 of Camelus dromedarius. Lineage (NCBI taxonomy): Eukaryota > Metazoa > Chordata > Mammalia > Artiodactyla > Camelidae > Camelus > Camelus dromedarius. The sequence continues at coordinate 14,438,924 of NC_087446.1, read as the reverse complement.
CAAAGTGAATGTTTTTCAAAGTGCATAATTTCCAACTCATCCACTTGTAATATTTATCCAATTCCAGTTTTCAGCAAGAAAATAAAATGTACTGAGCTATAAAAATACTAAGGAATGTTACTGAAAAGGAAAGGCTATTTGGTAGAAGTAACTACAAAAATAATTAGTTTAAATCTTTGTAAAGCTTTAATGCAAGAACATCAGTACACTCTTTCCATAAACCTTAAAGCATGATCAATACCGAGATTTCAAATTTCCACCTTTCAAGTACTTTAAAAAAAGTTCAACAAAGTGTCTCTTCAAAAATTAAGCAAGAAGAGTGATCATGCAGGTGTTAATCTGCTGACACTTGGGGACACTGGTATCTCTGTTGGGCTGTCATCTCTGGCTCCACTGGTGGCAAGTACAGACAAGGAGTTACTCTGAAACGCAGGTGTCAGACAATTAGCCATGCCAACATTTTCATCTTCACCGGTGTCTGAATCCGGTGTTGTAATTTCACTGTCCTGAAGCCCCAGGATCTCACAAACTGCTTGAGGCAACTCCTGAATAAGAAAAATCAAACACAAATCTGTCATTCACCATAGAGGGAAAGTAATCACAAATTAACACTTCTGTTTAAGACTACATCAGAGCGTTTGTTTTAACAGTACAATCGTTCTGCACCCTCTCAAACCTTCCTTCTCCACTCCAAATGAAGTCCTAAGCACTCTTTTAGTAAGTGGCTCTCGGACCTTCTATTCTGAATTAGCCACTCTCCACTCCACCCCACTACTCCCACAAACATATTGTTTTCTAATATTTTGCATTTATTTCATTCTCATTTACATCATCTTTCTCTCTCAAGACACAGAAGCTTCTTAAACATAAGAAGTATCTTACTGACAGTTTTGAACAGAACAGCTATCAAATACCTGTAGAAATGAGCCACTGTAAATATTTGGAACCATGAACAAATGATACAAAGACCAAGCAAGAATTCTCTAAAAAATATGAAAATCAACATACATCAAAAGTATAATCCTTTGGTTTAAACTGAGAATATAATACATCAAATATGGCTTGTTTTTGAGATAATTAAGAGCTTGACCGATACAAATGTAAAGACACAGACCAAGTACTATTCACTTAATTATTTCTGATTAGCATCTGTCTTTACTTGGAGATACTATATATCGAATACGAAGTCCTACTCTGTAGTCACTGATTTAATTGGGTAATGTATCAATGCTTAAGTTCTACAGCCTCTTTGGTTGCTGCAGAAGTGTTTTCATTACTTTTGTAATTCTGCATTATTATATGTTTCCTGTCTAGCCATAATTAATCAACTGTTTCCAATTAAGTGCTGTAAATCTACAATGCTAAACAGACACTAGCTAATGCTTTGTGTCTGCCTTCAACTTGCTGCCATCTATTACTTCTAAAAAGAAAAATTCTTTTTTGACCTTAACCCATGAAAAACACAAAACAAAAAACCCAGCAATTACTTAAAACACTGTATAGATACCTTGCATTTTACCATCTGTAGAGAAATTGCTTCTGCCTTGCACAGTATATCTTCCACATCAATTTTCATGGACAATTCATTGATATGCTAAAATAAATCAATAAAATAAAATGATGATTGAAACTGAAACACTAGTATGTTCTACTATACAATTTATTACTTATATTACACTGTAGACAAAAATCCTTAAAATAAAAATATATACTACAAGTAAACAAGAAATTTAATATGTCTTTCATTACATCATTTCAAGTTTTAAATCTAAAACAGTTAATAAGCTTATGGAACATTAAATCCAGCAGTTGTCCCAAGTCTACTATGTCAAAGTTATAAGCAAAAGACATTTTTTTTAGAAAACTAAACTACAGAAAAGAGCATTAGTTGAATTTCCTTTTCTTCCTAATTAGCTAGGAAAAATAAGTAGCCAATATGTACTTATTGGACTGTCCTTCTCAGAGAGCCAGTCCTGGTACTGTTATTGGTAAAATTTAAGTTACTCAGGGGCTTCGGTAATGCTCCAAAGGAATGTTTTGTACATCAGTCCCACCAAAAGGAGGAAAGAGTCAAAATATTAAAATCTAAATTAAAGGAATCACTACCTTAAGTATTTCATTAAAGCCATAATGCTTTTCCATTATTTGCTGCTTTTCTGATTCCAGAATAGCACAACAGAGAAGAAGATGGAAATTTTTACATGGTAGTTCAGTCCACATCACCTATAAAAAATAGAACACCTGTTTAGTAAACTATACCAATTCTAAAATGCTCTCTTCACAGATACAGTGCTGACCTCTAAATGCCTTCTATGCAATGCAGAAGCTGTCTAGATGGGAGAGTCCACTCTTTTTCTAGTTAAGTGAAATGAGGTGTGGGGAAGGGAAGTCTCACCTTTACCTGCGAAATAACTAACATTACGTGTAACATTATGTGAATACAATGAATTCCAAATGTGGCTCCTTAGGTAACTACAGTAACACTGAGTCTAGCCAGTAAGATAAATGGCATGAATTAAGGAGCCACAGCCAAGAGGTTAAGGTGTAAGGGTTAGAGGCATTTTCAATATTTTTCTGACCCTTTACTTAAAAGTTTTTCACTTTTAAGTAACCTTCAGTCTCGTGGAGGAAGAGTGGTGGGTAGTGCTAAATTCTGGAAGTAAAGATGCACTTGTACATTACATGGAATAAAAAACACCCAGAGGTAGCTCCAATTTCTAAACATCATACTATGTAATGAACTCAGAGTATTCCTGATTATGACAAAAACTGAATGGACCACCCCAAATTTATACCCAAATGCATAAAATATTTTATCAATAGCTGCACTTCTTCCTAAGTTCCTTAAGTATAGGTAATGTCCTAAAGCTGAAGGTCTTAATTTCCCCCTGGTTAATGTACCTAATAATACCTTTCCTAGAAAAATCAAAAACTCGTGTAAACAATGCTATTAAAGCACACCTGAAATATTTTTTCTTCTTTCACCAAAAATAAATCAAGTTGGATACTTTTCATACTAAATCCAATTTTTGAAAGTTTAATTACAATGTAATTACTCTCAAAGGTTCCATTAAAAGTTCCAATTTATTGGTAAACACAGATTAAGAAATTATTCCAGCTACGTGGTAACTTTAAAAAAAGAAGTTGAAATACTAATTTAACAAAACTGATAAGCTTTAAAATACGATTCTAGGTTGAGAACATATGAGCTTTTCTTCTAATGTCAAACAAAGGAAGTGATGCCCCATAAGTCAGTGCATCACCTCCTCTAATGGGAGCACAGTCACCAGGAGCACAGGAATTGACTCCACCTGTAACAGCCTCGGAGGGCACTGGCGTTCCAGTGTAGACTAAGGCTTTCATTATCCAAATGGATTATTCTCCCAATTCTTTGGGAAAATTTCTGTCATCTTCATTTGTATAAAGATAAGGTAGCAATCAGTTGTTTTACCAATATTCTATTTCAAAAGCTCATCCGTCTGTTAACAATTAACAGATACGTGAGAAGAAAGTAGTAATTTTGTTTTTCATCAAGCAGTGCCCTGGGTGCAAAATGGAATAAAACAATATACACCAAAAACATGATGATGGGTATCGCTTAGAGTGGAAAGAGGAAAATGGGGCTTGGGGTGGTGAGCAAAGATGTGAGCTATATCCTTAAATGTTTTTTTCTTGGAAAGAAAGAGAAAAAACTAGAAGTAAGCAAGGCAAAATGTTTACATATGTTAAGTGTGAATAGTGGGATGTGTGTTATATTATTCTTCGTATTTTGCTCTCACTCAAATTTCTTTAGAAAAAAAAAAAAAGCCAAACACAAGTCAGTTCCCTCCCAATGCTTCAGACGGCAAATAAAGCGCTATCTCTAAGGACCGGCCTGACAAAACTTCCTTAACTCTGCACGAAGCTACACCAGAATGTGGCCGAGCCTCACATGAAGTCCCGTCTCCCAAGGAAAGAACACAGGCACAAATGGTCCACAGAACTGGTTCTGGGAAACCTACTGGCCCCAAGGGTTTGATTTACAGAAAAAAGCTCCAAAGACCAGACATTCAGTTCAAGATTGTTAATTTTTAAGGAGAGACCACAAACCACCAGGATTTCAGAACAACACTGCTTTAGAAATTCCAGTCGGGATATTACAATCTATTTATAGATACAAATGTTTATTTCAATAAATATTATATTTTAATAATAATTTAAGAACTTACCTCCCATAATCGGAGAATATCTAGAAAACTAAATTCCCTTTTAAATCTGATTAAAAGCCACCTGAAGCAGAAATAAAGGTATCCAGAGTCCTGGGATTCTACAGAAAGAAAAAAGAAATACTTATATATGGCTTACTCTTATGCTAATTATCTCAGAATACAATAAACTATTTCAAACTCAAATTTTTCTGTTCATCTTAGGCTATTAAAAGTCCTATAAATGTAATTGCCTTCTACTAATTCAAGGAAACAACTCAAATTGCAGGCTAACTTCTTTAAAAGAAACCATCACATAAGAACAAATACAGTCAACCCTCCATATCTGCAGATTTAAACAACTATGGATAGAAAAATATTTGTTAAAAAAATTTTTTCCCATGAAGTTTCAAAAGCAAAACTTGAATTTGCCACCTCTGGCAACTACTTACATAGCATTTACAACTATTTACAGTTTGATCCCACACTTTTAGTCCTCAGAGAAGCCCAGGCAACACTGGCAGGCTGTATATGTCTTTAAGAGTTCTCTACATTTTTTCCCTTTGAGTATTACCCTAAAATTTGCTGGGTAGAGTTTTGATTCACTAAACTTACCTAAGTAACTGCAAAATCCACTGTCCAACAACCGAAGTAAGGTACTTAGCTGAATTAGCTGGGTCTTCATGCCTTGCATTTGCTCTTCAAAATTTTGATGCTTTAAAAGGAAACAATTGTTGTCACATTAGTAATATTCAATGAACGCTTTACTGTATATAATCATTGGTAACTATGCCATGAGGATAAGGACAAATGTTGGACTTATACCACATTGGTTATATTTAAAACTCACAACTAATTAAAATGCTAAAGCAACATTAAAAAGGAGGGAAAGAGAATCTTTGGTCTTAAACTGAGGACTATTTTTTCACATGGGAAATAAACTTACCAAATCACTTTCACTGTTAAATATTTCTTTCAATTAACATATGAAATAAAATTAATTTTACCTTTAACATGGATCTCTCGCTGAAGAATTAACTAATTATCTTAGATTTGATGACAATAGGGAATCTATGAAGTCAAAACCATTTTCATGACAATGCTGAAATAATCTATGCATTTTGTGCTTTAAGTTCTCCCGCAAGTGTAAAAGCTGTATGATATGTGATACTGCACTGGACAGCACACAGGAGCAGATATGAAAGTCAGCCGTCTCTTACTGAACTGTTAAACCAAACATTAAAGAAAATGTAAAATGTAAAACAATCCCTCTTCTCAGTAAATTTTGTTTTGGAAAAGTTACTTTTCATTAAAAAATATACGTATGTTAAGGTATAATAGGTCTGTTATTTTTAAATGAATTAATAGATATTTATAAACTTCTCAGTATTAATTTTTCAGATGAGAAACGTCAAAAGACATAACCCACACAAACAAAAGCTCTAGGAATCCTTAATAATATTTACAAGTGAGAAGGGGCCCTAAGATCACAAAGTCTGAGACTGCTGTGGTTTACATGTTTTAAAAAATCTTCGAAGTTGAGCAGATTCCCTACCAACACTTCAGTCAAGGTTTGGGGGATGGAAGCACACCAAAATAAATGAAATGCTTCTTCGATGATTCTGACTCCTTTAACCCACGTTTCCTGAGCCCTCTATGGTGACCTACCACACTAACTTTGTGACAAGTGTAAGAACAACATCCCCTCCCTCAGACTTATTTTTTTAGTTTTAGAGACAATAATAGTGCTTTATTAGAAGTATCTATCAGATTAGAAACCACTCCTTCTTGGTTAAAAGAAAAAAATTAAGGGCTAGTGATTCTCAATAAACTGGCTTCTCTTTAGTGATTTAACGAACTAGTTTAATAGACTAATGCAAGCTTCTGAGATATAGTTTCTTCAGATTTCCCATATGGAACTCTAAGAGAAAGGCAGAATTAATTAACTCTTTGATTAACAGCATAGTTTTTATTGTGACGTGACTAAAAGCTAGAGTTGGTTTGGAAGTACCAACATCACCTAGCCATTGCTACCCACTCTGTTATAAAAAGAAGCACTCCCAAAATGACAGAAGCCAAAATGACAGAAGCTATTCCCGGAGAAAGGAAAATGAGATTAACAATGGATATACAAAGGGCCTCAAGTGTAACTGTAAATAAATACACATGTGCAGACATACACATACGTATGCAGGTATGCACGTATGTGTATGTGCGTACACATAGGTGTGTGTGTACAAACATGGAAAGGGGTGAGAGGGAAGGGAGGGACTGAATTACATGGCAAAATGAGTGGTGGGTATAAAAAAGTTCATTAGATCATTTTGCAAATATTTCCATAATATTTCAATAATAGACAAAGTCTACGCCTAAACCTACATTAGATGTGAGTAAATATCAACAAAGGACATCTACAGACACTGGATTCAGCCTCATAAAAGCAGTAAAAACTTACATGAAAATAAAGCTGTAAAGCAGAAGGGAGGAGTCAAACAGCAGCACAGATTCAAGGACACCAGAACAACAGCAATGCAGTGGAAAATAATCGTGCAGATTATTTTGATTACAACATGCTGCCCTTTTGTTCAAATATTACACAACAAAAGATGTTAGGAAATGGTATATTAAGAGATCTTTTTAGAATAAAAACTAGAAAAATCCCCAGACCACTCTCAGTGGAAAAGGCAAACAGAGAACATTTACTGTGAAAAAGAGAACAAAGAACTTGAAACTTCATACACAAAAATGACAAACAGACCGTGAAGTGTGCATTACAGATGTTCAGAAAGTAGTCTTCACATCTGAGACCTAAAGACATGCACACATATGCATATATGTGTGTATTTGGCATCATAAGCCAATATATTTGAACATGCCAATATTAGCTCAGTTGTATGAAAACTATTATTGTAAAAAAACTAAACGCAGTATGCCTGGCTAATTCTTGGAATACCTACTCTAAGTAAAGGTCTAAACTAAGCACTGGGGAAATATTCATGTGTTTATTCTACGAAAATCAGCTGAACAAAAAAGCCTCATGTCAGGCATTAGGAAAATTCTGGAAGCATATCAGAGAACTAGTTAAACAAATACATGACCCCTCTTACCAAGGAACACACTAGGTCTAGTGAAAAGAGGATAAACAACAAAAACAAAAGGAAAGCAGACAACAGTTTTCATACAATTAATATCAGTTGTACAGACCTTTATAACAAATGCCTCAGGTTTCTAGAGCACTTGGGAGTAAATGGAACTAAGGAGGCAGGTAAAAATCAATCAATCAATCAATCAATCAAAAAGGGAAGACAAACTATGATATTACCAGGCTACTACTGCAATTAATAATCTTTCCAAATAATCCAAAAGCATTAAATCATGGTAAAGGACTACATAATTAGATATTTTTAAATAGGAAAAGAATAGTTTAAAACCATCAAATCTTATCAAGTATGGAAAAGAACTAGAAGTGAGGATGAGTTGGAACCATGGATAAGAAACTTGAGGAAACAGATAAAATTGGGGCAAACTGGAAGGGAAAGAAAAACAGGCAGGCAAGAGGGGAAGAACAGAAGTAACTGAGATGAGAAGGGCACCACTTGCAAATCCCCTATCTGCATCCCAGACTCTGTGTTACAGGGAAATATACTATATGATTACACAGTCAAAATCTTCACCCTCCTGCAAGCGAGCCATTTCAGTACCTGATATCAAGGCCCAACATCAAGTATATTAGTTTTATTCTGAAACAGTACAGTGACCTATGTGGCCAGGTCTTTGGATTTCCTATGCCTTTATCTCCTCTTAGTCCCTACACTTTCTTTTCCCCCTTTCTAACAGATTGCTTGAGAAGACTGTTCTGTTTTATTTTCCTGTTAATACTCTTTCTGTGCTATTGTCCTAGAACTCTGTCTCCAAGATATATCAAAGATAATAGATAAAATGTTCTTTGTAATAATTGTATATATAGACACAGTACAACACTAATAATCGCATGCTTCTGAAAAAACTAAGAAAGTGTCAATGTTACAAATAGTTCAAACACATCTGGAGAAAAATCAGTCACTTATAATAAAAAAATCCAAAATGTTCACAAAAGGTAAGGATATTACTTGGCATGACTAAGCTTTATCTCTGAAACAGATGATATGAAAGTTCAACTGCTTCGCAAGAACTGAATTCATCTATTTCATCAATATTCTACAATGAATCATGGCTCTTCGGCAGATCATACGCACTTACCGATACTAAATCCTGATTATTCCTGTTCTACAGACATATACTATCTACTTTTTGTATTAAAAACAATACCAGGACTTCCAAGCCTCTTGAAAAGACTTGAAAAAAGAAACAAACGAATGAACAACACAGAGCAATTTTTTTTTAAGTTCCACCGTAAATGGCTAAATATAAATATCAATCTTACACGATAAGATTATACAACTACAATTTTCAAAATTAGTTTGATTAAAGGAAAGAATCTATTCTTACCATTTGGTCCATGTAGGAGGCAAAGCACCAAAAGGCATCCACTTCATTTTCCATCACATATAAAACAGGGGAAAGTAAATCACTCATTCCTTGCACATACCCTAAGAAGAACAGAAAAACTAATTATGTCTCTAAAAACCTAAGCTTTATGTATCCTTCTGTGCGTATTATCACCATTTCACTTTAAATCACATCTTTTCTTTGGTTTCAGAAACTGGTAGATACGGAAGTTTGTAAACACGGTGGAGGAAATCCCGCGATCAGGTGAGAAAGATGAGTTGTTTTAGACCAAGATGTCAAGCAGGTATATAATGGCTAGTGTAGATATCACTATCAAGAATGGTAATAATATTAAAAAATAATATGTAAAAGCATCATGAGAAAGAAGAAGGGTGAAGAGAAAACCCTGAGAAGTATCAAATGTCAGAATACATACTCAAAGGGATATTTGTGAAGGAACAGTCAAGAGGAAAGGGGGAAAAAGCCATGGAGAAGAGTGTTGTAAAAGTCCACGCGGGAAGAAAGCTGCAAGATCACCAAGCTGCCATGAGTAAGTCTAGCAAAATAAGAACTAAAAAGGGTTCAACTGCTTTAGCAACCAGCTTATTGGTAATCTACACAAAAGAAGTCACAACAAAATTATCTCTTTTAAATGGTCGTATTCATATTCTTTTCTCTTTTTTTTTTTCTTTTGCTGTTATTCTATATCCAATTAATGCTAGCAAATGAATTTAATCCAATCAATATTCTGTACCTAAAACTACCACTTTAACCACCTTTCTCTTGATGCTCTTATAATTTCTCAGTCACGCCACTAATTTACAGCCTTTGGTTAAAAAGAAAATTGGGAAGTTAAAGAATCAGGTCCCTCACTTAAAAAACAAACACGAAGTCTTAGTTTTGCTTTTCACCTGACCATGTCAAGCTTCTTGTTTCTTAGTTTTATCTTATCCTCAATTTTCTTAAATGTTTTACAATTAGATTTCAGACTTAAGACACAGATTCTTGAACCAACAAAGGGACAAGGGCCATACTAAGCCTTTTCACATACATATTTTATCACTCAACTCTGGTACCTTTTTGTACACTTGTTAAAGTTACATAGAGATTTTTTCCCAACGATAGCTTGGGGAGTCTGTGGAAAATAAGTCTTTCACTTATCTGCAGAACCAAAGCTTACATTAAAATCATTCATCAAAATCTATGTGCAATGAATCCACTTAAACGGCACATATTTTAAAAGGCATGGAATATTTCTGCTAAAAATTATATACAATTTTATATCACTCTTCCCATTTTGGAAGAAAACTTTAAAAATGACCCCAGGAAGCATACAGGCTAAAGTCTCTTGAGAAAATTCAGATTAAAAATATAACATGAGAGTGAGTAGATACAGCTAAACCTAATTACCCCACCACCACCAAAAAAAAGTATAATAGAGAGACACTCAGTTCACTTCAATCTCCTTAAAATAAAAGTTTAGCTCCATCTGCTCTTAGCTTCTGCCCTAATCTACTGCTATATCTAGTCTTTGCCAACCTCACTATGCCTACACTGTACCCTGGGGGAAAGTATGGCTCTACTCACACTGGCACAAACAACACGTGGGTTCCCAAGGCAGGCATCCAATTTATTACAGTACCAAACTGTGGATTTAACAAGACATTTGCAGAAAGGGGCCAGAAAAAAAGTGGCATACAACATGGTACCTAAATGAAGCATTTCTAATGCTTACAAATGTATTGCAGATGTTTTTAAATAATACACACTTGTGATGATTAGTTTTGTGTCAGTGTGAGTGGGCCACAGGATGTCCCCATGTCTGGTTAAACAGTATTTCTGGGAGTACCTGTGAAGGCGTTTCTAGAAGAGATTAGCATTTGAACTGGAAAACTGATTAAAGCAGACGGCCCTCACCAACGTGACAGGGCAACATCCAACCCGGTTGAGGGCCTGAACAGAACAAAAAGACGCAGGAAGACTGAACTTGCCCTCTGCCAGGCTGGCTGAGCTGAGCTGAGCTGAGCCATCAGCTCCTGCCCTCAGTACTCCTGGTTCTCATACCTTCAGACTCAAAGGAATGGTACACCACCCGCTCTGCTGCTCTCAGACCTTCAAACTACACCACCAGCTGTAGATCTCAGACTGTGGGACTTCTCAGCCTCCATGATTATGTAACCCAATCTCTTATAAGAAATCTTTTTCTTTCTTTACTTCTTTTCCTGATTAATACAACACTTTTAAGAAAGGAGTAAGTAGGTTGGAAGGAGAACTAAACTGTTATTATCAGAACTTTCCCACATGGGAATGACACAGTGAAAGCAATGACAAACATAAAGGCTAAACCAATTAAAGTATGAAGGAAATTTGATCTGAATTCAACAAAGCGCAAAAGAGTACTTTACTGGCTGTGACTGTATATGGTCTATAACAGAAATATTTCAGAGTACGCTATTCAAAAGAGTTACAAAGCACCTTTCCCCCTAGGGGAAAAAAGTGCTTTATTATAAAATTATAATGAATGAAAATTTCTAAGAAGCTAACTTAATCCTTTAAGTCTTCAGCTTTCACGTGGGATCACTACCATATTTCCCCTGTAAGTCTTAGCTGAAGCAAGTAGTCGATTTAATCTTCATATTCTGGTTGCTTTTAATCTGTTTTATTTTGTACATGATGTTCTTTGGGATATGTCATGAGTTGTGGGGGTGGAATTAATGTACAAATTCCTTTTAATTAAAGAAAGATTAAAGCTGTTTAAATTAGCATTCAGTGCCACTCACATTTTGTACTAGTGCTAACTGACGTACATCTTAATCAGCACTGCTACAATTTCTGAAGTAGTTCCCCCAAATTATTTTCATAGCAAAGCTATTTCAGTGGGGGAGGTGTGAGAAATGAACTCCTTATCATTCTAGTGTACACATTCTTACAGAGAAAATGTTCATTTACATATAGGTCAACTTTCCAGGTTAACTGAAGCTTAGTCCTTAGAGTATCAAATGAAAAAAAGAAATCTTTAACAGTTAGAAATCATTTTTTTTTGACTAGACACTCTCCTGCCTTCTCACATACAGTATTTTGAGTATAATTTAATCATTCATTGCTTATTCAGAGTCATGATCATGAAAATACTGTTTAAAAAAATACTCCCAGAAAAACGTGTAGTGTGTTTACACTAACTAAAAATTATTTTTCCTTGAGTTCTTCTGTCTGCTTTCAGTAATTTTTGTCTTCTTCCTCACTATTAATGAGACTATATTCAATGCAAATACACCTACAACTATGGGGTAAGAAGCCAAACAACTCAATATGACAGAAACACCTCTAAGAGTAAATTTACAGCCTAGGTGACTTCACTGTGAGTTTAAAAATTGTGAAATTTGGTCCACTGCTTTATGAAAACTACCCTGGCTTCTCACAAGGCCAGAGTTTAATAAAAAAACTTGGGTATGTTTCAGATAACTTAAGCATTTCACTAGAAAGAATGCTGGATTAATACAGACAAATGAAAACAGCAATTTATCCAGTTAGCTGGTCTGGGACTATGCCCTGAAGAATCTGAGTATTCAGGGAACTCCTTCTGAGAATATGCATTAATTCTTTTCTCAAAAGTACCATCTGAGAGTACAGGGGGCAATGCCACTTGTCCCCCAGGACAATAACCCAGTTCCCTACAGAAACTAAGATGGCAACGGCTCCGGCTGCTGCATGTGCAGAGGCAAGAACACCAGCCTGAAATAAAGACCAGGCTCTCCATCACCAATCCAGTATTTACTACTTGTGCTACCCTGAGTCACTCTCTAAATCAGTATAACCTTACTCATAAAATGGGGATCATTTCCCCACTTCTTTAGAACACTAATACAATCAAAATCAAAACTGAGAATGACTCTGTAACCTGAGAAGCACTCTAATAATATGTTTTCAGTCATCATTACAGATGTCACAGACAGGACTGACTAGATTTTACATTTCAAAGAGCAATCTGTGATCTTCAACTACCATCCCCAAAGAGGCTAATACCTCCAGATCCACAAGAGAGATTACTTCTTCCCTTAGTTTACTTGTAACAGGAAGCCAAAAATTCACATAGGTATAAACAATGAAGAAAATGCACCTGTAATTAAGGTTAATTTGGCTTTAATATGACAAATACCCAATTATCTTCTCTTCTCCAAAAGACGTCTCAAGCTTTATGAAGGTAATCTGAAAAACATCTACTTTCACTGTCCTCTCCTTGGAAGTCACTAACACTGGTAGGTAACTCAAACTTTTCCATTATTTATACTTGTTTAAAAGTTGATGCTTAGGGAATGTATTGGTCCTTTAAAAACACAGCTCAAGTACTCCTGACCCTTAAAACATTGGTTTCTTAGGTTTTCTATCCCTTAGCATCACTTCTCCATGAAATCCCCCATTCCCACCTCCAGCCCGTCCGTCCAAGTCAATCTTCATGGAGATCAGACTAACCGAGAAAAGACAGTCAAGTTCCACACACCTTAGGTAATTACCTGCACTGCTTGTCTATGATACCAAATTGGCACTTTTCTTCACAAGGGAGAAAGCATATCAAAAAAAAAAAGGTTCCCAAACTTTCTCAGTTCACAGTATCCTTAACAGCTCAGTAATCTTTTTCCCAAGGCACCTCAGGCTCAAAAAAACTACAAATACTCCCATTTATTAAATAGATCCAAACAATGTAATAAATATTTATGTCCTAGGAACTTAGCACCTGTTGGGCACTACACTACTTCTCAAACCTTGGAATTCAATTGGAGACCACCGTCCTTATCTATTTTCACACAGTTACTTGCTTATCACAGCAGGGGCAAAAACACTGCTTTGCAAAGTTATAACCTCATCAGAAGGCATTTGGCGATCTAATGCTAAAACTCTGAACTACTTTAGCTAGTACTTAAAGCAGCATCCTGCAGATGTCACCATATTACCCTCCAATATTTAAAATATCCCACACTGTCCCCATGAATTCACTGCAGCAACCCAGTGCTCCTTGGTGCACAATTTGGGAACCATAGCCTTTTAAGTTTCCAGTCCTCTGTGGAACAACCCCTATAAAAACGAGGCCACAGAGCTTTTACATACATTTAAAGGGCTAATAAATTTAAATTCTAAAATAAACATATACAATGTCTTTAAATTAGAATACTAGAGGAGAACTTACCTAAATCAAAATCATACATACAGTAGGTCATCAAAATGTCATGAAGCAAAATCAACCCTGGATTATCTTGGCCTTCATAAAACTTGTTTGTTCGATCTGTTCTGTTAACATCTTTTTCTGAGGAAGAAAACCATCACATATTTGAAAACCTTTGGAGTAAAAGATTTTTCATAAATCTCACATCTTACAAGAACATAATTATTTCTCTTGTTAATAATTTTTCTCGCTTGCTGAGCTTTTAGTTAATGAAAAAAATCCAACAAATTCCATTTTAGATACACAATAAAATTAACATTTTGGAATATTTTTCCAAAGTCAGTCCACCTCCTTTTGGGTATATTTTAAAATATTTTTCAATTTTTATCTAAACATAGAAATCTTTTAATTGAATAGTAAGAAATACTTTCAATTAATTAAGACCAACACCTAGTAATATTCACATTAGTTAGCAATAAAAATACCAGTCGTGAATGAATGTGATACAGTAGTTTCTGAAAACAGTAATGAAAAAAGCTACTATGCAATCAGGCGCAATCACAGGGATTTGTTTCGTTCATAATTGCTATCAACTTCTTTGTCATATCCCCAAATCAGCTTTAGGATAAATTACTTCCTTATTCTCATGTATACATTATTCAGTTTACATATAATTATAAGCAATTTATTTTAATTGTGAAAAAATAAAAATCCCTATTTTTCTGGAAATGATTTCATGACATTAAAAACAGGTTTGGAAACATCACCAGGACTATATCCCAGGCTGTCAAGACAAATTCAACTCACAAACACTGATTCCTACTAGATGTATCTTGTTGTGAAAGACTAAACAACTAAAAATACTTTCCCCAAACTTGAATCCCTCAATAATTAGGAAAAATAATTCAAAGAAATTCAAAGTGATGAACTTACTCTATAATCAAATTTTGTTTAAAAGTTATAACTGAGTTGTAACTTTCCCCCAACCCCTGGCCCATTAAGCTGAGTAATTTGAAAACACTTTCTCAAGAACTGTTGTGAAGAGATGGGGAGGTATTTTACAACAAAGTAGAATCTAACAGAGCATGACCTGAGTTTAGATTCTGTAAGGGCATTTAAAAAATCATCAAGACAATATTCTAGCTTTCTGTTAAAATACATTCCATTTGATTCTATGAATGTAAGCACACATCTCTAGAACTGTGGATACATTTTTCAAATAAATAAGGAAAAGCAATACCAAAAAAAAATCATGCTATCAATGGCAAATTTCATTTAAAAGCATCAAAATGTTTCATTCTCTTACTATAGTTGATAGTTATTTTTTATTAATGAGTTATTTTTTTATTAACTCAAGCACAATTTACATAGAGGATCTGCCTTAACAGGTGTTTTAAACACAGTAAAAAGTCATTTGTACCCTCATGAACTATCTGTATTTCTTTCCTCTTAAATAGATATTTAGTAATGATACGCCAGGCAGAAGACAAAAAGACTGAAGAGAAGCACAACATGCCAACGGCTCCATTTCACACTCACCATCACTAACCTCTGGGGGACCCCTGACACTGCGGGGCAATCATGCTCTTCCCCTCGTGCATTCCCTCTCTCTGCATTCCCTCTCTCTATTTATATAACTGTTTTATGTATTTTCCTCTCTCCTCAAGCCTCCAACATGTCATCTTCTCCCACACCTTAGCTCTGAGGATCTTCCTTCCCATTTCTGAGAAAACGGAAGTTATCCAAAGAGAACTTAGTACTTATCACTAACATTCCAAAAAGATGCCTGGTGATTCTAACATGCAGCCAAAAGTTAGGAAGCAATGCTCTAATGGCTTGGATTCCTGGGCCTTCTTATCTGCTTCTCTTTCCCTAGGTGACATCATCTATACCCATGGGTGTTTATACTGACAATACCCAAATTTATATATCCTACCCAGACTACTCCAGATTATTCAACTAGCCATTGACATCCCATTTGTATGTTTCACTTTAAAATATATATCTTAAAGTGAAACATACAAATGGAGAGAGAGAGAGAGAGGGAGAGGGAGAGGGAGAGGGGGAGAGGGAGAGGGGGGGAGAGAGAGAGAGAGAGACAGAGACAGAGACATCTAATTTAACTTCATTATACCCCTACTATCAAGCATCTCTTTTTTAGAGAATAGTTATTCCCAGGTAAGTAGCTATTCAATTCTCAAATACTGACAAAATTTACTATCTGGAGTCATTTATTTAATTAAAAAATGAAATACATGCCTATTAAGAGGTGTGGGGGTATATAAACCAAAGCCTCTTAACTATAGTTATCTCTGAATGACAGAAACAAAAGTAATTTTTATTTTTCTCCTTTTTGCTCATTTAGAATTCCTAACTTTTTTATAATACACACCAGATGTTCCTATAATCAGGAAGACAATTTTTAAATGAAATTAACAAGCAAATAAAGTTACAAACTTTTGTTTTAATTCACATTTTAGAACTCAAAATGAAATATATCAGTACTTACAAATATACTGACTGAATTCATACTCCTACTGGAAGATGAACAGCCAAGAATATTAGACACATATTTTAATGTACTCTCCAATTCTGATTTCTCATTTTTATTGAAGTATAGTTGATTTACAATATTAACATTAGTTTCAAGTGTGTAACATAGTGATAATATTTTCATAGATCATATTCTATTTAAAGTTATTACAAAATAATGGCTCTATTTCTCTGTGCTGTATGATATAGCCTTGTTGCTTATCTATTTTAAACATAGCGGCTTCTGTATCGTAATTCCCTAACCCTATCTTGGCCCACTCCTCTCCCCACTGAAAACCACTAGTTTGTTTTCTGTATCTGTGAGTCTGTTTCTCTTTTGTCATATACATCTGTTCAACTGTATCGTTTAGATTTCACACGTAAGTGATAAAGTGTTTATCTTTCTCTAACTTATTTTACTAAGCATAACACTCTCTAGGTCCACCCATATTGCTGCAAATGGGAGAGTTTCATTGCTTTTGGGGGCCGAGTATTATTCCATCGCGTGTGTGTACGTATCACAACTTCTTTATCCATTTGTTGTTGATGGACACTTAGGTTGCTTCCATATCTTGGCAACTATAAATAACTGGGGTATGTGTATCTTTTCAAATTAGTGTTTTCATTTTCTTCAGATATATACTTAGGAGTGGAACTGCTGGATCAGATGGTAGTTCTTTTCTTAGTTTTTTGAGGAACCTTCGTGCTCTTTTCCATGGTGGCTGCACCAGGCTCCACTTAGTTTTCAATGAGAATTATTCCACTATGCAGATGTATTTTTGATGTGTTTGTGGGGGAAGGTAAGTTCTGAGTCCTCCTACTCTGCCATCGTGACCTCCTCCCCTCTGAGAAGAAGTTTTATGTCCTCCATTATTTGGCCCAAACTCACAACAATGCCAGTTTCCTTAGAGGGCTAGAGAGTCAGATAGAGGCTTTGCAGCTAGAAAGAGTGCCCAAATCACACTGCCAACGCTGCCCTAGGTGGCTCTATGTATTTTCACAGTAAGAATCTTTGCCACAAGCCTCTGATTTCTTTTTTGACCCCTAACTCTGTAGCATTTACATTCACTTCTTAAATCTTATCAAGGCTTCATGTAACCCTCTCACGCATTTTCAAAATTAAGAAAAAATTACCGATAAGACTTCTATAATCTCTTAACCTCGAATTTCTCCTCTCTTGTTCCTCGCTGACAGATTTCCACTGTAGTTTCATCCTGAAGTATTCATCACTATAGAAAACAATTTACACTAAAGTTATTTGAACACTTTAAAAAAACTTTAATGTATCAAAGCATTTATGATGCTAGTGAGATGTAAGTTTATAAATATGATAGCGAAGTATTTAAAATTATGATAAATTAGTGGAAAAAAGAAAAAATAAAATAACCTTATATATGTCATAAACTTTAAACTACTAGAATAATTTAGGTATGATTTTAAGGAAACATTTACTTCAATCCTTAATATCATACCTAAAATTATTCTAGTCATTAAATATTTAAACCACTAAAATTTCTGAGTAACTACAAATACAAATCTACAAGATTTTTTTTTATGACACATAAGAGCTCCATTTCCCAACCAGTTTATTGCAGACACTCAGTAATGTCAAAATGTCTTAGAAGGACTGGCAAATGTGTTGAAAAAAGAAAAGACTGAGAGTTTGAATATACAGATGATTCAAAGTGAGCTTTAAATCAAAAGCTAGACTGACAAACTGGGAATAAGGGTATCTGCAAAGTTGGTCTATATTTATTTTCAAGTCTGATAAATTACTTTAAAATAGAAACATACTTCGAAAAAAACAAAACAAAACTAGAAACATACTTCGAAAAAAACAAAACTTCGAAAAAAACAAAACAAAACATAAGTTTATGTTATAAGAGCACAGGAAAATAAAGATAATTAACCTAAACAGCAAATTCACTTATGAGCCATTTTTATAATTTCATAATAAATTGTAAAATCAATCAAGGTGAATGAGATACATTAAAAAAAAACCTACCTAAATACATTTAAAATGTTGATACAAGGACACCAGAATTTTTTTTACCATCTTTCTACAAATTCACCAATGTAACTACAACGAGATCATTTTAAGTGTTTCTGGTCTGAAATACTACGGTGCTCATAACATTTAAATTCAAACAGTGAAAATAAAAAGATTTCCCATACCCTGGTATACTCCAATTTGTATGGGTGAGTTACTTAGATTTCTCTGATGAACACACAAAAGACCACTACTTACGTTTTTTGTTTTTGTAATTGAGTTCTTTCCTCTTTGGTACTGTCCCAAGGAAAATAACCCAGAAGAAATTTCCATGCTTGTTTTCTCAACGCATGACTAAGTCCCTGAAGAAAATATGCATGTTAAACACACTCATAAAAAAGAATTCAATAGTTTAAGTTTGCAAAACTTGCATATAAACAGAAAAACCGATATTTAAGGGAGAGTTTTACAATCTTATGGTTACTGGAGGGAAAGGTGTGGGAATGGATAAATCTGGGAGTTCGAGATTTGCAAATATTAGCTACTATTTATAAAAATAGATTAGAAACAAATTTCTTCTGTGTAACACAGGGAACTATATTCAATATCTTGTAATAACCTTTAGTGAAAAAGAATATGAAAATAAATATATGTATGCATAGGTATGACTGGGACACTATGCTGTACACCAGACTGACACACTGTAACTGACTACACATCAATAAGAAAGTTTTTAAAAACTAAAGAGTTTTACACAGGCATATCTCGTTTCATTGCGCTTTGCTTTACTCCGCTTCTCAAATACTGCGTTTTTTATTAAATTGAAGGTCTGTGACAATCCTGTGTCAAGCAAGTTTATCAAGTGCCATTTTTCTAACAGCATTTGTTCACATCGTGTCTCTGTATCACATTTTGGTAATTCAGTATTTCAAACTTTTTCACTAGTTTTTTATTTGTTACGGTAATCTGTGATCGGTGATCATTGTTGTTACTACTGTAATTGTTTTCTTGTGTTTTTTAATTAAAATATGTACTTTACTTATAAAATATGTACTTTACTTTCTTAAGACATAATGCAATTGCACATTTAATCAATTTAATACAGGATAGTGTAAACACAATTTTTATATGCACTGGGAAATCAAAAAATTCATGTTGCTTGCTTTATTGCAGTGTTCACTTAATTGCAGTGGTCTAGAACCAAACCCACAATTATCTCTGAGATTTGCCTATACATAAGAGTAACTCCATTCAGTGAATACCACCTTGGTTTTGACTTTTAGATTCTGAAGATGTAGGCAGCTAACAGAAAGCTCAAACAATGAAGGGTATACAGTAGACTGTACAGCAGAAAGTGTAACTGATTTGATTAGTCTCTCTAAGCCCGATCTCTACTGGATAAGGCAACACCACTGGTACACAAATGCATCCTTCACGTACACAATCCACAGGACCTCAGGTAAGGATGAATATCTACCCCCAGGCTTAATGGTATACCCCTCTAGCCCAACCCGTGGGGACATCACCAGCACCTCACTCTGTCCTACAGGGATTTTAAGGCATCACTTTTTTAGGAGTGCTCCTCTCCGACCTCCAAAGGAGAAAAGGAAGGAAAACTTGAATAACAGCAGTTTAAAATACTAACGCATTTACCCCTCTAAATATCATCTGCTTCATATTATCTACATTTAAAATTCTTCCTTCAGAATCAATGTTCTTAGTCCATTCTTCCAATGATACTGGCTCTCTCCTTTGAACAACAGGTCGTTCTCCCAAATCAATCTGAGAAGATAGGCAAAAAGAAGTACACTTTTAACAGGCGACATGAAATCAAGACATACAGAAAGTAAAACTAAAATATTATTACTTAGACATAAGTTCTAACATTTCGAATATCTTCTCTTATTTTCCAATGTTTAGTTTATAAACTGTAATAGTTAACATTACACACAATTCCCCTCCCCCTACTAAACACATAAATAACTGGGTTATAAACTCAGAAACAGAAAAGCATTTGCTATTTGGGGTTTCGATTACCAAGTATAGAATATTCAACATCTAAATTCTAAAAGAGACTCTTCAAACTAAATGGTATAGCTATATTATTAAAAAAGAGAATATTATTCCATTTATCATATTCTAAAATTAGCTTTTCTTCCAAGCTAAAACTTGTAGCTCTTAGAATTGATTCATGATCCATTAGCTCTACTTGACATTTTCTACAGTTTTTTATTCAATTAACAGATGTTGGTAATTTTAAAATGCCCTCTGCAAGATAAGCCCTTTAATTAGCTAGTACAATTTAGATATTTATAATGTTCTAACTATGTGCAGCCTAGAACTGCAGCAAATTCAAGTCCTGGTGAGCATATACAAAGATTTGCCATAATTCAAGGCCAAAATCCATCTTACTTAAAAAATAAAAGATTCACACAAGAATAAAAGCACTAGAGAAGTGTCCTGGTTAGCTGCCTTTGCAGACTGCCTGAGAAAACATAAAAATTAGGAAGAGCTAGGGAAAACATTCAAGCTTACTATTACTCACTGCTATGCACTCAATGAAACAATCTGTTCATTATTATCAAAAAGTCATCAAAGAAAAGAGATCCAATGAACAGAAAAGTTACTGTAGTAATTAATGAACAAGAAACCAAGAATTTGGTGGCAGGACAAGCTTTAGTTGTTAGATATATTAGTTAGCAAAAAGTTATAAAAAAGGTTTATGAGAAAGAGGCAGATTTAACCAAAATGGAGTTTCTACTTCTACAGCATTCCGTACATGCTTAAAAAGCATTTCTCCTATTAAAATATAAAAGCTATTAATATAAATACCACTCACTCTTGTAACGACTTCAAATCCTGGTTCTTCTTGTTGATTTATCTTTAAACCTGGAATAGCATCGCTAAGAAAATCTGCCATCTCTGAAGGTGGTCGCTGATGTGTAGAAGGATCGCTGCCTCTCAAACTATCAAAAATGTAGTTTGTGACTTTGGAAAATCCTACCATAGTCGCTGTGTAAGGATCCTTTTTAATTTTCTATGTAGTAGGAAGAAAAATATTGGCATAATTAATTCAAATAACGAATAAAAATACTGCCTGATGGCAAAAGAGCAGACATTTTTTAAAAGAGGGGAAATCAAAACTAAAACAGAGTGTTCTAAGATTAATTTTTTTTTTCTGAGAAGAAAAATTTAAATTTTCTAAGCCAATTTTTTCATTTGGTTAAAACAGTACATTAAATGGCAAGCTAATGCTACTGATTGAATTGCAGATAAACAAATCATTTGCAGGCTTCATTCAATCTGCATACACCAAAAATATATGCAGTGCTTACTTTCCACTGGTGAATGGCCCACAACAGCTTTCTTCTGTCTAGCAGTCCTGCCTTTACAAAAAAAAATATTTCTTGAAGTGTGTAGTACCACACTAGTCTAACACAAAATACTCGATAGCTAAGTTTAAACACTCACAATATTTAAATATTAGTTGACATTTTAATCTAATTAGATAACCAGTGAAACATGTCAACAAGAGTAATTTGTTCTGGACAATGCAGTCCTGGAAAACAGTTTAAAAAAAAGGTTTTTCTACTGCTAGAGTTATTTCTAAATTCCAAAGTATCTGCTTATTCATATTTAGCAAAAACAGTTACTTCTTAAAGGTCAATCTTTAAAATTATTATTTTCACAAATAAGAAAAACAGTTTCCTCATTTTTAATTTTAATCAGTATTTAGCTCTCTTGCCCTCCTTCCTAAAAAGTTCCCTCTTTATCTCCAGAACCAAGAAGACAGTATCTGGGACAAAGTAAGCACTCAAAACATTTGTTGAATGAATAAGTGAATATATGAATGAAAAAACAACCATTGCATTAGTTTACATAGAAATCTGCGTGAAAAATAAATTAACCTTATTTCTGCCTGTAGTTAAGGGCACATTTTTTGCCAAATGCAAGAATATACTCAAATACTTTAAGAGGAATTAAGACTTTCATGACCCCAAATGAATACACTTAAACAGAAAATAAAAATTCAAACCAGCTTCTTGTCTAAGTTTATCATCAATGAATTCAAAGTGGCTTACCCAATGACTTTTGACCTAATCAATGAAAGCTGTGATAATAAAAATCTGATGTCCAATTTCAGTTCTGATAGAGGGGAAAATTGCCTTAATGGTAATTAAGAACCAAGAAGGCTTCTGAGTCTTACAAATAATATGATACATATTATTATTTCTACAAAATTACAGAGAATAGTTCCATGAAGTTTAAACACACACAGACACCTCATTCTGTATAATCTCTGAGAAAATGAGAGGTAGAGGTATATAAAATAATGGGAGTCAGGTTAACAGATTAATACAAGACAGACTTAAGAAACACACTTGTATTAGTCCATACGCTGGCTCATCAAGAAGATTTTCAAAAGACTGTGAAAGACTCTTATTCTGACAATTCACAAGAAGCGTCCTTTTGTCCTGCGGAGATCTGTAATAAAAAGAAGGGATTTGTAGAAACTACTAACACGCTATCAGTCACTACCTAAATAATTACTAATGCATAGTTATTTTTCCTTAATAACAACAAGAAAAATTTTAAATGCCCAGTTATAGAACTGTTTCCCATTAATACAATATTAGCAAGTACTTAGTAATTATCTTAAGTGAATTCCAAAACTACATGAAACATTAAATACTAATTTTTAACAAAAATAAAAGGGATGAAGTATATTTTTATTCAAGGTGAAGTCGAGGACTAAACTGTAATGAACCAAGACCCCCGTTCAGAATTACAGCAGAAAAGCCTTACAAATATATATTCCCTTATTACCATAAGATTATATCTCCTATCATAAAGAAAATCAAAACACACTTAAGGATTCCTCAGTATATAAAATATGTAAACTATAGGAAGATGTCCTATTTTGAAATAGTTTCCAACTTCATTCCACAGCTTGGAAGTATTGCAATATAAAATGTTAAAAAGATAAGATATGATAGATTATTTGTTAAAGGTCATTAATTATGCTAACCACTATTATAAATACATGAACATATTCCACAAGGTTGTAATGTACAGTTCAGGTAACAGCATGTTTTTAGATCTTGCTTATTAAGCTCTGGACACAATTCTCCCTATTTCCCAATAACTACAGAATAAATAAAATGCTCTCCAAATGGACATCTGTCTAATGTGAAGTAATCAAATGAATTATCCAGTCTTTTTTCTATTCAGTAAGTTTTATAACTTAGTTAGTCAGCTGTAATAAATCCACAACTTTTGTGTTTAAAAATAAAAATTAAATGTATTATTTTGCTGCTATCAACTTCTAGTTTATTACAAATGTCTGAGATAAGAACTTTAATAAAAGTTATCTCCTCTCAATTCTAACACAACAGGATGCAACAGCAAAGCTAGGGGGGATATGAAATCCAAAACAGGATTTTATTCTTAGTCAGAAACAGCACTCGATCTTCAGAGACAATAGTAGCTTAATAAGCCCCTTGGCTTCTTTAAAGAGCTGCGGTTGAGTCATTTGAAGTAGGAAAAAAAAAATTACTTTTAAAACATTCAATTTCCATTAATCACCATTTTTCTGAATACTTTCTGAGGTCATGTTTAATATGAAGACCTACAGGTTCTCGCAAGGCACTTCTTAATAACAGGTCAACTTTTAAAGGCAGCACCAGAAAAAGAAAAGTAATACATAGGAATATAGGAACGTATTTTTTTCCTAGCACAGTGCTGCTGGTGCTATGGTTATTATTTTTTCTTAACAATGAATTAAGTCAAAATTTTTCTTTAAAATCCAAATAAAAAATATTCATGAAAGTCAAAACACTAGGTATGCATGTAGAAGGGGAACACATGCAGTCTTCAGTTATCTGTGCTCAGCTCACTGTTACGACTCCAGCTCTCAAACTATAGTCACCAAACTGGAGAGGGAAGAAGAAATGACTGTTCAACCAACCAACAACCACAGATACTTTTTTTTTTTTTTAAAGGAAGGATTTATTTTTTATACCTAATGCTCTTGTGATGAGGCTGGGGGAAGTCACGTAAGGCTTGGTTGCCCCTAAGGAAATCAACAAAGCATTTTTCAAAGTATTTCAGTAAGAGGACAAATAATATGTTCCCTAAGCAACTGCCGAGCTCACACGAGGGCTGGCACTCCAGAATATTGTTGCCTTTCCACCCGCCAGGTCATCACGTTGATTTAATCTGATAAGATTACATATTATGTATTTATAAATATTATATTTATATATTCTGGGAATACCATGGATTCTAGGAAGTTGAACGCTCATGAAAACATTATTGAAGACTTTCAAACTCATTGCAGCAGTAAGACAAAACTTTTAATAATGCTAACATCAGCAATTCTATTAGATCCTACTAAAAGGGCTTAAAGAAAACCAGAATATTAATATCGAAACCACAGACTCATAACCACTGAAAATTCAGAAGTAATTTTCAGGCTTGGAGTGAGTCTCTCCCAAAGGCCTCAGAATAAATTCAGAACTTTTAACAGCTGAACAAATGTTTGCATGTTGAGATGTAGCAGTAACTAACTATCTTACATTGCTACTGAGAAGAGCAACATGCAAAGTTAAATAAATAAATAAAAATATCATTGCAGAAGATATAAATACAGAAAAAGTTAATAAAAAAATTAAAAGGTGCAAAATATTTACAACAAAGGGAATAAATGAGGGGCTAGAGCCTAATCTCGTAAATAGCTGGTGTTATATGATGATATAATCGATTTGGCTTTTTAAGGAAATATTTTACTGCTTAGATATTTATATATTAATTTTAAAATGGCTCAAAATATACAAAATAATTTTAGCAGGCCCAATAACCTTCATTCATATTCTAGCAACTATCTTGGTTCCAGAAACCTAACAAAAATAGAATTATGGCTCATTCTTTAACTCAACTGCGTATCATGTTTTACATGGTGCTAAGTCAAAGAACACTAACAAACATCAATGAATAAGACAATGTGTTTTTCCTACTAAATAAAGAAAATCATTTGAAAAATAGTAAGTTGGTCAATTTTGCGCTGACTAACCCAGCTGGTGAGGCTGAAAGAACTGTGCGTGGCTGGCCCAGCCTTTTCCTCGCTCCTTCAAGGCTGCACATTTGCAATCTCTTCATCTGTATGGTAAGGCCCTCAATTCATGGAGGCAGGTTACTAGGAAGACCACGTGGCCACAGATGTAAGCCACATTCTTCAATTTAGGCTAATCAGAGAAAAAAGATAACATGGTCTGATTCTGCCTCTACTAACGTTTTGAACTCAGAAGACAACAAGGAGGAGGACCCTGGCACAGACTGGCCAGCATCCCAGTGAGGCTGCTGAAACCCAGGTTCTCCTGGACTACTCTTCCTCCTTCTGGTCTCTACCACGATCTGTGACTCCAGGAACATGACCCTGGAAACATCATTTTGCTTAGGATAACTGCTTCAGAGACAGGAAATGACACCTAACAGAGTAAAAAATAGGGGAGATTTAGGGATTTTCATTTCTTTGGACATTAACCTAATTGAGAATTCCATTTATTTGGATCATAAGTAATGAACATAAAGAACAAGAGCCTTTAATCTCTCTCTAAGAATCTGGTAACGGGAAATGGCTTACACAAATTTGGGGCTTATTTTTACACTGATGACTTTATTTGGAGTATCCATATTCTACCACTTGGACTCAGGATATAATCTCTGGCGAGCTACACAGCACAACGTAACTGGGCCTAATTTATGATGGGAAAGAGAACAGGGAGTGCTTACTCTCTGCCTAGGGTACAGAGGGACTTTGGGGATAAAACAGTTGATGTTCTATTCTCACACATTTCAGACTACTCAGGGGGCAAAGAATAAACCGGCCCCTAGTGTCACAGGAGAAATACGCGATGGAGGAATGGCTGGTATTAGGGGTGCGGCTCTTGAAGGACTCACTTCAGACAGCTATTTCCTCCCCCAGAAATAGCCACGTCCTTGGTTGACCATAAATCTGACAGCACGTAGTAGGAAGAGAGAAAATAACGTGTAGGGGAGTCAGAGTCCTCTGCCAGGTTTTTCTCTTTGACCAGGTCATTAAAGGCTATACTTAGACACATACTCACTTCCTGACCCATTTCGCCCTCTCCTCAGTTAATCTCATTCTCTCTCAGAGCTTCAATTACTCCTAACACACACATACACGCAAAAACTTACATACAACCTACTGCAAGCTCTCATAGTGCTGTAGCTCTCCTAGTCACCTATTAGAGCTGAAAATTTACATTTATTTGTATAAGCACTGTTTGTCTTTCCCACAATAGTACAAAATCCATGAAGACAGAGGCCATATCTTTTTGATCATCCCCCTCCTTTCCAGCACTTACTATGATGTCTAGGACACAGTAGGTCCTCAAAAAAAAAAATCTGTTGAATGAAAAAACAAAGAACACCATTCCCACAGCTTCATGTTTCCAAATGGAAATATGCATTTCTACTAAAGAAAATCTCCTTCAGAGACATATCTGGCTGCTGAGATCAGGACAGAATTAAGACACGTGCTTGGCATAACCCCTTACAGGCTCTTTTGCTCTCTTGGATCTGTCTGCCAACAGAGAAGGTGGTTCTCGTCCTCTCTCATTCACGTCGTAAGTTGTCTGTGTCCTCACTAGGGAGACCTGTGGTTGTCCAAAGTGATAACTGGGCGACTTCAAAATTAATTTGGGGTGAATTACTATGATGCTACATATCTAAGCCTCACCAATAAGAATATTTTTACCACCATTTGTTTGATTCTTTTATTTACTTCTCACTTGTTTACAAACAGAAAAGGAAACAAAGTTTCACTTATAACCTTCATTAAAATATCACCAACGCATATTTAAGGTACACATTCCCTTATAAGCACCTAAATGATTATTGAGTCTATCTTTGAACCCATCCAGGACAGAAAACGTTCTTCCTCTTGAGTAATTTCCTTCTAATTTATATTTGGAGTCATAACCAAAAAAAAAAAAAAATCTAGTTTATTCCCTTTAATAATTCTTTCAAGATTATTTGTAGAATTGATAAGCACCATGCCAATTATTCACTTAACTAAGATTTAATGAACACATACTACGTGCCAGGCACTATAGCTAGGAATTTAGAAGAAAATGTAAAGACAGATACAATCCCTGTCTTTAATGCGCTTACATTCTAGAGTAGAACAGAAAAGACAAAATGATTTTATTCTGTTAAGGGTCATGAAGGAAGCAAACAAGAGAATGAAAAACCAAAAGAGAATGGGGGTTAAATTAATCAGAGAGCGAGTACCCAGAAAAGCACCTCTGAAGAAGTGACACTAAACTGAGACCTGAGGGATCAGAAAGGGAGAAGAATATTCTAGGCAAAAGAAACATACACATATAGGACCAGAAGACAAGAAAGAGTTTAAACTTAGGGCATTTCAGGAACTAAAAGAAAAGTATGTGGCTAGAATACAGAAGAGAGTGGCATGAGATGAAGCTTAAAAAACAGAGCTAAGACAGGGCATAGTAAGAAGTTTGGGTTTTATTTAATGTTGTAAGTTAAAGTTAAATCCCCACGTCCCTCTAATGTTTTTCACGATACCACTTTGATCCCTCGCATTACAGCTTTTCCGTATAATACAGTTAGTCTAATACATCTAAAATGCAGTGTTTAAAATCAAATCTAGTTCTCCAAAATATGATCTTACCAGTGAAGAGTAGAGAAGGACTATTACTTCATTCTAGATACTGTGCTTTAATCACAGACTCAGAATGAATGAGATCTTTTGTAACTGTTACATCACAATACTGATAATGAGCTTGCTATGATGCTAAAACTCCCAAGCCTTTCACAGCTGCAATTCAACAGCCAAGCCTTCTGCCCCAGTCATGGCAATGCTCCTCCTGAAATCCACTTAACCCCTTGGGTGGTAGCCTATTCACAGCTTTTCACTTCAAGACCCCAGGCCCACATACTACCAACCAGGGCTGACTTTCTTATGGTTACTGGTACTAGTCCACATGCCTAGTGCCAGCCAGAGGTGGTCAGCATGGTAAGGGAGAGAATTTCATGCCAGTAAACACACAGTCAAGATCTTCCAACTTCTGGATCACCCCCTCACTTTATATAATCTATGTTTAGGTATGACATCACTCTATTATAAAAAGTGAGGACATTATTAATGAAGTTAACAATCACTCTACAGTTCTCCAAACTAAAAATATCAACTTCTCCCGTCTTTCACCTCCATATAGCCAATCAATCACAAACTCTAAATACTTCTCCAGTACTATCTTTCCTGTCCCTCTCCTAGTTCATGCCACTGTAATCTCACCGAGATGACTGGAACAAGCTGCTGACACGATTTACAAGATCCTTCATGCTCTGGGCATTTACTCAACTCTTTGGCCTCAACTTTAAATTTGATACCCTCCCTTTTCCCACTACGCAGACCTGTGATACTGAAATGCTGAGCTATGTGATTACACCATGTTTTACATCCTTCCCTCCATCTAAAACGTCTCTCCCTCTAAATATCCCCTTCTCTATCATGATAATTTTCACTCAATAGTTAGATCTCAACCTAGATGTTACTCCCTTCAGGTAGTCTTCCCTGACCTTTACCCAAGCCCAGTCCGAATGAAGTACCTTCCTCCATTACTGGGAACTTCCAAAGCACCTTGTACTTCCTCCCTCTTAGTTTCTGAGTGTTACTGCCACTTACTCGCTGGCATCTTTCGCAAGATTAACTCTCAGATATCCAGGAACATGATATTTATTAGTGAACGATTAGTGAACTAACAACCAGCACAGTGCTCAGAACATAACAGATACCAAAAATATATCTGTTGAGAGTGAAATGTGAGAAAGAGTATGTGTGTACAAATGCCCATGGAAAATAAATGTAAGACACAAGATTTTTGGAAAGTGAGAAAGCCCTGACCTCCACAATTTTATAAAGCCTTAGATTTGCCTGACTTAAATTTGCAACATTACAAATAAAACTATGCTTAACAGAAACTTAATACAAGGTAAATTTGGTAAATAATCCATAAATTATTGCTTCATCATCATTCATTTCAATGTGTCTTAAAAACACTGGATGACAGTTTTCTTTAAAACAGTAAAAAGGCGATAAGTTACAGATTCAAATTACTGAAATAGCAAAAACGTATTCATTCATCCAAAGGAGTCAATATTCCAGAAAAAACAAAGCTGCTTGGCCCCTGATACGCACATAGGTCACCGACACCCAATGACAAGCAAAGCTAGTCTGTCTTGGAACCAACACAACAATCCAGTTTCAACAGGTCGAAAATAGTTTGATACTTACTCACACAACACCACATGTTTCTCAAGAGAGTCAATCAGCAGTTTGCTGTCTCCTTGATGAAAGTGCAGCGCGGGGAGAACGACGTCATCCTTTAGACAGAACACCAGATACGACCAGCCCATCCCCTCTTTGTTCTGCTTGATTGATTTCAGGTCTGTCAAACTGAACAGGAATGACCATTTGCTTTTCCCATTTCTATGACTTGGAGCATCTTAAAAACAAGAAAGTGGGCAAAATATTTTTGTTCACCTTTTTAAAGGGTACTGATAGTACTCTTCCTGACTGCCCAACAGAACCTAGGTAATGAATATAGCATTCATATTACCATGGTTTCCATCTGTATTAGAAATGGCAACATATATTTTCTTTAAAAAAAAGTTTTAAAAATAATTATCTTAATACACACAAATTGAAAAAATGTTATCCCTATTTAAAAATACCAGCTTTACCCCAAAATGACCATGGCTTTGGAAGCAGACAGGCTGGATTCAAACTTCAGCACCACCATCTTAAAAACTGAATGATCTAGGGCAAATAATTAAATCTGAGTCTCAGTTTCTTCATCTGTAAAATGGAGGTAACTATACTTACCTCCTGATATTATTCTAAGAATTAAAAAAGATAATACTTGTCAATTAACTAGTACAATGCCAAACATATAGAAAATACTCAATAAATATTAATCTTTTCTACTTCCCTCAAATATAAATAACATGATGCACTTGGAGGGTCATTTAAAAACAAACAAAATTAATAAATACCATTTCTTCACTTCCTTTTGCAATTAAATTTTTACTAGACTACACCGAGTGAAGGTAAAAGTATACTGGTATAAAATATAACACTGGAGCGAATGCAGACATTTTATTTGCAAATTCCCAAAGAAGAGTGGGGAACTGAGGTTGAAAAGGTAACAAAGTTCTGAATGCTTCAAAGAGAATGAATACATTCAATCTTCCTGCCAAATCAACTTTCTACTAAATTAAGATCTCAGTTCAAACCAAACTATAGCTATGTAAAATTAAAGCATTTCCTAGTGTGTGGGCTATTTATATAAGCTTAAAATCCTATGTTTGTGAACAGTATCATAAAAGATAACAAGCAACTTAAAGATTATACATTTAAATAAAAATTTAAACAACAAAGGAAAAAATGTTTTCTTCTCACTAGTACTTATAATTTCTAAACAAAAAATGTCATTTTATTTTAACATTTTAACTCAGAAATTTTTTTGAAAACCTTTTCTCTAATGTTATTTCCTAAGAAGTGTCATACTCTCCTGTTACGGAAAATCTTCATTAATTCTGTCCCACACTGTCAATTCCACAAAGATAAACAGCATAGATAATATCTGCTTATAGATCTTAGTCAAAGGGTAGATCAGTCAGTACAGGGTCAGGAACACGACAGCTACAGGGTCAGGAACACGACAGCTCCATCACCTCCAACAAGGGCTCCTATACTGATACAAAGAAATCTACAGCTTATAGAAACCTCTGCCTGCAAGGACTGCAGACACCATCACTCTTTCATGGACACTTCAATAAGGATTATTTGAAACAAAGTCCAGAAAAGCTAAAGTAACTTATCTATGCAGTGATCTGCCTAACTTCCACACCAGTTTGGATGGTGAATTCTTATCTAAGGCTGGTACTAGATTAACTACCATATGCCCACTGGACGAATACACATCATGGTCCACTGGAGTTTATGTTACAGAGCTCATACCACACCACTGTAAACTAGTATCAAAGTGAGAATAACTCTAGACTTCCAACATCTTCAGGAATTATTTAAGTGTGAATGTACCTAGACCACCCAGAAAGGATACATACTACTAGATTATCTGCAAAGACCAAAAAATATTTTCACAGCAACACAGCAATGAAAAACTAGGCATAATTTTTTAATTAAATTCTTAAGTTACACAAAAAGTATTTAATCAAACATAATGCAAGGAAAGCATATAAAGTGCATTAAATACATGCAGGCTATATGAACTATCAGGAGTTTGTACATGTTCAAAAGTAAAGATTTTACACAGGTTTCTCCCGTCAATGGAAGAGCCACACATTATATATTAAATACAATAGGAAGTGCCTCACACGTTTCCTCACTTACAGCTCCAATAAACGAGAGAAACTTACGAGTCAGTCCTAGAAATCCCTTTGCTAGAGTGTAAGCCTCATGAGAACAAGAACTTAACTCTGTTTACAACTATATTCCCGGTGCCTAGAAGAGCAACTAGCACACAGTAGGTATTTAAAGACGTGTTAAATAAATGAATAACCTAGTACCAAGTCAACATAAAGTAATCTATAATTTGGTCAACCAACAATAGCTAACCAGAAACAGAAATGGTTACAAAGGAAAACTAACAGAATCTAAGCATTAACTCAAAATTTCCTTCTTTTTCCTTAAAGAAAGGGAAATAAAACTAATTAGTTCTGATGAATTTACTATGTTATCAAATACATGTAAAAAATATCTCCAACACACTGACATGGGAAAACAAGCCATAAGTTGTTCAATTAAAGTCTCCAAATGTCTGAAATAAAATTAACATCAAGGACATGACATTTTATTTGCATGCATTTCCAGAACATCACAGTATTCTGCTGTTCTGGGAGAGTATATTTTCAAAACATGTGATCTAGTATATAAAAACAATGACTTAAGCAGTATATTTCTTAAATATAAATTTAAAAAAAATTTTTAATACTCAATTTTAAAGGTTCATCTCAACTTCCCTCTATGAATCACAAAAAAGTAAACGTAAAAAATGTGAAGATTATAATAAAAATAAAATAAAAATTTCATTTGAAAAAATGCTTTTTAAAAATATAAAAATTTAGTAATGGTATAATTTTGAATTCTGAAACATCGAACTTAGAAACGTCTTCCTTGGGAAGGAGTTTTGATGAACCATTAACTGCATGAGGCAGACAGTCTAGGATAAGACAGGATGGAACGGGCTAGGATGGAACACAGGAAATGTACTTCACTGACTCCTTGTTCTGTTAAATGTGTGCATGCGTATGCACACTGGGCCATACTGTTCAATGTATTTCTTACTACTATGCACAATCATAAGCTTTTTTTAAATACTGGAGAAAAAAAAATGTCTCCTTAGCTTTTAACAATTACCAAATGAAGGTTCTTTACAAGTCACAAGCACAACCAAGACATTAAAAACAGTATTAATGTCTGTGGTTTATGCTAAACTATGCAGCTACACAGGGGTTCTTAAATCATCAAGAGAGCTTCTGAAAAATACAGAGAAATACAGACACCCAGGCTTCATCTCCAGAGTATGAGTCAATTTACCGGATGAAAACCAGGCACTGGTATTTTTTTTTTTCAAAAGCCCAACCTCCCCAGGTGATTTCAATGTGCAGCCAGGGTTAAAAAACATTCATCTAAAAAGATCTTTATGGTCAGATTATGCTTTTCTCAAACACCTAATGCTTCTTTTATGAAATTCTGAAAACGTACTCCTTTTGTTCATTTCTGTGATCTTTTTCATTTTCAAGGAGTTAACAATATTAGGTAACAACAAACAAAAACTAGCAATTCACATAAACCAATCCTGAAGATCTAAGTCTACAAAGTTGAAAACCCCTCACATGCTAATATCCTAAAATCCTGTGGTTTTATCTTTCCTTAATATTTTTGCATTGTTCTTTAAGAACCTTCCCTGTAGAGAGGGAATGCCCAAATTAAAAAAAAAAAAAAAATATATATATATATATATATGTATGTATGAACTGACTTAAAAAAAGTTGCTTGTGATTTACTGTTTACTTCTTAACTTACTCTATTCCCAAGAAATGCTACAGTACAAAGTATAACTTATATGTGAGATGGTTCTCCAGGCCACACATGAAAATCAGTTATACTTAGTTAGAATGCTCTGTAAATGTAGCCATACATATTCCAGTAAATTTTGGCCAGCCTTTCTGAATCTGGTAAACGTGGATAAATCCTAAATTCAGACCAGAACTATTAAAATATAAAATATCTTATTAGTTATAAAATACAAAGGAACCAATGAAAAAAAATTAACTTTATACAGTATTTAACATTGTTTAAAGAGATCACAAATAGGCTGACCACATCACAGATGGGCAAGCCAGGTCATATCTGGGGTAGTTCTGTCAGGTTGCTAGCTTGGCCCTTTTTTGTTACCTGTAGGTAGATAATCACCACGCAGCAAACGTAAATTTAAATATATAAATAAAGGAGAATAGTCACTGAACACACATAAACGGGAGACTGCAATGAGCTGCGAAGACCCCAGTAAACACTGAAATTAGAACCGTATGGTTTAGTGGTACACTCCATCTCCCCCTGGTGCTCCAGGATGATATAACATGATTTTCTTTTATTCTACTAGATTATGAAAAATATGCAAGAGGGACAATCAAAGCAATTTTTTTAAGTGTTTCTATTTTCAATAACTACAAAACAGAACAAGTATTTTTAAAGCCTTTTTATGAAGTCACAACCAAAAAAGCAACAAAAAGATGAAAAGGGAATGTAACTAAAATAAGAGCTATACATACATATTAATCCAGGCACCAAATCATTCTTCTTCCGACTGAGGAACATTAAAGAATTCTCTTTGCTCTTTTGTTTACATTATATTGTAGCAAATCAGTTTAGGATTTCAAAAGATTAAATTCATACCTCCATTGGTATGTGGTTTCTTTTTAAATGAAACTGTATTAACCATGTCCCACTCTGCTTCGTAACTGTTCACAAGTTCCAGTCCTCGAGCTCTCTCTTTTGGGGCCTGGGTCCATTCTACAACTGAACTGGAGTCCTAAAATAATTACAACATATAAAATATTTAGAGACTAAAACTAGAATTCCATTTCAATCATTAGGTCTTCTCAGCTTCTATATAAATCAACTGTGTAGGTTGTGGCAAACATCATTGCAAACATCAGTGGTGGGAAAACTGAACACTATTTCCTATCCTTTTCTCCCTTGCTTGCTCAACTTCCCAAAAAGATAAGAAAAGCTTGCTCAGGTTCTCTAGCAGTTAGGGTTGCCAATGAAATATAAGTGGAAGTCAACTGCAAGGCCTTGGAAATACTTTTGCTTTCTTAATAAAAGCCTGACCCTTTTTCCCTATTTCCTGCTTTTGATATAGCTGTCTTGTCTAAAAATACAGCAGTCACCTTATAATCATAAGGAAAATAGTAAGAAAACCACTACAAATAGCTCCAAATCTCCAGACTTTTGGTTATTTGAGGAAAGTAGCCAAGGATGATTACTTATTTAAGCCACCATTAGTTGCATATTTTCTTAATCAAAATTAGCTAAAAGCCACAAACAAGATATCTACATAGATAATTCTAAAGAACTTTCTGTTTTAAAAGAGAATAAAACCAAAAGTCTATAATGCAATACTAATAATCTGACTAAATAAAAAGTTTAATAACTTCTACACAACAAAAGATAGCACACGTAAGTTACACATAAGCAAAACTGGGTACAAAATGTTTCCAAAACATAGGGAAGATGACAGAAAAACATCCAGGATACAAAAACAACTCTTACCAATTTACTTAGAAATCAACAAATATCAAAAAAGAAAAATAAGGAAATGGTCTGAACAAATAAGTCAAAGACGGAATATAAAGTGACAAACAACAGAAGATGTCCAATTTCAGAAACGATCAAAGAAAAGCAAGTTAAGGGGGGAGGGTATAGCTCAGTGGTAGAGTGCATGCCTAGCATGTGTAAGGTCCTGGGTTCAATCCCCAGTACCCCCATCAAAGATAAATAAAAATCTAATTATCTTCCTGCAAAAAAATAAAATAAATAAACCTAATTACTTCCCCCCAAAATAAAAAAATAAAATATTCGTTAAGTAAATAAAAGCATTAAGAAAAAAGAAAAGCTAAGATGAATTTTAATTTTCCTGCCCCACTCAACTGAAAAATAAAAATATGGGAGAGAGTTTGAGGAAATGATATCTCACACTGTTGACAATAGTGCTAATTAGTACTGATTCCCAAAGTATAATTTATTAAAATCCAAAATATGCATGTGTTTCACCACAATAACTCTTTTCATCATCTATCTATATACCCGTCAATGAAGGAATAGGTAAAAAAACCCAGGGGGTTGTCAATAAAATGCTAGGCAAAAGTTTAAAGACTGATATATGTTAATATACGTATGTTCAATATGTAATAGTAAATAAAAATTATGAGACAATACATGCGCTGTTAACAACTAAAAGCTTCTAAAGAAACAATACAGCAAGGATCAGGAATTAGAATGCATTAGACTTAAGATCAAGAAAGGAAACTAGTCAAACCTGGGACAGTAACTATCAAAAATATGGGGAAGAATTTATTTTCAAACTGTAATACTGTGCCAGCCAAGCTATCAATTCAGAATAAGGGTTCAAAAAGTCTGAAAAAAGGAATGTTTCTGCTCTCATGCACTCTTTTTCTCAGGAAGCACTGAAGCTGCACCAAAGCAAAGAAATAAACCAAAATAGAAGACAACATAGGACACAGGAAATGGGTATTAAAATACAGGAAAGAGGCAAAAAGAATCCCCAAGATAATTGCTGCACAGCAAACCAAAAGAGCAACCAGTTCAGAATGAGCTTGTAAGAAGGCTCTGGTAGAAACGTCTCTAAGAAGATGAAGTTAGAAGATCATCTATGTGATTAAATCCTTTGAGAAGAAATGTGGAGAACAGAGCCAGAGTTTCAAGGTGAATTAGAGATAAGACAGAGCTAAATCTCTACCTTTCAGAGTGAGAAGTTAACACATGATACACGTGTTAAACCCAAGTTAACCCAACTATTCTACTCCCAGGTTTTCAAGGAAAAATATGCCCACACAGAAACTTGTACATGAATGTTCACAGAGTATTATTTATATTAGTGTAAAAGTGAAAACAACCCAAGTCCATCAACTGATGAATGAATAAACAAAATATGGTATAGATGCATAAATGCAATAGTATTCAGCAAAAAAAAGAAAGAAAGTAATGAAGTACTGACAGGTACTGTAACATGGAAGAACCCTGAAAACATTATGCTAAGTGAAAGAAGCCAGTCACAGAAGACTACGTTATTTTATGATTAAACTTAAACAAAATGTCCATCACAGGCAAATCCTCAGAGACAGAAAGTAAAGTAGTAGGTGCAGGGGGCTGGCATTAAGCGGGAAGGAGGGGTGACTGCTAAAAGGTACAGTTCCTTTTTTGGAAGTAATAAAAATGTTCTAAACTTTGACATTGGTGATGGTTGCACAACTCTGTAAATATACTAAAAACACTAAATTATATACTTTAAAAGACTGAATTTTATAGAACATGAATTAAATCTCAATAAAGCTTTTATTTTAAAACTGATACTCCTTTGGCCATACTTTTTTTTTTCGTAAATACCTTTCCTGCATAGAGAATACTGGAAGAATCTAATGCATCATCCAATGGTCTCCAGTCCACTATTACATCAGCATCCTAAAGAAAGAAATCGTTAATCGTTAATCACATTTTCTATTCAGCAATATCACACATTTTTAGTCATCTATATGTAGTTCCATGAACCCAAAATAAAATTTTAACCCCTTAAATTTATTAGCATGTTAAATATGCAATAACATATGTAAACCACTATTTGACAACAAATGGTATGTTTATTTCTAAATTCTACTTTTCATCATAGAAAAATTGTACTACTACAACTTTTACATAGTAAGTTTTAAAATACTTCATGCCATTTTACCGGCTTATTTAAAACATTTTATTTCTAACATCACTTCCATGTTAAATTTACAACCACTGCTGGATTACATAATTTTCTTTTACACATGAAATGCAAACTTGCTGATAATGTCCCTATTACTAACTACTAGGTAAAAATCATTTCTTATTTAAATATAAACCATTATTAAAAAGTCATTTACTAGAAACATACCTTTTCTAAAACACGTAATATTCCTGAAATCAAGCTGTCTTGGTCATTGGTCTTTCCAAAAGATGAGTGAATATAGACCCCTTCTTGTTCATATATAATCTAGAACAGCAAAAAGATTAGTTACACCATTTTTATTCAATATTATTTCAGCATTTGTTTTAAAAAAATTAGATGTTTTCCTTTAATGCCTGAATCAAGTTTCTGATTATTCCATATAAAAAGTGTAATGTCTTAAAATACCACTAAGATTTAAAAGCACTTCAAAGACAAACTGGAAGGAAATTTGTTTTGTTATGCACCGAAGTTTGTTGGTTTAGTGATAATCACAATCTTGACCGTCTCCATAAACAAAGATATCAGGCTAATTGTGTGTGGCTCTATATGCAAATTACACTTAAAATATATTTTTATGTGATTCTATATGCACATTCCATTTAAAAAATGTTTAACAAACATTAAGCAAAGTTGGGTTCAAACTGAAAATGGACCTGAAAATATTCAAGAATAAGAATAGGTGAAATATAAAGAGGAATTAATGATTCCTAACTATTTCCACAGTAGCACATTTTCTAACTGTAAGTTTATTTTGATGTGTTTTTGTAGTATAGTGGCATAAATTCATGGAATATGGGAATTTTAAAAAGTAATGATGAGAGATAAACAAGGTCCTACTGTATAGCACAGGGAACTATATACAGTATCTTGTAATAGCCTACAATGAAAAAGAATATTAAAAGGAATATATATACATATATGTTACATATACATATATGAATCACTACGCTATACACCAGAAGGTAACGAAACATTTTAAATCGACTATACTTCGATCAATTAAAAAAATTAACTGACAGTAGTTTAAAATAAAAATGATGAGGACTTCTAGAAATGACTAGTTTAAACCAGTTCAAGCTCACAAATAGTTACTGAGTGCTTCTATACATAAAAGCATGTAAAAAACTATAGGTAGATGAGTATGATTAAGACATGGTCCCTGAACAATGTCCTATGGGAATATAAAGGAGATTTAAAGTAATTTCTGAGTAAACTGAAATGTTATAAAGTTAAGCCTTATTTTCTAAATGCAAAATGTTATTATATTAAGATTCTATTACAGCACCCATTTTGAACCACTAAAATTTTTTTCATTATGAAAATAAGTAAAAGCAAAAGTAAAAAATAGTCAATTCTAGACCTAAGTAATTTTGTCATAAGTAAATCTGGAATACACTGTACTTTCTATTTATGTAGACCTTTCATTAATATAATCACATCACTATTCAGAATAGCATGGGGACCAAGAAATGCAAGACAAGTACCACCAGAGCCCATACTATCAACCCCGAGTTGACAGTTATGGAACTTATGCACCAAGAACCCCACGTTATAGCCTGATCCTTACAATAACCCTAGATCATAGGTCCTACATCATTATAACTACATCATTAGGATGAGAAACCCATTTGTTCAAATGAGAAAACTGGAACGGAGGTTAAATAACTTGCCCAAGGTTGATGATACAAACACCAAGGGGTGGTTAAGGAATGGTGTGGAGTTTGAAACCCAGGCACAGAGAACTGTGCTCTTAGCCACTGCACTACAAAGCTCCTGCATTACCATTACTGCCTCTGTATTATGTTAGTCACTTGTGATACAGACGTATATCATGTCAAGAAAGAGTCCTCCTAGTAATCAAGATCATCACACAAGTTCCAATCTCAAAAACCCAAGATGGCCTTGATAAAACAGTCGTTAAACACCAGACTAGTATTAAGCAGAAGGCAAAGACTGGGGACAGTATGAATTGGGGAGTGGTGGCAGACAATTCTACATTGTTTGTATTGAAATGAAAAATTGTAAAGCATCCAGATCTTTTCACACATGTGCACAAAGATATGCATAAGAATATCCACAATAGTGTTATTTTATAACACAGAAGATGGGAAGGGAGGAAAGGACGCAAGGGGAGGTATGAATCTAAATGATCAAGAAGAGGGAAATTATAAAACATATTCTGAGATAGTCATTCTATGGAGAATACTATTCAGAGGTTAAAAGAAAATTCAGTCGATTAAGTGGACAAATGGACATACATGGAAAAAAACTTCCAATTAAACATAGTATGATGAAATTTACACTCTTTACAAGTTTTTCTCTATGTCTGTGCAAAATATAGAGACCAAGCTCTGAGAGGACACACTTCAATGTTAACAAAGGTTACTTCTGAAAGAGAATGGGACAGGAAAGGTTGAAAAAGGAACTGTAACTTTCTATGTTATGTTAATGCCTAATTTATTTGAATATTTCAAAGTGAAAATAGTTATATATTACTTCAGTAATTTAAAAATTAACTTTAATGAATACAGTAAAAAGAGGGAATTCCAGAAGTATAAACTGTAACTTTTCTGGACTTCAGTTTACCAATTTATAAAACAGAAGGCTGGACTACATAATTATACCTGAGGCCACAAAACAGAAGTATGAAAAGGTTATGGGGAAAAAAAATCCCTTAAAATCTCAAGCTTTTGTGATGAGTAGATCGGGGACATATCCAGAAACTACACTTTAGTATATTTTCACCTAAGACTCAGCTACCAGAATAATCAAGAACTCCGTAGTTCTCATAATAGAGAAATGGATATTCATTTGCCAAGAAAAGCTTGGCATCATTAACAGCGCAATCTAAGGTCCTGCAGTACTGCTAATACT
Source organism: Camelus dromedarius (assembly GCF_036321535.1). Lineage (NCBI taxonomy): Eukaryota > Metazoa > Chordata > Mammalia > Artiodactyla > Camelidae > Camelus > Camelus dromedarius. Next base: position 14,398,565 of record NC_087446.1, on the reverse strand, counting down.
GAAGAGATTCTGGAAACTTAATGAAACAAGTGAACCCTACAGAATCAAATGAAACACTTCACCTAACTGAAGCACATTAAGCAGCTCTTTCTCTCCCATACATATGTTGGTCAAGTGTTCCGTCATTCTTTTTCACTTAAAAAGCTGAGTTTCCTAAGTAATTGAGCTGGGAAAAATACTTTTAAAAGTTTTAAAGTACCAAGCATCTTATGAAAAAGTCAAAATTGCACTCATCTCCGGTTCTTTCTATGCTCCGTAACTTTTTAGCACTTTCTGAGGGACAAATTACACGTCCAAAATTTCACAATTCTAAACTCCGACTTGTACTGTCTTTAGAAAGCAGTCGTGCTAAGCTTTCTAATTTGAAGGATGCGATGTTAATCAATACAAATTAATTCTGAAGATAGAATAAAATTAATAAATTTACCTTCATGCACTACTAAACCTTACGAAGGCTTATAAGACTTAAAGGCACAGGGAAAAAAATACTAGCTGCATCAGTATAAAACTCACTTCAAATATAAAATAATAACAGTTTTGACTGAATAGCACTTTGTTTTCAATACACTCTGATCTCATTTAATCCTCACAGCCAAACTGAATGAGTCCAAACAGACATTATTATCTCCACCTCCATTTTACAGAATAAACTGAGACACAGAGCTGTTCATTGACTTTACTTACGACCATATCAAAGCAAGGCATGGATTCCAGACTTCCTGGCACCTTCATCCATTAAATCTCAACTACTACTGCCTTAAGAAACTACTAGAAAAATTCTACATGGCTTCCTTAGAGGAAAGTGGTTTCTAAAATTGCTTAGACATAGAAAATAATGTTGCTTCATGGACTAAAAGCAATTTTTAAATGTCTTTAATTTCTAAGTCAATATAGCAGCTAATATTTAACAGTTTGGCCTTTAAACAAAAACACTTAATTTCTCTCCCATTTGAACTCCTAAACATTTCACACAAGAAGCTTAGTCCCTTTCATGGCATCATCTTGATTTGAGGCACTCATTTTAATATTACAGTCCTTCATTCTACTTTTTTTGAAGGAATGATTTTACTTATTTTTTATTTATAGCGTGTATCTGTTCGTCATCCCAGTCTGTGGGTAAATCTGTAAAATACAGTTGTATCAACTCCTTGAAACAGCACAAAATGCAGAAACAGAAGTCCAATTCAAAATTTGATCTTATACCACCACCATGAAGACAGTATTTCTTTATTAAACCCTACAGAGAACTGATTCCTGAGGAGTACCATTCTGCCACAGGACATTCTGCTGCCTATGCTTATCAGTGGTAATAATTAATATTTGAAAAGCTATCTCCAAGCTTGTTTGAATTGAAAAAATATTTTGCTACAAGGAACAATTATATCAGCAATTTCATCTAAGATACTACTTTTAGTAAAGCGGGCTTCTAATTTCCTTACTCTGGTTTTATTCATGACTGCTAATGCGAAATAAAAAGATTCAAATGCTATTATCAGCCATGTAATATTTCTATCATGTATTACTTTACAAAGCATTCCTACATTATCACATTTGATCCTTACCACTCAGATATGTGTTATCATTCCCACTTTGAGAAAAAAATGCAAGGAAGTGATTTGATGAAGGTTCTTCCGTTACTCTGGGGATGATTCTCAGGTCTGCTCTGACAAGTTTTAATTGTCCAAAGAGTACATAATGAAAAAGACCAGCAACTTAAGGCTCAGCATATGTGACAATGACAAAACTGTTCTAGTATCCTATGGGAACATATTCCAATCTAAATGTGTTGTGAATATGTGTAGGTCCTCTGTGCTACAGCAAAGAAAGGGCATCAGCAATGCCTCTTTCTACCATCTAATGTTTTGAGGGGAGAAGAGTTCATAGGCATAATAGAAAAAATATACATATGTCAGAAAGAAAGACCAGAGAAAAATTATACTCCAACCGACGTCAGGAAGCTGGCAAATGGAAAGCTAAGAGAAGAAAGACTAAAGCAAAAGTCTACACTACTAGAGATGTACGACATGTTTGAATCTCCTCCTACAGAGAATTCGGACCTGTGAACTATCAGCACCAAGCATTCCAAATAGCAGGACAACGTACAAGCAGTAAAGACTGCCGGTGCCTGCTACCTTAGGGCTACAGAGACTTCCGGTGCCTCCTACCTTAGGGCTACAGAGGCACCGAATGTAAAAATAAGACAGTCTGATCATTTCTCTAGCACATATATATGAGATATTACTAAAAGTCTGCATCAGATTCTCAAACTCTAATAACTTATTAATTTGTGATACTTCATAAGGGAACAAAAACATATCTGGAGTACATGTCTAATGGAGATTAAAATGGTGTTTTCATTTTATCTTCCAGTTTATTTGGCAGAGAAAGCTGAGTATGAAAATTGTACACAACAGGATTCATAATTGTTGTCAAAAATCAAGATTTGGGTGGTTTGGGGTGTTTTTGTTTTGGTTTGGTGTTTTTGATGATTCCTGTATGTCCAAGCTTTCAAAATCAAGGAGCACTGTGTTTGAGAAAAGGAATTTAAAGTCAAATGTGAAGAGAATAAACAAACTATCCAAAGAAAAATAAGATACCAAATACCTGAAAGACAAAAGTGCAACTGATTGAGAAAAACAAAACTGGAAGAAGTGCCCAGTAATACTAAGTAGAGGACAGAAAAGAAAGACTAAAAAATAATTTTTAAAAAGACACAATAGCAGTGTTTTAAAAATGCTACTAATAATAAAGAAATGCAAGAAAGTACTATAAAACATAAGAACAGTGGTTACCTAGGGGAAGGTGGGTACACGGAAAGCTTTATGGAGTGGCTGCAAAGATCTATTTCTTGACCACAGTGGTGCTAACAAGGATGTTTGCCTTATGACTCATCAAGTTATATGTGTGATTTTCTGCATATAAGTTTTGTTTTACAACCAAAATGCTAAAAATTACTAGCGATTAACATAAAATATGACATCTTAAAAAAAACATACTTTAATATAAATTACAAAGATGTGATGATTACCTTTAACTACCCAAACATCTATTGGTATTCTCTAAATACTTAGCATTTAATAAAATTCTTGAATGTCTTACTACTTGAGTCATCTCTCAGAAAGTACAGAAGAGAATACATGCCAACAAGAAAGAAATGGTTTTTAAAAAAATGCTGGAAGAAAAAAAATCTCAAAGTTCATAACAATAAAGGAAATCTGGAACACAGTAAAACAGTCAGCCTGAGCCTGAGGAAGAAAAGATATATAGAAGAGATAGGTACTATCCCACCAAAACAGAAAGGAAAAAAACCCCTAAAACAGCTTACACTTTCAGCCAATACAGAGTAACAAGAGACTGAATTTACCCTCTTGTCAGAAAAAAAGGGGGAAAAAAGGCCAAATTTATGAAACAATAGTTTTCATCAGGTAATGAAGGACAGTAACTGCTGAAAGCAAGGGAACAAATGGGGTGAGTCATACGATGCCCTAGCTTACTGTCTGGAGAGAGTTCCCTCCCAGCTGTGGCAGAGGGAGAGAAAACCCAGAGGTGCCCAGTGGTCTCCAAGTTGCAGGCACAGAGCTGGGAACTGGGGGGAGGCCAAGACACAGTACCAGAGAAGAGAGAAGCGCACAGAAAGAACTTGAAAGATCTGCAGAGGTCCCTGAGTATTTGACAGAGGACTGATCAATGCACATGAATCAATAAACTACCTAAAGGGAGGGGGTAAAAGCCACCTGAAATTATGAGAAGAAATATCAGTGTGGGAAACCTGTTACGGGGCACTGGATAAAGCACTCAAAATAGTCCTGCCTCAGCAATGGAGCAAAACTAGTCTCACAGTAAACGCTGTGCTGATCTCATCTAACAAAGTTTTAAAAGCAAGACCTAAAAGTATCAAATTGTTTCTGCATATCTTCAGTGCCTTCTGGATGAAACTCAAGAACATTTTATAGGAATACAAAAGCATTGAGCACCCAAAAAGATCAAATTCACAGTATCTGACATTTGCTTAAAAAAAAAAAAAAATTACCAGGCATGCTACCAATCAGGAAAACATGATCAATATTGAGAAGGAAAATTGACCAATTAAATATGACCCAAATGACACAAATAATAAAATCAGTAAAGATATTAAAACATTATTGTAACTGAATTCCACATGTTCAAGACACTAAAGAAAAGTTAGAACCTGCTAAGAGAAGACATCAAAAATTTAAAAAATATCCAACTGAACGTCTAGAGATGAAAACTACAATGTCTGAGATGAAAAACAGAATGAGATAATGGTAGATTAGATATTGCAGAAGAACAACAAACCTGAAGTTACAGCAATAAAAATTATACAAAACAAAACACAAAAAGGGCGAAAGACTGAAAAAAAAGTGAACAGAGCATAAATGAGCTGCAGGGAAACTTCAAGTGGTCAAACATATGTATAACTGAAGTACCTGAAAGAGCTGATGGAGGGGAGAAACAAACTAAAATCTTTTCTGAAAAAATAATTACAGTTTCTCCAAATTTGATGAAGACTATAAGCCCACAAAAATAAATACTAATGAACCAATGAACTCCAAAACGAAAGAATCAGAAAGAAAACTATGTAAGGGCATATTGTAATCAAATTTATGCAAAATCAGTAAAACACAGAAAATCTTAAAATCAGCCAGAGGAAAAAACACTAAGTATAATGATTACAGTGGATTTCTTTTTAGAAACAATGGAGACTAGAAGACAATGGAGCAGCGCTATTTATTTAGACCACTTCTTCAAGGTATGACTGACAAATAAGAAGCTATATGTATTTAGTATATACAACTTGGTAAGTCTGGGACAAGTATACACCCACGAAATCACCACCATCAAGCTATAAACATAACCGTCACCTCCCAAAGTTTCCCCCTTCCTCTTTAGAGCAACATCTTTAAAGTATTGGTTAAAAATATATATATATACTGTTAACCTACAATTCTATACCCAGAGAAAATATCACTCAAAAAAGAAGGTGAAATACTTTTTCAGACATATAAAAGCTAAAAAACTTCATCACCATCAGACCTACACTACAAAAAATGTCACAGTAAGTCTTTTAGACAGAATAAATTACATAAGAAGGAAATCTGGATCCACACACAGAAATGAAAGCTACCTAAAATGGTAATTATGTGGATACGTATTTTTTTTCTTGTTAATCAAATTATTTTGTTTAAAGCATAAATAAATGTATTTTTTGTTTTGTGGGTTTTATAACACATGCAAAAGTAAAAAAATAGCACAAAAACCAGAAGAGAAATGGAAGCATATTGTTCTAGGTTCTTATACTTTATATGAAGGAGTATAATAACTCTTGAAGATAAATGTTGTAAGTTAAACATGTATACTGTAAGCCCTAAAACAATCACTAAAATAAGAGTCACAGTTAATTATCAACAAAGGAAATAAACATGGAATGATGAAAACTACTTGATTAATCACAAAGAAGGTAGAAAAAGAAAATGGAACAAAGAAGAGATGGGACAGGGAGAGGGGTGAAAAGGGACAGACTGGGGAGTTCAAGATTTGTAGATACTGACAGGTATATATAGAATAGATAAACAAGTTTATACCATATAGCACAGGGAAATATATTCAAGATTTTGTAGTAGCTCACAGTGAGAAAGAATATGAAAATGAATGTATGTATAGCATGTATGACTGAAAAATTGTGCTGTACACCAGAAATGGGCACATTATAAACTGACTGTAACTCAATAAAAAAAAAAGAAGAAGCATACTAAGAAAGATGAAAAAAAAAGAGAGAGATGGGACAAAACAGAAAACAAAAGCAAGATGACAGACTTAACCACATTAGTAATCACATTAAAAGTAAATTGTCTAAAGACTTCAACTGAAAAAAGATTGTCAGATTGAAAAGTAAGCCCAAACTCATATGTTATCTACGAGAAAAGCATTTTAAAGACACAAATAGATTAAAAATAAAAAGATAAAAAGATATGTTAATATTAAATCAGAAGAAAGCAACAATGGCTATTAATATCAGACAAAAGTAAATTCCAGAGCCAAAGAAATATTACCAGACAGAAAGATAACGTCATAGTGATCAAATGGTCAATGCCTCAAGACGACCTATTAATCCTAAATGTTTATGCACCTAATAACAGATCTTCAAAAAATATGAATCATAAAGTGACAGAATTGCAAGAAGAAATAGACAAATACACAATTACAGTCAGAGGTTTCAAACCAGTTTCAGTAACTGATTAAACAGTCAGGAAGTCAGTAACAATATAGAAGACTTGATTACACTCTCAATCAACTGGACCTAATTTACACTTAAAACACTGCACCCAACAACAGCAGAATACACATTCTTTCAAATGTACATAAAACATTTACCAAGATGGATTATACGTTGGGCCATAGAACAAATCTCAGTAAACTTAAAAGAATTCAACTATGTTCTGTGACCACAATGAAATTAAATCATAAATCAGTAATAGAAATACCTTCAGAACATTCCCACATATGTGGAAATTAATAATATACTTCTAAATAATCCAAAGGTCAAGAAGAAATCAAAGGAAAACCAGAAAGTATTTGAGTTGAATAAAAACGCAAACACATCATATTAAAATCTGTGCAGTGCCAGTGCCACTAAAACAGTGCTTAGTGGGAAACAAAGTATTGCATGCCTTTATTAGAAAAGAAAAAAGGGCCTCAAATTAATGACCTCAGCTTCTACCTTAAGAAACTAGAAAAAGAAATATAAATTAAACCCAAAGTAAGCAGAAAGAAATAAAGGTCATAGCAGAAATCAATAAAATAAAAAAAAAAAAAGAAAAATGGTGGGTGGGAGTTATCAACAAAACCAAAAACTCTTCTGAAGGAATAAAACTAGTAAAACTCTAGCCATGCTCTGATGAGGAAAAACAAGAGACACGAATTACCAATATTAGGAATTAGAACATTAACATCACTACAGATTTACACAAATAAAAAAGATAGTAAGAAAATTTATGAACATTTTAGACTAATAAATTTGACAATTTAGACAAAACAAATAAATTCATCAAGAGACAAAGTTACCAAAACTCACTAGATGAAAAGTATAACCTGAGTAGCTCAATATAAATTAAGGAAATTTAATTTGTAGTTAAAAACCTTCCCACAAGAAAATTCCAGGCCCAGATGGTTTTAGTAGTGAGCTTTGCCTCATATTTAAGAAAGAAGCAATACCAATCCTACACAAACTCCTTCAGAAAACTGAAGAGGAGGAATATTCGCAACTATTCCATAAAGCCAGCATTACCCTGACACCAAAATCAGACAAAAACAAGAAAACTATATATCAGTATTCTCATGAACTTAAGTGCAAATTTTTAAAATAAAAATTGAATCCAACAACATGTAAAAAGGAAAATAGTTCATGACTAAGTGGGGCTTACTCTACTTAAGGTTGGTTTAATATTCAAAAATCACTAACTGTAATTCACCACAGTGAAAAATTTTTAAGAAAAACCATTATGATCATCTCAAAAGACACAGAAAAAGCATTCAACAAAATCCAATCTCTATTTCTGACAAACACTCTTAACAAATTAGGGATAGAAGGGAAACTTCCCCAATCTGATTAAGGGCAACTATGAAACACTACAGATGACATCATATACGTTAAAGACTGAATGCTTTCTCCTAAGATCAGGAACAAGATAAGGAGGTCTGCCCACTCTCACTACTTTTATTCAACGTTATACTTGTGGTTTTAGACACTGTAATAATTATACACAGAAAACTATAAACCACTGATGAAGGAAATTAAAGAAGACTTTAAAAAATGGAAAGATACCCACGCTCTTGGATTGGAAGAATCAATATTGTTAAAATGGTCACACTACCCAAGGCAATCTACAGATTTAACGCAATCCCTATCAAATTACCCAGGACATATTTCACAGAACTAGAACAAATCATAATAAAACTTATATGGAACCATCAAAGACCTAGAATTGCCAAAGCATTACTGAAGAGAAAGAAAGAGGCTGGAGGAATAACTCTCCCAGACTTCAGACAATACTATAGAGCTACAGTCATCAAGACAGCATGGTATTGGTACCAAAACAGACATATAGACCAATGGAACAGAACAGAGAGCCCAGAAATGAACCCACAAACTTTTGGTCAACTCATCTTCGACAAAGAAGGCAAGACTATACAATGGAATAAAGAAAGTCTCTTCAGCAAATGGTGTTGGGAAAACTGGACAGCAGCATGTAAAAAATGAAGCTAGAACACTCCCTTACACCATATACAAAAATCAACTCAAAATGGATCAAAGACTTAAACATAAGACAAGATACAATAAACCTCCTAGAGGAAAACATAGGCAAAACATTATCTGACATACATCTCAAAAATTTTCTCCTAGAAGAAATAAAAGCAAGAATAAACAAATGGGACCTAATGAAACTTAGAAGCTTCTGCACAGCAAAGGAAACCATAAGTAAAACAAAAAGACAACCTACGGAATGGGAGAAAATTTTTGCAAATGAAACTGACAAAGGCTTGATCTCCAGAATATATAAGCAGCTCATACGACTCAATAAGAAAAAAATAAACAACCCAATCCAAAAATGGGCAGAAGACCTAAACAAGAAATTCTCCAAGGAAGACATACAAATGATCAAAAGGCACATGAAAAAATGCTCAATATCACTAATTATCAGAGAAATGCAAATCAAAACTACAATGAGGTATCACCTCACACCAGTCAGAATGGCCGTCATTCAAAAATCCACAAATGACAAATGCTGGAGAGGCTGTGGAGAAAGGGGAACCCTCCTACACTGCTGGTGGGAATGCAGTTTGGTGCAGCCACTGTGGAAAACAGTGTGGAGATTCCTCAAAAGACTGGGAATAGACTTACTGTATGACCCAGGAATCCTGCTCCTGGGCATATATCCAGAAGGAACCCTACTTCAAAATGACACCTGCACCCCAGCGTCCATAGCAGCACTATTTACAATAGCCAAGACATAGAAACAGCCTAAATGTCCATCAACAGGTGACTGGATAAAGAAGATGTGGTATATTTATACAATGGAATACTACTCAGCCATAAAAACCGACAACATAACGCCATTTGCAGCAACGTGGATGCTCCTGGAGAATGTCATTCTAAGTGAAGTAAGCCAGAAGGAGAAAGAAAAATACCATATGAGATCACTCGTATGTGGAATCTAAAAAACAAAAACAAAAACAAACAAACAAACAAAAACAAAGCGTAAATACAGGACAGAAATAGACTCATAGACAGAGAATACAGACTTGTGGTTGCCAGGGGGGCGGAGGGTGGGAAGGGATAGACTGGGATTTCAAAATTGTAGAATAGATAAACAAGATTATACTGTATAGCACAGGGAATCACAGAGGAAAAAATGTGATAATGAGTGTGTATATGTCCATGTATGACTGAAAAATTGTGCTGAACACTAGAATTTGACACAACATTGTAAAATGATTATAAATCAATAAAAAATGTTTTAAAAAAAGAAAAGAAAAAAATGGCATCTAGACTAGAAAGGAAGAAGTAAAACAACTTACTTGAGGATGACACGATCATCTTATGTAGAATATCGAATGGAATCTACATAAAAGCTACTAAAAATGAATGTATTTAGTGAGGATCAGGACGCAAGATCAATATACAAAAATCAATTATATTTCTATATATATCAATGAACAATCATAAGGTCAGATTTTAAAATACAGCATTTATAACATCAAAAAATATCAAATACTCAGGTATAAATCTGATAGAAGATGTGCAAGAAAGGTTTCTAAGCTGAAAATTATAAAACATTTCTGATAGAAATGAAAGAAGACCAAAATTAAATAAAAAAATACACCATATTCATGGCTCAAAAGAATCAATATTGTTAGGATGTCCACTTTCCCCAAATTGATCTCTAGACTGACTGCCATCCCATCATAATCCCAGCAGGCTCTTTTAGAGATATTAACAAGCTGATTCTAAAACATGTACGGAAATTCAATGACCTAGAATAATCAAATCATCTTTGGGAAAGAGTTAACAGTGGAGCACTAACATACCTGACTACAAAACTGGGTATAAGCTATAATAATCAGGAAAGTGTGGTATTGATGTAAAGAAAAACAAACTGATTTAAACAGCACAAAATAAAGGTTCAGAAGCAAACACACACATATATGGTATATTTACTTTTGACAACTACAAATGCAATTCAGCAAAGAAAGGATAGTCTTAAATAGTGCTTGAACAACTGGATATTCATGTGCAAGAAATAAACTTCAATGCATACACCACACTATATACACAAATTAAATTTAAACAGGTCATAGATTTAAATGTAAAACCTAAAACAACAAAACTTTAAGAAGAAAATTGAAGAGAAAATCTTTGTAGCCTTGGGTTCAGCAAAAAAAAAATTCAGAAATGACATCAAAAGCATAAATGTAAAAAAGAAAAGGAAAAAAAGATAAATCATCAAATTGAAAACTTCTCTTCAAAAGACACAGTTAAGCAAATGAAAAGCCAAGACTCAGGCAGAGAAAAATACATTGGCAAATCACTATATGTGCAATAAAGGACTTGTATCCAGAACACAAAAGAACTCTCAAAACTCAGTAACAAGAAAATGAAAAACACAATTTAAAATAAACTAGGCAAAAGGTCTGAACAGACACTTCACCTAAGACAGTATAGGGGTGACATAAAATGACATGAGAAAATGACATCGTAAGTCATTAGGAAAATGCAAATTGAAACCATAACAAAATACTACACATCTATTTTTTTCAATACCATTTCTTTAAATTGAAGTACAGTCAGTTAGACTGTGTCAATTTCTGGCGTACAGAACAATGTCCCAGTCATGCATATACATACATATATTCATTTTCATATTCTTTTTCATTAAAACTACACATCTATTAAAATGATTAACTAGTCAGTTTTAAAATGTGAAACCCTATATAAAAGTAAATACATAAGTAGAGACAGTTCACTTACAAAAAAAAAAGAAAAGAAAAGTAAGTTGATTCTGCCTCAAAAAATTTTAAAAATCCTACAAAAAAAATTAATATTATAGTATCACACCCTATCTGTTTTTGATTAGGGATTAAGTGTCCATAGGGAGCAAAAACTTTCAAAGATTTGCCACTTGGTGGTCTAAACTAATTATATAAATGATTCAACCAACTTTTATTAGGCACTTATGTGCCAGACACCATGGAGAGCAGAAAAATAAGCAAGATAAAGTTCCTTCCCTGTATGTACCTGGCAATGTTATAAAAAGAGTAAAATCTACACGAGCTAGGATATTCTAAGTGCTCCCTCTTGATAGAAGAAACAAAAGAGGAACAACGTGCAAAGATACTAAAGAAAGGAGAAAAGTTCTCCATTTGGAATGAAATTGTCTCAGGCCCTTCAGGTCCTCCTTTATGCTTAACCACTTGCTAAGATGTTTAGGCAAGTGAGTATATTTATAAAACTTCCAGTGATAGCCTGCTGATGGCAATAGAAACTGCAGGTTTTTCTCCTTTTAGCAAAGGAACTATTGTCAGATATAACTTATTTAAAAGCGCTCTAGGGACCACAGCAAATGTTCTCAAACTAATCTTACTGGCCTCTAACTTAGCATAAGTTAGAAAGAAGTTGTACAATATAGTAGCAGATGATTTTTCGTAAGTGCTCGTACACTTAAGTGGGATTGGATTTCTATTTGTATTATGATTATTATCTTTATTTTCAAAACCTAAAGATGAATGAAAACATTCAACCCAAATATTTGAAATTTATTATTAAAAGCTTAGACATAAAATTCTTGCCCTAAATCTGTCAAAACATGGAAATCTAACACCTACCACACACAACATACATTCTTGAACTTTAGCAACCATGAACTGTGTAAGTTAAATTTAACAACAAGAAAGTTATAAAAATTCAGTTTGTTTAAAACCATTTGGCATATAAATAATTTAAACTTTTGGTTAGAGAAGGTATCCCCAAGAAAATGCCAGTGTAAGCTCAGAAATTCTAATGAGCTCCACACCCAAGTATCAAAGCACCTGACCTACTTGTTTTCTCCACTTGAATAACCCACAGGCATCTTAAACTCAGTATGTTTTATCCTAAATCTGCTCTTCTGATATTCCCAACTCTATCAAAGACATTCCATCCACCTACTTTCCTAAACACCTCTCTCACCACCTCCATTCTATCTCCGAAATCCTCCAAACCTTCACCTCTGACACTGGCCCCCCACCATTTCTAGCCTGGGTTACTAAAATAACATTTTGGTCTCTCTTCCCCAATCTAGTCACCTTCCAATATTCTGGGTAAGGTGTGTAATGTGTAACCACTGCCAAAATTGATCACTAGAAAATGTACATCTGACTGTACAACATTTCAACTTAAAATCCTTCTCACTCCACCCTTCACCTCTACAGCGACGCAACACCTGAGACTCTGCAATACTTCCTGCCTTGGGCCACTCTGAACTCGCCTGTCCCTCAAAGCCTTATGCCTTTTTGTGTTTATGCATTCTGATTCTTCCGCCTAGAACATCCTTTTACACCTTCTCTCCGCAAATATCATCGAGTAAGGCCTTCAAAAGGACATAAGTAACAGCCTGTCCAAATACTTCCAATCACCCTCATATCACCTTATCTGATTTAGAAGTTTCTTGACTCATAAACTCAACACATCTATTGAACACCAACTAGATGCTGAGAATAAAAGGTGTTGGTGGAAAAACATACATTGTAAAAAGTGTCTGATTGAACTAGTCGTGTCCCGTATATCAACGGTCATGGCAGAGTGCGACAGAAGTAGGCACAGGATCCTGTATGAGATGTCAGTTTCAGTTATTTCTTCAGTAAATACATAATGAGTGCCTACAATGTGCCAGGCACAAAATGAGCTTGTAGATAAAAAAAAATAAGATTTTGCCTTCATAACAGTTACAATCCATCTGGGGATTAGGACAAGAAAACAGCTAATTACAATATATGATAGAGGTATGAACAGGCAGCCACAACAGGTCCTAGAAAACGGTATCTAACCTAGATGTAAGGGGTTCAGGCAGGATGAGAAATCAGGAAGACTTTAGAGTGACATACAGGCTGAGACCTGAAGAATGAAAACTTTAACTAGAAGGTGTATGTTCTGCACAGAGAGCAGTAGTTCAGTGCGTGGCTGCAACCTCAATCAGATGGTAGCGGCAAAAGAGTTTAGAGGCAAGAATAGAAACCAGATCAAATCATAAAGCGTTTTAAAGCCATGCTCAGGAATTTGGGAGTTTGGAATTTACCCTGGAGACAACTCTTTGCCACTAGAAAGCCATTAGAAAGTTCTAGCAGGCGAATACCATGTCAGACTTGCCTTTTCTAAGCCAACACACTGGTTGCAGAGCCAAGAGTGAACAGCTGCAGTAATTCAGGGAGGAAGCGATTCACGGTGGATTGAACCAAGGCAACTGCAGTGGGGTGAGGACAGGCAGATGGCTTAGTAAGATATTTAAAAGGTCAAAATGACAGGACTTCATGACTGATTAGATGTGGGAGGTGAAGGGAGAGGATTCAAGGACAAAACTGAGTGTATGAGGTTATTCACTGATACAGAAAATACAGAAGAAAGAAAAGTAAACAATGAATTTTACTTGAGACGCGTTAATCGTAATGACTGTGGAACTCAAAGAAATGTACCTCTTTCTATGTAGAACATAGATGGTTTTAAGAGTAACAAACCACAGAAAATTCTGAGAGTGAAGACAGAGATACTGAGATACTGAGGATGGTTCAATTCTCAACAAAGAGCAGGCAGCAGAACCATCATTGCTTCTTAAGGGCTTGTGTGCCAAAGTCAGGCAGGAGGGTAGTACTGGGAGGTATAACAAGGATTAAATGAAAGACTACTCTTACACCAATGCCTACAGGTACACAGTAGATTGCACAAGAAACAGTAAATAGATTTCATAAGGATTTCCTTCCACCAAAAAGCAAAAATTAAAAGGCTGGGTTATAATTTTTCATTCAGTCTCAACAGCTATGTCCCATCAAAGGAAACCCTTAACATCTGAATTCATCCCCCTAATTCACAAATTGAAATAACTTGTTAAAATTGAAGACTACTGTGTTGTGTCAAGAATAAATAGCAGACAGAAGGTACTCAAATGTTCGTTAAAGAATGCCAGAAAAATAAAGAAGACATACTCATACTGTATGCTACACCAGCAAGGTACTACCATGTTACAAGATCTAACCTAAGAAAATTCTCCAGAAAAATCTACCAGAAACTAAGAATATTAATCTTTCTTAAGGGTTTCATGGGACTATAGGCATATCTAAAAGTAACTGGAAAAGGCCAAATTTAGCTGCAAAATAAAGTCTTATTAAGAATGCCATCAAAAATCTAAAAAAAAAAAAAAAAAAAGGTGATTTCCCTGTTGTTTCAAGTTATTTTCAACAGAACCAAATTTTAATACAATCACAGTAAAAACACAGATCGAGCGTGAAATGCAAATATAATAGGAGTTTTTAACTCCGAAACAAGAGCATTATTAGTGAACCCATCTCTCTCATTCTAGTCCCTTCATTTTTCCTACTTTCTTGCTCTTTCCTCTTCACAGAATACCTACTATGTGCTAGAATCTATACCAGATACAGGTGAAACATTTCAGGTCTTACCCTCATGAAGGTCAGTCAGTCTACAAGTCTTGAGAAAACATTCTCTAAAAATATCACCCACTTCAAGGGCCTGAAACTCACATTGAACTTCTTACATAAAAGGAAGGAAGGGGGTGGTTTTTAATGAATGTTTTCCTTCTGAAGAACTGAAGTCTGTAATCTACATGGTAAGAAGCTATCTGATATATCCTGAATGCCTAAAATAGTGGCTGGAAGAAATCAGGTGCTTAATAAATCTTTGTTGAATAAATGAATGAAAATAAACTGTAACCATCAGAGGCTCTGGGTATAAGGCCAAAACCTATTTCGGACTTAACTTTTTTCCTCCTGCTTTCTCTTTGATAAGTCAACTCATTTCATTAACTCAACTCCTTCCATTAATTATCCTAAAGCAGGATAGCCTTTACAGGCAGTGTCCCTGTTCCCTCAAGATTCACGAGAGGATCTATGAGAAAATGGATATTACCTGAACTTACTGTGGTAATCATTTCAGAATATATGTAAATCAAACCATCATGCTGTATGCCTTAAATTTATACAGTGATGCATGTCAATTATTTCTCAATAAAATGGGAGGGAAAAAAGATTACAGCTCGGAAAACACAAAATAAAAAACTTACAAGGGAAAGTCACTCTTCCCCCACTTTTTGGTTGACTGTTAAAACATATGGTTCCATACATATATAGCAGCAAAGAACAGATCAACTCCAAGAATTAATTAGGGTTTGTTTATATCACAACTTAAGCCCACTTTCAAAAGCTTAGCTAAGAAAAACAATACACATGTATGAAACACTGAATCCATTCACTCATGTTGACAACAACCTACCCTTGAATTCAGTCAAATCATCAGAGAATCGAATATATCAAATTGGTAGCCTGTATTTACTGGGTATTTACCTAACTAGTCATTGGCATAAAACCATCAGCATACTAAGGGACATTGTACGGTCCTGTTTTGTTTTGATTTTTACCAAAAGGATACAGTATGCCATATAATCAAATTCATTATAGTACATAGTATAAAGAATCTACAGGAGACTTCACTCTTTGATCCAATCTTCAGAAACTAGTTTGGGGGGGTCTTTGCTTTTGGTTTTATTTTACTGTGGATCCTACAATTCTTAAAAATTGATCACGTTCCTTATAGCAAAACTGTAGACCACTAAAGTATAAAGTTTATTTAATAATTCTACTTCCACTTCCATCTACTTTTACTTTCTTTTTGTCTCCTTTCCTCCTCTATTTTACATAATCATACTGCTTTAATATTTGTGAACAGCCTTAATCTCTTTGTAGAAAACAGCAGCAAAAATAAACATTCAACTATTTCCAGATCAATAATAACTTTACAACCTTAAGAGTCTAAAAGCTCTTCTTTAACAATAGTAATAATAGCAGCTAACATTTATTTAGCAGCTAACATTTATTAAGTACTTACTGATGCCAGGCATTAGTCTAAGTGCTTTGCAAATATTAACTCATTTACTCATCTATAACTCCATGATGAAAAACAATTCTTATCCCCCTTTTTACAAATGCGAAAACTAGGGGCACAGAAAGTTAAGAAATCCACCCAAAGTAACACAGCTATAAGCTGTGGAGCTAGGTTTTGAACTCAAGCAATCAGAATCCATCTCCTGAACTACTGTCCTACTGTGATGATTTTTCATTCATTAAAACTATGTGACTTCTAAAAATAGGTATTTTTCAAATCATAAAATAACACTGAAAATTAGAACTGAGGCAATTTCAGAAATGAAGTTCACACCGAAACCAAAAACCATATTCTAAATCTTTAAAATTCTGCTATACCCAACCAAAGATTTGCAGGGAAATTAAGATGATGAATAAAATACAGCATCTACTACATGCTGTGCTTTGTTCTAATACATTTACTTATTAATCCTAAAAATCCCATAAAGCAGGTACTATTATCATCCCCATTTATGGACAAGGAAACGGAAACAGACAGGTTAAGTAATTTGACTGAAGTCACTAGTAATTGTGCAGTCAGGTTTTGAAACTAGTTCGGTTCCAGAGTGCAAGCTCTTAATGGTCATTTTACACTGCTTCTCCATATGACAGAGATTAACTTCCACCCTCTCCATCACTTCCTACACTCAAAGTTCAAAGCAAGCAAAGTAGACTTGGTAGGAAAGTTACTCTACATCCTAGATCTCAGCACCAAGAGGTTCTGATTCAATAAAGCTGGGTTGTGGCCCTGCACCTACATTTTTTAAAAGTACCACATGTGATTTGTGTGAGCATTGGTTAACATCCACTGCCCTAGTTTTTTAAATTAGACAGGTCTTAGCTGAACCTTTGGGGTTGGGAGCAGGGAATAAATACAGAGAGAGAGTGTGCGTGTGTCTATGTACTTTGCTATTCCTCCTATTCCCCCTTCCCAAAGAAACAAGACTGGGAAGTAGGGAAGCAAAGATAAAGACAGAAAAGCAACATAGCTTTTTATGCCATGTTAACCAGCCTTGAGTATTACCTTAATGGTGACAATAATAAAATTATTTTTTTGTTGTTTTTTAAAGCAAAAGACAATCAGATCTGTGCATTAGAAAATAACCCCAAAGATTGTGTAGAGAGGGAACCGTGGGTAGAGACTGCAGACAAGGAGAAAAGCAGCCAAGAATTCAAGACTAAATGCCTGAGTGAACTAAGCAAGCACTGAGAATTAAGGGAATGCAGCAAATTTAAGATACCTCTTTAAGGTAAACCTGGTAAGACTTGGTTATTCATTAGACACTGTTATAGAAATGGGCATCTCCAAGTTTGTTTTACAAGCAACCAGGTGAACGATGAGACCATTAAACTAGATCTTAACTTGCTGAGGCAAGAATAAGTGGGTTTTGCTGGTCATCCCAGAATTATGTGGGAGAGGGGAAGTTTTTGATATGGAAAACAGGTGGAGAGATGGGAACAGGTGTAAATTTGTGATGAGTGTTTATAAATGAGGTGATGAAGCAGAGTTGAGAAATAAAAGACTAACTTTAAGAGGTCAGATTATGAAAGGTAGTGGCTAGAAGAAGAGTGAGAAGAGTCTTGTATTTCATAACGCTGCTTCATCATCTCAAGGGTTCTATCAAAATCAATCCACATCGGAAAGAGGGAAGTGTAGTTCAAAAAGAAGGGATCCCTCCTTGGAAAGTCCTAAATTGGATCACTCCAAGTAGAAAATCAAACAAGATAACCTTAAAATATGTAGTGAACTAATAAGTAGGGAGATCAGCATCCACCCTGAAGACAAAAACTAACAAGACAACGAAAGAGCGTGAATAATCCAAAAACAATGACCAACCCATCACTTTAAATAGCCAGTACATAGAAGTATGTGGGGGGTTTTTTTTTAATGCTTTTATTATTTCACGGAATCCTAATAACTGAAATAATGACTGACATCCATTCTGGAGATAAAGAACGTGAAGGACAGAGAAGAGATGCTTGCTCAGTTTCCCAAGGTCACACATCATAGTAACAGCAATGTGCTATTCTGCCCCCTAGTCTGGTAGTCCATACACTAAAGCACAAACGCTGTCAAATAATTCAAACTGGGATAGGGATGGCAGCATAGAGAAAATGAGTGAAACACAAGGAACAGAGGAAGCTATATGCGAAAATATACAGTGTTAGATGAGTCATTACCCGACCGAACTAATTACGAAATACTCCTGCAATGGGAAATGCTGCCAGTGGCATGCCATGATAGTCCTAAAACAGGCATAAAGATATGCCCTACGAACGTGATTAAGCACTATGTAACAAAATATCCTCTGGACCTAATCCTAGTTCCCAACGAACTACGAGGGCCTCAATGACCACTTCCATAAGTCGCCACCACAGGTCCTCCCACGGGAACATCACAGAGACGTCTGGGAAATAAATACCCTAACTAACGCCTCCCTAGATAAGCGTGGTATGGTGTAAATCTCCAGCTCTCCAATTGGAAACATGCCTTGCTGCTCACAAGCACCATCCAAATCGGCAATCTGGTAAAATGGATCCAACATACTCTTCTCCTAAATGCAAAGCAGCAAAGCACCTGTTTTCAGCTCCTCCCAAAGGGGGAAAAGATGCCTTCACCAGAGTGAAGCAGAGGTAAGCAGAGGCAAGTTACATTAACACCTCAAAGGAAGAGAGAAAAGACGCTGGGGTCTGAACAGCTGACATAAAGAACTAGAGTCGGGGAGGGGAAAAAACGATCCACTAAAAGAAAGGAACTGGGCAACCACCTGTCCCTTAGAAAAGGTAATACAAATAAAAGCCCCTCGCCCTGAGGCAAAGCAGACCAGAACAGCGAAGAGGCCTAGCTGGCCTTGGAGTAGGAGCCGTGTCTCTTAATTCCAGGGCTGAGCCGGCATTCTCGAGAACACAGTGACACCATCTAGTCATCTTCTCCTACATCCTCCACAGGCTGTTCCTGACACAGAAAGGCCCCCGCGTCCCTCCCCGCTCAGCCTCCAAGCAGCAAAAGCAGCCCCGTGCCAGTGAAAAGCAGCGATGTTCCCCCGGGCCGTTACTTACCTTCCCGCTCACAACACCCGCCGCCGCCATGTTTCCTACGCGTGCCTATGATGACGTAGCAGAGCCTCACGTGTCTCTCCGACTCACAACAACATCCGGCGAAACTAAGCAGATATCCGGGCGGGAAAGGGGCGGGGAATGGCGGGAACTGCGAGGAGTGAAGGGGCGGGGCGAGAGGAGCGGCCGGACGCATGCGCGCTGAGTAGGGCTCGGAGGCCGCTTGGGTAGAGTCTCTGGTGCGTACTGCGCATGTGCCAGTTTATTTTCCTCGGAGGGTACTTACGTGGAAGGGATTTTGATTAGGGGTTTTCCTGGGGGCGAGTTTCTGGGCCTTTCGCAGGCCCCTTCGCAGTAATGATGGAAAGGACACCATATAGGGGCTCAGCCGACCTGGTCTTGGCTTTGTGGCCACAGGCAAGCCTCTTCCACCTTCAGCCTCGGGTTCCCATCAGTAACATTGAGATAGAGCTGTGATGAAGGCGGAAGGAATTCCAGTCCTCTAGCCGAGGCACACACACGGACTTTTCGCCTCTGTATGTGAAGTTTCTGAAGTTGAGTCTGGTAACTGCCACTCCCACATGACCATGAACAAGGCATTTTGATAGGAACTGCAATAATACCACGCCCGGAGTCCAACGTACATAGCTCAGAGCTACTACCCAGTTGCTTAATAGCCGTGTGAATGGGAACAAGTTTCTAAATTCATCCAAGCCTCAGGATGTGAAATGAGAATTACCCTTGGAATGGTTGTACAGATCTCATGAGACAATGCGTATGTAGTAAGAGAATTTGTTGAGATACTGAGATGATAATGTTTTGTTCTCGCTGCTGTGAAAAAATCCCGGGGAATGATTGGATACTTCCCCTGATGACTCTGACAGAGGATCTGCCCTAGCCCCAAGGCAGAATAAAAAGTCCCCTTATGCCAAACACCTGTGCCCATTGAGGTACTTCTCCACACAATGGAGAGAGGTTAGAGGCTTTTGAGGTTGACTGAATAAGTAGCAGCCGAAGGGAAGGAGGGTTATGGGTTCCGTGACTATTTGGGAACATAATGGTTGAGGGAGGGCAAGACACAAATGGCTGTGTAGTACTACTAGGGAGGCTGCATCAGAGGTTCGAACCATGGCCGAGACCCCATGCCCAAGCTTGGCAATCAATTGAGAAATCAGCTCACTTTCAAAGGATAAGGGAGCTGGAGAAATGAGCAAATTAGCCGTAACCAATGTTGAGTGGAGACTTCAGGGCCTTCCCCAAATGTTCTTGACTGAGACTTCCAGAACTTTCATGCAATCCTGGTTGTGGTGTTTAGAGCCCTAATAATGACCCAGATTAAAGTTTCCACCAGCTCACAACAATAAGGTGTGGTTAGAGAAAAAAATTAATGAAATTTCTTATGTCCTGTGTTTTGGAGAACAGTTGAAGCCCTTAGTACAGTGCTGGGACTAAAATAATAAATGGTAGCTGTTATTTATATAGTGAGCTTGGGAATTAAAGGCTTCTTAGTGAAAATTTGGCACCCTATGTTCATCTGCTACTTCTTCATATTCTTAAGCCTCATCCTTTAACTGCCCTTTAAATGCTGGTGCCTACCCATAGGCCATCCTTAGACTTCCTTTGTCTTTCTCCCAAACACCATTCCTGGGCCATTATTTTCATATTCTAGTATCACCATCTTCTGTGTGCTGATGACTATGAAATATCTCCAGCCCAAGTCTGTCTTTCTTTCCTAAAGTCTAGAGCCTGCAACTACTGCCCGCTGGACCTTTTCACTTGAATGACCCACCCTCACCTCAAAAAAATCCTAAATCTTTACTATGCAAAGTGTTAGGTGTAGACCAGCATTACCACCATCACCTGGGAGCTTGTTAGAAATGAAGAAGCCCAGGTCCCACCCTAGAACTACTGAATCAAAATCTGTATTTTTAGCAAGATCTCAGGTGATTTGTATGCATGGTAAACTTTGAGAAGCACGGTCTTAAACTTAAGTTTTGCTTTTGTTCTCTGAAATTACTGCCATTTGCTGACCCAGAAATGCAGTCAGAACAGTTTCTCCACGGAAGTGCTGCCATCGTGTTGCCCCTTTCTGTTGTGTCTTCTGGAGAGGTCGTGGGAAACATCTGCGTTATGTCTCTTCTTACCTCTGGTTTGGACAACTACTGTGGCATTTTAATTCGTACTCTTGCTTTCTGCTTCATCTTCCCCCTATCCCATCCTTCATATTCCTACTAGATTAATCTTTCTATATGATCATATGAACTCCCTGCTTAAAATCCCTTAGTGACTCCCCATCTGTTCAGGAAAATTTCCAAATTTTCCAACACAGCATGGAAGGTCCTTCATTAATTATTCCTGCCTACCATTTTAGCTTTATCTTCCCAATTTATACCCAGTCCTCCAACCATAGCCAAATAACTGCTGTTCCCTTAATGTTCCATACTGTGTTCCAAGATTGCTTCTGACTGTAGCAGATTGGCTTGGCTTGGATCATGGAACCATTGCTGAGCCAATCACTGTGGCCCAATGTATATGATGTTCTGATTGGTTAGATTTCAATCATATGCCCACAGCTCCAGTAAAAGTACATGGAATGAGAGGGAGGGTAATGCTTAGAGAAAAATCCAGGAACCATTCCAGAAAGAAAAAAGGGGGAGTAACTGCTTAGCAAGCAAGCAGATATCAGTTATAGAGACTCCTTTCTGCACTTCCGTGATATCATACTGTAAAATACTTGGTAGTTTACTAAACTGCCTTCCTCCCCTTTCTAGGTGATCACCACACCAGGCACAAATGCCTGACCCCTAGTAGACACTGAATAAGGGTTTGTCTAACGAATTAATGTCAACTAATTCCCTATTTAGAAATGACACAGTTATATTTTACATCCACGAGGAAAGAGACCATTTTCCTTTTTTAATGATATCCTCTGTCTGTATGCAAAGGGAAGAAAAAAGTTCAGGATTTCAATGTAATTTGTTTCATGTTTTAGGTTTTTACTATAGTAGAAGGAAAAAAATCACAGTACACTTACATATAAAAAGTGGACGAGTTTTTTTTTAAGTAGCATGCACATATATTTAATGTAAATAAAGTCATTAAGCTCCCTATAACTTAAAACAAAATTACTCTTTTCACGGAAGTGAGTAATTTTATACTTCCTAAGTTCACTGCTATGAATTACATAGCTATTCACTAATTATGATTTATCACTCAAAAAGTCGTATGATGCAAAAGAATCCTAAGAAGTACCTTAAAGAGACCTGGGCGGGACTTTAGAGATAGTTTCCCAGGCTTTCCAGTTGAGGAAATTGAGTCTTGGAGATTAATGGTTTGCCAAATTCACAAGCTGCTTTATGGCTAAACAGAGACTTCATCAGAGATACGTGTCTCAGTCAGCTGTGCTACACCATCATCTGAAAGTGATCACTCCACTCCCCTCTGTAAACTAAAGCATTTAATTAACTACTCAATTTGATTCTCTCCCGCCTTGGTTTTTAGCTAACCTATCTATGTTTCAGGGCTTATCCTATGTCACACATCATTTATTAAGATTACCCCAACTTTGCCACCACTCATTGATCTCTACCTTGCCTGAACTCTTAGAACAGTCAGACTAAAACCTTTGTTTTAGTGCTTAACTATACAAGGTAGTGCCATGAAGAAAGCATCGACTTTGCTGATAGCCAAGGGATCGCAGGAGTTCTCACAGGATAAACTGACCAACTGAAGAAATCAGACCTATGGGTACTGACAGCTGGGGATCTGTTGAAATGACCCAACCACATCATTCTACCATGAAGAGCAAAAATGAACAAGCCCCACCTCTATACATAAAACTTCCAATCAGCTTTTGGTTCTGGTCTCTTAAATATGAACAGATGACCATGAATCACTCCACATTTGAACAAAACCTTTAAGCTGAAAGGCAGACACCAAAATGAACAAACAAATAAACAAGCAATTCAAGACAGACCATGCAGAGAGTAGAAGAAAATATTTTAATTACAATAAATACCTTTAGAGATATTAGAGAAGACTTTGCATCCATGAAACAAGAATAAAGGCCATGTAGAGAAATAGTTAGAGAATCAAAATGAGATCTTAGAAATGAAAAATATAACATAAATGAGAAAAATCCATAAATGGAAATATTCCAGAAATTAGAACAAAAAGACAAAGCTATGGAATTAAGAGAAAAGTTAAGAAAATTAGTGGATTAGAACAGGATATGTAAAATCCAAATAAAGGAGACAGCAGAGAATATGGAGGAGAGGAAATTATTAAACAAAATAATTCAAAAACTTTTTCCCAGAAATACCCGATGTGCATTTTCAAACTGAATCAGCCCACCAAGTGCCCAGCATAGTGGAAGGAAAAGACCAACAGAAAGAGACAGAATTGTGACATTTCAGAACAATGGGAATCAAAAGAAGATTGTATAGCACAGGGAAATATACACAAGATCTTATGGTAGCTCACAGAGAAAAAAAATGTGATAGTGAATATATATATATTCATGCATAACTGAAAAATTGTGCTCTACACTGGAATTTCACACAACATTGTAAAATGATTATAAATCAATAAAAAAAAGTTTAAAAAAAAGAAGATTGTAAAAACTTGCACAGAGAAAAACAAAGTGTTACATGAAAAGGACAAGAATAGATACCATCTTTGTACTGGCCAGTAAAAGCACTGGAATATGTGGGGCAGTGGCATAAACCTTTTGAAAATATTTTCTACCTAGAATGTTATACCCAACCAAGGACTCAGTCAAGTGTGAGAACAAAAAAATTCATTTTCAGACATGCAAGTTCACAAAAATTGTATCTCTTACCCTATCTCAGGAAGCAAGTGGAGGCTATGTGACACTGAAACAGGGCAGTTAATTACATGAGAAGAACATGTGGAATCCTGAAGATGGGAAACAAACACGGGTACAATGCAAAGAAGAATCTTGAGGGCATTTCTGTGAAATGGTGCAGCCACTGTGGAAAACAGAATGGCAGTTCCTCAGAAAATTAAGCAGAATTGCCCTATGATCCAGCAATTTCACTTCTAGATCTGTTTACAGGATAGTTGAAAGCAGAGACGGGTATTTGCATGCCAATATTCATAGCAGCAGTATTCACAATAGCAAAAAGATTGAAACAACCCAAAAATCCATCAGCAGGTGAATGGCTAAACAAAATGTCATACATACATAAAATGAAATATTATTTGGTCTTAAAAAGCAATTAAATCCTGATACATGCTACAAAATGAAACATTATGCTTAGTAAAGTAAGCCAGCCACAAAATGGCAAATGTCGTATGATTCTGCTTATATGGGGTGCCTACAATAGTCAAATTTATAGAAACGGATGGTAGAATAGTGATCTAGGAGTGGGGGCTGGTGAGGGAGAATAGGAGTCATTTAACTGATGAAGAGTTTTAGTTTGGGATAATGAGATGGATGCAGTGATGTTTGCACAAAAGTGTGAAGGTACTTAATGCCACTGAATTGTGCCTTTATAATGGCTGAAATGATAAATTTTATGTTATGTTTATTTTACCACAATGTTTAAATAATTGAAAAAAATGGAAATATTCAAGATCTAGGGTTAAGCAGAGTTCTTAGACTTGGCGTCAAAATCATGATCCATAAAGTCCATAAATTGGACTTTACCAAATTTAAACTTTTGCTCTCCAAAAGACTGTGAAAAGAGTGAAAAAACAAGCTACAGATCAGAGTAAAACATTTGCCAACTACAAATCCCAAAGGAGAAATACCTAGAATGTATAAAGAACTCTCAACACTCAACATTAAAGAGACAAATAATCCAATTAGAAAATAGGTAAAAGAGATTGCATTATTTTTCTATTGCTGTTGTAACAAATGACCACAAACTTAGTTGCTGAAAAACCACATTTTTATTTTCTTACAGTTAGACATCACAGGTCTGATTGGCCTAAGATCAGAGCATCAGCAGGGCTGAATACAGCCACTTCTGGAGGCTCGTAGAGGAGAATCTATTTCCTTGCCTCTCCATGCCTAGCGGTCACCTGCATTCCTTGGCTCGTAGCCCCCCTGACTCCATCTTCAAAGCTAGCAATATTCCATCTTTCTGCAATCTCTGCATCTCTGATCTTTCTTCCTTAATCACATCTCCCCTTGAAAGCTTCTCCACCTAAGGGGCTCATAAGATTAGATTAAGCCCACTTGGATAATTCTTGACACTCTCCCCATCTCAATGTCCGTACCTTTAATCACATCAGCAAAGTACCTTTGTTGTGTAAAGTAACATACTCTTCAGCTTCTAGGGATTATGGCATGATAATTTGGGGAGGCAATTTTTCTCCCTATCACAGACATAAACAGACATTTCACTAAAGACAATAATAAAGATGGCAAAATAAGCATCTAAAAGATGTTCAACTTCATTAGTCATTAGGGGAATGCAAACGAAAGTCACAAAAAGATATCACTACTTACTTATTAGAATGGCTAAAATAGGAGGAGAGGGTATAGCTTAAGTGGTAGAGCACATGCTTAGCATACGCAAGGTCCTGGGTTCAATCCCCAGTACCGCCTCTAAAAAAAAAAAAAAAGTAAACCTAATAAACTCCCCCCTAAAAATAAATAAATAAAATAACAATAGAATGGCTAAAATAAAAAAATAGCAGTAACACAAAATCCTTGTAAGGACATGGAGAAACTGGATCACTAATACATTGTTAGTGGGAGTATAAAATGGTACAGCCACTCTGGAAAAATATTGTGGCAGTTTCTTATAAAACTAAACATACGCTTACCTTATGACCCATAAATTGTACCCTTGGGCATTTATCCCAGGGGAATAAAATGTACATACAAAAAACTGTACATTAATATTCATGGAAGCCTTATTTGTAATAGCCAAAGCTGGAAACAACCCAAACGTCCCTTGACAGATGAATGATTAAACAAACTGAGCTATACCCATACCATGGGACACTGTGCAGCAATAAAAACGAATGAACTATTAATACATGCAATAGATCAAGAGAATTGTGCGGAGTGAAAAACTATCAATCCCAAATGGTTACATGCTACATGGTTCTAGTTATGTAATATTCTTGAAGTAGCAAAATTATAGCTATAGAGAACAGATTAGTATTCTCAGGGGTTGGAGATTGGGAGGAAGGGAAAAGAGGTAGGAGTGGCTATAAAGGGCTAGCACAATGATGGAACAGTTCTGTATCTTGATCACAGTGATAGTTCTGTGAATCTACACGTGTGATAAAACCTCATACTCTTCTCACTACACACACACACTTACAAATAAGTGCATGTAAAGCTGGTAAAATCTGAGAAATTCTGTGGATTGTTCCAATGTCAGCTTCCTGGTTTTGGCATTGTACTATAGTTATATAAAATATTGTCATTAGAAAAACTGGGTAAAAGGTATGTGGAAACTCCCTGTAATTTTTATTTTTTTGCAAATTTCCAAAGTTTATATGTATGAACATATTTTTAAGTTCAGTAATGTATTTTCATGTGTAGATCAGTTAGGATGACTTTGGCTGCAAGTAGCAAACAATCCCAACAAAAATGTATTAAATAAGTGGATTTTGTTTGTCTCCCACAGCAAACATTCAAAAGATAGGGCAGTTTCTGGGTGGATTAACTCACCACCTCAACATGGTCATCACATACCCAGCCTCTTGCTGTATTTCTGCTCTTCCATTTCCAGAGTGTTGGCTTTTGTCCTAAAACTGTCCACTCGATCTCAAAATGGCTGCCGCAGCCCCATTAATCACATCCTTCTACAACACCAGGCAAAGACCAGAAGAAAGAAATTTTCGTTCATGGGCTCCTTTTTTAAGGCTATTGAAAAGATCTCTTTCAAATCATATTGGCCAGAATTGGATCTCATTCTCATTCTTAAATTAGTACAGCTCTGCGAATGTAGGAGAGCCCCGAAGTATATGGCTCTCAATTCCAGAAAGCAGTTAGGAAAGAAAAAGACACATAGACAGCCTATACGTCTGCAAGACCGTATGTCTGTATAGCTGGGATTGAAAAATTTATTTAAACCTTAAAGCAACTGACAAGTAATAGCTCCATGGTTATCCATTATATCTAAGGCCACTGTCACCTCCCTCATGAATGATTGAAGTAGCTTCCTTGTCCTCCCTGCTGAAAAATATTGTTCCCTTCTAATCCTTTCCCCCACTATGAAGCACAGTGATCTTAATCTTTACTTTTCCTTTTCTAAATCACAATGTCATTAACTGCATAAATCATTCACTAATTTTTTATCTACATTGATGAGATGAAATTCAGGCTCCTTCCTTGGCTTAACTCTTCAGCCAGTTTTCCACCATTCCCTGCAGAACTTTGTAATCTAGTGACCCCAGACTCTTTATGGTTCTCTGAACCCCACACTGTTTGCTCGTTCATTGACGAGGTCCCATCAGCCTGGCATACTCTGCTTTCTACACCCAAACATGCACGTTTCAACTAGGACATGGCTCCTCAGCCTTTAAGAATCAACCAGGATATGAGTCTTTCTCCTGGAAGGCTTCTCCACTGTTCTTCATCAGAGGTGTAATAGACAAAAGAGTTTCTACTAATAGAATTGTAGCAGTGAGCTAGAGAAGCAATAAAGAGCTATTGAAAAAATAAGAAACAAAAACTTCAAACCCGAGGCATGGTTATATACAAGGGGTTTTTGAGTGTCAGTCATTTCTATCTCACTGATAGCCTGTACATACCATATATTTTTTTTTTCGGATTCTATGATGCTTTGGAAATGAAAGACCTGTTAGGCAAATAACAAAAAATAGCTTCTCAAACTGCTGATTATTCATAAAATGTTTCCATTTATTTTGGAATCATAACATAGCTAACTATTGAGAAATGGAGTTATTGTTGAAGCCTGAGGAGGTATTTTTGTTTTCTCCTATCCAGGCACATATTACCCAGTATCAAATGTTTTCCTTCTCAGCTTCATTGCTTACCCGCTCACATTTTTCTCTCCTTTAATGTGTCATGAAGCTTTATGTTGTTAAGTGCTTTTTTAAAAACTATTTATAAAATGAAGAGAGAAAACAGGAACTTTATAAGCTATTTGAGGAGAAAAAGGACTATCAATGTAATAATCATTTAAATTATATTGATATGAATCTACAGTATTTCTCATTCATACTGATAAAGCTAATGGGAAACAAAACTAGCAAATTCAAGTATTTGCATAAATTGAACCCTTGAAAATAACAGTCTACTACTCCATCCAAAGTCTGAGGGAGTATATTTCTCTACAAAAGCTGTTAAAGCATCATATGCAAATGCTCCCTACACACAGCATATGCATCTGTAATTAGTATCCTTTCCCTTACTTCATCCCTCCAACCTTGAGTCAGTACTAAACATTAAGAAAAGACATATAGGAAATAAAACCAAAACAACAACAATAAAAAAAACTAAAAAGAAAAATAAAAAAGAAAAAATTTTTAAAAAGAAAGAAAAGGCAAACAGTATACATGGTATCTGATTCAATTAGCTGATAGATTCAGGAATCATGCCTTCTAATCCTGTACGTGGGATTTAAGATTGCTTTGGAGCCAACTGCCTAAGTGATCTATTTGATTTCCCTACCTGTTAAAGGCATAAAGGAGAAAAAAGAAAAGACAAAAAGCTCTAAGGAGCTACAGTGTAGAGTCTAAACCAAATACTAAACTCCTAGGACTGTAAGAAGAATTCCACTTTCTACTTAAAGCAAATCAGTTTTTCTCCCTCATTGTTAGAAAGTTCATGTATTATACTGAAACTGGATTCCCTGTTGGCAGTGATGGTGGTAAAGAGAATGGTATCTGGAGACAATCTGGGGTAAATCCTTACCAGCAGTATGACTCAGGGCAAGTGATTTAATCTTATGAAATTTTCCCCCTCGGCCTGTCAGTAGCTTAATCCTCTAATGTAATGGTATATAAGCTTTTGAACTTGTGTTCCTATGAGTCAGAAGCTTTGCAGTGTAACTAGGTCAGAACCACCAGACGCCACTCAAATCTGTGGGAAGTCCAAACTAGGAGGAATTGTTGGAGGCCAAGCATGGACCAACTCCAGTGCGTGAAGCTTCTGGGGGCTGCAGCCATGGAGAGGGGCTCCCATCTTCCTGTTGACTCTTCCTCTAACAATCCCACCAGGCTCCCACAGGGTTGGAGGAGGACAGGGAGAGCCCAGGGAAGGCCCCCCCTCCTCCATGACACTGGCTCTATATTACTTTCAAAATCATCAAATGATCAGAATATTTTAAAGACATTATGCTGGTGATTCTGTCTGTATCTCCTTTTATGAGGAGAATTGAGAAATTCAGGCCCCCCAACACTCACTCCCTTTATTCTATATGAAAAAATCTGAATATTTTACTTGAAGAGTAGGATATCATAGTAAATATTTCCAAATAGTTGACTTAGTTCTCCAGATATTCACTAATCTTACATTTTCTCAGTGCCCACTATGTTGATAAACTGCCAGGAACTATGGGAATCAAGAATACCTGAGAGAAGCCTTGAAGAGGACCGTTCACGAATGGACTCAGAAGAAGTGCTACCACTTAAATGTTGTGTAACCTTTGACAAATCAGCCAATCTCTAAATGAGAGGTTTCAGTAAAATACAGGCTGAGTTAGATGATTTCCCTATCCTTGTGGTAGATTGCAAAACTAGCCACACTTATCTATCTCTTCCTGTAGGCACGCCTCTTTGCAAGGTGTCTTTACAGCTCCTTGAATCAAGAGATAGAATATATTTCCTTCCCCCTGGAATCTGTATCCTTGTAACTTGCTCTGGCAAGGAACAAAGAGCACTAGAAATTTATCAAAGAAAGAGGAAGTCTATTCTTTTGAGCTCCCCCAAATATCACCAGACCTGTTACTAAAGCAAAGCAGAAGTTACTTCAGTAAGGGAGACCACTACCTGACAGAATCTTAGCAGTGTGTCAGAAGGGGGAAGTCAGAAATGGAGTATTTATAGGACTTTGGATTCTGAGTCCAAGTGGTTTAAGATGAGTCTTTCAAGCAAGGAGCTGATTGATCTCAAATTGTAATATAATTGTTCAAACTTTACTGGACAAAGAGAGGATCTTGACATTGTCACTTTTCATAAGTGTAAACTGTTGTAAATACCTGCAAGCTAATTGCAGAAGTGAGCAGTCTACTGGCTCAGATAAATTGATCTGTGGAAATTTTCTAAAGAAGTGAAATTATTTATTGTTTACATCAGTATCCATTCTAGGCAAAATTTCCTCAAATAGCTAAGTCAATTTGACATAGGTGGTCTATAGTCTCATCTAAGTCATATTGTCTGATTCTCAACTCTTAATCCATTTCAACTTTATGGGCATAAAATTATTGATAATATTTTATTGTTCTCTTTTACATTTCTAATGTAACTATAGTTGTGTTTTCTTTCTCATTCACTATATTACTTAAGTGTGCTTTCTTTTTTCCTTGAAAAATTTTCCAAAAGTTTTCTATTTTAAGATTTTCATAGAACCAATTTCTGAACTTATTTTTTTTCTCTTTGTTGTATCTTAGTTTTCTCTTCCATTGAATTCTTATTTTTATTATCTCTTTCCTTCCACTTTCATTGGGATTTATTCTGTTGTTGCTTTTCTAATTTCTTAAGTTAAACCTTTACCTTACTATTCTGCCCTTTTTTCCTTTCTAATAAAACCTTAGATCTATAAATTCCCAAAAGAACCACGCCTGCTGCATTCCACAAGTTTTGGTATATGGTATTTTCACTTATCATTCAATTCTAAGTTTTTTAGTTTACAATATGATTTCTTCTTTGACCCATAAATATTTTGTTTTTAATATTTTTGTGCTGTTGCATATTTTATTTTTATTTTTACTTACATTGTGTAAGTTTAAGATGTACAACATGTTGATTTGATACATACATATTGCAAAATGATTACCATGGTAGCATTAGTTAATACCTCCATCACCTTACAAATTGCCATTTCTTTTTTGTGGTGAGCACATCTAAAATCTACTTTCTTAGCAACTCTCAATTATATAAAAGTGTATTTTTTAACTATAGTCACCACACTGCATGTTAGAGCCCCAGAATTTATTCATCTTATAGCTGGAAGTTTGTACCCTTTGACCAAAATCTTCCCATTTCCTCCAACATCCAGCCCCTAGCAACAACCATTCTAGTCTCTGTTCCTAAGAGTTCCTGTCTAATTTAGATTTCACGTATAAGTGATATTATATAGTATTTATCTTCCTCTGTCTGGCTTATTTCACTTAGCATAATGTCGTCAAGGTCCATATTGTCACAAATGGCAGTATTTCTTTCTCATGGAGATATATATATGTCCCCACATTTTCTTTATCCATGAATCCCTAGAGGGACACTTAGGTTGTTTCCACGTCTTAGCTATTGTGCAATGCTGCACTGACCATGAGAGTGCAGATACTTCTTCAAGATACCAATTTCGTTTCCTTCTGATTATACCCAGAAGTGGGACTGCTGGGTCAAATGGAGTTTATTTTTAATTTCTTGAGGAACCCCCATACTGTTTTCCATAGTAGCTGTACCAATTTACATTCCAACAACAGTGCACAAGGTTTCACTTTTCTCTATATCTTCACCAACACTTGCTACCTCTTGTCATGTTGACGACGGCCATTCTAACAGGTGTGAGGTAATCTCTCATTGTGGTTTTGATTTGTATGTTCCTGATGATGATCAGTGATGTTGAGCGCTTTTTGATCAATGATGTTGTACATCTTCTCATGTATTTGTTGGTTATCTGTATGTTTTCTTTGGAAAATGTCTATTCAATTCCTCAGCCCATTTTTTACTCAGATTGGATTTTTTTTTCTATAGAGTTGCATGAGTTCCTTATATATTTTAGATATTAACCTCTTATGAGTCATGTAAATGGGTTGGGAATTTTGTTGATTGTTTCTTTTGCTGTGCGGATATTTCCTAGTTCGATGATGTCCCACTTGTTTATTTTTGCTTTTGTTCCTTGTGCTCTTGGAGCCCTATCCAAAAAATCAAGACCAATATTAAGGAGACTTTCCCCTGTGTTTTCTTCTAGGAATTTTGCAGATTCAGGCCTTACATTTATGTATTTAATCCATTTCAAGTTAATTTTTGTGAGTGGTTTAAGATAGGCATTCAGTTTCATTCTTTTGCATATGATTATCCAGTTTTCCCAACTCCATTAATTATATGAATTATCCTTTTCCCATTGAGCATTCTTGGCTCCCTTGTCAAACATGAGTTGACCATATATGTGTGGGTTTATTTCTGGGCTCTATGATTCAATTCCATCCATCTATGTGTCAGTTTTTATTCCAGTACCACACCGTTTTGGTTTCTATAGCTTTTTTTTTTTTTAATGGAGGTACTGGGGATAGAACCCAGGACATTGTGCATCCTGTGCTTGCTAAACATGTGCCCTACCACAGAGCTATTACTTGCTTCCCCCTGCCCCACCACAGCTTTGTATTATAGTTTGAAATTAGGAACTGTGGTGCTTCCAGCTTTGTTTTTTCTCAGAATTGTTTTGGCTATTTGGGGTCTTTTGCAGTTCTGTAAAAACTTTAGGATTGTTTTTTCTATTTCTGTGAATAATGCCATTGGGATTTTGATAGGGATTGTGTTGAATTTATAGGTGGCTTTGGGCAGTATGGACATTTTAACAATATTAAGTATTTCAATTCATGTACATGACATATTTTTCCATTTGTGTCTTCTTTAATTTCTTTCATCAGTGTTTTGTAGTTTTCAGTATGCAAGTCTTTTACCTCCTTAGTTTAGTTTATTCCTAGATATTTTGTTCATTTTGATGCTATTGTAGATGAGATTGTTTCCTAATTACTTTTTTAGATAGTTTTTTAATTAAAAAAATTTTTAAATGTTTTGAGGGGGAGGTAATTAGGTTTATATATATATCTAATTTTTTTTAATGGAATCCATCTATAGATTCAATGCAATCCTCATCAAAATTCCAGTGGCATTTTTTTTTACAGAAATAGAAAAAAATTCTAAAATTCATATGGAACCACAAAAGATCTCAAATGGCCAAATCAATATTGAGAAAGAACGAAGCTGGAGGCTTCACATTTTCTGATTTCAAAATATATTACAAAACTACAGTAATCAAAACAGTATGGTACTGGCATAAAGCTAGACATATAGGCAAATGGAACCGAATAGAGAGCTCAGAAATAAATTGCATGTAAGGTAAACTCATCTTCAACAAAGTCTCAATAATATGCAATGGGGAAAACATAGTTTCTTAAACAAATGGTGATAGGAAAACTGGATAGCCACATGCAAAAGAATGAAACTGGAGTCTTATTTTACACCATATACAAAAATCAACTCAAAATAGATTAAAGACTTTTGACATAAACCTGAAACTGTAAAATTTTTAGAAGACATACGGGAATAGCTTCATAACATTGATCTTGGCAATGCTTTCATGGATGCCATCAAAAGCACAGGCAAGAAAAGCAAAAATAAACAAGTGGAACTACATCAAACTAAAAAGCTTCTGAACATTAAAAAAAATTTTTTTAATTAAAAAAATAGCTTCTGAATAGCAATGCAAACAACAGAGTGAAAAGGCAACCCGTGCAATGGGAGAAAATATTTGTAAGTCATATATCTGGAAAGAGGTTAATCTCCAAAATATATAAGTACTAGAACTCAATAGTTTAAAAAAATACCAAAATATACTAACTTGATTCAAAAATGGACTGAGGACTTGAATAGATATTTCTCCAAAGAAGACATACAAAAGGCCAATAGGTACATGCTTCAGGGAAATGCAAATCAAAATCACAGTGAGATATCACCTCACACCTGTCAGGATGACTATTATCAAAACAAAAACAAAAAAACCAAAATTTGGCAAGGATATGGAGAAACTGGAACTGTTACACACTGTTGGTGGGAATGCAAAATGGTGTAGCCGCCGTGGGAAACTGCATGGAGAGTCCACAGAAAATTCAAAATAGAACCATCATATGACCCAGCCATCCAGCTACTGGGTATTTGTCCAAAGAATTTCAGTCTGGATCTTGAATAGACACTGACATTTCTATATTCATTGCAGCACTATTCACAATAGTCAAGATATGGAAACAAGCTAAATGTCCATCAGTAGATAAGTTGATAAAGAAAAAAATGTGGCATATACATGCAGTGAAAACTTTTCAACCTTAAAAAAGAAGGAAATCTGAAATATGCGACAACATGGACAAATCTTGAGAACATTATGCCAAGTGAAATAAGCCAGTCACAGAGAAACAAAAAAACTGTATAATAATACTTATATGAGTATCTAAAATATTCAAATTCATAGAATCAAAGAGTGGAATGGGGGTTGCCATGGACTGGAGGGAGGAGTAAATGGGGAATTATTAATCAGTGGGCAAAAAGTTTCAGTCAAGCAGGGTAAGTTCTAGAGATCTGGCTGTACAATATTGTATTTACAGTCAACAATAATGCATGCTTAAAGTTTTGTCAAGAGGGTAGATCTTGTGTTAAGTGTTGTTACCATTAAAAAAAAAAAAAGTAAAACAGAAGATGTGCATCCTCTGCAACCCAGAAATCCCACTTCTAAGTATATTCCCTAGTGAATCCTCTATGTGTACAAGGAGTCATGTACAAGTATGTTCACTGCAGCATTATTTGTAGTAGTAACAACTTATAAACAATCTGAATGATCCCCAGGGAGAGAAGGTCTGTGGAATGCTATACGGCAATTCAAATGAATAAACTATAGAGCAATTTGCATCAGTATGAGTAGATTTCAAAAATAATGTTAATTTAAAAAATATTTTTGTAATGTTTCATTTTAAAATGTTTTCCAAAAATCCATGGCTCATTTATTTTTATGCATGGCTAGAAAATTGAAGTCATTTTTGTCTTTTTCATCCTTAAATGAATCCTCTTTACTTCTTACCATCTCCTTCTCTTTTCATTTGTTAAGAAATAATTTTCTTGATGTTATAATGGGAAGAACAATCCATGTTTCCTGCCTTGTTACGAGATTGTATTTCCATTCACAAATTCGTCATGGTATATTAAAACACAAATGAGGTAGCTATAATCAATGGCAGTGGAACTCTAAAATATAATTACGGTGCTTCACGATTTGACTGGAAATGACAGATTGTAATTTGGATTACAGTGTATTACAATTAATGCTAAATTGCCAATAGCGAATACATTTAACCCCCCCCCCCTTTCACACTTGTAATCAGTCAAGCATGAGATAAAGCATATCAGGGAACACAACTCATTACGAAATAAAAATTGCAGGCACTTGGGGAGGAAATAATGCAATATCCATTTCTGTTAAAGTCAGCTTTCATTTACTGCTTTTGTTGTGGAATTTAAAAGGCAATTCTCGTGTTAAACCATTTAATCAAATTCACTCACGAGAACCAGTTAATCTGAAGGGAAAAAAACTCTCAATATAGCTTATGAAAATAGTTTACTCTTTACAAAGGACTGGATTGTATACAACTTAGCCTTCTTGACATGCAGTTTTCCTGTCATTGACATGTATCTGCATAAAGAGAATAATAACAAAAACAAGGTAGTTGCGACAAAAATTACGTAACCTTTGATTAACCATACTCATCTGCCAGGAAGTCCAATCTGGTTAATTTGTTAACATGCCTCAGGTAGTGCCAGGAGCATATATCTATCCTGAGTCTATTTGGAATCACAGAATATTGGAAATTTCCCTTAGGAATAATAACACTACACCATGAAACTCATATACTCCCTTTTCAAGATGCTAAGTTTCACATTATGAATTTGAAATTATATTCCAAGACCAAATTTTCCTCTGTATTGAAATTGTGCCTGTTATAAAGGTTATTGTCTACATGCAATTATCCAGAAGTGCTCAATATGCAAGCTCGAAACAAGGATTAAGTTAGCTCTTTGTTGTGAAAAATGAACAAGGTACCATTTAATAAGAAGAATTAATCTACAGTAAGTACCACAATCTCCTAATAGAATTCATGCTCCTCTTTCTAATGCACTCTCTGAGAGTAATTTAAAGGTTGAAAGAACCGGTTGATAATTAACCTTTCAGAAAGCTTCAAGGAAGATTTTTTTTTAATTTTTCAGTTGCTATTAGAGTCCCACAAAATAACCATTAAGTACTTGGTCTTGCTTTTATGTCCTCTCAAGTGTCTGGATCCAATTACTGGTCATAACTGCAAAAAAACAGTGACAGGCACTGTCTGTGGTCCAGTATTACTAAAGAGGACATTAAACAACCATTGGGGACATTTTGCCTCCCTCAAGAGGTTTTCTTCTCTCCTTGTAGCCTTGTCCATTTCTCAAGGATTACCTGTTCATGGATAGATGGGCAGACAGTCTACTGCTTCTGTTTCTCTGGAGACCGCTGACTAACATAGATTCTTTAAGGAAGTTAAATCTCCATTGCTTACAAAAATCCTAGTTTCAGGTCATTGGAGCTCTAGGATTGCAGAATTTAAAAACCACTTTCTCAGACCCTGGAGTACCATTCAGAAGCATTTACCAAAAATACTGGTACCATAGTGACTCCCATGTACTCACTATACTCACATCTATCTATGGGTCAGTCTCTGAGCTAATAGGAATAATAAAGAGATAAAAACAACAGCTCCAGTATTCAAAGTAGCTCCTGGTCTAACGTAGAAGACAAGAAAAGGGATCATCACAATTCAGGGTTCATTCATTCAACACATGTTTAGTGAACAGCTCTGATGGTCTGGCATTATTCTAGGTGCTGGGTATGCAGCAGTAAGCAAAGCAGACAAAATAAATGCCTGTCCTCCCTGATTTTACATTCTCAACAGATAAAAACAAAATAAGTAAAGATTGTACTATGCTAGAGGGAATAAGAAGCACTGAAGTTATCATTTTCAGGTGGATGGGAGGTCATAGGGTAACAATGGCAAAACACAACAGCGGCATCTTGAAAATAGTTGTATTTGATCTTGGTAAAAGCAATTTTGTGGAGTGATTGATGGGATCAGCGGGGAGATTGCAGTAGGTTAAGGAATGAAGGGAAAATAGGAGAACATGGAGGTAACCAGTGTGGACCGTCAAATTTGATTATAAAACAATAAAGAAGAGATGCTCACAATTAAGAACAGATTTTGTTTTAAGTGGGAGGTTCTTGATCATGTTTATACTTCAAGGAGAAGGGCCAGTGGAAAGAATGTTGTTCAGGATGCTGTGGGAACAATGAAGTCATCTATGAAAAGCCACCAGGTGGGAGGAGGTGGGATACAGTTGGTGGGGAAGTGTTAGCCTCGGGTGACGTGACACAAGCCAGGTCTTCTGCTAATAATAATACTACATAATTGCTAATATTTATCACATACTTAAACATGTCAGGATGTTCTAAGCACTTACATGTAATAACTTATTTAATATTCTCATCAGCCTTATGAGGTACACAATATTGTTATCTTTATTTTATAAATGAGGAAGCTGGGGTACAGAAAGTTAAGTAAACTGACCAAATTACACAGGGAAATGCAAAGTGAAATTTCAAATCTAGGCATCTGGCCTCAGTCCCTATCCTAGACTGATGAGTGTGAAAGGAGAGGAAGACTGGAGGTCAAGAAGTTTGAGCAACGATTTGAATTTTTATAGAGATGGGGATGTTTAAGGGTAGGCAAAGGGTTTTCAGAGTGGCAGACAGAATCTGTGGCCAGAATTTTGAAGCAAAAGGGGACGTGGAGGTCGCTCATTTTGTTAAAGCCCAGAGGCGCCGTCTAGACTAGAAGCTCTATCAGAACAGTGGTCATGTCCATTTGGCTCACTGCTAGATACACATGCAACACCTCGCACTGGACGTGGTGAAGGGCAGCCACTTACTAAAAACATGTCAGCCGAGTCAAGATAGTTGAAGGCAAATATGTGCCTTGGGTTGGGTGGGTATTGGGTTGAACCATATGAAATGCCATTTGTGTTCATCTTAATTCTTCTGCAAAGCCCTCCCTCATATACTTTTCCTTCTTACTTCCCTTCCCAGCCCAATGCCCCAGTCAAGTTAATTTACTTGCTAAAGTTTGCCATTTACCATTTTCATACCTTCGCATATGTCTTCCTCTTAAAATATCTACTTCACTCTCAATTCATGTCTCTCCTCTTTCAAAGTCTACTGCAAATATTACCTACTCCCAACTATCCTTAAATGATTAAGTCTACTTTTGCTAATTTTTAACTTTGTGATCTCTTGTATTCCATTCTTGTTAAAATGCTTCTTTGCAAAAATATTGGGGTTTTTTTTTTCAAATGCTCTGCTTATACACCTAAATTTTCTTAAGTTTTTAAAATTTATTTTCTGGAATAGGCAATCTACAGATGGTCCCCAACTTTGGATGGTACATCTTACAATTTTTTGACCTTATGATGATGTGAAAGCAATATGCTTTCAGTAGAGACTGTACTTTGAATTTTGATCTTTTTTTCAGGGCCAGCCATATGAGATATTCTCTTGTGATGCTGGGCTGCGGAAGCGAGCCACAGCTCCCAGTGAACACACAATCATGAGTGGAAATAACTGATACACTGACAACAACTATTCTGTACTCAATCACTCTGGCTTTCAATTTCAGTACAGTATTCAGTAAGTTACAAAAGATATTCAACACTATTATAAAATAGGCTTCATGTTAGATGATTTTGCCCAACTGTAGGCTAATGTTGGTGTTCCAAGTTCATTTAAGGTGGGCTTGGCTAAGCTATGATGCTCGGTAGATTAGGTGTATTAAATGCCTTTTTTGATTTACGATATTTTTAGCCTCTAAAGGGTTTGTCATACCTCTGTTTGTAAGTCAAGGAAGATTTGTATTTGCATGACTCCTACTTTAAAATATACGAAAGGTATCCAGTGAGCAGTTTGCTTCTCATCCCTTCCCCCATCCAACTCAATCCAACTCTCTCCTCAAAGGCAACCAATATTATCAATTTCTCAGTATCTTTTTGGAGACATTCTAAGTCTACATATGCAAATATGTACATATGGTTATGTACAACAACAAAATGATCAGGAACAAGACAAGGACGTCAATTCTGACCACTTCAATTCAACATTGTACTGGAGGTTATAGCCACTGCAAGAAGGCAAGAAAAAGTAAAACATATCCAAATTAGAAAGAAAGAAATCTCAATGTCTTTATTCACTGATGACATAATAGCCATGTAAAAAAAAAACAAAAAACCCATGTAATCTACAAAGAAGTTATTAGAACTAATAAGTGAGTTCAGCAAATTTGTAGGATGCAAGTTCAAAAATCATGTTTTTATATGCTAGCAATGAACAATTAGAATTTAAATTTTAAATATCATTTATAATAACATGAAATCCTTAGAAATACATCTGACAAAAGACCTGTACACTAAAAACTACAAAACATTTATGAAAGAAATTAAAGTAGACGTAAGTAAATGGAGAGCTATACTATCTTTATCAGTTGAAGGACTCAAAACTATTTGACATAAACTCTTCCCAAATCTATCTATAGATTCAGTGCCATCCCAATCAGAATTCTAGCAGGGTTTTTAAAAATTATGTTTATAGAAATCAACTAAAATCCATATGGAAATGAACCTCTAATAGTCAAAAACAATTTTGTAAAAAAACAAAGTTGGAAGACTAACGCTACTTGATGTCAAGCCCAATTATAAAACTATACTAATCAGTGTGGAACTGGTATCAAGACAGAAAGTCAATGTTCAAAAATACAACCACTTATTTGTGGACAACTGATTTTCAACAAAGGTGCAAAGGCAATACAGTGGAGAAATGATAGTCTTTTCAACAAATGGTGCTGCAGCAAAAAAAAAATTAACTTCAATGTTTACCTTGTATCATACACAAAAAACAACTCCAAAAGAATCACAGATCTAAATGTAAAGCCTAAAACTATAAAACTTTTGGAAGAAGAGGAGAAAATCTTTGTGACAATAAGCTAAGCAGAGAGTTCCAAACAACACCAATTGCACAATCCATAAAAGAGTTTAAAACTTCTTCTCTTTGAAAGACACTGAAATAATGAAAAGGTAATCCAAACCAAGAGAAAATGCTTGCAGCTCATGTATCCGATAAATAACTTGTATCCAAAATATGTAAAGAACTCTCAAAACAACTAACCAAATAAATAAAATATGGGCAAAAGATTTGAACAGACATATCACCAAGAAGATATACTGAAGTCAAATAAGCATATGAAAAAATGCTCAACATCATTTGTCATCAGGGAAATGCAAATTAAAACCACAATGATATACACACCTATTAGAATAATTCCAATTTAAAAGACTGACCATACCAAGTGTAGGCAAAGATGTGGAGGAACTGAAACTTCTCAAACTGCTGATAGGAATATAAAATGGTACTACTTTGGAAAACACTTTGGAGGTTTCTTGAAAAGTTAAACATACACCTACCAAATAATCCAGCCATTTTCTTCATAGGTAGTTCCCCCAAAGAAATAAAAGAAACTGTGTTTACAAAGACTTGTACACGAATGTTTACAGAAGCTTTATTTGTAATAGCCACAAGTGGAAAACCACCTAAATGTCCAACCATACATGAATGAATAAACAGAAAGTTATATGCTGGATGTGCATACAAAGGATATTAACAGAAAAAGGAATAAACACAACATAGATGAGTCATAATTATGCAGAGTTGAAAGAAGCTAGATTCAAAAGTATACACACTGTATGATTCCATCTATATAAAATTCTAGAAAATTCAAACTAATCTATTGTAAATGAAAGCAGGGATGTGGGGGAAAGTATTATAAAAAATCTTCGGGGGTTGGTGATGGATACGTTCATTATCTTTGTGAAGATGGTTTTGTGAGTCAAACTTGTCAAATTGCAAACTTTAAATATATTTACTTTATATCTATTATACTTCAACAAGGCTAATTAATTGTTTTTAAATAGTATACCTCCTGGCTTTTTTTCCCCCAAGTAATAATATACCTTGTTGATTGTTTCTTTTCAATGCACATTCTTTTTTACAGCTACCTAGGATTCTATTACATACATGTACTATAATTTATTTTCTAATTCTCCTACTGATGACAATTTACAAACAATGCATTGAAAAATCTTGTACAAACTCATTTCCTTCATAAACAAGTATATCTATAGCATGTATTCCTAGAATTAAAATGCTTGGTCAAAAAGAAATACACTTACAGTTCTGGCTACTACTATCCAACTGATCAGTTTTCAGTGCAACAAACAGAAACCATTCTAGAGATTTTAGATAGGAAGGCACTTGTTATAGGGAATGTGGTGCTTACATAGTGAAGGAAGGACTGAAGGAGCAGGACTAGGAGCCTAAGGCTGAGCCCCTCAGAATGAATCCCACCATGATACAGAACCAGTTCACCAGGGGAGCTACTACCTCTCCGGTCACACGTGGAGCCATACTGGAAGCCATACTGGAAGCCAGAGGCCACCCCTACAACCTCTCATTCCTGGGAAACTGGAGAAGGAAGATCTAATACCACAATCCAGGGGTTAAAATGTCAGATTAAGAAGCTGCTGCCACCACTACTGCTTCTCCATATCCAGGAAGTCGGAGGATGGACACTTAATCCCTGCTGCATGGAAACATGTTTCCCACAAGCTTGCAACATTCAAGAACCTTAGGAAGATGGCCTTTGTCTCACTTCTCTTTCCAAACCTTACAGAGAGCATTTAACTGGGAAAATCTCATTAGCTTTTAGAATCCTAGCTGTACAAAAAAATTGGGGAAATGTATTTATTTCCCACCTTCTCAGACTAGGAAGGTAAATCGGTGGTTGAGTGAGTAGATCCAGAATACACAGCACACTGTCCTCAGTGGTTGTTCCCGTTTACATCTCTACCAGTCAAATTTCTTGTTCCCCAATTCTGACCAATAATATCTAGGATATAATGATGTTTCACAACATTAAAAAATCTTTCTTGATCAAATGGATTTTAAAAACTAGTATCTATGTATAGTTCTATTTTGTACTTCTTTTACTAGTGAAGTTGAACTTTTTTTTTTTTCAATTTGAGTCATTTGTATCCTTTTCTGTGAAAACTGTACAGCTTTGGACCTTTTTCCTTTTGGACTGTTGAACTTTTTCTTACAGAATTCTAGTTCTTTATATATTAAGCAATACATGACAAGATTTACAATTTTTTTTCTAAATTTGTCATTTTTTTACTTTGCTTTTAGTGACTTTTTTTGCCATGAAGAATTTATTTTAATATAGTATATAATTTATCATTTTATAAATTTGTAGTGAAAAATCTATCTTTATTGTTTCTGGATTTTATGTCATATTTAGAACAGCCTTCACCACACTAAACACTTTCAAGGTTCTCCCATGATTTATTCAAGTACTTTAAACATTCCAGTTTTCAAATTTAAAACTGGATTTTATTTTGGTATATGAGGTATGAATCCAACTTTATTTTTTCCTGCAGATAGCTACCAGGTACCCTAATACCTTTTAATGAGTTAAACTGTATTTTCCCCACTGAGGTGAAGTATCACCTTTGTCCTGTGCTAAATTCCCGTGTCTGGGTCTATTTTTGACTTTTCTCTTCTGTTCTAATGATCAGTCATACGCCAGTACCAAATTCTTTTAATTACTGGAGCTTTCTATTTTAATATTTTGTAAGACTAGTCTGCCCTCATTGCTTTTTCAGAGGCTTTCTGGCTAGTCTTGCTTCTTTTTCCATAGAAACTTTGGGATCAGCTTTCTATGTTTAGAAAATCTTGGTATTTTTCTTGGGATTGCATTAAATTTATAGAGTAACTTACAAAGAACTGGCACGTATATGATGTGAAGTCTTCCTACCCAGGAATACAATATGCCCTTCCATGTGCTTGAGTTTCCTTTTTGGGAAAAACGTGAAATTTTCTTTCTGTGGTCTTGCATATTGTTTATTCCTAGGTAGTTTCTCTCCTTTGTTCTTACTTTAAAAGGGGCTCTCTCTTCAATTATATCTTTGAACTGCCCATTGTTTATATAAATGAAAGCTTTTAAATTTCTCTGACTAATTTTATACTCAGTGAAGATTAGTTTTAGGGTACTTTCAGTTGACTCTCTTAAGCTTTGTACCATCTTCTACAAATACCAATTTTACCTCCTCCTCTATTTTCAATGTCTCTAAATTCTCTCACATCTGCTATATAATCCTCCCCTAGGTTTTTAAGTTCCTTGAGGACATGAGTTACAGCAGTACATTTTGTATATTTTTCAGAGCACCTGTTAAATGCTCTGCATAGAATGGTAAATTTTTTTAAAGTGTCACATATATATTTTGCAACAAAGTAAGTCTTTCAGTTTATAAATATTTTTCTTGAATTTATATATGAAATTTCAGGCAAAAACTAAAATTTTCAGTCTCAGGTTTGCTTAAACATTCTTGATGATATTTATTCATTGTCCATAGCAGTTTTCCTAAAGCTATGTAGGATTTCATGTAAAAACTACACACATTAGGTATAATGTGAGAGGGGAAATGCTCAGTAAAAGCTTAAAATCAAATAGAGCCAAACCATAGATATTTACATGATGAAATAGAAGGTTAAATTCTATATGTAAGGAAATTAGTCTTCCTCCTTTATAGAGATATTTTTAAAATATTTCCAAACTATAGCAGTTACCTAGACATCAGAAGGATAAATCAGTCATGTGTCTATCTTAAAAATGCTACATCAAATGAGAAGTTCCACTTGATAAAGCAAATGGTTCTTCCCCAGACCATTTTCAAATGTGGTAAAAAAAAAAAATTCTAAACGTCTAAATTAAACGTTCATAAAGTGAAGTAAAGCTAGCAACAATTGTGTGATATAGTGAAATAAGATGAAAATTCAGTGAAGAAGAGACAAAAAGCAGCTCTTAAAACTGCCCAGCAAAATGAATAAATATTTGCAGACTTTCCACATAGGACAGTAAGACACTACCATCCCCCAGTCTAACCCTAACAATCTTTTCAATTCTCATAATGTGGCTCTTTCTCTACCTCAATAACTAATTCTTTCTTGTACCTTATGCTGGACCTGTATCCCTTGGATCTTATATTGTCTGTGTACATACCACACACCCAACTCTCAAAAAATGAGGCATACATTTTCAAACGTGCTAGTATTTTAAGATTACCATCGAAGACCATTAAAGGCAGGTAACTGAGATTTGGAGGTCTAACCAATGTGTTCATAAGACCAGGATATGAATCCTGACCACAATACTCAAATAAAATTAGTGCAATTAGTTTTAATTATTTCTTAGTTGGATAAATACAGGCATACCTCAGAGATATGGCAGGCTCCATTCCAGACCATGAAAATAAAGCAAATATGGCAATAAAGCGAATCACAAATTTTTTGGTTTCCCAGTAAATAAAAGTTAT
Source organism: Camelus dromedarius (assembly GCF_036321535.1). Taxonomy (NCBI): domain Eukaryota; kingdom Metazoa; phylum Chordata; class Mammalia; order Artiodactyla; family Camelidae; genus Camelus; species Camelus dromedarius. The sequence goes on along the minus strand of NC_087446.1, from coordinate 14,353,868 downwards.
GTTTACGCCATATGATAGTCTATTAAGTAGGAAACAGCATTATGTTTAAAAAAAACAATGTACATACCTTAATTTTAAAATACACCCAAAAATGTCAATAGTAACAGCAAAGATCACTGAGCACAGATCACCACAACAAACAGAATAATAATGAAGAAGTTTGAAATATCACAAAATTACCAAAATGTGACACAGAGACACAAACTGAGCAAATGCTGTTGGGAAAATAGTATGGACAGACTTGCTCGACACAGGGTTGCCACAAACCTTCAATTCGTAAAATAAAACAAAACAATACATGCAAGGTGCAATAAAGCAAAGATCACTAACACAAGATATGCCTGTAAATAAATGTCCTTCTGCAAGGCTAATCAGTGTTAAGTGACAACCTGAGATTATGACTCAAGGTTATTTTAACTTTTGCCTCTTTTGCCCATTCTCAGTTGGACTAGTGCCCCATCAGACACATGCAAAGTTTCCTTTTAGCATTTCTTGGTATGTACATTAAAACAGCATAAAAATTCATCTGAGTTAATAATGGTAAGTGTAGTGATTTGCTTTGAATGTCCCATTAAATTTCTTGAATTAATTATAAGTAACTGGCATGTGCAAGTTTTAGTTGCAAAGTAACCAGAAAACAAATACAGCTGAATCACCTTGAAAAACTGAAGAAGCTAAAAACTTAATATACATTAAAATAAATTTTCTATCAGAGATCATGAATTTGGGGATATTAACTTCTACTGTTTTCAGCATTAGGGCAAAAATGGTGGTGCACAGCTCAAGTTCTCTAGTTCGAGTGTTTCCAAAAGATGCCATAATCAGCTTCAAAAACAACAATAAGAAGAGAGCAAAGATGGTAAGGAAATTCAAGGATACCATTAGCAAAAATTGTGGCATATGAAGAATTTAGAATTCATCATAGAATGCCAAGTAGCTAGAAGCTTCTGTGTAATTTAATGATCACAAAGAAAGACAGTGTTTGGGGGCCAGGGGAGGGCTGACTCTGAAAAAGGTATTAATCTTAGTTACTAAAGGTCACAGAACCAATCTCAATCTTCCCTAATCATGTTAAAACTGACTTTAAATAATGTCAGCATAAGTCATTATTAGGCTAGGGACATCCTCAAACAATTTCATTATTATTAAATACAAGATTTTTTTTCCTTCTTCTTTAAAGCAGTGTTTGGCTTAAAGCTGTTTTTTTTTTTTTTTTTTTTTTTTTTAGCACTACTACAAATACTATGATCCTTTAATAGTATGCTTTAAAATGGCTGTTTTTCACTCCTGGTTCTTAATATTCTGAATCACAAGTCTGGCCAAATTTTATTTTTCTAATTAAACCCACCCATATTCCTAGCATTCACTATCTATAGAAAAAGACAAATAAAAGTCACTTACCAGATTGAATGAAGCTCTCAATCAACACCACACTCTTGAACTTTAGCTCCTAGTTCTACATTTAAGGAAATTCCCCTCACCCCTTATTTTAGAATAACTCTGCTCCACATTTCATAGATGACAATTGCTTACATCTGGCAATTACTCTGTAAGTAATTCTACATTCAGTTACTAATTTTTAAAAGTTTTGATTGGATGAGGCAGCAGCCCAGCTGTACTTCTGGTGAAACAGCGAACCAAGCGCTGAGGAGCAGGGACTGTCAAATGCCAACCTCAAGGCAACAGACTGAAGGTGAGTTCTCAGTGAATTAGCAAGGCCATCTACCTGACAGTCTTCAATACAGTCCATCCAAAATTAGGTCCTTCATAAATAAATTTCTTGCATCACTACTGTTGGCCTCAAAATCTTTGACAGGGAGGAACTACGCAATGCCACTTCTTCAGTTAAACAACATTTTCAGGTTTAAAAATACTATATAGGATTTAACATGGTGGGGGGAGGCTTATATTGTATAGTTTTTGGACAAGAGGAATAATTTTGTCACCCAGGAGAGCCAAAAGTCCTCAAGGCATCTTGCTCCTGCTATATAGTTTTTCCTTTACATGGCTTTTACATTTTGAAGAACTATCACTAGATCATTAAAAGTATTAACCTTTTGTGAATTTGTGCAGATGAGTTAATGCAGATGAATAAAAGTTACTTCTTGGTAACTGGTTCATGGAATTTGTTTTTTTAAAAAAGAAACCAATGATTTCAATCTATATTCTCCCCAAAAGGGCCAAGAAGGGACCTAAATAATTGACCTTTTATACTATAACATCAAAAATATTCTTTAAAGGCACTGGAAAGATTATCAGAAAAGTCCAAGTATTCATTAAGCTTTCGTTCTGAACTATGTCTTCAAGTTCACATAGGGAAAAGGGGACCTATACCCTCAAACTGGAAAGTGCATTTACAAATACATGTATTATGCTATGTCACACTCCCTAAACGGGTCTACTATGACTCAGGAATGGATTGTGTCCTAGGTTACTATCTGGCGGCAAGGCAACATCTGTCAAAGGCAAAGAAACAATACAACTGCTTTTTAAAATGCATTTTTTCTAGGTTAAAAAAAAAAAAAGCAGCCATGTAAACAAGCAAAAGGCATCTGTTTCTTCAACGCTACCCCAAAATTTGGGAAAGCAATTTGGATTCGAGGATCATTTAATTGCCACTTGAAGCTAGGAAACAAGTTATTCTATTCTAACCTGGCTTGAAAATGTATCATTTGCAAGACTCAGAATCATTCTGTCCAGCTTTACCTCAAAATCACTATCAACTTCAACTACTGTCATTCTAATTACCACACCCCAAAAGTTTGACTGGTACGTACTTATCAAATACAGAAATGTGAACATGTGTGTTTGGTTGACCTCATATCCACAGATAAAAGTACTTACATCATAGACTATGGGCAAAGGTCAACAGGTCCCCATCTCTGAGCTCTAACTATAAAGGAAGGCTGGTTCCCCTGCTGTGCGCTCTGGGAACTTAATAAATGAGTAAAATTGAGAGAACAGCCATGATGAGCAGAATGTGTTTTGAATTATTTTAAAGACCATATGGAAACAATTAACAAAATCATGTAAACATGTGCTTAATTTGCTTTCTGAATTATTTTCATTAAAAGTCAAATGTGAATAAATTTGCTGAGCCAGGGCACACACATTTACCTTTGTGTCACAGCACTCACATGCTAAGCTACAGCCTTGACAATGCAGAGAAGGACTCATGAAGTAATTGCTGGGGACATTACAGCGCTCCCCACGTAGGAAAACATACCAACAGAATGAGCGCAACCCAGAATTACACATGTACTAAGGACCTTGGACTTGCTCAACCCTCTCTCCCAGCCCTGTTTTCACAGGGGACATAAATCGGTAAGTTGACTTTTCCTAGAATGCTACCGTTACTCTTTAAGCTTAATTTACAATAAACATAAAACATCTTGAGAGTCAGGTAGTTAACTTCTAGTTCAAGAACTGTCACCACTGACTTAACTTTCTTTAAACAAAAAGTGATTCTGGTTTTTCTTGGGAAGTTGGTCAGTTGATTGAGGACAGAACGTGACATAGGGTAGAAACTGTTTTCAGGGAACTCAAAATCTATAAAGATCAAATATAAATTAAAACAGATATAAGAGATATAGACACACACCAAATTGTTAACAAGGGTTAACTCTAAAGAGGGATGTGGGATGGTGGTAGGAGATGAAAAAGGACTTTTATCCATTTAAATTTTATTTTTTAATGGAGGTACTGGGGATTGAACCTGGGACCTTGTGCGTGCTAAGCATGTGCTCTATGCACTGAGCTATACCCCCACCCACTAGGCTTTTCTTTATTCTGTTTTAAAGGCACAGATCAAACAAGTGTTAAGTTCTGGGAGCATGAAGTCATGTGTGATGTAGCTACTCAAAGTTGTATTTTAAGACTTGTTTTAGTTTACCCTTCTCTTTCCCTCTCAACTATATCTTCCCTCTTTTCCCTTTTTTCCTCAAATCAAAAGCTATTCTGAATAAAGAAAAATCTGCTAAAGTTAATTACTGAATTTTATATATCAGTCAACAGTAGGCCAAAAGTAAAATACTTAAATGAATTGTAGGCAGATGCCTTTCTAATTTCCTGATGCACATGCTTAAGAGAGACCGTGGTTCTATCTTAGGTAAGTACTGGCTTGCATTTAAATTCTGATTCTAATGAAATCCACCTAATTGACCACATTCCTTTGGGGAAGGTTTTATGGAGAGTCAGAAGTTATTTTAAAAGCCAAAACACACCTGAAGAGATCTGGGAGAAAATAAAAAACTGTATCAACATGAGAGCTCCTAGACTTGGTAAGAAAAAAAGCAAGCTGCAAAACATATGCACAGTAAGACACAATTTATGTAAAACTTTCAAATGCACAAAACTGTACTTCTATAGGTAAATATGTATGTATATAAATGCATAGAAAAAAGGAGGTTGAAGAGTATACAGTATAGAACAACTGTTACCAATTAGGAGTGGTACCCAAGGGGCACTTCTACAGTGTCTGTATTTTTTATTCTTCCTAGAATATAGTCTTAGATAATTAAATACAAACTGAGGAACCTTCAAATTTCTAGGGGAGTACTAAGTACAGTTACCTTAAAATAGCTTGCTACCACTTAAGGTACAGTCTAGCTAATACCACTTATGTCTGGTTTTCGACATTATCACACTTTCCCCCTGCTATCCCTCACTTTTCTCTCATTGCTCTACACAAGTTCAAATTCAAGGAAATCCTATTAGCTTTTTCTTCAGCAGTTGATAATGAAGAGATGATACAGTTGCCAGGAAGAATCAAACTCAAAGTGAGAACTGACACAGTGGGAATGAAGATCATCTAAGTAGCCAGGTCCATCTTTTGGCTTTAACGTAATGCAGCTGGGAATATGTACAGTATTCTGAAAAGGACAAGATGCTATGAGAACAAGATTCTTTCTGGGTGTGCCATTTAACATAAACTTGCCATGTCCATTATCTACTGCAGGAAAAAACGCTGCAGTAAAAAGGTTAACATTCAAAAGCACACTCAGCTTCCTCAGAAAAAAGATGATACATAACCCCAAAGAGCACAAGCAGTCTATCAAATTAAAGTGGTATTTGTTTAGAAGCAAAGCACTTTTTGCTTAAAATTGGAATGTCTTTTAAGAGTATTTCTAAATTTTTTTCATTACATATGCTTAATACTAAAGTAGTTACATTTGGGAAATCTTGCTCAGAATTGTGATTAATTTCTTTTCTTGAAAAGGGAATAGCCATCAAAGTCGGACATACGTGTAGCATGAATTCTGGTCCACACCCCCAAATATATTACTCTGCTTTAGTTGATTAAAAATTATAGAACAGCAATTTACTAGAATCAATGCCTATTATGAAATCAAGTAAATATATATGTTCAACAAATCCCAGTTTTTAATTATTAAAATCTAGGTAATGCATTGTGCAATTTAGAAGACAATACTTAAGGATCTACTCAGTCTCTATATCTTTAGAAATTATTATAAGGCTCTTGCAGGTCACTACTATCTACACCCTTTTCTAGAAGATCTCAACATTTTAAATGGTCACAAATTAAGTATTCCCTCTTTATCACACTGTATTTATAAAGAAAACTGAAAATTGTAATGGCAAACGGAGGTCAAAAGATAAATTTCAAAAGTCAAAGGCACAGATCAAATCCTTCCAGAGATAATGTATGTGGTAATTATAAATAAGATAAGTTATACCGCCTGCAGATAATGATCTAGATTCCTGGTAGCATTTACAATATAAAAAATCGTAAATCATATTTTAAAAGAAATAAACAGCAGAACAATTCATTTTTTTAACGTTCTAAATAGTTGGCACAATGCATAACTTGCCTTATTTAACTTGCCTTATTTAGAAACTACCGGATAAAGTGTAGTTTTCAAAACGGTTTTAATAATTGTCAGGCTGTGGAATTTCATATCTACCTGACTCCCATTCTACTGTTCACTACCCTCTTCCCTACCCCAAATTTTATCTTTTTTTCACAGAAAATCTGAAAATGAAATATCATTCTTCTTTTAATGCCAAATAAAAAGTAACCACTAATAATATATGGCTAATATTTTTTAGAAGATTTCAATTTGGCTGTAACAGCCATAGCTTTAGGATATTTTTCAGGAGATATCCCCAGAACAAAACAAATTCGAACACTCGTGTTTCATACAGTAACGTGATGCTTGTTTCTTTTCAGATTACTGTTCACCTCAAAACTGTTGCAATCTACATTTATAAAAACAATAATCTTCCTCTATTATCACAACACAAAACAGGAAGCAAAATACCCATCATCATAACAGAAACAGAAAAGTATACTTTTAATATTCAGACACTTTTTTTAATGACTATCTTAAACCAATTTTTAATTATATGTACTAAGAGTATACACTTAACTAGCTGAAAAATATATTGGTTCTACCCACCTACTACTAATAATACACAACACGGTAACTGTCTTCTTCCTAACAGCACAACTATAAGGACAGGAACACAAAAGGTACGCATTAGAGAGGTGAAGAACTATCAGAGAAACCTCCTCAGCCTTGGTTTATCATCTGTTTATCTTTCCTTGTATACAGTCTGCAACTGACTGGTCCTCTTTCATTAGACTTTCACCCTATTCCTACCTCAAGACCTTTTGGGCTTCAGAGCAAGGACAGGTATGCCACAGTATCTATTGCTGCTACTGAGTTAGTTTAAATTACAAGTTAAAAAAAGAAGAATGAAATGCTTGAGGTTAAGAAAGACACATAGAAACCAGGGGAGAATAAAGCGAAAAAAAAACAAAAAACATGGAGAGTGGTTGTACCCCATCGATAATTATCTGGCAACTCTGGAGCAGAAGCTTCTAGCTGGACTTTGTATCATTAATATAGGGTCAAAAATCAAGGGTACAACTCTCTAATTATCAGGATGTATGACTTTATTTTTTGGAATAAAGCTCAATTTCATCTCTAATTATTTTTAAAAACATACTTCACTCCAGTGGAGAAGAGCTTATTTCCCATGTCCATCTACAACAGTAGAAATGGCAAGGCTTCTTTACTCCACTGAAAGAACCAGGAGGGCAAAACCAATTTTTCCTGGATCTGCGTTCATGATTTCCCCTGCCTCTTTCCAGCCACTGCATAGATAGTAACTTCACAGGAAACCAAGAGACTACACAGTCATCCCATAAAAGAACACAATTTTAGCTTATCTTCCTGCCAACTCTTCCCATCCCATCCTCCCCAAACACAGACGACAGAAAGCGGTGCGTTGAGTCTGGCAAGGACAATAATAAAAGGTAAAATGAGGACTTAACAGAATGCTTAATACTAAGTTAAAATTCTAATATCTTAACATCAAGGTTTCAATCTGTTCAACTTTAACCCATCTGTGAAAGTTACCTGTTTAGTAACTAGAACCTCTTCAATCCTCTTAATTGCTCATGCTAACAACTTTATTGCATACTACTGCTTCTTAAAAGAAGTAAATCCAGGGACCATTCCATTTTATCTTAGACGTAACATTTACTAGTTTTCCAAGCATGACAGAAATGGAAAAATATATATATTAGAACAAGAACAATTTATGTTAATTTCCACAATTTGTGTTCCTTCTGTGAGCAGTGCCTGATTCTATTAAAATTAACAAATTTAAGTTCAGTCCTACACTTAAGGGAAAAAAAAAAAAACCTAGTGAGAGACTAATTTACAAAGTATACAAGAATATAATTTTATAATAAATCTTTCCAGTGTTCGCTATAACTGCATTACTTGAACTGTTTCCCTTCAAAGAAACTCAGAAGGATAGCTCTTATAAAACGAAACAAAACTTTCTGTGTTCATCTCTGGCAAGCAACGAACAAATAACACTTGCTCACAGAGGACCTAAAAGTGCTGTCTCAGGAGCGGAGACTCACTAACATGCCGTACAAATGAGTCTGCCTGAGTGGCTACTATCTCAGCCTTCTTCCTCTCTTCTCACACCAGTGACTCCATCTCACATTAAAACCTAAGAGAAAACTAAAGCCATTGCAGAAGTGAAACTCAGCATTCTCCACTCAAATACTTCTAAGGTAACCATTCTAAAAGCAAAATCGGCAGAAGTCACCTCTTTTATCCAAAAAAAACCCCAAAAAACAAAACAAAAAAAAAACCCAAAGGAACAAAAAACAAACAGAAACCCCAAACCAAAAGGCAAATGCTGTTGTTCAACCATCAGATGGATTTACAGAGGCAAAAAAAATGTGACAACAGCAATAATTCAAGTAAAGTAAATGAGAAAATTTAAACACGCCACTCTCAAGTTAAGACAAAAGTGAAGGGGAGCTATGATCCTTATATCAGAGTCAAAAAGCTTAGGCATTATCACCAAATGTTAATTCACTTTACAGTCATAAGACTACTGTATATATTTTTGCACCTTGCGCTTGTAAAAGCAGATAAAATATTTAATATGTAATTTACAATGTATTTCACCAGCTCAGCATACAGGACGTATACAGATTATATCAAAGTAGTAGACAGTTAGGGGCTTGTGCAAACCCTGCAAAAATAGTACTTCAGGTATCTGCTAATTTAAAAAAATGAAAACAAAAACAGTTTGCTGTTTAGAAGTGATACAATTCAAACTACCACAAAATACAAAGGACTGCAAAAATGTATACCATTCCAACAACATATATAAGTTATTAAATAAAGATTTGATTTAAAAGAATATAAATGAAGCCTTTAAGTAGGTCTTTTCTACATGCATATTATTCCTTATTAAAGAAAAAAAAATATGTAAAAAGGCCATTGGTAATTGCTTTGTTAACATTTGTAGAAAATGCCAATTCTCTGGTCACAAACTCCACTAAGTTTAGCACTTAAGGTCTCTGCAGTGTTATAAACGTAATTTAAAATACTGTTAATTCTATAATTCCATTGGTAAAATAATGTGACTTGGAATATGGCAGTCTTCATGTTGAGAGCAATGATCCACAGTTTGTTTTTTTTAATTTCTTAGGGGTGAACAGTTATCCGGAAGAGCAGCACCCTCCGCCACCGCTCTGGGCTTGAGGTTCATCATCAATGATCTGTACACCTCGCCTTGCAGCTCCTGGTTGACTGGAGCCATTGCCTTTTGCCCTCTCATCCACCTGTGCTGTTTCTATCATCCCTAAGAGAGGGAGAAAGCAGAAATTACTTAGGGTCACAACTGGAATTTTCTCTTTCTGTGACTTCAGTATACCACCATGATAGCCATTTCTGACTTTCAACCAACAAGGAATCTAAATAAAATTAACAGCAAGTGTATTTGTCCACTTGTATAACAGCCACAGTGACATTAATAGAGAAAACAAGTTTTTGATTTGAATAAATGACTGTATACAAGTAGCAACCTTAAGATTTTCCAAATGTACTTACAAATATGTCAAAGAAGTTCAAATTGTTCCAAGTATAAGCAATATTTAGGATAGAAAATTTATTCAACTAGTAATACTTTTAGGCAAATAATATTTGAAAGAGAGTTTAAAATGGAAGAGAAAGAACAAAGATACAGTAGAAAGTTGCTCTGATGATGACAGTGAGACATTGGTGAAAGAAGATATACAGAGATAAATGGAACAGGGTCCAGAAATAGACCCCTATAAATATGGTCACTTAATTTTTGGTATATGTCCCAAATTTATTCAATGAAAAAATAATAATCTTGTTAAGAAACACTAGAATTAGATATTTACATGTAAAAAACAAAAATTCGATCTATACCTCCCACCATATGTAAAAATTAACAAAAAATTATAGACTTAAATAAAAAACAACTTCTAGAAGAAAACACAGGAGAAAATTCTGTAGAAGAAAATCTTTGTAACTTTGAGTTAGCAAAGATTTCTCATATAAGACATAACACAACTCAAAGAAAAACTGATAAATTGAACTTTATTAAAATTTAGAACTTCTGCTCTTTGAGAGACAGTTAAGAAAAATGAAAATACAAGACACAAATTTGGAGTAAATAGCTGCAAAATACATATTTGAAAAGATGAGGAAAGAAAAAAGTCCTTAAAACAGAACAAGGATTCTTAAACTGGAGTCCAGAGACTGCTCTTGAACAACGGTTTCCAAATCGAGGTTATACGGGACAATCCACTGAGAGGAAATTTTTTAAAAAGTACAAATTCTAATTTCTATTTATTTTTCCTCAACCTCTCAAAATTTCTATTTTTAGGTGTGTTTTATAATATGCAAAAATACAAGTACTTGTACATGTTCTTTAATTTCAAAATAAACATATGGAGAATTCTCTATTTTTTTAATATAAAGATATGAGATGTATAACATTTATAAGCCACTGATCTAGAACCCTGGTACTCAAAAGTATGGTCTGAGGACCAGTATCATCAACGCTTGGGTGCCTGTTAGAAAAGACAAACTCAGGCCTACATCAGGCGCACTTTATCAAAAAATGCATTTTAACAAAATCTCCAAGTGACTGATATGTAGCGCAGTGGTGCTCAAATTTTAGTATCAGAATCATAAAGAGGGATTCTGGACACCACCTCCGGAGACTCTGACTCAGGAGGTTTGGGGTAGGGCCCAAGAATATGCATCTCTAACACATCTGAGGATGTTAACGCTGCTGCTCAAGGGCTGCGCTTAGAGAATCACTGCTCCAGAAGGATTATGAATAACCTTCAGCTCTACATAAAACTGAAATTTACTCCAAAATTTGTGTATATGTACATTTTTCTAGAGAGAAAAACCATCATTTCATCAACTTCTCAAAAGAGTCAGGTCTATAACTTCAAGGATTATATATCATTTGATACAATCATTCCAATCCATTATTCTGTAAACTAGGGTTTTCTTAAGTATGGTATGCATCCTATTGGTGATATGAGAAATGACTTTCAGGTTGCATACAACAAACATTTTTCTTTCGCTGTTCTTAAATTTTTTAATATGGAAAATTTCAAACATATATAAAAGTAGAAAGAATAGCATAATGAAAATCTGTATGTCCATCATACAATTTCATCCGTACTTGGGAGGCATCTCTACTGTTACTTTAAATCAAATTTCAGACACATAATTTTATTCACAGATTATTTTAATACAAATTCTAAAAGATCAAAATTTTTTTAAAAAGTAAGAACTCTTTTTTAAGCATAACCAAAACACCACGAGCACACCTTAGAAATTTACAATAATTTCTTTTGTGGGGAGTGGTAATTAGGTTTTCGGTATTTTTATTTATTTATTTTATGGAGATACTGGGGATTGAACCCAGGACCCCGTGCATGCTAAGTGTGCACTCTACCACTGAGCTATACCCTCCTGCCCCACAATAATTTCTGAATATAATCAAATATCCAGTGAGTGTTCATATAGCCCCAACTGTTTCACAAATGTTCTTTTTCACTCATTTGTCAAATTAGGTAGGGTCCAAATAAGGTTCCTCCACTGCAACAGACTGTTACATCTCTTAAATCTGTTCTACTCTGTATATTCCTCTTCCATTTTTACTTTTAATAGTAACACATTTATTTTATTAAATATTTAGCACATACTACACGATTTCATACCATTGATTACTGCTTGAAATAGGGGAAAAGTAAGTATTTACGCTTCAAAAAGTTAGTTTAAAATATTAAGTAAGTAGTAATACTAGTAGACGTGACAAATTATCAATGCAGTCAGAAACGAACACTGTAAAGCATCACTTTGGAAATAGGGTATTTTTAAAAGAGCCATATCTAAACATACTAAATCTAAATATACCTACTTTTACAAAGGTCAAGAAAGAGTTCCTCAATTCCTTTGTTCTGTTTGGCTGAAGTATGGTAATGTTTTGCTCCCACAGATTCTGCATACCTTAAAAAAAAAAAAAGAAAAAGAAATCAGGGATTGATGTAAAAAAAAAGTTTCATGTTTTTGGCCTATTTAAATTTTTTTTACAGTAGCAATTTTAGTTTATTATTACTAATTCACCTAGGTTTAGTGAAATTAAGATCATATAACCACTTAATCTCTCTATATTGAACCAACTTTTAAATAAAAACATAAGTATAATAAGACTTGAAATTTTTATAAGTTAATTTGGAACCCAAATACTTTAGTTTTTGTGACTCACTGACCATTTGGCCATGATAGTTTTCTTCTGCATTACTCATATTTTTTACTGAAACCAGAAAGAGAAGTGAGAATCGAGTATCTTTAAATATCACCAGAAGTCCAGAAATTACCAATGTAATCATGCTTCACTGAATCCAATAGCTCAATCTATATTAAGAGGTTTGAGTTACACCTAAATGGTAAAGAATACTGTGCAAAGATGACAATTGCTCACAGGGAGTGACTAGGGGAAGGAGAGGCGAAGGGATAACACTTACGATTCTGCTTCTTGAGTGGAAACATGTCTCTCCTTCTCCAAGTCTATTTTATTACCTAATTTGAAAAAGTAAATGCCAATCTTTAATATTGATTCATTTTTATAATGAAATTAAACCAATTATAAATATCCAACTGCCATTTTAATCACCTGGGAAAATAATTCAAACTCCCATCAGCTTTCTCAATGTCCTGAAACTATAAAGTTAACTCCCATGATGGAAAGGCTGATCATCACTGTCAAGGTGAATGCCCCAACCTTCCTCAAATGGCTCAATGCATATCCCTTCTGAAGCTGCAGCCTCTGTCAGACAAGTAACTTTTCCAAAGAGATAGACACTATTTTTGATTTATGGTAGAATAGGGATTAAGATTCACCAGGGAACCCTAAGGATAAACCTATATAGTTCTTAGCCAAGTGTAATGGTCCCCAATCAACTTAGAGTCAGTCAATAATTAAGCAAGGCTACCTTATTGCTCATGAAAATATACCTGGCTAGCCTCTTGGATCCTAAGAGTATTTTGGATTTCTGGATGATATGAACTGGTTAGAGAAAGCATTACAATGCATGGCTTTTGAAGCACTTCACCACTGCAGGGGAAGGAACTGTACTGTTTGTTTGAAAACATGAAAAGAATTTAGTTTATGAACAGCATGCAGATTAAATGACTGAAAGTAAGTTTACCTCTCCTTAAACAATGGAACCAAACTGAGATTATGCTAAAAAGCCCCTAGAATAAAAGTGAAGAAACAGCAAAATGCAGATTTCTTACTAAATACAGGGTAGAGATTAAAGTGAGCAGGCTAGACACAGTGCTAAAGGCAATGGAAATAACAGACAGGAAAGGGGAAAAACACCCTAAGAAAGGAAATGTCAAACACACATTTTCATTTCTTTTATTATAACCTACAGGGGTAAAGAAAGAAAACCTTGTGATTAAAGTCATTTTTTCTTGGGACCTTAGAGATTTGAGAAGACAATTTCAGATAAAGCACTGAAGTAAGCACCCAATGAGGGACACAGTGCTCAGAACTGAGAAGTGCAAGCCCAGAGGTCCTGTGCACGGAGGACCTCAAATAATCTGGGAAACTAACTACGAGCAGCTGTAAGCAACGATTCGCCATCGCAGACTAAGGCTGAGGGGGAAGCAAGCGGACATACTAAAGTTCAGCGGGTACTAACAAATTCAGTAATGAACTCTTCCTTCTTTGAACAGTTATCAGTCTCCCTCAGTGAGAAGACACATATTAGTTCTGATTTCTCACATTATACTTCGTCAATAAAATTTTTAATTTGCTGAATACTACAACCGATATATCCAACAATCACCAGTGGAATAACAAGTTGTTTTATGCTATGAAGAATGCAAAAAGCACCACCTAGTGGCAGGTGGCTCCAACAAACAGAGGCACAAGGTGCCACTGTAAAAAGCTGAAACAGGAGTCTCCTATAGGCAACCAGGAAGCTCTGGCTGCAATTAACTAAAATCCTATGAGTTGGTTTTTTAGATCTTTAACACCTCTTTTTTCAAAATCCACCAGAATTACCAACATCTATTAAAAAATGAGAATAGGGAAAGTGAACAATCACCTTACCATCACAAATGAGTATTTGGGAAAAATTATTCAGACACTGCTTTATTATTTAATAACATTTTAAACTTAACCAACTGAAAGTCAGTTATCATTAAAATAGCTATTTTAATGACATAATTATTATTTTAAACAAAAAAATCCCTCTACTAACTACTATTTCTTTGAAACATCAGTGTCATAACAGATTGACAGCACAGACTAAATCACAGAAAACTGCCTGTGAGTGACTGGCAGTTTTTAGCTTAAAGTTTTAAGACCTTTTTAGCTCCTATGTTCTTTTAAAAGCAAGAGAGCTAAAACATTACAGCTCTGAGACTCATATCTGTTTTACTGCTACTGCACAGCTACACTGGGAACTTTCTAACTGGCTTAAAACATCTGAAAACAAGGACAACCACCAAAGCAAGCAACTCCTTGAAAGTCCTGGAAAGGTTAGGGGAGAAAATGGGTGAAGCTACTGGAGAGAGAGGAAAAGGCCACCCTGCTAAGAATAGTAAAAACTTCATCTTCTTCAAAATACCCATCGGAATTAGTAAGATGGAAGGGACATACTGCTAAGGGCAGATGATCTAGTAGCGGTAAAGAGCTAGAACCATATTTTGCTTAGACTAGATGGTGTATGGCCTAGTGGAAAGAAGCTTTTGTAAGTCCTGGCTCACTTCATAACTATAAAATTTTGGGCAAATGATTTAACTCCTTCTTAGCCTCACTTTGTACAAACTAACAAATTCTGCAGGGTTGATGTGAAAATAAGATACAGGTAAAAGGACTAGTACATGGTAAATGTTCAATAAACAGTAGTTACCAAAAATAGTCACATCCATCCCAGTGAATGATCAAATGGAAAGTCAATATTGTTATGAGAGAATTAAAGTCCATGATAATTAAAATTTCTACCATGACCCTGACTGCCTTACCTAGTTTACTTAAACCAGCTCTGTTTTACACATTATCAGAGGCTTAGATAAAAGTCTAGAAGGTTCAGTATCTAATTTACATATGAAAAAGCTAGCAGATTATAGACCAAAAATCCAGAAACATATGACAAGTTGAAATTTCTACACTTAGGTTTAAATGACTTAATTATGTAGGAAGCTGGGAAACAACTGACAGAAGAGCAATACTTACAAAAAAGGAATTCAGATGTTTGTTAACTATATGTATAAAAGAGACACTGAGTTGAAATGGCTGCTAAAAGTGTATGCAACCTTGAGCAATGTTGGTAGAAGGACAGTGTGAGGATTTAAAAAAAGGAGCCACGGTATATACACTGACTCAACAATGTCTGGAGTCTAGCGTTCATTTCAAGTGTAGGAAACACACTAGTAACTGAAATAAGCCTAGGAAAAAATAACCAGGATGATGAGAACGTCTGAAAGTTAGGCCAAGTGAGAAACAGCTGAAGATCTAGAGAAGATTTTAGGTGAACCATCCAAGTAGGTTTCCAATGTCTGAAGGGCTGTCTTATGTAAAGGGAAAGGAACAAATATTTGTTAAATGCCTTCTCTACGCCTAGTGTTTTCTAAATCATTATTTAATCTTTACTACAATCCTGTGAGGCAGTATTCTTTTGAAGTTAGAAATAAAACAGAAGAAAGAATAAACACTGAAGTACTTTAAAGAACGAATGAAAATCAAGAGGTGGGAAAAATAATGCAGCTGTCCATCAATAGGAAAAGGATAAACTGTGGAATATTCACAGCATTAGAGAGCACCAGAACGAAATGAACTACAACTATATATAAGAACACAGAGGAATCTAGCAAACATAATGTAAAGACAAAAAAAAGACGAAACAGCATCCATACTGTATGAGTCCATGTATATGAAATTCAAAACAAAACTAGTCCATTAAGTAAAAAGACCAGCTCATGTTTGGGGGTGGGGGACGGTGAGGGGAAGACAACTGGGGTAGTGCTGGGATGAGAAAGAGTAGGGCAGGGCTTCTCCTGTACTGGTTACACACATATGTTAACTTTGTGAAATTTTCCTTTTGTGCTCAACAGGCTCTCAAAATTCTTCCAACTCTGAATTACAACTAAAATTCTGTGTCACTCTTGCCAATGGAAAAGACGAGAGAGTGAGAGCTTTTTACACTTTATACCAATCATTAATAAACATTATAAAATATTAAAGGAGATGTGTCTAACCATACTTGAGGCAGTAAGCTATCAGATCCAATGTGACTGAACCTTCTTAGAATATGAACATGAAAAATACTGAATTTTAAGCTTATTTACCCAGCTAATTTATTTTAAATGTTACTTTGTAACTTTGGTCAAGTATCCAAGCTCTTGAGGGTTCTCTGACTTTCTTAAGAATATGTTAGGTACTTCCTCCTCTCTTCTGAGAGACAACCAGAATCCCAAATAATCAGTTCTTCAGTCATTCACCTCCTGCGGACACTTCCACTGCCAGTAAGTCCACACACCAGATGAAGGCAGGCTATCTCACTAACGCATGACTGGCTGCAGCTCTGGCCCCTCACCCCTGTGTGGTCTACCACTCCTGTTCTGGTCTGAAACACCCCCTCCCTCTACCCTGACTCCTAGCATCTAGACTAAAAGGCAGCCCAGATCACCTCCTGCTCTTCTCCCAAACTTGCGCCCTGATATGGACCAGTAAAGTTAACCAATCTAATGGTGAAAAAAATGTAAGAAAAACATAAACTCAAGTTAAAAATAATTCTTAAGGCTAAAAGCAGAATTAGACCACGCTGGCCATTTCATTCTATGTCCTTTAGTAAAACTACCCTGGTTTCTCCCAGGCCACTCATCAGTTACAAAGAAGGGAAGAGAGAAAACAGCCTGAGGCCATTCAACGTAAAGATGAGTAACAGAAGCACAAGCGTCTGAATGACATCAGTGTGAACCCCATCTCTGATAGCTGCATGACACTGAGCAAGTTATTAAGTCTCTCCAGGGCTCAGCTTCCTCTACAAAGCCCTCACTCACAGGGCTGTGAGGGTACAAGAGAGAATGTTTACTGAGTATACAGCACAGTATCTGGTACCCTTTATTGCTCAATAATTAGCTGCTATATCATAGAAATAATAACCTACAGAAAAAGGGAAGCAAAGAGAAATTCCAGAAGTCTCAGAGTGAGTTCTGGAGTCCGTATATTTTACCCATTAAGAATATTCCTCCAGATATAACACTGTAAACTAATTATACTTCAATTAAAACAAATGGAAAAAAATAATTAAGAATACTCCTCGACCCTACTATATCATGATCTACTTATTTCCTTGGAGTCAAATTTGCCCTTAATTCAAAAATGCTTATAGTTAAGTGTATAAAACAAGAACACCAGCTTAAGTCATTAATTTTAATCATTTTGTAAAGCAGTTGCTGAGCTCTTTTTTTCTAAAATAATCTCATGGTGAAAACCTAAAGGTCAAATTAAGGCAAGGCCAGGGGGACTAAAGCCCTACATGCTTAGTGCCTCCCATTGGCTCCACAAGGCATTCCTTGAAGGACAGATGTTTGAATCTCCTGGAGGATCACTTTCAAATCCTAAATTATTCTAAAATAGTAAATCCTAAAATACCATTCTTCTTTTCTCATGTAACTTTAAAATGAGAATTACTTATTTACCATTCTTTAATAAAGTGTTAAGGAAACAAAGGACATTTTTAAAAAGTAATGAAGCTTACCAACTATACACAAACAGATTTCATTTCCCAACATTTTCCGCAATTCTTTGACCCAGTTTTTTACCTGTGTATACAAAAGAGTAAATATTAAAACAAATCCTGTTACAATGACTACCATTACAACACTCCAAAACTCAACATTGTGTAAATACCTCAAAAGTTTGTCTAACAGCCCGCATATTTTGTTACTAGGAATGACTCACTGTAGGATCATTTATTGCCAGATTGATTATATTGCAAATCACACACACACAACCATCCAATGGAAAGATTTCTCTCTATATCTACATGTAAGTATGAACAAAAGCACCTCAAATTACAAATTTTCATAAATCCAAGAAAAGCTGTACACCAGAGCCAAAGTGTGTCAGTTCTAGCCTCTGATAACAAATGCCTGTACAGAGTCACCTTGGACTTAAAAACACATAAGCTTAATTAAATTATTTTATAACCAATTGGTTCCAAAATAGAGGGCATAGGAGCTTCTGTGTCACACAAGTAAAAGAAAAACAAAACGATATGGGTACCAAAAAGACTAAAATAAAATTTCATCCTTTGGTATATGACAGGCTTTTTCAACCTTGGCACTACTGATGTTCTGGCTTAGGTAACCCTTTGTTGTGAGGGTCCCTCCTGTGTATCGTGATGCTTAGCAGCATCTCTGGCCTCCTGTCGACTAGATAGCAGTACCACCCTCCAGCTGCGACAATCAAAGATGTCTTTAGATGTCCCCTGATGGAGAACCACTAGCAAATGGATTCTTCACTATGGATGCAGCACAGCAGTGCAGTTGGAGTAAACTGAAGTTAAGTAATCTTTTCAACTCATGATTTTAAACAAGTTGATGACAATGAAACAGGAAAAAGCATGGGATACCTCCTCTCATTTTTTGTAATGGAATTTAATGTGTATGTAATCAAATCACAGAGAACTTACATATCTTCCTGAAAAAATACACACACACATAAATTACAGAAATTACATAAGATATGTGTGGTAAGCATTTACTGTGTACATGTTCCTATGCACAAAGTAACAGTTTCACACTTCTCTGCAAGAATGCGGAAGAACTGGGGGAGGGTATAGCTCAGTGGCAGAGTGCATGCTTAGCATGCACAAGGTCCTGGGTTCGATCCCCGGTACCTCCATTTGAAAAAATAATAATAAAATAATCACAGAAAGAATGTAGAAGAACCATCTTTAGTAAACTCAAAATCTTTATAAAAACAAAGGTAATCAGTATCAATACCTTATCTCTGTAACAGCAGTACAGTAGTCTCAGTACAGCCCCATTTTTTTGTTTCATTAACATGTATGTGTCACATTTTCTGAGAAGCATTTAACTTCCACCCCTAGATGATTTCACATAAGAAAAATTTGACAGTACTGGTATAAAATGTACAACTTCAACTCTTCGAGGGAAATATGCCAGAATCCAATTAGTATTACCACACTCCCTGTACATACAGTATCACGATGCACTAAATCTAAGATATTTTTAAAAAAATACTTATTCGTCTGCAATCAGATCCCCCTTCACAGACACCCTATTCATTACCCCCATACATTCTGTGGTGAGTTAAAGATGGTCATAGACTCTTTGCCAAGTCTGTTTCCTCTCTCTTTTGACTCTGGGCTAGCCTTATAACTGGCTTTGACCAGGAGAATGTGGCAGAACTAATGCTATGCCAATTCCAGGCTAAAGCCTTAAGAAGGTCCGGTAGCCACACTCTTGGGATCCAACTATCATACAAGCAGCTTAGGCTACAATAAGGAATAAGGAGAGTCCTAGAGGATGAGATACCAAAAAGAGTGAGAGGCCATGCAGAAGAGAACCCGGCATTCCTGGATCCAGTTCCCCACCCAGCGAAACCCTCAGTTCCACGCAGCTCCATGCGTGACTCCACTGATACCACATGGAACAGAGGACTTGTCCACAAAACCGTAAGAAAAAATAAATAGTTTTAAGCCACCAAACTTTGGGGGGTTTGTTTTGCAGCAAGCGATAACTGGTCACTTTTCAACCTAAAAGAGTCCATCTTCTTTTAATCAATAAAATACTTAAACAATTTCTTCTTATGCCAGAAGGCAGGAAGGAATAACAAACAGCACCCCAAAATAATTCTTAAAAATATCATTAAATCTGAAAGCTACCTATTTTTCTATACCTTGAACTAAGTTTTTCCATATGTCATTAATAATCCAAGTGCTAATTTGTATATCTGCTTCATCAGTTGAATACCGGGAAATAAGTAAAAATAAAAAACTAAAAAGGCAAGTAATTTCAACAAGTACAAACTCATAACTCAAGGCAAGAAAAGTTTCTGCTTTGGAAATTACTCCCTTTTGTTATATACTCTTGACAAAGTTATTCCAAGAAGGCCTTACAAAGGAAAGGTCAAATAAGTTAAGTGGTCACCATCCTGACTATGGTGAAAATTCAGAGGTAAGTTTAATGGTAACTCATTTTTGGTCTCAAACAACTTTAAAAATCCTAAATTTGTGCTGAATGTTTACAGAGGGATTAAAAAAAAAATGGAAGAGCTTTAAAATAAACCTAGATTGTCCTTTTAAAGTTTATAGCATATTCTCCAAGCTATTTAGTGAGAAGAAAGAGTTTAAACTTGATTTAGTTCTTCTTTTTCCTCTTCGCAATTAGGGAGCCCATCTATGCAGCCATACCAAGTTTTCAGGTGCCCAGTGTTTACAGAATCAAAAATCGGTATACAACTTTTTCTTTAACAGGGAGATTAAAAGCCTCTATATTTCTCTGAAGCTTTACTTCAGGTTATTTCCCTTCCCTAATATCTGAGAAGCCATGTAATAAACTATTAATAAATGATATTCATATTGTTAACATGAATTAAATACTCCATTAAAAAACATGAGAGGTCATTATTTATGCACAAACTATACTTTACCCTTAAACCCAAAGCTAATCACATTAGTAAACAAAGGCATGTTAATGGAGATTTGGAAACTCAGTGTTGTTCTACTTAATTATCTACCCATAAGTAAATAGGATACCTTCTGAAAAGAATCTTCATCTGTTATATCATACACTAAAATAGCTCCATTTGAATCTCTGTAGTAAATTGGACCCAATGCGTGGAATCTCTCTTGACCTGCTGTATCCTAAATAAAGCAACAAATGCTTATTAGATCAGAAGAAAACATACATCTGTTATGGTAACTACAGTGAACTTCTGATTAATTAAAAAGTGAGGTATAAAGTTACAGATAATCCCAAAATACTGTTAAAAGAAACAGAACAGTTACAAAAACACTTTTTAACTCGTTATAATCAGTATATAATCAGTATTTAATGTTTTATTGTTATACAAAGGTTACTTCTCCCCTTCCCAACCCCTCCTCCTCAGCAATCTTCCCACCCTCACTAGAAAAACCAGTTCAGTTGCCAAAGGGTCAGATGGCCACAATGTCATTATAAGCCAGGAACAGGCCTTGCACTAAATTTAGGTTCTCCACCTGCTGACAGGTACCCTACTGCATTATTCTTGCCCTGCCCTCCACTAGTCACTCCCTCAGAGGATTGGAACATGGAGACGGGGGAGGGGTGCAATGGGTGGGGTGGGGTGGTTAGTCAGGCAGGCTGTCCACTCCTGTATTCCTTCTCCCATGTGGAATCCCTCTGAGTTGACCCTTCCCTAGCTGAAAAGTTATGATAGCACTATACATTTACACAGTTGTATTTAAGATATAATTCTTAGCCAGATTTTAGGGAAAAAACTTTATTTTTAAAAAGGTTTTATCTAACCTTCAATTAACTAACTAACTAAATAAATAATCCAGAAATTCAAATTCTTATTCCTTGAGCCAATTAATTATTAGAGCACCAAGAACAGGTACAGGCTTTCACTCATACAGTTAAAAAAGTTAACTTACCCATATAGCAAGGTTTACTCTTTTCCCACCAATATTTAACTTCTTTGTTAAGAATGACGCCTAAGAAAAGAGAGATATACATTAAACAATGTTTCACATAAAGTAACATTTCTTATCTTAAAAACTATAGATGAATCATGTCAATATGAAACTCCAGTTATCTGGGAGAAAAAGTAATCACTGAGGTTTTTATTAGTGACCAAACACCATTTCCACTGAAGATCGAACACTCTTTATATTATAATCTAAGAAAAAGATATTTTGTTTTATGAACACAAGTTATGAAAGTACAAAAAAGTTGGTAATTAAATGTTTTCTTAGTTTTTCCTCACAGAACGTTTTCTTAGCATTTAATTTGATGGCACCTTACCTACTCATTGTAGAAACTCTAAGAGACTTCTAAGATGAGATAAAAGAAATGTTTACTGGTAGTTCACTTAACTGAATGAATACTATTATTATTCGAAATGTTCTTGCAATTATTTTATAATTCAATGACTTAAACTATATCTAATATATCTAAACTAAATCTAATGATTTAAACTATATATCTTACAGTCCACTGCAGAAATTAAAATGTAAAGAGAATTAAAATACCACGTGATAAGTGTTAAAACAGAAGATCTTGCCAAGTATACTGTAAGGAAAATGCTGAGAAAAGAAGTGTAAAGCCTGCCTGGATGAGCCACAGAAGACTTCAGAAAGAAAGTAATGACCTCCCCTTTAGAAGTAGTAGGGGCTTTTTCTAACAGATGGGTGAAGCCACTAAAGCCTGAAGAACGTAACTCCAAACCCCATGGGAAAGAAACTCCAAGTTGGTTGGTTTACCAAAGATAAAGACTACAAACATTGGCAAAGGTTGAATGAATCAAAAAAGTCCTGGAACTTCATATTTAGACATATAGACTTTACCTTCTGGGTCTTAATCAAACCTGTTCCAAGACACTAGACAAGTTTTTTTGTTTCATGTATACTATAGTCAGGTATATCTGGGGACTGCTGCATATTGCTCTGTATCCCCTTTGTGTATTCATAACGCACATCAGCACACTAAGATTCTGCCAAAAGGAAGACTGACTAACAGCTTTTATACAAGCATTTCCCAAGCTCATTTGACTTCTTTTTTCCTAAAGAAACACCTACCTAAAGGAAATAATGTTAGGAAATAATACTGTTGACAATGGAGAATCCATGAAAGCCTTTAAGCAGTGGGGAAGTATAAGATCTATATTTTAAGAGAATGACTCTGGGATAGGAAGAAAGGACAGGACTAGACCTGGGAGACAGGAGGCTACTTTAAAGTTGGAAAGAAAAACATAAAGGGACTGAACTAAGTCCACGTAGACAGAAAAGAGAGAACAGAATCAAGAGTAATTGAAGAAGAAATACAATCGGAATCCAGTCAGTTGACAGGTTTAAAAAAGGAACAGAGAGCCAAGTTCAAAGCTATGCAGAGAAAGACATATTTTAAGTGTATCTATATAGAAAAAAGTGCAGAGACAGAGAAACAGATAAAAGGCTAGGATGGTGAATTATTATTACTGAAGGAGAAGGAACCTAGATTTCAGGGAGGACTTTCTGCTGTATGCACACCAAGGAAAATTAAAAGTAAGAAAAGGACACTAGATTGAGTGATTAACTAAGGAATCCACAAAGACACCAATGGCAGAGCTGAGAGCAAATCCAGGAATGCCTTCCTTCAAGGCCCAAGCTATACTCAAGATACCTCATTAAACAGAACAAAGGTTACATAGAAAAGGGTATAAAATAAATTCAACGGCAAAATAACAAAAGAAATAATTTGGAAAATGAGAAGACCAAATACATGACAATGAATGTGAATAAAGGACCATCTCCCACTCACAGCATAAGAACTACGAATATCAACTCTGAAGCAGAACTTTGGATATTGGATCTCAGCTTTGCACTTATTAGCTGTAACAGCTGCATAATTTATATGAACTCACCCATTCACATTGTTTCAATATCAATGCTATAAAAGGAAACTCAAAATCTGAATCCTATCCAAATATTTAATAGATAAGTAAACTTAAATGCCCTCCTACTTTCAAAATGTATCCAAACTGATCTTCCCTCCAAAATTGGCTTTCCATTCCAACTTCAGTATTTTAATCACATCCTCCAAGTCACTGAGGTTTAGAATCTTAGAAATATCATCATTGACTATTCTTCCTCCCGTCATCCCATATTCCCAAAAAACCCTACCAAGCCTTGTTTTCATATTTCCTGCGGAGTTCTAGGACCACCAGTCTCATATTATGTCATAATATGAATACTTCTGGTCTCACTTTACACTCTGGTCCTCTGGTCTACATGCGAAATTACATTCCCAAAGCCTCCATGATTTAAAAAACAAAACAAAAAGACCCTTATCATATCTATAGCTAGGTTCTCTCATAAGCTATCATTTTCAATAAGTATGCTTGAACTACATCCTTGCTAGTAAATAATATCATAAAAGCCTTTTTGTCATGAGTTTTGTCTCAGCAGAGGGGAGTGAATTGGAGCTGCTAATGCTCCACCATTTCCTTCCTACCATTCCCTCTGAAACTTACTACCACCTTCCCATGGTGAGTTTAGAGACAGTGTTAAGTCTTTTCTAAGAAACCATGGATGTACACTGTTGGTCAGAATGTAGTTTGGTGTAGCCAGTATGGAAAATAGTATGGCGATTCCTCAAAAAACTAAAACTACTTACCATATGATCCAACAATCCCACTCCCGGGCATGTATCTAGAGGGATCTCTAGCTCGAAAAGATACATGCACTCCAATGTTCACAGAAGCACTATTTACAATAGCCAAGACATAGAAACAACTTAAATGTCCACTGACAGATGACCGGATAAAGAAGTTGTCGTGTATTTATACAATGGAATACCACTCAGCCATAAAAAATAAAATAATGTCACTTGCAGAAACATGGATGGACCTGGAGATCGTCATACTAAGTAAAGTAAACCCAAAAGAGAAAGAAAAATACCATATGATCTTGCTTATACGTGGAATCTTGAAACAAACAAACAAAAAGGACACAAATGAACTTATTTACAAAACAGACTCACAGACATAGAAAACAAACTTATGGTTACCAGGGGGAAAAGGTATAAAACCTATAATGAAAAAGAATAAGAAAAGGAATATATGTATATGTATATGACTGAAACATTAGGCTGTACACCAGAAATTAACACATTGTAAACTGCCTATACTTCAGTTTTTTTCAAATGGAAAAAAAGAAAAAGAAAAAGAAACCATGGATGTATAAAACAATTTTATGAAAAGAGTGTTCATCACAACATTGATTATATTAAAAAAATGAAATAACCTAAAGGCCCATCAACAGGCAATTTAAAAAATACACAAATATAGCCCATCCACACAGTGAGACACTGTACAGTCATTTCTACTACTATTGTTAATACTAGCTAACAGTTATTTAATGCTTACCTTCCGCCAAGGACTGTGCTATGCACTTTTAACAAAATCATTCATAAGTTCTCCTTTGTAAAAGTCAAAAAGCCCTAATCTACAAATAAAAATCTCAAAGCCTTATCTTTGTATCCAAGGACCTCTACCATTTGTCCACATCTGTCTTCCTAGATCAGCTGCCAGTATGTCTCTACTTACTCTCCAACGTACACAGTCTACACTACATATTCCCTCCAATTATCCTTGTTCATAAAACTGGGGAATCCTTATTCTCTATCTGAATCTCACCTACCCAAGACCAACTCATGACCTATACTCTTCCTCCTTGAACTTGTAAGCTTTCTCGTGCCACCCATACAAACTGCACTGAATTTCTCTGCCCTGAAGAACTTTAGGGAACCTAATCTTGTCATGCACAGCCTACACCACCTTGTATTGTAAGTTATCTTTTCATGAGTATAAGTCTCCTGCTAACTACTTTACATATTTTTTATTTAACACTTTCACAGTGCTTACAGTGAAATGGGCAGTGTTCTAAGAACTTTTCAATATTAACACACTTCTCATAACACTCTGTGAGTTAGATATAATTACCATCCAAATATTATAGATGTGGCAACAGACAAAGGAATGGTAAGTATCTTGCCCAAGGTCACACAGTAAGTGACAGAGTAGGATCTGAAATCCAGGCAGTCTGGCTCCAGACATGACTCATAATCACCATGCTATGGTACCTCCCAGACTGAGATGTTAGCTAACAATTCTTCTCTAGTAGAAGGGGCGGGAGGAACCACAGTGCTGGCCATAGCCACCATGCTAATATTGTTAACTGTAGGTAAACACAGCTACAATGTGCCTGGTATTAACTCGATTTATGTAAAAGATGTGTTCCTAGAAGTTTCCTTATAAACCAAATTATTTTAACTCAAATATCTGAGGCACTAGTAAAGCACATTATTATAGAGTTCCCACTAAATCTTTTTTTCTCTTCATAACGAAAAACTTAAGTCCTATTCTATAGAAAGATTCTTTCTGTAATATAAATCATCTCATTTTACATATATACTAAGTTTTTAATATTGCATAGGTATTTTCTTAAAGAACAAACATCTTCTGTTTTAAAAACAAATACAATTATATTTGAGAATAAAGCTGCAAGATTTTACGGAACATCAAGATAGCAGTAAACAATCAAAAGGCTGAAATTTATCTTAATTTTTTAAACTACCTCTATGAGCCATACTTAATTTGCCCAGACTACTGAGATACCATTTGTGATTATACTACTTACTCTGGGGTGGAGGTTCTTAATTCTGTTATACCAGAGTAAGCGTGGGAGGGAGGCATGATCATGGACTTCTTTGAGAATCTGATGAAAGCTATGAATTCATTCACTCCCAAGAAAACTGCTCATATGCACATACCAAAAACAATTTTCACACACTTTTCCAAGGGATTTTATAAATCCCTGGCCAACATCTCAGTGAAGAACCACCCCCCGGCCCCCAGTCTAGAAAGCGCAGGGGAGAGGGGCATGAAACAATGTCAATTCAAAGGTTCTAGGAATATGGGAAGAAAAAAACAATAGCACATACTACATGCCACCACGCCTGGGCTTTTTCATTTAATCTTTACAACAACACTGTGAAGTAGGTAATTAGCCCTATTTTACAGTTGTGAACCTACAATTTAAAGAAATACAGTGATTCACCCAAGGTCAGACAACTCAGTCAGGTAATGTAGTGGGTGGAAGCCTGTCTGACTCCACAGTGTTCTTCCATTGCACAAAGCTGCCTATCCTAGAACATACACACATTTTTTAATGCTTTTTTTTAAACTTTTTTTTAAACATTTTTATTTTTTATATTTTATTTATTTATTATTGTATTATTTAATTATTTTGTTTTGGCAGTGGCAGGGGGAGAGGTAATTAGGTTTATTTATTTTTAGAGGAGATACTGTGGATAGAACCCAGGACCTCAGGCATGCAAAGCATGCACTCTACCACTTGAGCTATACCCTCCCCACAACACACTCTTAACCTGGCACTCCTCCACTAGGACACTTAAATGTTCCTGGACACCAACTCATCTCCCAAAATATTCTCAGGGTAGGCACAAAATAATGAGGATCAAAGTAATGGTACATTTCCCACCTTATACCTCCAGACCCTGAGTGACAGTATGACTAGTTCTTCTTACCCCAGTGATCTAACCTTCCAAACTTCAGGGGTATTAACAAACTTAACAATCTTATTAGACACCTGTCATTTGCACCTGATGCTTTTTTACCCAACATTTTATCTGATATCATAGTGAATATATATATTTTAAATCTCTACTTTAAAAAATAAAATAGGGTTATAGGAGAGATACAGTAAGAGCAAATTACATTTGCCAAATGAAAGTCTTTTCATAACTTGTTTAATCGATGTTTTAACAGGGTTTTCTTGTGTATGTTTTTGTTAGCCAAACCGTGCTTGCTAATCATTGGCAGAGCAAAATACCTAAAGCAGTACAGTAACCAATTGTGGATGAATACCTTCCTGTCTTTATTTAGGTTCAACAGACTTTCATTAATAATATGTGTGTGCATAACTGAACAGTTGTATTATTTTTGCTACAGTTACTAACATTGTTTCAGGCTTATGTATCTAAAGTTTCTATTAATTACTTCCAGACTTAATATGTGGACAAGAAAGGATTCAGACAAATAATTTATAAAATTGCCTCTGTAGTAAGGCAATGAAAATTAGCTACCAAAAAACTAAGCTACAATGGCAAAATTATATTATAATATATAAATATAACAAACATGTTATACATCTTAAACTTATACAATGTTATATATCAAATATATTTTAATTAAATAAAAGAAAGAAAACTAAGCAGGGTCCTTGGCTATGTCAACATTTCTTGTCCTTAGTTTCTAAAAGGAAGTACTATACTCAGTTTAGAGTCCAAGTCAATACTTTGAAAAGGAGAGTCAAAAAGTCACTTCTAAGGACTAGGTCAAAACACAAAGCAGAAAATGGCCATCAGATATAGAATATTTATTTATTAGAAGTTAAAAGCTATGATTCATTTAAAAAAAAAAAAACTCTTCTTAAAAAAAATCATCCACCCCTCCATGGCCCATATTTATCTAATGAAATACTGAGGGAAAAGGAAAAAGATTTCAACTACTTTATTTTATAAAGATATTGCAAATGAACTGGCTGAATCAACACTGAAGTGGCTTCCAGTACTACTCAGAAAATATTTCAGACATTCAAAACATTAATCTTACAAACAAGGAAATCAAGATTCCTAAACCAGAAACTATGATGCTAAGTGCAAATCCAGCTGCTAGAACCAAATACCAAGTGTTGCTCAGGAGGTTAGGTGTATACAGCGGGGGAAAATGCAGTTGATTTAGCTTAAGAAAAAATGGTACACCAATACTATTTGTGGGACCTCAGAAATTTAATCCAAGTTTAGTTTCCTCATTTGCCATACTGTCAGGAAACTAACCACCTGCCCAGCCAACCTTACAGCACCTCTTTGCTAACCAAATGACAGGCACCTACTTCAGGAGGCAGATAGGTGGAATTCCAGTTAGAATTCTAAAAGGGAAGATGACTGATAGTTCTGATTATAAACAATGTTACTTTTTATATAGGAGACTAGTTGGGACAGAAGGCATTTAAATTAGAGTGTATAATCTTATAATACCTTCAATAGGGGAAAAGGAGGGGAGGGTTCAGCTGAAGAAAGGAAGGGATCACCCAGCAGCACACATTCATACAGAGACATACCAAAGACAATCAAAGTGGCACAAGCATTTAAGAACAAAGAAGAAAGCTAACTGATGGTTAAACCTCCTCACTCATCTATATATACCCCAGTGAGCACAATGTTTGACATGTAACAGGTATGAAATAAAGAATTCTTGAGTTTGACTAGGTTCAGCAGTTAAATCCCAGAGAAAAAGGAGTAAGTTCTTTACTACAATCTTGTTGTCTCTGTTGAGTTTAACATAGCCCCAAATCAATGAGGAAATCACATAAGAGAGTTGAGGACTCTATATAAGATCAAGCTTTCTTGGCAAGCCAGGCAAAGGATCTTGAGTTCTCAGAGAGCTCATCCAACAAAATTACTTCATAATTATCAGTAACCTAGGAAGAGGTCTGCAAAAAGGAAGTAGTACTAAAACACCAAAGCATGGCAAATGCCACAATTTTCAAAAAAGTGTATTTCCAGAAATGTCGATCTCAGACAAAACTCTAGAATTGATAATAAACAAATACATATGTGTGTATAAAAATACAAAATATAGCAGTCCCTCAGACAGCACGGGTTCTCAAAATAATTCATGTCAAATTAACCTCATTACATTTTTGCCTGAGTTACCATGAAAGAAACCAACACAAATTAAGCACCATTTATTCATTCAAAGGCAAACATACATTAAACAAACACTGTGCCAGGTTTACACACTATGGCTCTCTAATCCACATCAAAACCCTATGGGTGAGATTCTCCCATTTCATGGATAATGAGCCAGCTGACAAACGTTAAAATAATCGGCCAAGATCCAGGAGCCAAAAATTCAAACTAACTACAAAGTCCTGTCCCTTTTTACCACATCATAGGGCCTCCTAGTGCAGAAACAGTGGATCCTGTCTTCTGCAAGCATCTGACAGAGCATCTCATGATATCCGGTATAGGCAAGACTAATGTGGCTACAACAAAAAAGTTAGATTTGTAATACCAGAATAGCCATTTTCATTAAAGGCTTCATGTCCACTAGGTAGTAACCCATAGCACTCAGCCTTGTTTTCTGCTTCCATTATCATTAATATGTAATATACTCCATTAATAACTATTTCTCAGTCAAGAGGAAAGAGGACTGTGGCCCAAGCACGGACTGAAAGACCCCACCCCTAAGATTCTGAATGTCTAGAGAAATACAGCTCTGGTCACGTGTCACTAGACTATGATGAGACTTGCACAGAGCTCTGCACTTGGCCCTCTCTCTCCCCTTTCTTTCAGAGTCTACTTATGACTGATGAGAACACTGAAGACATTCAACTGAAATCTTCAGCTGACAAAGTTACGAGTAGCTAGCCTGGAGAGGAGGAGGCATGATACCTTATTTTTCTTTGCATGCCCTGGACCCAACCGAGCGCCTGACCCACAAGAACTCCACCAAAGTTTCTTGAATTATCAAACATTTAAAGGATATTAATAGGCTTTAACCACTGGAGCAAATCTATCAAAGCCAACTTCAATGAGTCAAATACATTAGGGACAAAAAACCAATACACAATCAAAGAAAAAAGAAGCTGAGGGATGTGAAGTCTCCTTCCTTCCTACCTTCCTTCTTCCCTCCCTCCCTTCTTTTCAAGCAAATAAGACTCAGACAGTGGGCACAATGTTAATCAATGTGACAGCTAACTAAAAAGCTCAGTCTTTTCTACTTAGGTATGAGAAAAGAATTCTCCCCAGGAAAGGTCATAGTCTGCACTTCTTTGCACAGTTCTAACCATACTTGGAATCATTTGTATAGCTCAAGCCATCATATTTTAAGGAAAGAGGACAATGATTAAGTGGTGACTGTCAAGAAGAGATGTCAAAATAGTGATGATTTAGAACAATTTTACAGAAGACCCAGTTTAAGGAACCAGAGCTGTTTACCCAAGAGAAGACAAGACTCAAGAGGATGTGATAGCTATCTTCAACTATCAGAAGAGATGTTGCATGTGGCTAAGATTCAGAGGGCAGAACTAAGACTGGAAACTACAGGGAAACAGATTTTTGTCTCCAGGCACAGAAAAATGAGTTGGAAATGAAATCTGTCCAAAAATGAGACGTGCTGCTTCAGGATATAGTTTTCTACCTTCTATGTCAGTTCATCTCACCTCCAAGATGTTTGAAGCAGTCACTTGACCGAAATATTTAACGAAAGACTGAAACAGTGAAACATAAACTCTTAGGTTCCTCTCAGCCTTTAACATAGGAATACATGAGAGTGTACTTTGCAAAACACAAAGTATTTTACAAAGATAGGTAGTAGGTAGTTTTGTTGACAAGAAAAAAGGGAAACTCTTCCCCTCATACTTTAGGATGCATTATCTCCTCTCCATTTGAAAATGAAAGGCATACCAGCTTGTGTTTTATGGGTCTCACTCAAGTCAAATTCCTCTAAACAAACTGTTAAGAAAGATGAACTGATATCTAAGAGAAAGAGACTGAATATAATGCTGTTCCCATACACTGATATGCAGCAAAATCTTCAATTCTGGAACATAAGCCAGACACTGTTTGTGATGAGTGTTAAATAAATATTAAAATCAGGACTGCTATGCTTCTGATACCAGCGAGCTACCACAACTTCATTCTCTCCCATGTAAATTGCAGTGGTTTCCTCTCAGGTATTAAAAATCTTTAGCCTGGTTTTAGTTTTGAGGATATGTTTTTGGAATGTATAATGAAAGTGCAATTTTTAGATAAAAAAACTAAACTATTTTTTAAAAAACGTTAAAAGCACAACCACAAGGTTTTCTCTTTTCTCTAAGATTTGTAGCACAAAAGAAACCACTAAGGGGTGGTTTACCAGTATCCAGAGACAGCGTGACTTATTGCTTAAACTTTGAAGTAAGAACTGGATTCAAACTTCAGCTTGGCCACCATGGCTTGTGGCAATCTGATGGCCAGCAAATTACTCAACTTGACCACGCCTGTTTCATCACCTGTAAAATGAGGCTAATAAAACTATCCACCTCATAGGCTGTTGTAAGAATTGAAAGAAAAGAAGAAAAGTAAAATATTCAGCACAGTACGGACTCACTAAATGTTATTGCTATTACTTTACCTAAACTTCCAAATGATCATAGGTATTTACCCTACGAATTTCCTTGCTCTAATAACACTTAATTAAAATTGCGTTAAGTGATCTTGTACAAGGATGTAAGAAAAAAAATGCAGTTTCCTGACATTGACTTTTTCAGATATTATGCCTTACACAGGAGTAAAAATAGAACATGGAATCAGAACCAGAGCATCTTTGTAAATTCTAGGCTCAGTAGTTTAATAATAGCATCAAACATCAAATGTCAGAACAATTAAGAGGAGACTGTGCATTCTATTAAATAGTGTCCATGCACTTAACACACTCCACAATCACTAATTACAGTCTATTGTACAATTTGGGCTAGCAATAATAAAAATGGAGAGCTTACACTATCAGGTCCTAAGTGTTTTTATGTATATTTGTCCTGACAACCCTATGAACTAGATACTATTTTTATGGCCATGTTAACAGATAAAGAAATTTAGGCACAGAAAAGTTAATTAACTTGACCAAGATCACACAGCTAGTTAAACTGATGGTGGTGCAATATGAAAATCAGGCTCAAAAGTCCACTAGAATCTACTGCCTCTGACTAAATTGACCTGGCAGATTCGTTGAATATTCTTCTTCTAACACGTGCAAACTGATTTCTTTGGAAGACGGGGAGACTCCAACGACCTCAGAGGCCTGACTTCACTCCCAATCAATGATTACATTTTAACACGTTTCCGACTAACCACCGTGTAACTGCTGATGAAAGCCGGCCCTACATCACAAGCAAATAAATAACAGCAGCAGCTAAGCTGCTAGTTCGAGGACCAACTGTTGGCCAGTATTTAAATGACGTTTCCATGTGAACATGGCTCGACCCGCATCGCTGGATGGAAGTGACCCACCAGTCAGACCTACGCAGGCAGCAATGGAACTGCGTAACCCACACCGGCAAGGGGTCATTTTAAAAACCCTCCGGAGGTGAATGTTTTGCCAATCAGCACGTTACTCGAAGACAGAGTAAAATGGAACTTGCATAAATACTTAGTCATCAGTAAGCGCTGAAGTTACAAATCACCTAATTCGCAAAATCAAATCCGCAGCTAAGTTCCTAATTCCGAAAGAAAGAAAAAGGGCTGACACTCGGTTGACTGCCTGTAGGGTGAAGGCACCTAGGGCCCAAGCGGAAGCGACTAGAAGGGGAAAACCTAGCCCACCGACGGGGATTCCACGACACGCGCAGCCACACTAGGGACTTTTCAGGGCCCTTCCACTCCCCTCCCAACAGCCTGTTCTCCTGTCTCCAGGCCGCCCCGACAACGCGTGTTCCCAGGGCGAATTCGGAAAGGCAATCCGAAGGCGGCGATGACAGGCCTGGGATCCGAGAGCCCAGACCTAGAGGACCGTGGCGACAGGCAAAGTCCTCGGAGCCCCGGAGGGGTAGGGGCCCCGAGGCGCCACCTCCCGCTCCCCGGGGCCCGCACCTGCAGCGTGGTGATGTGCTTGTCGTTGAATTTGTTCTCGCAGTAGCGCAGCACCAGCGACGTCTTCCCCACGCAGCCTTCCCCGAGCAGCACCACCTTGAACGAGTAGGCTCGGCCCGCCGCCGCCCCGCCGCCGGCCGCAGCCATCCCGTCGCGTCCCCGCCGCCCGAGCCCTAGCGCCGCGCCGAGCTCCCCGCCGCCACCACCGCCGCCGCCGCCGCAGCAGCGCCTTCACAGCCGCGGCCGGCGCAGGCCCGTCCGCACCCGCGCCGCCCGCCCCGGGCGCCGTCTCCGCTCCCGCCTCCGGGCGAGGCCTGTGAGAGCCGAGGGCAAGTCCGAGAATGAAGGGCCCCAGCCACCACGTCAGGCACCCGAGGAAAGGCAAAGAGCGCTCCCTCTCCGCCTCCCTCTAATGGCGTCTCCTTCCTCCTACGTCACACTTCGGGTCACGTGACCGCCGCGGCCGGGGGCGGCCCCTGGGACGCGGCCCCGGAGAACGTGCCCGGACGGGGGCGGGGCTTCTGGGGTCTCGGCCCCGCGGGGAGGGGGGGCGGGGCTGGAAGTGAGCGGATTCCTCCCGGCCGTCTGCCCAGGTAGGCTGTCTGCGGCTCCCCACCACTCTGCCGTGGGCAGGAGCCTGCGGGATTAAGGTATGAATAATTGGAGGCAAACCCAGCTCAGGTGGAATGTCGAAGTGCAGAAAGTCATCGTTCTTGCCAAGGGAATGTTTACAGGGCTAATGACGTCTCACGTCTGGGCTCGCTGTAACCCAGTTCTGCCAAGGTGCCCTTCATTTTGTTGACAGTATTTCTCTGTGAGATGTCAATTCATAGCCAGTGAACCTCTTTTCAGTTCCCCAGACCACCTGGTCTCCTCCTCATCTTTCAGGTCTCAGCTTAAACTGCAAAGACTTCCCTGACCACCCATCCTTCTCCGGTCGGTCCTTCCATCCGTCTCTTCGCCACCCAACTTAGATATTTCATAAACCTTCTCTAGCAGCGCTTAGCACACTTCATGGAAATTACTTTGCTGAGTAAGTAAGGTAATTAACTTTCCTTAATTAGGCTGTAGATTTGTTAAGGACAAGAACTACGTGAGACTTGCCCAAACTTTGAGTTTCTGACTCGAAGTGCCAGGCACATAATAGGTATTCTACAAATATTTGGCAATGAATGAATGAACAATACTTCTTAAGCCGTTTTTCCTTAGTTTCCCAGTTTTTCTGTCTTCCATGAAGCTTTTTTTCCCCCATGAAGCTTTTGACATTCCATACTGACTCCACCTTGATAGACCTGGCTTGTTTGATGATTGCTTGTTTTTCCTCATCTGCCTCCCCCCTTCTTTCATGAAATACACTCTTCCAAGAAACCATATTAGTGTTTCTAAAAGTTTGCAACTAGAAATGTGATGTCAATTAGGCAAACACATTCTTTTTCATGAGACTCCCTTTCCACTTAAACTGGATAGCCCATTCATTCATTCAACAAATATTTGAATGTACCCACCATATACCAGGCACTGTGCTGGATGAGATGCAATGTCTTTGTCATCAAGAGCTTCCATGTTAGCAGGGAAGACAGACACAGTTGTTATACAATGAATGCTTTCATCTTGATAAAGCAGTTCAGCATATTTTGCCAACGTATATGGGGACCCAACTGGTTTAGCATACCAAGGCTTCTGGGAAAATGTTACCAATGGATAGGAGTAACCTAGACAAGAAGGGAGGAGAGCTTTGCAAGCAGAGAGAATAGCATGTCCCACAGCCTTGAAGTAGGAAGGAGCATCTAAAGATGAGAAACAAGTGTGGTAAGAATGCAGAGAGCTTCAGATGAGATTGACAGGGAAGCCAGGAATCAATACTGACAGGATCTTTCAGCAAATGCAGGTTTTTAATTAAGGGGGCTGATGTAATCAGATTTGACTTTTAAAAGATCACTCTAGCTATAATTTGAAAAATGGATTAGAGAAGGATAATATTACTTCAATTTATTTAGAATCAGTTATTGAAGAGAGCTTATGTTTTCACAGAATATCCTTATGATTCCATCTGAAGATGTGTCCTCTACTTCTCTCTCCATTCTTCCTCTCAGGGTCTTTGCACACTCATGAATTCTTCCAGAACTAGGAGGAGACTTCATTTTGAAGGGGTCGCTTCCATTGTCCATTCTGAAGTCTTCTTCATATTGGATTGAAAGTTGCCTCTCTCTGCCTGCAATTAATTGTTCCTCATTTAACCTACCAGGCATGTATCCAATCTCTATTCTCTGTAAAACTCTTTATACATTTGAAGAAAATTATAAGATCTTCCTTTAAGCCTTCTTTTCTTTTCTCTTTTCAATATAGCCAATCCTTTCAATCACTGATCATCTTAGAACCTACACGCAATACTTTGTATTTATCACTGAATCAAAACAATTGAAAAATTTTTATTGTAAAATGGAATACATTTAAAGTTAAAATAATTTTCCAGGTTTAGCTTACATTGGGATTTAAGGACTGTGTTACAAATGTTCACAGATTGTAATAAATCAGTTTGGCATAATTTTGAGCACAGAGTGGGTAACTGTCGATGTGAATTTGTGGCAAATTGATAATGACTCCCCAGAGAAATCAGTTCCAAATACCTGGGCACTAGTAAATGTTGCCTTATTTGGATAATTGATGTCTTCTGGTGAGATTACATTAAGAATCTTGTGATGGAGAGATTCTCTTGTATTATCTGATTGGGCCCTAAATACAATCACAAATATCCCTATTGGAGGGAATCAGAAAGAGATGCTACACACACAAAAGAGAAGGCAATGTAACAGTAGAGACAGAGATTGGAGTGATGCATCCACCAGCCAAGGAATGCTGACAGCCATCAGATGCTGAAAGAGACAAGGAATAGATGTTCCCCTAGAGTCTCTGGAAGGAGCACAGACCTGCCAACACATTCATCACAACCTACTGAAACTGATGTTGGACTCCTGAACTCCAGAACTGGAAGAGAATAGATGTCTGTTTTTTAAGCCATTAAGTTTGTGATAATTTGCTGCAGAAGCCATAGGAAACTAACATGTAAGTATACTGGGACTAAACACGTGTCCTATGTTAGCTTAAGCATTGAAAGAAATTCAGGCTAATTCTGGGATAGATTCTGTGCTCTTAAGAACTTACATCAGTCTTGGAGTCAACTATGACTGGTCTGTATAAACTTGATAGAGGATGCCAGAAAAACTGGAACGCCAGTTCCTTCATAGATGGGAGCTGCAAAAAAAGTGAATACTCCTCAGTGAGCAGGTAACTCAAGACAGAATCCCGATTGGTGAGGGCTGAGGCATGGTAGGGTGCAAAACCTTGGTAAGTAAGTGGTTCTATTATACTTCTATTTGCTAAAGCTAAGACCTAGCTGATATCCTTTTGTTTTCTCTTACTCTTCACGTCCAGTCCACTATCATGTCCAGTCAACTGTACCTCTGAAATAGATCTTGAATCCATCAGTTCTCCATCTCTACCACCCTAGTCCAACCCACAATCAACTTTTTCTTAGGCTACTACAATAGCCTTCTAACATGTCTCTCTGACTACGTTTGCCCTATTACCCACTGCAATCTATTCTTCAAACAGTTGCAAGAGTTGTTTCAGAAATAAACAAACAAACTCAAATTCCTTACCATGACCTATAAAGTCCCCACATGATCAGGATGTTGTCTGACTTTCCACCTTCTCATCATCCCATCCTCTTCTCCTACTATGCTCCAGTCTTACCTGCTTCCATTCTGATCCTCTTAGAGGCTAGTCCTTACCTGTCTCCAGGCTCTTGTCTGGAGCAGAGAAATGTTTATTGCAGGACCAAGCAAGGAGAATGGGTGGCTTGTGCTCAGAAAACCCTGAACTCCTTGATGATTGGGGGGGGGGGTATTTTACAGGTAAAATTTGGGGTGAGGGCTGCAGGGTGTGTGACTTTCTTCTGATTGGTTGGTAGTGAGGTGACACTGTGGTACTCCAGGAATCCTCCTGTGTAGCCTGAAGTTGCCATCCTCCACCTGTGTAGGGGCCTCAGTTCCTGCAGAAGAACTCAAGGATATTGTTATGTATATTCCTTCAGGAGGAACCGGGACCCTGTCCCATCCTGCACTATTGTTTCTTGACTGCTCCTCCTCTGTTTCTGTATTCCCCCACTTCTCTGCTCTTTGGAACTCAGGGAAGGTCTAGGAGGCTGAAGCCTTTTTTCCGGCAAACAAGAAATGGAGGACACAGAAAGGATTTGTACCCAGGAGTGTCCCACAGGATCCTGCTTGGTTTCAATACTTTTATCATACTCCTAGCATTTATTTGTTTCCATGTTTATAAGCTCTGTGAGAACAGACACCTTGATGACTGGCACAGCCACCAGTCTGCAGGGCCGAGCACTGTATCTGGCATGTAATGGTCACTCAGTAAACATTTGTTGCATGAATTGAGGTAAGATCATATTTTGATATTTTAGCCTATGGGAATTTCCCCCTAGTATTTCCATGAGCCGCAAGGCATCCTATGTGCCAAGGAAAGACAGGGACGGCAGAACATAGTACAACAAAGATTTTAATTTTTAGATTTAGATTTTCAGCAACCCAGGCCACTAGTATTTAAAACTTAAAAAAAAAAAAATGTACGTATCAACAATCAGAGGCACTGCTTGACTAACAAGTACTAGCCAGGGACAATTAGAGGGAAGGCAAAGGAGTCAGTTAGAAACTGGTGAGTATTCCGGTAGCAGAAACCGACCATATGTTTCTCAAACATTCTAGCCCTTTCTGCCTTGCCTTCCTCTACTATAGAGATAAATAGAGGAACACTTGAATTCATAGTCTTTGAGTTAACAATAGTTATGTTGCAACTATGAGGGTCAAAATCATGCACAAAAAACCCAGAGCAGTAAGTTAGAAGTAGTCTTGAGCAAATATCCTAATCCTGAATTGCCTATCTCTAGACTTCTTATTGGAGAAGGTAAGTACCAAATTTATATCATCCACTGTAATACGGTTATCTATTATTTGCAGCCCAATATATTCATAATGATAGCATTTTAGATAGTTTTGGGGGCAGGGGAGAGTATAGCTCAGTGGTAGAGCATATGCTTAGCATGCATGAGGTCCTGGGTTCAATCCCCAGTACCTCCATTTAGGTTTTTTTTTTCTTTTTTTGTAGGGGGTAAGTTAATTGGATCTACTTATTTAATTATTTTTTAAATGGAGGCACTGGGGATTGAACCCAGGACCTTGTGCATGCCGAGCATGTGCTCTACCACTTGAGCTCTACCCTCCCCCACCCAGCACTTCCATTTAAAAAATAAATAAATAAACTAATTACCCCCCAAAAAAACCCTCAAAACTAAAACTAAATAGTTTTGAGGAATCTAAGATCAAAGTAAAGAGATTTCTCCCTTCCTCAACAAAGTCCAAGAAGGTAAGAAGCTTTGCAAAGTTCACCTATATCTAAGATGGACCAGGAGCTAAAGAGCAGAAGGGCCTGAATGGAGTATCTAGACAGCCTGAAATAGGCTTATGGAGTTTCTGCAATGCCAATGTTAAGAGAGTCTTCAAATGGTTTCCTACAACCTACAGAGGAAAATTGATGATAAAGAGTTGTGCTTAGAGGCAGAGTGATCAACACCCCAGTTTGCCCAAGGCTCTTCTGATGTGAGCATTGAGATTCCCACATCCTGGGATACCCTTCATTTCTGAACAATCTAAGATTGTTGGTCACCCCACCTGAAGAGACTATGCTACTGAGACAAGCAGGACACAGCAGCACTTGAGGGCCAAGTGGCTATGAGAGTGTGGATAGGTGACAGATGCCAGCATATTTGGATGATGACAACTGAGACCCACTGCCCAGCATCTTGGAGGTTCAGATGACCAATTCAATAATAATAGGTCCCTTCAAATATTGATACAACCTGGGCAAGATATGAAGGACAATGTGAACTGACTGAGATTACCCACATTGAGATTTAGTTTCTATTATCTACTAGAAGTCAACCAATTAAGTTCAATTTTAGAAAAATTCAATTTCTAACTTGTGGACAAAGATCTTGTACCCTCTATAGAATAAATACATGATCATTGAAGGATGACTAGGACTCAGCCACGTAGAGATAAATATTCAGATTTCAGGACACAGCATACCATTAAATAAGCACCAGGAATGAGACACACATGGTAAGAGATGGATGTAAAGATGTAAATAACATTATACAGAACCTTGAAAATCATGCTAGAAATTTTGGAGCTTTATCATAAAAACAATAAGAAGTCCTTTAGGACAGTGTGACACAAAGTGTGGTCTGCAGACCGTCAGCCTCAGCTGGAAGCTTGTTAGAAACGCAAATTCTCAGATTTTCAGTCCGCACTCCCACTTATCCCAACCCCCACCCCACAATTAAATCAGAATTTCCAAGAACAGGATCCAGGAATCTGTGTTTTAACAAACCCTCCTTGCAATTCTTATACATGTTGAAGTTTGTAAAACACTGATTTAGGAGGCAAGAGTTAAGCAAAGTGAGAGAGACGAGGAGGGGTCGGAATCCCACACTTCCAGCTTAGGCAACTGGTAAGTGGTGATGCCTTTCACTGAAATAAACACAGGAGAAGAAAAAAATGTCGGTTCTATTCTTTTAGTTCAGGACATTTTTATTTTGAAGTGCCTGAGAAATTCTCAAGTGGAGTCACCTAGTGGGCTTCATGGGCTGATAGCACCGGAGAGAGATCTGGGCTTGAGGCAGGGATGAGAAAGTCATCAATATAGACAGGAAAGTCTGACTCCCCGGGGAAGTAGATGAGATCACACAGGGAGAGTGTCGAAGCAAGAGGGCCCCAGGGCCTAGAACAGAACCCTGAAAAGCACTGACTTTTAAAGGATGGGCAAAGAATGAGGAGCTGCAAAGCGACAACCCAAAGAAGTAAAACGAAAACTGGGAGAAGTCAATGTTAAGGAGAAGAGAATGTCTTAAAACAGAAGGACTCATGAAATGCTTTGGAGAAATCAAATTAAATATGGGCCTGTGAGTATCTACTGGTTTCGCTACAACATAAGAATTAGAGATCTTGGTTTAACAGTTTCAATAGAATGGTAGGGGTTGAGATAAACTTGTAATGCTCAGGAACTAACTAAAAATGGTTGATTTAGTTCAGTGATTCTCAACCAGAGGTAATTACCGTCCCCAGGGGACATCTGGCAATATCTAGTGACATTCTTGCTACTGGCATTTAGTGGGAAGAGGCTAGGGATGAGGCTAAACATTCTATAATGCACAGAACAACTCCCTTCCCCTCCCCAAGGAAGAATCATCCTGCCCCAAATATCAATAATGCCCACGTTGAGAAACCCTGCTTTAGCCTAATAAAGTAAGTGTATTTTTGCAGCCCATCATAATCGTAAATCCACTGGGTGTATTATTATTATTGAGGCAAACAGAAAGTATGGCCAAGCAGGAAAAGAATGAGAAACTCAAGAGCTCCGGAAGGAGGGGGGAGGGTATAGCTCAGTGGTAGAGCGCATGCTTAGCATTCATTGAGGTCCTGGGTTCAATCCCCAGTACCTCCGTTAAAATAAGTAAGTAAACAAATAGACTTAATTACCTCCTCCCCCGACCCAAAAAGAAAAATCTCAGGAAACTTTATCTGTGTTTCCAACTTTGCCACTACTATCTATGTATGCCTTTTAAACAATCATTTAAGTGTTTTCTCAACTCCATTTCTTCATGCAGAATCATCTTGCAGCCCCAAGACATTTATAATCCTCCACTGAACATTCATTCCTTTAAGCAACTCTTACAGGGAATACATTCTTATTCTAATTAAGTTTCTCTTTAGGGACAAAAAGAGAATTCAAAAACACCTCTCGAACTACTTATAGAAATATAGATGCACTGCTTCTGTAGAGCTTTTCTACAAAAACAAGAAGTTTGGGTTCAATATACAGTAATATGCAGTCATTTGAAAAACAATAAATTAGGAGATAAAGCAAGAGTTAAAAACAGGAAGACAGTAACAGAGATAAAGGAACCACAGGAAACAAAACTAAAGACATTATTCCTGCAGCTGCCAGAGCAGAGGGAGCTGCAGTTTGGTGCTTGGCAGCAAGACAGGGATTTTCAGTACAGTAGTCTTGGTGTCCTCTCCTCTGGGGGCTAGAAATGTGTCTGTCACATTTCTTATTCCAGATCCTGCAGTGCTCAATTCACATTTGTTAATGAAAACAAGTGAATAAATAAAGCTAAATCTATAAAATACTGGGGTTTGAGAAATGCTCTTGGACATATGGGGCTTTGTTTAAAACAAATTCTTAAAGCATTTTCCATTTTAAGCATCTAATAAGAGTAATTAACGATAGAAAGAAAAATAGCTGTCATCTACTGTGAAGTTTGTGGGAACTAAACCCCTTTGTTCCTTTACTTGCTCATCGTTCAGCAACCTTCACTGAGTGCCAGGCAAGATGATTCTCCCTTCATGGAGCTCATAGTCTAGTGTGGGAGGCAACACAGAAACAATTAAAATATTGGCCGTGTTTGATGCCAATCTGGCAACCACACCTCCTCCTCCTCCTTTCAATGAGAATCTGGTCCTTGCCCAGGTATCCACTCTTTCCTGTGCAGCCCATGTGCCCCTAGCTTCCATTTGGTCCTGATCTCATATCCCTGTGGTTCTTTCTAGCTCTTAGAGGCCACTGTATATGTATGTGAAGCAGCAGTTTTCAAATGCCTCTCCCTGGCAAACAAAACTGAGCTGTAATTGTAAGCACTGGCCACAAAGGGGCGCAAGCAGCTCAATGAAATTTACCAGGTTGGCCAGAGTGCATTCAAGACTGACTCAGGACTTCAACGGGAGGGAAAAAAAAAAAACCACCGGGAGATTTTCTTCTGAGTTGTAGAAGACAAGAATATTCCAAGGGACACATGGGTGAGGGGAAGACAGTTCCCAAGCCATTTATCCCTAAGGTGCCAGTATTAACTAAAAGTGTCTCAAGAAACTTTACATATTCTTGTCAAAGAAGGAATATAAGCCAAACTTGCAGATTCTCAGAATTTACTCACCAATTTATAGAATTTTTAGTATAAATTATACTAAAACTGTACAATCTCAAGAGTTAAAAAGGGAGGGCAAATACAGAAGCCAAAACCTTCCATTGTAATGTGCATTTTATATTTCCATTTATAAATTGTACGTGTATTTTGAAATCACCAGAGCATGAGGTTGTATCAGATGCAAGTGTATGGTTGACATAATTGGCAACAGAATTATGTGCCAGCATTGTGTACCGAAGTGCCTTACTAAAAACATTCAGTTCAGAATGGTAGCAGTCTGAGTCTGTCTAGTAAACTAACTTTTTAAAACTAGAGGTCCGTAGTTAAACGAAGTGGACATTCAAAAGAGGTTGGTCCACTTGAACTAAGCCTGAATGACTATATTTTCCCATCTTCTTGAGAAATGAGTCAGAGTAGGGGTGAAAAAGACTCTTAACAGAGAAATTGTTTTGCCCTCGTGAAATAATTTGACTGAGGGTTCTTATGGGAGACTTGTGATGTTGAGATTGGAGAACTTTCTGATAGCTGTGGATGGGCTAATGGGAAGTTTGTAAGTAGTGCATATATATCCTAAAGATTACGGCACTCCGTACCACTTGCTTGAGTGTGTTCTCCTCTGGGCTATTCATTCCTGCCTGGTAAGTTCTCATTTAAAATCTTACCATTCCTCTATACCACTTTCTAAATACATTCCAGCATGTATCATTGAATATTACAGTTACCTATTTATTTATCAGTACAAAGCTCTAAGCAATATGGTAGTGATTTGTCTGCCTTGTTCTCCATTATATCCTGTGCCCAGAATACTACCTACAACATGATAGATGCAAAAAAAAAAAAAAAAAAAAAAAAAAATTGACCAAACCTCCCAAATACCAGCTCTCTTATGCTTTCTTTTTCTTTTTCCTTTTTTTTTTTTTTTTTTTTTTTTTTTGGCTTTTATATACACCTCCAATTCCTTGAACCTCCATCTGCTGGCAAACCCCACCCCACCTCCATTTTTGTAGATGCCTCTCTCCTGAATCTTTTAGCCTAAATTCCAGTCTTGTGTGAAGGGTGAAATTCCATGAGGCAGGGC
Source organism: Camelus dromedarius (assembly GCF_036321535.1). Lineage (NCBI taxonomy): Eukaryota > Metazoa > Chordata > Mammalia > Artiodactyla > Camelidae > Camelus > Camelus dromedarius. The sequence goes on along the minus strand of NC_087446.1, from coordinate 14,310,463 downwards.
AAAGAACAACTGCTGAGGAAGGAAGATTTACAGAGGAGCTGTAATGCAGAAACTTCACTCCACTCCACAGTCCATCTGTTAGTCCTCTCTTGGTCTGTCCGTCCCCTCACTTCCAGCTCCCTCACACCCCCACCCCCTCCATCCCTAGGTCTGGACTCTGTACTGAGCATCTCAGTTCTCTCTTACCTGCAACCTTGATTCTCATATATCAGTATATTTCTACTGCATCATCTCAGAATACCAACCTTCAAGTAAACTTCTGAAAAAATTTTGAGTGACGTAGATTCTGTGCGTCAGTACAAAACCATAGTCCTCAACTTCATTCTCCAGCTGCATTTCAGTTCCTTTCATTTTCTGGCTTCAGCTTCCTCCCACCCCCATTTACCACTATTACAAATTTTCCTCAGTCTACTTCTGGTCCTGATTTGAATTGTTCATAGTATCCCCTTATCCTTTTACTGTCTGTGGCTACACAGTGATCGTCCCTCTTTTATTCCTGATATTGGTTATTACGTATTAGCTCTGTTTTTTCTTTGATCAGTCTAGCAAGAAATTTATCAATTTTATTTGTTTTTCTAATTATCAGCTTTGACGTCATTGATTTCTTAATTAATTTTTTTCAGTTCTTAATTTCAGTGAATTCTAATCTTTGCTATTTTCTGCCTTCTGCTTGCTTGTGGTTAATTAGCTCTTTTTTTCTCCAATTTCTTTCTCTTTTCTTAATTTTTAATTTTTTTTTTTTTTTTTTTTTTTTTTTTGGTCAGGGGGAGGTAATTAGGTCTGTTTATTTATTTTTAGAGGATATACTAGGGATTGAGCCCAGGACTTTGTGCATGCGAAGCACTCACTTTATTCATTTAGCTATACCCTCTTCGCCTCCCCCCCCCCCCCAGTTTCTTAAGGTAGCTTAGATTGAAATCTTTCTTCTTTTCTACTACAACTATTTATAATAGCTGCATCCACAAATTTTAACACTGTATATTTTCAATTACATTCTGTTAAAATATATATATATATATGGATTTTTTCATTTCCCTTAAGATTTCCTCTTTGACCCATGGGTTACTGTGGAAGGAAGAGTAATGTCCCATTTCTCCCTCCCCCCTGACCCCCAAGATGTCTATATCCTAATTCTTGGAACCTGTGAATATGTTGGGTTACCTGATGGGGAACTGGGGTTGCAGATAGAATTAAGGTTGCTAATCATCCGACCTTAAAATAGGGAGATTATCCTGAATTATCTAGGCAGGCCCAGTGTAACCATAACAATCCTTAGAAGTGGAAGCCAGAAGCAGAAAAGGCAATGTGAGGACAGACGGTCAGAGTGATGTGATCCATCATTACCAACTTTGAAAAATGGAGGGAGGGAATCATGAATTAAGGAATGTTGGTGGCCTCTGGAATCTGAAAAAGCAAAGAAACACACTCTTCCCTAGAAGGGATGGAGCCCTTCCAACACCTTGATTTTAGCCCAGTGAGACCCATGTTGGATGTCTTAACCTACAGAACTGTAAGATAATAAATTTGTTTTGGTTTAAGCCACAAAAATTGTGGTAATTTGTTACAGCAGCAATAGAAATCTGATACAGTTATTTATAAATGTGATACTTAATTTCCAGATATTTGAGGATTTGCATGTATCTTTCTGCTATTGATTTATACTTTGTTATAGTTTGAGAACATACTTTGTATGATTTTTATTCTTTAAATTTGTTTAAATTTGTCTCATGACCAAGAATCTGGTCTATGATGAACACTCTATGTGTATTTGAAAAGAATGTGTATTCTGCTGTTGTTGGGTCAAGTTTTTAATAAATGTCAATTAGGTCAAGTGAATTGATAGTTATTTTAATCTTCTCTATTGATTTTCTGTCTACTCTTCTGTGATGAAATCTCCAGCTCCAATAGTAGGTTTATCTATTTCTCCTTTCAATTCCATCAGTTTTTTTTTTTTTTAATGGGGGGGAGGTAATTTTGGGTTTATTTATTTATTTTTTTAAACAGCGTTACTGGGAATTGAACCCAGGACCTTGTGCATGCCAGGCATGCACTTTACCACTAAGCTATACCTCTCCCTCCATCAGTTTTTGTTTCATGTATTTTGAAGCTCTGTTGTTAGATGCATACACACTTAGAACCGCTATGTCTCCTTGAAGAAGTGACCTTTGTATTATTATGTAACGTCCCTCTTTATTCTTTGTATTATTCCCTGTTTTGAAGTCTACTGTGTCTGATATTAATATAGCTCTTATAAAATTCTTTTATTAATGTTTGCATGGTGTATCTTTTTCCGTCCTACTACTTTTAATCTATGTTTATGGGTTTCTTGTAGAGTGTATGGGTAAGTCTCACTTTTTAAAAAAAAAATCTAGTCCGACAGTCTCTGTCTTTTAATTGGCATTCCTGGTTCTAATTAAACCCACAACTGGTACTCTCAGTAAATTGCTTTGCCCTCTGGATTACTAAAAACTAGGTCAACAGGTATGTTCTTCCTTAACTTCCAACTCTCCTACTTAATAATAAAGGTAATGGCTACAGATATTCAGTGCTTTCTAGGCACCAGACTTCTATTTACATGTATTAGCTAGTTTAATCCCAGTAAAAATGCTATGAGGTGGGTATTATTAGTATCATTCTCGGTTTACATATTAAAAAACCCCAAGGTACAGAGAGGTTAAGTAACTTGACCAAGATTACGATTACGCTAAGAAAATTAGAGCCAGCCTCCAAATGCAAGCAGTATGACTCCAGATATTAATCTCACATTATATTGCCTCTCTGTCTTTAAAGGAGTCTCCTATTTAAAAATCCACATTTTCAGTAAGGTGTCTTCATACACTGTCTCCACTTTTTCAGCACTCAAACCATTCCATCTGCTTCTATAGCACTCCTGAGGTATAATTAACAATGATCTTCCTATTGTGAAATCCAGTAGACACTGCTCAATTATCTGTCTGGACATCTTTGCTGCATTTGACTCTATTAAGCCCTTCCCTCCAAACTGGATGAGGCATCTTTTCTTGGTGCTCCTGTAATGCTCTATAAACATTCTTATTTTTGCAGTTATATAATGCACCATAATTAAATGTTCAGGAGCCTGTCTACCTACCATCTCATAAGCCCCCTGACATCAGAGATTGATTGTTTCTTATTTATCTTTGTATGCCCAGTGCCTACGGTAGTGCCTGGCACATTGTAGACATTTAAAAATATTTTGTTAAATCAATGAATAATTGAAAACCACTTACTGATACAAAGCATATTATTTATTGTCACCTCTACACAGGAAACAAACAAACAAAAACTCTCAGAGACACAGATTTTATGAGCTACATTAGTTATTATGATTGAATAAGAAGGAGGTGAAGGTTGGCTGAAAATCAACCAGTCCTCTCTTGCCCAGTGTGATCCCTTAGAATGCTCTGTGGAAAAAAAGGAAATTAACAAGATTTGTCTTCTTTATGTCCCTGTAATAGCCCCCAGTGTGGTTTTCATTATGGAAACAACTTGCAGTGAACTATGAACTTGACAGCATTAATATCATCTTTATTGCTTCCACCATCATGTGCTTTCTTCACATGCAGGAGCAGAAGAACTTTCATCAACCATTTTCGGATGCTGTGTCTGTCAAGTTCAAGAACGTCAGGGGCTGTCACGAAGAACCTGGTTGATTATTAAGTTAAGGCTAGCTTGTTGCTGCTCTGGGACTGCTCTTCCCTTAACTGTAAACAACTAGAGAAGTAGGGGGAAATATGGAACAGCTGGATGATAGGCAGCACTGTGGACTTTCAGCAAAGGGAAACAAACCAGGTGGGCACTAGGAGTGCCTTTCTGCCTAGGGACAATTTTCAGCCCCAGTGCAGGAAGTTCTCATTAAGATAAGAAGACAGAGATTGAAGTTCAGGGATGCCAAGGTAGCTAAAATTCATGGGACAGGGAACAAGAAAGAAAAGTATTAGAAAAAGAACTCCATACATTTGTGTAGGTGTCCCTCCCTTGAATCTTTTGGACTAAATTCCAATCTTGTGTGCAAAAGGGGAAACTCCACGAGGGTGGGTAAATCAGCCACGGAGGAAAGAACGTTTGCAGGAGAGCTGTAATGAGAGGGTATTCCTAGAGCTCACACAAGCCTTGGGATCATTCTAGTGCCTGTTAGACAGAGTGAGGAGACGTCACCAAATAAACGAGTCACTCAGTAGTGATCTCAGAGGTCCCACCTTAGCAGTGGAACTAAACTGGCTGTACAGTAAAGGCCACCCACACACACACCTAAAACACTTCAACTTTAAAAAGATGAACTTGACCGCAAAGTAGGTTAACTGCCTGCCAGAGCAAAGTCTAACACTCTTGAAAAAAATACTGTAGAACTTTTTAAAGGAATATTATTCAAAAAGTTCAGGAGACAAAAATCAGAATTTAGGAAGGTGGAAGTTGCTAGAATTTGAGACAGGACTGAAGAGTAGGGCACTGCACAGAGACAGACTTCGGGAGACTTGCAGAGGGGACCCTCAAATATCTGACTGAGCACTGATATCACATGAGTGAGAGGAATCTCGGAGATCGCCGCTGAAAAGGACACAACCATTCCTGGAGTTCACACAGGGCAGAGAATAGTTTGTGTTCACACCCGTCACTCTACTGTGTGACCTTGTCATATATAGGGCATTGGGTACAGCCCTCAGAGGAGTCAGGTCTCAGGAGTAAGGACAAAAAGCCCAGAGTAAAGTCTTCTCTGGATCTGCTATAACAAAGCTTATAATAAGCCTCAGAGGGATCAAGCTGATCCTCAAGTAGATTTAACTCAATACTCTTTAAAAGGATAACCCTTGTGCACTGTCAGTGGGAATGTAAAATGGTGCAGCCATTATGGCAAACAGTATGTAGTCTCCTCAGAACATCTTAAAGGTTACCATATAATTCAGCAAACCCAATTCTAGGTATATATCCAAAAGGATTAAAAGCAGGATCTCGAAAGAGGTATTTGCACATTCATGTTCATTGCAGCATTATTCATAATAGTCACGAGATAGAACTAACTCGTGTCCACTGACAGATTAACAGATACAGAAAAGGTAGTATATACACACAGTGGAATATTATGCAGCCTTAAAGAAGGAAGTCCTGTCACATGCTACTACATGGCTGTTTCCCAAGGACAGTATGCTAAGCTAAATAAGCCAATAACAAAAGGACAGATAGTATATGAGTCCACTTATATGTAGTGTCTATAGTAGTCAAAATCATACAGACAGACAATAGAAAGGTGAGTGGGGATGGGAAGGAGGGAGTAGGCAACAGTGTGTAAAGAGTTTTCATTTTGCAAGATGAAAAAATTCTAGAGCTCTGTTGCCTAACAATGTGAACATATTTAACACTACTGAATTGTATACTTAAAAATAGTTAAGATGGAATATTGAATGTTATGTGCTTTTTGCCACAATTAAAAAAAAAAAAAATCTATCCTTTCTCCAGGTAATCTATACCTTAAACTCAAATATATATAAAAGTATTTTCTCTGTTTTAGTTCATTGACCTTTTTGTCTTTTCCTAGTATAATATCATATTGACCTGAGAATGTATTTGTGTTAAATGTTCAATATTTAATGAGACAAATCCCACTTCATAGTTCTTTTTTAAAAAAATTTTTTATCCACTTCATTGTTCTTATTTCTCATAACTTTCTTGGCTCTAGCATTTAACCTTTCATATAAATGTTAGGAGTATTTTATCCAATTCTATAATAAACAAAGTTGGAATGACAACAAATACATTAACTATGGGAGAAATGCTATTTTTATGCTAATTTCTCCCATCTAAGAATATAGTATATTTTCCCACCTTTTCAGGCCTAATGCTTTTATATTATGCCTATCAATAAAATTTTATAGGTTTCTTTTCATCATTTTGATCAATTTATTCCTAAGCATTTTATAGTTCTTCTACTATGATATAGAATAAAACATGGAGTATTTTTCTCATTCTTTATTTCTAGGTGTTTGCTACCAGAAAACTTATGTTCCCCTTTTCTACATATCCTTTTCCATATTTTAGCTGTTTTGATCATTTTAATATTTCACTTTCCCCCCTCTTCTTTTCAAAGTCCTATTAAAACCTTTCATTACATTTCTTAACCAGACATATATTTTCCCACAATAATTTGAAAACAAAATACCAATGATTGCCCCTTTCTGGACACACTATTTCCCCCACCGAGGTACTCCGTTTCTCCTCTTTTTCTCTCCACAAATATGTTGAAGTCTTAATGATAATGCCACTCTCCACCTTCCCTTCCCTCTACCCATGAGGCTTTGAGAGCTCTTAATTCTTCTCTTCTCCCACTATGCCTCTTAGATTTTGCGAGTTTCATACTTTCAGTTCTAGATTCTTGGAGTTTCAAGGTTTCTTATTTACACATTTATTCTACACATGCTCAATCTATTCTATCTATTTACATATAACTGTGCACACACAAAGCAACGTGTATTGCTCATTCTGTTTCTGTTTTGAAGTATTTACACACATTGTTGTCTTTAATCTCTTTCTAGATGAGGCATGGGCATGACCTGCTCTCTGAGCTATTGCATGTTCTCAAGACCGCCCTGTCACTTGACAGATGAATTACATCATAGCTAGGTAAAGAATCTTGCCTTCTCTCTCTCTAAAAATGCTACTTTACTGCCTTCCAGCTACGTGTGTTATGGGTAAATCCAGTGCAAAGCTGATTCTCTTTTTCTTTTTCAGCAACTTGCTCTTTCCAAATGGTTGCAAATGTTTGTTTTTTAGAGTTCAGGAATTTTACCAGATTCCATACGTGTCTTTTCTCATCAATTCAGTCTGCCCTGGAATTCTGGGAGCCTTTTTAATTTATAAAATGAGATCTTTTAGCATTTTTGAGTTGTGTTTCTTCTCCTCTATCTAGAATGTCTATGGCTTATGTGCTAGTCTCTTGTCTTCCTCTTCTAGTTGCCTGTTTTCCTTCTTGATTTCCATTTCTGTCTTTACCATGCACTTTTTAGAGAGTTCTTACCCTTTATCGTTGAAGCCACTACAATGACCAATCTCTTTTTCAATTTATCTACCCACATATTTAGTTGGGGATTCCTGTTTTTTATATTTCTAGTAATTTTTCTTTATTGCATTTGAATTTAATTTTTTTAACATATAATTTGTTCTCTTGGTATTTTTCTTTTCCCCTTCCTTCTTTGCCTCCTTCCCCTCTGCCCACATTTCCTCCCTCCCTTCCTTCCCTCCCTCCCATCTTCCTTCCTTCCTTCCTTCCTTCCTTCCTTCCTTCCTTCCTTCCTTCCTTCCTTCCTTCCTTCCTTTCCTTCCTTCCTTCCTTCCTTCTCAGATCTGTTTTTGCAGGACCTGATGTCCAATAAGCAGTTTTCTACCCCTTGTACTGGTATAAACAGAAAGAACAAAGAGTGTTGCTCATCACCCCGTTGTACAAAGGGTTAAGTTGCAACACACCACAGTCATCCACAGACAGTGCTCCATGAGAGGAATTCAGGATGGAAAGAAACAGTACGAAGTTATTCTGTGCTTTCAACAAACAGGACCCCTAAGATGCCTAAGAAAGAATTTCAATGACCCCAGATTCTTGCATCTTCCCATACAAAGAAAAGCACTAAAATCATTAACTTGAGGGTTCTCTGTGATTAGTAGTCATCTTTTTATGCATAACCGCATGTATTTCCCAGCCAAAAAATTCATATACATATACTGGCTCTTCCCCTACTTCTTTGAAGCAATTCCTCTGAGCTCCTGAGAGAGTACTTCCCAGGCTGTAATTCTCAGTAAGTCCCTGAATGAAACTTAACTCACAGCTTTTACGTTGTGCGTTTTTCTTTCTTTTTTTAAAAATATTTTTTATTGAGTTATAGTCATTTTACAATGTTGTGTCAAATTCCAGTGTAGAGCACAATTTTTCAGTTATACATGAACCTACATATATTCATTGTCACTTTTTTTTTGTTTTGTTTTGCTGTGAGCTATATGCTGTGCGTTTTTCTTTTAGTTGACACTGGCGATGACGATAACAGGCAAGTTGTAACCTCTCTGCTGACTCCATGGAGGTCGCACAACAAAGCAGATAAGGGTGCGTACTTTGGAGCCAGGCTCCTTCAGTTCAAATACTAGATCTGCTGCTTCCTAGTGATGAGGCCTTGGGCAAGTTATTCACACACTGTGTTTTAATTTCCTTATTTATCTAATGGGAAAAATAAGAGCATTCACATGGGTTTTTTTGTGAGAATTTTGAGTCTACTTTTGAGAACTGATCAGAACAGTTCTTGCCAAGCATATGGGCTGTTTTAAAAATTCCTTCTGAAAACAGATGCGTATGTGGTGAATAGGAACTGAGAAAACTTTCAACTTTCTAGCTCTCCTCAATTGTTCTGTTTGGCTGCACATCTGAATCACAGAGAATCTTCCAGAAATTCTCTTGCTTGTACCCCAGACTAGTTAGATCAGATATCTCAAAAGGGAGAACAAGGCTATAGGAGTTTTCAAAACTTCCCAGGCGATTCAGCCCTGCAGCCAACACTGAGAGCATTGCTTCAGCTCCTATGCCAAAGAAAATTCAGTGTTTGAGCTCCTCTGGTATTAGTCATTTATAGATAAGCTTCCTCAGACAGCTTCTTTTGTTTTGCAGAATGCAGATCTTAAAGAGCGAGCCAACTACAGAGTGAGGTTAAATCTCAAATCCAATGAAATTTGGAAAAACTTTGAAGTCATTTTCCACTGCACTGAGATAGAACCCAAAGTCTGGCAAGGCAAGGCTCTGTGGGGGTCTGGTCCCTGCTCCCCTGGGGCTCCATCCTGCCTCCTTCAGTCATTCTCCCCACTGCTCACTATCCTCCCCCTAGCCAGACACCTCTGCATTCCCTTAACATGCCAAGCTCTTTTCTTCCTCAGGGCTTTTCTGCTGGCTGTTTCTCATTCCAGGAATGCTCCCTACTCCCCATTCTCTCTTTACCTGGCCATTGCCTATGGTCATTTCATCAGAAAGATATTTCTTTTTTTTTCCCCTGTTCTCACATTCTTTATTCTTGGTGGTTTTTGGATGTTCATCAGAAAGATATTTCTTGACTTTCCAATACAATCCGTCCCTCCAGGTCTCATTACTGTAGTCATTCACCAACGCTATGGTTTCCTTCACCAAACCTATCACAATGTGTAATTACCTATTCACTTGTGGGATTATTGGCTTCATGCCTAACCCCTAGCTACACTATCAGCTTCGTGTTTACTTTGTCCTGCTTCCTTATCTCAATGCCTTATGCCTAATACTGTGCAATACAGACGGCCCTTGATTTGGTTGGACTTAACAATGTTTTGAGTTTGCGGTGGTGCAAAAACAGTCACATTCAGTAGAAATCATACTTTGAACTTTGATCTTTTCCTGGGCTAGCGATATGCAGTAGGATACTCTCTCGTGTTGGTGGGCACTGGCAGTGAACCAAACTCCTAGTCAGCTACACGCGACCATGAGGGTAAACAACCGATACACTTACAACCATTCTGACCCCAGATACCACTCTGTTCTTCACTTTTAGGACAGTATTCAATCAATTACAGAAGCTATTCAATGCTTTATTATAAAGTAGGCTTTGTGTTAGATGGTTTTACCCAACTCTGGCTCATGTAAGTGTTCTGAGCACGTTGAAAGCAGGCTAGGCTAAATTCTGATGTTTGGTAGGTTAGGTATGTAGACTGAAATAAAAGCGCAGCCTAAAAGTTGAGAGTTATGTTTTATTTGGCGGGAGGACGCGAGCCAGGATGACAGCCTCTCAGATCACTCTGAGGGACTGCTCCAGTGAGGTAGGGCAGGAGCTAGGATATATAGGAGCTTTATAACAAAGACCAGGTAGTTGGAACAATAAAAGATTACTTGTTATCTGAAGAAAACCTGGTATCTCAAGTTAAAGAATTTAGCACTTTTCTATGTATGGGAGGAAGCAAACATTTGGGCTCACTGAATTCATTCCTTTGACAAGCACCTAGCTATCTAGGGCCAGTATCCTGTCCTTTCTTATTCTGAGTCCCCTCAGAGGGCACCACTGTGAGTGGCTGCAGAGGCTGGACTGCAGGCTTGTCTTCACTGGGGGGTGGCAGCAGCCACTGATGACCTGATGGCTTCAGCATTCTTTGTTTACTGATATGCTTTGCAGTATTTTTCATTCACAGTGTACTAAATGCATTTCAACTTTTGATATTTTCAACTCTCAATGGTTTATCAAGATCATAAGTTGAGGAAAATCTGTACACCTAATAGCTCACGAATAAATATTTAATAAATGAGTAAATGAAAAGTATCAGTTCTTAGTTTTTATCAGTAATTGAAAGGTTGAAATGTATCTGTTTCAAATAGGCTGTGGTTTGGATGAAGAAACTGAAACTTACTCTTTCCATTTTTCAATCCAGTGAACTTTCTAGTATTAAGTGATTTGCTGCTGCAGATATAAAACAAGAGGATCAAGAAAGTAATTTAGATAGAGAATGAATTAAAATCTAGTAGTAATTCAGAAAAACAACTTTTACTGTACAATAATGTAAAGTGAGTATTAGAAGATATTGGAAAGAGAAAGAAAATACCATATATCACTTATAGTGGGATCTAAGAAAGAGACACAAACATATTTACAAAACAGAAACAGACTCACAGACATAGAAAACAAACTCATAGTTACCAGGGGAAAGGGGATGGGAAGGGATAAATTGGGAGTTTGAGATTTGCAGATACTAACTACTATATATAAAAATAGATAAACAAGTTTATACTGTATAGCACAGGAAAATATATTCAGTATCTTATAGTAACTTACAATGAAAAAGAATATGAAAATGAATATATGTATGTATATGTACGACTGAAATGTTACACTGTACACCGGAAATTGACACAACATTGTAAACTGAATATACTTCAAGCGAAAAAAAAAAAAGAGGCTATTGGAAACAGAACTGAGTTTCAGTTTCCAAGTGAAAGCAGAAGTGAATAAACAAAGACTTAGTTTAACCATTTTGAAATTTCGTTAATCCTTAGTTCAGACTTGACTGTTATTTGGAACATGCCAAGTCCTCAGAAAAGTGTGCCATCAACCAACAATAGAACTACCACTCATTAAATTCCAATATCATGCCAAGTGATTTGGATACATGAACACCAAATCTCTCTGCAACCTTGCTAAGTAACTATTACTATTCATAGATGAGAAAATTAGGATAATCATCACACGGTTCGAAAATGGTTAACAAATATTAAATCCACATTGATGTATTCCCAGTTTCTCACCCGACAAAAAGAAAAAAGCTGAACAAACAAAATCAATAACTCTTCTAGGATTTTTCAGAGAACCAAGGTCACAGGGCAAACTGCTTCCTTGAAAACAGGAGAGACAGACAGGTAGATACAGCTAAAAGGGAGTGGAAGCCCAGAAGCAAAAGCCAGCAGCGGATCCAGTATCAGTAGCAAACTTTAACCTGTAATTAAAAAATTGCTGGAAGCTCAGTGTAGATGCCTTGAGAGTTAAAAACTCTTAGGGGGCCCAGGATTAGGGAGACCCCATACTTGCCTGAATTTTACCTCCAAGAGCCATACCAAATCCTCACTGTAAAGATCAGAGAAAAATTCCTCCAAGGGGAGGGGAAAAGTAACCATTTAAAATATGTCCAGAGCTTTCAGTTCTCCTTACTAAGGTTGTTCCTTAAGGGAAACTATTTTACCCGAGACTGACTGGGATTTTACCAAAGTCTAACACACCTGGGGTGGAGAAACACCCAACTCCAGCCTTCTCTAGTCTTTGACATGTGGGAAAAGACTTTTCATTACCAATCTCATAGACACCAAAAGGATACAGAGGAATATTATAAACAAGTCTGTTTCCACAAATTTGATAATTGAGGTGAAATAGACCAATTCCTTGTAAGACACAACCTACTAAAACTAACACAAGGAGAAATAACCTGAATAAGCCTATCTGTTTAGGAAATTGAATCAATAATTAATAACCTTCCAAAATAGAAAGCACCAGGCCCAGATAGTTTCACCGGTGAACTTTATTTACTAAGCATTTAAGGAACAAAAGATACCAGTTCTCTATAATCTATCGCAAAAAACAGAAGCAGAGGGAACACTTTCTAGCTCACTTGATGAGGGCAGAATTACCCTAATGACAAACCAGACGAAGACTGTACAAGAAAGGAAAACTGCAGGCCAACATCCTTCATAAGAATAGTTTCTGTGGATCAGGAATTCAGGAGCATCTTAGCTGGGTGGAGTCTCTCATGAAGTTGCAGTAAGACTCTGGCAGGCTGAAGGCCTGACGAGTACTGAAGGCTTTACTTCGCATGATGCTGGTTGTTGACAAGAAGCCTCAGTCTCTTTCCGTGTGGGTCTCTCCACTGGATGCTTAAGTGTTTTCATGACATGGAGGCTGACTTTCCCCAGAATGAGTGATCCAAAAGAAAGCAAGGTAGAAGTCTTTTACGAACTAGCCTCAGAAGTCACATGCTGTCATTTCTTCAGTATCCTACTGGTGGCCCAGGCCAGCACTATTCAATATGGAAGGGAACTAAACCAGGGACCATCTTGGAGGTTGTTTACAACATCATACAATGGAATACTTTTTAGCAATGAGAAGAAATTATGTATACATGCAACCCTACAGATAAACCTCAGATATCATAATGGGGGGAAAAAAAAGCAGCCAGACAGAAAAGAGTGCTTGCTGTATCCCATTTCTATGGTGTTCTGGGACAGGTAAAACTAATCTAAGGTTTATTACCTCTGGGAAGGGGAAGGATTGACAGGAAATGACACACAGGAATTTCTGCAGTGACAGAAATATCCGGAAAGGATGTGTTTCATATGGGGGTGTCATTTGTCAAAGTTGTCCAGTTAAAAATATTTGTGTTCCAATGTAGAAACACTTCAAAAAATAGAACCACAAGGAAAAAACCAGTTGAGGACCGGGAGTGAGTAGCCATATAGATGAAACAAGAATGGCAGAATGGTGATAATTGTTGAAGCTGGGTGATGCATACATTAGGGCTCATTGCATTATTCTGTTTATTTTGTATGTGTTTGAAAATTCCAACCTTGGAAGTTAAAAAACTAAAGCCAAACTGTTTTGTGTAATAAGCTTCCAAATGCTTTGTGTAGAAGTTTGTCTTCTTTTGTTTTTTTTTTTTTAATCTAATTCTAACAGTATTTGTATCTTGTGAAGGCTCAGTTACAAATTACACACTAACAAGGACAGGTCATCTCAGCAACCTTGATTGCAGCCGGGGACACAAACATCTGGTGGTGGGAGGTGGGTAGTAAGAAAATCTGCCAGGAGCACGTTTTAACCTGTCATTATGTAAACATTGGTGAGACCCATCCAGCTCTGGGGGAAAGTGGGACAGTAACCGTGATACAAAGATCACTCAAAGACCATGTTTCCTTTCAAGTCAGTTGATTTCCCCCTTCTTCCACCAGACAGAAGCCAAAGCAGGGACCACAGTGATCTGGGTATTTAGACAGTGCCTCCTATTTCTTGTAATAGCTCTTGTTGGTTCCCCCCAAAGGCTCTAAAGGTGTTTGAGGGTGGGATTAGGGAAAGTACAAGAGTAAGGGGACTTGGAAAGGGGACACAGAGGTTATTTTACCACATTCCTATCACTCAAAGACCTAATTTATCATGTGGAAGTACATACGCCTTCTCACAGAAGCAAGAACCCTCTAAGTAAGGATGTGTGGGATAGCATGGAGGCAGCAGAAAGCACAGGATACGTTCTGGGGCTACTGACAATCCAGATGGCCTGGATGCAGGAAGCATGAGTAGGGTCATCAATGCTGATAAGTCTAAAGAGTACAGGGAGCCTTGTGCTTACTATTAGGCACCCATTATCTCAGGAGAAAAGTCGTCCCAAAGGTTTAAGAATGAGGTTTTGGTTAATACAGTTTGATGTCCAAAAAATATATTATATATATATCTATCTTTCTTACCTCTTGCAAAATGAACTACATAAGCACAGTTCATTCATATAACGTTGGGAGTTATCTTTGTCATAGAATAATAACAATAATAACAAATATAAAAGAGTAGAAGCCACTTGTACTTGCAATGGCACTTTAGATGTCTCAAACAGTCATGATAACATTCACTGATTGTATAATATATGCTAGAGATTGTGCGAGGTATGTTACAAGACTGAACTCAGTTGATCCTGACAGCAACTTTATGAGCTAGGTGCTATTAATAGCCCCGTTTTGTGGATGAGGAATCTGAGACACAGAGAGAGAGGTTAGGTAAACAGGGCCTGAGCGGCTAGAGTGGCAGAGCTCGGACTGAACCCAGGCAGTCTAGCTCCAGTGCTGCATTACGCACGCTGCCTTTCAAAGCTGACTTGGCCTCTTCGTTTTCTGTGGCTGCTGGAAAAATATCACAAACTGAGTGGCTTAAAACAACACAGATTTATTGCTTTATAGTTCTGTAGGTCAGAAGTCCTAAAAACAAGGTGTCAGCAGGGCTGCATTCCTTTCTGGAGGCTCAGGGAAGAACACGTTTCTTTGCCTTTTCCAGCTTCCAGGGGCTGCCCACTTTCCTTGGCTCATGTTCCTCTTCATCTTCAAAACGAGCATCTCTCTGACTCTCCTTCTGTAGTCACATCTCTTTCTTTGATCACAGCCAGGAAAGGTTTTCCCCTTTTAAGGATGCATGTGATGAGACTGGATCACCTGGACAATCCAGGCTACTCTCTCCACCTCAGAGTTCTTAACCTTAGTCTCATCTGCAAGTGCCCTTTGCCACTTTTGGTAAATAGTCACAGGTTTCAAAGACAGGGACAATGGATATCTTCTGGGTACCCTTATTCTGCCTACAACACATGGTTTCTCCAAAGGCTTTTCACATATATTGACTCATTGGATATCAACAATATAGTGAAATGGAAGTATGAGCCCCAATTTCCATACAGAAAGACTATGTTTTGTCCCAAGGTCATATAGTTGGTATTAGGGCCCTTTACAAATGGATCTCAATCTACCTCTCCAGCTTCATTTCATACAACTTCCCTCTACCTAATCTCTAGTCACAGTGAAAATTTTTTCCCCTCAAGAATGTCACACCTTTCACAACTCAGTATTTCCACCTGTTATCATACCCTCTGGGAGGGAGTCCCCATCATCTTGACTTGGCAAACTTTTACTTATCTTTTAAGGTCCCACTTGATGTTCTCTGCCAGGTGTTCCCAGACCCCCAAGCAGGGAGTAGCAGAGTTCTCACTGCCTCTGTCATACCCTTGCTATAGTCAGACATCATAACACATGCGAACACAGGGTATTAGGATGTGAATGACTCTGACTGCCCGGTTTTGATGGAGATGCTAACGTGACTGACAACAGGAGACTGAAGTGAGGATCACACACACACCCTTCCATAGAGAACTTGACGACGTGCTGCATAACACCTGGACTCCTCGGCCAGACCAGTCATTCGATGGGGCCAGAGAGAAGAAAGTTTCCATGGGGACAGTAGTGAACAGTTTCTTCAGAGGGAGTGGGAGCCAGGCTGTGAGTTCCCAACCTGGGGAGGAAACTTCAAGTGTACCTTTGGAGAGTGTTTCCTTTGGTTGACAGAGAGATGGCTAGTGCCTGACTCGTGCCTGAGCAAGTTAAAGACAACTTTCACCCTGGGGGTTGACTCCTGCCTGGGATTCCAGAAGGTGAGAAAATGCCTGACTCCCTGTATGATGGTGAAGCCACTGCACTGAGATTGGCTAGCACTTCCAGGGGTTGTCAAAGCAAGGAATTTTTCCCATGGAGCATATGCAGATCACCTGGTGAAACCCTCTCATGGCTGTCTTGAATCCTGTCTGAAAGGGCTACCTAAGAGGTGAGAAGACCTGAGCAGAAAAAGGCTAGATGCCCAGGAGCAGAGAAGTGGTAGGCTGTTAGAATAATGGTCCCCCGTGCCCCACACCTCTGTCACCTTTCTCCTTTACAACGTAACTCTACTACTCCTGCCATGAAGAGGTGAAGGACATTTCCCCACCCCCTGAATCTAAGTAGCCTTTTAAATTTCTGGACCAATGATACGGTGGCGGAAATGACATCATGAGACTTCCAAGACTAGGCTTTAAGAGAACTTGTAGCTCCTACTTTTGCTTTCTTGGAAATCTTGTGTTATCAGGTCATAAGGTAAACAAGTCTGGAGGAAGACAGACAGGTCATGTCGAGAAACGCAGCCAACAGTCAGCATCAAGGTGCCAGTCACACAAAGGAGGCCATCACAACTAGCCGCCAGCTGACCCGTCAACCAACTGCAAACGTGCGTGAGGGAGCCCGGCTGACACCACCTAAAATAGAATCACCCAGCTGAGCCCAACTTGGCCAGCCACAAATTGTGAACAGATAAACGGTTTCTGCTTTTAGCCACTAAGTTTTGGGGTGGTTTGCATTAATAGATAACTGATGTACTTGATCTAGAGATGCATCTCCTGGTGTAAGAAGAACTGTAAAAGAGGGGCTCAGCAGGAAACCTTCCAATAGCCCGCAAGAGCACCCCGCAAGCTAATACCAAGTTTAACCTTCTATAACAGACTCATCCCGTAACATCTTTGCCGTCTCCCGAGCCCAGACAACCAAAACTATCATCACACACTTCTCTTCTCCCTGCCTCTATCTCCCCCCATTTCTAAGCCAGTGTCTTAGTCTGTTCTGTTATCTCAAAAATACCATAGACCGGGCAACTTATAAATGACAGGAATTTATTTCTTACCATTCTGGAGGCTCGAAGTCCAAGATCAGGGTGCCACCAAGGCCACATTCTGTGAGGGCACTCTTCTGGGCTGCAGATGGCCATTTCCTTCTGTATCCTCATGTGGTGGAGAGGACAAGAGAGCTCTCTGGGGTTTCTTTCATAAGGGCACTAATCTCACTCACGAGGGCTCCACCTCATGACCTAATCAGCTCCCAAAAGCTCCATCACACGGCGGGTTAGCATTTCAACATATGAATTTTGGGGGCATACAAACATTCACTCAGTAACAACCAGCAGCAGCAAAACTTTAGTTTATCAATAGAGTCTCAGTTCAGCATTTAGAACAGACAAACCTGGGTTAAAAAACAAAAGCAAAAAACAAACAAAAAAAATCAAGTCTGACTTAGTCTCCCCACCCTCAGCGTGGACCTGCTCAGGCTGGAAGCCTGCTGTGGGAAAGGGGAACACGGTTCCCTGCTCTCTCACAAGTCACCTTTCCTTCCACCTGTTTCTAGGAGTAAGAAGAAATGTTCAGGGCTTGCTGGAGTTTTTATATAAGGTTATGGGAAATTTAAAGGGCCAAAAGTAGACAGAAATAAAGCCACTTTAAAAAAATCACGGTCCACATATCATATCTGTTCAACACGCTGGTTAAACATGTTGGTCTTTCCCGTTCTTATCAGACCAGGAGGGCACAGTTCTTGTCCCATTCGTCTTTGATTCACCAGCCTCCGCACACAGTGCCTACAGCACAGAGACACCAAACGAACGCTGGGTGACCAGATGTTTGTTGTGTTACAGCCCACTTTACTTTTTAAAGTTGTTGCTAATAAGGTTGTTTATGAAGAGAAGGAATATCATGTAAAATAATAATGGGGAAGGGTAGTGGGGAAGCGGGGTTATTCCCAGAGTTTATTTTGTTTACTTTAAGCATCTTTTGATTTGTAGAAGAAATGTGTTTGATTGTAGCCTTTTTAGAAAAGTATTGAACATTTTTGTGTAGGTGCTTTTAATAGCTTTATTGAGATATAATTTATATACCATAAACTTAAAGTTATTTCAACAAAAGTAAAAATCATCTGTAATCTTAACAGATATAACACATTAATATTTTGGTATACATCTTTCTAATTTCTTTCCTAAACAGATTTTTCTTAAATGTTAAGTTGAAGAAGCAAAATGATAGTACAAAATTATAACAAAAGTTCACTAATTAAGAATGTATGCTAAAATACACTCAGAACAAATATCACGTAGAAAATATCTCAAATTTCTAACAGTAGTTATTTTGGGGAAGGTGGGAGAAAGCTAGGTTTGTTCCAGGGGTAATGGAGGCAAAAAAATATTTTATGTTCTAATTTTTTAAAAAGAAGGATAGATTCAGTGTATTACTTAAGTAATTAAACATTAATAAAAAAGAAAAAAAATCCACCCATTAAAAAAAGAGCTGCCCCATGTGTAAAATAAGTTTTGAAGGGAGTGGTTATGAGACATGAGAGAGAATTAACATGTCTCATCTCGGCAGGGAAATAATTTCAGAAGCCTTGCCCTGCCAGCCTGGCCTCACTCTTACTCCTTTTACAATCATTTCCTGACTCATTAGTTCCAAAATGAGTGGAACTCATTAATACTGCATCACATGATTGAGAAATGTTGGAGTCATGACAGTCCTCTGAAATTCAGGTAGCCAAACTGGTTTTTGAATTTTTTATTTTCTTCCAGAAATATGTTTTTGATGATCAACTTTCAGTTAGTTAAGTCAAACTTAATTAACAAAACTATACTGAACACTTTATATATATATATATATACACACATATATATACACACATATATATATGTATATGTTTTTTAAACTTTTTTTATTTTTAGAATTTTTTGGGGGGAGGTAATTAGGTTTGTTTATACATTTATTTTTATCGGAGACACTGGGGATTGAACCCAGGACCTCATGCATGCTAAGCACACACTCTACCACTTGAGCTATACCCTCCCCAACACACTGGAACACCTACATATTTTAAAAATGTTCAGGACCATTTGGAGTTACAGCAACAGTACTCCATCTGGAGATTAAATAATTAAGCTGCATCCTTGTGCTTTCATGCTTCAAGCAGGTACATGTCACCTGGGATTGGACGGCTAAGTACAGTGTTCTCTCGCTGTGACGGCACCAGGCACACCAGGTGATGGGGCTCCAGCACACCCACCGTGCCCACGGGCAGCAGCTGTTCACACTGCAGGCATGTGGCAAAGTCTACAATGTGCTGCCTCACATGATTTCCCCTGTACTAGGCCTGCACCTAATTGGGATAAAGCTGCCATTTCTAAGCCAGCATCCTACATATAAAGCAGCTGGAAATAAGAAAGAGATGTATGCCCGTGGGCTGAGGCAGAGACAACTCAAGCCAAGAATGGAGTGACCTGTTGTATCAGTTCACTGTTCTGGGGGCTCCATCTGATAAGTCTTCAAATACCCCCCCTTGACAGCTTCAGGCCTCCTTCGGGAGCTCCCTAAGCCGCATGCGCCTTGCTCTCTTCTACCGTGTAACACGTAGTAAGAAATAGTCTGTATGCCTTTAGGCTGCCTAGGCAGGCAGCAGTATGTCATTTTATTATGTGGTTACACGGAGCTCTTTTCCACCAAAAGTGTTTTTTACATAAACTGCTCACGCAGTAAAGAGGAAGAATAGGCTGAATAAGTTAAACATCCAAATTATAAAGGATGTGACAGTAAAATATATGTAAGATTAAAAAAAAAAGAGGGTTTTTTTTAGCACACCCCAAAAAAGCTCTGAAAACAGAAAGTTTCTCCCTAAATTTGGTGACAAAACGTGATCTGAGACTCTTCACAGTCTTTAGTTATCACACTTACTGGTGCTATCCGTATATTCACCACAGAAATATTAGTGTGTTTGATAATGGGTGCCACCTTAGACTGTTCTGGGAATTCTAAGAAAAATATTTCACAGGTACCCTATCAGTTTCCTGAAATCTGCAAAATTTTGATTCCGAAACACAACCTAGTTCTAGGTTTTCAAATAAAGGACTGTAAAGCAGTTACGTCCCCAAACTGTTAATGGTGTGATGAGTCTGTCAAACCCCCAAATGGTTCCAATAAGCATTTGTGTCCCATAGTATATCATGAGGCTGAACTGCCAGGAAAGGAGAGGAAAGGCACGTTAGAACAGCCGTAGAGTAAAGAGGCTGCACACAAAACTGATGCAGGAATGATGTGGTAAGTGATACAGCTAAGACACTGAACTGCCAGAAGCTACCCCTGCATAAAGACAGCATACAGCGCCGCTGCACAAAAATAGAAGTCTCACTCTTCTGAGACTTCCTTCAGGTACAGGATACTCTTTTTTCCCTTTGTCTTTTTTTATTGAACTATAATTGACCTACAACATTACCTTCATAATGATCTGACATCTGTGCAAGAAGATTCCGAGTTCGTAGTTCTCAACCTGTTTAAACATTAGCCTCTCCCAGGGAGCTGTCTAAAACTAACCCAAGCATGGACCTCACTTTCAGACATTCTGATTTACTTGGTTTAGAGAGGGGCCTTGGCAACGGTGTTTTTAAACACTCCCTACATGATTCTAAGGGACAGTCAGAGCTTTAAAAAGTCCCAATATCCAGGCTGTACCTCAAACCAGGTAAATCAGAATCTTCGGGTGAATCCCAGACTCTAGCATTTTTTAAAAAAGATGCTCCGGGGATTCCAATGTACATGCAATGTTGAAAACCAATGGTTGAGCTGCCTGGCTTAAGGCTTAAACCATGTCAATGTTTGGTTTTTTAAAAAAAATTCTTTCTGAACCAAGTCAGTTCTAGATAATCACTGTAGTAGGGTCACTAATAAAGAATTCTAAACTTTATCTACTCTGAGAGTGGTTTATTCATGGAATTTCTCAATTTTTCTATGAATGCAAAAGGGGCAGGAGAAGAAAGGTATGGAAATGACATGAGAAGTATTTCAAAATCCTTTCAGCACAATAACCCATACCATCTCAGACCCCACTAGCACATGGTGAATGATGGTGAAGAGCAAAACTGAAAAGTGGAATTTACTTTGGTTAAGGCTATAATGTTAAGGGAAGTGCAACTTAGAAGGTACGTAACAGGAATTCACAGCATCTTCCAGTGAATTCTAGGACAGCAAGTAAAATAATTACAACCATTTTCCAGTGACTCTTGCACTGTTTAAGATGCCACTGTAAACCAGATTCCTATAAAGTTTCAAAGAAAGCTAGAAAATACATTAAAAAATATTAAATTTGAGAGAATTTCTTACCAACTGAAATATATAGTAAGGTGCACATTTTTTAGACAGAAGATACGTGTCTTTGCTTTTACTTAAAAATAATTTTTTTCATGCATTCTACTGTTCACATGAAAAAGACACTTACTTTTTTTTTTTCCCCATTATTAACCCTGAGGAAGGAAGAACAAATGTGGAGTAAATCTCACAGCTTAGCAGAAATCAAACTCCACACTTTCCACAAAAATAAACGGAAAATAATGGGAGAATTCTATGACAGTACACTTATTCAGGCTTCCACACACATCTTTTTATAATACTTAAAACAGATACAACATTTGGATCAATGGCACAGTGGCATTTCTCCACCACAATCAAGAACCATTTAAAAACATTATTACTTTTAGTCCCCATACTGATTTAAACAAATAAAACAAAATGTATATCTACTATGTAGGAACTTTAAGTTCAGTATATAGGGACATTATAGCTTCATTGCACAAGAAGGTCCACTCAGCAGAAGAAAAATATGGATAAATTCTATGACTCTTGTTTTTCAGCAGAAAGATGTCAGCTGTTAGAAGGAAGTTAATGAGAGAAAAAATGTGGAATTCCATCATAATGGAATAAGGAAGGAGCTGGCACTTCTGCTTTGTCATTACAATTATTGTTCTTGGGATGAAACCTGGAATTGCAAATTTTGCTGAACTGACCCCAGTTGTAACCTTTGTAAAATGAAATAAAGTTCACTGCCTGGGCCAAAAACCCCAAGTAGCTGTTGGGAGCAAGAGGGCAATAAGGACAGAAGAAAACAGATTCACTGCATTGTTATCAAGAATGGGTTTCCCTGCTATGCATTTCACCTCATTTGCTGGGCTGTTGACCACCATGCCAGTGCTTTCATCCAAACCTGCAAGGAAAGAGAAACAAGTGAGGTGGAAAATCCAAATGACTTGATTAAAAACCAAAACCAAAACCAAAACCAACCCAAAACCAACAAAGTAGCACTCTCCTCCAAAGGAGATAATCTTTGAAAGATTCTCAGCCACTCATAAAATGATTTTAGCAGATAGCCTACACAGTGAGCGACATGGAACCCTTGATTACAAAAGGCCTCTTTGAATGAGTGAGTTTTAGTACATCTCAATATTGTTCTCTCAGTAATGCTGGACTTCTTTCAGAAGGAGAAGGGAAAATGTGAAAAGCAGAGATGGCGTGAAACTGGCAGACCAGGCTTGCCCTCCCAGTGGTTCCCCTCTGAGACCACCCAGCGAGGCCCCAGAGAGGATCATGTCTGTAGCTTCTGCAGTGTATCCCGAGGACCCAGCGAGGTGTTCACAAAAGGAGGCACACAAAGATTAATCTGCCCTCTCACCCTAGCCCACATTTTTTTCCAACCCACTCAATATGATCAGAAACTTCCCCAGTCAGAACACAGTTTAGAATAAAACCTAGGCTCTTTAAAAAAACATGTAGTGGCTGTGCGTGCGTGCGTGTGTGTGGGGTTACTGACCCTTTAGTACAAATTAAAATCAGACTGCTTCCTCTTCAGCATCTGGAAGAGACTAATGAAGCTGAGAGAACAAACGTTCTGACAGCGAGAAGGGGAGCAGAAGGACGAGTGGATTATCTTGGGGCATGATGAGAACTGGGAGGACTGTATTCAGGGGACCTTCCCCCAGACTTCTAGCCTCTTCACTGTACGAATCGAAGGAGAAAGAAAGTTTGTTAGAGGGTGGAGCAAATACACACCTGACAAGAATATGTCAGTATACTGACATGACAGGAGAGCCTCAGAAGCAAAGCATAGAAAATTCTGGAGAAAACTGACCCTCCCATATATCTTGAGTAGGACTAAAAACTCAGTGGGGAGGACAGTAAATACAATGTCACAGTACAAAAATGCATCATATGTGTATAGTCATATTAGTAGAATAATTATTTCTCGAAAGGACTTGGAAAACAAATGGAAGAAGGGGCATTATGACGATCTGGTTCCAAATGCTCTGCTTTTCTGGGACTAGGTAAAGTCCCATAAGGAAGAGCACCTGTCTCCTGCATGATCATGTCCTTCCTACGTAGCTTATACTCATTGCTCTGCAGAACTAAGTCTCTTTCAATTCATTTAACACAAAAGAGTAAGAAATTCAAAATTTTAGAAGAGACTGCCCTCTCATTCTTGGTCTCTCAGCAACCTGTGTCTTTGGGATTGTTTTTATTACCACATCTTTTTTTTTCCTTTTCCATATTTCTTTCCTGTTTTTAAAAAGACATTTATTCAATGTCATGATCGGACTACTATGTTTAGTGATCAACAGCATGGGTTAAAAAAAAACACCTACATTGAAAACCTTTGTTGGAATGCTTTACACTTTTCACAGAAAGGAAACTAAAATAACTTGTTATACAATTATTCAAAAATGCAGTCCTCGAGTTTTTTGCCGATACGTGAGTATTGTCTAAAACACGTCATCTTTGTAGCAGCTGGGCCCTGCCACCAATGTGTGTGGCCGAGTTCCCATTTCTTTAATACACCAAAAATCTGCAATAATAAGGTAATATCCTCACCAGTAAACTGCATGGTAGCTCCTAAATAGGAATCCACAATTGATCCTAGTAATCCAGCCAGACCCCCAAATGCAATAATTGGCCACTGGGGAGCAGAAATGTCCAAGTCGTTAACAAAAACCAGCTGTGTGAGGAAGTACGCGATACCCACACAGGTCCCACCAAGGAGACTGGAGGCAAGGCCCACCATCGTAACCCCTCCGTTGGTCCCTAGAGAACATGGATAAAATCATCTGGTTAATAATCAGCAAACACAGACAGTCAAAAAGAGCAAAAATTTTGGTACCTATCCATTCAAGACTAAAGAAAGGGTTCTCTTCGCTGCAATCCAAACACCATCCTACTTAGAAAAGTCTTTTTTTCCTTAGTAATGCCTGACATTCTAAGCAGTGAAGTGAAATAGTTCAGTACGGCCAGACTGCCTGGTTTCAATCTTAGTTCTGCCACTTCCAAGCTGCGTGACTGTGATGAAGTTACGTAACTTCTCTATGTCTTAGCTTCCTTGTCTGTAAGATGTAAACAGTCAAAGAACCAACTGACATGATTATTAAGAGTGGTAAACAGTAACCCAGGCAGAGCAGTGAGAAGAGTGCTTTGCACACAGGAGGTACTCAAATGTTAGCTGTTACAACGATGATGGTGATGAAGAGGAAAAAAGAAGGAAAAGGAGAGGAGGGAGAAGGAAGAAAAGGAGAAGGAGGAAGAGGAGGATGAGGTTCAGGCAGAGGAAGGGAAAGGAGGCGACAATGATAAAAATGCAGTAGCAGTGGGTAATGGTAATGGGGAACTGAGATACACGCTGAAGCACTAGCCGCATAAGAGGCCCTCAAGAAACACGCTATTATTTTCTTCCTTTTCTTTTCCCACTGACAACCCCGTGGGTCAGTCTCTGCTTCTGTGTTTTTTAATCTAGGACTTGCTAACATTTCCTGCAAGCATTATTTATTATCACCAATTTAATAGCCTGTAGCAATTTTCCAATTAAGGAGACTATTTGAAATTCTTAAAAGGCTCTTAAATAAGAAACATGGTAAATCAAGAGGCTTTTTCTTCAATTTTGCTTTAAAAAAAAACTTAGAAGACTCACCAACTGGAACTTTCTCCCAGGTTGTTATCAGCCTCGGCGGGCTTTTACTCAGAACAGTGCCAATTTCTGAAGCCCACGTGTCTCCAGCAGAGCAGGCCAGCGCAGCCAAGAGAGACAAACACATCCAGGAAGCAGTGTACTGCTTGGAAAAGTCGATCGGGATTTCTCCAGGGCCATTTTCGATCATGTAGAGCAGGGCCAGCTCGGTGGGCACGGCTCCGTTACAGAACACCTGAATCCAATTCCTCTGCCCACCTAGGCACAAACAAGAGAAAGAAAAGGACAAGAAATGTTTTCCCTTCAGGAGGAAAAGCATGTGGTTATAGGAACTTATATTTTAAAGTTTAAGAAAAGAAAAATTACTAAATTAGTGGGATGATTCCTTCGTCCACATTCTATACTGTTTAAGAATAATTAATGATAGACTTTAGTACTTCTAAAATTCTGCTGTTACTTGTTATTGCAGTAAAATAATGATAAACTAAATCAGGCTACTACTTAAGGCAATTCTCATATAAAATTTATGTTTTAACAGTCTCAACATATTCTAATTAAAAGATGATGATGTGTTAAGATGAAATAAAGGTTACTATTTACAATAACATTAAACAGAATTCATTTTACCTTCCTTGTATTCTGAATCTAGACGCTTCTTTGTTTCTCCCTTCCATTTAGTGAGTTTCGAGGAAGAAAGAAAAAACATCAGCAAAGAGGTAAAAAAGCTGAAATTTGCAATGGTCAGGATAAATCCAACCACAAGCCCTGAAAGAAGCACATATATACACAAAATTATCCTCAGTCCATATGCTGTGAAAAAATGAGAAAAATTTTCACTTATTTTCATATTATAACTAGAAATGTTCATTTCCAATACATTTACATTTTTACCAACTAAGATGTCACTGAACAGTAAACCGAACATCCATTTGATTAAAATGAGATGTATTGTTTTTTACATTTTGACCTCCTTTCAAACTACACTACATGAATGTAAGATACTATTTTAGACATGCTTTTTATAATCCAACTGTAGAACATAAAGACTAGTAGTGATTTTATTATTAAATAATACATATTATATGTGTTATATATATTTGAATAGACAGCTAGTCTGAAGACTTTCCAAATTAACAGCAGTTCCTTCAGAGACGGTAAGATTATTGAGTCTTTCAATTTTCTAGTTTTTACATTTTTCCCCCACAGCCTGGGTGTTTTTCTTTTTTTTTCCCCTTTACAAAGAAAATTCAATATAGACAAGTCTTTTTTGTTTTTCAAAGAACTTTCACACGCTCGCTTGTTGAGCCTCACCAACTATGTGAGAAGATACAGACAGTGTTTCTTAGCTAAGTTCTCCTATGCAGACCTGGGAAAATAGTCCTGGGTCTTACAGGGAGCTAAAAATGAAGTATGTTCTGTAAATGTGATTTTAGATTTTTAGACTTTTCTCTTTGTTTCATTTGTTCAGGCAAACAAAGGGGAAAGGGAACATCCTTCATTTTCCCATGAGTGACCAATTTCAAGGAAGGCTTATAATACCTACAGTTCAATCAGGAAAACAAATAAGAAAGAAGCTTATACTTCATGACACAGAAAAGAAGGAAAAAAAAGGAAGGAAAGATGCATTCTTGATATCACAGCAATATGGTAAGAGGCCACTGAAAGCAACTGCTAAAAAGTCATATAGAACTTATAGAACTTGCTGTGAGGTGTTCAAGCAAGTTATAAAGCTTCTCTCTAGGTTATTCTATAAGGAAAGTGCAAACTTATGTTGGAATTGGCTTTTTAAATCACCCAGATTACACTTGAAGGCCTTGTGTTACAAAATTTGAAATTGTTCTTCTGAGTAAAACCTGGTGGTCGAAGTAATAAGGACTGAGAAGATTCAAGTTTACATTTCAAGGCTGATCCCTGGCACAGAGGACCAACAATCCTTGCAACAATCAAAACCGAAACGAAAGAAAAAGAGCAAACCCTGGGGACAGAGGAGATTCTGAGTACCAGAGTTACTATATATTAGATTTACATGTCCAGTTTTCAACAAAAATATCACAAAGCACGCAAAGAAATAGGAAAGTATGGCCCATTCAAACGAAAAAAAAAAAAAAAATCAACAGTGACTGTCATGGCCAGATGGTGGACTTTAAAAACAACCATCTTAAAGATGCTCAAAGAACTACAGGAAGATGTGGAGAAAGTCAAGAAAACAATGTATGAACAATATGGAAATATCAACAAAGAGATATAGTGGGGAGGGCATAGCTCAGTGGTAGAGTGCATGCGCGAGGCCCTGTGTACCTCCATTAAAATAAATTTTATGTAGATTGTTTTAGATCCCCTCCCCCATCTCATATTTACTGATTTCTTCAATATATAGAACACTAACATGCTTTCAAAGGTCATACTTATACAAAAGGGTATACTTAGACAAGTGTCAGTTCCTCCCAGGTGCCTTCTGCCCCCTCTTCTGTATTTTGTTCTCCTTCCATTCTTTGTAGGTAACCACTCCTCTCCAGTTTATCATTCCTTGTGTGTTTCCTTTTATAACGCTAAGCAGATATATGGATATTTTCTTATTTTTACTTTTTCCTTACACAGAAGGAACATTCTCTATATGTGATTTTGAACTTTCAAGCACACTTCTGATAATGTTAAAGCAGTCCTTCTTTTAGGAAGAGAATGTGCTAATCTGCTTCAAGGACTCAGATCAGTGGCAGCCAAGAAATACACACTCCGCTTTGTAAAGTGGTCTCTCATGAGTTTGGCTGCTTGCTTCCAGTCTAAACTTCCAGTTTTGAGGTATGACAAAAATCCAACTTCTGACCGTGCAGGGTTGGAGGCCAATTTCTCAGAATGTGATAACCATACCAAGGCACTGTTATCTCATGTGTCTCCATCTGGGGCCGTCTGCTTATATTTCTAACTACAGCCTCTTCCATTCCTACCTCTACGGTTCACAGGTTCTGCTCTCCATAACTCTTAAGATAAATATATTCAGTTTCGCTATACGAAGATTTTTACTAAATAACACAATATGTAAAATTCTACTAAGTAACAGGATACTAAATAATTATTAAATAAGTTAATACTTATTTAATAAATAAGTATTAAATAATATTTTACTAAATAATAGAACAGGGAATCAGTTTCTTATTTAATGTACTAACTCTTCCTATTGGTTAGATCCATCCAGGGACACTCAATTATTAGCATTTTAGTTAAGTTTAGTACATTTTAATTGAAAATGTAAGAAATAGGGTAATGCTGTATGAAGTACTAATAAAGGGCTTCAGCTTTGGAGCTGAACAGTCTGGAGTTAAAACCTAGACTCCTGCACTGACTTCTGCCTGACTAGATGTTACCTAACCTTATGCCTCAATTTCTTATTGCTGAATTAACAATAAAATATTTCCTACCTCATTGGCTTGCTTTGAAAAGTTAAATGAGGTCATTTTTATGCTTATTATATAACCCAGCATGTAGGAGGCCCTTAGTAATATCATTGGTAATAATAGCAGTTGCAGCGGTAAAACCTCAATGACAACATCATTATTGTCGCAATTATGTATTATTATTGTAACAATAGTAATTATTGTTTTCCAATCTTTTAAGTTTTTTTCAATTATTTTTGAATATGTTACAAAAGCAGTAGAAGAGTATTGGAGTGGAAAGCCAAAACATATGGAAGTATATGAAGTCAAAGTCAAAGTGTCTCTCCCCATCACCACCACCACTCCCATCCCTTCTCCATGTGACAGTCACTGTAAACAATTTGTTCTAGTGTTTAGACAAACCCAAAGTAAGATGTCCCTAAAACAACCTACAATGAAATGCTACAAAAAGGCATCTGCATTCTTTTTACTTCAACCAACTCAAAACACTACAAGAAGTGATCAACGGTTAAGCTTATGACAGTTTCAGAATGAGGAAATAAGTTGAAAGCAATGTGCTTTGAAGGAATGATTCCTTTCACATGGTCTAAATGTATCTTAGAAATTTTGGCAACTCCTAGTTATGTCTGAACTTTCAGATTAGTAATTGCTGTCTCCAGTTGGTATCTATCCCACCTCCTCCACCCACTTTCTGAATCTCCAATGGCCAGGGATAAAGAGTTAGTATGCATAACAATAAGGTGCTCCCCTCAAAATGTGAAGACTCCAGGATTACGGCTGCCTTTCGAGTTTAAAACAGGTAAATTCTCTAACCAGTAGATGCCACCTGGGAAAGTAAAACAATGCTGTGTACTAATGTCTCTGATAGTGGGAGTAGAGATACCCCAAATTCCAACCAAGGTGACCTGGGAATAATCTCTGGGAGGCAAAAAAGGGAAAAGTAGGACTGGAATTTTATAATTTGACAAACTGAAATCTAATAAATTATACCATAAGTAAGACCGTGGGAATCAAAAGAAGTCTGGTTAGCCCAAAACATAGACTATGAAGGCCAAGGAAACCAGAGGTTGGCAGATTTGAACACTACATAAGGGGTGGGACTCTCTGACTTGTGGATCCGCATTACTGACTGTTTCCTCAGACTTTCTCAAAACAATCTTCTAATTATAATCTGCCTTCTCAAGTGGCCCAATTGCAAGAACAGGGCAAGTCTGAACAGTGATGTCTGCATTCTTATTGGCTCGTAGTTCTATATTCTGGCTCATTTATTAGTTCCTTGGGACAAAGGGCTACCTAAACCAGTTTTCTTGCCTCTGACCAACTCTGGGTACATGATAGAATGAGGTTTCTATTTCAGAAATAATGAACACCAGACCTGAATTATGATAACCCAAAAGAGGTAAGGCCATCCTTGTGAGACCACAAGAAGGACAACCACTGGCTTCTTCTGACAACACCCCATTGGCTGTGCACTTCCATTATACTCACAGCATCTCCTTCTGAGGATGAAATGCCTTAAACCCGCCGTATTTATCATCTGTCTCCCCTGACTAGAAATATAAGCTCTCTGACAGTGGGATTTTTATCTGTTTTGTTCACTGCTAAATTCTGAATGCCCAGAACAGTGCCCGGCGTACAAAAACCCTCACCTAATATTTACTGAGTGAATGAAAAAAAAAAAGGGAAACCACTAAGGCTAAGAGTCTTGGCAAATGAAATTAAATTTAAACTTGTCAAGTCAAGAGACTGATGGCAAACTGTCCACACAGACATGTTCAAAGGAACACAATGAATAACTATACCAGGTAACACCTTCCTTTGAGCAAATCACTTTCACAGTGCTTTGCAGTTTTCAAGCATCTTCTTACATAACCCTTCCTGTGATCCTCTCCTTACTGTAGAAATACTCTTTCTTTCAAGGAGATCAGAGCCCTCCACTTCAGTATCCACCCTAAACACTGCCTCAACCCCTTCCCTCTTCTTTCAACACCGAGGTATGTGTTCCTGTGTCATGGAGGACGCTAAATACCCAGATCCTAAGGAAGTTCTGAAACTTCTCAATCTCAAGCACACTAAAGACATGATATGGCAAATCTTAGTAAAATTTCTTTGGCTGTGAATAGTAGTTGTGGAAGGAAAACAATAATAACTAACATTTATAACACTGTACTTCAAACTTTGTACTTAAGTTTTATGTATTTTATTATCTATCTGAACTAAAGAATAAAAGTTCCATAAAATCTGAAACCTTGTCCTTGCTCACAGCTGTAGCCTCAGTTTCTAGAAGAGTGGTACACAGTAAGTGCTCAAAAAATATTTGCTAAAAGAACAAATGGCCTGAACCCAACTCAATTCTGAAAAATAAATCCAGAACACTCAGTTGGGACTACTCTGCTTGAGGCTACTAATAGCAGTTTCCCAATGGCTTCACTATTCTATACCTAAGAGGAAGGCTCCAATGTCTCTGCTAGAAAAAAATTTAATCCAGCTAAGGAGCAGGGAAATCAAGGTCCTCAGAAGTCTATCCTATTAACCTACTTCACATCAATTATAAAGTTTAATTTGTACATCACACTAATGGGTACGTAAGTATATGACATTTTGACAGAACAGGAATGCTGACCAATGCATAATTTTATCACTGTCTAAAATACATAACATTATGATTTATAGTCTCATAGGTTCAGAATTTAGAAAATGTAAGTTTAAATTATATAAGCAAGCACTTATTATATGGTTAAACATTCAAAAGAAAAACATACCTCCTAAAGCCCCACTGTGATCTAGACTTTTCTTTTTAAAGCCATTAGAGACGATCAAGACAGGAACAACAACAGAAAACAGCCAACGCCAAGGAGAAATAGGCTGCAAATTACCTGAAAAATTATGAAGGTAAAGCATAAATCATGTGAAGCCTGAACAGGTTATTCTTGACTACAGTCTCTTATAACTGTGTTCTGGAATAAAATACTGTGTTAAATAGAGAAACTGAGATGAAGCCACCAAAGTAAAATATTTATGTTGAGACTTGTAAATTTTCAAAGAGACAATCCTGCTGGGGAATGACTAAGGAAGTCCTGTCTAAGTTTTGAGAACCATTTATAACTATTTATAGTAATACATATTTGATACATATTTGAATATTTGAAACGAACCTCTGGTTCCTTATTTTTCTGGAAAGGAGGCATGTATTAAATCTCCTTTCTTAACAGGATTCAATTATTCCTCTCTCTGCTTTTCAGAGACTTTTTTTAAAAAGGTAACATTCTCACAGGTACACACACTTCAGGATTCAAAGGTTAGCAACTGATTTTTCCAAAGGTTGCATCCAGCTTACAGATGTTCTGTTTGGCTAGCATAATTTTTTTCAGACAATGTGAGCCAATATTCAAAGATTAGGAAATTTCATATAAAAATCCAGACTCTTTGTTTTCTGTTTTAGAAACTGTAAGTTCATGACCACGTGGCAGAACTGACTGCAGGTGAAGAGAGGCTGCCTGCTTTGGACAGGTCATAGCTTTCCCATTTAAAGTCCCCACCATTTCTGACAGACCCTAAACTCCAAGGCTGAGTGATTATAGTAAATAAAAATGCAAACTATTGTTTGTGCTCATGTTTCTACCAAAAATTGGAAAATTCAAGACAAAGAGGGTCAAACGTTCAAAAAAAAAAAAATCTGGGAAAATCCTATTTCTGGAAGTGTAAACTATTTTCACGTGTTTAATATGAAAAGAAAATACCTGGATAGCTTCGCTTTTCTTCATCAGGTACCTAGACCCAGAGGGTCACTTAAATTTACACATCCTAGTTCAAGTCACAGTAAATACTGGCATCAGGGAGAATCTTCTCCCATACCTCTCCTCCGCAAGCCCTCATCCCCTGCTGAGAATCATCATTAATGAACAGCCTTGAAAGCTTCTGTACCTTGGAAAACACCCATTCGATTATTCACGTCTCTTTGCAAAAGGACTTAGGTCTACAATGACAATCACTTATGAAATCACCACTTATAAGAGTTCATTTTCTCACCCTACTTCTCACTTTTTCCTTTGAACTGAATAGCATTCTGTTTTTATAAAGGGGGCACCAAGGAAGTTTGTACAAAGGCATACTTAAGCTCTTAGGCAGCTTCAAAACCTTAAATATTTGAGTGCAGAACACCTCATATTTATACAGATTGGCTTCAGGCTTTAAAACAAGTCTGTTCTTTTGAAGTGACCAAACAGCAGACAACTCTTCTAAATCTCCAAATATAAACATTATATCATCTTGTGTTATTTTTTATGGGACACATGAAATGGATAAACTATGTTACTAAATTCTTATTAAAAGCATCACTGTAATTGTTTTATAAAATTTTGTATCATCTCACTTATTTTTCACCGAGATAAATGCAATAATTACATAAAACACTAAAACCATATTTTGGAACCCGCATAACTGGTGCTATGACAAGAAGCATTTATTAAAGGCATTAAAACCCTCAAGGCACTGTATATTTCTACGTTAGTAAATGCAGTTCAGGTCGTGGAAGTTAAGTATACACAATAGTTTACAGCCCTTCAGGGGATATGAGTTTTGGCCTTCACAATAGAACATTTTAAATCCCACTAGTTAGATTATAGAAAGACAACTTCGAACATTCATACTTACCATAATAGGTGCTTGCAGTCATAGACAGAATCCAGAAAGCTAAAGAAATGCAAATGATCAGGCTCAATATAACTATGTTAGTTATCATCTTTAAGTATGTTTTGTATATACTGTCGTCAAGATCTGTCATGAAAAATAAAGATAAGAACATCTAGGGGAGAAAGTAGCCTGCGTTTCTGAGAAGAATAAAGTCATTTAAATTGCCAGCAAAACATTCGTGCAGAGGCGAACATAATTTCCAACATCTTCCACTGGCCGACGAAGTACTATAAACCCAAACTACTTCCGGAAGCTGGGTTGGTGGAGCGTTGCTGCTGGAGCCTGGACGAGGCTAACGCCTCACTGGAAAAGCCAAGTGCAGTGCCTCAGAGCGCCGGCTGGCGGACTGCGGTCGCTTCACACGTGAACTCCGCCGCCGGGAAGGTGAAAGGGCAGCGGAGGCAGCCAATCAGCGGCCCAGGATGGCGAGCTCCGCCCCTCGCCCCCGCCCCCGCGCTGACGCCTGGGGTCGGTGGCGCACAGAGCCAGGGTGGCGGAGCCCGAACTCAGAGAGTCCCGGCAGCGAGCCCGGCGCGACAGAGGGGGGTCACGTCCCTACGGCTGCCCGCGCCGCCACAGGGGCCCGGGCCAGAGGGCCAGGGCCGAGGGCCCTGGAGCTCAGTCCACGATTAGCCGCGTGTCCGCCTCCGGTGGCTCGTTTCCTGCGCGCATGCGCCGCGGCCATCCGTGGACGTCGCCTCGCTTACGTGAGCGTTTAAAGGGCGGCTCCAAGGGCAGGCGGGCCCACAGGACCCTCGGGGGTCGGCTGTTGTTGGGGGTGTGTGGGTGTGTGATGCTGCTTAGACTCTAGATACCTGGAACGTCCTTGTGTTTGAGGACAGACCCAAACTCTAAAAAGTGAAACCACCACCATGGTAGTAATAGAATAGAGGAATGAGTGCCCGTGAATTAAGACCCAGTAAATCCATTTCAAGCATAATATTCGAATGCTTTTTCATCTATGAACAGTTCATGCCATATAATATTATGGACTTTTTAGGGGGAGGGGGATATATTGGGCTGCAAAAGGGGAATTTTGTGACTAAGAAAATCATTTAAAAATGACAACACCGTTTAGTACCTACGGTGTGCTGGACACTGCTGGCAGCTAGAGACGTGAGGATGGCTAGACATAGTTCCTACTTTTCAACTCTCAAATTATTATGTGGAACATTTTGGAAACCTCTTCCCGCATCCCTCATATTTAAAGTCTGGGCATTCAGTCAATTCGTTTAGAAAGCAGAATGTCTTATTACCATTACAAACCTGAAAAATCTTGTGGCTGATTTAATGTTTTGTTTGAAATTAACTTTTGTTTTCCTGGATTAACAGTAACTAATTGATAATTACATTATATCCTGAACTTTTTCGGTTAACTGCTAACGGTGTAAGAAGAGGAGGCAAATCAGTTTCAGACGTAGTCCTGAATGTGTTTTAACCTGCTAAATGTAATTACTTTTTAAAAACTCACACTATTAATATACACCAAGACTACTTAAAGCTCTTAACTTTGGTAAGACATCTGAGTGACTGAGAGCCAAATGTGTGAAATAGCACTAAATAGTAGTGGCTTTCTTTTACTAGACAACATGCGTATATAGTCTTTATGCAGAAATTAATTATGTGCCCACTTTATTTTGTATGGGCCTCTTCAGCACAGGTAATTAGATTCTCTCAGAAAGCTAGCTGGCCAGTATCAGTGATACTAGACAACTGGGTAAGAGTTATTATTAATAATAAAACCTAATACCTTTGTGGTTTGCATAGTGATGTTCCTTTTGTCTCTGCTTAGACAAAATTATGAACTGGCATTTTTTCCCCCTCATCAAGTCAGTACAGTCACAGGGTGACCTTGTCTCATTTTCATGTAATATGAGATTTTTATGTGCAATAGAAAAACACCAAAAAAGTCTAGCAGTGTCAAGCTAGTTTTTGAATGTCAGGGATGATTTTTCTCTCTCATGAATATCTAGCTAAAACTGCTAGATAACAGTGTTGGTGACTGACTCTTCAAATGAGTATTTCTCTTCCATTGTTTCCTAGTATTCACTTATTGCTGTTGTTCTTCATAAAGGAAGTTATTTTACCTTAAGGCTGAAACAATTTGGGGGAGTTAATGTAGTTAAAATATACCTGTTCTTTAAAAAAAATGATTTTATAATTTGATAATTTTTAGAGATTTTGACAATCTGAAAAAATTTCAACAAAGTCTTTCTATTTACTTTAAAAGCCATTTGCTAGCAGCAGAGAATTTCTGGTTAAGCATTTCCTGAGATGTATTTATCAAGATATTAGTAAGTATGTTACCATCCGCTACCACCTCCAAAATACCTCTGATCATTGAGAGATCATTAAGGTTGAGAAATTTTGTTTCTTTATAAGACTGTGAGAATGCACTTAAGGTGCACTAAACTTGACTTCTGTTTAAAATTTTCCAACAGAGTTAATTGCTTTACCATAGATTCCTTTCCTTCAGAAAACATGACAGTTTAAGAATTTTTACCGTAATCAGAGCAACAGACTGAAAGTTCATTGTTGGACTAGTAGTCTTTAAATCTCACAATATAAACACACATTTAAGTGTTAATTGACATAAACATTCTCTAGCATAGACCTGTGGTACATAATACCAATTGTAAAATTCATCCCAATGGTAAAAGAGCACTTACCATTACTAGGAAAATAGCAGTGGATTCTATCTACAATCCCTTTGAATCTAAGCCAAAGGAGTGGTTTAGATTTTCTAGTATCTGCTAGGAAAAGTGTGCTAGTATTTGAATGGCTAATATATTCATATCACACCCGAGGCCCAAAAAGAAAAAAAACAAAACACACACACACACACACACACACACACACACACACACACACTGCCTTGAAAGAACTCAGAAAATGAAGGTAGATATGCAGACAATAACATTATAATAAGATGACGACTTTATCCAAGTTATGTATAAAACAGGACTCAAGGAGAGAAGCACTTATGTCACTTTGGTATGTTAAGGGAAAGTGTCACAGAGAGAGGGAGCATCAGAGCTAGGACTTAAAAAGATGACAGGGAGTTGGCTAAATGACCAAGCTAAGGAAAGGGCAATATGTAAGGATTGGTCGTTAAGAGAGCGAAAATAGAAGTTCATGAGAATAGAGAATTTAGAGATAACAAGATCTGAAATACTAAATAATTAAACTGAAAATTCATCTGAGAAGTAGGCATATTTGCTTTCTTGACATTGAACCCAAAGATTTTTTTTTTCTTACCTTTTGGAGCACAAATTTTAAAAGCCTAGAAGTAAGTTAAAGGCTGATATGTCATATTAGATCCAACTCATTCTAAAAGGACATTAGGGACAGGGTGGGGAGCAGTGGGGGTAGGATAAATGAGTATTTTTTCCTGTAGACTCAAGGACAGGAACTATGTCTATCTGGTTCATCCTAGTTTGTTCAGCATCTCTTAGTGAATGTTAAAATAGTATTTCTTGAATTAAAGCACTACATAATATTTTAATAACCAGAAAAAAATCAGTAAAAGAAAATATCTTATTTCCTTGTTATTAAAATAATGCTTTGGTAAGCAAATCTACAAATAAATCTTCATGTGGGCCTCAAATAATCGTCAGGACAGACGGTTTTCATAGTCCTTCATATATCTGGTGTAGACTGCATAACCAGTATTACAAACAGTGCAAATAAACTATAATGTATGTTTAGATATAATTTGAGCCATAAAAATGAAAATGATAATTCTTCTTCCAGACTTTATATATCTTTATTTTGCTTACAGTTTCTTTCACTTCAGGGAGAGAGACTTCTACAGAAGCATTTTAGGAGATCAATTTAGGGGAAAGATTCCCACAGAAATGTTTCTGTACATATTTTGGAAATAATCAGCATTACAGTAATTTCCTTGGAGAAATTTTTAATATCAACATACTCAGGATGTTTTTGTGAAAAGAATATGCAGTTGTTTAATACAAATTATAAAATCATTAAGTTTAGAAAGTTTCCAACTGTCTAAATACCAAAAGAATCCCATATTCTGGCATAAAGATGAACCATTTTCTGTATTATACCAAAATTAAAATTTACCCGTATTCTAACACTGAGAAATGAGATAAAAAACCAACATTATAAAGTGTAACCTAGAAAAGATAACAATGACTTCATAGACCATCTTTACTATCTATATACACAACATTTTTTATTTTAATTTTTGAGACACACGACTTGCCCTGTTTTAATGATTCATATATTTAACACAAGGTTATAATGTGAAGGGCAGAGTAAAGGATTTGGAGGCCAAAGACCAGTGTCACCTAGAACTTTCGAGATTACTACATTTCCACCCCCTATGCCAGGTGCACATTGTAAACGTCTGAATGAATAAATAAATTACATTAACAAGGATTTCTTTATCTATACATTGGAGATAGTAGCACCTACCACACAGACTATTTGTAAAGAACAAGTAAGAGAGCTAATGGGTGCCACAATGTTTTGTTAGCTTTAAGACTCTGAGTTAAAATTATTTTTAAAAAGTTGTGTTAGTAGGGATTGTTATTTTGTAAAAATATCAAATGTCAAATAAACTCGAATACTTAGCTTTGATAAAGTATTTTATTTAGTTATGTTTTCCTTTTAACTAGATAACACTAACAACAAATTTGTTCAGTGTTCATTTTAAAGGGAAAAAATGCTTTACAATTCATTAAGAAAACACTGTTATGTAATTCAGGTCAACAACAATGTCCTACAAAGTCTCTTCTGGTAAATCATTATAAAAAGAAATCTGTTTTGTTTCAAAAGAAAAGTATTTTATAAAAAGGTCTAAAGTTTACATGTTCTCCTTAAATTCCAATTCAACAGTATTTACCAAAGTATGTCACACATCCTTCTTTCATAGCATTTATCATATTGTATTGTAAATAATGTTTGCTTCTCTCAAGAGACTTGGAGCAAAGTTAAGGGCAGAAAATTATGTCATATTCATTTTTATGTCAAGTTCCTAGCCTTTGGCTGGTTCTTTGTAGAGGTTAGTGTCTAGTAGACACAGAATGAATGACAGATGTAGAGCAGAGGATATATGTTGTGTCCCGCAGAGGACAAAGAGCTATTATTTTGATTAGTTTTATGATATATGGTCTAAGTGATAAGAAGTTTATCAACAAACTGAAAACAGGATTTTAACAGATTCCTTTTAGGTTTTTCTCTATGAATGAAAGTAGTTTTAAAAGTAGATGGATATATGTTAACAAAGCATTTGATGCAGGGCAACTTTGGAGCATATTATCCGAACTGTAACATGAAAATGACATGAAAAAAAAAACAGCAAAAAAATAGGTGGTGTCGAATAGTAATGAATGAAGTCTAAGTAACTTTGCCAAAAGCTTGTTGTATTTTATAATGTTTTACTTTTTTTATTTTAAAAATGTTACATTAAGATAGCAAGAAATTATCATAGAGGGACTCACCCTGCATTAGTATTTTGTTTTGTATCGGGGAGAGGCAGTGAACCATATAAGAGTTTATACTTAAAAAAATGTAGATTATGTTTAAATGATTATTTGCCCAACTTACTTTGGGGTAGAAATGTGTTCTCTGTTGATTATATATGAAACCACATAAAGATAGTTAAAACATGTAGTGACAGTTCCAAGGAGCTACATCCAATATTTAAGATAAAGATAAAAAGACTAACAAGGTTTATACAATACACAGAATTTTCATAAATATTTTAAGTGCCTGACGATAACTACAACAGACATTTCCTACCTTTGCCTTTGTGAATCTAGTTGCTTGGGAGGCATTCCTTATAAAAAGAAAGAGTGCTGGGGGGAGGGCATAGCGCAGCCGTAGAGTGCTTGCCTAGCATGCATCCAATGCCCTGGGTTCAAATAAATAAAAAATGTTATTACCCCCCCCCCCAAAAAAGAAAGGATGTTAATGTAAAAAGACTGTCACTAGGATCTAAGCAAATGTTACAAAAAATAAGTTTTTTTTTTAAATCATAAAGTAGCCATTACCTTGTAGGAAAGATATGCAGTAATATGTGGTTATGTTTATGTTACTTTCATATGGTGGTGTCAGAAGCTCAAATCAGGCCTGAATAACCTGACTGTACAATAATAAGTTTTTACACGATTTGACCAAAGCTGTTTAAAGGGAAGAGTTCTTATTACACATTTATCAGGTAAAATAAGGCAAACCCTTTAATTGAGTGGAAACTATAAGAATAGTTCTGATGTTCTATTCTGTATAATAATTAGCATCTGCATAGCTTTATCACAGACACATGTATTTTTATAGAGAGCTACATTTCATTTCCCCTGTGCAGTATGGCTGCTCTATTTGACTCTCACTAAAAAAGGAGATAGAAAGCAAGCTGATATGTAAGATAAATTGATTCCATTTTAGGTTATAAGTTGTGAAGGTATAATATGGTAAGTACTTTTCTATAATTCAATGCTGATGTGGGTTTATGGGGAAAAAAAAGAAAGCTTAAGAGTTTTGGTATTAATACACAGGGGGAGTATTCCTAACATGGAACTTTGTAGCCTGTTTGCCTATTAATGCATCAGTTTTGAAACTGGAGATGTAATATTTTTATTATGAGAAAAATGTAGGATACATTTATCTTTTTGTTTGATTAAAGTAAAAGCTGGATCCCAATCTCTGCATTATTTCATAGCATATTTTCTTAGAAGGTGAATATACATATCAGCTACCAGTTTTTACTAGTCTGAGGTACTTGAGGCCTTACCTAGTGTAGATGATTCAAGGGTACTTCACATTCAAAAATAGTATTTTCAAAATACTTTACAAGCTACTGCCAAAGCTAATTTTGTTTTCAAGGCCATGATTAGTTCACTTTTACTGATAAAAGGACAGTTTAAATAAAAGAACCTGCCCTGTACTTCAGGTTTTTTTCTATAATTTTTCCAAATCACAGTGCCAATAATGATTTAATTAATACAGTTTTAAAGTCATATTTCATGTTGGTTAACTCCTACTAAGCATCTTATTTAGAATGTAATATCCCAACTTTGGTACAGGAAAAATTTTTTTTCTAATGTAAATTAAACACATTACTTGTCATAGACTGTTCTTTAAAGTAGTTTAAAAAGACAAAAACACAAAACATCTCGCAAACATACAATTTCCTAGCAAAAAAATGTTAAGTACATAATTCTCACGTAAGGCACTTCCATTCTCATTCAAATAAGTTGCATAAAAAGTTTTCAATTGTTTTGTAATCAGATGTTCATAAATTATGCAGTAATGATGTTACTTCAAGTAAAACTTTATTAAATATCCAATTTTGGAATAAATTTCCTTAAATATCTTTACCTTTGAATAG
Organism: Camelus dromedarius; assembly: GCF_036321535.1. Classification (NCBI taxonomy): domain Eukaryota; kingdom Metazoa; phylum Chordata; class Mammalia; order Artiodactyla; family Camelidae; genus Camelus; species Camelus dromedarius. Next base: position 14,270,358 of record NC_087446.1, on the reverse strand, counting down.
AATGAAGGATGAGCATCAAATTCTATGCAGGGTAATCTTAAATGAAGGTACTCTTGGTCTGTTTTAGATTTAGAGAATTGGTAACATTTTTCCTTGTTCATCTCATTCAAGAATCTTGAAATCTTCCAAAGGAAGACTGCTTAAGGCGGTTGGTAAAATGTGTTCTGATGTGCTCTTAGGTGATAAGCTGTTTGCTTCTAGATTCTTTATCAAGCACGTGGCTTTGATCCAACGTCGAGTTGCTCGGCGTTCTTTTTGTAGGCAAGTTTTCATTTTCCTTCTTAAGCTTGCTATTTCCTTTTCCAGTTTGATTATCCTCTTTTTTGCCTCCATAGGATTCCTAAAGGCATAACTGTGTTCTAGTAGTACTTGCTGACTGCTAATGTTTGATTTTAAATTAGATGGTCCAGTTGGAGTACAACTCTTGTTCTTCTTCAGAAGATTCCTTGACTTGAGTTTCTGAGCCAAATAAAATTAGAAGGTTGAACATAAATTATGGAATATCACACATAAGTAAATCTTGTCCAGTTTTGGATAACAGTATTTAAACTGCTCTTTTAAAAACTGATTTTAAAAGTTTGATAGGCAACATCAGCAGCCCATCTCATAATCATGGATTCAAGTTTCTCAGCTGGTTGAATTAACTCCAGTCACCTATTTCTCTTTACTTTCTCTCTCCAGAGGGATACAAGCATTGGTTTGGAAATAAGACTATGGACTTCCAAGGTCTCTTCCAAATTACTGAGTAAGATTCTATAGACTTAAAAAAATCCTTTGCAATATTCCCCCTAAGGCCAATATAGCATGCATTGAGACATTTTGTTTATCTGTGATACTAATTTGATTCTCTCAATCTGATTAATATTTCAGACCTCTGGTCCTACTTAATAAAAACATATTCCCAAGCATCAGTTTGGGAATGGATTTATTTGTTGATTGTTCATAGTTAACATCTTACATTCCAGAATCTGGCTAGGAAATTTCTGCCCAAATCAGAAACCTGAGGACCTGTTTTTGGGAGGTTACTCTTTTTTTTTTTTTTTTTTTTTGGTTTTTTTTTTCTTGAAGAGGGAGGTAATTATGTTTGTTTGTTTGTTTGTTTGTTTGTTTATTTATTTATTTATTCTTAGAGGAGGTGCTGGGGATTGAACCCAGGACCTCATGCATGCTAAGCATGTGCTCTAGCGGTTGAGCTATATCCTCCCCCTTTCCTTTATTTCTTTCTTTCGATCAGTCAAGTCCTATTAATTCTACCTCCTAAATATCTCTATCATGAATCCTGTCTTCTCAATCATTCTTAATGCTACTTAATGCCCACATCAGGCCCATATCATTCATGTCTAGCTTGAATATATTAAAACCTTATTTACTGATCTTTGACTCATTTTGATCCTCACTAGTCCCTGTTCTGCCACCAGAATAATTTTCTAACAGATTTGATGTTTTTATACTGGCTGAACTGCTGTTTGCCTCCCCATTATCTAAAGAAAAAAAAAATCTTTACACGATATACTATACTATTTAGGGTCTCACCCATTATGCCATTCACCATCTTGATTTATATGCCAGCAACATTAAACCACTGATAGATTATCTTCCCAGATTAGCTCATAAATTTGTGTCTTTCATTCATTCAACAAACATTTATTTAAATGCAGGAATTCCTTTATGAATTCCTGGGGACACAACATTGAACAAATAAAATAAATATGGTTCCTGTCATCATGAAACCTACAAATGGCACTCCCGCTGCCTAGGGGAATTGGCAGGGACTCTTTTTTGATCTTTATATCCTCAGTATCGAACTTAGATTTTGACATAATGTAAAATTCAGTAAATATTTGTTGAATGAATAAATGATCAAAATGTCAAAAACAAGGTATACTTCAAACTCAATAGATGTTTGAGTGTGTACTACATGCCAAGCACTGGTTGAGGTACTGAGGATTCAGAAGTGAAGTTCTTGCCTTCCTGGAGCTTTTCTAGTACCTGTGATAATTAGTTCACTACAGTCTCCTGTCCTGTTCAGGTAATAGCTTGTGTACATTTACAAATTTAACTGTCACTAATAACTCAAGAAAAACAGTGGTTTTTCCTCTCTCAGAGAAAAGATGTCCTTTTCAAAGCTAAACTCCCTTTTTGTTCATTCTACTCCTTCTTAACCTTTTAGGGGCCCTGTCTTTCTCAGCTAGCTTTCCTCTCTGATCAGATCTTCCCTAACTAGACAAAACATTGTCTTAATACATTCATACTATACCTTAATTCTCTTCTTCCTTTTAAGTATTACTTGCTAACATTTATTTTCCACTCAGCCCTTAGCTCATTAGCTTTTGTTCTCATCATGCTTCTGTAGTTGTCCTCTGCAAGGTCAGGAACGCTCTTCTAAGTTCCAAGCTCAGGCCCAGCCTAAAAGCCTCAGCTCTATGAAGTTTCATGTTATGCCTCCCTCTGAATGTATGTTCTTTGGTGTAACTCTGGTATTCTTTGGGTGTGCTGCTCTGAGAGCACTTAGCACACATTATTTGTATGTTGTCTTAAAATCAGAGCAGAGCAATGCTGGAGGTTTCATTATTCACGATTTCTCAGTTTTACCAGTGGGTCAATTATGGATAATAGTTGGCAGTAGTGTAAAATTCCAATATAGTACACAATTTGGATTTGGGAAAGAATATTAGAGTCTGGAGAGCTGAGCTCCAATTCTAGCAGACATCTTTATTGCACAATTTTGCAACTTTCTTGAGGCATATAATTATACATGAATTTCAGTATATTCTGAATTGTTCTGTTTTATAAGCAAAAAAGGGTGAATTCTAAAAATGGTAAAATGGAGTAGAAGAAAAATATTACCTACCATAGACTTTATATGGGTACAAAAATCAAAAATGGTTGGAACAGCATCCATTTTAAGTCGTCGAGTTTGTCCTGTTAGGTCAAAACAGGAGGCTTCAAAGTGCTTTGAACAAAGAAAAGTATGTTTTCCTGGCACAAAATTTTTGCGCCTAACCAGGCGAACCCATTCTTTTCTTCTTTTAGGATCCAAAGGAAACCTTTAAAAAAAAAAAAAAAAAGAAAAGAAAAGAAAAGGCAACTGAAATTCCAACTATCATGCTTCTGGTTGCATCTAAATGGTTAAAAGAAATTTTGAAAGGTGACAATTTGGTGTCTTTCATTTACATAAAAGTTTTTTAACTTTCCAACATTTAGACACTGGAACAGGAATCAGTAATGCCAATTTTTATAAGTTGTAAACAAATTAATAAAAAAACTGACTTAAGTGGCTTAATTTTTCAGTTTTAATCCCAAACTAGTCTTCAACAAGGGCAGTAAAAATAATCAAGACTAAATTGATCTATATCAAACTTACATAGAATCATTGTAAGCAGGAGTAATTTTACAATGCTTTGATCTGCTGCTAATGTATGTGGTCAAGATAATATCTACAGATTAAATTTTATCAAGACAGATTCTGATATTCCTTCCTCTGTGTTCCTTCATTATGACACTTACCACACACACTGCTCTGTAATTTTCCATTTTAATAAATTCCCAGTGAAATCAAAGTAGATTAAAACTTTCTTGAGGATAGGGATCATTGTATCTTTTTATCTATCTTTAATATTTACACAGTGCCTTGCAAACAGTAGGGGCTTGACAAAAATTTGCTTAATTAATATAAATACAGAATATATAAATTAATAATTCACTATATTACTTCTATTAAGTTAAACTACATATATTAAAAAAAAGAAAAAGAACTCTTAAGCTACGCAGTACAGTAGAAAGTATAATTATTACAAAAAGTAAAATGCTGATGACAGGTCCAGCAGTAATGTTTTTCCTTTCATATTTATTTCAAATATAAAATGTAGTGATATGTACCCAGTGTACACCTATTAAGGAAAGAAAAATATAAGGGACTGTCTAAAAATTCTAGTGGTAACTGTTGGCTGGACTTGGGAATTAAAGTATCAACATTCACAGGTAGTAAGTTTGAGTTGAATTCTTTAGTTTGACTGCCTTTTCCTTTAAGCATTAAAGATGAACTCACTAGGGCTTAAAAAGAACCATTAAGTTTATGTTAGAAGATCACGTGGCTCAGAAACTCCCAGCTGAAGCTTCACTAGGTAACAGCTTTGGCTCTATCAGATACCCGAGGCTTGCTCAAATTATCAGCAGGGAGGGGCACTAAGAGATGAAAGCCCAGATTTACTGGCAAAAACCATGCTGTCTCCTGCTCCCATCCCTCACAATCCCAGGTACACCCCGATCTGAAGATACTAAAATTTGTACGTCGCTCTGCAGTTCACATGCTTTCATATTATGCACGTCTTTTCCTATTTCATTAGAAACCTCTGATGGAGAATTTCTCTACTCTCCCTAGCCCTCACCTTTTAATAATTATGTATTCTCACTTCAAAGCTCTCTGTTCTAATATTTAATGATTCGGAAATGTTTCCTGAGCCTAAGCTAAAAAATCAGGCTTTAGTTTATAAGCACATTTTTTTTCTTGCTGGGTGCCTTAATAAAGGCTCAACAAATAAGTACTATCATTGTATTAGAACCTATATGTATAAGACTTCAGATATGCGAAGACTGTCTTTTAGATGCTTTTCAACCCCCCCCCCATTTTTAAGCTCTTTTTTAAACTAAAAAAGTTTTAAATTATGAAACCAATGCCTCCAATTGAACCTTAACTTGGTCAAATTCTTCCTCCTTCTTTTAAGACTCAGTTTAGGAATCTCATCTTCCTAAGAAAGCTTTTCATGATCAGAAGACTTGATTAGATGTTACTATATCATATAGCACTAATACAACTGTATTCTAATTGTTTACTTTTCTATCTCCACCAGTAGATCATAGGTTTCTCCTGGTTAGGAGCTGTTTTTCACTGTTTTTCCTGTTAACTAAGCACTCAATGAACTTCTCTCTGAACAAAGTAATGGAGTTATTTTGGCATTACTAAATAATCTTTAGATTATCTGTGTTGAAATAAAATGATAATCAACAATTTTATATTTGATATTTGGGTAATGTTTTATACAGCATTAACCTTAATCATTTTTTGCCATGTATTGTTTGGCTTTTTCTCAGTATATTCAAAGGGTGGGAGAAGTAACCCATTTATTATTTAAGTAATAGTAAATTCTGTAAATATTAAAAAATTACTGTGGTGTTAACAGATGGATATATTCTTGTCTACACAATAGAACTAAGCTTTCAGAAACATTAGATGTTTTGGAAAATCACTCAGTATTTTAAAGAATGCAATTTTGCTTGGGTTTTTAATAAATAGATTAATGTCACTTACATTCAAAGCACTGAAGACATAGTGGTAAACAAACTTGACCTACCTTTATGATATCTACCTTGTATGAAGGGTATACTGTAATGGGAAAGGGAGAGAATCAAAGAGCTTGATGTAGTAGAAAAGACTGGCTGAGAACACTGTCTCTGGAATCAAACCAGGTATCAATCCTGGCTCCTTCACATAATAGCTGGCTGACTTTAAGCAAGTTGTTTAACCTTTTTAGGCCTCGGTTTTATCACCTATAAAGTGAATAATGGTACCTAGTGTGATTCCAGGGATTAAATGAGACAATGTGAATAAATGCTTAGCCCAATGCATAGTACATGGTAAATACTAAATAAATGCTGTTTTTTATTATTATAAAAGTAATGACAAGTATCATGAGTGTTATGAAAGGGTAAGTACAGGATTGCATGGCACCATTAAACAGGAAGAGCTAATCTAGTCAAGAGGCCCTAAGAGTACAAGTTAGGGAAATTCAGGTGGGAGTAGTGAAGAATGTTAACAGTATCTTGGGGACAGGGAAGAGTGTTATGACATGAACTGATGATGGAGGGCCTTCTAAGTTAAAAAGTAATTTTAAACTTTATCCAAAATGGCATTGGTAAGCCATTAAGAGGTCTAATTTAGAAAGCTGATTGTTAACAGAAAATATTTAAACTAGTTGTCAAACACAGCCATTATTAAAAATTAAATTATGTACATTTGCATTTAAATAAGTTAAAAACAAAGGTAATAAATACTAAAAATCTATCACTTACTAATTATTTTAGCATTATCTATATTCTTGAGGTATTGGTGCCTGTTACACCTGTATGGAATAAATGCTATAGAATAGGGTAGTACTGCACATTTCTTTCCAACTCCATCATCAGTGATGTCATGTTGGTAGCTTAAAGCCAGCCATGGTAGGAGTACTTATATCACGGAAATTGGGCAAACAGTACAAATCAGGGCTTTTCCCCTTCCCTGGAGATCCTGTTGTTAAACATTTAGCAACACACCATTGATTACAGAAGAGTAGTTAGAAGTGCATGAATGGAAGCAGTGAACCAGTTAAGAGGTTGTAATAATCCAATCAAGAGGGAATGCTGAGAAATCAAGGGAGGATGACCTCCCAGTTTCTGAGTGGATGGTGTGTCTGTTTACTGAGAAAGGAATACGGGAAGTAGGGTAGGTTTGAAAGAAGGGCAAGTTCATTACCAGTTTTAGTATGTTGAATGCGAGAACCTGAAGAGACCAGGGAAACACTAAGACACTTCACTCATTAGAGATTTGGACTGGAGGTATTGATTTGGGAGGCATCAACAAGTAACAGTTAACTGAGACCACAGGAACAGTTGCAATCATTTTGATAAGAGTGGGAAGAACTTGGTCGAGGGGTGGAGTGAGGGGATGGCAGAGGATACTGAAATTAGACTACACGAGGAAGATGAAAATCACAAAGCTAGTGTCAAAAGTTCAAAGTAGAGAGTATTTTAAAGAGTATATGATCATAGGCCATGAAAAAAGGATGCAGGAGTGATAATTCATCTCAGCAAGAGCAGTTTCAAAAGATTATTGGAAGACTTAGGTTGGAATGGGCTGAGTACGAGATAAGAAAAATGGAGGCAGTAAGTTTAGGCAACATAAGTTGTACATGGGGATAAAGAAATTGTGAACGAAAAATACTGCAAACCACACCAGTAAACAAAGAATGCTGAAGCCATCAAGTCATCAGCGGCTGCCGCCACCCCTCAGTAAAGACAAGCCTGCAGCCCGGCCTCTGCAGCCACTCAGTGGTGCACTCTGAGGGGACTCAGAATAAGAAAGGACAGGGTACTGGCCCTAGATAGCTAGATGCTTGTTAAAGGAATGAATTCAATGAGCCCAAATGTTTGCTCCCTCCCATACATAGAAAAGCACTCAATTCTTTAAGTTGAGATGCCTGGTTTTCTTTAGATAACAAGTAATCTTTTATTCCAACTATCTGGTCTTTGTTGTAACGCTCCTTTGTAACCTAGCTCCTCTGCTACCTCTTCAGAGCAGTCCCTCAGAGTGATCTGAGGAGCTGTCATCCCAGCTCGAATCCTCCCGCCAAATAAAGCAACTCTCAACTTTTAGGCTATGCATTTATTTCAGTCGACAAAGTCTACCAATGTCCTAGGAGAGGAGTGAATTAGATGTTGTTTGTATTTATGAAATAGGAATGTATTTTTATTATAAATTAGGACCAAAAGTTCTGGGGTTACATGTGAAAATGTTAATTTCATAGCAGGCAAATGGTAGAAAACAGAAAGGAGGTATGTCTGTTAATGTACCACCATGCATTTCTTAAACATTCAATATTATTGGTGTCTTGACTCCTCCCTCTCCTTCATCTTCTAAATCAAATTACCACATATGGTAGTTTCTCCTCAAACATTTCTCAAATCTGTCCACTTCTTTCCATCCCTACTGTTAGTACCACTCTAGTCGACGCCACTGGGTGGCCTCACCCTTGTTTTACTACAGGTTCCTAACTTTTTTCTCCACCAGCTCTCACCTGTTCTAATCCAATGCTGATTGTGCCAACAAAAGAAGTACACTGTATCTAATAGAAGTTAGCTTTGTAGCAGGATTTCCCTCTGAAATAGTAGACACATTAGCATTTTGTAACAAGCTCCTTTCTCATCAAATTCATCTCTTGATGCTTGACCAGCACTTTAAGGAACACTATAATTCTCGGCACTGCAGCCTGAGGGCTTTTAATATGCAAATCTAATCATGCCATTCTTTTTAAATCCTCCATGGCTTCTCAAGTACTCATTGGATAAAACAGAAAATCCTTGAAGTAGCATACAGGACCAAATCTCTGTCACCTTTTGGTCCCATTTGAAACTTCATATTCTTTGAGAAGTGTTGTTCTTTCACTTTCCAAGGGTAAGGTAGGTCTTCCTGAAGGTCTCGTCTGTGGCACTTAACTGTATTTATTTACATCAGTCTTTCTCGTTCCAACCCCAGGAGGGTAAGAATTTTCTGGATCCCTAGCACAATGTCAGCCAAATAAGAGCTTGGTATATATGTGAGAAATGAATGAATGAAGCACTGTATTTGCATGAAGTAGATGAAAAACAAACACGGACAAAGATTTTTTTTTTTTAAGTGGTAGCTTTTAATAAGGGGACATGTTTAGTCATAATAAGGTGGGGAGAAACGTCAGGGATGTAATTTTCCACATTCTAAGATCTTACTAAGTTGTGAGATACATAAAACCAGAATTGTTTCCACTTAACTTTTTGAATGCTTCTTTTCTTCAGGCATGTGGCAGGCACTTGCAGAGAAGGTAAACATTTACAGAGTAGTAGTATATCGCATGTAGTGTTCAAAGCGCTTTCAAGAGTTCTGATTTGACAGAACTAAAAAATTCTGATTGCTCTTCCAGCAAACGAAGGAAAAACGTAACCTAGGTTCTTTTTTTTTTTTTATACTACTCTGTTCTAGTAAGAATACAAAGATTATCTTTTCCACTTTCATTAACATCGCTTAATTCCACAGCTATCAATGATGACTCAAGTCCTCCGCAGTTACTGTACGTGACTATTAAAAATCTAAATGCTTCCCGTGTCAGTTCAGCTATTGAGAAACAACTAATTTTAACGGGAACACAGCAGGCTGTTTAAGTGACTGCTGACTTGAACAAGAAGATCTCGCTTCCTCTTAATGGCGTCATTTATGTTAAGACCCGGTCTAATACATAGGCGTTAAAGAGTAGAAAATTAAGGTATCCTCCTGTCACTTCTCTAAGCAATGATCACCGTACAGAACTTGGATCTCTTTTCCAAAGTGAGTAAACCTTCCTCAAAGGGAGAAGCAAATTGGACAGATTTGAGAAACATACACAAAGGGCAAAAATGATGCTTCCTTGCTACTCGCCGGCTAGCGAAGTTACTAGAATGAGCAGACTCCCGTTCTTTCCGCACAAGCGACACACCGTCCAGGCGCTCCCGTTTCCGTCACCCCCACTCCCCGCCCAGGTTACCTGTGGAAGCTGATGTTAATGTGCTTGTTGTAGGTAGTGGCACAGCCCGCCGCGGCGCAATTGGTCGGCATTTCCCGTTCCCCCTCATTCGGCGCTGTCTTAAGCCTGATCTGAGGCGCGGGCTGCTACCCTTCCTCCGGGCAGAGACTGGCCAAGCGAGGCGGGGACAGGGCCCACCGAACTGAGCCGTCGGAGCTGAGGGGGAAGAAGGGGTCTCTGTGCGTGTGTGTTGGGGAAGGCCGGGGGGTGGGGGTGGGGAAGAGTGTCAACCTTTCTCTTTATTAATATGGCGGACTCGAGCCAGCGGAGCTGACAGTTCTGGAGCTCCAGTCGCCTCCGTCTGCCCTCACCAACATGGCGGACGCAACCCGCTCCCTCCCCGGCGCCCAAAAGGGAGAGGGACTACTGCGTCTCTTTGGCAGCCATCCTCGGAGCAGTTAAAAAGAGGTGTGTCTCCCCCATTACTACAGAACTCTCTCACGGCGGAGATTAAGAACAGGCCCGCCTACCCCGCCACGCACCCAGAAATCCCAAACCAGAATTTGGGGTGGGTTTGAGCCAAGGACTGGAAGGACAAACCCGAGGCCACAGGCGGAAAGGACTACAACTCCCAGCGAGAATCGCGCTGTCCTAAAGATTATCGCGTGACCCGGGAGCCTTGTTTCCTGCGTGCCCCAGGAAGTGACGTCACGACCAGAGCCACTTCCAGAGTCCCTTTCTCGCGAGGCGGAAGAGCCCTGATCGCGGAGGAGCAAGGGGGCGCAAGGGAACTGGGTTGCGACGGTCCGGCGAGAAAGAGCTGGGGTGCGGGGAAGTTGGGGAGCAGACCCCGCTAGGTGTCCGAGTAGGGTAAGGCCGCACCGACCGGGTCCGTTAGGAAAGAAGGAAACCGAGGAGGAAAGCAACTGTCGGGCGGATCCCCGGACCGAGAGCTAAGGTTGTGTGGCAGGCGCTGCTCCCGGGATGGCGACCGCAGATACTCCGGCCCCGGCCTCCAGTGGCCTCTCGCCCAAGGAAGAAGGGGAACTCGAAGATGGGGAGATCAGCGACGACGATAATAACAGCCAGATACGGAGCCGGAGCAGCAGCAGCAGCAGCAGCGGCGGCGGGCTGTTACCGTACCCGCGGCGAAGGCCTCCTCACCCGGCCCGGGGCGGTGGATCCGGCGGAGGCGGTGGCTCCTCCTCGTCGTCGTCCTCTTCTCAGCAGCAGCTGAGGAATTTCTCACGCTCGCGGCACGCGTCGGAGCGAGGCCACCTCAGGGGACATAGCAGCTACCGACCCAAAGAGCCGTTCCGGTCTCACCCGCCCTCCGTGCGGATGCCTTCGAGCTCACTGTCCGAAAGCAGCCCCCGGCCGTCCTTCTGGGAACGGAGCCACATCGCATTGGACCGTTTCCGTTTTCGAGGCAGGCCTTACCGGGGTGGGAGTCGCTGGAGTCGGGGGCGAGGAGGGGGCGAGCGAGGAGGCAAGCCCGGGGGCAGACCTCCTCTGGGAGGAGGAGCGGGATCCGGATTCAGCAGCAGTCAGAACTGGCGAGAGCCCTCTCCACCTCGGAAGAGTTGTATCCTTAACGTGGCGGTCTGCCCTGGGTGTGTCACTTACTGAAGTTCCCTTTAGCTTCATTACTAGGTCTATGGGATGAGTAACTTCTCTGAACCATCAGAACCGCTTATTTGTCACTGTCAGTACACTTAACGTCAGTGGTTTTTTGGTAATCCCCATGTGTCAAACTGTAGCGTTGTTTCTTAAAAATACTTTATTGGGTATATTGCTTTTTTAACATTAACGTGTCTTGGATGGGGGCCAAACTAGTGGAATCTAAGACTGTAAAATCAGACTTGTAATAGTACGTCAGAAGCCCAGGTTTCATTAGCCTTGGGTTTTGCTAGTACAGGAAGTTTGTTTTTATGTGAAGTTCACTTAGATTGTTAGAGGGAGAAAAAAATACTAGCCGTAAAAAGTTTGGGGAACACTGTTACTTACATCATATCAGACTGTCACATTGAAAATTGTGAAGTTTCATTTTGCATAATCCTACCGTTTTTATTGATAGTTCGGTTTTTACCTTTCTTGATTTATTCTTGCACATTGCTGCTTTTTAAAGTAGGGGAAAAAACCCAACTTTATTAATTCAGAAGTTTGAAATTCATATATCTTTTGGGAAAACTTTACCTCCTTAAATTCTTTATTTCTTACGTTCATATTTTGGACATTTTATAATTCCTAGTGCTGACAAATGTGGGCTAGAGAGAGAACGAAACTTAATAGCATTTTTATTTTAATATTACAGAAGCCATGGGGTTTATGGGAGGGTGGAGATTATGGAGAGGTTGAGAAGGAAAATATCTAAATATTTGATTTTTGTCCCCTCTTATCTCATTCTTAGTTATCGTTAACATTCCTGAGTTTACTTATCTGAGGGTTTGCTAAGGTTTGCACATTTTACGATGTGTTTGTAAAACTATGTCTTGACTTACTCCATGGTAACGCATAAAATAGTTGGTTTACTAAGCACTTTTATTACTGGCTGTAATTTCCATGGTGTAATGATTTTTTTTTAATATAGTGATTATATATGACGCTTACATATAGTGACATTTGGGAGACACTCAACATTATTTTGACAGAGTACTTAGGATCGAATAGTCTTTCCCAGATGTTATAATAAAAGGGGGACAAGAAATGTAGATTTAGGTAAGTAGTAGCAGCTATGGTGCTCATAGTCTAGAAAAAGTGGTACTACCAAAAGTTGGGTTAAGAGCATTCCAGCATTGTTTCAGAAAAAAAAAAAAAATTACACAAGTATTTAACTTTTAAAAAGAGAATGTTCTTTCTGTAAAGTTAGAAAACCTCTAACATATTTTTTTTAACCAAGGATTTGTTGTCAAATCTGAGTCTAAAAACAGAAAGGCTTATTTAAGTACATATATGTGTATTTTTTAAAAATCCAGCGATGAAACTTGTAATTTGTGTTGGAGAAACAAATGTAAATAATTACAGTTCGGTGTAAAAAGTTCAAGTTGAAGTATTTACAAAGTACTGTGGGAGTTTAAAATTTTTTCTTAGTTTATTTTATGTTAGAGAAGGGAGTGATGATTGGGTTTGCCTGGCTCCTGCCTTTTGCCTTCTCTCTGTCCATTCATTCAGTACCACTTTGGCCTCTACCACATACCTTTATTAATTGTTAAGCTTATATGTTTTTATTAATAAACAGGCATATGATGTTGTGAAACAAGTACAGGAACATATCCAGCCTGACTTTGGTAGTAACTTATCACAAATGAGCTGTCCTGCTGTTTTTCTTTTTACAGATGTTGCTCTGAAGGATAATTGGTTTGGTTCTCTGCTCACTGTTTTCCTCATGAAGTATCATTAATCCATCCCAGAGGTGGTATTCTTTACACGAATTTGTGAAGGAAAAAGTAGCTCCCAGCCACTTTTGTATAATGTGAGCAAACAAAATTTGTAATATAAAATTTTACTAATTTAGATTCGATACCAAGATAGTACTAGGTTTTATTCATATTACCACTGTGTGATTGTAATAATGACATTTTAATTTTACAGATATTGCAGTAAGAAGAAATAAGAGCTATTCTGTGACTCATTTCCATAATCTAGAAGTGAAGTTGCATGAGTACAGGTGGTTTTTTTTTTTAAACTTTTTTCTCTGTAATAATTAAGGTTTATTAGATGCAGCTTTAAAGAAACAGAATACCAGATTCTGTTGCAGTACTTATTTTCATTCTCATTCATTAAAAAATTTCCTTAGTGATAGACAGTTTGTCAGTCAGTGTTACTGTTTGTCTCCTTTGGATGACTACTGGTTTGAACTTTCAGATCTGATCAGAGCTAACATAATTAGGCCAGGGTCCCTTATCAGTAGAAAGTCATTCCACTTTCACCTGTAGTTGTAAAGATTGAACAGCAGTTCTTTTTGTAAATCAGGTTTCAGTTAGAAATTGCCTCTTGACAAATTTAAAATTACATCTTTTAAGTTTTGGTTTCGTCTTAGCTCTTCTGTGTAGATAGAAGTAGGAGATTTTGTTTAGCCTTGAAAATTAGTTGGCTATAACTTAATTGCTTCTTTTCGTTTTTGTCCTTTAGTTATTTTGTTATTTGTTAGTGTACTGAATCTTTTCTCTTTGCAGATGTTTCCAAAGTCTCTAGTCATATTTTTTTAAGTTACTGTGGTTGTGTGTTTAGATGGCTCCATTGAAAAAGTGAGATGTAAATGCAGATAATTACAGAATTTGTGTACAGAGTGTGATATTGGTGTGGAGGAGAACATAATTCTCTGGCTTCACGTAGTAGGTGACAATTGAATTGGGGTCAGTTTGAGGAACAGAAAAACCTATACACAAAGCTATGTATAAATTGTAATAAACATGGAAGAGGTGAGATTGGAAAGGAGTCATGATGGCATATGCCATTATAAGGATTCTGAACTCTATTCTTAGTGAGAATTAAACTAGGGAAGAGATCTGATCAGATTTGTGTTCTGGAAAGATTAGTTTAGCAACTGGATGGGAGATGGCTTGTGGGAGATAGAACCGCAGATCTCTATCACCAGGCAAAACTATGGGAATGCATTAGAACACTCAAAATGAAAAGATACAGGGTAAGTGAAGCTCGCTGGCGACTACCACTGTTGGAGGAGTTGAGAGAGAAAGGAATTGTGAAGATATAAAGGAAAAAAAAAAAAAGAGGGAGACAAGGGGCACAGTGGAGTTATGGAAGCCAAGAAGGAAGTGGTTTACAGTGTCTAATGCTGCAGAGAAGTCAGGTAAAATAAGGTTTGAAAACGTGACAGATAATGAAAAAAAAAAAAAGAAAAAGAAAAAACATGACAGATAAACTTAGCCAGCAGAAGCCAGATTCCATTTGAAGAGTAAGGCAGATAATGAGAAACTAGTATTCTCTCAAGAAACTTAGCTCTAAGGAGGAGAGATCAGAAAACCAAAGATTTACTAGAACAGCTTTGCTGCAGAACTGTTAAAGATTTTCAGTTGTAATGCTTATTTAGTTTCTAAATTATTTGTGGTGATTCACATTCTTAAATTGGCCATTAGAGAAGTTTAAAAATCTTTGCAGATTGCTTGTTGGGTAAGTTAGAAGAAACTTTATATCCTAGCCGATTCAAATGATCTGTAAATGACATTGTATTAAAACCACGTAAAGTACTTGTCTTTTCTTTTGTTAATTTCTAGGTTAGAGAAGTGAAGTGTAACACTTCTCCTACATATGAAATTTTTTGAGTAAATTGTAGTTTGGAACTTTGTAGCCATTTCCAACCAAGAAGTTGTATTTTATGTATCACTATGTTAGAGAAGAAAAAAGGCCCAAAATAATTGGTTTAGATATCCTTATCTTCAGGGGAAAATTAGTTTAGAGGATACAGTTTGGATACAACTTAAAGGTTTTATTTATTTTTTATTATATAACTGCCTTCATTGTCTTAGTTGTATATATGTTGGATATTAGTATACTTTATGAGCTCTAAGATTATGTGTTAAATTTTTAATACATTTCCTATTCATAATTTAGTCTCAACTACTAATTGTCAATGTTTATTTTTATATCAATTTTTTTAAATTTGAGACAAGAGAAGAAACTAACTAAAAAGAAGAAACGTTTTCTCCTGATTATGTGAAGTGTAAATTATCCACATCTGTAACAAACCATTCAGTTTCTCCCCTCTTCCTTCAGAGAGGAATCTTTAACATCCAGCTCATTATGGGCTTTCCTGATAACTACAGAAGGAAAGATGCTGTGATCTAAGTAGGTGGAGTGCCTGTGGATACTGCTGGTAGTAACTGACACTAGTGGTTTTGTAAGTGGACTGTTTGTAGGGATACTTGTTAAATTTGAAATGTGGGCATGAAAGTGGGCATTAGCACACGTGTTAAGTGGAATTTAGTCATTTAAAAATATCAATTCATCTTGAAAAACAGAAAGGGAGACAGTTCATTCATAAATTAATGTGTTTTTGTTAAATTAACTGGAAAATTTTTGGAAACTGGTTTCCTTAATATGCTGTTCAGCCAAAAGTTTTGGAAGATCTCCATCAAGAAAACAGAATTATTCATCAAAAAGTGAAAACTGTGGGGAAGAAACTTTTGAAGATTTACTTCTGAAGTATAAACAGATACAGTTGGAACTAGAGTGCATCAATAAGGATGAGAAGCTAGCTTTGAGTAGCAAAGAGGAGAATGTGCAGGAAGATCCCAAAACATTGAACTTTGAGGACCAAACAAGCACTGATAATGTCAGTATTACAAAGGACTCAAGTAAAGAAGTAGCTCCTGAGGAGAAAACACAGGTCAAAACTTTTCAGGCATTTGAATTAAAACCACTCAGGCAAAAATTGACTTTACCAGGAGACAAGAACCGGTTGAAAAAAGTTAAAGATGGAACAAAGCAGCTTTCCCTGAAATCTGACACTACTGAACCTAGTCAAGGTAATGGAATTAAAAATTTCAATTAGAGATTCTTCTTTCTCTAAACGGGTAACTAGTTAATTTGGCAGCATACTACATTGAAATGATTCTGATGTTTTACATGTGAATTCTTTTTTGCACTTTCTACATAGACAGTCAGTACTGAATGACGGCAAGTTTTGTTTCATTCAGTCTCCCTTTTGGCCTTACCTGCCTGTCAGGACTGATAATACAGTTTTTAACATAAGCGATAGTAGTGGCACCTTTGTTCCTAAACTTACAGGGGACCCCTTGCCATTTACTTTTTTTGCCTTGCCATTTACTTTTAAATGTAATGTTGGCTTAGTTTTTGTAGTTATCTTTTATTGAGTAAAGGAAATGTTGACTCCCCCCCCAACCCCGCGCCAGTTTCTTGTTTGAAATTTTCAGCATGAATAGATGTTGAAGTTTATCATATCTTTTTTATTCATTATGGAGAAGAGCATCTAATTTTTCTCCTTTAATTTATTAGTGTAATGGATATTATTAGGGTTTTGGTTTTTTTTTTTTTTTTTTTTGGTGGTGTTTGTTTGTTTTAAGTGGAGGTACTGGGGATTGAACCCAGGACCTTGTGCATGCTAGGCATGCACTCTACCTCTGAGCTATACCTTCCCCTTTGTAATGGATATTATTGATTTTTTTGTAGTGTTAAACCACCCTCGTATACTTGGGATAAATCCAGCTAGTTGATATTATGTCTTGTTTATACATCATGGATTTGGTTTGTTAATTTTTTCTTTACCTCTTTTTTATGAATGTATAATTTATATTCAGTAAAAATTTACCCTTTTCAGTGTATAGTTCTTTGAATTTTGACAAATGCAGGCAGTTGGGTAACAGTTGCCAGCCACCACTATTAAGATACAGAACAGTTACATTTACTCCCACTGATTCCCTCATGCCACCAACCCTCCCTGGTAACTACTTACCTGTTTTCTGACTCTGCTTTTACCTGTTCCAGAATGTCATATAAGTGAAGTCATATAGTACCTTGCCATTTAACCCCAGCTTCTTTCACTTAGCATCTTGTCTTTGAGATTCATCCATCTGGTTGCATATATCAGTAGATGATTCTGTTTTATTGCTGAATGTTCCATCGTATGGCTGTGCTACAGTTTGTTTATCCATTTCCCACTTCAGGGACATTTGGGTTCTTCAGTTTGGGGCAGTTGTTAAATCTTCATAAATGAAGGTTTGCTAATCTTTTATTTGGAATTTTTCATCTGGGTTCATAGCCTGTAGTTTTTTCCCTTTATCCTTGCCAGGTTTTTGTACAAGATTTTGATGCTCACAGTGAGTTGGGGAGTGGTTTCTTTATTCTCTGGAATAAGTTTTAAGATTGGAATCATTCCTAGGATATTTGGTAGATCTTTCTAGTAAAATTATCTGGGCCAAGATGGAGTTTTTTCTGGGAAGGTTTTAAACTACTGACTGTTCATATTGTCTATTTCTGGTTTAGGTAAACTGTATTTTTCTAGTAATATGTTTGTCTCCTTAAAGTTGTACTGTTTATAAAAAATTATTCTTAAGAATCTTACTTCTTATTATCTGTAGTATTTGTAAGTTGTGTCTTCCCCTACCTTTAAAAGATTTTCCCAGAAATAAGTATAAATTTTTGGTTCTCTACTATTAGCATCTTTTTGGGCTATAAAATTCCTACTTTAGTTGTATCTCAGTTTGTGATATGTAAATATTTTTTCGTTCACTTCTAATTGTTTTCTAATTTTTGTTATTCTTTGGCCTGTAGGCTATTTGGAAGAGTGTTTCTTAACTTCCAAACCTGTAGGTTTTCTAGCTATGTTTTTTGCTATTGACTTTTAAGTCAATCCCATTGTTGGAGAGTGAGAGCTGTATGGTACCAATTTTTTGAAATATTTGTAGAGACTTGCTTTATTGTCTAGTATGTGATTGATTTTTGTAACTGTTCATTGTTTGAAAGGAATGTATGAATTGTTATTGCAAGCTTTTATGTTCAGATATTCCTTCTAAGATGTGAACATTTTTTGATCTGCTTAGTCTATCATACTGAGAGGTCTGCTAAAATCTGCCACTTGTGATGGTTGATTTCTGGTTTTCAGTTTTTGTTTTAAATACTTTGAGGCTGGGGAATTTTAAATACTTTGAGGCTGGAGAATTCTCGTTATTATGTAGTGACCTTCTTTATCTCTAGTAATGTTTTTCCCTAGAAGGCTATTTTATCTCAATTGCTGCACCATCTTTCTCTTAAGTATATATGTTTTGTATATCATTTTCCATCCTTTCAGTCTTTCTGTATCCTCATGTTCCAAATGTAACTTGTGCATTCTGTAGAGCTAGATTTCAATTGTAATTTAATCTAACAATCTTCTTTTAACAAGAACATTTGGTTTGTTCACATTTTTTTCATGATTACTGATATTGGTATTTATTGCCTTTGCTCTTTTTTTCTCTTTTGCCTCTTTTGATTTTTTTTTTATACATTCTTATGCTCTCCCTGATACACAAGGACTAACGCCTACCATTTCCTGTGCATTTAACACTTTCTTGGCTCAGTCTTCCTTCTATATCTAGAATCACTTATACTAAAAATACATTTTTTTGGAATTTGCTTTACTGTCTGCTATATAGAAAACTTTCTTCTGTTTATCTTCTTTTAAAGACGTTTTTCCTAGGCTTAGAATTCTACAGTGGTTAATTGTATCCTCAGTATATTCAAGATATTTCCTGGCTTCCATTGTTGATTTTGAAAAGTCAGCTATTGGTCTTAATAGTTTCTAATTTAAAGGTAACCTGTCTTTTTTTTTTAAAGTTACTTTAAAGATCCTAGTTTTGATTTTTGTCTTGATAATCTGTAGTTTAACTATGCTGTATTATAGGTTTGTTTTTTTTTGTTTTTGTTTTTTTTTTTTTGTCCAGCTTGGGATTTGTTTTGCTTCTAGTTTTCACTGATTCTGAAAATTGTCATTATCTCCTAAAATATTGTCTCAGACTCTTCCTTTTTGGAACTCTGTATAGATGTATGTTATATTAAATCATCTCACTGTAGCTCTCATTTCTCCTAATGTTGTTTAAGTTTCTATCTGTTTATGACTGCTGCATTCTGGAAGATTTCCTCTGGTGTATCTTTCAGCTCACCTAGTTCTCTCTTTAGCTATGTCTGATTGGCTTTAAGCCCACCTATTGAGTTTTAAATTTCAGTTATAGTTTTTATTTTAGTATTTCATTTTTATTTTGTTTTCTAAATCACTTTGGTCATTGTTTTTTATTTTTTCTCTCTCCTTATTTTCCAAATTTATCTTTATTTCTTTAAACATGTTAACTGTGGATTTGTTTTGTTTTCCTCCTTTGCCTCCTAATTTTCTATATCTGGGTCTAATTTCTGATGGTTTTGCTCTTTCTTCTGGTTCTCATTTTTCGTACCTTCTTTTCTTGAATGTTTAGTGATTTTTTTTTTTTAAGTGAGATGTCCATTTTCCTTTGAACATTTCTGGTAAAGATTTTTGGAGGCCTGTACAAAGGTGGATTTCCTACAGAGGATTTACTTTTGTGGCTGTTAAGCAGCTAAGTAGGCTTTTGATTTGGGACTGCTCTATATTTGAAGTTTTCAAGGCAACCCATGTGGTATAAATTTGGTTGCAAACCCAAGTGGTGACTGATTTTGGTTACACGTTCTTTGGGAATTGTTTTTTGTTTTTCAGCTTAGGACCATGGTTCCAGATAGGCAGTTTTGAAAATTATACCCCAGTGAGATAGAAGAGATATGCAATAATTACGGCATATAGTAAGAATGAATGAAAGCCTGCAGTAATGCAAAGAAAGGATCGAATGTCTTCAGTTGGATTTAGAAAGGTTTTATAGTGGTTGAAATGTTTGATATATGTCTTGGAAAATGAATCTTTCTGAGAAATCAGAAGGAACCAAATGAGCAGATGAAGGCACAGAGAACTTTTAAAGGATATTGAGATTGGTCTAATATGGGTGCGATGTGGGATATATGTGTGCTTTGGAGAGGGGTTGGACATAAATTTATAAAAGGATAGATTGAGATTGGATTGCAAAGGGCCTTGAATTTGAATGTCTTGCTATGGAATTTAGATTTTCTTTAAACCTTAGTTGGGCCATCAGATATTTTTAAGCAGGAAAATGATGTCAGTTTTAGAAAAATAACTGGCAGCAGTGTAGAAGAGAGATTGGATGAAAAGAAAAGCTAAAATTTATCTGAATCAAGAGATTATATGATTAGTGCTAAAACATATGTATTTCCGTACCCTAATCTTCAAAACTTTCAGCTCTGCCATTAAACTTTTAAATTGTTATGGGTCAGCTTTTTTCCCTATTTCCTCTCAACAGTTCTTCTAAACCTTTGTCATTTCTTTTAGGGTTTTACTCAACTTTTATCCCTATTGTTAGCCAATGAGCTTACCTCCTATTTCAGGTGATCTCACTCAACTTTCAGCTTTTCACTTCCTGCTTGTAAACTTACATCCATATCGATTTTCATTTCAGTTCCTCTGTTCTGAGGAAGTGGTACCCTTCTTGTTTATGGCCACTTTGTTTTAACCTGATTCCTAGCTCTTAACTTCTCCCACCTTCTCTGGGACTTTGCTCTGTGTATTGTTTATTCTGATTCATCTTTAACCACTTTCTCTTAAGGGATTCTTATTATAAACATATTTGAGTTTTCCATCCCAAAATTTAAACAATCCTTCCTTCCATTGTCCCTTAACTTCTTTTTAACCAGACTTTTGGAAAGGCTAGTCTATGGTGCTTCTTTTCACTTTACGTCTTGTTCTTAACTCAGTGCATTTTGCTTTTCTGCCCCTATCAGAATACTGAAACTATGGCACAGTTACTTTGACCTGATGGCAAAATTCATTTTTGATTTTCATTCATTTTTTAGTTTCATTCTTCCATTTATTCAAAAATTAGTTGAACACTTTATTCCAGAGTCTTATAAATTCATCAGTGAACAAAATAGACAATCATTTATGCTCTCATGGGGTTGTATTTTAAGAAGGGGAGACAGTAAATACGATGAGTAAATAATAATTATAGAAAGAGAAAAAGCCTAGGAGGGTAAGTTAGGATGGAGATAATGGGTATAGGCTGCAGTATTAATGGGTGATCAGGAGAGCATGAATTTGGAGGTGAGATTTAAACAAAGATTTTGAAGATAGTGGGGGAATAGCCAAATGGATATCTGGGGAAAAGAAGTTTCTAGGCAAAGAGAATAAATAGCTGGAGCACTGATTTTCCAACTGTGTCCTTTGGGCTTTCTTTACCTGGGAACTTGACAGAAATGCAAATTATCAGGCCCAACCCTAGATCTACTAAAGTGGAAACTCTGAAAACGGAGCTCAGCAATCTGTATTTAACAAGTCTTCCTGTTAATTCTAATGCCTACTGAAGTTTGAGAATCACTGAACTAGAATAATGCACCTCAGGCAGAAGAGTTGTGGCATATTTGGGGAGTAACGGGGAGACCTGTGCCACTAAAGAAGAGAGAGTTGGGGGATGAATAGTGGGAGAGGTCAGATGTAATAGGTTGGGACATATAGAGCTTTATGAGAACTTTGGTTTTTATTCTAAGTGAGATAGGAGCTCTTCCAGGCTCTTGGCATCATTTGTTTTATATTCTCAAAGGATCACTTTGGCTGAAATGTTGAGAATATTCTATAGGAAGTAGATACATCTATCTATATTCAGTAATGTTTTTCTCACTGATCTTGAAACTTTGAGATTTCTGTGATACTGTACTTTTCTGGAATTTCTTACAACCTTCTGATTTTCCTTTTTAAAAAAAAATACTTTTCCTTTGTAACTTAACTGTTCACGTCCTTGGTGTTCCATTCTTCTGAGGTATTCTCAATTATTATGATTTTAACTACCACTGATGTCCTGATGATTGTCTCTAGCTCAGTTTCGAATTTCAGGTAATAATTTTTAAAATACTGCATGACTGCACAAGACCAGTTTTCATTTTGGGAGTACTGAGTAAGAATTGAAATAATAATTATATTGTAGAGAGGCACGACAGTGGTAGGACAATGCCTGACTACACATTCGGTCCTTTAAACCATCGCCTGCTTTTGCAGTCTTTGTGTAAAGCTGAATTTATGGCCTGAAGTTTATGATTTGTGCTTGGTGCTTATTAGGTGTCTGCCAGCTTAATAGATACTTGGCTCTATGCTACCTTCAGGGGAGGTACTGCCACCTTTTATAGACGAGAGAGATCCTTGTCAATTAATAGACTTGTAATTACTTAATGAAACTCATAAGTTTCTTACGTAGGAGAAATGTTTGGTGCTTTCTACTTCTATTATTGAAAATCTGTCAATCATGTTATGACAGATTCACATTTCTAAAACAAGTCTCATTGTGGAACTGACTTAACTCAAAGTTTGGTGGTTGAAGAGCCTTCCGTGTACTTTTTCTAGGGCACTTTATTGATAATTTCTATTTGTTGAATAAGTAGCCTATTCTTTTACCATTAGGCCTTGTTGAACAATCAAATTAGGATGTTTGGAACACTGGCAGTTGGTATTATGGGGAAAAAAAATACGAAAAAACTATACTTGGAGTGTAGACTTAGTTTGAATCTGGCTTTACAAATTCAGTTGTGTCATCTTGAGGAAAGATTCTCTTAGTTTTTAACTTCACCTGTTTTAGCTACAAAAGTGTCCCTCTCAGTACTGTTGTAAATACACTGTAACTTTATTGTGTGATTTGTAGAGCTGTCATAGATTAGATTAACGTATAAATAAGATTTTGTAAATAACTATCAGAAATCTTGGTCCAAGGCTAGAATTCTGGAAATGTGTGGATGGACTTAATCTTAGTACTTAACCTACTTCTGCTGATGCTTTCCTAGATAAATAGAAGACATTTCTTTAATGAATTAATCCAATACAGTCTCTAAATGTTGAATTCATTTCAACTTTGGAGATCTGAAATAATCATCATATATTCTTATCCGTGTGTTATCTATTCATTCAGTAATGAAGCTTTGTTTCTTATCTATCTGCTCTACAAATTCTGTTCTTATTTGAAATAATTGTTTTTAGTTCAGATGTCATTTTCTCATAGTGTGTTTTTAATTTATAATTTAATATTTTGAATTGGTTTGCCTTATAACTTTCCAAAATAAGGCTGCTATGAAAAGTGGTCAGGTTTTCATTTTCTTTAGCAACATTTCTTCCCTTTTGGTTGGGAGATTGAGAAAATGGGACCCTTTAATGAGACTCTTTACAAAAAAAAACTAATAAATATTGTATAGCATTTTATTTTAATTGTAGCAATCTTTTAAAGTATTCAGAGTATGCTGTTTTATTTTAAAGGATTAGAAGATAAAGAACAAAATTTAACAAGAAGAATTAGTGCCTCAGATATTCTATCTGAAAAGGTAAGATACTGCCGTATGGGGCTGGGTGTCTCTGTAAGATGATTCTTGCACTGCTTTACTCTGTTCTTTTGCAAGGGAAATTCTATCTTGCTTTTCACTTGTTTTCTTTCATCATTGCTATACCTCCATTTGGATGTAACCTTGAAAACAAGAAAATCCGGAGAGACATCTCAGAACATCTCCACTGGGTTCAGTGAAATTGTATCTATGTGTCTGTAGATGATCTTTTTGCTTTGTTTATTGAAACTTTTAATTTTCATCCAGAGATTCTCTTTTCCTATTTTGGGGGGATTATGCTGTGTGGGAAAGCGGAGTTAGACCTTGACTGGGTGTCCAGTTCTAGCTCCTCTTACTAGCTAGTGATCTTGTGTAAGCTACTTAGCCTTTTCTTGCCTCTGTTTTCTTTTCTGTAAAATGAGCTTAATGTCATCTGTTCTCTGGGTTGTTGTGAGGTTCAGGAGGTCGAAGTACAGAAGTACACTGGGTTTGACATGTAATTCGCACTCACTGGCCCAAGCCTTTTGTTTGTTGAATTAGAGAGCCGAGATATCTGCAGTTTCTTCTATTAAGATTTCAGTTAGTTTTTTGGAGTCAGTTGAAATGATGCAAAGAGCCTAGGAGCTTTACGAAAGAGATGGCCCTGAATTTAAGGATGATAATATGACATTCATGCACATACACGTACACAAGTGCATCTATATGTTTATATGTTTTCGACTGTCCTCACAGTAACTCCGTAAGATAGGCTAACATCAGTTTTACAGATGAGCTAAGATTCACGTGGGTAGATTGTGATTTGCTTAGAGTGACATAGGATTTAAGTGTCAGAACAAGGACTTTGAAGTTCAGTGCTCTTCTTGCTCGTCAGGTTGCTGCTTTAAGTATATAGCTGAGTGACAGAATCAGTGGTTTTTTTCATTCCAAAAGGAATAGTAATAGTAGCTAAACGTAATCAAAGACTTTTTAAGTCTGAATAGAACAGTAATGATAACTTTAATTTAGATAAACTCTAGATCAGTGCTGTCCAATAGAATTTTCTACAATAACAGCAGTGGTCTACATCTGCACTCTCCAGTACGGTAGCTATTAGCCACATGTGGCTATTAAGCACTTAGAATGTGACTAGTGTGGCTGGGGAACCAAAGTTTTTATCCAATTTTGGTTAAATTTAAATAGCTACATGTGGCTCATTGCTCTCATTTGGACAGCATGGCCCTAGAATGTCAGTACTATGCTGTAGAATTTGGTATGTTTAAGTCACTTAAAGTAAAAAAGACTCATGTTAATTTTTAAGCTCATTTGTTACATATATTTTCCAACAGTGAAAGGGTTAACAATATCCTGGTTTGGGTAAACTGAAGTGCTGAAATACATGATGGTAGTTCAGTTAGAGATTTATAATAGTTTATATAAAATGAAACCAGTAGGTAGGATCCCCTGTTTGCTTTAAGCTTAAGAATTAAATAATTTAATTGGATTAAAAATGTAATTATAATTCACCTATAAGAAAAAATTACTAGATAAGTGGTCCTTAACTTTTTTGAGTCTTAGCCTCTTTGGAGTCTCCTCTCCTCTTCCATTCATACACGTAAAGGAGGAATATACTGCTTTGTGTTTAATTTCAAGGGATGGGGAGGCCAAAAGACTCCTTTATCTCCCTCTCACCCAAGTCTCTTGGACTCCAATTAAGAAC
Source organism: Camelus dromedarius (assembly GCF_036321535.1). Classification (NCBI taxonomy): domain Eukaryota; kingdom Metazoa; phylum Chordata; class Mammalia; order Artiodactyla; family Camelidae; genus Camelus; species Camelus dromedarius. The sequence goes on along the minus strand of NC_087446.1, from coordinate 14,245,494 downwards.
CTCTGCTTAGGTTGCCTGACATTTTCAGTTATATTTTAGCTAAAATGTACAGAATGGATTAATACAAAATTTTTTTCTCAAAAAAAAGTAGAGTGAAAAAATTAAGAAGCTATTTCAAGTGGGAGAAAGTTCTCAAACATTTGCTCATAACCTATCTGCCTGTTTTAACTTTCCTGAAGAAGTCTTGACTGTTCAAGATATTTTCAGTATTCAAATAAAATATCTGTAGCTTTAGGACATTTAATGCTCAAATATAAGCAAATGTTTACATATTTTTTCCTTCAACACTAACTTCTTTTTTCCAGTGTTAACACTAATGTAACAAATTATAAAATATATATTTTAAATAGTTTACAACTTTGAATTGACATTCACTGTACCTCTTCTCTGTATTACTTGTAAGACTATTAGAATCATGTGATTTTGGAACCAGTTTATTCTTCATTCCTTACCTCCCTTGGGTTGATTTCTTTTTATAGTCACTACCATCAGAATTTTACTCTTTCTTGTTTCTGAAGCCAGTTAAATGTCAATCTCTAACCCTTAACTTTTTCCCCCCATGATTCTGTTCCATCAGTTGTACCCCCCACTCCACCCCCAACCCTTCACACTTACATATATACACATGCTCTCCACATATCGGTCTTCTGCTTGTATGATAGGAACTGATTCATTAGAGTGTAGGGCTAAGTTATTGTTTCCTCATTTATATTTACCATTTAAATACTTGCCTTAAAGCTAACTTTAAATTCTAATCTTATAGAAGATTTGATTTGGTAATATGTTTAAGGTCGAATAGTAGAATTTTTAAATGGCATCTCTTTCTTTTAAAGAAACTTGGTGAAGATGAAGAGGAGCTGTCTGAACTGCAGCTTCGTCTTTTGGCTCTCCAGTCAGCCAGTAAAAAATGGCAACAAAAAGAACAGCAGGTGATGAAAGAGAGCAAAGAAAAGCTGACGAAGACGAAAACCGTGCAGCAAAAAGTTAAAACCAGCACAAAAACACATTCGGCCAAAAAAATTAGCACTACAGGTGATCATTTCTGTTACATTCTTTTAATTGATTTCATATGTCAGTATAGTTTCTAGATTTTAATTCAGAAAGTTTTTTGAGTTGGGGAATTACAGGGCAATCCTATATAAACAATCCTATGTAAATAGACCTTAGAGGAGCAGCTGTATATATGAGTTAATGAAAATAATTGTTAAAGCTCTTGTTTTCTTTCATATTCTAGAAAATTCCAGCTCTAATAGATACTGATGTTTCTGTATTTTTCACTTGAAGCTAAACAAGCATTGAGGAAGCAGCAAACAAAGGCATGGAAGAAACTACAGCAACAAAAGGAACAGGAAAGACAGAAAGAGGAGGATCAGCGGAAACAAGCTGAAGAAGAAGAGAGAAGGAAAAGAGAAGAAGAAATCAGAAAAATTCGAGATCTCTCAAATCAGGAAGAGCAGTACAATCGATTCATGAAATTGGTTGGTGGAAAGAGGAGATCGAGAAGTAAAGTAAGGAGTTCAAAATATAACATCAAAACATTGCTCAAATCTCAGTGTCTTTATAGTCCTACTTCATGAAATCAGTCAACTGAGAAAAAATACTAAGGGCTTTTGTTTGGAGAGCTCATTATATAAATAACTTTGGGGGAGAAGGGAAGGTGAGTTATACTTAGGAATGTGTCCTTTTTATAGTTTCAGGTATTAGAAATAGAAATGAAAGGTTAAAATTATAGTTAGCAAAGCCTGCTTTTAGCTTTTTCATCACTTTCTATTATAGAAGAAAGTAATATTATTGAATTGTAGTGAGGACTTGTTCTAAAAATGGCTATTCCCTAAGTATAGGGGCAGAATTTCATTAGTTTTTCATTGTTGAGTGGTGTAGAATTAGAAATGTGCCATGATGAATTGGTATAAACTATTTTAAAGAAAGTTACATCATCATGTAGTAATGGCCTTAGTGCATGTGGCTAATTTATGTAGTTATCAAGCATTTGTGAGCCTTTATAAGTCATTGATAATGACTGAGTGAGAAATTTTCTTTTATGGATGGTGTCAGGAAGTAAACTGGAGATTTAATATTGATCTAGTGCTATTACCACTGACAAATTTCAGAATTATGAACTCTGTAAGTAGTCTTACTTTGAACTTCCAGGAAGCACTTCAATAGAATCTTTTTTGTTTTTAGAGAAGTATTATATTTGCACATTACTCTTATATCCCTCTGGATAGGTTTTGCTAGTTTTCAGTTTGTTATGAACTGTCTAGGAGTGAAACATTGTAAAAAGTCAAAAAACCAAAAAAAGCCAAGACACAAGCATAGTGACCAAACGTTTTTCAGTTTTCAACTATCATTAATTTATTGATAATTAAAATGTTACTGGATTATTTGGGCAATGTTCTAAACATGGTTTTGATTGTGTAAAACTTGAATTTGCTTATCTGATTTCTTAACTTGCAGGGAAGGAGCATTACTATTTATGACCTTGGTGTCATTGGTGTCATTTTCTAGAGGAATAGCTGATTATTTAGTAGCTCAGCTCGCTATGGGGGATTTCATCTCTATATAGTACTTGTTCACTTCGTTTTGTCAGATAGTTGTAAAATGTCCACCACAGTGTATCTGTTATATATATTGAATTTCCCAAATCAGATGTGATAGACATTCTAACTGGATCACCATGATTTTTGATACTGTTCCATAAAAGCTAACTATTAATTGTTTTATAATTTCTAGCCTAAGAATAGACTAAGACAGAAAAATGTGAAACTAAAAAAAAAACCGTCTTGTGTACTTAGTCTTCAGATCCTGACCTGAGACGATCCTTAGATAAGCAACCTACTGATGGTGGAGGAGGCATTTATCAGTATGATAACTATGAAGAAGTTGCTATGGATACAGATAGTGAAAACAATTCTCCAGGTATGAGCTAGAACTTTAAACATTTGCGTATTCACAATCACTAAATAGAAAATGGTCACAAGGCTACCTAGAACCTTGAAGGAAATGTGTAGTGAAAGTGAGATTTGCTGGTGGGTTGTACAACCAGGCATCATTTGGTGTTACAGATACTTCAAGAGCAAACCTCAAATGTGTCAATGTTAACCTTTATTTACAGGTATTTCTTTCTAGATAGCATTTTAATAAAAAGGCAGTGTTGTATGATTATTTGTTGGATCTAAAAAGTGTAGATTGTGGGAAAGATGAGAACACTGCTTTAAAAACAAACCTTTGACCTCTTAAGGATCTTTATATCTAAGACAATCTTTGCTTTAGTTAAAAAAAGGGATCTTTCTTGTGTTTGGGCTTCCTTCTGCCTTCCAGTGATGATGCTTTGCAGGAATATGGAGACGGGAAGTGGTACTAGTGGCGTCTCAGGACAGCTGGTTAGAACTGTTTGGGCTGTACCTCAGTTAGATTGTGCACTTCAGGATCTGACTCTCCTTGAGGGCTAGAGACTTGCTTTGGTTGATATTCAGGGATGATTGGCTGTGAGAGCAAACTAGAAACCCACTTTAATGTGTCTAGAGAGAAGACAGAATCTGTATGACTTGGGTAATATTTTAGCAAAAGTGCTCGTTTTCAGGTTATTATATTTGGGCTCATATTTAATAATCTTATATTTTGATTTCATAATTTAATTCTTTTTGGTCAATCTAATTTTCTTATTTTCAGGTTCTTGGAGAGGATTCATTGTAGTTCCCAAGTATTGACGATATTATTATTACTCTTTCTAGAAAATAACTTCATGGTCTACCCTTTTAAAAGCATTTTGTAAAAAAATTATTATGCAGAGAATGGATTCTTCAGTCAGCTTTGTAAATTTTAACTTTTTACCATATTCACTACAGATATTTACATTTTTAAGAAGTAAAATCCTTAAATAAAGGCCAGTGTGTAATAAATAATATCGCTTGGGCCACAAGTCAGCCCCTTATAAGGCATATGGTTAATATCCATATTGACGTGAGAGACAACTGGGACAAAGAGGAAACATTAATTTTCCTTAAGGCTATATGGTTACTAGGTTACAAGGGTAGTCTTTGAATCTGCTATATTTCACTTAAGAAACCACTGAAGGTAAAATGCATGATTATTTTTATCTGCTACAAAGGAAGAAGAAATGCTAACAATTTAACTGAGATTCATCAATAACTATTTCAGAATTATTAAAATGGGAAAAATGTACACTTTAATGATTAAATACAGTAGGTAATTCTTTTCATTCTTAGTCCTGTTTGCTTTCTATCCAATTAAAATAGTCCATTTGTTCACTTTTCTTTGCTCAGTATGAAGGGAAGAATGGGGTCACCACATCACTGTTTTCTTATGGTTGGGACATGTATGCAGATTCAGGGGAATTTTTTCTTTTATTAGTTCTTAAAAAGTATGTTTGTTTAAAAATGTATCTTTCTTGCCTTTCCTGCTCTATTCCCTGTTGCCACCATCAGGTGAAAAGTAGAACAAAGCAGAGAGTTTTGAGGGACTAAGTGTCAGTTTAAGAGGATGGCTGACTATATGATGATATAGTTTTAAGTAAGTGGAGGTGGTCTCATGGAGGTTAAAGATTTTACTGCAGATTACTAAAACTCACTTGGACTCTATCTTGATGCAGTTGTATTTCTTCAAACATCATAAATTTATTTCTGTTGAAGTATTTCTGTTATTAAATTCTTACATTTTTTTTTTTTTTAATAGCTCCTTCACCGGTGCAACCACCATTCTTCTCTGAATGTTCACTGGGGTATTTTTCTCCAGCACCATCTATTTCTTTGCCTCCGCCACCTCAGGTTTCTGTAAGTGAGAATTGATATAATTTCTAAGAAAATTTTGTTGATTTGTGTCTATTCTAATTTGTTTTGAGAAGCTGGCATGTAATTAATTAATGGTTAGATTTGAAGAGAGTGTAAAAAAATCATAATTGCTTACCAGAATTAATAGCTGTGAAATCTGTGGAATAAACAATTGATTATTTATTAACAGAATATACATTTGGTAGATTTTTTTCATAGCTAATTTTTAATCTCATGTTGACTTTCAGTACTTAGCATGTTTCCTTCTTTCTTCTCTTTGTGCCTCAGAAAAATTTCCAAAGCAGGATTAGATTATCTACTGTTCTGAATTTTTTTAGGAGGGAATTAGGATTTAAGTGCATTAAGGGTCTTCTAGAAATTTTTTCATTTCTCTTCTTTTGACATATACAGTTATTTTTAATTTGAAAATCCAGTAAAATAAAAGCATTGTCTATGCAAGTAAATTTCTTTTTTGAAGAGCTCCCAGTCCCTATTAAAAAAAGAAGAAAAAAAAGAAAAAAATAAAAGGAAATGGAGGAATCACAAAGTAAAAGTTCTGAAGTTATTTCTAGATTGAAAGAACCTAGAGACCAAACTGACCTCTCTCAGGAGGTTCGTGGGAACCTTGCCATTTCACAGTTCCTGGGTAGACATCTGGTGTCTTCCTAGGAAATTTAAGATGAGGGAATATTAGAGCAGAGAGTGAGACAGAAATGTTTTTTCTTTCTTTCCTGAACTGTTTTAAATGCCAAGAGAAACACTGGAAAGCCTTTAGAGCAAAAATATATGCAAATTGAGGGATTTGGGTGAAGTTAACTATGGATAGCCTCTAAGAAGCCATTTACCAGGGTAGTGGTGACTCTTTTTGACACTTAATTCTTAAGATACTCTGAACTATTCCCAGAAGCACTTTGGTTCCTAATTTTTAATTTTTACTTAAATATCATGTGTTTCTGATTTTGCAGTATCTATTTGTTTCAGGTAGTTGTCTAGGGGGATAAACCCTGTAAAATTTGATTTCTCCGTTAGAATGCTAAATGAAGATTAGAACGGGAATGGAGAAGTTTGTATACTTACCTTGAAGTTGATAAATATTTCAAATATCATTGATTTTTATATTTTTGTAAAAATCACACTTTTTCATGGCTAAATACTGAATTTGGGTTAGTTCTGAGATTTACAGTATACTTAGTTCACGTATGGTTACAGCTAAAGTAGTAACTTGAAGTTTACCTTTTTCTAATTTAATGTTACTCTAGAGATAAACGTTTGGAATTGGTAAAATTTGCATTGTAATTATTGTTTTTTCTTTTTTAAACAATAACTAGTCTATACCACCTTTGAGCCAGCCTTATGTGGAAGGCTTGTGTGTTTCTCTTGAACCTCTACCTCCTCTGCCACCTTTACCACCTCTTCCACCTGAAGATCCAGAACAGCCTCCAAAACCACCCTTTGCAGATGAGGAAGAGGAGGAAGAAATGCTGCTTCGAGAAGAGCTACTTAAATCTCTAGCGAATAAAAGAGCTTTCAAGCCAGAGGTAATTTAGGTACCTGAACCTCTAGGTGGTGCTCTTGAGCTTAGTTTTAGGTAGCCCTCTTCTCTGCTAATCTGGGATTCATTGGTCTTTTCAGTTAAGTAGGGATAAGTCTAATACTAATTTGCTCAAGACTAAAAGGTGACAGAAATTTCTTTTCATTTAAAAATGCTTAAATCTGTCTCTTCTTTATTTAGGAAACATCCAGTAATAGTGACCCACCTTCACCTCCAGTTCTGAACAGTTCACAGTCTGTGCCAAGAAGCAATCTGTCAATAGTCAGTATTAACACAGTATCTCAGCCTAGGATACAGAACCCAAAGTTTCACAGAGGACCTCGTCTTCCACGAACTGTGATCTCGGTAAAAACAAACAAAATAACTAGTCCTACTCTTATACAAACAGCCTGTGAGAAGCTTTGTATGCAGTTTTGCTGTCTTATTCCTCACCTCATAGTTTATTTAATACAAACATACTTATTATTTGTTATGTATTAATAGTGAAATGGGAGCTTCCTCACTTGAAAATGGGTAGTTTATGATAATGTTTTTGGAGAAGCATTATTTTCATCAGAGTGGTATTCTTCCCTCTGCCATTTCCTCTATTTTTGTTCTATATAAGTTGATCCATTCAGATTTTCTGTCTATTCTAGAGCCAATTTTAGCAAATTATATATTTTTAATTTTTCCCATCTTTGTTTATGCTTTGCTCATATTTTTCCAACTAGTGACTATTCTGTAATGGAAAAATTTATGATGTTTATTGATATTTATTAAGGAGATTAAAATGACAATTTCTTTCTACCTTGTTTTCTAATGGCTTCAAAGTAAAGTAAATGAAGGAAACCCAAGATGAAATCTTGCCTCTGTTAGGTAAACCACCTTGGGCACTTATCCTCTATAGATGACCACAAAAGCCAAAAAGTTTTGTTAATAGTTATGTAGAATTATTAATTTTTTCTTTGATTTTTAAGAAGTTAATTTAGATAGCCTTATGGCTCTTCATAGAAAGTTAGAGAAAATAAAACTTAATGATGAAGAAGATGATATAGTAGTGTCCAGAAAGACTGAGAATATAGAATATTTTAGATTTTTGGTATATAACCAGTATTAGTGGAGTTGGGAAAATCAATTAATGCAATATAAACAGAAGGAACCATAGACTAGCTACTTGGAACCCATTGTTTTTATGGATTAAAATTCAAAGAGTTTAAGTGACTTGTCCAAGACCATGTTAAGTGACTTGTCCAAGGTAATTGTGGTAGTATCAAGAAGAGGATAGAGATACTTTCATCATCAAGAATAACAAATACACTGTCTTTGCAGCTTCCAAAACATAAATCAGTGGTTGTAACACTAAATGATTCAGATGATAGTGAATCTGATGGAGAGGCGTCAAAGTCAACCAATAGTGTTTTTGGTGGATTGGAGTCCATGATTAAAGAAGCAAGACGAACTGCTGAGGTAAGCTTAGCAATGAAAGATGAAAAGAAAAGTGATTTGTTGATAGTCATTAAAGTTCATTTTTTCCCCCTGAAAATTATACACCAGAGTTTTAGATTTTTTAAAGTAGTTTGTATTATTAGGACTTTGTATAATGAAGTGTATATAAATTTAGATAGATATAACTATTAAAAATCCCCTTTTTTTGTTTCCAGTTGACTAACTCCCTTCTTCAAAATAGTAAACCTGTGTAGATAATTGTCCTCTGCACTAAGGAAATTTATTGTTTTGGAATTACATTGTCAGAAAATAGTTTTTTTATTTAAGTGTATGATCTAAGTATAACTTTTATCCCTATTCCTAATTGCAGCTGTTGTTTAGATATGGTTTAGTTCAGTTATTTTCAAACTGTAGGTCTTAACCACTTAGTGGATTTGTACAATTAATTAATTTGGTGGTTTAATGACCAGCATCATTTTTGTTTAAAAAGTTATAGAAAATAATGATGAAGAAACTCATTTATTTCTAAAAGTATATAAATGTGCAAGGGTAATAGAAAACATGGATCTTAGTGTGGGATTATGAAAGCTGTTGATTGGTTGACTTCAAATGTTTTCTAGCAAGCTTCAAAGCCGAAAGTACCTCCAAAATCTGAAAAAGAAAATGATCCCATGCGAACACCTGAAGCTTTGCCTGAAGAAAAGAAGATTGAATATAGATTGTTAAAGGAAGAGATTGCCAAGTAAGTGGCATTTTATGTAATTAGCTTTAAAGATATGTACTTTTTCAGTGCTTACTCTGTATACAGTTTATTGGCATTGGGGAATGAAGATGGTGATTTTATCCAAGATGCAGAGTTAATGTTTTTGTAACTTGCACAGGAGGGGGAGCCAGATGATCATCTGTAGACTTGAATACAGTGAAGCACTGAGATAAAAACAGCTTAGAAAAGGGTAAAAGCTGTTAGGGAGAACTACACTATGAACTTTGAATGTCAACTTGGGTCATGCATATTGGTCATCATGGGTGTTGTTAGTATGTTAGTCACTTAGTTAATATTTTTATTTTATGAAATAGAAGCATCTTTAAAGAAAAACAATTTCAGTCTGTTCTTTGATATAGTTTATCAGCTTTTATTGGTTATTTCAGTCGTGAGAAACAGCGTTTGATTAAATCAGATCAGCTGAAGACAAGCCCATCATCCCCAGCAAACTCTGATACGGAGATTGATGGGATTGGCAGGATAGCAATGGTTACTAAGCAGGTCACAGATGCAGAAGCAAAACTTAAAAAACATAGGTGAGTCTTATCATCCAATTAAATACTGCATGTATCTAAATGTTCCTGCATTAGAGGGATGTATTTTTCTGGTGTGTGTCAGTAATAATAAGTACACTGTATAATTGCTAGTTTCTTTTACTTAGAGTTATAGAAGGCTGTCATTTTGTTGAATTGTACATTTACATAAAGTAATAGTATTTCTGTTTAAATAAGAATATCAGGGATTCAAAGGAGAGTTTTCCCCTTCAGATTTATCTGTGGCTTATTCATTGCGAAAAGCATTTATGAAACTCCTCATTTTGAAATTTTCTTTAAAACCTCTGGCATGTTTTTTGAAATACCTTTATTGGAAGCACATTTTTACTGTAAAAGATGGACCTGATAGTTGGAAATAGTCATTACTCAGTCTCCTCAGTAAGACATGATCAAATACGGTGTTATTATAAAAATTGATGTGCAGTAATGGTGAGATGTATCTGATATTAGAGCTCTGAAAAATATTCTTTATAGATAAAATATTATGGTGACCGTAAATCTCCAAAATTATCAATGAGAAATGGTATTGTATGTGTTTTAAAAGAGTTTAAATTCATTTAGATTCTATTTCTTTAGTAACTTTTGTAAGAGATGAAAAGATTTTTAGAAAATTCTTTGTCATTGTACTCCCCATCCTCTCTATCACATATTCTCTGTCTTTATGACTCATTCTAGATGTCAGTTGTGACTGTTGAAATATGGTAACTTTCTGCAAAAGATGCTTCATTTTTTTAACCATAGTATTTAGTAGTTGAAAAGATGAAAATCTACATCCATAAATTTGTCTTTTTGTCCTGTTTTTTTTTTTTTTCTCAGTTTCAAACTTTACATCTGTTGATTAGTTAAAAATTAGACTGCCTTAAAAAAATTTAGACTTCCTTTTCCCCTTCCTTGCCTTGCTTTAGATAAAATTGAGATAGATATTATAAGTTAATTAAATGTGCTTGATGATGTTTATAAGATGTTTATTTGTGTGTATATTAGCATTATAAATGAAGCTAAACAGCAATTTTCTGTCTTAAGTCCTCATTCGTCAGAAGTCACATAGGGCCAGATTGAACATTTATTATTAATAGCTTTTCAACTGTAATTCATATTACCCAGACACATGATTTTTTTTTTTAAGATCAGGCTCATAGCTGCTTTCATAAAATGTAACAGTATCTATCTGAAAACTTACACAGTTGATGAATATGAAAATGCTTATCCACTAAAATACTCACCTGTGTATCATAAGTGTATTTTTAAAAATGAGCTACTACTATTTAAGTTTTTTATTCTTATGATGTTAGTCCACTAGTTTAGAAAAACAGTGTGAATTTTGTTATTTCCCAATTAGGATTCTCTTGATGAAAGATGAATCTGTTTTAAAGAATCTAGTACAGCAAGAAGCCAAGAAAAAAGAATCTGTTCGGAATGCTGAAACAAAAATTACAAAACTTACAGAACAGCTTCAGGCAACAGAGAAAATCCTCAGTGTCAACAGAATGTTTTTGAAGAAGCTTCAGGAACAAGTAATGTTCTTTTTTTAAATGAAAATATAGTCTCATGTTTGCTACACATTTTTTTAGGCCAAATTTTTAATAAAATCATAAACCAAAGCCATCATAATGTGTAACCTATATATTATTCTCCACTGAGACCTACTATTAGCGTATTTTAATTTTCAGTTGAATACCCTAAAGCTACTATGTTTAAGAAGATATTTCCTCTCCCGAGATTTACATTTGCAGAATTACCTTATATTTTAGATTCACAAAGTTCAACAACGTGTTACAATTAAGAAAGCTTTGACTCTGAAGTATGGAGAAGAACTTGCTCGGGCAAAGGCAGTGGCTAGTAAAGAGATAGGAAAACGTAAACTGGAACAGGATCGCCTTGGAGTAAGTTGTTTATAGAAATATTTTATTTTTGGAAATGGGAAGGTTTTAGAGATACTTTTGAGGGTAAGAGATGTTTTAAAAGTTCAAACTTCTTTCTGCATATTCAAAGAGAATAAGATTAAAGCTTTGTTTTTAAATGACATCCACATTTTTGGAAGCTTGTTTTTAAATTTATTTTCACTGGGTTTTTGTTTGTTTGTTTTTTGTACATCATAGATTAACTAGCAAAACTGTTGGACGCATTTGTGAAACTTGTATTCTCATTATTGATTTAGTTTTATAATGTTGGCATTGTATTGTAGGGATAGCATAATTATCTTACCAAAAATTGTTTATAAAATCATAGGAATATAAAATACTGGTATCATCTTTTCTTCCAGCCAAACAAAATGATGAGACTGGACAATTCTCCAATATCAAGTCCAAGAAAGCATTCAGCAGAACTAATTGCTATGGAAAAAAGACGATTACAAAAGCTTGAATATGAATATGCCCTGAAAATTCAGAAACTAAAAGAAGCCAGGGCTCTTAAAGCAAAGGAACAACAAAATATCGCTCCACTTGTGGAAGAGGAACCTGAATTTTCTTTACCTCAACCTTCACTTCATGATCTGACTCAAGATAAATTAAGTCTGGACACGGAGGAAAATGATATTGATGATGAGATTTTGTCTGGTTCAAACAGAGAACGGAGAAGATCCTTCTTAGAATCCAATTCTTTTACTAAGCCTAACCTTAAGCACACTGATACACCTAACAAAGAATGTATAACCAAACCTAAAAGTACAGTTGAAAAACCAGAACTTTTTCTAGGGTTAAAAATTGGTGAATTGCAAAAATTATATTTAAAAGCTGACAGCTTAAAACAACTGATTTTAAAAACCACCACAGGCATTACAGACAAGGTTTTGTGTGGTCAGGTAACCGAACATTTCATATTCTTCATAAAATCTATAGAATTCACCGTAGCCCTGTTTGCCTTATGAAGGTATTATTTTCTCTTCCAGGAGATTTCGGTGGATGTGGATTTTGTGACAGCACAGAGTAAAGCAGCAGAAGTGAAGCCATGTCCATTTAGACCCTACCATAGTCCCCTTCTAGTTTTTAAGTCTTACAGGTATAGAAGAAAGATTCAATAAGCTTGAGTTTCAGGATTGCTTCTTGTTCTTAATGATATCTCATCCTTGAATGTTTGATGACGATGAAAAAAACTGAATCATGGCCACTAAAGAGTGGACTTATTCTTTCAGGGAATATAGAAATTACGTGTCTTGTTGTCAGACTTGAACCAAATAGGAAGTGATTGGTCTAACTCACTCCTGGGCTTATTAATTCTTACCAGATCCTAATTTCTGGCTACTTGTGGAACTGTGAAAAATTCTGGAAGATTTTATGAAAATAACTGGCATCTTAGAGAATTTTTAATTTTTATTTTTTTAGTTTTACTGTTACTCTAAGGAATGCATTGGCCAGCTTTCATAAATTGATTTGACATTTTCAGATGATTAACTTCGTGGGAGGTTTGTCTTTTTAAAAGACTTCCAGAAGCTGTTGAATTGATATGATTTAGTCATAAAATTGCAAAGCACCTATCGGGTAGTATAGACTTTTTCTGTAGTGTTTTGATTGGCTGGTGATGTGTGCAAGAAATACCAGTATTGTATAGCATTTTATCATGTGGTGAGAAAACACTACTTTTAAAATACAGGGTATTTTTGTTTTTCATTTTCTATTTCAGGTATTTTATGTCCTGGGTGTAAAAGTAACTTGTCCCCATCACTCAATATTCTAGTTGTTTTCTAGAGTTAATTTTCATATTAAGGAAGTAGATAAATAGTAAGCTCAAAGTGTAGAAACTTGGATTGAGGAAGAGAAAAATTAAAAAGAATTTTTCTAAGGAATGTTTATTGAGCATCATAATGTGCCTGTCTGCCTTTCTTCTCCTTAGATTTAGTCCATACTATCGAACCAAGGAAAAACTTCCCCTAAGCTCAGTATCATATAGTAATATGATCGAACCGGATCAGTGTTTCTGCCGTTTTGATTTAACAGGAACGTGTAATGATGATGACTGTCAATGGTAAGTAGTTCTTATTTGTGAACATTTTATAATTTAAAAGACTGTCTTGGTTATTTAGCTCCAAGATATATATATATATATGATTATCTTTTCTTGTTATTTTATTTTAGGCAGCATACACAAGACTATACACTTAGCCGAAAACAGCTATTCCAGGACATTCTGTCATATAATCTGTCTTTGATTGGTTGCTCAGAGACAAGCACCGATGAAGAAATTGCTGCTGCAGCAGGTTTTTAAAGACCTCTTGTTTCCCAAGTGACAGTTTGAATTTAGGCAGTTTAAAACTGTTATATTCCATTGTTGTTGACATCTTCAAATAGCTGTAAGAATTCAGTGCATTCATCTATGACACTTTATCTAGGTCTGCTTTGTTTAGTACAGTAGTCACTAGCCATATGTTGGTCTTTAAATTTAAGTTAGTTAAAATGAAAATTTACTTCCTCTGTCGCACTAGCCACATTTCAAATGCTCGGTAGCCGCTGTTGAGCTTGGTGGTGGTAAGTGCTTACCAGTAGGACTGTGCAGATAAGACATTTCCATTACTGTGGAAAGTTCTTTTGACGGAGCTCTTCTAAATGTTTCAGTTTATTTAGAAGAATATGTTAACATAGTTGTATAGAAATTTTACCAGTGATTTAAAAATAGGCCCTGTTTTTATTTATTACTGTTTTCAAAAATAGAGGAGGGTGGTAGAAGTTGAGATGACTGTAGTTTCAAATTCTACAGTGGAATAAAAAAGGACTTTTTACACTTTGACACTGTAGAAAGCGTAGATTACTGTCAGATATTGTGATTAAATACTGTTAAGCTTTTCCCCAGATTTAGTGCCTTAAACCATAAGTGTTTTGGAAGTAAGGGACTTGGTGTTTATTAAATTCAGTTTTATCACAACCTAGAATGATTACAGTGTCACTGAATCTATTTAATCAGTGCCAATCTGAGACTTTAATCTTCACTTACTTGTTTAGTATCTTTCAGGAAATACTTTTTTTTTTTAAAGCCCAAATTGGGTACATGAAATGGTAGGATTCACTGCAGAAGTTAAGATAATGTAGGCCTTGTCCTTTAGAAGACCATAGATGTTTTTGACTAGTATCATTTACTTACCTTTAATTCTTAAGCTATTCTCTTCATACTCTTTAATTAGCCTCATGTCTGTAAACCCTGTTTTTTATGACAATAGCATTTTTCTAATTCCAGAGAAATATGTTGAGAAACTTTTTGGAGTAAACAAAGATCGAATGTCAATGGACCAGATGGCTGTTCTCCTTGTTAGCAATATCAATGAAAGTAAAGGCCACAGTGAGTATATATATGTCTGTCTCTCATTCAAAAGGACCTTATAGTTTAGGAGAGCACATTTTTTGGCATTATGTCCTCAGTGTGTTAAAAAAAAAGTAATTTCTGAGTAACACAATAGACTAAATTTAGCTCTTTTTTCAGTATTGTTTGGGTAGCCTTCAAAACTATGAAAGACTAGTTCTGTTAACTAACAGTCTTCTCCTATCTACTTTAGCACCTCCATTTACAACCTACAAAGATAAAAGAAAGTGGAAGCCAAAGTTCTGGAGAAAACCTATTTCAGAGAATAATTTCAGTAGTGATGAGGAACAATCTACAGGACCAATTAAGTATGGTGAGAAGTAATTTAAGATCCCACATCATTACATTGTGGTGCTCCATCTTTGTCTAACACTTTACTAATCTCTTAGTGTAGTCTGCTAGCTCTTAAAAATTATCTCATTTTTTTTTTTAAATAGTAATGCCACTTGGCATTTTGAGGCAATTAGTCTTCCTTATGCTAGACTGCTCGTTATACTGCAGGACGTTTTGTATTCATGGCCCTTGTCTAGTAAACGTAAGGATCACTCTTTAGTAAATGTGACAGCTTTGGATACTGCTAAGCCTGCTTGAGTGAGGAGAGGGGAGCAGTGTGGCTGCCTGGCCTGTGTCCTTCATGAGCGCAGGCGTTCTGTTTTATCTCATCTCGGAGTCTGTGTTTTCTGACGTGCAGTAGCCTCACAGAATGAAGGGACAAATGAATGAACAAAGTAGTATCTGAATGAGTGACTTACTGTCGAGCATATCTTGCACTGTAATCTTAAATTCACATATTTTGTTTACTATTTGTGGATTAGCAGATATGCTCTCGTGCTTATTTACATTAATGTAACACTTTTTCACTAATTTCAATATATTGGAATAAATCATCTTCAATTACAATTTTCTTTTACAATTTAATGAATGTGAATTGTCAGATGATGTCACCCTTAGAGTAGGGAGGTCATTTTTCACTCTTAGAAGTGTCCTAGTTTGGACAATAAACTGTATGATCACTCTACCTGAAAGCTATGAGCTTTAGATTTTTAGATTATTTTAAAGATGAGGCCAATTGATTTTTTTCTCGAGTCTGTGGATTAGAGAAATTAGAAGCTAATAATACTTGTCCTTATAGCCTTCCAGCCGGAGAACCGAATAAATGTTCCAGCTTTGGATACAGTTGTCACTCCAGATGATGTCAGATACTTTACAAATGAGACTGATGACATTGCTAATTTAGAAGCAAGTGTGCTGGAAAATCCTTCTCATGTACAACTTTGGCTCAAGCTTGCATACAAGTACTTGAATCAAAATGAGGGGTAGGTCCCCTTCTGATCTTTGTGTAAACTGTTGCACATTTATATTTTTATGTTTAAAGTTTATTTCATCTCTGATAATCAGGTTTCCTTCCTAGTATCAGTGGATCTCTGTGTTTTGACAAAGGCGAAAGCACTTTATTGGTTAAGAGCTATTAGAAAAATTTAAGATTAGCTCTTGAGTTATGTGCATGATTAGTGTATAGTTAATAAATTAGCTACAGTTTTTAACTTTAGTAGACTCTTACTTCAAAGTAGTATTAGTTAAAATGGTAAATTCTGAGTGGTCTAAGAATTAATTATAGGGCTTTTTAGTAAGTCAAGTAATCGTAATCTCTTAATAAAATTATGGTAAAATCACAGTGGAACAGATTAAATTTTATGTCAATTTTCATTTGGAGATTTAAAGCTTATCTAAGAACTTCTAAATTCTAGTGAATTGACTTTTTTCTGTGTGGTATTATATATGTTCAAATAAGATAAATAGTGATTTATCTCAAAAGTGACAGCTCCTATAACATAAGTGCATTTTCTAACTCCTGCTTGTTGATAGGATTGCCGAGAATAATCTTTTATTACCAGGAGTAATCTTTTGTTACTATAGTTTTAGAATTTTAATAGTTCACTTTTTGGTTTTTTTTTTTAAACAGCCTACTCTATCTTAAAACTTGGAATAAAAACATTTTTAAGGTAGCGCTACAGAATGCTAATACATCACACATACCTGAACATGGGGCTTGTTTAACTTGACTTGTGTGTCATTTTCATGTTAATGGGATAAGTTACAGTGTTTTCTTTTCTGACTCATTGACTGAGTGAAGGCCAACAAAACTGTACATAATTTTATGAATAGGATCATGAGAGACAATTATCTTCTCCAAGAGATAGCAAGACCTTGACTGCTGAAAAGAACTATTATATTGAAAGCTTTGATTATTTTGTGCTGGCAGTAGCTGGCCTTGAGGGGGAATTGTTTAACTTTTCCCATTCCCAGACCAGTGCACATCATAAAAGGTATTGCTGAATATGGACATAAAGCACATTTGAAGTTTGATAATCTAGTGGTTTTATAACACTGTGTTTTTGTCTGGTAAATGCTCCTTGAACATCCACTTTAAAAGGAATTGTTGGGCCTGTGGGAAGGCAGGACCTTTTTGGGACAGATGTGATTTAAAATCCTGATCTACCTCCCTTTGTCATAGGTTATTCTAGCCTTATGGTAAGTTCTAATAGAAAATGGAATTAAAAAGTTGACTTATTAGACTAGACTGATTTAAAAGTATTTTCAAGCGTTAAAGGAAAAAAAAAGATGCTCCTGCTTTTTCTTTTAAACATGTAGGCTGTGTTCAGAGTCTCTGGATTCTGCTTTAAATGTTCTGGCTCGAGCTTTGGAAAACAACAAAGACAATCCAGAAATTTGGTGCCATTACCTCAGATTGTTCTCAAAAAGAGGAACCAAGGAAGAGGTGCAGGAAATGTGTGAAACAGCTGTTGAATATGCTCCTGATTATCAAAGTTTTTGGACAGTGAGTAGAAAAGATAAAGTCGTGTGTGTGAGACATACCATAATTCTTTAGGTCATCTTAAATATTGCTATGTAGCTTAATAGATCGTATGTTTTATCTGCATCAGATATAATAATAGCCTTACTCTCGCTGTCTAGTAGCCTCTTCTCTAAATCAGAAAATATTTAGTGAAGAGGTGATTTGTTGTTGTTGTTGTTCACTTTATTGGTAATGAAAAAATATAAACATTTAAAAACATTTTACACTTTCCTATTAAGTAGTTTTAGTTTGGGCAAAGTGAAGTAAATTTTTTGCAAAGCACCTGAAAATAATTAAAAATTTTTTTTGTATATTTGTATGACATTTTTATGGAAGCCATGAAACATTTTGATCTTTTATTATCTGTCCTCATAATTTACGGAAATAATCTTAATCTGTAAATCATACTAATATTGAACCTTGCCAAGTTAAAAAGATTTGGTGAAAAAAATGGGTTTTTCCTCATTCTTACTGTCAGATCTATTATTTACTTGCTAACTGAAATTTAGAACAAAGAGATTTGAATAACATGATATCCCTTAATAAATGAACTTACCACTCTCACTCTCACTCTCCTAACTCAGTTATTGAATAGATTTGGACAGTG
The DNA here is from genome assembly GCF_036321535.1 of Camelus dromedarius. Lineage (NCBI taxonomy): Eukaryota > Metazoa > Chordata > Mammalia > Artiodactyla > Camelidae > Camelus > Camelus dromedarius. The sequence continues at coordinate 14,227,657 of NC_087446.1, read as the reverse complement.
GAAGGTGCTTGATTTTTTTTAACCCGGAGCCTTGTACCAAAGTTAATGCTATTGATCACCACATGTTATAGGGTGAAATGTTTTTCTTTAAAGTTGTTTGGACTTCAAAGGACCTCTTAATTTCTTGATTAAGTCTTTTTATTATTTTGCCACATATTTCTTCCATGCATACTATCTCAATATTTATATACAGTCACACACCTGAGCAATGCCAATTGTGTGTGATCATAAATGCGAGCTTTTAGCAATCCATCATGGTCTTGCTGCCGTTTACCCATTGATTAAAGGAGAGGAGAGGTGAAGTTGCTTCAGTGATAATTCTGAGTGTGTATCTGTATTGTTTTAGTTTTCATCCAATTCCACTTTCCAACTTGTAGAAGGGGAAATCTAGGTATAGCACTGGAAGATGAGTTCATACGTATTTGTAATTATCCTTTTTACAGGAGTTGAATTTTTACTGTGAGACAGTTTCTTAATGAAATGTGAGAAATCTGTAGTTGTAGTTTATTCTTATGAAGCAGAAATGATCACAGGAAATCCCTTTGGTCAGTTTCTGCACCTAGAAAGCACCTTTGAAGAAAAGGATTACGTATGTGAGAGGATGGTGGAGTTCCTGATGGGAGCAGCCAAGCAGGAAACATCGGATATTCTGTCCTTTCAGCTTTTAGAGGCTCTTCTGTTTAGAGTTCAGCTACACATATTTACTGGAAGATGCCAAAGTGCACTTGCAATTTTACAGGTAAACGTTTATTACGGCTTTAAGTTACATTTTGTAGAGAATTTTTTAAAGGTTTAAAACAGTAGAGGTAGCATTGTTTAATGATAAGTACACAGGCTTTAGATTTGAATCTTTTTCTCCTACTTACTAGTAAATTGTGTGAATTAGGGGAAGTTTATGACTGTTTACTTCTTTGCTTAGTGGGAATATTCTTTTTTAGAGTGTTGATAAGGCTTAAATGAAAATGGTATATGTAGAATACCCACCAGAATAAATGTCAGTATTTAAACCATAAGGGGAAAAATTAGTCCATAGTAAAAATTTTCTGTATGGATTTGGTGGGTTCTTCTTGTGTGTGTAGGGGTGTGTGTGTGTGTTTAACTGTTTTTATCATACTAGATTTTGAATATCAAGACACTTAAAATGTACAAGTAAATAATTTTTTCGTTAATTATGTCATAAACTTTAGCATAGTAAAAATTATGTTAATCTTGTATTGATATCTCTAAAGAGTTTTTTTCGTTAAAAAATTTGTGACTATCAAAATTTTGACTTAGGTGTTTAAGAACCATGCCAAAGAAATAAAACAATTTTAATCTTCTTTGCCTTTACAGTTGAATCTTATTAGGAATATTTTTAAAAACACCTTCAGATTATTTTTCCATTTTACCTAGAATGCATTGAAATTGGCTAATGATGGAATAGTAGCTGAATACCTTAAAACAAGTGATCGATGTTTGGCATGGCTGGCCTACATACATCTTGTTGAATTCAACGTTCTCCCTTCAAAATTTTATGATCCATCTAATGCCAATCCTTCAAGAATTGTTAACATAGAACCATTTGTAATGCCATGGCAAGCAGTTCAAGATGTAAAGACTAATCCTGACATGTTGTTAGCGGTTTTTGAAGGTAAGGATAAGTGTTTCTGAATTATTTAGAACACCAACTTGTCCCTTATTATGATTCTTTATAATTAAGTGAAACAAATTTATCTATTAGAGTTGTAGTTTTCACACTTTATTATATAAGTGCTTAAAAGGTTGAGGGTTGAGTCAGGTAAGATGGGCATTGGCATCTGTGAAAGCCAGGAACTGCACTACATGACATAATTAGTTTTTCTGCTTGTGGCAGAGGATATCAGCTGAATACGTACATAATATGGCTTGTATAGATTCAATGACTTGATTGAATCATAGAACCAGGTACATTTTGTGAAGCAGTCTATGAAGGGGAAAGTTAAAAGACTGCATCTTATTGTTTCAAGTAATTAATATTTTCTCCATCAGTCAGTGAGTTCGATCGCTGCTACATACTGAGGTATCTGCTATGGAATAAGGTCTAAAGCCTTTTCCATTCTATTATACTTAGTAAGTATATAACCCACTCAGAAGGTAAAGTCTATACATCTGATACAACTATTAAATGTATAAGGCCATATAACTGTGTATTAGTATATAGTCTAAATTCTGTACTTAGAGGAGAGATCTGTGGTTCAGAGAATTACATGGTACAGGCCGTAAATCTGAAGGGAAGAAATTATTGTAGGTCGGGGCATGATCAGGGACGTATTCTTAGAAAAATTAGGACTTGGAGCTGGACCTTGAAGCTTGACTATGATGTGACCAACAAGGTGGGGCTCCTCAAAGATGGGACTCTTGTCTTATTTCTTTCTCTCTCAAGGGCCTGTAATGTCTGGCATTGTACTGAGTGCTTAGTAAATGTTTATTGAATGAACCAGAGGAGAAAGGAAGGAAACGAAGGCCATTCCTGTTAGAGGAGCTAAGTAAACAGAAACAACAGGGGTTGGTGCAGTGGATTTGAATGGAGATTAGAAGAAGGGAGAGTCCTTATCAAAGTGAGACTTTTGTGCTGGATAATAGTAGGAATTAAGCTTGATAAGTGGAATGATAACAGATTTTCAGGAACTTTGGAATGTAGTAGACTTGGTGGCAGTAGAGTTTCTTTAAGGAAGAAAGGAAGAAAGGAAGAAGGGAAGAGAAGGGAGGGAGGGAGGAAGGAAGGAAGGAGGGAAGGAAGAAAGTGTTGGAGAGAAATGATACCAAGGGTAAGAAAATCAACCAGAAACTGATGGCCGTAACTGAGGCACACAAAAAAAGAAACCCAGAAAAGAATGTATGCGTTGGAGACATTTTAGTTACCACATAGAGATAGGGGACAGATCAGGTGTCAGGGAAGAAGAGAAGAAATAGTCAAAGATGATTTCAGGGTTTTGAGATTGGGAAAAGGAAAGTGTATTAATAGAAAGTTGGTGAATTAAGAGACTGATTTTGGTAGTAGGAGTGGTATTTGTGAATGATAATTGGTCACCCAAGTGGAAATGCTTGTTGGCAGAAGGAAATAAGGAAGTATAAATGGACAATTATAGATAGAGAAATGTAGTTGAAAATTATCAACACAGAAATTATGTTACATAGTGCTTTAGAGTTTTTTATGTGCTCTTGCAGTAAGTTATTCAATAGTTGAAGCTATGAGATTTCCTTTGAGGAAATAGAGATTTCAAAGTATAGCAGAAAGAGGAAAAAGAGAAAACTGAGACAGTGAATGAGACCAAGAGAAAATATAAATAGTCACTTGGAAGCAGAGGCAAGAAGAAATTAAAAAGAAGAGGAAGAACATTATCAAATGCTAATCAGATAAAATGAATGTAGAGATAGTGTTTGTTTAGGTAGGATCCATATAAGTGAACTTCGGAAGTGCTCTTTCAGAATGACATTCACTTTTAAACTCAGCAAATCTGGGAAGTCGTACCATGACTGGGCAAGGAGGAAATGGTGAGAGTTGTACAGAGGGAAACACTGGAGGACCGTTCTCTAAGAAGCAGCAAGACCAAGTAAAGGACTCTTTACAAAGGGATAAGTGTTTTAAAGAAGTAAGGAAAAGACCTAGTTTAGGGGGAGACATTTAAATGGCTATAGATTAAATGCAGGATACTTGTTTAGGTGTGAGAGCTTATATTGGATATTTTATTCTTAACAGGAAGATGAGGGTAAGAGATTACATTTTTTTATGAGTTTGGAGATATCTGAAATGCCTTCTTATGTGTGAAAGCCGAGAGTTTAGTAAAGGTGAATAAGTGATGGTCAAACAAAAGAATAGGCTGTCTGAGAGTTTACACAGTCAAATAATTCATTCAGTGTTTGATTCATGTTACTGCAATGTTTTTGGATAGATGCGGTGAAAGCTTGCACAGATGAGAGCCTTGCTGTTGAGGAAAGAGTAGAGGTCTGTGTTCCACTTTACACAAACATGATTGCTTTGCACCAGCTTCTCAAGAGGTAAAACTTAACTGACAAGCAGTTAACCTTGTATTAAAAATGGATTCTTTCATGTGTTTAGATGTGTGTTTTTCTTGTGAAGGTATGAGGCTGCAGTGGAGCTGTGTAAATGTTTATTGGAATCATGTCCCATGAACTGCCAGTTGTTGGAATCACTTGTTGCTTTATACTTGAAAACACATCAGCACGACAAAGCCAGGACAGTGTGGCTTACTGCATTTGAAAGAAATCCTCAGAACGCAGAGGTTTTTTATCATATGTGCAAATTCTTCATCTTGCAGGTAAAAAAAAAAAAAAGACTCAGAATTCTTAAATATGGTATTTTTATGTTTCACATTTTCTTACTCATTTTTTAAGATGTTTCAGGCGTCATCCTCTCCAGGATGCTTTTCCTGATCCTAACCGTTAGGTATTTCTCCCTGCCTTAATACCCCGTGGATAGTTCTTTACCACTGTACTTAATCACATCACCTTGTAATTTTGTTTATAGTTGCTTTCTATACTTTGCTGAGAACTCCAAGGATAAGGACCATGTCTTATTCCAGTTTAGAGTCTCCCACCCCCAACACCTAGCATAATGCCAAACATGTAACAGGGCTTAATAGATAAATGGTGAAAATGGTGAGTGAAACTTGAGCCCGTGGTATACCGAGTGTTAAACCGTTTGATGGTTTGTTCAGTTTAATTTGGAGATCAGAATACGGAAGTCATCTCTACCCATACTTCCTCAAAAACCTAATATAATCAGTGATTTTTTTTGGTGGAGGAGTTGGGGCGGAGGGGAGAGGAAGGTTTCTGCCCTTGAAAGCCTAATGTATATTCTTCCTTCTCTTTTTAAAATAGGATCAAGGAGATAATCTTCTTCCATTTTTGCGGAAATTTATTGCATCCTTCTTTAAACCTGGGTTTGAGAAGTACAGTAACTTGGATCTGTTTCGGTAAGTTTGTAGAACTCTTGATTTGTAGAAGAATGAGAAACAGCATAGCTCAGTGGAAAGATCACCAGTTTTTTGGTGTATGACATTTTAGGCTGATTTTTTTTTTTTTTAAGTTAACTTGAACATGCTCTTGCAAAACTGTTACAAGGGCAGTAGAATTTATTAAAAATGGACACAAAATGTAAGATGCTTTATAGTCTTTGGATTAAGGCCACTAATGAAGGAAGTTACATATTAACGCCATAGTAGTTCATTCTGCTTTTAATGTATTGTCATTGTCGATTGTAACACTTAATACTGTAGCAACAAATTATCATGACAGTCTCAGTGATTTTTGATACAATGAGTTTTAATTTATTGGATTGGTGATCTAAAGTAGATGTAAATAATTTGCCCTTTAAAAAAAAATTCTAAAGAGAATTGCTTTAACTTCTGAAATGTTGTTGAGTAGCTGCTTTAGAAGATTCTTTTCTCGACCATTGCTTTCTCAGTAACACAGAGCCTTGTGTTTATTGCCTTTATTTGCTTCCTTGTGAGTTCTTGTTCTAACAACAATAAGAGGCCACAGCAGGTCATAAAGAATAGTTTTTTGGGAGGCTTTTTAAAGTTCTCTTCCTTCTTCCTCCTCATCTCTCTATAGGAATCAGCAAACTTTTTTCCTTGAGGGCCAGGTAGTAAATATTTTGGGCTTGCAAGCCATATGGCCTGTCACTACTGGTTAACTGTGTTCCTGTAGCAGGAAGGCAGCCATAGACAGTATGTAAATGAGTGGGCTCGGCTGTGTTCCAATAAAAGTTTATTTATGAAAATAAGTGTAGTTTGCTGATCATAAGTAAAACAGCATCAAAAGGAAAATATTTATCATGGCATAGTTGTATTATTTTATGTTAGGAACAACTGAGAGGAGGAAGGGGTAAGCTGAATATCTCCTAAAAATATTCTTGTGGAAAATACTGATAAGTGAAGATAAAATCTTGGATTTATACAGCAAATCTAATGCTTGTGTATATTTTTCCTTGGAGCTCTCTCTGTGTATCCCACCCCACACCCCCACCCCATATAGCAGTGTTGTATAAAAACCTATTTTAAAAAATAACCCACATTTTGTTAAGTCTGTGGTCTATCCACTCAGGAATATTTTGTGAACATGGCAGTTTTATTTGCGATTTGGCAAAAAAGTTTGGGGTCACTATTCTTTCCTAGTCTTGAGTCTTTACAGCTGTTCTCTTATGGTAGCCAGTTTACTGACATAGTGATTTTAATACTCTTTCTGAAATTCTTTCTGCTCTGCTAAGTCTAGATTAATATCTTACAATTAATTACAAAAGAATAATTTGAAATGCAAATTACCAGAAAGAATTAAACTAGTCTATAAGAAATTTAGAAGTTGTTCAGCTTCTCCATGCTGATTTTTTTCCGGTTTAAATTAGATTGCTTTAATGTCTCAAACTCAAGCAAAGGAGAAATTCAAGGCTGAACCAAACTTTTTTACGACTTGCTGGTTCTGGTCTTCCTTTGGGCAGGGAGGTAATTGTTTTAACTTAGGATGCTTAGGTTTGAGCTGTGGTCAGTGACCTGCAGACCTTCTTGATGTCAGCTTAATGCAGCGGAATAAGTATGTGTCAATAAAAACTTGAAAGTGGCCTGCCTCCTGATAATCTCATCATTGACTAAGTCATCTCCTTTTATTATTTTTTTCGTGGAAATAGTCTTAATTCATAACCAAGAATTATGAGAAATAGATATCCTGTTCTTAGTTTATTTAGAAAATTTGAAGTTCTTATTTACAGAGTGTGCATTCCTGTTAACTTAGGAAATCCTTTTTGAATTACGTATGAAGAGAATGGTAGTAAGTGAGCGTTTTCATCATTGCCATACTTACTGGTATTGATACAAATTTTTAAAATTTATGGAAGAGCCTAAGCTTATTAATAGGAGAAAGTCAATGCTCTTAATAGGTTCAAAAAATTTTTTTTAATTTCATGAGAAGAAATTGTAAAGCAAAGTACTTAGAACTGTAATATTTAGAGTTGGATTCCATCATTTCCTATGTATGGTTTAGTATAAGTTCTATATATATGTATAATTATATATAGTATATATATAATTATATATATAAATTATATATATATGTATACATATTTATATGTAGAATTTAGTATACAGACAGAAAGAGCTAGATGGGATAATTTTAATGTGTTTCAAATCAATTTGAAGATTAGTGGATAGCCATAAAAGTTAACTTGGGGATCTCATTCACCTTACTGAAGTTAGCCTAGCCATAGTCTTAGATAGATTAAAGTTACCTCTTCTTCCTTACCTCAATTTTCAGTGGAGAGAGAGCCAGTATTCTTAGAAGTGAAGTGATTAGCTCATGGTAACGGAGCTAGGTGTGGCCAAGTCGGGGTGATAACCTGACTTCTAGCAGTTCCATTTCTCCCCTTTCTTATAGTCACTGTCCAGCCTCCCCTGCCCCTTTACAGCCTCTCCAATCCATTAAAACTTGGTCCCTTGAAATAATTCTTAAATCCAGTGCAAACAGTTAAACTAGATTGTCATTGCTGAGATCAATGTATTTCTTTAAAAACATCGTTCCTTAAGATGCAGGTAATGTTATACACAGATTCAGATATATCGGGGGGGAATCCTGAGTTAGTCAAAGTCAAATAAATATTTTTACTGATTGACTTCTTAGAGTCTTTAATATCCTAATCTTTTTTGTGGCTTTTTAAGAGGGGGCTGTAATTTGCAGATTTCTCATCTTATTTGATTATAGACCTCTTTTTGACAAGTGCCTTTTGGGTCAGTATGTTACAGAATGCACTTTAATATCATGTCTAAAATTAAACATATGGTGGTATGCGTGCGTATGTATGTGAGGGGGACTTGTTTTCAGGTACCAAGTTCTGTAACTCAGAATTTTTTTTTTTAACAAGAAAATACAGATTTTGTGGGAAAATTTTAGATACTTGGTAGTCTCATTTGCTCTTTTTTAAAATTGGGTTAAATTAGATGATTGTGGTGGTTTGTTTAATTTGGGGAATAAATTTTTTAAAATTCATTTTAGGAGAGGTTTTATTCATGTAGATATAGAATAGTAAATATGTAATGCTAGAGATGTGACCAAAGTGGTATGGTACACATGTAAAAATAAAGTCTCATTACCCAGTAAAATATTTCACGGAAATTTAAGTTGAAACTGAGGGTTTCAGCATTAGTAATTCATATGTGCATAGATACAGTTTCAAACAGTGTGATTTTTTTCTTTTCCAGGTATCTCTTAAATATCCCAGGACCACTTGACATTCCAGCCCGTTTATGTAAAGGGAATTTTGATGATGAAACGTTTAACCACCAGGTTCCTTATTTGTGGCTGATTTACTGGTGAGACATTATCTACTGGGGAGAGAAATGTTGCCTACTAGGCTTGCCTTTGTTGTTACTGAATTACACTGTGTGAAAATTAACCTGATGTTAAAATCATTGAAGCAAAATTGAAGGGATGCTAAGGTTTGTATTATTGAAGAAAAAAGATCAAAAGAAGGATTCCATTGTAATAATATCTGTGATGTTTAAAGTAAACTCTTTCATTCCTTTACCTAATTGAATTGAGCTGTGGACATAAAATATGTTTTCCTTCGTTTTTTTAAACAGCCTTTGTCATCCTCTTCAGTCAAGTATTAAAGAGACAGTGGAGGCATACGAGGCAGCGTTAGGAGTGGCCATGAGATCTGACATAGTGCAGAAGATTTGGATGGAGTAAGTTCAGTCCCTCCCAGTAGGAATGGGATGTGGTCCTACTGAGCAGTGCTTTAGTAGGATATTTCTGAATCTCATCACTGCAAATTGTATTTGTTGAACTGTCATTTTCATCTAATTCCAATTATTTGTAATTTACTTCAAAATTTTTCTTCTCATGAATTATAAAGTGTGTTGTTTACATTTAAAAAAATTGGTAAAATGGTAAATTTTATGATAGGTATGTTTTACCATAATAAAAAAAAAAAGAAGAAAAAAAGAACGGGATTTGGAATAAGGGGATATGGTGGGGAAAGGGGTGGTCGGCTTTCTTGTTAGAGAATTACTGGCTTAATTATTCTAAATGATAATATTTTTCTTTTGACAGTTACCTCGTCTTTGCCAATAATAGAGCCGCTGGATCCAGAAACAAAGTCCAAGAATTCAAATTTTTTACTGATTTAGTGAATAGATGTTTGGTTACAGTCCCTGCCCGATACCCCATTCCTTTTAGCAGTGCTGATTACTGGTCCAACTATGAATTTCATAATAGGGTAAGAACTTAAAACTTTTTCTTTATGTATTTGTACAAAATGAGGGGACTTATATGATAGCAAAACTCCTGTTTAATACCAAGAGAGCTTTTCCTAGGACCACTTTACTAGCATTTGCTATTATTCTTGACCTTGTTTTCTGTCTCTTCAACATCTAGGAACAGAGCCCTTTAGGTTTCAGTTAAGATAAAATGTGACTATTGATTATGTTCTGTTTAAGAATATTTAACATTGGAGCACAAGTGAAGAGATGTTATGGTTTAATGCATATTAAAAAAGAAAGATCAAAAGAAGTAGTTGTAATGATAATGTTTTGCTTGAGTAATTGGAAATTTTACTAAATGAAAAATTCCTTCAAGATAAGTAAGAATGGGCTTACGTGTTATAACTGTTCTTTATCAGTATTTTGTCGAGCAAATATAACTATACATAGGACATAAGAAAGCTGAAATCAGATGCTGTTTAGAATTTTTAAGAGTAGAATCTGAATGTTGATTTATTTATAAGGTCATCTTCTTACAGGCAATGAAGCAAAGGGTTTTTTTTAAATTGCTTTATTTTCAGAGACCCCTTTTCATTCAGTACAGTGGAGGCTGAAAGTTCCTGCAAAAGCTGGTGTAGACTAAAACGTCTCTGTTTTATTTATTTATTTTTTGGCGGGGCGGTTTTGTTGCTAATCGGGATAACCAATTATTATGCTTTGTACTTCTATGCCATTCTTTATCCCAGGATCTCAAACCACTTTGTGGACATTAAGCCATTTACACACGGGCATTCCATGAGCAAGATGTGGCAGGTATTCTTAGCCCTATGGCTTGCCCAGCTATACAGCGAGTAAAGGTAGCCTCAGGAATGACAACCCGGACTCCTGGCTTCTTGTCAGTGTTCTCAGTCCATGGCTCTCATCACTAGACCATATTTCCTAATTCATATTTGGAAAGTCACTAATAAAATTAATGGTAGGAATTGTAACTCACAGCATCATGCATTATTATAATTTGACATTCATGTCTTAAAGACCATTTTGTTTTTCTCATTAAAACACGTAGATAATTGGATTTCACATTTTGTTGCATTCTTTTTTCCCCCCTCAACCTTTACAGGTTATTTTCTTTTATTTGAGCTGTGTTCCAAAGACCCAGCATTCCAAAACCTTGGAACGGTTTTGCTCAATTATGCCAACTAATTCTGGACTTGCACTGAGGTAAGAAATAATAAAATTCTTTTGGTTCTCAGCTCAGTAGAATAGGCTCTTCATATAAAATTATTCTTGAAAACTTGCTAAGAACATTCTGTTCTTCCACTGTTTCCTCATTGATATGGTACTAGTTTAATTTCAGAGTTGTTAAGTCATATGCAGTTATTCATGTAAAAATCTGGTCACGTTGGAAAACTGCAGATTGTAAGGGGGCTTATAATTCAAGTAAAGTTCGCCTGTGTCCCCTAAGCATACACTGTCTGTCCTTGGTGCTTGTATTATAAGCAGTAAGTGTATTTTACAGACGAATATTACCTAAGAGGTCTTTATTAGTGTTACAGAGAGAAGCAGCCACCTATATATATGTGTATTTTTTTTGGTTACTGTGACTTATTTTCATGTAGGTCAGTCATTCTCAAATATTCGCATGCATCAGATTCTCCTGGGATGCTCATTTCACATGCACGTTCCTGAGCTAGAACTCTCAAACCACATTTGAGAAACACTTGTCCATGGATTTCATACATTCAGTTAGAAGGAGATTTCTGAGCATTTCTTTGTAGTTTCTCAGCTCTGATAGAATAAAACCCATTTTAACCCTCAAGAATTTTGCTTTTTGATTCAGAAAGTTACCCTGCATGCTAATTAATGCTTTGGCTTCTTCTTGTGCAGCCATTTCCACTGCATCAGTTGTCTTAAGTTTCTAAGTTTGTTTTATGGGTTATAAGGTACCTAAAATATTTATCAAATATTCACTTGTATTTTTAAAATATTTACATTATACTTAGCATGCATTATGGGAAAATAGATAAGAAACTGAAAAAAACAATTAAAAGCCTAAGGCTGTGACAGAAATAGCCATAGCTTTTCATAATAAAACTTCTTAGTAAGCATGCTAGTCTGCCAAAGTCAATTACAGAAATTTGTGTTATAAAGCATCACCTTTGGTAAACATGTGGAATAGAAAAATGTGGTGATGTTTTGACTAGTTTCTATAATGATGGGCGTTTTGGAATATAAGTAGTTTAATTGTTGGTTTTGTTGGTAAAGCTCCCCTTTTGTGTTTTGATACTTCGGATTTCATTGTGGTCATCCTTCTCCTTTTCTTCAGAATAGAGAACTTAATTAGTTACTGTACTTACAACATGTTAGCTCAGGAAACATTCACAAATAAGTATACTCTAAAAAAAAAAAAAAAAAGAAAAAGAAAAACACCAGGAATTTGCATTAATACATCAATTCATTGTTTTAGAAAATTTGGGAAGATGAAACATGTAGAATATAATTTGGAGAGGATGCTTTAGTATCCTGTAGGAATATGTGGGCCTTATTTTAATTTGTTGAAGATGGCATGGGTCTTGACTAGGCCTTTTGCTAGTCTGCGTATTTCTTTCCCAGGGTGATTTTTGTAAGAGGCATTGTCAAATACTTGCTGAATGGCCTTGATGTAATTTAACTGACCAGAAACTGTGCCTCGTCTGACACTAGCTCTTAGAGCAGACTTGGGGTTCCCTACACTTGCAGTGCTTTTGCTCATTTCCCTGAATGTACTTTACAGGCTGCTTCAACACGAATGGGAAGAAAGCAATGTTCAGATTCTGAAACTTCAAGCCAAGATGTTTACATATAATATCCCAACATGCCTGGCCACCTGGAAAATGTAATGCAACAATCCTGTACATGTTTTTATAGCTATTGCTTTATTTATAAGGTTTGCTCCAGACAGGTAAATCTGAAATGACATCTTTTTTTTTTTTTCCCCCAACCTGGACAGATCTCTACTCTCGTTTAGATTTTTTTTTTCTTTTTGGGCACCTGCTGAGGTTTTATACCGAATGTGAGGGAGTGATCGCTAATGATTGCTTCTAGAAGCAGAATGAACAGAATTTCAGTTTTCCTTGAAGGAGAACATTGAGATAACATGATGTTATCAAACAAACAAATCTGTTGCACACATTTTAAGACCATCTCTTTTGAAATGCAGGGTTTCGCCCTGTTATAATCTCATGTCTTCTTTCTTTTAAAGGTGTTAGTGCCAAATATTTTTTACTAGTAATTATGTATATTTTTCATGAACGTTATTTATGTTCAAAACATGGTCCTCTTTATTATTGTAAAATTGATAAAAATTGTTGAATTTTTCTTTTCACTATAGGTTACCCTCCTTGGAAGTTTAGCCTGTTACTTTCAGGAAGTTTTGTACTCAAATTCCCACAGTCAGTATTCTGCCAGTGGTAGTATCTCATTTTGTTAGAAGATATATAAATTTTTCTTTCCCTTTTCTATATTCCTTTTTTTTCTTAGAGCCATTGCTGCTGAGATTGTTCTAAAGGGACAAAGAGAGGTAAGCCATGATTGACTTATCAGATGGGCCCCCCCCTTTTTAAAAATAGTTATTCTGCCCTTTTTTTGGACTTCTCAGTTTAAAAGGGTTAAAGCATAGACGTTAACATTTTAAGGACTCTAAATGTTAGGGAACTCTCAAACCTAACATAACCATTTTGTTTTAAATGTTACTGTATTATGAAGTACAATTCAAATGGTTAGGATTATGAAGGTGTTTTTCATCATGTTTCCTGATGGAATTGTGTGTGTATCTATCTTATAGGTCCACCGTTTATATCAGAGAGCCTTACAGAAGTTACCTCTTTGTGCATCACTGTGGAAAGATGTAATGCGTTTTATCTTTTATTTCATCTTGAAGTTTTCCTATAAATTTTCTGCATGTGCCATATCCATTGATGTGGTAATGCTCAAAATCTAGCTTAGTCTTACTTCTATGCTTCCCTGTCTTTTACAGCAACTCTTGTTTGAAGCATCAGAAGGAGGTAAAACTGATAACCTGAGAAAACTAGTTTCCAAGTGCCAAGAGATTGGAGTCAGCCTAAATGAGCTCTTAAATTTAAACAGTTACAAAACAGAAAGCAAGAATCACTGAACACTGGGTGCAGTCAGTTCTAAGTCCTTATAATAATTGCCAAAATTATTTGAATGATTCTTCGAGATTAGGCTGGTCCCTGGCTAAGGTCTGTGTAAGGCAGACAAGCATTACTGATCATATCAAGGCCCCCACGATATCCTGTCCTCAAAACCGGAAGCAATGAACATGACCCTCTTCGGTTGGATAAATGAACTTCCTGTCTGGCCTGCTTCTGGGCCCTGCCAGATTCTCATAACATCATGTACGTAAGTATAGTTCCTCAAAGTGACTGACATTTATTTTCATTCTGCTTTGTTTTTGTTTTCATTTTTTACTTCCCCCCCTTCCTTTACGTTGTGCTATACCTGCCTCACTTGACACTCTCTGATGCCTGAGAGGTTCTTGTTTGGATTTAATTTCCAGGGCTGTGTTTACAGTAAAAAGCCGGCAGTCCCTTTTAGTTTTCCCCTCTTTAAACCTTTTGAGATTCTTCATTTCAGGATTTAAAACTTAAGCAGTCCATCTTAAGGAAAGTGTAACTGCCATGGCCACAAGTCTGCTAGTTGCACTTGAATGCTCTAACAGGGTTGTTTATTGCCCTTCCTACGTTCTGGACTCCTTGCCGAGACTGTTTAACCTGAAGATTAAAGAAACTATTGCAAATGCCAGTGCATCAGAACCTAAGAGTGGTCAAATATTATGTGCAATTTTTTTGTAAAGAAATTTTAATTTATAATAAAGTTTAACAGTTTAAAGAACAGTTAATATTTGAACGGCTTTGTATTGCAATACTACTTTGTAGTATTAAAATTGTTTATAAAAAATATTTTTAATATAAGTTAACTTTTTGAAAAACGTTGCTGTCTTTATTCACTTTTCCCATTCCGGTGGGAAAGGGTTGAAGTTGGAGACAGGGATATTCACTACAACTGTGTCAGTGCTTTCCACCTTAAACCTGCTTTCCCGTAAAAACATTCCAGCCACTTTTAAAATTCATGAGAAGATGGGTCCTTTTCTATTTTGAGGACAATAAACCAAATAGGTTTGCACTACCATTAAATTCACCGTCCTCGAGACCACAGTGTTTAGAAAGTATCTTCAACTATAGTTTGAATGATTTGCTTAGTGACGTGCTGTCTTACGTCGCGTATCAGTAGGATCAGATGTAAAGCCGACCTTGCTTTTGTTTTAGTTTGGTTGGTTTTGAGTCTATAGTGGGTTGTTTGCACCTGGTAGAAAAATTGTTAAGGACACACATACACTGCCCCAAACTGGTCTTACAGCTACAAGGCAATCTAATTGTTGGGGGCCAAGCAACAGCCCTGTGAAATACTAGGCAAATTTGTACATCTGTACATTTTTATAATGCTTAGTCAAAATAAAACCATGTTTTGAGACTCTGCTAATGTGTCTACCAGACAGTGCGTATTTGGCTAGTAAGTGCTGTTTGGTGAGGTCAGGAACAGAACCTGTTTGTCTGGTGTCTTTCATTAAACCACAAAGAAGCTAAGTGGTTTTTCTCTAAAACTAAAGAAATTTGGGTGGAAGATAGTAATCCCAGAAGGGTGTTTCTCCATCATATGCATTTAACTGTTTAACCTTGAAAGCCGCTCTGATTATTTGAAAACCTGTTAGGTGCTTGGAACACTGTTTCCAATCTGTCCCCCCATAGTGTAACAGTACTGATGTTAATTGAAATGTCTCAATAGTTTTTTTTGGAGACAGTGCTAAGTTTTGAACTTTTGCGTAGCCTAAAACCTACCATTTGTTGCATGAACAATTCCATCAGCAGTAACGTTTGCCTCTTTAAAGAGAAAGAATACTTCGCATTGGTGCGTGCAGCTGCAAGGTCCCGCCACGCAGGCTGCGCCAGCCCCAGGGGTCCTAGTTCACATGTTCACAGTGGCGCAGGCAGGGGCTTAGCATGCATGTCAAGCAGCTGTTTCCTTTTTGATCAGTGGCCATGTTGCTAATTAAAATCATGACGCTATCCTATAGAAATTATTTTGCCTTAAAGATGTCACCCTTTCTTCCTTTCATTTTACAAATCTACTTGAACCTCCACAAAAAAATTTAGCAAAGCCTGCTAACAAATGAGGTATAAGTTACTGTCATCCTTCCATATTCAGTTTTACTTGTTTTTTTTAATGAAGTGCTTTCAACAAGAATTAGAATATTAAACAAAACTTGGGGTTAAAGTTGAAGAGTTACTGTAGTAACATGAATATAATATTTGATATACTCTATGACTGAAGTCTTTCTTTGGGCAAAGAAATGTTACACAGTGAGAAAAGATTAGTCATTGCGAACTGTAGTCCCTTGTACCCTGCAGCTCCTGTCAGGGGGAGAAACACAAAAGAGGCATTTTAGCCTGGGGTTTTATCTCTGATAAAGGAAGTGGTGTGGCAGATTGCGGTGTATTTTTATGTGTTTTTCTCCATTTTAGAGAACAGCCTAATATTTTTATTTGCCTTTTAACGGAAAGTGGACCTTGTAACATTGTTGTCACTGGATTATCTAAGGCGGTTTGCTTTCAATTAAAGGGCATATAAACCTACATCATAAAGCAAGCAAGAATCTCCAGGTGCAACATCTAAGAGCTATAGGCACTGAGCAGACAAGCAAAAGGCGATTAAGACTGACAACAATGCAGAGGGACTTTATTGAAGAGTGTAGTTCAAATATTTATTTTTCAAGGTTGTTGAAAAAGTAGGAACATGTGGCTATAATACAAAACAGGGCCAATATTCTTGCTTAAAGCTGTCATGTGTTCACAGATAAGTCATAATTTCCTTAAGTCTGCTTTCATATCCCTGTGTTAACATCAGTGCAAGGGAAGGATGGGAAATTATAAGTTTAGTGACCTTGCAGGTTTGGGCATTATTGTTGCTTCCTCAGTACAAAGAACAGTAATTATACAGAGTATTTTGGAACAAGAGCTGTTCAAGAAGAGGCAGGCTTCTCTCAGGAGCGTTTTTTATATTCTTTTTTGGCCTTCATAGTTGGTTCTGTATCTTTATCTTTCCAAGCTGTGGAACTTCTTAATGTAGGTGCTAGAGCTGAGATGAAAAAAGGGTTTTTTCTTTATTTTTTTAAGGCTCTATTTCATAGACCACCCCAGATCCCCTGACTTGCTGCAGGTTTCTTCAGTTGTGTGCTCACTGTTCCAGGGGCCAGTGAGCAAGCCACCAAAGGATGTGCGACCCTACCTACTTTCATCCCCTCCTCTCGCCACTGCTCACACAGCCTTCCTCAGTAGTAGTTGTGTGGGCCTGTCTTTCATAGATGGTAAAATGGATATCGAATTTGTCTCCACTTTTTGTTTAGTGACCTTCACAAGAGGGACCCAACATGTTTTCAGAGGCCCCACCGTGGAGAGTCAGGTGGGTTTTCTCTCCAGAGTCCATTTGAGGACTGTGCTAGCCACACTCAAAACAAGGATGAGTAAAGAGGTCCCCTTGTTTAACAGAACAGAAGAGTGTCTGCCAAGGAAGCATCTCCGAAGAGGCTCCAGACATGGGTTGGAGGTTGGGAGAGTCTTCCTGGATGGAAGTGGTTTATTGGTGAGGTCATAAAATAGGAGGAGGGAAAACTGAGGCCGGGAATACTATTTTCAGAAACTATGTGGCATGTAACACCTGGATATTGTAGAAGAGTTTGCACTGTTCAGAAACTGGTACATTTTTTTAAACTCCCTAAAAAGCTGCTTTGGCTTCGTGCTAATCCACACACAACCGACCATCTGTTAGACGTGGAAACCCCACAGCAGACCCCAGTGCAGAGAAGGCCAGATGAGCATGACTGAGCGGGAGTCAGTCTTGCCAGGCCCAGACTAAGCAGCCTTGACATAGAGGGTCAGGTCTGAGTTACAACTGCTGCTATTAGTTTTTTTTTTTAACCTAACTTTGGATAATACATGAACAAAGCTCTACTTTCAGCATTTGCCAGTGTCTACAACTTGGAGACCCCTGTTTCATTCCCACCAAAGGCTACAAAGTATATTCCATGACTCTGTTACGAAGCATGGTTATTTTTCTATTTATATGGAAGAACCACCTGGAGATGGCCCAGTCTTCAGTGCTTTAAACTGATTTTTCCAAATGACATATTTTAGCCCAATACCAGAAATGTTTCAGTCAACATGGAATTCAGTAATGGCAGAAATAAAATAGTTCAGTTGGGGAGCAAAGAATTTTACAAGGGTATAGAAAGAATATGTGCTTTCCGGTTTCATCAAGAAAGCAGAAAATCCTAAATGTTGGAGGCCAATTCGATTGGTCTTAAGTGATGTGACTTACTTTGTGGCGAGTGCTGGTGGGTCTGAATTTTTTCCCCCAGTTTAAAGACACAGCTTATTGCCTAGAATGCAGTGAATAGAATGTTAAAAATATGTGAATCAATTGTATCACAAATGCCATTGGATAATGAATGTTTTGCTTTTATGCAAGGCTGTTCAGTAAATTTTGGAGGCTACCCAGAACAGAAACAAATATGACTCTTCAAGGCCATCTTCATTGAATTAAGTAAAAGCCTGAATCCAAACATGAAAACTATTTGCACAGCTGTTCTAAGAGAGAATGTGCAGCATTTGCGCTTTACTTGGTAATTTGAAAGCTTCAAGATCGATTATCAATTCAGCCAAAATCAAAGGTGGGTTTACCATATTGTTTAGTCGATCAAGCAAATTAAATCTTGCAAATGTTCGTACCTAGTGACGTCAGCCTTGTGAAAGAGAATGATCACCAACAGCCTAAGGGAGCCGGACCAATTAGGAAGGGTGGTGGAGGAGCTGGTGAGCTGTGTGCATTAATGGAGATAATCAGGACATCTACCGCCAAGGCCAAAACAAACACTCAGCTTGGCACATCATAAAGTCAATCGTGAGACTGCCTGTGGATGTATTTGGCCCTTTATGCTGGTTGAAATGGAGCTACAAAGGAATGGTTTCAGCAAACAGAGGAGTGTGAGCCAATGTGAGAAATGAAAAAAGCCACGTATCTAAAAGATCTGGATATTAGATCGAGCTCCACCACTAGCTGTGTAATCATGACAGGCCATTTCATTGCTCCCTGTCTCTGCTTCCACATAAATAAAACGGAAATATCTGTGCTTACTCAGGGGTGTTGAGAGATCATATAATAGAATTTATCTTAGAAAAAATAAGAGCGATGTTTTGAGTTTGGGGTCGTTTTCCAAAATTTTGAGGGCAAAGAGATGCTAAAAAAATAACAGTTTGCTTTTTCAGACATAAATTCATTACCATCAGTTGGAGCATATGGCCCTACATACTCCAGCGTGATTTATTTGCTCTCTCTAAAAAACACAACAGAGGTCACTGCTGTCAGAATTCAGTGGCTCATTCCTGGTGTTATTGCCCAAAATAACAGGTGAGACTATCCATTAGCAGATGGTCTGACTTTAGGTTACGTCAAAGGGGTCAATATGATGATTCTATTTTCAATTCTGAGGATTCTCAGCGTGTTGGCTGGGTTCTATTTTTTTGTTTGTTTCTTTGTGGTGTAATGGAGGATGAAGACTAGTCCTTAACTCAGGACTTGATTTTCACTTGTTGATGGGTCTAGAAAGAGCATTCTTTGCTAGTTAAAAGTGCAGAGTAGCCAGTAATCCAAGCCACTTTCCACACTTTTTATTGGAATTGCTTATGAAGGGCATGGCAGTATTGACCAATTTAAGCTTGCAGGCAGGAGTAATAAAATGACCTAATGGGGCACAAGAACTTGCATAAAGTTTGCACTACCCCCGAGCTGGAAGAGAACCTTCCAGGAACATATTTTTAAGAGAAGAGAATTGCCTTTAATTTTTTCTTCCTTTTCAACTATGATTTTACTTTTTACTGTAATGAAGCCAAAACTGGCGGAAGTTCTGGTCCCAGTGATGGGAAGGGAGAAAAAAAAAAAATCACAGAGCGTCGAGCAGGAGGTAATTGGTAGCATCACTTTTGGTGACTGATTAGTGCAGTACTGAATAAAAGCTGACCTAGTGTGGGGCAGAGGGGGGAGAGTCTGAGTCAAAATAGCCAAGAGGAAAAGAGTAAAATCCAGGGCTTCAAGTGTATTGTAAATGAGCCTCCTGTGTTAGGACTGACAGAAACAAAAATAGCGGTGACTTCAGACGGCTTCTCTCCTTAGTGAAAATCCAGGCAGCTTCCATCCTGTTGCTCTGTCCTGTGCGATCTGCATTCGCACGAGAGCTGCCCCGCGTGGTTCTGCCATTCCGGCCCTGTGCGTGGCCAGAAGGCTGAAGCACGGGCTGAAATTAAGCCCATGATCAGCTTATCAGGCGTCCTGGAGCACTGGTTGATTCAGTCTGGAGGAAGGAGGGCCTTTTTCTAATTTACACAAAGAGACCACCTGGATCCAAAGTTGCATAGAGAGGGTGGGCCTTTTTCCAAATTGCACGCAGCCGTCTGTGGGTGGTGGGCCTGACGGTTCAAAATGGCTTTCCCAGTCCTAGGCCTTTTGTCCACATTCCATTTAGCAGGAAGGAAAAACAACGAGAAAGACAAACCTCCTCTCTCAAAAGAGTACTTCCTAGCAGCTGACTATGACGATGGTTGTTTTTGTCCCATTCTTCAGAGATTTGGCCACTGCAAGGGAGGCTGAGGAATGTAGCTGTTATTTGGGTGGCTATGTAGACAGCAAAAATTAAAGGAGGTAGGACGGAATACAAATTTGGGGACAGCTAAACATCTCTGCCGCACCACCATCAACTACAGTAAACCGACTATAGGATGAGGTTAGTGGTTTGAACCTTGTTTGTTAATCTCTAAATAAAAGTTTTTAATGGTGAACCACTTAAATTCCTTCCAGTTTTATAGTCCCACTATATAAGCCTTCAGTTTGGAATAGGAAAGCGGAAGGCACATTTCCCAGACTTAGCTTGTTGAAGTAGTTTCAGGATGAGCATTTAATAAGAACCAACACTCGAAGCCTCAGCCTGTATCAGACACTTCTGAGTGCTTGAGGTTTATTAATTTGTTTAAGTTCTTACAACAGCCCTATGAGATATCGTTAAAATCCCCATTTGATAGATGATAAACTGAGCCACAAGAGGTTAAGGAACTCAGCTGAGACACAAAGGTGGTACATGATAAACCCAAAAAATTGACATCTGAGTGCATGCCCTTACTTGGCTACCTAAAATCGCTAAAGTGATTTAAGCTGGTTCTGAGAAACAACCCTGGGGCCTTTGAGGGAATTATTGAGAAAGAGACTCGTCTTGTTACTTAACGAGTAGAACGTAAGCCCTGAACGGTGGCAGCTGGGAACGACCCCACCAAGCACTGTGAGAGGCCGCTGGGAGTGAGGCCCCGGAGAAGAGCGGAGCTGAGACGGGGAAAGAGATTCTGGTGCTAGCAGGAGTCACTGTGTCTGAAACCAGGTACTCCTAGGTTTTTCACGTATTTAAAACTTTTGTTCTCATCAACTACCTCCCCTCCATCTACCCCACACAACTTTTTTTTTTTCCAAACTGAGCTGAGATTCAGTAGAGTTGTCTTCTAACAACCCAGTAGGCTAATAACCAAGTTCAAACACTTGTGGACCTTCGCCTGCGGAACAGAAGTTGCATTGCTGATGGAGACCCTGGAGGCAGAAAACGGAGTAAGTTCTTAGAAGTATGTAAATTAGGCGACATAACTAACTTTCTGTTGAAGTTGAGGGCTATGGGAGACAGACGGCAGCGGTGAGAGAGTTGCTTATTTAAATACGTGGGGTTGGTGGGGGTAGGGAGGAGGGAAGGGGGGCTGAGAAGACTGAAACTTGAGAGCGAGGAGCACAGCAGTCGGGTTTAAGGTCTCTTTAATTTGGGTTCAGCGCCCAGCTCCATAGCCTTGGGAAAGTCCGCTTCACTCCTCTAAGACATTTCTTTTGTAAGGCTGGATTAGCACCAGCGTTTATAGATCTTATTTGCGGCTGTGCAGATAATACGATCATACAGGTTAAGGGCTTAGGACAGTGCCTGGAACACTAAACACTCAATTGCATGAGCCTTCCTTAGCAGATGTGAAATTACAGAAGCAGTTTGAGGGAAAAAGCCTCAGAAATGTGGGTCAGGGCCGAGTTTCAGCATAACAAGAGAGGGCTTGCAGTGGTGGAGTCTAATTAGTTGATAAAATTCCTGAGAGTAAGACAGACCTGGAGAACAAGTTGGGACAAGGAGAGTGGGGTAATCAAGTAAGTTAGTTATTAAATATATAAATATCAAGTTAGTTTGGACCTATATTTATTTGGCAGAATAAAGTTCTAATGAAAGTCTGGAAGCAGAGTGGTGCTGATGGATGGGGATGGCACTTGCGAAGAGGGGAGAAGAAAGTTTGGCTTTTTAATTGCACATTCCCTAGTGTGGGTGGGGAACGTGCTGAGGAGATTGCAGTGATCTAGGCCTCTTCTCGGTGTGATTTTGGATCTACAGCATTAGGAACATCTGGAAGCTTGGAAGAAACTCAGAATCTCAGGCCCCACCCCAGGCCTCCTGAATTAGAATCTGTATTTTATTAATAAGATCCCTGGATGAGCTTATGCACATTAAAATTTGAGAAGCACTGCTCTAGGCTAGAGAAAAATGCGTGGATTTTTGTTGTTTAAAATACAGAAGAATGAAGCAATTTGGTTTAAAATCACTGAAACGTCTACTGAAATGCTGGGAATACAGTGGCGACAAGTCGCCTAGTTTTCTTCAGGCTCTGTCTCACGATAAGGCATGTGCCTCCCAGTTTTCAGAAATGTAACACTAACCGCTGATCTTCATCTGTGTCTATGTTCTTTACTCTTAAAACTTATGCTAAGGAATGATTCTGGCTTCTTCAGTTTTAAGTCTTTAAGTGCTCTTGAAATTTTTAGGTGGATGATAACTCATTGTTTATTCACAGGAGAGTTACATTAGTTATGTATTGCTGTGTAACAAATTACCCCAAAACTAAGCAGCTTAATGCAACAAACTCTTCTTTCACAGTCTGTGGGTCAGGAATCCAGGAGGGGCTTAGCTGAGTGGTTTGGTTCAAGATCTCTCACAAAGTTATGTCAAGCTGTTGGCTGGCGCTTAACTAGTCATCTGAGGCTTAACTAGTGCTGAAGGATCTACTTCAAGCTTGCTTGCATAGGTGTTTGTGGGTCTCAGTTTCTGACGTATGCATGTCTCCATAGACTGTCTGAGTGGCTTTGTGGCAGGGCAGCTGGCTTTCCCAGAATTAGTGAGTCAGGAGAGAGAGAAAGAGACAGAAGGAGACAGAGAGAGGGCACTAAAAATGGAAACTGGGAATCTTTTATAACCTAACATTGGAAATGATATACCATCACTTCTGCTGTGTTTTGGTCACACAGACCAACCTTGGTACAATGTGGGAGGGGATTACACAAGGGTGTGAATATCAGCAGGTGTAGATCTTCAAGGGGCCACTTGGAGCCTGGCTGCTACAATGGCGGAGGACGTGCTTTCCGATGAGCAATGAAACTCGTCACTCGCTCCAGGTGCAGCTTGTACCGCTGGGAGCGTCTTCAGTCTCCATGGAGAGGAGGGAACTGAAGCAATGAACGACTTGAGATCTCATACCCATGTTTAAACTTCAAGAGCTACTCATCTAAGCGGAAATGGAGTTCAGTCCTAATTGGACGGGGAAAAGAGGGGAATTGGAAGCAAAGCACAGTTATTCAGTTGAGACTGCCTTTATTCCAAAAAACTGGAATGCAGAGCACTCTCAGCAGCTCTTTAATTCATAATTGCACCAGAAGTAGGGAAGGACAAAACGTGGGTCCTAACTCCTCTAAACAGGCCATACCTGCCAGCATCCTGATCTTCTACATCAAAGTTTGGACTCTTTGAACTAGAGCCAAAGAAGCTATGAATGATGAATATAACCAAATACTGGGGAAATTTTGCAACTCCTCTTATCAACAGGCCTGCAGATGACGAAATAAGCTTCCATTATTTTGGTACCATTTCCCTCTGAAATGAGACTCCATCCCTCTGCTTCGGGTGACGCCATCTGCTTCTTAATCAGCTCTGTGCATCTTCATGCAGTCTCACACTGAACCAGGTGTATGATGAACCCAACCCACTTCACATCCCAACGTCTATAAACTATTAAAGTTGAAAAAAATTGTATAGAAGAGCTATTGTCCGTCTCCATGGAATTTTGGCTGGGATAGGCACTTTCGGCTCATACATGAAAACTGTTTAAATTTTATTCCTCATTACAAAGGTATTCAGAGGAAAAACTGAATATTTCAGATATTTTAGCAGGCAAAATCAGCTACACAGTCTTTTTCTAATTACTGTTGCAGCAACATATCAAGAGTTCTCATTTTTCTTTTGGAAAATAAAGTTATGTTAATCAGAAACAATGACATTTGGTCTGCTTTAGATCAAAGGCCCTTCTGTACCCCAGAGGGCCAACTCTGCTCTTGTTAAAGACAAAAGACTTGGGTGAAAAGTACAAGGTTAGGGTTTTTGTTTTGTTTCGTTTTTTTAACTTCTTTTCTTGCGGACCATTTCCTTATTGTTTCTTCCAATAAACCTCTCAGTGGTTAGCAAGTTTTGACCAAAATGTCAAGCAAGATCTTTTTCTAGTATGGAATGGGAAATTTAAACTTTGAGGAGTTAATCAGACAAGTATCAGATACACATGAACTGCAAATCCCTTCAATGAAAATAAAACCTCTCCTGGAATTGGTATATCTCTATGCACCTTTACTCTTTTTTTTTTTTTTTTTGAAGTATAGTTGATTTGCAATGTTGTGTCATGCCCCTTTACTCTTGGTTTTTATAATTAATTGGAAAATGAAATTTGCTGGCAGACACCATGTACTGCAGGTAGTTTATTAGCTCCATTTTTATAGACGAGCACTCAGAAGAAGGGAAGTAAAGAGATTTGCTCAAGGACATGCAACCTGAAGGGTTAGAACCGGGATTTGAACCCTGGCCACCTGGCTTCAGAATCTGAATGCTTAATCACTCTGTTGTATTCCTTCTCAAAGTAACCACTTGATGCATGCTTACGAAATAATTGAATTAATCTGAATATGTGCTACACAGATTCTTTGTAGACAAATGTAAACAAAGGATGGAGATGTTTACAGCGTTCTATAAATATTTCTCCTAGTCAACGCTTCAGCCAATATTTTCACTCAGTTTTCTTTAATTTGAAATAAATTCCACGACTCCTCTTCTCTCTACACTCAGGATAGCTACTTTTCTTTTCCTTTTGTTTCCGGTGCTCCCTTGCTCTAGGACTGACAGCTCAATTCCCCCTTAAGACCTAGTTCCCATGGACAGTAGACTGCACTGGTTCTCAAAACTTGAGTCTGCGTTAGAATAACCTGAAGGGCCAGTTAGAAAGCATTGCTGAGCTCTGCCCCAGAGTTTCTGATTCGGTAGATCTGAAGTGAGGTCTGAGAATGTGAATTTCTAACAGGTTCCTGGAGACCACACTTTGAAAAATCACAAGTGTAACTTTTAAGAAGAAATATCTCTGAGACCCAGCTTCACTATTCACTAGGCAGGTGATCACTAGGGTCGTTTCATCAAACCTTTGTGCTACAGCTTCCTCATCTACAAAATGGGGATGATAACAAGACCCATCTCATAGGTTTGTCTCCTACTTCAATCAGGTATCGTCCGTAAAAACACCTGACACTGTCTGGCATGATCAAGTTTCCAATAAAGGTTAACTATTACTATGAGCTGGCTTTTCGAGACATGCATCCACTTAAATATATATTTAACATTAACATAATAGCTATTAGCAATATAAACGTATTCCTCATGCTTAATACTTCCTTCTCAGCAGGGAGAGCGCCATTACTGCCCCTATCCTAGCCTCTCAGCCCAGGGGAGTAAGAGTGATAGATCCTACTGGTGAGTTGGGAGAGACGTCTGGTCCACTTGAGTAACTCTGCTCTGCTCTTTTTTAAAACTTGGAACCAGGATGTTCACAGAAACCATCAGTTCTGCTGCTCCCAGGAGTAACAATAGAAAGTCACGGCTGTGGTCATCTGCTGCTGCCTGTTTCTGGGCAAAAAAATATGGCGGACTCTGAAAAGCTTACTTGCCAAGATATTTAAGCCACACTCTGCAATATTAAGTGTATTATTAGAATATGTGACAGATTGATCCACGTTTGCCTTATTTGCCACTTCTTTAGAACTCAGGCTGAGAGAAAGAATGCTATGTTTTGGAACCCTTCAGATCCAATATGAAGTTGAGCCTTGACCTACGTAGTATTTTGACCTGGGCAGCTTGCTAAGGTGTATAGAGGTGTGCTTTTATTCAGACTGCACTGGTCTTAATCACATCTGGGGCATTCGAAAGCTGAGAAAATACTGTTTTGTTTTTGTTTTTGTTTTTTTTGGAGAACATGGCATCACAGAGCCCTCTGGATCAAACCTCTTGCCCCTAGTGGACCCAGGAAGGTATCTCCAGGGGCTGTTGCTGCAGAGGAGCAGCTTTACCAAGGTGGGAATAAAACTGCCTAGATACACAGCTGATAACCTCTTCCGAGGGCACAGTCAGACTTCTGGTTGACCATGGCCCTATCGGTTAAGCCCAAAGGATTAAGTTAAAATCATACAACACAGGCTTCCTGATACTTAACCTGAGAATTAAGCAGACTCACCCTCTGAGTCACAGAGAACACTGGACCATCACAGACCTCCCCACGCAGGGATGCGTTTCTGTGAAATAACAACATAGGAGAACAGAGCCAAGTGTAATCTCGTGGGTACTAACAGAGGGAAGAAAGGCTGAGTTCTTCTTCTAAATTCTAACAAGCTGTGTCACCAATCCTCACGACAGGAAAAGTCAGTGAGAGGATGGAACACTGCCAGGAAGGTTACTCTAACAGACCTCCCTCCACGTGGAAGGAAACATCGAGGGGGGAGAATATGATTTCTTCCCGCAGCCTTCACTGTGTTGTGCTACTAAATAAGACCCACATTTTAACCCTCGCTCCTCATCTTTGACCTTAGGGAGTCGCTCAACCCTCAGACTCACTGTTTCTTCATCTGCCAAATGCTCGTGTCATAGGACTGTTGGGAAAGGGGGAAAAGATGGTAACCATTTATTAAATATTTCCTACATTCCAGGTGCCCTGATGAGAACTTTATACACACTGAGTTGTTAATCCTTCTAATCTTGTAAGACTGGTGGTATCAGTCCCGTCTTACTGAGGACAAGGTTGAGGCTGAGAAAACTTAAATACCTTGCCCAACTCCTGCATAGTTGTAAGACTCGGATTTGAGCACAGTTCTGTCTGGTAGCAAATTGCTGGACTTCACTATTTTACTCTTTGGGCCGCTCTGAGATGGTACTTAAGAAAGCACTTAGCCAATTTCAGTTATTTAAATATTTCGAATGTTTTCCATTAGCCTTCTTTTCTCCAGGTGGAACATTCTCAGTTTTTTCACCTATTCTTTGATGAACTATCATTTCTCCATCCCATATCACTAGATTCACTGTCCTCATGGAGTGGCATGGTTGTAATGTCCCGCTTAGACTATCCGGACAGGAGCGAGAATTCACATCCAAACGTGGCTAGGATCGGAAACTCCATATTTTGCAATGCTTCTCCAGCTCGGCGTGTGTGTTTTTCTGCCAGTTTCTGAACCCAGACAAGCTGAAGCTTTGTTATCATCCTACTCAATAGGCTTCAAGGGTCAGACATGCTGAAGCTTGTGTTTGAAAGGAGCGTGAGTCAGTGTAGAATCTGACTCCTGCATCTTAAGAAACGTTCATAAGGAGGACCTTGAAATGGGGGTGTGGTGACATGGCCCCTGACCACTTCACTTGCAAGGAAAAGCTACCATAACCTAAGTGTATTTCAGGGCTTCTGTGACCAGGGAGAGAAAGTGGTCAGTGTTTACTGGCTTGGAAGGACACGGACCCCGTTATCTACACAGCTGGACTGTAAAACAATTTCTAAGTCCTGAAGAGCACGCATGGAGTCCCATCTGTTTATCTAGGATTTACTTTTTGTTGGCTAATGGCCCCTGAGCTGCATGTAATGATAAGATTAACCAAAAAAGCCAGACATTGTTATTTTTTCAGATGTTAGAGCTTTTCAGGTTCTAAATGAACAGGGTGTTGCTAATGTTATTACCTTTTACTACCTTACTTTTCTACTTTTGGCCAAAACAAAATGAAAAGATGTTTTCTATTTCTTGTAAGAATGACTTTCTCCAGTAATAGTTGTGAGAAAAAATTAAGTGTGATAACAGCCACCTAGTATATTTTTATATTAAAATGTCATTCGAAACAGTTTGTAGCTGGGGGAGGGAAATGGCTCAGTGGTAAAGCACATGCTTAGCACGCATGAGGTCCTGGGTTCAATCCCCAGTACCTCCATTAAAAGAGAAAAAAGTTTGTAGTAGGTGACAATATAAATAGAGGGACTGAAAATAATGAGTTTTATTGAAGTAATTGGTTGAATGCTAAAGCAAAGGCAGCTCCTTTTTGAAAGATCTTGCTTTAAAACATGCCTTTCCAGAGAGATTTGTCTTGAGCTCCCCAACTAAAGGAACATGCCAGGCACTCCTGGCTAGCTATTCAGTTTTATTTTCTTCATTCGAGTTTCTGTCTGCTATTTCCTTGTTTGTATTTGCTGAGTGTCTCTCTCTCTCTCCTCCTCTGGAATGCAAATTCCAGACTGGATTTTACTATCACTGTGCATAGGACACGGCACAGAGCAAGCACGCAGCATTTGTTGAATGAATAAATCCATTTTGAAAATGTTACATTGTTAACCGTTTACGCTAGGCTAGCCCACCAGTTTGTGTTCTTTTGATTTGTTTTTTGGTTTTGCTGTTATTCAGTCCGCCAGCAGTGTGTTCTGTCCTATCTCCTCCTCAGTGTAGATGTATTTATTTGTGGATGTGATTCCAGTCGTTCTGAGTTACTGCATTAGAACGAAGAGCATTTATCACACTTAACAGAACAGTGTTTGGTGTGAGGTGTATTATAACTGGGTTTTGCAAATAGCGCTTATGGATTTTTAAAGAAATAAATCAGAGTGTTTTTTTTTTTTTTTTTTCCCTTAAAGCGACATTCACTGACTTGTGTTTTATTGAGTGGTAGAGAAAGGCATGGGCTGCCAGGACTCATTCCGAATTCTGGGCACCCAAAAGCAAGTGTGGTGACAAGAGAGACTGAGATCCCTTGCTCCAGAAGCAACTTTATTTTATTTTATTATTTTGGGGGGTGGAGGGAGGTAATTAGGTTTATTTATTTATTTTTTAGCGGTACCGGGGATTGAACCCAGGACCTCGTGCCTGCTAAGCGTGCGCTCTACCCCTGAGCTATCCTCTCCCCATCAGAGGTAACTTTTGTATCAGCTGCCTGGGCTAAGAGGTGTGAGATTAAGAGGAGTGAGATTATGTTTTAGCCCTTGTTTCAGTTGAAGACAAACCAAGTGTAGACCGCATAGTAGGACCCCGCTGGATGCCTGTTAACTAGGTTAGGCGGAAGCATGTGATTGTATCTGATGGATGGGTGGGAAGCTCAGTGCCAGATACCCTGGGGGAGGTCAGCTGATACGGGTTAATCTGAGCAATAATGCCGGGCCTCCAACTACTTCTTGATGGTTTCATTTTACAACATGTATGGGCAGAGCAGGAGTCACTATCAAAGCTGGGAGGGGGCACTAGGTGCTTAGAAAAATCATTGCATTGTTTATGTTTTAGGGGGTGGCGACTGAAGGGGAACAGTGTATTTCTTTGTGCCCTGGGAGTCACATGTCTTTATCCTTTGGCCTTGATTTGGTCATAAAATATGTTTTCTTAAAGGAAGAATTTATAGAAACATATGTTCATGTTGAATAATTTTAGGATTGATTTGTTATTTATACATTTCTTTCTAATTGTGTTATTTTTTTCTTTTTACATTGCAAAAGAAATAGATCCTGGCTATGAAATCCAAATTATCACTGGGGACAATGAACGTTACCAAGTCATATGTCATGACAAAATGGTTTATCAGTCACAGTTAAAATAATCCAGGGGTTGGTAAACATATTTTGACTTGTTCTTGTGAAAGATTCACTTCTTCACTTTAGTTCTCTTTGGGGTGAGGGGGGAGAAAGGTAATTGGGTTTGTTTACTTATTTACTTTTAAATTTTTTTAGAGGAGGTACTGGGGATTGAACCCAAGACCTTGTGCATGCTAAGCATGTGCTCTACCACATTGAGCTATACCCTCCCTGCTATTGCTAAAGTCCAAAATACTTAAAACATTGAAGCGCAAATACTTAAGTAGCATATGTACTTACACATCAAAAATCAAAAGCATTTAGGAGACCAGATATTTGCCTATGGGCTCAATAAAAGACATGAAGATATTTTGTTTTACAGTCACACATTTTATTACAAATTTCTTTTATTTTGTACCCAATAGAAAAGCAAGTTTGGAATCTATTTACAAGTACTATACATTTACATATATTATATACAGGTAATGATTTAAAGAAAATGGGCAGAGAAACACAATATATATGGAAGAATATGCCACTGTACATGGTTTATTATCATGTCTTTAGTGTTACTGAATCTTTACTGTGGTAATAAATACAGTTCTATATTTACACATCTTATAAAACATCTCATAAATGTATTTTTTTCAATTCCAAGTTAAAACATCTGATCAAAATAAACATGCTTATATAAAAATAAATCTACCTAACAGTCTTTTGGTTCAGATGTATTGAAGCTAATGCAGTATAATAGAAGTTATGAATTTATCCTTTGACCTTTAGTATTTAATAAATTCTCCTCTTAAAATATCTAACACACGTATTAAATATGGAATAGGCAGAGACGTCATCTTCTTGACATCAAGTGGGTTGATCCAAAGACAACAGAGCTAAAAACCAAGCTAAATAAACAGGATAATATGTCACCAAGTTTCTGCTGAGTCAAAAGTGGTTTCAGACATCCATTTCTAGAGCTACTAACGAGCTACATGAGAGAAGTTATATCAGTGGATTTAATTTCTGTTGAGTCTGCATTTGATTATTACCTTATGATGCACATTGGTTTGAATCAACTGATAAAACCTCCTGCGAGAAGTGTGCGCTCGCCCAGGGGGAGAAGAATCCCAGGTTGCTTACCATCTTTTCTAAGTATGTCCATTGCCGGCAATGGACTTTTCTTCTGACCTCTGGGCACCAAGGAATTAAAAATGAATTAGACAAGGCAAACCTCACCTGTACATGATTGCCTTCACAGCAATTGAAGAATTTAAGTTCATTTTCCTTTCAAAATATGTGTAAGCAGTTTTCTTCCACTGAGGCTGGAGCCATCTAGTGCTGACACATAAACTCTAGCATCTCTAAAAATGAAGTGGATGTGAATGAATGAATAGTGCCTTATGTTATCCATTCACGGGGGGACTGGTGGCCAGGAAGGACCCTTTCTGAGGAAAGGAGTACTAAAACATCTCCACATGGTCATTAAAGTCAAATCCTATTGGTCACAACCATTACTTAGTAATATATGCCATTAAAAACCCTTATTTTCTTAATACCTCCAACCATCTTTTAAGGGGTTTTTGGGTTTTGTAAGCAAGGGTCCCCACCCCCCACAACCCCCAGCAAATGATTAAATTGGTGAGTTGAAAAAGAATTCAAATTGAAATCATGGAGAATCTTTTCTGAACATTTCAATCCATTTTAAAAATATATTTTAGGCTTACCTGAATCATGTGACCGATCTACTGTAGCTGAACAAACTACATAAGCAGCATTTAGACTTATTTTTCACTCTCCAGTATCAAATAATTCTCAGTTTTTTTTTGACACAGAGATTTAAAAAAAAAAATCAGGTTTCAACTCAGCTCTTTTTTACTTACTACTCTGATGTACTCAATCTCACATTTTTGGGTTTTTGATATTTGAAAACTTTTTCTCTTATGTATGAATTAGAGACATGGGACAAATGCCACAGATGAAAGATGACAGCTTTCTGTCACTGGATAAGCTGGTGGTGACCCAGAACTGGAAGGCAGGTCGTAGGCGATGCTGGCACTGGTGAAGGTTACCAAGGCCTGGGTTGAGTCGCAGGACTGTTTCTCAACATCATCAGAGTTAACAGACACCAGGCTGGTGTGTTTGGACCTCGTCCAGAAGTGGGTTTGCTTTCCCAGGCTCCCCAGGTCCTCCTTAAAATGGGGATTGAGGAGGATGTAGAGAAGGGGGTTAAGACATGCGGGAAGGGGCACGATGACCAGAAGGATAAACTTAACTACTTCCGGGCCGATGAACGTGAGGTTCAGCAAAGAAGCGAAGGACAAGAACGCCACGGGGCAGTAAAGGATACAGTTGGTGAAGAGCAGCAGAGCGATGTGCTTCACCATAGAACAGTCCCACATGTTCTCCAGGTCTCCCTTTTCCAGACCGCAGTAGAGCTTGGTGTAGGCGATGGTCATCATGAGGAAGCAAAGGGAATTGAGCAAGACGAGCGCCACCATGTAGCCCGCGGCGCTGGGCTCCCCCAAGGGCAGCGGCAGGCAGAGCGGGGAGGCGCTGTACTCGCGGCCGCCCAGCAGGGGCACGGCGGCCACGGTCACGGCCAGCAGGGCGCACAGCGCGATGGCCGCTCTCAGACTGGGGAAGGGGCTCTTCGTGTCCAATCTGGCGGAGCATCCCGCAGAGAACCCACGCTCCAGGGCCGCCAGAGTCAGCAGGAAAACAGAGGATTCCGAAGCGAAAATGGACAAAAACCCGACGACTTGACAACCGACCCCCTGCTCCCACCACGCCCCGTGCCGCGCAAAGCTGCCGAAGGTCAAGGCGTCCACGCCCGCCAGCACCGCGCTGGAGACCCCCATGAGCATGTTGGCCGCGGCTAGCAACCCGATTAACAGTTTTATGGAGGAGATGTACACAGGGGCCCTGAACACCGCGCACGTCACCAGGGCATTGCAAGTAAGCGCCAAAACAGCTATGGTCCACACTCCAATTCGGATCAGCCAGCTCCCGAACAGGTATTCGCAGAGTTTGAAGGGGCCTAGAAGTCCAGGGAAGAAAAAGACTGGGCATCAAATTAGGATTGACAGCTTTTGCAAACTACCTTTTTGTTTCTCTCATTAGGACACCAAGGAGTAGAGAGGCCGTACCAACACATCTTTTATTAAACTACTATTTAATGTAAAGGTGAGCAGACCAGGAGTTCAGGTTTTCCAGCTATACCCGGGGAAATGACACGGAGAGTTTCAGTCACTTGCTTCTGGTCTCCCAGATACAGCAGTGTCGGGGCCAGGTAAAAAGCCACATCTCTTGGGCTTTTTATTATATTTTTCCAGAATACTTCAAAAAGGTTCTGTAAACAGGGAAGGAGAATCCTGGGGAAATACTCCATAATATTAGAAAAGGATGTATGAGTCGTATGGAGGTGCAGTTCATTAAAATCTCGTTTTAGGTTTAGACTGACATCTGACGTTTGGGAGCAAGGAATAATCGAACTGTTGAAAATAAAATAGCGACCCTCTCCAGCTGTCTTTTTTTCTTTTTCCCCTCAACTGGCCTATCGTATTTCTGTGAATGGGACAAACAGTTAAGTGAATAATCTATACAGATATTTTTTTACCTATCTGTAAAGCCATTATTTGCTTTAACCAAATAGCTACGTAGGGAAGACTTAAAAAAAGTCACTGTCAACAATCGGTGATTACGTGAAGAAAGACTGCTGCCTACCAGTTCAGGCTAAATTGCTAATGTCATTTAAAAATTACATACACTTCTAACTATGTGATTGGTTCTTTAATTTCCATTAATCTGAATCAACAGTCTCCCACAAAAATCCTACTTATGAATAAAGACCAACTCCAGGGAACAAACATTTGTATTTTTAAGGTCCCCCTAGGGGGGATACTGATGAGCTGCAAAGCAGACTGTGCTGTGAAGTGTAGCGACGACATCCTGGGTGGCCCCCAGACTTAAGGGAGGGTGCTGCTGCTGGGTCCATTCTGATGCCTTTCTCACCTGGGGAAGGCGAGCACTGCACGGAATGGAGGGCTTTCAGGTCATCCTCAAAGTCAAGCAGGAAATCTTCAAGATCACGCTCATCTGTAGGAGTGAGAAGTTCTGGAATGATTAGTTCTGTCTCTCTTTTCAGGGACCAGCTCCCAGGTAGGAGAGTCCTGGATTGCCCCGGAGACACGAAGTGTCACGAAGGGGGCTGAAGGTCAGACGCTCCGCTTTTCCCCTGGGCTGTCACTTTCTTGTCTGTTGTAGAGTTGCTTTGGATGTTCTACTGAGGCTACTGTACGACCTAGTGCCCCAGCAGAACTGGGGTTAAGGGACAGTGACTTGGGCTCCCGGTCATAGCATCTAAGCTCTCGCATCCTGTTCTTGTTCCCTGGGGCTCATGATGGCCTCAAATTTGTCCTGACCCAACTTAGAGAGTGTAGGCCTCTCCATTCAGTGGAAGAACCACTTCATCCAGTTTTCTAACACTTTGTGGCTAGACTGCAAATGTTCTGGGCTGTGTTCTCAGAGCGCAAGAGGGAGAATCAGTGTCAATCTTCTCTGAGGAATGCTGCTTAACAGAGGACAAATCAAGTAACTGCTTCGTGCTTGGATTAGCAATCCGTGAAACAGGAATTCTGTGATCTAGCACACTTTCCCAAAGATGCTGATTTAATTGGCCAGGTGTGTGGCTCGGGCATCACTGTTTTTCAAAAGTTTCTATGTGATTCCAATATGCGCCCCAGGGTTGAGAATCACTGCCCTTGAAGGTAAACTCCATGAAGAAGTTTGTCTCTCGTTCACTGTGAGCCTCTAGGGCCTAGAACAGTGCCTGGCACTTAGTAGACACTGGAATTTTGGGGGGAGAGGTGTGTGCGATAAATAAATGCAGTAGAAATTAGTGTGGGTGAGGCAGGAGGAACAAAAATGAAATCAAGAACAAGAATAGGACACATGCTGTAGCCTAAAGCAAAAAGGCCAAAGGCCATAATACCAGTTCCTTAATCAGATATGTGTGCAGGAAGGAAAGTCAAGATAATGTGCAGACAGACTGAATCATACTTGCTTGGGAATCAACAAATCATTAACACCCAAAGGAAGACAAGCCAGTCTGTTTAGACTCTGTGCAAACTTGCAGGGTTGGCAGGGAGAGCAGAGTAGGGCTGCCCAGAGCACCTCCTCATTACCACAGGTGTGGTTTGAGGTGCATTGCTGTGTTTTTAAGTCAGGTCTTAACTTCAAGGAAAGCCAAGCGCTTTACAGACATTATCTCATTTCACTTTCCTGACAGACAGCCCTGTGGGGGGCAGAAGGGAAAATGTTTTAGGATTAGTTGGATAAGAAGGTGGATTCTTAAGCCCTCCTGCTGAAATATGGAGGCATCTAAAATTGCTGATGGCCTCCACTCCCCCTGGGCTGCAAGAATAAAAACAGATTTTATCTTTGGGAGAAAAAAGTTCAGAAGCGTGTTTGAAAAAGTTATTCACAGGGATGAAGCCCTCTTAAACAATTATGAGAATATTGATCATCAATATTAATATTTATCTCTGAGGTCAGTATATACTAAAAGGGATTTAATTATAAATATAACTATTAAAAATTCACTTACAGAAAAGATAAAGTTTTAGAATGAACCCTAAAGGAGCTTTCTCTTTCTCTGGGAGACTTTAAAAAGTGGGTTTGATTCTCAGCTTGCTGGCATGATTACATGTGGGCCGGTCTGGAGTTCAGATGATCTGTCTGATGACTTTTCAAGACCCCTTGAGACACAATTTCATGCCAGTGACATAGCAGGTCTTACCTTGAACTTGAAACATCCCAGCATCTTTCTTATGAAGGTCATCTGCACTGCTGTTGTCGCCTCTATTCCACTGGTGAGAAATTTTATAGACACTTTCACACACTCCAAATGTGCAGCACTGATACGCATAGGGCACTTCTATAACCCTTTAAGTGAACAAAACCAAACACACACTTAAAGAAACAGATGATTAAATACAGTGTTCGCTTTCTTGTGCTCAGTAATTCTGCCTGTGGATTTTAGCCTAAATAAATAATCCAAAATATTGACTATGTGCCTGAAGATGTTGATCACAGTGCTATTCATAATAACAATGGAGTTATTAAGAATTATTGCCATGAAATGTTGATCGTTGCTGTGGTTGAGTGAGAGGTGTATTATTTCCTCTACTTTTATGTTTGAAAATTTCCATAGTAAGAACATGAAAAAAAATGACTGTTAGGGAAATTGTGGCACCATTAAAAAGTGCTTATGATATGACATAATGTTAGGTAACGAAATCATGACGTAAGTTTGTATACGAACTGTGAATCTAACAATTAAAAATACATTGGAGACAAAATCTGGAAGGAAGGAACATAAAAAGTTGTTTAGGCGGTACTTTTAGCCTTTTTTCCTCTTCTATTTTCTGGGCTCTCTCTTGGGGCTATGGTTTTAAAAGAGCATAAAAAGTATGGTCGTTTAAAAAAATATAATATACATATAAGATCTCTCAAGGGACTTCTTTATCGATAATAAGCGTAACCGGTTTTAAAGAGCATTACTTCCTCAAACAAATATTAATTTTGTCCATTTTATTAGAACATATATATAAGCTAGATGAATTTAAAAATGTAAACAGGAGTATAATTTTGTTACAATGTTATTTAATTACATGTCCTGGTTTGTAGCCCATGGATCAATGGTTTTCAAACTCTTTCCATGAACTCTATGGTTCCGGGAGGCATCTTGAGAAAGAAAGGAAGCGTGGTCAGAAAGACACGGTCTCCCACTCCAGGGCTTGTCCTAACAGCGTCCCAGGGGTGGAGGACTCCCAAGGCATGAAATGCAATTCAAAAGAGTCCCATAAATTTTGAAAACCACTATAACACGTCTATTATTTCACATGACCTCAAATGTATCTTATTAGCTTTAATGACAAACTCACTTGAGTTCTGGAAAGTTTTCAGATGATATCAAGCTCTGTAAGGCATGATTTCCTGTTAATTTTAAGTGAGTTAAACCATGTAACCCAGTTACAGGAAAAGACGACAGGCGGTTGGACGACAGGTCCCTGCAAAACATCAAACAGCAATTGGCTTTTAGTCTGCGTTAGCATAAGATGCTGATGTTAAAAAAAGCAGCCTAAAGATTATTAAACGGCTCCATAAAAACTTCTAAGTAGGGTCCTTACTCTTAATGGTAAGAGGAACCATTTTAGTTCTTGACAACTTTTCTACTTTACAATCAGAATTGCAGGACGAAAAATGTTTTAATCACAGCTAAAGTCTAATTTCTATGTTCAGCTCAGCTTTGCCAGGTGGGGACATCGAAAGTCCAGTGTGAGGTGCGGCATCTAATTTGAGAAGTGATGCTGACTGGATCCAGTTAGGGGTGAGGGGAAAACACTGTTGGGGGTTTAGTTCCTTCCTTCTCCCCTTAACTTCTGTCTGACCAGTTCTTTCTTTCTGGTACCTGGGAGATGGGGACAGGACAGAGCAAGAGGTGGAAAGGGAGGGAAAGAATGGATGGGAAGCTTCCCTGTTAGTCAAGATGGCGAACTATCAAATGAAAGCGCTTTAGAACTGTACTGACATCTTATTCCGTTCCACCTGACAGCTCAGCGAAAAAAGTAAAATTCCACCTCAGTAACCAGAATCAGCTGTCACCCAGCTCTTCAGTTATCCATGCACGGGCCCACATGGCCTCCGGTTTGATCCAGCTCTAGTGTGGAGGACACTGAGGGCTGGGCATTCTGTGCTCTGGGGGCCTCTTCAGCAAAACCAGCATTTTTGATGAGTAGGGTGGTGCCCAATTACTGAGAGCCACGCCACAAACAAGTTGCGAAATACTCACAGCTTTCTTAGAGATGGCAAAGTGGAAAATGCACTGGGGTGAATAACGGCAATTTTGTTCCAAGCTAAATTCCTATAAAAAAAGAAAAAGGCAAGTGAGAGGATGATGTAAAAGCAGACTGTGTGAAGTTTTACCATATATATTCATTCTCCCAACAAAACTTAATTTCCATTCTGGACAGGAACAATTAACTTATCTAATCATCTTTCAGATGCAGATATGAATAGTATAAAACGATTAAGAGAGAATTTCAAAACGACCTTGTTTAAATCAATGAAGAAAAATCACTTGGGTGGATATTTAATTTTTACTCTCTTCTTGCTAAAAAGTTGACTTTAGCATGGTTGTAACATTTTATTAGGGCATTTCTAAGATGAGTGGGGGTCGGGGAGTGGGAAGAAACAGGAACTTCTGAGGCTCATCCTCTGACAAGCAAGTAAATGTTAAGTTATAAAATATCCCTGGATATGTAATGAAACTCAAAAAATTTGTGTATATTGTCCATGTATATTAGACCTTAAGAGAAACACAGAGACACTTTCAAAAAAATTCCCAGTAAAGAGGACAGACATTTAAATTCTTGACTGGGAAATGGAGAAAAGATGGGCTAGCATATGTTGGAAATAAAATCTTTTGATCCCAAAGAAAATCTACAATTCACTGAGAAATAAAATGACCTCACCCCCGCCCCTCCACAGACTATATGTAATGAAATGTAGGTAATTTCACAAGAATGTAAGAACTTACCCATTTTACAAAAAGAGCAATGAACTTACAATCTGTCTTTTTAAAACGCCTAACTCATAAAGGGAACTAAAGTGTAGACATTTGAGGAAACGGAAAGTGATCACTGTCAACTTTTCTCTAGCGCAGATAATTTATCCATGATATTGGGCCCCCTGAGTTACCTTGGATAAATGGTATTCACAGAATATTTATATTCTCATTGGAAAGGCCCCCCAAACTGGAGGAAACTGGAAGGCTTTTTATGTTGCCCCTTTCAGTAATCGCAAAACAAAAATCCAGCTAACAAGGGGACGGAGAGGGAAAGCTACGAATGGGTAATTGACTAGGAGACTGTCTTCTGTTGAGCCGCTGATCAACCCTGCGTCCAGTGAGGGAGGCGAGCCCTGCCATCTGGCAGTCTCTCTGGTGCTCTAAGTAGAACATGGGTGCCCTGGTGAGCTTGAAGGAGCAGAACATCAGGAAGGCAGGCCATGTTCTGACCTCGGGCTCTATAGTGATTTGACTGGGTTTTAAGTAAATATGGGAGAGGGTAGGGTGTAGTTCAAGTGGTAGAGCGCATGCTTAGTATGCATAAGGTCCTGGGTTCAATCCTTAGTACCTCCTCTAAAAAAAAAAAAAAAACCTAATTACTCCCCCCCCAAAAATAAAAATTAAAAATTTAAAAAAGTAAGTGTGGGAGAATGTATATGCTCAGAGGGCTGTAACTGCATTCTTATTTGTGAACCTGTGTGCTGGAATCCTCCCAGCTGCCCTGGGGGAGCCGGTTCCACTGCCCTGCGGGTGCGGGTGTGGGTGTGCGGGGCTGACCCTGCAGGGCGCCCTGTGGTTCTCTACTGGATTCCCCATGGAAGCCCTCCCGCAGAGAGAGAGGCCGGGCACTTGTGGTCTGCTCCTCCGTTTTGGAATCTTGTTTCTGGTGGCATCTGCACACTTTCTCCCCCACGGATGTCCCTTCTCTGTGCCTCCGCTCTTCCTGGGATGTGGAAACACCACTCGTTCCTCCCCGTCTTGATCAGCTGCTGGTTTCTGCATGCCCATCCCTTGCTTGCCAACACCTGTGTCGGTGTCCCTTCATTTAAACCATCCGGGGTGAATTCTGATTTCTGTGAGAACCCTCACTTACATACCCTGGAAGGATATGTACTTGTTCAAACGATGATAACAACAACTTCAATAATGAGACAATTGCATATTTACTACATGCCAGGTATGGTTATGAGGTTTTTTTTTAACACGTTTTTTCATAACCCTCAACACAACACTGAGAAGTAGGCATTAGCATAGCCCCACTTTATTGGTGAGGAACGAAGCACAGAGTGTTAAGTGACTTGCTGCAAGTCGCAGAGTGATCTCGGGAGCTGAGATTCAAACCCACGCAGATTGACTTCAGAGTCCCTGACCTTTTGCACAGAACGTGCTTGTAATTCTTAAGGTAAATAATGAGAGAGCCACTGCACTAGACCCTGGGGATTAGGAGATGAAAAAGTTCTTGTCATTTTCAGGTAGGGGGTGGTCTATCTGACGGCAGTGCTGAGCGTTGAGTTCTGTTGCAGAGAAAATGCAAAGCACATCAGAGTTGAGTGGGCTCAAATATAGGAGATCTTGTTCCTATGGGGTGGACCGGGGCAAGTTAAGAGTGGGGAGGAGCCAATGGGTGACAGGACCAGAAGAAACCATGGCGCATGTGTCAGGGGACTGGGAACTGGTGGGTAAGAGATAAGGGTGTTCCAGTTGGGATAAGATTTTGAAGGGCAGTGCTGGGAGTTTGGTTTTGGTCTTGAAGACCATAGGGGAATAACAGAAGATTTTTGAAGCAGGGAAGTAACATGATTCAATTGCTACTTCAGAAAGATTCTCTTTGGAGAATGAGATAAATAGGTATAGACTGATGCTGGGAAGGCTGGTTAGGAGGCTGGTGATGGTGAGCCAGGTGAGTGATCCCACGGGTCTCTGGTGAAGAATATTTAAATCCTACTCTCCAAGCAAATTTCAATTACACAACGCAGTGTTACCAAATATATCAACGTTTTAAAAAAGAACTAACTTTTGGAAACAGCCAGAATGCCAACCTGGTGAATAAGGCAGGCAATAAAATTAGGTAATGTACTTTTTTTGTTTTACATTTATTTTAAAAAGTAAAAGAACTTCATAAGGTGATTTTAGACCAAAAGTAAGGAAAGAGCAACACAATTGAATTCAGATCATGATGGTTTTCAAAGTAAATTTCTGGGAGAAAGCGATTCTCAAAGGTGAATTTAAAATGTTTTGGGAAATGGTATTATTTTCCGAGGCTATAGTCTCTTAAATATTAAGAAAAACTTCAGGAAAGAAAGGCTTTTTTAACACTATACTGCAGTTTTAGCACTACATACTGCTATTCACCAAAATTACATTGCAATCCAGTTTCAGGATGGAAAAGTTTTAACTGTCACCAAGAAAAATTTGTTACCCATTTTTTTTTTAAACTTATGGTATTTTTCAACCATAAAATGGAATTTAATATTTACCAATCTTAGTCACCTGAACAACAGAAGCATTTTCCAAGACAATTGGGCTCCAACCTTAGTTTACGTGTTAAAATGTGGCTTCTCAGGCCCCACTCCAGAGACTAACGAGGTAGGTGAGAACCTGGGCCCGGCACTTTTTAGTCCCCTCCAGTGTGATGCCAAAGCACTTAGGGACACACATTGAAAAACTGACCAGGAAAGAAAAGCAGGCGGGAAGGACTGCGGCCACCCCATTTTTATATGCAGCACGATTTCTGCCAATTCCAGGCTGTGAACAGAAGCCCCTTTTGTAGGCTAGTCAGCATGTCGGCCTCCTTCCTCTTTGTGGAAGTTCCATGTCTGCTGACTGGCAGAGAGCAGATGGCAAATTTACTGCTTTTGAACTTGTTCCTGGAAATGATCATGAGCAAGATATTTGCCTTTCCATAGCAAATATATGTGCAAGGGCCCAACAATACACGTTTACAGTGAAAATAAAATAATAGAAGAAGACCTCAAAGAGAAGAAAAAGCGCCCTGTGTTGGTGAAGGTACTGGCGGGTGGTACTCACAGAGACCGGAGGCTAAACAGCTTCTGGAAGGTGTCGGCTTTGATTTCACAGATTTCATTATGTCGTAGGTCTCTGAAACGACAGTGTCCCAAAGGCTGATTGCAAAGGCACTGGTTTCAAAGATGAGTCTTCAGAGAAGTTTTACAAAGGGGTTACCTGCCCTCAACCCCAGGAACGCTTGAACTATGACTATCAAGTTACCATTCGAAACATTTCTTTTTGTTTATAAAAGAACATTACAATTTACACACAGAAATAAAAAAAGCCTCCCGTTCAAGGCAGCTAGCTCCTTTGGGTGAATCTTAAAACTATGTTCCTAACACCAACATCATTCAGACACTTTGAGGATGCCTCTCCTGGCTCTGCCATCTGGCCCTTTCTTATGTTCCTTGAAGGTTTTCAGGAGCGTCAAGTCTCTACCTTTCAAAGATGGAATCCCCCCACCTCCCTTAATCGCTTTCGGCATTCAGAGAAAAACTAAGCCTGAAAGGGTAGATGCTCAATATTGTTTTGATCAAAACCAAAGCGTGATTATTGAGCAACGAGGCTGATGTTTTATGGAGGAGGGTTTTGAGAGAGGAATGCTACAACGCTTCCGGCATCAGCAGCATCGATGGCGCCTGAAACAGAACAAATAAGGCGCCTCCTCTGAAGGTGACTGTCGCGAAGCAAACACACCCACGAACGCAAGCTTCCCCCTGTTCAGAAATAACGGCACTCATTGGATGTGGGAGCTTAGAAAAACTCCAAAGCTCAAACAAACCCGGTTCATGACTACACCAGGTTAGGAAAAGAAAACCCATAATAAATGCTTTACATATAGTACAAAGTCACATTATCTACGTTTCCCAGCCCCACAGCCGTCCTCCGCAGTCAGAGCTTGTGGGTATAAAACGGAACAGCACCGCGTGTCTCCCACTGAACCACAGGGTAAGCAAACCGGTGACCCCTGGAAATGTGGGTTTGGGCTCCCAGTTTTTGCGAGGTGACTTCAGAGGCTTTCGTGGACATACATTTTCTGAAGCTTTTGGCAGACTGAAAAACTGGGTAAATCTTCTAGCAAGTTGTAAGAGAGATCTCTGAAAAACAGAAGGTACAAAAGGGAAAATCTGTTACATATTAGTTGTAAGGAAACACACTTTCCTTTCCTTTCCCCTCCAGGATGATCTGTCTCCCAAAGGCAGACTCTGAACGTTTCCCCAGCCCTGACACGGAGCAGGTAGTCCCAGCATTATTGGATTAAGCAGTCGATTCAGACGTTTACTGACATGTAACTGTTAGACTTCCTTAATTGCTTTAAATAATTTACTTAATGAATTTATTTATGTTTTGTTAGGGATGATCGACAATGTTCTAGCTATTACCTTAAAGAAATGAGTACAAATTAAATTAAATAATTGTGCCTTTTCTTCTAAGAGCTACTATGTTTCTACAGCTAAGAGAATCGTTTTTGGTTCTTTTATAATCAACAGAAAAAAAAAATCCCAACAATTCAAAACATAGCACTAATTTTAAAATCAATCATTACAAGGGGGAAAAAAAATCTAAGGAAGTCTTCAGCTAAAACGCAACAAATTACAGAATAACAAAAACATCTGGACGTATTTATAGTATAATATAACTAATCTAAAACAAGCCACGGTAATTTGCAGAAAGCTTAAAAAAAGAAAGCTGGTAGATAAAGTAACACAGATATATATAAAAAATTTTTGTCTCATGTTTTAAAAGTTATCAGCTAATCAACTAACTCATTTTCATGCCTGATTCTAATTCTTAAAACCAGATCACCACTATGCAACCGAAAAACCCCATATTGTTTTCTGAGACGATTTTAAATGATTTTATTCTTGTAATTGGTCACGTTATCTTACATTTATTGAATAAATGGAATTTATGTAGAAGAAATACAGTTTATTTACTACACATAAATTCAGATGAAGCTGCTTGCAAACACCAATTTGTAGTTTATACTAGAGCTTTGAAAGATCAGACCAAACCAAAATCCAAAAAAACCCAAAAAACTGTACCCCAAACCTATGTACAAATATACCTAATTAACAATATGATGCGTATTTCTGGAAAGTAGTGAATGCGGTAAAATGGACACACATTATCAAAGCTGATGATAATTTGTAGGTTTATTTATTTATTTATTTTAATGGAGGTACTGGGGATTGAACCCAGGACCTCAGGCATGCTAATCTTGCACTCTACCAATTGAGTTATACCCTTCCCCCTGATAATAATTTGGT
This sequence comes from Camelus dromedarius, assembly GCF_036321535.1. Classification (NCBI taxonomy): domain Eukaryota; kingdom Metazoa; phylum Chordata; class Mammalia; order Artiodactyla; family Camelidae; genus Camelus; species Camelus dromedarius. The sequence continues at coordinate 14,184,411 of NC_087446.1, read as the reverse complement.
TCACTCATCTCCACAGGGGGCCAGTCCTTCCTGTAAAGCTTGTAGCAGAGGGTACATGAAACCTTCTTCTATGTAAAGACAGTGTCACCTCCTGCCTACCTTCGGCCCAATGATTTTCATGGCTGACTTTGATCAAGCTCTTCTTATCTATAGACACCATGTTTACAGCTTGACCTGAATTATTTCATTTAGTGACCTTGCCTAAGGTCACCAGCTAGTAGGCGGGAAAGCCACACTTCGTCAAGTCACCTCCACGAAGGAGAAGCAACTTGGAGGCAAAAGTCCCTCAGCTACAGTGGCGTTTCCTCCTGTAACAGGTACTTGGTGGATGGTTCAGCCAGCAGAAGGGAGCTTTCACACCTGTACTTCCAGAAGCTCCAGAAGGCAGACTGGAGTAAAGGTCAGGGCCCTGGGTTCTACTTTTAACTTTAACTAATTCTACTTGGTCGGTATGCTGGACAGAGCACTGATGTCTTTCTCAATTCTCTCCTTAAGCGAGAAGATACTTGCTTTATTTATTCTGCAGGATTGCTGTGAAGAATGAATCAACACTACAGGTTGGAAGGCTTTGCCAATGGTACTGCTATGAACGTAGTTGTTTCAGGCCACTCAAGGGTTCACCCCGAGGAAAGAACGATGGTGTAAAGGAAACCAGAAAGGCGATGGTGAGGGCTGACGTGTGGGAGAGTTTACAAAGCACCAGGTGCTGCTCTCAGTGTAGACACGTAGGAATTTACTTCATCCTCACAATGATCCCCTGAAGGAAGTGGCTACAACTCACGGAGCCCCGGAAGGGATAAATAACTTGCTCAAGATACTGTGATAGTGTTTAGGGAGACTGGATTTGAACTGGAAAAAGAGACCCCAGGGCCTGGGCTCTTATTCAGTTTGCCAGTGGGCTTCCTCGTATGCAGCTCTCCGCCCGGACGGTCTACCATTCACTGTGTGACATGGTGGGGACAGATGCGATTTAAATGCTGGTTCCCTGCTGATTAGTTACAGTGCGTGAAATCCTGGTCACGTTACTGAGACAGTTTCCTTAAGAAATGAGGATAATTATGCTTATTCTGGGTGTGGTGGGCAGAATTCTAAGAGGGCTCCTAAGATTTCTCCCCCCAGTGTACACACGCCCTCTCTTAGTTATTCTATCAAACTGCCTGTATTTGAATGCGAACGCTCCTATTCTGGCTATTACGTGGTGTGACTGCAACTCCGCATCACTGGTCTGAAAGTAACGCAGGGGCTGGGGATGCGGGAGGCCAGTCACTGAAGAATATTCCCTTCCTTCCCCTTCATCTTTGTAGAGCTTCTGGTCTGGCTACGAGGTAAAGCTTACGGCGGAATCCCAGGCATTCAACTGCCACAGAAGTCTTCTGTATGACAGCAGAGCCGTGGCAAGAGACGAAGGGTCCTTTGGTTACGTCCCAGTAAAAGGGCCTCGAGAGAGATGGCTGAACATGGAAGGTCAAAACAAGGCTCTTCAAATTCCTATAAACTACTTTTTGTAAAACATGGGAAGGGCAGAGGGAAAAAAGCCCCAAGTCAACAGAAGTAACATATGCTAGCTGTTTAGCCATTAGATGAAACATTAGAACGTGGCACCCACAATTATACCGGAAGAATGTTGTTTGCCTTTATCAAGGTTTGTGTGGGTCTGATAATTTTATTTTGGCATCCGTATGGGTTTTTTGATCCATGATGTTTTTGTTTTTTTGTTCTGTGTTTTTCTCTGCCCCACAGAACCTTTAGAGGGGGAAATGAAGTTACCTTGGCTTGTTCATATCCATTTTCTGAAAGGAAATGTGTGCCAACTGAAATTCTAATGGGAGACTGTTCGGGACTTGGAAACAAGGGGTGCACTGCCATTATTACCAGGGTCACATCCAAGAGCCAGTTCCCTGGCCCAAAGGGACAAAGGAGTCCTGACCTCCTGAAGACCTGCAAGGAAAGAACTTTCTCCCCTTTTAAAGGATTATTGAAATAATGGCTGTCATTTCACCTCTGTTTACACAACATTATTGCCTCACTCATACGCACAGCACTTGGAGATTAGGTAACTGATCGCAGACGGTTGGAGGAAGAGATGAGATCTGTGCGCCAGTTAAAGTCCTGTTGAAACACAAACCAGACATCATTCTTTTATTCAGGCATCACCCGGTGACATATTTTGATTTACTGATGTTAAGGCTGGCCAGGCTTTAAGGGTAGTGCTCAAAGTCAAGAGCCTTCTCAAGTACTTACAGACTCTCCAGGCTCGCAGTTCCAGTTAAATCAGGAAATTCAGTGATTTGTGAAGCACCATTCAAAGTCCTGGGAGGAGAGGGACGTGAGTGTTCTTGGGAGAAGAGTCTAGAAAGGGTTTATTTTTATGGCCATTTCAGAGCGGTTGAAAATGTCCATTTGATCTTCACAGCAACCTTGCAATGGGAAAGTGGTCCGTAAGAGAAAGAAAAACTTACAGTGTTCTTAGTTCAGGTAAATGTTGAAAAGCAGATCTCCCAACAAGCTGGATGGGGTTGTCATAGAAGTGTCTGGGGGGAGAAAGAGAAATCCAAACACCAGTGTCTTAGAATAAAACTTGAATGACCAATGAATACTTGTTCAAGATTTCAACAAATACTTGAAATGAATTTATGTTAATTTGGATTGTACTATATTACATAACAGTCCTGATTACTTGGTTTGGGGCAAACCTGAAAAGCGTTTTAACTCACATTATTTTGGTAAGAAATTCATACGATGTAAAACTGAAAACTGTTGACAGCAAGGAAGATAAAAATGTTAGCTACTAAGGAGAAAGAAAAGCAAGTGAACTGATTGTAGTTATACTTAGAAATCTTCCTCTGCCTCCAACATCTGTGGAATATTCACTGAGTGGCTAAAGGTAATTCAAGGTGCTGGCAATTCCATCATTAGCTAAAGAAAGATAAAGTTCTGTGCATTTACATGAGGATATATCCTCTGGTCAAATCTTTCAACATATACCTTATAACCTTCAAATTATTTGAGAGGAAATTTGCTACTCTGGGTTTTTGTAACATCAGAAAATTTTAAAAATTAATTATTGCTCTAAAAGGTAAGACATCATTAGAATTTGAAAAATATTTTGTTTTCCAGATGTTTGTAATGGAATGGCATTTGAGCTTCCTGGAAGTGGAGTCCCCGCAAAGAGTTCTTAGCCGAGACACCGTTCTAGTTCAACTAAATTCAACAAATATTTATTGGTGTCTATTATGCTCAAAGTATGAGGGTACGTGCTGCTTGCATTTAAAGACTGATTTATTAAGGAAGCTGTGGTTGGGTATCTACTATGTGCGTGGCATTACGCTGGATGCAGGGGATTTGAAGACGAATGATAAGGTATCCCTGCCCTAAAGAAGCTTGGACTTAGTTGGGATAAAACCAATAAATAAGAGGATATTACTTTCTGGTTGACAAAGTCTTTCACATACAGGGCTGAGCTGATCCACCCGACAACTTTATGAGATCCACAGTGTGGACACATAGACACTACTTCCTCCATTTTGGGAGGAAGAAGCTGAGGCTCAGATACTCTGGAAAGTTCATTACCTCCCAGAGTTTCAACTTCCTAACTTGTTAAACCGACGTAGTAATACCGAGGTGTAGGGTCTGTCTACACAGTGAAGAAGCTAAGGCGTGTGTCACAGCTCGCACAGTGCCCAGGATACAGCTGTCACTCAACAAACCGAAATCCCCTCTGTGGTCCTACCCTCAGACCTCTTTTTTTCCCTTGGATTAAACAATTAGTAAGAGAAAGAACTAGAGCAGGAATATAGGTCTTGAAGTATAGTTGGTTTCCAATGTTGTGTTAATTTCTGGTGTACAGCATAGTGTTTCAGTCATATATATATATATATATACATATATATTCCTTTTCCTAGTCTTTTTCATTATTACACGATATTGGATATAGTTCCTTGTGCTATACAGTAGGACCTTGTTCTTTATTCTGTATACAGTAGTTAGTACCTGCAAATCCTGAACTCCCAAATTATCCCCCATCCCTCTCCCCACCGTAGCCATAAGTTTGTTTTCTATGTCTGTAAGTCTTATGATTTAAAATGGAGTTTCCCTCAAAATATGATATTAGCCCTGATCTACACTATAGGCTTGTTTGCATGTAATTGCGTTCAGGTACGTGTGTGTGTCGGTCTGTATGTCAGTACACGGGGTGGCTATGAATACGCGTGTTTGTGTCTATAAGGCAGGAGTATCGAACATAAAGAAGGAGCTATAGGGTTCTCAGGACGGAGTTCTCTCGTGCGTTAAGGAGAACTTCATGAAAATGTCATTTGAAGTGGACTCTGGAAAACAAAATTTCAACATGCGCAGTGAGGGGATGGTGTCACAGGAGCAAAGGAAATGAAGGAGAGCTTGGCTCGGTGACTGTGGTTTAGTTGGTCTGGGTTATGGCATCGGGTAACTGGGGACGGGCCAGCCACGTGGAAAGCTGAGAATGGGAGCTTAAGGAGTTGGCATTTACCCTAAAAAGACAGTCCTGACTCTGTATTTTCACAGCAAGAGAATGACGGTATGGATGCTGTGCTTCCAGGGTGACGGCTCTGCCTGGCGGGAGAGGCGGGGAGGGGAGCCTTCGACTGGTAAAAATCTCAAGATAATGGCCAGCAGAGGGGCTGGCGGCAGAGGCGGGGAAAGAAGTTCTGGGTAGGATGGGGACTGGAGAGGCAGAAATGAGGCCTGGGTAGCCAATGGGACATGAGAGGCAAAAGAAATTGAGTCAGGGGGGTACAGGTAGGGGTGGCAATGACAAGAGATGGAAATGGAGGCAGAAGCAAGGAGAGGAGTGTTTCCGGGGTAGAACGGCACCATCAAATAGAGGACAGAAGTGCTGACCAATCTTGGGGGGCAGTTAGCCCTCTCAAGGGCTATTAACATATCAAAAGAGTGATTAAGAAAAACCAGTCCCGTGGCTTCAAGGAAAAAAGGGGCAAAGAAAGGCAGTGCTATCTGCCAGCTTCTCAGTATGTAAACTCTCTAATGAGAACTAATGTTTATTGGCAATAAAACTTTGACACCCTTAGTTTGCCAACATGCTGTCAGAACATTTCAGAAATGATGAATGGTATTCCCCCCCTCCTCAGTTGTCAGGGCTAATTGGGATTTCAGCTCATTTGTGACAAATGCTACATGGTTCCAGAAAGCTACATGGTACAAGTTGGTGCAGGACGAATAGATGCCAAGAAGTGCCCCAGAGTCCTGTTCAAAAGTCGTCCTTACTGTCCTCGCCCATTTTTGAGACCTCAGGCCAGTACTATGCCCCAAACCTGCCAGTGGTCTTTTAATTAAGAGCCAGCCTAATACTTAACATATTTTCATCTTCCTGTATCCCTACACGTGATCAATTTGCTGTTTGCTAAATGTGAAACATAGAATTAATATACATTGGACTTGTAACTCTGTCTTATGCCACTATGGCATATACATCCTCATATGCATCCTTCTAGAATTACATCCTAGTTTGTATAAATGTGACTTGATGTTTGGGCTTGAAAATGAATGGGTGTAGAGATTTGGCATAAATCAGTAGTCCCCTCTCCTCCCCTCTTTAATATTATTTCAGCATTCAGCTAAAACCTGGCCGAACATTGCCATATACACTTCTCTGTGTAGGTTCTTACACTGACTGAGACAAAAATGTGGCAAATATAGAACATTTGTTGTGTTATCTTTAAAAGTGCAATGCATGCTATATTTCAGGATAGAAAAATCAAAAAGAAACCACTTACATTGTAATAAGAGAAGGGTTGCCCACAAAGGCTTTCTCAGGTATTGACTTGATATTATTGCTATGAAATCCTCTAGAAAGAGAGGAAAAAATAATTTATAGAAAATAATCTGGGTGGGGCTGTAAAATTATTTTATAGTCCCTCCCTGCCCCTAGTGATAATCAGCATTTTTAGTACCTAGAGAATAAGGTTAAATTCCTTTATCCATTTTGAAACTTTTGTGCCCTCACCTACTTTCTAGGAGAAAAAAAAAATATCACAAGCTGGTCATCTTGAAAGAGGAATCAAGAATCTGAAAATAAATATTGTGCTTAACAAGCTAATGTTACAGAGAGAAAAATCCATCTGTTAGCATCTAATAATAGAGCACCATCTTATAACAACTTGAGACGGAGGAAACCGTCTTTGGAGAGAGGATTATGATCGCTCCTCCTGACCTGATTTGAAACCGGGAAAAGAGAAAATTGAGTTACGCCGCAGTGAAGTAGAGATTTAAGTAATCTTCTTAGGAGGACAAAATTTCCTAGCTGAAAAAAGGTGCCCCAGCTCAGGGAGTCCGTAATAGCAAACTGATGCTCATCTGTCGGTGCTAATGTGTCCGACTGGCAGAGGGGCCGAGTCAGTGGTTTCGGGGTCCTGCGTGGGTCTGTGGCCAAATAAGGTGAGGGGCAGTCGCTGGGCTGCGTGGCCACAGCCAGGGATGGCTTCCCGGCTAAGCTGCACATGGGTTTCCTGAGGCAGAGCCCCGCAGCCGCTTTTTCTTGGAAACAAGCCTTGCTGTCTACCTCCTTTAGCTGTGTGCCTTGCTTCTCTCTGCCAAGAGAGTAGGCTCTTTGTTTATTTTCCTTTCCAAATGTTAGAACATTACATAGGTTATTCATTTTTTAGGTACAAAGAAAAGCTAATTAAATTATAATATACACAAAAGACCATACATGCCACCTAATAGCTGAAGGTTAGCTTTACCATAATATAATTGTGGGTTTCTTTAAAAACTAAATAAGATTTATGAAGCATTAAAAGAATATGAAATCATGTATGTGAAAGCTTCTTGCATTAGCCTAGGCACATACATGGTATTCACCCAGCTCTAAACTTACGCAACCTAGAAAAGCTTATCTTTCGAAATGCTCAGAAAATATGAATTCCGATACAGTTCTCTACAAATCTATAAAGGATATAAATGTTGGGGGAATATGGCTTAGGAAAAGAGTATGGCTTAGAAAAAAAGGTACCTTTTTTCTAATATAAGTATATGAGAGAAATTAATTATAAATTAAAAAAAGATTATCTGCTATTTATTGGTGATAGAATCCAATTAAAATATATTTTGGATGTGCTTAATCATTATGCATACAACCTTTTAAATTTTTCTTAGTAAACCATATTATGTACAAGAGTCAAACCTATTCTAAAATAAATTCACAAAGAATGGCGTTCTCCCACTAAGTCTGTCCTACTTACAGTTCTTTAAGGTTGGAGAGTGTCCTGATTGCAGTAGGAAATTCATCAAGATTATTATAATTCAAGTCTCTGAAAATAAGTAAATAGAATGTTCAGTTTTTCATCTAAAAATTCATACACACTATTTACAAGGGATGTTAACACGCTATCCCAGTGAACCAGTATCATTGATAACAATTCTCATTCCCTCTCTTCATGGAGAGAGATCTTGCTGGCTCGCTGACCATCATTGTTCCACAAGCATCTGCATTAAAATGGTCATTGGATTGATTGTGAGGAATTTCAAAGAGTCAAGGCTCAGTGGCACTGGACGTTAAAACAAAGGAAGGGACATCAGCAGTGTGAAGGTCCAAGTGGGAGGGACGCTTGGCCCAGTGTTGGTGGCTTGTGGACGCAGCGCTTCACCTGAATCTGGCTCGATGAGCTGCTGGCTAGTCTGTGCCCTCCTTGGGACTCCTGTACCGCATCCCCTTCCTTGTTCCCTCCTCTGCCCTCTGACTCTGTCCCGTTGCTGTTCAGACTCTCTCCTGAGAGGACACCTTCGGGAACGGTTTTGTTCCTGACTCCGGTCCAGGTCCTGTCTTTCCCCCGGCCTAAGGGCCAGGATGACAGCCTGCTTCTGGAGAGGTTTATGTGGTCCAGGGCACTCTCAGGAAGGACATCAGGCCTAGACTTTCCACAAGGTCACAAATGAGGATTCAGAGCCAAAGGATGATGTTTTCCTTGGTCTGGGAGGCAAAGCTCTCCATCCTTCACGCACAGAGACGGAATGGCCAATTTCAAATCATGAATTTCTCTATCTGTTATGGCACAAATGGCTTTTCAATTCCATTACTCACAAGCGCTTTATAGATTTACTCCACCTTGTATTTACATCTTCCTATGAAAAAGTAATTGCCTGCTGGTCTCTGGGAATGGCGGATTTCCCAGATGACGCAGAAAAACCTTTTGCTCAGGCAATCAGATGTGGTTAGATCTTCCTCTGTGGGAAAGAATTGCTATTTAATGTTAAGAGAGAGATAATTTGACCAAGTTAAACATGAATCAAGATTCCTACTTGTCTGGCACAAACCATCCTTAAGCCATACAGCAGGCAGGAAACTTGTGTCTTTTGTGGACATAAATTTTCTTCCTGTTTGTAAATCTCTCCAGATGCTCTGTTTTGATTAAACGAGGATTGGGACCTTATAAATTACTTGGATCTCTAGCGAAGGAAAGGAAGAGGCTGGGAGTAACCAATTTACTGATCCTGTGTAGCCCTGGGCAAGGCGAGGGAAGAGAGGACGTTGAGACTCACATGAATTTGTCCTGAATGCATGAATTACATGAATTTGCAATCTTGGGTCCTCACCACAAACATCAGGGGAAAAAAGGAAAGACTATTTATGGCAGTACCTATCAAAGCCCATCTTGTTTTTTCGTTCCTGTCGTGTTGAAAAGGACTAGAAGGTGCTTTCCACTGCTAAGATCCCCAGCTCAGCCCTTGTGTAAATAAGAAGGGAAAAGTTCTAATTCTTCTAAGCAGCTGATGGGAACAGCTTGCTTATGCCGTTAAGTTGACTTTAGAGTCCTGCCTGCACAAGTTCATCTTTGGCATCTCCTTGTGAGGATGACATTCCTCCCCCTCAAGAGGAAACACACAGTGACCTAAGCAACCTGGGAGGAAAGCTGTTAGGTCCCTCAAGAAATCAGTGAACGCAGACCTGGTCAGGTGCTAAACTGACCACGTACAAATGGCTAAGCTCTGTATGCAAATGAGCAATGATGGGCTGCAAGGAAGGCCACACTGGTCACCTCCTTCTGCAGTCCTGGGCAGAGCCAGTGTGACAGATTTGGCGGCCCTGTGTGGCTTATTACACTTGAGCACTGAAGATGTGGAGGTGAGGAGGGAGCAGCTGGAACGTCCCTCCCCTCCCGGCACACTCAGGACCCTCACTGCCCGTCCCCGCACCCTCATTCCACCTCTCTCACTCAGCCGGAGAATGAAGAGCAGCCCCTTCCTGGGAAACGACTGGACCCGCTAAGACCCATAGCAACTCCTCTGGCATTAGGCTCCGGGCAGTCAGCTGGCTGGACTCCACGGATTTTCAGGACAGGTACCAACTAAGAACTGCAGTTTTGACCTATTCTTTGGAAGTAGCACATACAGGTGAACATGGATTTCAGAGTCAAACTACAGAAGGAAACAAATCCCAGTTCTGCTGCTGACTAGCTGTGGCATGTTGGTAAAATAACTGACCCTTACCGGAGCCAAAAATGGGCAAGTAGTATCCGCTCTCCCAGGATGGTTGTAGGGCTGACTGCAACAATGTATGCCGAGGGCTCAGTGCAGTATTCGGTTAGAGACATGCTTAATAAATGGTAGCTGTTTCTTTGTTTTGTTTTGTTTTGCTTTGTTTTTGCAGACTTGCGTTGCTTCAGCAGAAACCTTCACCATCAGCTACTGAGATGCCTGTTCACCTCCGATCAGAGAGCCTGGCATCGCCTCCCCTGCATCCTCTCAGTCAGGGGGAGGACCAGACTCTGGAGCTGTGAGCCTGAGTGACAATACCGAACTGATCCTTGATAGAGATGGCACATTCCTAAGCAAAGAGTCACTGCTCAGCAGAGGACGTCTCAGTTAGCTTATAATGATCCTAAACTAATTTATCACTCTTGGTAGATTCACAGAAAATCTCGGTTTTATGGTTTAGCTCTGTGGGGTGTGTGGGTGGGAGGGTAAGATAAAGCCACTGTAAATATCTGTTTAAAGCGCAGGCAATTAAGCAAACCCAATAGCCGGTTTGACTTAAAGGCTATTTTTGATTCCCTTAGAATAGCCCTGAAAACACTGAAAAAAAATGGGAAACAAATAAAAGGTCAACTCACAAGGTCTCTAGGCTGTGGAGCCCATCAAAGCATTTCTTTCCCAGGGAGTGGATTCCATTGTTATGGAGATGCCTGCAGGAGAACGTACAGACAGTCACGGGGCACATGCGCAGGGGAACTTAGGCACAACATCCTGATTGCTGAAGTCCAAAAAAAAAACCTCTGCTAAGGAACGCACTGATGATACATAAGAAATGCTTTGTTCAACGTTTTTTTGGTTTGTTTGTTTTAAAGGCTCTATGCCCCATTCCCTTTTACCACAGATGATTGTATACCAAAAATTTAACAGGCCACCACAGATTTATTTTTGGGGTTTGAGATCTCATGGAGTGAGCAATGTGACTGGTGAAGGTAAATTCAGGCTATTCCGCGAGGCCTTGGGATGCAGGATGTTGAACAGAGCTTCTGACCAACAGTGACAAAGGGAGGATGGAGGGAAGGTCCTAGGTGTACCGAGCACATTTTCTATTAAAGCTGATAGCTGATCATGGCCACATTCCTGGGGTGGGGCCACAGGTTAACAGGAAACAGTAATTTCAGCCACAGAGAATGGGAATCAGATTTTTCGGCTGCTCAAGGAGGTTGGTTATCTTGACACAATATTAATGTGCCTAATTATCATCTTTGGCTCAGTGGTAAGTCGGTGAGGTCAGGGCCAGTGAGAACAGCTGTGCACACAGCTGAAAACTGGACCAAGTCCCAAAGGGATTTTTGGAAAATGGGCTTAAGGGGGAAGGGGGAGATGGAGTAGCCAGATCTCTGTAAATCCATTCCCCCTAGTGGAGGGTTAGGTTAAAGCAACTACCCAGCTCCTGGGGGGTTAGAAGCATCATCTTTGTATGTGAAATGCAATATAGAAATCTGTTAGTATCACCCCAAATGTCCTATCCTTTCAGACTGAGGTTTTTATTCTAATAAATAGATGTTGGTTTCATGTGAGATCTATGTGACATTTAATCGAGAATTTTTTTCATGCAACACATGAGGGAAGAGGATTGAGGGGAACCTAAAAAGATGGATAAGATGCTGGCCAGCCCTCAGAGGAGTATATACCTCAATGCAAGAGACAGACGTGTCACCAAGCAAAGTGGAATGATTGACAGCAGCGGTGGGCGGGGCATGGAGCGAAAGTAGAAATAGTGCGGAAGATGCTTTCCTCCAAGTTCCTATGCAAACTGTCTTTTTTGTGGGTGGGGAAGGGTAATTAGGTTTACTTATTTATTTATTTATCAGAGAAGTACTGGGGATTGATCCCAGGACCTCATGCTTGCCAAGCTTGCGCTCTATCACTTGAGCTATACCCTCCTCCCTCAAACTGATCTTATTATACCTTCCAAGTAGCTACTGTTTTCCTGTATCAGCATCAATTGACTATTATTGTATTACACACAGAGAGCATTGTGCTACACTCTTAAACTTAAAAAATAAAACTTAACATGATTACTTGAGAATCATTTTGATGTACTTAAAACAATGAAATTTAGACCTATCAGGAAAAAAAGCCATACAAATGCCTAGCTTGCTGTCAAGGGTTCCTTCTTGCTGCTGTTCCCTTGGAAGGGTTTCAAGAACTACTTATTAAGTAATAAGAAGGGCATAATTTCAGTTTGACCTGAATTATAAATTATTGTCAGAAATCAGGGATTGTTATTAACTTTGATCGTGGGACGACACGTACAGGGTGGTGATCACCTGTACAATATACAATGGCTTCCCTAAGAGGTCATACTTTGTTATCTTTGAAGGCTTGGCAGTGCTTGGTACTTAGCAGGTGCTTGATAAATGTTGTTTAATTCTTGTATACAATTAGAAAATTTATGAGTCATTTTGGGGAGGGGCGCAGGGAGTTTTCCTCCCTTGAAATGTCCCTGTTCAAAGTCTGAAGGGCACCCCTTACGGCCAAGGTCTTATTGAATTATAAAGTCTTACAGTGAATTTAGAAGCCTTTAAAAGAGAAAAAGAGACAGAGAGAGAAAAAAAAAAATCAATAAAACTCACAGAACAACCAAGCTGGAGAGGTTTCCAAAGGCATAGTCTGGTATGTGGTGGATTTTGTTCAGGGCCAAGGTCATGGCCTGCAGGGCTGATAAACTTCTGAAAGCCTGGACCGGGATTTCTGTCAGAGCGTTGTCGTCCAGCCACAGGTGCCTCAGGGAATGCAGGCCACTGAAGCAGCTGGGGGGCACGTGGCTGATGTGGTTGGCATCCAGACGCCTGGGGAAGGAAGCAGGCGAGAATGGAGAATGAGGGCACACTGCAGGCAGGGGATGGGCTCTGCAGGAGAACCTCAATATGCTGATTAACAAGAGTGGAGCAGGGCCCGGTGGGGGTGGGGTGGGGCCGGGCCCCCTACCATCTGCAGCATTCTGCTCCCCTGGTGGCCTCTCCTCACTCACAAGCAGAACCATTGCATCTTGGGCTGTCTTGGCTGTAAAATTCCATGGCACTGTGATTCTCTTCCAGGCTTGTGGGTAACATGCTTTCCCACCCGGAAGTGGCCTCCCCTGGGGGATAGAGTTTCAGCGTGATGATCATGATCGTTCAGCTTTCCTTTCTGACACCCGGAGAAACGCACCCTCTCGCCTCCCTCCCATCCCAAGCCAAAGAAATGCCATTGCTTCCCGGGACTGTTCTGAACAGACAAAACAAATTCATCTATTGGTTTGTTCATGAAGTTCTGGGAAAAGATTATTTCAGTACCGAAAGAGACTGAATAATTTTTACAAGGCAGTTAGAGATCCGCTTTAAGGAGCGCTCCGGGAGATGGCCCCTCCCTTTTGCTCAGTACTGCATGGAAAAGCCCAAAACCTCCAGGCTTTCTTGCTCATCCTACCAACGGCATTGAATAGACGTTAGTTTTTCTCGACATGTTCAACAAATAACAAAATCAATAGTTTTCCCAGGGTTTGCTTGCTTTCTTTACACACCATTTTTTTTTTAATGGGGGAAATACATCTAAAAATAGGGCTGGTTAATAAGCTGTTGCAGCTTCAGAGCCAGCAGAGGGAGTGCAGTACATTTATTTCATCCTAATCCAACATAAACAATGGCTGTAATGACAAGGCCTTCACTTTTCGTATTGAAGTGACCAAGCACGCTAGGAATTGAAATTTTCTGCAAGGTGAGTGAACAACAGAACCACCAACATCCAATTCTGCGTCCAACAGCCCTCACTCAGTTTTTCCAGTCTTTTCTTAAGGCTCACACATTTGTTTACATTTTCAAAGATAGGATTTAAAATTAAAAAAAAAAAAAAAGAAGAGTTGCATTTTAAGCAGTGCATGTATTAGGAAGGATTAGAAAATCACGAGTGGATTTTGAAAAATGTTTTAGGAAGCATTTAAGACAAAACAGATGCAGAAAGCTCACCAGGGTCACAGAAGAATCCCCTGCAAGCCAAATTTAAATAGTTTAGAAACAGAAATCTCTGTGGTAGGGAGCTAATCACGAAGGAAAGTGGCGTCCTCACCTCGGGCCACGTGGGTCACTCCAGGAGGCTCCTTCCCTGGCTCCTGCTTCTCCTGACTGAATGGGGACCGATGCCCTCAAGGCCCTGGGCCACATTTTGATACTGAGATAAGGTCACTTGGAACAAACAAGTCCCGTGTCATACCCACTCACAACGACATTTCCAGAAGAACAACCATCACTGTAGGCAGCCGAAACACACTTCCAAAGATCTCCAGGTTCTGTCTACAGATGGAACTGGAAACATTTAGGAAAGTTCAGCCCTGTCTTCCTCTTGCCCCAGCATCACCATGCTCAGCCCCTGTTCAGATCAGGTATAATTTCATCTGGGGGGGAGGAGGTGCTTGTTTTTGTTTGACTGAGAGGTAAAGCACATATGTAAACTCTCCTTAACGGCTGCACTGATTAAAGCAGGAAGACTTTATTTAAATAATATGAGCTTCCGATCTTTAGTTGACATATTGTCTGATTATTGCCAGTCGCTTTATGCACTGAAACTACAAGTGACTTCCTGAAAATTCAAGTTCAGTGCAGATGTCAGGGTGCATTTCCAGAAAAGGCTCTCTCTGCGTTGAGTCCCAGGCTTGTCTTTTTCAATATTTAAGTCACTACCCAAGTTTCTGCTGGATCTCGAAGTGACCCTGGTATCTGTTTCTGATGTTAGTAAGTCCATTTCTCTGGGTAGATGTATTTTATGAATCACTTTTTTTCCCCCAGAAAAAAAAAAAAATAAAAGGATGTAATCTGGCTTCTACACTGTGATCTTAGAGCGGTTTGCTACCTGAGATGAAACAAGCAAGACAGAAAAAAAAAAAAAAAAAAAAGAAAGAAAGAAACAAGCAAGACAGGGCAATTCTTCACAGCTCTAACACTCCAAACACGATTCTGCCCCGACCCAGGTCTCGGGTAGCCTGAGGGCAGCACTAAATATTTCTCTGCCTCCAGTTTCTTCATATAGGAAGCTCCCAGTAAATGATCCTCCTAACAGCAGTGTTTCGAAGTCGCGTCCACCTGGCCTCAGTGGTCCAGACTTATGTCCAAGAATCGTAATAATACTCAGATGTATTATTATCTAACTTAATCTGAACAGAAGATTCACAAAACAAACTGGAGCAGGGACTTCATTATCCAGCTACTTATACAGGTGGTTCTTACGGAACCAGGTTAAGACTGTGGACAAAGCAGCTGGCGGAGCACAAGCTGTGCCTATTCAGGGGGTAAACAAAGAGTGCGTATTATGTCAGTCTGGTCTTTTGGGGCAGGTGGACATTTTCTATTTATCTGCCTGGAAAATGCAGTATTTAAGCAGTGGCGTACAAGAAAAACACCAGTACACAGAATGTGAAAACACACATAAAAAGGTGGTTCTGTAATATTATCAGGAGCCACAAAAATAACTATATCATATAGCTCCACTTTTTAAAGGTTTCTTGGTTATCATTTCTATTTCCTGCAAGTCACACATGGATGTGCGTGCATGTGTGTGTGTGTGCGTGCATGTGTGTGTGTGTGCGTGCGTGCGTGTGTAGGCAGCTCAGAACCTGTGAATTAGTGCAGAGATTTGGGATGAGAAATTTCAGGTCCAAGGCAGACAGCAGCTGTGTGAGCATGGCCAAGTCAACAGCTCTCAGCTTCCACACTTGTAAGCTGGGGGTGACACCTCTATCTTACGGGGTTGCTTTATGATTAAAGAAAATAATACAAGGCTTTGAAAACTATAAAGCATGTTAATGACTTTAAAAGATTATTACTTAAAGGGGGTTAACAGTTGGTGTTTTTGTCTTTTGATCACAGAAAGCAGTCAGAAAAAAAGGGGTAAACTCAAATTTTCCCATAGTCCAAAGTGGGTTAAAATGAGTGCCAGCTTGTCAGTGAATTTCAGCTTTGAGAAACGCAGGCTGCTTCTTTCATCCCTTATAACGGAAATGATGATGAAGCGGTGTCTGCAATTAGACTTAACAGAAGTCCTCCTTACTTCTCAGACTTCAGTATTATCATTACTTGTATGTGTGTGCGTAGCTCAGAGTTACAAAGCGCAAATAGCTTTGTTCCTGATATGTTACTATTACGTCTTCATTCTGAAGGCAAAGGAGAAGTGGTGACACGTGATAGATGGGACATTCTCAGAGAAAGTTCCTAGTAATGATCTTGGCATTTAAGTATCCATCAATAATGTGCATAAAACCTGCGTGCAGTTGGGTGCAGCGAGTAAAATCCTTCAACAATGGGAGTGACCCCACCTTCTTTCAGACACTCAAACCTCTTAATTATGATCTTGAAATGTGATCTGAAAAGTAATCATTATATGGGAAAAGGCACCCGTTTCATGCTCCAAATGTTACTTATAACTTACAGAAAATGATAGATAAAATAAAATTTTATCCAACTTCCTATGTCACAGACAACCACCTATATCATGAGTATATGGTAAACTGGAGAGTGCACTGAATTAAGAGAATTAATACATATTTAAGACTCTGTCAACTTACTAATTCTGCTATTTGTGGGCATAATGTTTCATTTTTCTAAGGGTCAATTTTCATATCTGTAAAGCAGAATCACAACAGGTCACAAAATTGCCGTGGGAATTAAATGAGAAACTATACGTGGAAGGGTTTTGTGAACAGTAAAGCACTCTACAAATGTAGACTGTATTATCTGGGAAAAATCTTCACATTTAGGAAGTGGTATCATCTCCCCACCAAAGTTTCCTTTATTTTTTTTCTGAAGGATCTTAATCCTTTGGAATTTCTAATATCTCTCTAGGAGATTGCCTTTTTGTTAGTCTGTTATATGGACTGGCAGGATGGCTGACTTTCTACTCACTGGGCATCCTTAATACACATGTGCAGCACAGCATGTTTTGATTAGTGTTATAGGAAGGCTTCTATCACAGAGAAAAAGAGGCACACATCTTCTGTGTTCTGCCAGAGGTCCAAAAACGCCCCAAAGGCTGAAACTAGTGACCTTGTTTGGTGCAACAGAATTTTTAAGTCTGAGCCTCTGCAATGTTACAGGACCACAACTGAAGAGAAATGGATTTGTCACGACTCCTGGGCATATGTTGAAATAAATCCTTCTCTGGAGGGTGGGCTGGAGGTTGGATGGCTCCACCATTACCAAAAGGTATTCTATTGCACAGACTGCTTGGCCAAGGGGACTGTTTCTCATGGACTTTGGGTGCATGGGCCGCTGGTGAGGACCATCCACTTTTCCTGGACAGGGGAAAACACTCATAACTTTGAGTATCCAAGGTCAGTGTTTGGAGCCTGGATAACTTTACTCCCAGAAAGTTTCTGTGTTACTTACCCATGAGAAATGTCTCACTCCCCCCAAGCAGTCTTCAAGATCTGCATAAAAATATTTCTCTGGGGCGGGGATGTTGTGTTGCCTGTAGACTGGACACCCTAATAATGGATGTGCTGTAGAAAGGTCACTTGGATAGCAGTGTGCAGGAGGGGCTGGAGGGAGAGGAAGCGACCAAGGAGGTTGCAGTGAGAACAGATGAGTGCTTGAAAGACGTATGGAAAGGCAGAGGAAAGCCTGGTATGACGGATGTTGAATGAGTGGGGCTGACAGAACATGGCGGCTTGCCAGACTTGACCAGAGAGGAAGACAAGGAAGCTATGGTGACCCAATGTTCTGGCCTGGGAGCTGAAAACTTAATTTTTCAACCCTTAGTGAATTTACATTCTTAAATTTTTTTTCTTTGTTTAGTTAAAAAAAACTTTTTTTTTAATTGAAGTGTAGTTGATTTACAATGTTAGTTTTAGGTGTACAGAAAAGTGACTCAGTTATACATATATATACAATACATATTTTTTCTTTTCAGGTTCTTTTTTATTGTATGTTGTTACAAGAAACTGAATATAGTTCCCTGTGCTTTACAGTAGGTCCCTGTTGTTTATCTATTTTATATATAGTAATGTGTGCCTGTTAATCCCCAGCCCCTAATTTATCCCTCCCTGCCCTTTCCCCTTTGGTAATTATATATATATATATTTTTTTTCCTATGTCCATAAGTTTGTTTTTGGTTTGTAAATAGAATTTGTATTTTTTTTTTTTTTTAGATTTCAAAAGTATACGTGATATCATATGATATTTGTCTTTCTCTGTCTGACTTACTCCACTTAGTATGGTAATCTCTAGGTCCATCCATGTTGTGCAAATGGCATTATTTCATTCCTTTTTATGGCTGAGTAATATTCCACTGTATATATACCACATCTTCTTTATCCAGTCATCTGTTGATAGACAATTGGGTTGTTTCTATGTTTTGGCTATTGTAAATAGTGCTGCTATGAACATTGGGGTACGTGTGTCTTTTCAAATTAGAGTTTTCTCCAGATATATGCCCAGGAGTGAAATTTCTGGATCATATGGTAGGACTATTTTTAGTTTTTTAAGGAATCTTCATACTGTTTTCCACAGTATGTAGGCTGCACAAACCTACATTCTGACCAACAGTGTAGGAGGGTTCCTTTTTCTCCACACCTTCTGTACCATTTATTTTTTGTAGACATTTTGATAATGGCGATTCTGACTGGTATGAGGTGACACTTCACTGTAGTTTTGATTTGCATTTCTCTGATAACTAGCAACATTGAGCATCTTCTCATGTGCCTGTTGGCCATCGGGTACGTTCTGAAATCTTGATGTTCTGCTGCAGCTTATCAACTAAAGGTTGGACACCATGCAGGGAATGAATGCTACCTAATACCATGTAAAATAAAAATAAAACAGAACTGCATGTTCACTGTGAATACAGTTCTGTAATATCAATGTAGCCTATGTGAGGAAGAGCTGGAAGGTAACAGGCAAAAAAAAAAAATCAATTTTATGTCAGGCTATGTCAAAAAAAAAAAAGCTTATTTTCTTACCTTCTCTCTAAAGTTTTCCCCCTAATGTTTTCATGCATACAAGCTTAATTTTACAGTTTTTCTCTTTGAAAAGAAACATTTTGCCAATCTGCTACACACTCCTAAAAGGAATTTTTGATTTATAGATGGCACTACAGTAGGGATTAGGGATTCTATGAGGTCATTCTTGCTATTGTTTTTCTAGAAAATAGTCCTTTACATATACCTTGCAATATGCTACCTTGGCAGTGTATCACACACACATATCTTTGTTTGAGAATGTCTTTGATGAGCCATTAACTACAAGGAAGAAAGCGTTAGTCAAAAGATAAGCCATTGATCTTGGCTAATTCCCCACCTGAGATGACTGTAATATTGTCAATTATTAACACAGATGACTCGAGGGAAAAAAAAGCAAAGGTGTCAAGAATGTTGCAGCTGCAGGTATGATGCAGCTTACGGGGACCTTTTCAATAAATAGAATTATGAAGCACAGCATTTAACATTACTATTTTATATTTGGATGAGCACTTTGCTTCGTAAGTTTTAAAGAAACGACCAACCCTCTTGTATATACATTTGTACATTTCGTGAGACCATCTTGAACAATTCCTGAAGAGTCAAATGAGCTCAGTGATTTAGTTCATCTAAAAAGTTTTAAGTAATGAAAGCAGTTCCAATTGCTTTCTTACCTTGGCTATGAAAAGAAAAGCCTGTAGTTCCAAGCTTGTATATAATACAATTCGACCAAGTCCCTAAAGTCTTTGTTGTGGTGAAATTTTACTGCTTGGAATTTTTATTGCATTGGAGCCAGTGGATCATTGGGATTGAATCTGTCAGATCATTTACAGTCATACTACTGGGATAGACTTTTATCTACATGAACTCTTATAGATTGAATTCATGTTGATTTATATGAATTCTTCATAATAACATGAGTCATCTTTATGATTACTATGGGTTTTTTTTTTAATATTTATGAAGTGATGACAATGTGAAATCCTTCTAATGAAATTTCCCATCTATAATCTAGGAAGACAGTAAGCATATGAATTCATATAAACAGCATGATTATATAGGAATTTCTGTTTCTATATTTCTATTCTCTATCTTATTTATTGGTAAACTTAAACTAGGAAGACAACGATTCCTTTAGACTTAACTCTGAAAAGGTAAAAAAAAGTTTTTTCCATCTCTGCAGCTTGGGGAGAAATAAAGTCCACAGGTTCACTGACGGGCAGTCATTTAGAGGCTAGCTGGCTGGCCTGACTAGTGTCTAAGAACCAAACCTCTCTGGCATCGTTGGGAAGTAAAGGACTCCAATGAGAAATACACTTGACAGTCCATTTACACATGAAGTGGCTCAGTTTCTCAGAGGTTACTGCTGTGGATTTTTTTTTAGCAGGGAGAGGATCTACAGCCAAAGGAACATGAGCACCAACAGCTTCAGTTTTGCTTTTCTCCAGAGAAAACAAAGACCTCCTTTTTGTCAGGGGTGCCATGAGTCTCCCAGCTACCACCAGGGTGTGAAATCTGGGGATCATTTTTGAATCTTCCATTGCTCTCCAGCCAATCATTCACCAAGGTATCTCCATTTATCTTCAGCTCCAAGACTGTCCGCTTCCACTGTCTAGTTGTCTCTTATCTCTTGACACCTGCATTACTGTGACAGACTCTTAGCTGGCCCTTTTGTCTCTGATCCCTTATCTCTTCAATTACGCGGTAGGCTGCTGCCAGATTAATCTCCCTAAAACCGCGCTCTGTCAAGCCCGTTAGGAATCCACACTTCTTCCATATTCCCATTCCTTTCAAACCCAAATTTTCCATTCTGATATTCAAAGCTTATCCACCTTATCTAGCCAAACTTCTCTCTTCTTTCTGGGTCCCAGTCAAATCCTGTTTGTAGCAACTTCCCACGGTACTTCTGAGCCTTGTGTTTGTGAATATCTCCTAACTCCTGCCTACCCAAATCTCAACAACACTGAGAATTAACATTAAGGTCTTCTCTGAACTCTACTCTTGAAGTGGGGCATCCTCAGCTAGGACAATGGGAAAGCTAAATCTTGTAGCTTGATCAACTTCAAAATCCCTGAAGAAAACACTGGGACCCAACTTCCAGCTCAGGAAAGGCAGGTAGGAAAAACCAAGGTCCAAAGACAAGAGTTGGGAGCCAGAGAGATGGGTGAATGCAGGCTGCAGCCCAACTGGGGGATGTTAACTCACCCTGAGCAGCTGTTAAGAACATCACTTAGAGTCTGAAGTTTCAGTTCAGTTCAGCAAGTGTTTCTTGGGTGCTTTTTTTGCAGGTGCTGTACCTGGTGCTGGAGACTTAGCAGTAAACCAGGCAGACAAGGTTCCAACTATTATGGGGCCTCAATCAAATCATTACAATGAGGCGTTAAGTGACAGGAAATGCATGGCAGAAGGACCTAACCTAAATTTCACTTTTCTTTGAGACCCAGATTTGGATTTTAAGCTGCCCACGTGACATTGCTACTTAGCAGTTCCCCCTCAAACACACATGTTCAACACCAAACTTGTTATCTCCCTAAATGTAGTCCTCACCCGCATTTCTTATCTCGGTGATGGGCTCCAACAAGCATGTGGTTATGTAAACAAGGAACTTAAGAATCATCCTCCACACCCCTTTCTCCTTCATTCTTCATAGCTGATTCATTACCAAACACTGGTCATTTCATTGAAATATTTCTCAAATCCATTTCCCTTTCTCCAACTCCACTGCCCCCCATCCTGACAAAATTCTCCTCTCTCTCTTAGACTATCTCAGTAACACAGACCCAATCATGTAACACGGATCTGAACACTTTCCAGCTCAAAGTCCTCCTACATTGTTTGTGGGAATGTAATTTGGTGCAGCCACTATAGAAAACAGTAGAGAGTCTCCTTAAAAAAACTAAAAAAGGAGTTACCATATGATCCAGCAATCCTACTCCTGGGCATATATCCGGAGAAAACTCTAATTTGAAAAGGTACATGCACCCTCAATGTTCATAGCAGCATTGTTTATAAGAGTGAAGACATGGAAGCAACATAAATGTCCACTGACAGGTGATTGGATAAAGTTGTGGTGTACATAGACATACAATGGAATACTACTCAGCCATAAAAAAGAATGAAATAATGCCATTCGCAGCAACATGGACTGACCTACAGATTACCATACTAAGTGAAGTAAGTCAGATAGAGAAAGACAAATATCATATGATATCACTTATATGTGGACTCTAAAAAAATGACATACATGAACTTATTTACAAAACAGAAATAGACTCACAGACATAGAAAACAAACTTTTGGGTACCAAAGGGGAAGGGGGGAGGGTTAAATTAGGAATTTGGGATTAGCAGATACAAACTACTGTACATAAAATAGATAAACAACAAGGACCTACTGTCTAGCACAAGGAACTACATTCAGTATCTTGTAATAACCTACAATGAAAAGAAAATGAAAAAGAATATATACATATGTATAACTGAATCACTAGGCTGTACACCAGAAACCAACACACTGCAAATCAACTAAACTTCAATAAAAAGAATTTTAAAAAAAGAAGTAAAAGAAAAGAATTTTCTCCTAATGTTTAAATGGGGGGAAAGGGCACAAGACAAAACTCCACGTAACAATTCACTGTGTGCTGGTTTGCACGTGGTTTGTGAAATGAACTCTGAACAGTGCAACAGACAAAACCCTTGGCCTCTAGAACTTCTCAGTCCACCTCCTCCCCAAGATGTTCCTAATATGCCGACACTTTTGTGAAAAAACAAAATAAACCAAAACCATGGTGTATTTTTCTTATGTAGGCTTAAAACTTCTCTTTCTGGAGACCATTTTAGTGGAAGGAATAATGTCACGAATACTAAAACCATTGTTTTGTTTGTTTTTTTAAAAACTCTTTTGATCTTTTAATCTTATCCTCTCGGTTACCTCCCTTTGCCTTCTTTCTGTCTGCTTACACCTCCTTGTCTTCTGTTACTTCCTTCCCATTCTTTGTCCTGGGTCTGAAACCCAATAGGTGCCTGGATATGAACAGGAGAGAGCTGCTGCTGGTTCCAGGCTTGCCTTACCCTCTGCTCAGCACTGTGAGCCCAAATTCTTCCTCCTCCCCACTCCCCTCCTCTTGCCGGCTCTCTTTTTGGACTATTATTAGCAAAATCCTACCACGAAGAGTCGGGGGTGGTGGTGGGGAGTTACTGGGTCCAAGGGTGGGGTCTGTAGCACTTAAGCTGATATCACAAGAGATCATGTTCCAGGCAGGAAGGGACACGTTCTTCTCCAGTTTTTTAAAATAACGTCTTGTACTTTAAAGATGATTATTAGCTAATTGGAGAATAGAGACAATACTGTAGCTATGTCGAATTCTCCTTTCATCTTCTACTTACCAACTCGTTATTTTTGTGATTGTGCATTTTCCACAATTAGTTTTGCTAGTGCAGACTTGGCATAAGAACTGCCATGTATTAAATAATACGCTGGTTAACCCGACAAACAGGAATATGTCATTCTCTTTGATCATCTTGAACGTCCACTAATGATGGTGAGATGCTGGAACATCATTACTGACTATCAACAAATGAAGCAATGATTTTTTTTTTATAGATCAATTTCTTAACCTTTTTTTTTTTTTAAATTGAGGTATAGCTGATTTGCAATATTGTGTTAGTTTCTGGGTACAGCATAGTGATTCAGTTATACAAAAGTATATTCTTTTTCATATTCTTTTTCATTATAGGTTATTACAAGCTATTGAATATAGCTCTTGGTTTCTTAACTGTTAATACAAAGGTATGAGGGTATGGGAGGGTTAAGTTTTGAGTTTCCATCAAATCATTGCAATCTGATCCTAGTCTTCAAATGACTATAATGCCAAAAGTTTCTTGGTGAAATACAACTCACTGTGAATTCTGATTACATTTCCTACTCTTTTCCAGAAAACAGAAAGGAAATTAAGTTATATTTGATTACATTACAGAAAGTCCAGCTGGTGTCTGGGCCATCACTGCCATGTCAGAAACCTCACGTACGTGTTGCACAGGGGCAGGCTCTGGGCTCCTGGGCTCCAGGGCTCCAGCACGTGGACTTGCCCTCTTATTCTTTAGCTGAGCAATTTGAAAGCATCAGGAGAGACTTCAAAGAACACAAATGTACCTCTATGTTTTCATCGTGAACAAAGCAAACTATCAGTTGTTCACACGGAATCAATGAAAATTACATCCCTTGAAACATGAGTACAATCTGTTTCTTCCTCCCAGCAAGGTTACCAGCTTCAACATATCAAGTTTCTTAAAGTTGATTCAATGAGGTCAAGTCTCCATGGTTGGAGCAAAGTACCCCGATGACCTGTTCCCGTGGTTCTCAACCACCTTGTTCATGCCACGGACACTAAAAACTTCTCAAATGTACTGTGAATACAGATCCCTGAGGATTTTGCTAAAGTGGAGCTTTTAATTAAGTAAGACAGAGATGAAGCCCATGGTTCTGCATATCTTGGGAGCTGCTGCTCCTGCTGGTCCAAGGACACATTTGCATAGCAGGGTAACATAGCACGTGGCCCCCTAACTCTGCCTGCCCCAGGTTGTCGGTAGAATTAACCCGCAGTTGTGAGCTCCTTCAGTGAAGCACAGACAACCCCTTACTTTTGTTTCGTATTCTAGATACATTATTAGTTCATAGTTGAATGCAAAATACGGACTTTAAAAAAATAATTATTTTCACGTTTGAAAAGAGTTCAGGAACATAATGCAGATCTTCTGAAGGAATGCCATAGGACACTAATTTTCCCAATCTTCATTTAAAAAGCACTTAACTATTATAATTAAATCAGTCAGAAAACAATGATGCTTGATTCTCCCAGATTCTGATTTTAATTGGTCTGGGGGTGCAGCCTAGGCTTCAGGACTCTCCAGCTGATTCTTTGCAGCCTGGTTGAGAAGCCCCCCTCTTTAGGAGTTGCAAAGCCAGGCACTCATGGGGTGGCGCACTTCCAGCCCCTGTGGAATGCGGAGTGCTTCTTAGAGACTGAAAGTATAATACAAGGAGAAGAATAAGTGGAGAAACACAGAGTGAATTCAAGAGAGAGGAAAAGGAGAAACCATTAGAGAAAGGTGGAGGTCTGAGGGTTGACCGTAGTCTGAGAAGACCTGGTAGGCAGCTGACTGGAAGCCTCCCAGGTGTCATGGATGAGACAGGTGTCGCCCTCTTTGTTACTTGTTTTGATATGACAGTAGCATGAAGGCTGAAATACGCATGGAAATAAACGGACGGGGGATAAGGACGCACGTTTGTAATGGCCATTAGACTCAAAACTGTTTTCATTTCTGGAACTGCCTGAAGGAAGCATGAGAAACACTACTACACACCTTGAATCTGGGACAACAGGAAAACTTTCAAAGGACTCGCAGGAGCCCAAACCTCCAGACAGGGAGGGGACTCCTTTGGTTGGTACTATACTGTGTCTGTGTGGTTGGTGGTTTGTAACGCTTTCTCTGTCAAATCTTGATGCGTGGATCACAGTAGCACCAAAAAAAATGTAAGTGAGACAAAGAGTCAAAGCCGCACACACTGCCAACATTCAACACCTCCCATGGGTCTTCTGGTCAAAGGGACCCCAGACAAACGTTAGGTAACCAGGTGACACAATCCAGCAAGCGGGTTGGGGTGGGGGTGACGATCTATCTAGATGCCTCGGCTTGAATTTGATAAACGTCCTACTAGAAAGTTAACCCTTGGCTTCTTCACAGGGAACACATACTAAGGTTTCAAACGCAATTGTTTTTGTGAACCAGACACCACATGCAAGAGAAACCTGGTGAACAGTAAATATCTAGACTGTAAGAAACTAAATCTCAACACCTTTATCAGAGAGGCACCACCCAGTTTGAGGGAACAAAAGACTCGTGGTTTTCTCTTCCTCAAAGAGTTCACTGCCGTGTGTGTTCTGTTTGTGATCTTCTTTCAGCTGATAGTGGCTTTTGGTTACAAACCCTTATCCCTCCATCTTCTGCCTGCCTCACAGCTGTTTGAGGCTCCACTGGCCACCGCTAGGATCTCGCTTTTCCATTCAGCTCCTGGACCCCGAGCCCTGACACCCATAACCCAACTTGGGAGTGTTTTGCTGCTCCGGCTGCTTCTCTCCTTCAGGAAGAGAAGGCTCGTTCAACAAAGGAGGAGTGATATTGGGATGTCATGAAGGTGCTCCTGGAACTGCCAGCAGCCCTGTCTGCTGCCACAAAGGGGCTCTTGTGGGCTTGTTTATCTACAGGCTGGTGAAGACCTAGGAAGTCACTTTGTTTGGAGCAAAAAGCTTAAAATGGTCTCAAGCACAGATCTGCTTTCATTAAAAAAGAAAAAAAAAAAAAGATCAAAGAAAGAAAGAATCATCTCCAGAGCTCACGTTTCCTCCTTCTCTTGTGTCACCTCCATAAAAGGCATTCAGTGAACTATATGTAATTATTAACTGACGGATTCCTTACAGTGATTTCCAATTAGAGTCTGCAATATTCATTTGCCTTTTTTTTTTTAAATGCATGTGTCGCCCTCATCATTCTAGACCAGAAATCAGTATTTTGTTTGACAGATGAGGACCTCGAGGGTGAGGAAGATGAAAGCATATTATCACACATGTGCAGACTGGAAATCGTGCAATATGTTATAAACACTTACACATTCTGATGAGATGAAGATTTATCATCGAGTACGCAAGGCAGTCTTGCCAAATAATCGCTGTAGACAACCTCTTACAATTTGGGGATTCAGAGTAGGGAACCCCGGCTCCACTGCTGTGTGTGTGTGTGTCTGTGTCTGTGTGTGGTGTGTGAGCCTGAGGTAGGTGTGTCTCTGCAGGACTGTTTGTGAATGTGTTCGTACGTCTGTGCGTGGTGATGGGGAGCTCCTGGTTTGTAGACCTGCCCAGTACGACTTTAAGACACATGGTTATATCTTAGCTTACTGATATGAGAACCCCTGATGTACATATAGAACTTAATAAAAAAAAAATTAAGACTTTATCTGACTCAGCAAAACTGCATTACAAGGCAACTCAGATAATCTAAAAACAAAATAAACTGAAATAGCCAAGAAGTCCAGATTTTGACTCATTTTTGTAGATAAAAGGAGAAAGTATTATCCCTGATTTGAATTCAGGAACTAAAACACGGTACAGGGGGATGCAGGGCAAGATCCTGGGTGTTTTGTCTGGTGATACCAACATATCCCAGAGGCTTTTCACTGCAGGTTGTCTGATGAAGTCTCTGCCCTGAAACCCCAAACTTCAACACTGGTCTCTCCCATATGTGCTGTTTAGTGAGCATGCAAAGAATTGTTGCTCTAATGGAAACTCTCGCTCTCAATGTGTTTAGCTCTGGCCCCCAACCAAGGAGTTTACTATAATGGTCATTTGGACATTTCAATGCTTCTTCCCAAATTACTCCTGAGAACAGTTTGCAATTTCAAGTATACTTACAGGGACTGAAGGCTTCGCAAATTCTGTAGAGCTTCTGTGGGCACCTGTCTTAGGTGATTATTCTGCAGCATACTGCATATTAAAACAGATGAAGAAAAATGTTAAAAAAAAGTTAATAATGAACAATTACTGGCACAGCAATGTTAAGCACTGTTCTAGGTGTCAGGGAAACAGCAGAGCATTAGACAAAACCTTGGCCTGTGGGGTGCTTGAATTCCTGTGGGGAATGGTAGATAACTAAAAATTAACAAATGAATATATAATAGGAGACAACTATGAATAGAAAACGAAACATGGATTTGGGGTAGATGGTAATGAGAGGTAAGAATTTTATTTTAAAGGTGGTCAGAGAAGGTCTCTCTTAGAAGGTGATATTTGAGTAAAGACCAGAATGGTGTCATGGAGGGAAACATGTGAACGTCTGGGAAGTTACTGAAGAAGAGGGAAGAGCAGGTGCAAAGGCCCTGAGGCTGGAGCTTGCTTGAATTGTTAAAGGCAGCAAAGGATCAATTGTGACTGAGGAGGAATAAGTGAGAACAAGAGACTGGAAGACAACCTAAAGCCATCTCATGGAGGACTTGCAGGCTGTAAGTGTGGTGAGAAACTCTTGTCAAAGGGGTTAAGCAGGGACATGACTGGATCCTATTTATGTTTTATAAAGGCTCACGATGGGGACAATTCGATTAGACAAAATGGAAATAAGGATAACAGTAGGAAGCTATTACATCTGCTAGCCAAGGAGAGAGGACTCAGAAGATATCAAACCTATGGACACCTTGATCTTGAACTTCCAGCCTTCAGAACTGTAGGAAAATAAATTCCTGTTATTTAAGCCAAAAAAAAAAAAAAAAAAAAAAAAAAAAAAGAGTAGGAGGCTATTAAAGATCGTCTCCCTTCAAAATATAGCCAAATATGTGTGGTCATATTTTGCTATAAATTAAATTCTTTTTGTGAAGTATTGCACTTTTGCTCACCGGGGTTCAACAATTCTTTTCAGACCATGGGGACTACAGAGTGGAAAAAACTGGCAGCAATGAAATTAAAATACATCACTGCTAGCGGGAAGTAGTATGGAAAAAAATTCCCATTCGCTTTCTTGTATTTTGCCACTTATTCATAAAAGTGTACAACATCCTAATTTTGCTGCTACTCCCCTCAACCCCCAACCAGTATTTCATGGTCTACGTAAGCCAGAGTCAGAAGACTATTTTAGGAAAGCAGACAGTTTTTAAAAGACAGTTAAAAATATTTCTGCTTATTAGGTTACAAATTTATGCTTGGATTTCAGAAACAATTTGCCTGGTTCTCTCATCTCCACAATTGAAGCTTTTGCATTAGTGGACTCGCTGGGATTCAGCACCAGGTACGTCTAACTCCCAAGCTTGGTGGACTTTCCACTGAGCCTTGCAGCATCCTGTGGCAGAGTGAATGGGCAATTCTCAGGTTGTACGGTATGATTAAAAGCGTGGGTTCTGGAATCTGACTAGCTCTTCCCTGCCAGTAGCCCCGTGGCCTCAGGGAAATCAGTCAATCTCTCCACGTCTCAGTGACCAGTAATAATACCCACCTGCCCAGGGCTTATTGTGACGATCTAATGAGTGAAAGTGCACAGAACAACACCTGCTGCCTGGTGAGCATTCAATAAAAATTGGCCCTTCTAGTATGAACTTATAAACCTCTCTTCAAGACTAATGACATACGGAGACTGTACTGGATATGACATTATAACGAATGGGAAAATAAAATCGGCAAAAGATGCAACTCTGTGCCAGAGGTTCTCAGACTTTAGGGTTCATCAGAATCCACTGGAAGGCTTGTTAAAAATCTTGTTTGCTGGGCTCTCTGCCGCTAAAGTAGGGGGGGCCAGAGAACTTGCATTCCTAACAAATTCCCAGGTGATGTCAGTGTTAGTGGGCAGGCACCACACACTGAGAACCACCCTGGGCCATGCTAAGTATTTCTAAGAGTGTTTTCACCTGAACTTGAGGCTACATTGAACTTGGAGATAAGGCCTAAGTTTCGACCTTGGCAAGCAAACCGTTTAATCTCCTTGGCCCTTGGTCTTTTATCTGCATAATGGGAGTAGAATAATATCATTTGATTGATAAGGTGTTTGAGGATTAAAATATGAATATGCATTTAATACATGTTCAGATATGCAAATGTGAGCTCATATACAAATAAGATGTGAAAAATACTTGGAGATCATAAAATTTATGCTTTTCACACCTTGGCTGAGATTCTGTTTTCAAAGGAGTATAATTCTGTCACTTGTAATCCAATGGTTTTACACAAGTAATTTCATTATGTTAAACTTGGATTCAATTAACATTTCATAAATCCAGTGTCTCAGAATATATTGGTTCCTTATGAACACAGTTAACTTTAAAGGAGACCTCTCACTTCAATTACTGGTTAGGGAATTGGGAAAATTATAGCCTGAATTTCATATTTTACATAATTTATTATTAAATATTATCAAATTATTAAATAATATCTAAATATTAAACGTTCACATTTCCATGTTATTTTATACTTTTCCAAGCAGTTTTAATATATAATTTTAACTTGACAAAAATGTTTTCTAAGTCATTCATTAGTTGTGTGATCAATTTAAATGATAAGATACAGATAATGGACTTAATTGATGTCTAAACTTTGTAGGTGATATATTACTGGTTCATAGCGTGTGTTGAATTGTCCTCTTGTGCTTTGCTAACCAAACAGTGAGGCTCTTATAATGTGGTCTTCCTAAAATATTGGAAAATTGGAGTAGAGGATAAGTAGAGGATATTTAAATGGTTTCTCTTCACTGAAAAGTTGCAAACTTTCTCAGCTTTATATATCTGGCTTCAGAAAATGGAACTTAAGCTTTACTAATGATAACTTTTAAAGCTACCTCTGAGTTACCTCCCAGAAATTTAATTTTCAACCACTTCTACCAGTAAAACACTAAAAATATAATAAAAAAAATCACTTAGGTTCTCATTGCTCCCTAAATAAAGAACTTTTGTTTAATTACTTTCAAATGACAAAACAAGAGCAAATTATCTCCATTATAGTCTTATAGGTCTCCAGTGAGTTAATCAGGAAATTCTGTTTTTGTTTAAGATAGTCCAGTGGGAGGCAAAACAATGAAAAGGTTTACAGCACTGTGGAGTGCAGTTAAACCAGAGAGCATGCACAACACGGCTGTTGATTTCATTTATAAATAACCCTTTATTCAAGGCATTGAATATAAGCAGAATGTACCACCAACTGAATGTGGTTTGGGCACTCACAATTTCCTTTCTATCATTCACATACGTATAAGAAAAGAAAAAATGAAACATTTTCTCTAGAGACAAAGGCTGACTCCGTATTTTCTTAATTTCTTTTCCTGAGGAGCTTGAAAATATTCACTATTCCGTAAGCGTCCCTGCGCTACTCTAACAGCACCATTTTGTTTGCTTGTTTTTTACAACAGGACTAACGATCAGGTACAGTGCAGCCGCGGGAGACGACATCAGATGTTGAAAGGGGAGTTTGTATGGGTCAACAGCTTGATCCTTAGGTATTCCCTGTGCCTAGCTGTCCTGCGGCTAGGTCTCGGGTAGCTCTCCAGGCCGTCTTCTGGGAATGGAAGAATTCTGGCTGGCTGTGACTTCCCTGTGGTCAGCGCTATCCGTCACCTCCTCGTGGCTTTGGTTCTGGTGCTGGGCGGCCCGGGGATAAGCCAGCCCCTGACTGTATGGCCTCTCTGAGAACATGAGCCTTCGCTGAGGACAGCCTGGTTCAGAGCTCCCTTGGGTTGGGTATTTTGCAATACCAAACCTGTAGCTTATTTTTTATGAAGGCCAATATTTACAGGGGTGATCACCTTACATGACAGTGATCTTCCAGAACTCACAGTAATAGTATTTCAGATATAAAGCGGGCCTCACCAAAGAGGCCTGTTGCTATCTTAATTTCCCATCTTCGCAGACTGGATTCCCATTCTCTTTGTCTTTTTTTTTTTTACCATGTGCCCTCCTTGCCGTCCTTATACTGGTCAGAGCCCCAGACGGATATTACTTGTATATTATGTCTCTCTCACCATGCTACAATCTAATCAGTTATTTCTTTCTTCCAGTGCCTTTTGGACTTTATAAAACATTTGAGACAGTTTCCATGAGGATTTTATAAATATTGGAGACAGTTTCCATGTCTTATTCAGCATTGTACCTCCAGTACTGTGGTTCTCAACTCTATTGGACCCAATTCTCCCTTTAATACCAAATATTTTATAATGCTGCACCCATTACATTTAGATAAAATTCATAAAAATATAGCCTATCTACAGACATCATTTCAAAGAAAAAGAATCAACATAATGAACTGTAAAGGAGAAATAAAATTAATTTATAATCAAGGGACATATGTGATGCTCAGATGTGACTGTCCTAGGAGAGAGTTCTATGAATGTGTTAGATGTTTGCCTTCACTTTTAATGAATAAGGTTGGATGTGAAAGAAATAACACGATTAGAAGTTATTCTGATACTAGAACAGGGAAATGAGACTTGAGGTCCAGATGGATACTAGAGTAAGATCTGTAGTTAAGACATACAACAGATTATCCTCGTTTTATATTATATGGGAAAGAAGGAAATACCTTTATTAAAATAAAGATAACACGCTAAGACATACTGTAGGTGTTGCAATGAGAAAATCAGAAAGTGTTACATTCTCACAGATGAGTATGGGTATTCTCATAAATGAGTATTTCTTACAAATAAGAGCATATCAAAATCATTCTCTATTTTTTATGAGATAGGACTGAAATACCACAGAGAACCTTCATCCTATCTCAAAGTTCCATCACATGCTGGGGTGAGTGTTTGTTCTCCAGGATTTCAGGAGGCCCTGGAGAGCCTACCACAGGCAACAGGGAATTGAGGTTAACTGGGGGAAAAAAAAAGTTAATGATACAGCCTTCATGGAAGTTGGGGGTAGACTCTGCTGGCTAGTGGAAAAGCAAGATTAAAAAAGCAGCAGGCCACCTCCACATCAGTCAGTCATTGTGTATTCATCACAATTTCGATTTCCTGTGAGTTTATAACTTTTATCTTAAAGAAAGGAAATAGAATCATGTTATTTCCTTTGAGAGGAAACTTCCCTGGTATGACTTCCAGCTTGTGTTACCTATCTTCTCTACCTAGGTCTCTTTTTGTTCAACACGGAATACACTGAAAGAAAATTAAGCAACAGGTACTGGAAGAAGGAGGTGTCAATAATAATGAGCTTTCTGATTAAAAAAATTAGGAAGTTGGATGTTGAATAATAAGAAAGTCCATTTTTTACAAGTCTCAGTGAATTAACATTTCTCAATTAAACAACGACTCATTGCATCTACTATGCACTAGGCTTTTCCACATCTATTCACAAGTGGAACACAAACTTGACTTTTTCTTTTTTAGCTGATCTTTATTCAGTGCATCCTGAGGAAACAGATTTTGCAAATAGTTTGAAGCTGTGATCTCATTATGTCAGCATAATAGTAATTTTAGTCACTTGAATCAAAATGACCCCAGAAACTCTCCCCAACTTCATAACACAAAACTAAAGGGAAATACTCTTTCACAAGTTTGAGTTGGTAAGTTGGTTATGTAGAAGCAAACAAATTTTGGTACTAGAAGGCAGATAAGGAGAGAGGAAGTTTTTTCACACACAGAATCCAGCCAGGTATAACAGGGTTCTAAGACATCAGTGTAGACAGACTGGAATCGAGATGAATCATCCCGTGGCTCGAAATAGTTCATTAGAGGAACTCAGGCCTTACAAGTTAATTAGCATCCACTTGGCACTAAAATCAGAAACAGAACAAACAATACTCGGTTTACTTACAGAACTTTAAGGCTGTAAAGGCCAGCAAATGCTCCCTTGGGAATGTGTGTCAAAGCATTTCCGGCAAGACGTCTGTGGGTTTCAAGGGAGAGGAGAGACAGTCAGTATAACCCTCTTCACGTGGAATTCATTTAGTCGTTAAAAACGCAATACAGTTGTGTTCAGACCACAAATGCCAACAGCAACTGTAAACTACCTTGTTTTGTCATACTTTGCAAAAAATTTCTGTAAATCTCTACTCAAAGAGCTGGTGAAAGAAGGGCCAAAGAAGAAATATAATAAATTACCTCATTTACAATAAATCCTTTTATAGCTTACGTTTTATGTATATATAAAACTCTCCTTTAAAAATGTTTATACAATAGTTAGGCAAGGAGAGAGGGAGGGAGCCCTGGGCGGTGGTTGTGAAGGTGATGGGCTATTGTTACAGACGAGATGGTCAGGGAAACCTCTCTGCTGAGAGGGCGTTTCAGTGAAGGACGAGTCACGCAGGTACCTTGCGAAGGAAACAGTAGTACAAGAGGCTTGAGGTGGGAGGGTGCCTGGCGTGGCCCAGAAACTGCAAAAAGGCCAGCATGGCTGCAGTGAGGGGACCAAGGGGAAAGAGACGAGGTGAGGCTGGAGCGGTGTCCAGGGCCACCTCACGCAGGGCTTTGGAGGCCACAGTGGGGACTTCGAGCTGGGCAGTGATGCGATCAGTTCTGTGTTTTCCAAGGGTCCTTCTGATGGGACCCTTTTAAAGAAGGGGAAGAGCCTTTGGGGGCAAACGTGGAAGCAGAGGAGGTGATTAGAGCTGTTCAGACGGGAGCTGCTGGCGTGGTGCTGCCTGGGTGGAGGCGGTAAGTGGTGGAGTTCGGTGTTGAAGAAAGAAAATCCCACATGCAAACCACCAGGGTCAAGGTGAAACGTAGGCAGCCAGAAAAAAAAAAAAAAGAAAAACCCACCACATTTTATATTTATGGTTGTATTCTATTTAACCCACACGCATTTGATTAGTTATCCGAAGTGCTAGATGTAATACTGAAGGACACGATTTGTGTATGGCTGTGCTATCAGACTCACTTAATGAATTAAGACAGATCAGGTGTGGCTGGAGATCGCAGGTGGCTTAACTGATCAGACCCCACTGACCAGGAACTGTTACTTCAGCCCAAATGTCCCTAATGATCGTGTTCGCAGCCATGACTCCAGCAGCACAGCTCTGGAGTCCTAGAACAGAGCCTGCACGTGGGGGCTTATCGACACTTAACCGTAGCTTGATGGTTTCTGAGTCATTGACTTTGGAAATGAAAAGGAGAAAGTGAAAACGTTTCATTTATTTATTTTATTAGTGGAATTATTGTCAGGGGAAATACCTTTCTGTTACATTTCCTGAAACATAGCTCACTCACTTCACATGGACTGTTTTTCTTTTCTGGGCAAGGACTTTCAGAGCCTCAGTCGGTATTCAGAACTAATCTGTGGAGCCACTGACCTGTGTTACCAGGGGAGCTTGTCTTAAAGCAGAGGAATTTATGATGGGCTATTAGCTCTTTGCTGGGCTGGTGGAAGATCTATCTCGTTGTCAAAAGCAGTTTAAGGAAATCATTGCATCCTTCCCCTCATTTCTTTACCATGTGGGATGGTTTTAGCAATTTTAAAATTAAATACATATAAACTCTAGGGAAAGAAAGACTTTTGAGTACACAAGTGGTGAGAACTGCACACAAATCTCTCTCACAAAGATTTGAACTAACAAATCTCTGGGTGACTATGTTCCAACCCTAGAGACCCACATGCCATTTGGCTGGGAGATTTTGTTTTTGGTTTCTTCCCTCTGTTTCTAAAATTATTTCATGAAAATATCTTTCATCATCTTCATTTCTGAATAAGATAAGACTTAACAGTTTTTCTTCCCATTGGAGAAAAAAAGCATCTTTCCTAATATGCCTCAAGAAATTGTGATTTTCAAAAACTGGGGAACCCACGTACCTTCCCACAAAAAGTTAAGCATGTCTACTTGGTCAAATCCAGCCCCAAATCATTCTTTCTTAAGTTGTGAATTTATGAACTGTCCATTTTGTTTTCATTTTACATGAGATAGAAAAACATCATATTTCAAGGTTTAAGAGCTAAGACCACTGGCTTGACTAAGTGAACTCTTCAGCGCAGCAGGGAGATCTTTAGTGGACATGTGACCCTATGGTTTCTTTAATCACAGACTAATGAATTTCAAGTTTCAACTCCTTTGTGACGTCTTCCTTAATTACCTCAGTCCACAGTTCACTTTCCTGTAGGACGTATTCTATACAATGCTATTTATAAAGGTTCATTTCCTCCCACTTTATATGTAGTCTACCTGATTTGATTATAATCTTACTGCCTGCCCAGAACAGGGAGCTGAATCAGTATTTACTGATGGATCATTTGATTGTATTTCCAAAGACAGTTGGCCTCAGCGTCAGAACTGCTTCAGGTCTGGCATCGCTCGTCCAGCAGGGCTGGTTAGCCATTACATAACTAGATCAGAAAGCTGAAGAATATCCCGTCTTCATTATGCATCGGATTTAAGCTTAGCAATTTATCTGAGCCCTTTCAATATGCCACGTACAGTGCTTTGGGGCATATAAATAGCACGTACCTTTTGTAAATCAGTTGATAAATTCTAGGCACAATGCTAAGTACTTTATATACATTGTGTTATTTAAATGTTTTTAAAAACCACATTAAACAAATGACATGACTATTCCCCTTTGACTAGTCCCCTGGGCTTAAGGAGGTTAAGTTTATTTGCTCAGGCTTACGTCCGAATGTTTACACAAGAGAATTTGGGTCAATCATAGCATTTTGGCTCCAACATTTGAATTTTTATTTTTTTGTTTTAAAATTTTTTTGGGGGGAGGGGCAGGTAGTTAGGTTTATTTATTTATTTAATTTATTTATTTTAATGGAAGTACTGAAGATTGAACCCAGGACCTCATGCGTGCTAAGCATGCGCTCTACTACTGAGCTATACCCTCCCCCCATTTGAGTTTTTAAACATCTCTTTGGTTAAAGCAGGTTGGTCTGGAGCTTGGGTTGATCAGGAGCAACCAGTCTAAAACAGGAAAAACACAAGGACACAGATGGCTGCCTTACTGGAGGTACCGGCTGTAAGAAAACTGTTGCTTGCTGCTTCTTATTCAAAGTCCTCCCACTGCCTCCTGGATCCCATACACTCTTTCTGCTCTCACCACTACCAGCAGTTGTCTTTCTCTCTTCTTCTTGCTAGCCCTTCTTTTAATGCTCATTCACCAAACGTAGATATTCTTCACGCTTCTGTCCTCACACCTTGTCTTTTTCTTTATCTAGCAGCACTCAAACTTCAGCACGTGCTACCATTGCCTTAGAAGTCGCCAAAAATTCAGATCCCCTACACTAAACTAGGCTTAGTGAATTAGAGTTTCTGGGGGAAATGATTCAGGAATCTGCTTTCTAATAAACCTCTCAGGTGATGTTAGCACGGGTAGAGACCCACACTGGGAATCAGAGCCCAGACCCTCTTTCAAGGTCCTCATCTGCCCCAGCACATTGCACAGTCACCTCTTTGTGAACAACTCTCCAGTCGTCTCTAGGGCAGTGTCGTCGTGCTCCAGGCTCACGTTCTGACTTAGTTATTGATATTTCCATCTGGATGTCCGGCTGGTGCCTTGCACTTGGTATATCCAGGACCAGACATCCTCTTGCCTCCAAAGTAGCAGTTGTTCCCTTTGAATTCCCTCTTTTTATCGACTGTGCCTTACCAGTGTCCTAGCACCTAATCTTATAACCTTACTCAGAGACATCTTTCGCCCTCAGACCTCCTTTCGGATCCTACATTTAAGTCAACTGATGAGTGCCTGACTGTATTCCTTTGCTGTGAATCTTCCATATATTCCAGTGGGCCTCAGCCCCTGTAGAATTTAAAAGAATTATTTTTGGATCTCCACTGAAACCCATTAAATCAGAATCTCTAGGAACAGGCCCTTGTAATTTGTAGGTTTATAAATAATGCCTACTGAAGGTGGGAAACTCTGAAACAGTCCTCACAGTTTCACAGTGATAAGATCATCCAGAGACCTTCCTGATCTCCAACCCCAGAGACAATGATTCATTCACTCATTGTTGGGAGCATCAGGAGAGGTGATTAGTTAATAAATTTTAAGTTATCCAGAGGAGACAGTAAGAACCTGAACTAGGTGGTGATGAAACAGAGTAAACCAATAGGAAAGACAAGGCAGAGTTGTGAGCGCTAGGACTTGGAAATTGGCTCACATGGGAGGTGAGAAAGAAAAACAGATGCAAAATCAGTGACAGACCCAGTGATCACTAGTTTGGATAATCAGAAAGCTGATGGTGAGAAGCGACGGCAGGAGAAAAAGCTTGTTGTGGGGGTGGTGTGTGTGTGCAGGAACGATCTGGTTCTGCACCTGCCAGGTAGGTGGACGCGTCACTCAGGTCGTCGATGTTTCACAAAGTGTGGTCCCTAGATTCGTAGAATACATTTCACCTGAGGGTTTGTTGTAAATGCAAATTCTTGACATCCTCCCCGCCCACCTTCAACCTGCTGGAGAAACTCTGCGGCAGGGCCCAGCGATGTGCAGTTCGCGGGCACTGTAGGTGATTCTGATGTCACTAGAATTCGAGAACCACTAGCCTCAAGTAGTAGTCCTTAGCCTTGATCGTGCATCAGAATCACCCGGAGAGCTTGTTAAAGGCAGTTTCCTGAGCTCAGTCGCCAGAGTTTCTGATTCCCGAGGTTGGGGTGGGGTGCTTGGGCTGGGGTTTGCATCTCTCCCAAGCTTACATGTGGTGCTAGTGCTGCTGGTCCAGGGACCACACTTTGAGAACCACTAGCAGTCAAAAGACAGAAGAGATCTTAAGCAGAAATACAGATCTGGGGGTCATCTGTATAACAGAGGTAGTTTAGATCTTGGGTTTCTTTCCCAGACAACTGCAGCCATCTCTTAATGCGTCTGTGACCTCCTGACAGGTCTCTCGGCTTCCATAATTCCACAATCTATTTTGCGTACAGAAATCAGAGAAGTCTTTATAAATTGTAAATCCTATTTATTTCAGTAGCGGCATACAATCCACTCATGACTTCCCACTGCCATTCCCACTCTTATTTGAATTCTCTATGTAGCATGATCAGTCCTGCGTGATCTGGCCTTTTCCTCCCATTCCAACTCTGTCCCCTCTCCTCCCTCTCACTCTACGCGGGCCACACTGACCTTCTTTCAGATCTACAAACATGTCACATTCTTTCCTACCTCAGGGCCTCTGCTCACACTATTCCCCTGCTAGAAACACTCTACCCCGGCTCTTAGGACCACCGACTCCCCCTCATCCTCCTGATCTCAGTTCAGATGTCACCTTCTTAGAGACACTCTCCCTCCTTGTCATCCCTTGTGATTTATTCTCTACTTAACCATGCTTGTGTTCTTTATCACGCTTGTCACAACCAGCACATATCACACGTGCCTCTTTCCTTGCTGATCATCTGTCTCCCCCTCTACATTGTAAGCTCTCCTGTTGCGGGGGTGGGGACTTGCGGACTGAATGAATGAAACACAGCAAGTCTTATTCATCCTCATGTTCCCATGGGCTCGATAAATCCATGTTGAATGAATGAACTGAAGAGGACTGAGAAAGGAGCCACTAAAAATAAGCGCAGAAATTTAGGAATGTCTATATTTTATAGGAGTTGGGGGTGGAGGAGAAAGGAGGGCTAAGTAGAAAAAGAATGGGAGGCAGAGCAGTGGGATACGTGCAGAACAGTGCCCTAATTGTCATAACAAATTGTCATATATACACACACACAAACACACAGATACATATACACACATACAGACATGTATACACACATATACACACACCCACACACATATACACATATGTACACATATACATACACAAAACACACACACATACACACATAGATACATATACACACATACAGACACGTATACACACACATCCACACATCCACATACATATACACATATGTACACACATACATACACAAAACACACACACATACATACACACATAGATACATATACACACATACAGACATGTATACACACATACACATACACCTACACACCTACACAAAAACACAAACACACACATACACACATACATACACAAACACACACACATACACGTATACAAACACACAAACACCCATATATCCACATCCACATACATACACACACATACATACACAAGGACAGATACAAAAATGTCTATATCTAGCTGTATGAATAGACATTTGGAAGAGAACCAAATTAACTGCCATAAACTAACACTAGAGAAAAAAAAGAGTTTCAAAGGGGTGGCATTTTTTTCTTTTCATTTCTTATGTTTTAAAATGATTCATTTAAAAATTAAAAAAAACTTTTTATACGACTTTTAAAGTTACAGAGGCAGCATTTAGAATCAATCGCCAGCTCATGAAGAGGGGAACCTGAGCACTGGGACAAGGGCAAAGGGTCAGGAAGATCACTCATGGGCAAGAAGGAGCTTGCCTTTCAGTACCACGACCCAGACTGTGGATTACAGCTTACCAAAGTTCCTTTACCATCATTTCATTTGATCCTCAGATAAAACTCTCAAAAGACAAGCTGGACAGGACTCCCTATTTGCAGCAGCATGAGGAGGAAGCAGAAGTAGCAGGCACAGACTGGGCTTTCGGGAAGTTTGGTGGTATTTCTCACTGCTAATCCCATCTGCAATAGTACATATCCACTATTTACACAGAGATTCTTCAAGGCCAACCATAATACGAGCAAACAGTTCCAGGGAACAATAGTGACTTAAAAACGGACCTCCCTAGAGCTTCTCAGGTTTCCTTCCTAAATTGAGTATTTGATTCCAATAGCATTCGAATCTGGGAAGATTTGAAAATACTACTTGGAAACAAAGGCCTTTACCTTAGACTGTTTAAAATGGTAACAATTCATTTTCCCCTCTGGTTTAATCAAGCTGCCAATCTAAGTTTAAAGGAACTTGTAGACGTCAGATCCGCCATTAGCTCCTAACATCTCAACCACGCTTCACGGGACCAAAGGTAGAACCTCTCAATTGTTCAAACAGCGAACATTAACAGGAAGTCCCTAGTAGAACCAAATACACAGAACTGGGAGAGATACTGTTGGAGAGAAACGCAATCATTGCGCAGGATGTTAGAGCTTGGTGAAAACTCTCTGCGTTGGTCGCCTATACCCATTAAAGCTCATAACTGGAAAACGGCTTTTTCTTCACAAATCCTGGGCCCCTGGGGTTACTGCAAAATCAAGCTCATGAAATAGGAAAGAAGGAAGTTAGAATCTTCTTGAAAGTGTTTTCTTTTCACGAACACAACTCAGTATGTAAATTATAGTTTGCCAAAGTTCTTTCATCATTGCTTCATTTGATCCTCAGCATCTCAAGACACAGGCAAGGGCTGCCCTCATCATCATCCCCTGAGGCCCAGGGAGGTCACCGGATTATCAGTTAGCAAGCGGGCAGAGCCAGAACAGGAGTCCTGGGCCTGCTTCTGCCTCTAGATCAGTATCTCCTCTCTACACAGCACAGTCTAACCACATTCAGATATGGTGGGGTTTCTTTTTTTAAAGGCTCTCTCTTTTGATTGCGCTATCACATTGCACCAGCAGGACGTCTGGCCTGCGTGTGTCTGGTCACCTTGCAGAGTCATAAAACATAAATAACGAACAACCAACATGAAACGTAAGTAACAAGACTTGAATGTACCAAGACATGTGACAACGGTAATAAGTGTTCCGGAACGTCACGGGGAAGAGACGGAGACCGTTAACTGGGATGGCTTTAATTCTTCTTAAATAGTCACTTTCTCCAAGGTTACAATAGATTAAAAAAAAAATGTCAGTGAGGCCTCTAAGGCTTTACTGATTCTTAGAGGATTCTGAAATCAGCACCAGGGATGGGTGAGAGATGACTACATTTCTCTACACAGTTTATATCACATAGTTAGAGGGAGTAAACTAGAGAAATGATGTATTGGGCAATTAGAGCCAAGGGGAAGAGTGGCAACTTGGCTTTGTTAATAGTGATTAAAAAAAATTGAGTTTTATGAGGGGAGGGTATAGCTCAGTAGTAGAGTGTGTGCTTAGCATGCACGAGGTCCTCAGTTCAATCCCCAGTACCTCCATTA
This sequence comes from Camelus dromedarius, assembly GCF_036321535.1. NCBI lineage: Eukaryota > Metazoa > Chordata > Mammalia > Artiodactyla > Camelidae > Camelus > Camelus dromedarius. The sequence continues at coordinate 14,143,462 of NC_087446.1, read as the reverse complement.
AAAAACAAATAATTTACCTTCCTCCCCCCAAAATTGAGGTTTATGGTTAAGAGTTTTATTAATATTATTGAGACTATTAGTAGCAGTTTCCTAATGAATGGATAAAGAATAAAGCATAGAGATGAGCTGAATAAACTGAATGAAAGAATACTTTGAGAACAGTAAAATTTAAGTGTTTTATTTTAATTTACTGGTCTAATTCATTTGTCATAACAAGAGATACATGACATACACACATGCACAACAACAGATGTCTAGCTGTATGGATGGGCATTTATTAGTTCAAGTAGAATACCATATAAAACATGCTGCTTGAGTAACGTGTAAAAATATTAATGTTCCTGTTAAGCGATGCTAAATTGGTGAAATTCTGCACCTGAAAATTCTGATGATATGCCAACATATGATGAATTAATAACCTGAATATCCAATCTCTCTGGGCTGGGTAGACAGCTCTTTCTTACCTTCTGTCTCACTCTATTTTTCTCATCCCCTCACATATACCCAGACGCAGACAGATAAACACACCTATCATTATGAAACTCAGTTCACAACACTTTAATGTGTTCAGCTTGCAAACCACTGCACTCAGTACTATTGGGGGAAAGCAAAGCACAGAAAATCATGCACAATTCCTACGCCTCCCTCTGTTTTCTTTCTTTTTTTTTGGTGTGAAGGTAGGTAATTAGGTTTGTTTGTTTGTTTGTTGTTTGTTTATTGGAGGTACTGAGGATTGAACCCTGGACCTCATGCATGCTAAGCACGCACTCTACCACTGACCTATACCCTCCACTGTCCCCCTGCATGCTGAGTATGGCTTTAAAGTGACCTTGGGTTCTGACACGAATTCCATTGTCTTGGGTAAGTTCCTTGTTTTCTCTGTACTTCAGTTGTTTTTTGTTTTGAATCTTGAACTGGGAATAATACTACTGTCTAACTTTATGGGGTTGTTAGGAGGATTCAGTGGGATAAAACATTCTGAACAGTGCCTGTCACAGAGTAACCTCTATTGTTGTCATACTTACATTATTACTTTGAAGATCTTATATTCCAGAGGAGAATATAGACTTAAACACAAGTAAGTCTAATAGAAACAATCAGCACATAACAAAGGCATCACCAAAAAGCTCTGCTGACTCTGTGTGTGTGTGTGTGTGTGTGTGTGTAACCTACGATGGCCTAAATTTAGCCCTGGGAACAACAGAATGAACCAAGCAGAGCTGATCATTTTTCCAGGTTCTATAAATACTATCCCCTTTTGCCACTAAGGGAAAAATGATGTCTTCAAAACTTCAGTTAGATGCAGCGCAGAATTATATATGGGAAAGTGGTCTCTCTTTTAAATGCAGCACGTCAGCCAGCTCAGCAGAGGGAATTTCAGAGCCGAATGAGAAAATGGAATGAATAATCTTTAAAGGGTCCCCTCTATTTCTGACATTCTATGATTCCATGCTCAAGATACTTGATGGAGTTTCCAGAGACATAAAAATAAGACAATTCAGAAAAAAAATAGCATTTTCAAATGGTAGTTCCCTCCTCTTTTTTTTTCTCAATTATCTTTTGAAGAACTGGTCTTGGATGAGAATTAACATTCACCCCATGAAGAAACAGAAGTCATTCTGAATGAGTTGGGTCACGGAGGGAGGAACTCTATTAAACAGAGTCCTTGGGGGAAGTGAATTATTTATTGGTTTGGTCTGTGGTCTAAAATTGAGGCGTTGTGTTTTGAGGGAGAATGGAAGCCTTTTGTCATTGTGTATTACAAGGAAATTTAAGAGAAAAGCATTGGGAATGCATAGTTTGGGAATATGGAGGTAAACAGGACTCAGTATTCTGTACTAATTATGGTGGGGAAGGGAGGAAGAGAAGAATATAAAAAAGAAAAAAAAAACCCTGACATTTGAAATTTACTAAAAATAATTTTTAAAAATATTGGTTAATGTCAACTAAATCTGTTACTTTTTTCTAAGGCAGCAAACAAGTATAAGAAACTCTTTTTACATGTTTTGCTTTCTCATCAGTTTATTCATCAAAAATGTATTGATTATTCATTACACACTATGACAGACATGGTCCTAGCCCTGACGAGGGTCCACTTTTTAGCAACAGAAATGGCCAGAGAGAAAATTCAAGAGGGAAAAGAGGACCCTTGGGACAACCCAAAGTGAAAACCCACTATTTGAATGACAATCTAGTCATCTGAGCCCTTGATGACCATCTGGGCATATTCAGCTGATTTCAGTAGTAAAACAATAGCATTTGTTAAAAATGTAATGCCATCAAAAATAAATATAGATCCAACTCTAAAGGGGAGAAACCTGAGAATATTATTCCCTCGGAAAATAAATGATCGATGCAGTGTAATTTGGTTGTGATGGACCGTTCTTTCCACCTCCCAAGGTGGATCATGTGGTGCATCGACAATTTAAATTACTCCCCAAATTGGACCCTGACTCTAGGAAGTATTTTCAAAAGAGGTCATTGCCTAAACAATTCCTTTAATCAACAGTCAGAGGATTTATTTAGCGGATGGTGCCAAACTCTCTTCATGAGGACGAGGACGGTGCATCCCTCCCTGGTCCCGTCCCTCAAAAGGGGAAGATCAAATGAATTTTTAAATGCAGATTTTGGTTTATAGAGTTCTTTTTCATCTTCTAGAAAGTGATTACCAGACTTAATCAAGATTCTTCTGTGTATCATTAGCTAATTTTAGCTTCCTCCTTTAAAAAAAATTGATTTTTTTTTTTACACTGAGTTTGGGAGAGACCAGTTTTAAGTCCTCTGTAGATTTCACGTTTTGCTGTTCAAGCCTTCAGGGAAGCTAAATTTAAAAGTCGGAAAATAGTAATTAAAAGTGATTAGGACAAGAAGTTTTGGTGCTGCGAAATGTGGACTCAATTCTCCCTGTGACAAGCCGGACTAAGCGGCAGTTTTTGGTTTTGATTATAGCTTTACTTGCTATTTTAATAAACATGAACCAGTATTCAAACGTTTAATATCCTGCTGCTTAACTATTTCCAAAGAGCCATCCAGCTCTTTTAAACAGGCTTTGTTTTAAAATTTTAATTTGTTTGGCTCCGTCTCACCTTAGAACGTCGTAGCCTCATGGTAAACTCTTTTATAAGTTGATTTCCAGAATCATAAGCTATCCTTTCTTCTCCCCTCCCAACTAAGTGTTTCCTCATGTGCCAAAATTGTTGGTGCTGACAGCTTCCCTGCCTTGTTTTATCTGGTTCCCATAAGTAAGTATGAGACAGATACAAGAACGTGTCCAGCGTTGACTGGACGCATCACGTCACCGGTGATACTTACAACTCCTCTAGGAAACGGAGACCGTGCAGAGGATTCGGGGCCAGCTGACTGATGTTGTTCATACTGAGGTCTCTGGAGAGGAAAACAGACAGCACGTGAGGGGCGACATTTGCCACCACAAGGAAACCCAGTTGTTCAGTTCACACATTTTCAAGCCATACTGACGAAAGAACTCAGTCTTTTGTTTGACAAACACATTGCTCGTTTGCATCTTTAATATATTCCTTTCTTCCCACACCCCCGCTGCCCCCAGCATCATGGGCTCTCAATCAAATCAGAGACCCTGGGAGGAGCTTATATGGAATTCAGAATGATTTAGACCATTCCTGGGCATGGCTGTAATTCTTCATGTGTGAAATGTCCTGAGTAGGACAGCAAAGGGAACAGACATAACTCAACCCTAGACACAGCTCAACCTCGGGTCCTGCTCTAAATATTGTGACAAAGAGAAATGTCTTCACCACGCAGCCCTGGAAGTCCTGTTTCTCTGGGACTATAAGTCCCTTGTTAAAACAAATGTTTTGATTCAAAGAAACTTAAAAAAAAAAAAACAAAAAACAAAACCAGACAAAAAGCCTATGCCCTCCTTCGAACATGTTCCTTTTGCAGGTTCTCAGATTGCATTAAATACGTGAAATGAACCATAAAACAAGGGTGTAATGTGATCCTCTTCTGTAACACACTTCCTGCTGGGTTCGCACAGTAGTTCCTGGCACAGGAAACAACAAGCCACTTTGGGCAGAATTCAATCAATTTTTGTTTTAAGCGAAACTCCGTGCCATTAGATTTTATTCTGTTTTTACTTTTCTATTTCTTTACTGTTTCCCACCTGATCCTACAGCATCACTATAGATGCCATCTGTATCTCGGAGGCCCAAAGACCAACTGTTAGACTCCATTCACGACCTTCCAAGACCTTTCTTAACAGTCAGCTGAAGGTTGACTTAAAAAATGACTCACTGCAAACCTGAAGATTCAGAACTCGTGCCATTATAATCTCAGACCAGGTCTATGTGCTTAAAATGTACCTTGAGACAAGACAATGAGCTTCTTTTTACGTATTATTTTAAAAACTGATTTAACTGACATATAACATTGTATTAGTTTTAGACGTACAACATAATGACATAGGTAGATATTGTGAAATGATTAGCACAGTAAGTTTAGTTAACATATATCATGACACAGTTAACAAAAATTTTTCCTTATGATGAGAGTTTTTAAGTTTTTTCTCTCTTAGCAACTTTCAAATATGCAATGTGGTATTGTATCTATAGTCACTACGCTGTACAGTACATCCCCAGGATTTATTTTTCTTATAACTGGAAATCTGTGTCTTTTGACCACCTATGCCCATATCACCCAGGAGTTTTTTTAAAAAAAAATCTAATTTATGCCTGTTATGAAGTGGCCACACCCATTGTACCTAACCAGAACGTTTCAGTATTAATAGCTTGGTACCTGTATCAAATATTAACTTTTAATCAGCGATGCCAAGAATTGAGGGATCATTCACTTGGTGCCTTTAAAAGGTCCCTAGTATGTACAAGGGAGGA